>NC_136660.1:21524087-22776170 GCF_903797595.1 Erithacus rubecula | reverse complement strand
TACCTTGACTGCAAAGTGATCCTTCCTCGAAGGACCTACACATAGCAATGTGATGAGATGATGATACTTTTTTATGGTCAGATGAAAGATTTAATAACCTCTGTGTGACAACATCTACCAAGCAAGGAAGCATTTATTTTTTTAACCCACAGTGGTTTTGGGGACAGAAGGGCAGGCAGTGGGTCGATGAGGAGGCAGAACATAGTGCTTGCAGAATGGTGATGGGGTGGGCTTGGGGGATTCCTCCTCCCATTGCTTGACTAACATTACCTTTCTCTGTCTGAAGGACGGCATGAACTGGGTGTGCAAAAATGTCAGTGCTAAGAAGAAGTAAAGCATTCCGAGCTGCATGGAAATGGAGGAGCGGTGGGAGCAGAATTCTAGCCTGAAAACACTAATTTGCTGCTTTCTGACCAAATGTTTTTCCATCTGTGCACAGCTACAGCTGTTAAAAAAAAAAAAAAAAAGAGAGAGAAAAAAGGGAGCAACATCGGTTTAAACGTACTGCTGGATTTGGAACTTGACCTGCTCTTTAGTATATTTTTTTTTATCCCAATAAAGGAATTACATATGTCCTCCTTATGCATAAATAGTATTAAATGTCTGATTAGCAAGCGAGTTTGTAAGCAGAAGCAAGACTGATTCAGTGTGGAGCAGAGGGAGTGGTGAGTTACAGTAGTGGCTTAGTCGCATAGGAGCTGCCCTAATACGCGTGGTTGCTGAGGACAGGCTCGGGTGTCAATCACAGCTTCTCCTCAGTGACAGATAAAATGCAGTTGTGTTACCAATTGTGGGTAGATTCTTAAAATAAAGCTGCTAAGGAGTCATTTGTGTAACAAGGGTAGAAGACTTCCACATATTCCTATAGCCATAAAAGAGGAGTTTGATGATAACGAGGCACTGTTGCATTGCGACACCGCTGTAGAAGGGAGAGGAGGGTTATATGTGTATAATTGAAGCTCTTTACAGTTGGAATAATGCAGGATGAGCGTGCCTGGTGCTTTTCTCGCAGCTGAAGGAGAATTTAGCCCAGCATTTCACCTTGAGCCAGCAAAATCGTTGTTCCTCTGTTCAATAAGTTCCATATGTGAGATTAGTCTTGATGTTGAACAATCCCTGTTGATTTTCCCTTGATGTTAAGGCAACTCTGCAGGAAAATGCAATTAAGTCCATGATTACTTTCTAGAATGAGATATCAGGTCCCAGGTTTCCTTCTTTGAAATGTGCAAAATGTATTCTCCTACCCCACCACCTCAGCATGCTTTGCCTGGTGCTTCTAGGGACTTGGGGGACTGCCCCACGGCTCCAAGGCCTGAGGTGCCCCAGCCTGGTGCCTGCTGTGGATTGCCCGGGTGGAGGATAAGCATCCTGGTGAAGAGCAGATGGGAAGTGCTCTGTAAAACGAGCATTCATTCTTCCCTGGGCTGGCTTCCCTTTAAAAGGACACAGTTGCTGTAACAGGAAAGAGAATGTGAATTCATCTTCTCCCCATTTCGAATCTAGCCCCAAAGTGAAGAGGGAGCGGGAGCTGTTAGCACGCTGAAGCCATGTCCTGCATGAAGCGAGCTTGGTGACTCCTGGGCCAGTTTCTAATGCACAGATGGTAAAATAATCCCCCTGCCCTGCTTGCCAGCTTTGTTTGCTGCCTGCCTGCGCAAGGCCAGAGAATGACTGGGGACTGCATTACCCCTTCCACCTCTTGGAGACGATGGTCGCGCAGGATGGGGAGAGCTGCATGTACTAAAGCATGTGGCTTTACCACGCGTCAGCGATTGACTCATGGACCCAGGCAGACGGCTGACACCCCTGGAGCTCCCAGCTCTTTTTTCCTCCCTTCCGCTGGACATCTCCAGCTCACGGCACAAACATCTGCACTGTACTTGAAGCAGCCCCTGGCCGCCTACGTGTTACAGCTTGGCATAATAAAATCATCTGGGGCTCATTTTAGGTCCCCCCATACATCAGGATGTACAGTAGCAGTTCAGGGATGATCCGTGTGTAGTTCAGCTGTTTTTGCTGTGGCTGGGGGCACAGGGACAGCTGGGACAGCAACTGCTTTAGCAATCCAACTTTAATCTGCCTGCGTCCGTGAGTCAGCACCCTGCGAGTGCATCTGTCTCCAGCAGGGAGGCAGGACATGCATGCCGGAATAGCAGAGCCTTGCTTTAAAAACCAGACACTGGAGAGCGGGGTGGGGGGAAGAGCGGACTCAAGTGAGCTGTTAAGCAATCGCTAATGACACAAAGTGACACAGCTCCGGCTTTGCATGGATTGAGTAAGGAGTCATAAGATGAGATGTTCATTTAAATGCAGCTTGCTCGGTAACTCCCCAGCTGCGCAGGCTTATCGGGAACGCTGCAAATTTGAGTATGGTGTGTTCCTGGGTCAGTCCAAGGAGGAAAAATTCATCCCAGCCTCACCTTTTCCTTGCAAATAATGCATTTGCCTGATGCAAGCAATGTAAGGAATTGCAACCCTTTCCTATGGGCAGGCTTGTGCTGGCTGAGCGGCAGAGCTTTATGACAGATAGTCCCCAAGCTTTGGATTTGCCTACACTGCTTACCAGATGCAGAGGGAAATGCTTGGATATCTCTCCTCTCGCAGGCAGGGCAGGGTAAAGCACCCTTTGGGGCTCAGGCATTGATCTTTCACACTTGCAGAGGACTCGAGTTGGTGCTTTCCCACTCCCTACTCTTTTAGCAGTGGCAAACATAGTCTGTGACACCCCACCGATACCACAGTTGGCGTCCTGGGGCTGAAAAACATCCAGGAGGGTAATGTGGGTTTTTTTAAGTCTCATGTTGGTTAAACTTGGAAATGTATGTAAAATAAATATCTAGTAATTTTCCTATCATTTTAGTTGGGAAGGCAAAAATGCCTTATTGAACTCAGGATCCAGAAACATTTGCTGGTTCATTCATTATGTTTGCTTGTAGCCACACGTATTGGTTATGTGCATCTGTACCTGCCAGTGTCACTTGTAACCCAGTAG
Organism: Erithacus rubecula; assembly: GCF_903797595.1. Classification (NCBI taxonomy): domain Eukaryota; kingdom Metazoa; phylum Chordata; class Aves; order Passeriformes; family Muscicapidae; genus Erithacus; species Erithacus rubecula. The sequence continues at coordinate 22,773,178 of NC_136660.1, read as the reverse complement.
TTAATTTGGTTTTCCTGTGCCAGGTGGCAAGAGAGGCAGACTGTGATAGAGTGAGCTGTGCTGGGTGGATGTAGGTGGGGGGTTAAAATGACCATGTCTTAAGTATATCATCCTGCAGTGCTGGCTGTAAATGTTCATTGTATTGTAAATGTTTCTGTGTGCAACCTGGTGAAAATGTATAAGGATTTAAGGTTCTGTTCACTTGCTGCTCCTTATCTGAATGTATTTACATCTGCTATGGCCTCTGCAGGGCTCTCTGCCTGGCTAAAACCCACCTGGACAAGTGTCTGGGGCCAGCCAGAAACGCCTGCCACCGACGAATGCAGCCCCCGTCCCTCTGGCAGCCCTTCAGCCCCGCCCTGGTCTGTGGCACACGCAGGGCTCCGTCCTGCAGCGCTGTCAGCTTCACCCTCCTTTGGAGTGAGGCTGGGGGGACCAAGCGTCTCATTGGTATGGGTGCAGCTCTGCCACACGTCGCATCAATTCTGGATTTTTAGAGCCAGAAGGGACCGCTGTGTTCCTCTTTCCTGACCTCCCGCATACCACAGCCCGTTAAACCCCACCCGCCGTGGTGACTCACGGCTGAGCCAGAGCCCCTCTGGTAGAAAGAACCCCAGCCATGATTTAAAGGCTCCGAGTGACAGACAGACAGACCTCGAGATGTTTGTCACAGGGATTAATTCCCCTCCCGTGCTTCACTTTCACATCATTAAATCTGGTTCTACCTTTGCGAGAGATGAAAGGAGCCTCTCCTGCGCCACTGTGTTCCCTGGAGGGGAGAGGTGCTGGAGAAGTGAAATTCTCCAAGGGCATCAGAAAATCTGAGTGCAAGCCCCTGCTCCGACTGTGAGTGTTGGGTGTGGGGACTCCCCAGCTGTGGCCATGTCCTCCACTGCAGCTTTGCTGGAGACTGTCTCTCCTGCCCTTGGAGAATGCTTGCCAAAGCCTTTTGCAACCTTCTCCCATTTTTCCCACTACCTATAAAATTTCTTGCACATTAATGACTTCTCTGTCAAAACTATAACTGGTCACCAGACTCTTTTTATGAAGTGTACTGGGAGGTGACCAGCCCACTCCAACAAGCTCACTCTTCTCCAAAAGCAAAAAGTGGCGGCTGTTGCATTCCCTGGGCAGGCCAGGTCCACGCAAGCTCTTTCTTTTATGTTCCCTTTTTGTATTTCACCAAAAAGGGATATTTGCAATATCTGGTCTTGTTGTTACTCAGTGTATAATTTAGATGTCTTTGTCAAAAAAAAAAAAAAAAAAAAAAAAAGAAGAAGAAAAGGAAATAAATTAAATTTAGTAGAAAGACAACTGGTGTTTGGGGCTGATCCTTTTTTCTTCAGCAGGTTCATCTTCTGACAGGATTGTCTCTTCGCAAGGAGCCCCCAGTTAGGCTGCAAAGCTGCTCTTCCACTGCTCCTGTCATCCCACCAGAAATGGTTGCTGGTACTAGAAGTGATCAAAACTGGTGAAAAAGCCTTTTTCCTTAGGATTTTCACTCTTCCAAAACTATCAGAGAAGTCAGCCACCGAGAAAGGGAAACGCTGGGTGGATCTTCTTTTTTCAAAAATTGTGTTGTAGGTTAAAAAAAGCATGTCATGAAACACGTTCTCCACTGACCTGGCAGGAAAAGGGAAGGGGAAAAAGGAAAGCAGCAAACTATTTAGGTTTGGTTCAGTGAAATGGAGTTGGGAGTGGGTTAGGAGGGAGGGAAGCAGATCTGTTGCTTTCCAACTAATCTGACTCATTACTGTTCCTGCAACACCCAGATGGGCCAAAAAATGAGAAACTGTTAGAACTCTTTAAAGCATGAGCTCCCTCCCTGCACAGTCAGGATGCCTGGAAGGCTGTCAGAGCCACTGGAAAAAAAACATTATAGATGGTCACACTTAATTTCTTTTCTCTTTTTTTTAAGGCACGCTTTATACTCATTCCTGGTATTTTTTCAGCGTAGTAGGAAATACTTTTTCAGCTTGTTTGCCTAATGGATTGGATGTGAAAAATATTTCACTGGCATGTGAACACCCTGAGAGTTGTTTGACTTGTCACAAGGTTATGTATCGGCCCCTGCGGCCCCGGCCCCGAAGCGGCTGCGCTTCCCCTCTCCCGGTGCTGTTTACGGGGGACGCGGTGATTTATGGGGAGGCTGCGTGTGACCTTGCATGCGTCCCCTCCCCGCACAAGCCCCGCTTCACATCCACATGATGAATTTAGTGCTCCCGTAAGGACAAGGAACCGAGCCGATTGGGTGTGGGGAGGAGGAAAATAAAAAAAAGAAAATAATAATCTGCAGCCTGCAGGAGAAAAAAACACTGAGATTTTTGTTCCTCTTTGACCACTGTTTCCCTGTTTACGGCCTCGCAGCCGCGGACGCCTGCCTTTATCAGCGCAGAGAAGGGGTCTGTGCCGCAGAGCTGGATATTCCAGCCTTGGCATCCCCCAGCCCAGCTCTGCTGGGACACGTCAGAGCGGGGCAGCTGGACTGATGGCCACGGCCGTGCTCCAGCCCACCCACCCGGGCACCCACCCAGGCTGGCTGAAGCTTTTTTCATTGTATTTTGTTTTGTTTAAGTGGAAACAAGCTCGCACCGCAGCCTCGTGATTGGCTCCTGTCGAAATGGCAGCTTCGGGCTCACTTGGCTGAATTTGGGCTTGTTGGATTTTTTATTGCAATCTGTTCACTTATTTCCCTTCCCAGCACCAATTGGAAGCAAAACTCTTGTAAAGCTGCGGTCAAGCTGTGCCTGTGCTGGGGGACGCTGTCAAAGGTTTGCTAGAAACAGCACGGGGTGGGGGGTGCCCCTCTGCATTTCCTATGTAGCTGTCTGACTGAGATGGTTATCTGTATCATTTTTAATGGGAAAAGGGAAAAAAAAATCACATTCAGAAGAGGAAGGGTTGGAAGGAGCCCCTCTGCAACGTGCGGTGACCACACACTTCTGAGCTGCAGCCCTCGGGGTGGAACAGCTGGGCAGCCAAACACAGCCCCAAGTAAATAAACCTGGAGGAAGGGGAGCTGGCAGGTGGGTTAGGCCCCAAGTCTGAGCTGCATGTGGAGCTGGCAGGAACGCCCTGCAAGTAAATCAGGTGGATGAGATATAATTTCAAATAGAACTTGTCCTTGCTGCTTGGCTTTGCAGTGTTTATGCTACCGCTGGGAGCCACAGCCTGCAAGCTTTAATGCTTCTCTGTCTGGCAGGAGCTTGGGGTGCCGAGGGGGACACTGTTGGAGACAGCGGGTCCCCCCTGCCGAGAGCATCACTGTGGGCTGGGGGACACTGTGCTGTCCCCAGCCTGCAGCAGCTGGGTCCCAACTGACCAGACAAAGCCCAATGTCTTGGGGTGGCTGAGCCAGCTGTCCTGCCCTGGCTCCATCACCCTCCCTGATGTCAGACAGGAGGATTTATATGTATTTTGGGTTCATTTTTATAGCTGGCACCTGTGAGGCCAGAGCCAGGAAGGGATAAGCAAAGGGGCCTTACTGCGAGGGGCTGGATTGGTGGTGTGAGCTTGCAGAGCTGGTCTGGGGAATGGGGAAACAGGCGTGGCAACCCCTCTGCACCTGGGGACAGTGCTTGGGTTGGGATGGGCAGAGAGCTGGGCCTGGCTGGCGGCTGCTTTTGGAGCTGGGGCAGGAGCTGCAGCTCTCACAGCCGGGGGGGTTGGGAGGGGCCCTGAATTGGGTGCATTCAGCGCGGCACAGCTGGTGTGGGCTGCGGGGCGGGGGGGCCGCAGTTGCTCCTGACACTTTTGCCTCTGAATGTGATGATAAACTCCCTTTCCCGATTAGCGCTGATCCCTCTGCCTCCAAAACAGTTGGCCCTAATGAACATACGGCCCAACAGCTGTAAGCGGTTATACATATGCATGGATATATATATTTATCCCCCCCCAGCCCATCCATATATACTGGAGATCACAGCTGTTGCTATTCTTCCTTGCAATGCAGATCAGACGCTCTCTCTCTTTGGAGTCTTACTTGACCTATTTTGCAGGCGCAAGATTTTTTGTGATGATGATTTCCCCAGTTGGTGCTTTTGATTCTGCCTGAAACATCTTGATTGAAGGCAAACAATGGCAGCTCCGGCAGCCGGCAGCGCCCCGCACCCACGCGCCGCCCCGGCCCCGCAGCCGCCACGCGCCGGGGGGGCCCCGCACGGGCCGGGCCCGCGGCGGCTCCCGGCTGCTCCATCCCCACCCTGCTGCCCGTGCCCGCGGGACACGGCTCTGCTGCTGGCCCACCGCCCAGGCCAGCCAACCTGCACCTTGGGGCTTGGGCTGCTGTCCCCATGCTCTGCCCAGCTGTCGCCTTCACAGCCCTGAGCCTCTTCTCACCAGCTGGAAACTGTTCCACTACCCCAAAATCTTGCAAATCAGGTGGTGCTGCCCCTTGGGGTCCCCAGGGGTATCTTAGCTGTGAGACCAGAGAGGGGGATGATGCCAGACCCAGTGGCTGCAGTGCAGCATCCCATGGGTGATAGACACCTTTGAAGTGCAATCTCCAGTGACCCCCAGCCTCTGCTCACTGCCTAACACAAACTTTGGGGCTGTGAGGGAGCCTTGCCTGTCCCTACAGCCCTCCCCAAGCGCACGGAGTGCCCCACAGAAGGGCCTCAAAGCCACCGCATCCTGGCAAGGAAAAGCGGCCATCCGGGTGCACACAAAGCCATTTCTTGTTTGGCATTTTTGTTTGAAGTGTGTCCTTCATCTGGGTTTCTACAGCAACTGGGAAGTTCCTATCCTGGCCCAGCTGGAGGGAGTGAAGCAGCCAGGGGAATGGAGCAGGAGGGCAGGAGGCGAGGATTGAGGGCAGGAAGGGAAGAAGCAAAAAACGGTTTTTTGAGAAGTGGGGTTGCATTTTCTGCCTCCATCTTGGGCCCAGGGCTGCTGCAGCTGGGACAGGATTCCAACCCTGTCGCTGTCCGTCTGTATCCTGAGGCAATGCTGGGACCAAATCAGGGGGTGTAAAACAGCAGCTTTCAGGGTCCCTTCAGGTAAAAAGTAATGTGCTGTGTCCCACCCTGGTTGGCCCTGGCATGGCTGCATGCTCTGAGCCCTCGTGCCAGCCTGGGTTAAAATGAGTGAATTATCTTAGAAACACACTTTTCTTAAAAGAAAGCAACAAAACCCAATGAAACACCAGTGGTTCATCTTAGGCAGCGAGTCTCTTAATTTATTCATTATGAGATAATACCCAAATCTGGCTAATTAATATTCCTGCATATTTTCCAAGGGCTGATGAGATATCTTAAACATCTCGTGGAGATGGGCTTTCATATTTATAAGGTTGATGTGCAAACTTAAATTGACACTGTCTAAATATACCCTCATGTTTAAGCATGGGGCTCTCACTCCCAAGGCGCCGAGGGCATTCCCGGGGTGCACACCCTGGCTGGAAGGGGGACCTGGGGCCCAGTGGGTGGGAGAGGTGCCCAAAAAGGCTCCTGGGAGGCAGGGTGTGATGTGGTTTCTGTTTGCTTTGGTAACGGGAACAGAGTGCAACAGGCACTGACCCGGTGGTGGTTGTGGGGTCAATGGTGTTTTGGGGTGAAGGATATTGTGAGCACCCACATGGCTGGATGTGCTAATGGGTACCAGGACAGGGCCTGCAGCTTCCTGCTGAAACCCTTTTCCAAGGTTAAAAATAGGACTTGGTTGCAAACTGAAAGCCTGGTTTGCATTCACCTTCATTATGTTGATTGCTTATTTACATGTATGCAAATGGAGGAAGAGGCAGTGGCTCCTCCACCTGGGGACCCCTTGGCACAGGAGAGCCTGAACCCCACCAGGTAAATCCCTGCTGAGGGCTGGGCCATGGGGCACCCAGGATCACCCTGAATCATCAGTCCCTCTTGCCCTGCTGCTCCGAGGGCGGAGCTGCAGCCCCGTGCCCGAGTGCAGTGGCCGGTGGCACGGTGCTTACAGCAGCCACTGCCTCTCCCCTCACCCTGCTGCACCAGATGTGCGTGTCCAGCTCCAGCTGTTCCCCATCAGCCTCCCCCGTGCAGCACCGCCAGCCCCGGGATCCTTTTTCCAGCAGGCCCCACGTCCTTCATCAGACACCAATTTGGTCTGGCCCAGCTGCTCATTTTTCTTTCTGCCGTGTGACATGTTTTCACCTGGCTCCTAATCCGTCTCTTTCCATTCACAACTCGAGCTGTTTATGGATGTGCCTCTGCTGCCCCTGCTCTCCCCACCCCCTGGACAGAGCCATCCATCAATAAAACCCCGCTGTGCACCCGAGCATCAGCACTTCCCCTCCCAGGACACCAATGCCCCAATGGGGCTGCGGGCACACATTCCTGCTCCATGGGCTGACCCCACTGCTCTCCTCCTCACCACCAGCTGCATGTGGGGCTTGATGGCACTGATGGTCCTGGAGGCTGGGGCACCCAGGGACTCTGCTCTGCATGGGCACCCACTCTTTTGGGGCTGGTCCCTCCAGTGAAGGCGTGAGGTGAGAATGGCCCATGGCAGGGGAGAGTCCTAATCTTTGGGGGTCACCCTGCAGGGTGAGGCTGTGCCTGTGTCCCCCCATCAGTAGGTGGTGACAGGTGCTTTAATGCCTGGGCTGGCAGCTGCTGCTATCACAGGAGGAGGCAGCTGTGCCGAGGAACAAGATGATGATGAAGACAGCTGGGCAGTCAAACCAAGAGGCACCAAGTACAGGGGCCATGGCTGGGGAGTACCCTGGGGTGGGGGTGGCCCTGGCTGTGCACTGGGGACCCTCCTCCACAGGGAGGGACATCACTCATCTCACCTGTATCCCCATCACGAAGGGCTCTTCTTTACCCGCCAGCAGCAGCCAGCCTGTGAACATGGAGGGGAGATATGGGATCCTTGTGGAGGTTGAGAGCATCCTGCTCCCTCCTGCCACCCTGGAGTGCTTTGCTATTGACTGAGAAGCAAACCCCCAAATACCCCAGTGAAGTGGGGGTTTCCTGAAGAGCCTGAGCAGGACAGGGTTGGGAAGAACCTGGAAGGACAGCAGGGATGAGCTGCCAGGCTCTGCAGCATGTGTGTAAAAGAACACGCAGGGGTAAGAGGTGCTGGCTGCCCAAAACACTGCCTGGAAAGTTGTCCAAGGTTGTGCAACCACCTCTGTTTGGAAAGGAATGGGGGGAGTTAGTGATAGGGTCCCCCTGTCTTGAACTCTCTGTTCCCCTGTTTAAGCTTACTGAGACTCTCCCCCCTTCCCAGTTCCCACTAAAATAGCACAAGGGGAATCCAAACCGGAACTAAACCAAGGGTGTTTCGCAACCAAGAAAAAAATAAATTAAGCTGAACTTGAGAGCAATGGAAAACCCCTCCTGCCTCTAGGACACTGCTCTGCTATATAAAGTCAGCCTCATTTTCCCCATATGAAAATTGCCCCTGCACAGCCCCAGCTAGGCCAGCCCATGACCCCACTGCACATCCTGGACAAAGCATTCCTCCTCGCCCTTCCCAGCCTTGGCTGAGGGTCCCCAACTACACCCACAAAGCCCCGGGGGGCAGTGGGGCTTTTGGTGGGGATGAAGGCTCAAGGGCTGGGTGCCAGGGCAGCAGCATGGCTGGAATGGTGGACGCTGGCAGAGTCAGGAAAGCTGCTGTCCCCGACCCAGTCCCCATCCCACAATGGGGATTGTTCTGGAGCTCAGGGGCAGGATGCGGCCTGGCCGGCTCTGTGCCTGACTCACATCCTCGCTGCCTGGGAGGGAGCCACATCTCCAGCACACCTTCCCACGGGGCTGGGACATGGGATGGGTGCTGCTGGGGACCCTCTCCACATCTGGGACCCCATTGCTGAGCTGCTCTCCCGAGCAGCCCCTCTGGAAAACCCCCGTCATCATCCCCCATCCCTGCGGGACTGGGGAGCGTTTCCTTCCCCAAGCAGGTTGGAGCCTCCCGCCGGAGCTGGCGTTCCCGGGGGAAGAGCTGCAGCAGAGCGAGGCGTTTGCACTAAGTGATCACATTTATTTGAATATTTTGCGTGTGTGTGTGTGTGTGTGTGTGTGTCTAAAATCGGTTACAGAATAAATACCTGTGCCTTATAGCAGGAAGTCCACTTTTTTTTATACAAAGTGCTTGTTACAGGAAGTTGCATCAGCGATATGCAGGAGGGGAGTGCGCTTCGGTCACGCTTCCCCTCCTGAAAACTAGAACAGATTTTTTTTTTTATTTATTTATTTGTGGTTTTTTGTAAAGTTTCTTTTCCCTTTTTTTTTTTTGTGCATTAAATTTCCTGCCATTGTGTATTTACAAATCTCTGAAAGAAGGAAAAAAAATGCCAATATGCATGAGAAGTGGCCTTGTAACACAAAAAAAAAAAAAAATCAGCCTTTAAAAAAAATGTAACAAACCCAAAATCTACAAGTATCATTTCATACTGAATCAATGATAGATTTTTTCTTTTTTTTTTTCTTTTTAAAAAGGGAAAGAAAGGGGTTGGGAAAGGGGAAAAACTGAACCAAACCAGAAAAAATGAACTCGGAGAAATAGAAAGAGAGAAGGTGCCATTGTCCCTTCTGAAGTTTTCCAAAGGCAGAGAGGAGCGAGGAAGAGCACAACGCACAGACCCAGATGTCCGACTGAAATCCCCATCAATTTCTTCTCGGTAATTTCTCCCTCGTGTTTACCCAGCGAGGGGCAGGAAGGACTTCCAAAATTAAATTAAAAAAAGGCATTAAAATGAAAAAAAAAAATTATTATTTCATTTTTGAAGGATGAAAAAAAAAAAAGAGAGATATGATAGAACAACCCTCCCCAAAATCCTGGAGGGGTGTGCGAGGCAGGGAAAATATCGGGTTTGATTTAAAAGGGGGGAAAAAAAAAAACCCAAAGAAAAGCCAAACCAAACCAGACTTTTCTCTCAGAACACGTCATCGAGCAGGACTCTCCGCAGAGTGTGACGGTTAACTGGTGACGTAGTGTTTGGCCGACGGCTGGCCGTAGACCCTATAGAAATCCTGCCGCCCGTGCTGCTGGGATGCGTCAATCCATTCCCTCACGGCAAGTCCCGGGAGCGACTGGGGCACGGTGGGGGCGGGTGGCAGCGGGTGGGAGTACTCCTGCGACGACACTGTCCAGGGGAAGTGCCCCGAGCGCGGGTAGGGCTGGTGCCCGCTGTGGTTGGACACCGAGGAACAGTAACAGTTATCCACGGAGCAGACGAGGATTTTGCGCCCGCCGTACTGGGAGAGCACGGACTGCTGAGATGAGGTGGTGTTGGGGTAGTGAGATGGGTTGAAGACGGAGCCCGAGTGCACCGGCTGCGGGCCGCTGGGAAGTCCAACTATGTGCTGCGTGGAGCTACAAGGCACCATGGCTTGTGCGGACTGCCCCTCGCCAGCCGAAGCGCCCTGGCTCATGTACTGGCTCGCCACAGTCCCGGACGATGGCTCGAGGAAGCTGCCCTCGGGAAAGGCGGTGGAGTGCTTGCGCTTCTCTGCGCCGGAGTTGCTGACGGTGCAGGGGTACATGGGGATGCTCTGCAGGAAGGGGACGGGGGTGCTCAGAGGACCTGTGCAGGGGAACAGGAGAGGGGGTTGTATTAACACAGCTCCAGGGTGCTCCACTTGCTGAGCCGAAGCTGCAGTGGAGCCCCAGGACCCACATTCCAGCCCTGCATGTGCAGAGGGTCCTCCAGCCCACCCCACCAGTGGCAAACCACACACACAGCCCCGGAGCAGGTGGAGTTTGGAGCAGCCCCAGGCACTGCTCTGCAAACAGCTCATGAACACAGTCCCTAAAAGGAGCAGAGTGGGACAGCCTGGGGGATAAACATGAATCCCCCAAGGAGGGGACTGGGAAGCCTCCACAGAACGTGGTCTGCTCCCAGGCATAGGCCGGGGACTGTGGGGCCATGCCAGCCCCTGGCTGTCCCTGCCCACAAGCTGACCCCCATCTTTCCACTGACTCTTCCTGGCAATGGCCAACCCCACAAAAGCTCTGTATTTCAGGGTTTTGTGTAACCCCAGAACACAGCCATTTCACAAGACAAGGAAAATGCCCTGGGGAGAGTCTGGCTGAAAAGAGGAATTGGCTTTGTGACTTTCCACACCCCTGTTGACCACAGAGGGGCTCTAAGGAGTCCCTGCCCCAAAGAGCTCTCCCCACCATTTTGTACTGAGATCTGCAGGGCAGCCAGCTATGGATACAGGAGACAGTGAGGTCCCACACCCCTGCACCCCTCAAGTTTCACTCACCTTCCAGCAACTTCCTCAGCTGCTTCTCCTTCTTGGCGATCTCGTTCAGGAAGAGTTTGGAGTTGAGGTGGCCAATTTTGGGTGGGGGCAGGCTGCCACCTGTACAATTCTGAGTCCTGTTGGGGATGGCAGGAGAGTGGCATGAGTTACAAGGTATAGTCAGGAGAGGGACGCTCCTCCCTCCACACGCCTTCTGGAGCCAAACCCCTCCCCTATGACAGAGGACAGAAGTGGCTGTCTCTGGCAGGCAGGACCTTCCCTGTTCAGTTTTTCTTGGATGTCCCCTGCCAGGGCACACCTTCTGCAGTCCATGTCCCCACTGCAAGGCCATCCCAGCTCACCTCTGTTCTGCTAGTGCTGACTTTAACCCCCTGCCCTGACTGCCCAGAGGAGCTGGACAGAGCCCTGTACCCCAACCCAGCTGGTCCCATTCTCTGCTCTTCCACAAGCACAACACTGAGTTTCTCCTAGTCTGTAGGGAGGACCTGATTCAATGGCTGCATGAGGGGATTTTTTCATCCTCCCAGAGAGAGAGAGAGAAGCTGAGCACAGCACATGCCTCTCCCAAACCCTGTTCCACCCCTGGCCCTGGTTTTCCTCTAGATATTGTGCTGCTGCCACCCCTGTGGACATGAACACCTGCTTTCCCCCAAACACGTCTGTGCTGCTGCGCTTACCTGTCCATTAAGATTTTCACAGACTTGGTGTTCTAGAAGTGGAAGGAGAAGATCTGGTCAGTAAAGTCAATTCCTGCCATGGTGGCCATGCCCCCCCTTTCAGTGTCAGCTTCCATGGCCCCCCAGGAGGGGACAGTCTGACCATGGGCACTGAGCCCTCTTTCCCCTCCATGGGCTGCTCCAGCCCCATCTCCAGCTGTGGCACCTCCTCATTTGAGGCCAGCACTGAGCCTGCCCCACTTCTCCTTGACTTCTTCCACTGCTGAGCACTCTGGAGGCATCAGCCAGCCCTGCTAACGTCTCCATCCCGCTCCCCACCACACCCCACACCTACCCAATTCTTCCCACACGACCAAACCTCTACACAGTCCCCATCCCACCCTGGCAAGGGTAGCTTGTCTTACCTTCATGAAGTTGATGTCCTCAGTTTTGTCGAACATGACCTGGACAGAGCTGAGGAGCTTCTTGGCCTCCTGCATGCGCTCATTGAGGTGCAGAACCTGGGCCGCGTTCTCGTTGCAGAACTTGGCCTGGGCCTTGTCCAGGATCTCCATGGTCTTCCGCAGGTCCTCATCCAAGATCTGGTGCATCTTCTCGTACTGCAGGCGCACCTCGTCCTTCAGCTGGCTCACCTTCTCCTGGGGGGACAGCAGGGTCAGGCCCTCTGTGCCCTCCGACCTCTTCCAGGATGTCCCAGGACACCTGGGTCCTTCCTCAGCAGTGGAGAATGCAATCTGAAAGCTGCACTCTGCTGATCTGAAGCTGCAGTGGAGCCCCAAGAGTGCAACCTGAAAGCAGCTCTGCTCTCCTGCAACACCCAGACAGCTCAAACCCTGCTGTCAGCTATGACACGGGACTTCTATGGGCCAGAGACCCAACAGGGACACTGTGAAGGTTTGATTGGTTCAGGAGATTCCTGGATGTACTTCCTGGGGTCTGTGTGGGGATCAGCTCCAGAGACCCAAGGCCAAGGAACAACCTGCTGCACCACCAACAGAAGTATGCTCCTCTGAAAAATCCCCCCTATCCCTATCCCCATCTTCATCCTCATCCCCAGCCACACCCCAGGCTGGAGACACTCCATGTTCCAGAGCCTTTCCCTTCATGCTCTGGGAGGCCAAAGGGCTTTAAGGACCACAAGAACTCCCGTCCTGAGAAAGGCTGAGGACAGGATGGGCCATCTGATATTTAAGGACAGCCTTGTTCCTCACATCCCAACTCAACTCAGGACCCAGAAGGCTGCAGAGTAGCTCCAAACACATTTTGTCTCCCAAAATGATGACTGGTGACACTGAAATGGAGGCAGGAAGTCTGTCCAGCTAATCCTCTCCTCCCTGCACACCTGCTCCTGTCCCAGGAGCTTGTCCCCACTGTGCCATAGGGTGACAGTCCCTGGGACTGGCTGTGGCAGGGTGAAGCACTGGTTACCTCGACCAGCCGCTTGTCCGATTCCAGCTTGTAGAGCTGCTCCTCGATGTCCTGCTCCCGCTCCTCCAGGCGGTCCTGCTGCTTCATCAGCATCTTCTGCAGAGACAGGGAAAAGCAGCATCGTCAGAGCCCAGCGGCCACGTGTGCCAGTGAACATCAGTGCTGCCCACACTGGCTCTGCCCACATGGTTCAGGAGGGATGGTGCTTTTTCCCAGCAGGATGCCACTGCCAGGCTGAAAGCCCCCGCACAGCTTGTGGAGCTGGAAACCTGGTTATTTCCACGGCAGAAATGGCAGAGGGGCTGTGTGTGCCGGGCGGTGTTATCAGCTGGCTTGGGTTCCCTGGAGGGGGCAGCACCTCAGGCAACTTTCTGCAGCCCAGTCAGTGGGGGTGGGTCAGGGCCAAGCCCTGGGGACTGTGGGGGGGACACAGAGAGGCTCATCCCCCACTAAGGCAGCATCATTTTGAGGCCCATCACCCATCGCCAGCAGGCTCCTGCGAGACATCACCACCTCCCTCGCGCTCCCGTACGCCACACCAAATCCATTCTCCCTTCCCTGCCTCCCTGACAAGCCCCAGAGCCAGTGTCAGCGTAATCTGGAGGGACACAGTGAGGAGGAATGGGGCCTCCCCCCTCCACACTGCCAGCCCCCAGCCCCACTCCTTGGGGCTGGGGCAGGGCCATGCGCCGAATAACTGGGACAAAACCTTATCCCCAGCTATCAGCACAAGTGCCTCGCTCCTGCACGATTCCTAGCCAGGAAAAACACACTGCCTATGAGAGAAGGGCTTCATCCCTGTGAGCAGGAGCAGGGCTTCCCAAAACACCCCTCAAAATCAACTCCAAATATTCACCCTTCATGTTTACTGGGGGGAAAAGCCAGGACGCCAGCGGGGCGAGGAGAAGGGCTTCACCCAACACAGAGACGTGGCGTTAGAGACTCAACGACGGGGGCGAGATGGAAAGAAACCGGCAGCAAGAATGAATTTCGAGGGGATTATTGCTATTATAAACCGCCACTCGGGAATTTATAATCAAGTAATTAATTCCTGGACGAGGCGGGAGGGGGAGGGCGGCAGAGGCGCTGCCGGGATTAATTGCATTGCAGGGAAAGGCTGTCACCTCCGACTCAATTCAGGAGCAGGAATGCGAAGCCTCCTCCCTCCTGTTGTTTTTCTTAAGGTCTCGGGCACCTCCAGCCTTACTGTCACTGGGCTCCTACCACTAATAATAACGAGGAGCTAAAAAAACCCAGCTTCCCACTCACAGGCACACTCCACATGCATGCCTGGGGCCCACGCATGTGCACCCACCCAGGCACATGCAGACAGACACACAGACAGCACATCCACTGACACAGGACCAAGGGGCAGTACAGGAATGCAGACCCTCAGCCCACGGGGGGACATTTGCTGTCCGTGTGTACAGAAAAGAAACACAGGGGCCTGCAGCATTCAAGGGCATCACTGGAAGCATAAGATTTGAAAAAATATTAAAAATATCCCATTTTAATTGTAAAATGGTTGTTATTTGTATTGCTGCAGCATCAGGAAGCTCCACTCCCAGGTTTAACACAGTGGGAACTGAGCTCTGAACAGTGCAACACCATTTGCTTGAACCTTGAAGAACCAAGGGTGCAGGCAGGAACTGTGTCCTAGGTTCTGTGCCAGCAGCCAGGTCTAAATGTAGAAGTGCTGGGGGCTTCTCTAGGGGCTCAGACAGATTTTGGGTCAAGCACCAAGCAGAAATGTGGAGCAGGTAGACAACAGACCCATGTAGGTGGACTAAGAAGTGGCAGGCAACAAGGCTGCTCCTGGGCTTCAGAGAAAGAGATGCCTCTCCAACAGTGCTGTTTGCAGGAGGCCAGTTGAATGTGGGAGTTGGGCAGGCTGAGCAGTGCAGGCTGAGCTGCTCACGCCCCACACTGGGCAGCCAAAGGACACAGCGAGCTTTGCACTGAGCCCTTCCCTCCACCTCCCTCCCTGCCACAGATTCACCATCTCCACCACGGACAGCCAGAGCCATCCCACACCAGCCCACCAGGAGAATGGCCAAGTCTAGCTGGGCCCCCAGGAGCAGCCCAATCCTCTGCCTGACTTCCCCATCTGCCAGCTGGGACAGGAGTGGGTAAAAAACACAGGACAGGATGGGAGGCTGACAGCTCGCTGGGCACAGAGGCCAAATCCCCATCCCACTCTTGTACCCATCAGGTATCTGACATACCCGAGGCTGCACTGCCCTTCCCCCCAGAGCTGCCAGGATGCTCTTGCAGGGCAAGCAGGGTTTCCTACCACTGGCAGATGCCAGGAGGACAGAGGCCACCCTGCCAGCCCCACTGGTGTGAGGGACCCCAAGGGAGGCACCGACCAGCCCCGGACATGCACGTACCATCGCCCTGCAGCTGCCGTGGCAGAGCTGCCAACCTTTGTGTTTTGTAACAGGCTGATTCTACTCCAGGAATCATGCAATTATGTGAAATCACAAATATACATATGAACATATGTAAAAATAACTTTTTATACATATAAGTTAATTTAATATCCCCTCACAGCTGGAAAAAGTGACCAAAATCCAACCTAAAGCCATAGAAATCAAAGAGAATAGAGGACATGCAGTGCTTTCTTTAAACCTCATATTTGAGCCACTCTCTTGATTTTAGGGTGATTTAAAAACTGTACATGCCTGGGATTGCAGTGGAATGGGAGGGCTTTTCACCCATGGCAACAAAACCTTAACAAGACACAACGGTATGAACTACCCCTTCTGGCACTGAGGGGCAAAATCTCACTGTCTATGCAGCACAGGCTGAATTCCTTAGGTATTTTGAAAAGGAAAATATATCCCTTCCCCTTCCATCCCCTCCCAAATCTGGCATTTCTGAAGTCATGAACTCCTCCTCTTCCAGGATCAGAATTTCTCGGGGTAATTTCTCATATTTCATGCATGACCTTGATGCTGGGAGAGCCGAGGCTCCCTCTGTACAGGCACCCTTCCCAGGCTGTGAGCAACTCTGATCCCAGTTTGTTCCGAGACACGTCGCCAGTTTGCGAAACGCGTGCTGAAAATGCTTCTTATTCCAACACCAGCTGAGAGTGAATTCATCTCGTTAATTAATAAATTAATTGGTTGCTGGGGTAAGTGGCTGGTCCACCATGACCCTGTAGGCCCCAATAAGACAGGGACAGTTTCTGGACAACAGCTTACTCTGCAGGAGATAACATAATGTCCCTTCTCCTCAGGGGAAAAAATGAAGCATTGGGTACAAAAGGGCTGAGCCCATACAGGGAGCCCACAAACACACCCTGGGCATCAACCCTGCAAGGGAGCTGGACCACCAGAAGTATAAGGATCAAGGAGGGGACATTATTATTCTCTTCCCTTCAGGAATGAGGGTGCACTTCTCCCATGCAGGCAGGGGAGGGTGATTCCTGAGCAGCCATTGTGGCAAGTCAGATGGGTTTGGGGTACCAAGGTCATGCACTGGGAGTGAAACACTGCCTGGAGGGACACCTCTGCAGGATGCAAAGCAAGCACTGCAAGGTCTTGCAGCAGAGAGGATGCACACAGCTGGTTCCCATGGGATTGTGCTGGGGGAAGGCTTGCTGACCATGGCTACCCATGGCATTTATTGGGAGGAAATCACTACCAGGGAAACCACACTTGCCCTACCTGCACCTTACTGCACCTCCTGCTCAGGCCCCACAGACTATGTGCTGACCCCAGCTCCTAGTGCTGCCCCAGCATGGGACACATCCACCCTGCCAGGCAGGGCATGGGGATATGTCTGCTGGGGGACAGGGCAGTCCCAACAGAGAACTTCTGCAACACTGAATGCCTGCAGCCACAAGACAGGAAAATAATAGTAAAGAGTTTAACAGCTCTGATGATACAGGGCATCAATGCTTCTCATCCAAGAGCCACTGCATGGCTGCAGCAACACAAGCCTCAGACGTGTTACACACACGGGTCCAGCTCAAACAGCTGGGAAAACCCCCACTGTAAATGGGGGCACTGGGGTGTAGTAAGGAGCTCACACCCACCCAAGACCTCCCAGGCAGGGAGCAATCTATAGGCAAGATATCTCCTCTGACTTGTCTTAGGCTGGTCTCAACACTGTGCTCTCCCAAAGGGCAGAGCTAAGCCTGTGGTCACTGCTGAGCCCACAGTAACAGTGGATTATGGCCCTGCCCTGCCTGAGGCCCAGCACTCCCCTCATCCTCCCTCTGCAGCCCCCAGAAGCCCTTTGCCCTGGGGCCAGCATTGGGGCAGCAAAATCCCATGACATGCCCCAAGGTTTTGTGTTCTCTGAGGCTGGTCAGGGCCCTTATGTGCCTCCCAGGGAGAGCTGGCAGGGGAGAGCCTCTGGCACCCCTTCCCTGGGGGCTCAAGTGATCACCAGCCCCTGCCCAACTCCCAGCAGGATCAGGAAGGAGCCTGGCAGCTTCACCAGAGGCAGAGTGGTGCCCCATGACCTGCAGAGCTGTTGTGGTTTTAAACAAGAGCTGGAGCAGTGAAAAGCCTTACTGTGTTCATAGGGCAAATGGAGCCTGTGCAGCTTCTCTGAAGTCTAGTAAGCACTGTGCATCCTTCAGGGCCATTCACCTTGCAAGAGCAACCGAGTGCCCACACACTGACCAGTGGGATGCTTGCAGGATGCTAATTCCCAATAAATTCAGCTGAAACTGTCTGTGGGTTTGGAGAGTACTACAGCAGAGCAGGTGGACAAACCACAGGAGTGCACAGCCCATATTCCTGTAGGAAACTGGGGGAACAGAGAGCCAGGCTGCCCCACAGAGCACCTTTAACCACAGCTGGCCAGCTGGCCCAGGACAGGCACACTCACTTCTTTGGTCTCTCCTTCCTCCTCCTCGGCTCCCAGGCCTTCCCCTCGCCGCCAAATCCCAGCCAGCCAGTGAATAAGGACATTGTTGCAGTCACCGGAAAGCCAGAACGGAGGGAGCAGCTTGGAGCATGAGGGGCAGGAAGGGTGAGGAGGAGGAGGAAGGTGGAACCGGAGCGAGGAAGCCCCAAAGGGCAGATGCCTGTAGTGGGAATGGCTCCAGACACCTGCAGCTCAGCCCAGGGACGGCATCAAGAGCCCCCATTGAGACACATGTCCCAGCACGCTGCTGGAGACGGGCCTGAAGTCACAGTGACTGAATTTTAATGCACCAAAAGCCCTGGACCAAGGAGGCGAGTGCAACCTTTTGCCTCCCCAGGCCTCCCACACACAGGCTTCCCTCTCCCCAGCCCCACTCCACTGTCAGCTGGACCGTTTTCTGAGAAAAACCTACGCAATCAGCTATTTTCATCCCTCCTGAAAGTGTCACCCCACCTGCTAACACATCAGAACCATGACACTGTGCACATCTGGGGCACAGCACCCTAGTGCCCCTAAAAACGAGATTGCAAATTATGAGATCATGCACTGCACAGTGCCACAGCCCAAACCCCCTGGAGCATCCCTCCCACCTGCTGGTGGCCTCCTGCTGACCAGACCCAGGCAAAACCAACTCCTTCAAACTCCCCACAGCCCTCACAACACTCGCAGGAGGTTGATCCACTTAAAGGGGCAGGAAGGAAATGCTTTCTGGTTGGGGTTTCATCTTGCACACACTTACAGTAAGCACCAGGCAGAAGGGAAGGTCTGCAGCCAGAGCACGAGGTCTTGCCTCCCCTGGCCAGCCCAGAGCACACACAGTGCTCCAGGCTTTGGCTTTTCTCACGGTGCTCCTTGTGCAGAGATCAGGCTCATTTATCCTCAACAGGGGAAGGAAGAGGGGAGGAACAGCCTGAGATATTAATAGCTGCCCTTGCTAGGAAGGGATGGAAGCAAAAGCCATGCAGTGAGCAGGAACGAGAGACCCCATCCCCAGCCCTGAGGGACCCTGAGCACCAGGAGAGCTGGTGCTCTGTAGAAAAGGGCTGAAGGCCAAATAATCAGCGCCAGCTTGGGGAAACAGGATGTACAGTGCCTCTTGCAAGAGCAGCTCTCCATCCTGGTTCCCATGCTGGAGTGGGTGAAGATGCCTCCTGCTTGCCCACATCACCTTGTGAGATGCTGCCCAGCCTCTGAGTCTTCCCTGGAGAAGAAATCATCAAGCTTAAACCCATGTCCTATTTCCACTGACTACCCCACAGGCACAGCCCCATGTCCCTGTGCCCACCCCAGCACAGGGCATCCCTGCAGCACAACTGCCAGGCCAGGATTTCTGGAGGCCAAGAAATGGGGACCTGTTCTTTGTCCCAAAGCAACTTTCAGGAGGATGAGGATGCTAATTCACCTTCCTGGACCTCGTGCATCCCCCTGCTCATCACAGCTACAGGGGTTACTTCACGCTGTGCGTCACACACAAATGGGGGAAAGAGGCTGGGGCTCTACCTATAGTTTTTGGACTCCAAGCCATGGCCCAGCTGCCACTGTTGTCAGTGTCCTTGGAGTAGGGATGAAGATTTACTTCAAGAGGAAAAGGAGGATAAAGGAGATTAAGGAGCAGAGAGACAAGGCCAGTGGATGGAGACACATCACCTCAGTAGCAGCCACCCTGCAAGTCCTGGAGGAAGGAACCTTCCTCATACTGGGTGTCCAGTACAGCTGGTGCACTCCTCAAAACAGAGGCTCCCTCCATGCAAAGCACAACAAGAGGCAGTGAAAGCAAGGCAAACTGCCTCTGCTAGACCTGGGGCTCAAGACTCATTCACAACATGTGCAGAAGAGGAAAAAAGGAGCTGGAAATGCACCAGGAAGACGAATACCAGGACAAGAAGCTAGTTTGCATGCCGAGCATGCAGCCAGGCGAGTCATGACTGATGCTGCTGGCTCCACAGGACAAAGACGAGCCTTGCTGATAGAATCATAAAATCATTAAGATTGGAAAACACCTCCAAGATCTTTGTGTTCAACCTATGACTGAACACCACCTTGTCCACTAAACCATTAGCACTACCAGCCATGTCCAGTCATTTATTAAACACTTTCAGGGGTGGTGACTCCACAACCTCCCTGGGCAGCCCATTCTAGTGCTTAACCTTCCTTTTAGTGACAAAATTCTTCCTGATGCCTTACATGAACCCTCCCTGGCACAGCTTGAGGCTGGTCCTTGTCACTTGTCTGGGAGAAAAGGCTCATCCCCACCTTGCTACACACTCCTTTCAGGCAGTACAGAGTGGTAAGGTTCCCTCGAGCCTCCTTTTCTCCAGGCTAAACACCCCCAGCTCCCTCAGCCACTCCTCACAGGACTTGTGCTCCAGGTCCCTCACCAGCTCTGCTGCCCTTCTCTGGACTTGCTCCAGCACCTCAGTATTTCTCTTGTAGCGAGGGGTCCAAAACTGAACATGAGATTTGAGGTACTGTGCTGAGTACAGGGGGATGATTACAGTGCTGGTCCTGCTGGCCACAGCACTGCTATACAAGCCAGGATGCCACTGGCCTCCTTCCTCTTGGCCACCTGGGCAACTGCTGGCTCATGATCCCCAGCTTTCCAGCCACTGCCCCCCAGCCTGTAGCACTGGGTGGGGTTGTTGCGATCCTAGTGCAGGATCCAGCACTTTGTTAAACCTCATACAACTGGCCTTGACCCATTGCTTTAGCCTGTCCAGATCTCTCTGTAGAACCTTCCTAATATTAAACAAGACTCATCCCAAAACTGAGCCTTGGGGAACCTCACTAGTGACTGTGCCTTTGGCCAGTAGAAACAATTCCTGCCCTGTATCTGCCAGGAGAGACAGTGTCCCATGGGTGAAAATGCTCCCACACTGTGTCCCAATGCCACAGGGACAGCAGATGCATTTGGGTGGTGCAGGACCTAGATGGAAAGACCACCTCTGAGGGTTGGGGTTGGGGATGCAGGCCTAACCAGGCCCTCAGGGCAGTGAGGAACTCAAGAAATTTCTTTTCTTTCTGCTGGGAAGGGAGGGAGAAGAGAACCCCACCCAGGCCTGGGTGTGAACACTGGCCAACAGTCCAGCCCAGCCATCTTTGGGCGGGAGGACATTGCAGGCCACCTTGGCCTGGGAGTGAGGAGAGCCAGGAAGAGTCACAGGGCTCAGCTCTGTGCTCATGAAGGACAAGGTCTGCATCTTCTTTGCCATCAGGGATGCAGAGGAGGAGCTCTTTCCCCCACCTCTTTCAGTTTCAGGGGGCAAATGTACAGGTTTAGCACTGCTTATAAATTAGTGCCAAAATTCACACTGCTGCTGAGCCATCTCCACCACAGGGCTCTGGCTGCAGGCCCTGGCACAAACCTGCCCTGCCCAGCACCAAATGCCCTCTGAGTAACCAACACAGCAGCACCAGCACTGGGACACTGCAGGGGAAGTGCAGGGGTTTGCAACATCCAGAAAGTTCCAGACACCCAGACCCAAGTGCCTTAAGCAACTGTTTCCAGGCACTTGGGAGCTCAGACTGACACTGACACCTGGAGCACAACTGGTCCCCATGAACAGCGCTGCCTTGTGCTTCATCCCACCATGCCAGAAAATAAAATCTGGGGTCTGTAGCTATATTGAGTGGGATTCACCAGATTTCACAGTTTCTCAGAGCCTAAAAGATCATGTAATAAGTCCTGCCCTTTCTGCCTTCAGCACACTCTGTGCTTGTGGTTTCTCAAATGCCTCAATCGATTTATATGGACATTAGGGGGGCCCTACCATCCTTTTCTCCCTCATGTCTGTTTTCATGCATATGCCCCTTCCCAACCACAGATACAGATAAAAAATTCATCCAGAAAAAAAGAGCAGTCTGTCTTTGGTGGGATCATCTCCCCCAGCTGGCTCTCAGAAGTGCTCTGCCAGCTCCAGTGGCGGCAGTCTAGGCTGCAAAGGGAGATCACTCAGTGCTGAAACTCAGCTGAATCACAAAGTCCTGCTCCTCACACAAGCGCTATTGCTCTGATATATCATTTCTCAGTCGCTCCTCCCATAAGTCCCATAAAAAATTCAACAGGCTTTGGCAGCACCCCCAACCCTGCCTCGATCTGCTGCTGTCCCAGTCTTGTCTAGCTCTGTTGAATTCCACGATCTTCCCAATGTGACAAAATCTCAGGCTCTCAGCCAGTTGTCCCCAAACTGTGGCTGGGGGAATGGCTTGCCTCACAAAGGAGCCATCCTGAAAAGACCCATCCTATTGCTTGGCAGCAAACCTATCCCCATCTGCAAACCCTGCAAAATTGAGAAACCCTCACTCCCCTTCCAAATAAACATCTTGGATTCAAGATCCAGCTGGCCTGTGTGATCTCAGAGCCTTCTCCCTGCAGGGGTGAAACACAGCCAGCCTTGCTCCCACTGCAGGCTGAGCAGGCTGTCCCCTGCCCAGACCTCCACTCCACACTCACCAGACTGAGTCCTGCCACAAGAAGCCCTGAGCTCTGAACAACAGCTCCTTTGGCTTCCCACTCCCCTGATTTCTAGTTTCTGCTCTGGAGGGAGCCTGGCACGAAGATCTGGAATCATAAACAGGTTTTGCAGGGAACTCAGAGGAGCAGAGCAGCAGCAGTAATACCTATGTGCACCCATGTCCTGGCCATGAGACCACTGGAAATGACCTGCAGCCACATGCCCCATCAGTGTCTCATTTGGTGAGCCAAAGACAAGGGGACCAGCTGCACAAAACAGCTCTCCAGACTCAGGCAGCACTAGAAATAAAACCTTTCTTTGATTTAAAGGACATGATTTTATTTCTTTTCCTCCCAACTGATTTAGTTAAACTTCCAACCGCTCAAGGCTATTTTAATTTGTACTGGTAAGTTAAATCAACACAAACAAGGGCAGAACAGGTTTATATGCACCTCTATTACTGGCCTGCACCAACTAGAGTGCAGCCACATTTCTCCAGGCAGCTTTTTTTTTTTTCTCTAATAAAGATAAGGGGGACGTTTTTGTGCACCTCCAACTGACAAATGGAGCTGAAAGTGAATTGGGAGTCAAAGCCTTGAAGAAAGTCAAGGTGACTTATGCGCCAATAGGCTGGATTCAAAGAGCTTTGCAAAAATGCAGATCAACTAACAAGATTTATAAAACTCGTTAGGGGCTTAGAGGTCGCTTAATTCTCAAAGGTGCCAAGGAAAGTGCCTGACTCACAGAAGGATGAATGGGGCTTACAGAGGTGGCTATCTCAACCTTTCAGTTGCTTCAAGAAAAGCAGACTCAATTTCTCTTGGAAATGAGGTTTTGACATGCCAAGACGTTTACTGTGAGCCTTGGCTCCTCCATCACTTACTTTAAAGAAAAAGAAACCAAGTCCTTTGCTGCAGACAACTGTTACAAACATCTACCAAAAGCCACAGCAGAATCTGCTGCTTCAGCTCACCAGCGCCAGACACCACCCAGAGGAGTATGAGACCAGATTCAGCACACAAGCTGGAAAAAACAGAAGGGGGAAAAAGACTTTGCACTTCTACAGCTCCCCAGTGCCTGGCATTTTGCAGGCTGGAAGCAGCCTGTCAGCACCTGTGGGCAGCCAAGGAAACGTACAGCAAGTCCATCCACCCCAGTGACCAGGACCACAGTCTGCTGAACACCAAGGACCCTCCACTGCCTCCCTGCTGGATTTTTTCTCTTACCAATTTTTTTTTTTTTTTTTTTTTTGGTGAGGTGGTTGTTGAGAATCTGAAAGCCCGGATTATAATCTTTATGAATCCCATAGTTAGATCGCGCTGAACAGCAGCCCAGCAATACCAGATGTTCAAACAAAGCTGCCAACCGACAGCTGTCTGCAGCTTGCAGCGTGTTTTTACTTTAAAATGCAAAATGATACCAATCTATATTAAAAGAGAGACGTTCAGAGCCTTGCGATAGCAGCTGAAGCCGCGGATATTGCTCTTTCGTGCAGGGTGTGGCAGCAGAAGGAAATATCTCAAAAACTACTGCTTAAGCCACCCTCCCAGCCCCCCCAAATCCTGGCCCCTTTCCTAATGGGAAAGAGACTCACGTTACTGCCTGAGTGCCGTGAATGTACCAGTGCGTGTCCAAACAAGCCAGCAAAAAGAAAAATGCAGCATGAACAAACACTGTCTAACGAAGGATGCCAGAACGAATCTAGGTGCTGCCCACACCTGGCTCTCAGCGGCATGGGGAGGACAAAGTGACACATGGGGGGACAGAGGGAACCAGTCCTGAGGTGGAGGGTGCAGCCCCTCCTGCACCAGTGACAGTGGGACAGCACAGCACTGCCTGTGGAAGTGTGGGATGGAGGGGCAGATTCCAATGCTCTGGCCCATCTGCCCAGCATCTCACCTCAGGTTGTCCCACATCCCTCTAAAACACACAGGGATGCTCCGGCCCCACTGAAGAAACTCTGCATGAGTCTCCTTGATGTGAAGCAGGTTTTCAACTTGCATTTCTTTGTACCTGTATTTCTTAGGCTGGCTGGGACCAGGCACAAAGCCCTACACCTTGTAACCTTTTCTGCATACCAGCAGCTGGACAAGGCAAGAACTGAAGCTCAGCCTTGCTCTTCATTATTTCTCCCTCTGGAAATGCAAGCCATCCCCAACAACCACATTTTGGGAATGGCGAGTCCCGAATACACTAGGCATGGCACAGTACTCCTGGCTTGCAGGAATTGTGCAAAAAGGGCGCTGACTTACTCGAATGTGACGTCCCAAATTCCCCACCAGCCGCGATCACAGGAAATCTTTGGGACCAGTCCCAAGGCTGCCTCATTGTGCTCGGAGCAGCAACAGCATGAATGAATCATGCTCCTCAACGTGACACCCAGCTCCCAGCAACGTACTCGGGACCAAAATATTTACGTTGCAAATGAGTAAGAATAGGACCAGATCCCCTCCCCAGCCTGGTGACATAAAAAGGCCAACTTGGTCTTGCACTGAGCAAGTGGGTGGCAGAAGGATAGGAAAACAGGAGGCAGAGACCAGTCCCATGTCTTGCAGCCTGGCTCTGCCCAGCGATGCTGCATAAGAGCCCTTCCCAATTACAGCAAAACCCCAAAGTGGCAAGCATGGAGAGTAAGATCCCCGTGGTATCACGCTCCCTCTGGGGGACACGTGAGGGAGCATGCTGGGACCTGTAGTTTCCAGCCAGCCAGCTGCAAAATGCCATTCCCCAGTAAACACATCTCAAATTAAAGTGATGCAAGGCCCCCAAACTCCTGGCAAGGTGCCAGCCAGCCAGCTTCTTGTTGGCAGGCACTTGGCTAATTCCCATGTGCTGCACTAGCCCCTTTCCAAGGAAAAGCCAAGAGTCCACACCCCGCAAATTGCCTTGCAGCTGACCTGCAACCTGCCCTTTCGAAAGTGACGTGTCTGCATGGACAGCAGGATGCTCCCAGAGCTCTGGTGCAGCCCTGCTCCTGCCTTGCTGTTGAACTCCTCCACCTTTGCTTCATGGCACTGCAATGCCAACCCCAGAGCAAGATGATGCATCCAGTGCTGGTCAAACTTCAGCGACATAAAGCCCAACAATGCATCCCTCGAGGGGTCCCATAAAGATGCCACTGAAGCAGAGTCTTAGGCAGCAAAAAGCAACACGCTGGTGTGGTGTTTTCAGAATAGCACAAGCAAAACTCCACCGAATCACCATACCACTAAGGGTGGGGACAGCCACCTCCTCACAGCATCCCAGATGGGCACACAGCCACCCCGGTGTGCTGTCACCCTGCGCTCCAGCAAGACCAGACCATAGGTCACCCCCTGGGGAACGTGGCACCCCTCTCCTTGCCCGCTCACCCTCCCCGCTGCAGAGGAAATCGTGCGCCCGGCTGATGTCAGGAGGCATCACTTCACACAAAGGCCAGGCTTCCTGGCGGGGAAGGGGTGGGGGAGTGGGGAGGAAGGGGAAGAGGAGCCCGGGGCAAAGGCAAACGGCATCTACAGCTCCTTGTGTGCGTAAAAGGGGCAGCAGCAGGAGACAACATGGCCCCTTCTACTTCAATCGCCTCTGCGCCCAGGAAAGAGGCAACATTGCATTTCCTAGTCCCCTTCACAGGAGCCACAGCACGGCCCTGCCCTGCACCCTGCGCAGCCCTTTAAGAATGCACTGAAAAGAAGGGACTCAAGTTCATTTTAATTTGCTTCTGCAAATAAATCAATTCCATTTTCTCCATGCCAGGCTGTGGTGGTTGCCAACCAGGGGACACAGCTCCCTGCTTAGCACCCAACCAGGAGAAAAAACACTTCTATGACAAGATCTAACATCAGCACCCCCAAAATTAGCACAAGCATACACCTCACCTGTCTCCTGCTCATGGGTGGCTAAATACTCATGGTATCCATTAATTGATAAATATAGATAAAAATAATGTATTGAGGACCAAAGGCAAGAGTAATCAGCAGCCCTCATTTCTCAAACTCTTCTCCCCAGTATGCTCCCCAAAGCCAAGCATCTTTACAAAACACAGCATGTTATGCTACCCACAGCACCAATATGATCTCCTCAGATGCTTCAGCACCTCCTCTCCTCTATCTCCTGTAGTCCCAGCTCACCCCCAGGCACTGAAAGAGGCTGGTGGCCAGCACCAGACGACATTGCTTTTGTCTCCAACTCAGCCACTCTCTCAAGGACAGGGGCACTCTGGACCAGCTGCACAGGGACCAGTGAAGAGGGCTCAGCTGCAGGGGACCTGCAGGATGTGGTCGATGTTGATTGAAAAGGGCACTGATATTTCAGAGGGCAGCCAGGGAAGGTGGATTTTGGATGTGGGCACTGCCAGGGAATAACTATAAAGGAGCAAACCCTGCTGCTTTCCTTCAATGTGCTGACTTCTGCTCCAAGGAGAAGTCCTGTCATTGGTTTTTTAATCTCACCCGATTACGGACCAGCCTTTGACATTATTGATCTCAGGCCCCTGAAGTATCATTTATCTTCCAGGTTTGACTCAGCCATCAGAGCTCGACAGCTCAGACCCCAGTCAGCTCCATCCTCCCAGGGAGCCAGGGGAACTGCTCTGCACAACTCCAGTCCTGCTGATTCACATCAGCCCTATTTGATGCTCAGTTTCCATCCTCACATAAGGTGTCTTTCACTCTCTGCCTACCTGGCGTTTCATTTTCTGTATCAAAAATCCAGCTCCTCAGGTCTCTGGCAGAGCAGCACTGCTTTCTCAAGCCTGGCAGTCCAAGGTGCCTCTACTGTGCCCTGCTTCCCTCTTTCAGTTTCATTATCCTCTTTCAAAGAGGATGCGGTAGACACAAATGCCATAGGATGTGCTGAGAACTGCACAGGGACTAGGGGAGCAGCACCAGCACTCAGTGTACAACCAGAGAAGCCATTTCTAGCTGTGACCCACTGCCATTTTCTAGAGTAGAAAGGACTAACAATGGTAGCTCCTCATGCCCTGGTGAGATTGTACTCACAGAAAAACTGGGTGGCTGTAGTGATTTTGTGCTGGCTTCCCGTTACCTGCCAGCCAGCACAGCTGCCACAGGGCCAGCTCGTGACTTCTGCCTGACCTTCAAAATGTCAATGCCTGCTCCCTCCACCAGACCCAGAAGAGATGGGATGACGGGTTCCCTTTCCCCTGGATACCTCCATCCCCCACCCGAACTGACAGACGCTCCCAGCCTCCACTGTTTGGGAAGCACAAGATTTTCCTCAAATGCCTTTGTCAACAGTTACTGAATGCAGCGTGTACATGAAGGCTGGCTTTTCAGATGCCTACTGTCTCTCTCTCCTGTGAAGCCAGCCCTTATGTTTTGGGAAGGAGGAGTATTTCCTGAGGAAGGCTTCAGTGGGCAGTTTTAATGCAAAGAGAAAGGGAGGCTTAGTTTTTCTTCTTCATCTTGTTATTGTTTATCATATTGCTGAAAAGCACTTTGGTAAATGGAGATTAATACCATGTGCATTCATAGATTGTAGCAGGAATCAGCCCTGGGGAGGAACAGGGGAGAAATTGCCTGGATGGGGGGAAGCTAGCAGGGTCCACATTCTGCAAGGTACCATCATCAGCAAAGAAAGCTCCAGTCTCCAGGACTGCTTCCCCACACTGCCAATGGACCTCCTGACTCCTAGCAGGTCTCCCCACCTCAGCTTACCTCTAATTTAGGTTAATACCCTGACTTCCCCATCCAGACTTCAGGTAGTTGCAGAGATTAAAATGATTCTTTTATTCCCTGTCCTAAGTAGAAAGATACAAATTCCTTAGCTGGAGGACAGGCCCTAGTTTTACCTGCTGGGCTTACATGCTCGGGAGATGCATTTGGAAAGGGGTGGTCTTCACACCAGGCACTAATTCCAGTTCCCTACCCAGATGCCCTGCTGGGCAGGAAAAGAGCCTCCAGATGTGCTCCCATTCCCTTGACGGGGACAGGCTCTGTCCCCATCCCCTACAACCAAACTACCTCTGACCAAAACAGAGCTCGCAGGCCTCAGCTACCCAGCCACAACAGTGCAGCTGTGGCAGGAGAGCTGCAGTAATTCCCTCCTGGATCTGGCCACCCCCATCACTAAGGGGCTAGCACAATACCAGAGGGAAGGGGGAGCGCAGCACCCGCCTCCCGCACTGTCCCCAAAGGGTCTGGGAGGGGGACAGAGACCTCGCAGCACATTTATTCCGCTCCATCCATTTGAGAGGCACGCTTCAAGGGGCTTTCTGCCGTCAGAGGCGGGTGCACCAGGACAGGAAAAGAACAAAGGGAGGCACCGGCACCCCCAGCCCTTTGTCTGAGCGCAGAGGAGTTCACCTGCAGGGAAAACCTGCTCCCACCGCAGAGGCGGCAGCTCCACATGGATTCAGACGGGGAGAGCGGTGCGGCCCCCCCTTCCAGCAGGAGGATAATGAGCAGAAGGATGCAATCACATTACCCTTTCTCTCCCCTTGCCACACGCACAAGCCCATTACAGTGCACACCAACCCCCCCTGACTTACCAACAACCCAACAACCGCAACCAGCAATAAAAACCATTGCCACAGAAATATCAACCCACCCCCCAGTGTGATCGATCTGTGTCTGCGTGTGGCCCAGCACCAAACCCTGGAGCTCGGCTCCACCGACCAGGATTGACTGGGAGGGAAGGGGGTGGGAGACTAGTTTCCAGGGACCGGGGTTTTAAAGCCACACAATAACTGGTTCAAATGAGGGTTTAGATTAAGCTGTCGTATGGCAAGGGAAAACACTGCCTCCATTAGGACATGTGGGATTTTCTTTCCCTTTCTTCAAAGCTACAGCTCTAGGATGAAACTTCCAGGTCACCCGGGCAGGGACAGGAGAACTGGGTGATGCTGAGCAAATGGGGGATCCCAACGGGGAGAGATGGGTGGAGGGAAAAGGCAGATCAGCCCTCCCAAAGCCCCAGATCATACAGTCGGCTGCTCTGACAATGTTTACTCATATTTCAGAGAGACACAGCCATCCGGAACATCACTCCCTGCCAACTGCCTCATCTGGAGCCATCCACAGCTCAGCTCTCCACAGCCCACTCCAGAGACAGCCCCCCCATCAAAGCATCCACACTGCAAGAAACTGAAAAAGGACAGGTAGGGGGAAGAGAAGAAACAGATAAATTAAATTAATTCATGTTGGTTTTTTTTAACAGTTCTGGTACATCATCCCAGCAAACGGGTGACTTGGAGTGTGCTTGGAGTGCAACGGCACGGCTGCAGAGTGCAGGGCACTGTGCTGATCTGGGAACTTCTGCTCATGTTACCATCACAAGTGAATCACAAGACACAAGAGGGACAACCACGATGCCCTGGTGAAAACAGGCTGAAGCTGTCCTTATCAGAAAGGATCCAGGACTGAGAACCTCTTCCCTGAGTTCATCTGGGGGACATATGTAAAAACTTTTGCGTGCATCCAGAGTCTGATGCCTGTGAATAACCATCCCTTCCTCCATATTTGGGACCAGACATCTCTTGTTCCCATTCCCAAGTGTGCTGGTTGTAGCTCTCCCAGGAAAAGGAGGGGTGGCTGCCTCTGTCCTTCCATGGAGGAAAAGGAAGGGCAGGACATCCTTGGTCCTGCACATTTCACATCTTCCCACCAGACCCCCAGCATCTGCCTCACCTTCTCTTCCAGCAAACAGAGGTTCATTGCAGAAAATAGGCTATGACTGCAAGCAAGCTCAGCAGCTCTGAGCTCTCTATGCCAGCCCCTTACTTCAACCCAACCAGCATCTCCTCAGCCTACAGGCTGTTGATAAATGCAAGAAGTTGACAAAGTCACCAGAATCTAGCCCAGATCCATAGCATTTAAAAAAAAAAAAAAAAAAAAGCAAAAAAGCAAGGCCAGACCAGATTCTGCCCCGAAGCCTGCGTGGCAAAGCAGAATCCCGCTCCAAGTGTTTATTTATAAACCCGTACATACATGTACATTTGAATTCTGACAGAATTAATTCTGGCATCCAGCTAATTCAAAGCATTCCTCCCCCATCACACTACTGTTGCAGGCCAGCCCTGCACAGAAGCTGATTATAAAATGCTGCACTAGCCAGGCATTTCTGCAAAGGCTTGTGCTATTGAGCATTCAGTCTTTCCTTGCTTGGCTATTTCATTGTTTCGGTGTCGATCCCTCCTCTCTTGCCCTGTGTTTCCTGGTTACTTTTGTCCCTGCTCTGGAAGCAGTGCTGCTCTCAGCCCCATTTCAGTGTCAGATTGAAAAAAAAACCCAAAACAATTACATGAAATTAAAGAGAAGAAAAGAAGAAATTATCACCATGTACCAAGATTTCCAGTAAACAGATAGGTAACGAGCAAAAAATAGGCCAATATGCTGCAAGGCAAGCTGCAGACAGATCTGGGGATAGAAAACCCGCTGCCTGCCTCCCAAGTACAGCTAAGAAATCCCTGTGTGGTCACACGCTGTCCTCTGGAGCAGAGAGGAGAGAGGTCAGGGCAGCCAGCACTGTAAGAGCCTCTTTATTCTTGGGCAGTTGCACGAATCTGATCGCTTGTGCCCTTTGTGAGACATGGAAATCTGCCTTCTCCTCCCACCCCCTTCCCCAGCCCCTCTTCTGCTCCTCCCGCTCAGATGGGGACAGAGGCAACTCCTTGGCTCCAGAGGCAAAGACCAAAGCAGCAGAGAGGCTGTGGATGCCCCTCTGGCAGGACCAGGTCTGGATGAGCACACAGGAGGCCTTGAGAATAGTGCTTTGTTGGAGCAAGGGGAGGGGAGAAGGGAAGGATAGTCCTGGGACTTGAGCACTCCTTGAAGGGCTCACCCAGACTCCCACGTGTGAGGCACGAGGTTGAGGAGACAAGTCCAGGATGTCCCACTGCAGGTCATGCCTCTCCTACTTCTCCCTCTCCATCATGCTCCTGGGCTTGAGGAGAACAGCAGGCTGATCACCTCCATGCCAGCAGACACATGATGCTCACATAAGCATCACACGATAGATCTAGATTAAACAAGGGTCTGGGCTGAGTTCATTATGCCCTTATCACCAGACAAGCTGAGCTTAGACCTCCTAGTTCAGAGACCAGACCACAACACCTCCATCTCAGGGGCTCACTCAAAGTCACTGCTGAGGGAGTGCTTCAAGGTGGGAAGCTCTAGGTAGGCCAGGGCAGTCTGGTGAGCAGGGGTGTAAGCCTGGGCTACATTTTGTTGCTATTCCTTGCAAAGAAGCTCAAGGTCCTCAGGTGAACCTTTCCTTATCTCACCTCTTCCCACCTCACTCTCTGACAGCTCCCATCCAGACTGCACTGTCCCCTATGGGAAGAGAGCATTCTCCACAGCAGCCCCTGTCCTACTCCTTCACCAAGGCTGTCCCCTCCACACGTCTCCTCCCTCCCACCCAACCCACCAGGCTGCCTCCCAGCACCCTCCATCTCTGCTGTCACTTCTCAGATTGACTCTACACAAAAGACTTGCAGCTGCAGGTCTGGAGCAACCAACTGCTGGCAACCTGACGGGCTAAGGGCACAGAAAATGCTCAAGCTTAGCAGGAAAGCAGCGGGGAAAAGCCCTTAATCCAAACCCTGCGGAGGCAGGAGACTGCTCCAGTTCAGCCAGCGACCTGGGACTGCCAAGATACCCACTGCTGCTTGGCCAGCAAACCCAGAGGGGTTTGCAGAAGAGTGGTTCAGCCCCTCCGGACCTCTCTAGGGCAGCTCGGGCTGCTACAGCTTGAACTGAAATCTGCTGCCCCTGACAACACAGAGCAGCAAAGCCTGACAGATCGATGTGGTGAGTGGCACAGAGCTAGGCTAGGTGGGTGCTGGGATTTCTGCCACTGCCCAAGGCCCAAGAAGTCAGTACTCATCATGGCAGCTTGACCAACTGACAGCATCCCAGGGCACAATGATCAGCCACATTTAGGAGCACAGTGCCATATTCCTGAGGCCCCTAGGCAGGAATTAGGGCATAAGCAAAGCCAGGGAAGGCGAGACCTGGGTTAGGCTGACCTAACCCTTGGGCTGGGCTGGCAGTTCAGCTCTGGGGGTGCTGGTGGAAGTTCAGATGGAGGGCGCAGGAAGAAGCTGCACAACTTCTGTTCTGTAGGACCTGCTGCAGAAGTTGTCTGGGGACCCAGGTATGCTCAAAGAGTGCCACAGCAAATGCCTGCCAGGCACCAGCCACACCACCTACAGCCACGAGAGCTAAATTAGCACTCAAGCATTTGGGCACTTGCACTCACATTGCCTGCAGTGAGCTGCGTGCCGTGCTCCTCATAAACAAGTCATCTGGAAAATAAGTAAGCCTGTAAAAATCCAGTCCATCACAAGCTACCAAACCTGTTTCAGAGTAAAACAACCTAGAGCAGCTCACGCCAGAAGCCTGGCAGTGAAGCTGATACCAAGCTTCCCCACTGGTGGGACTCCCTTGGTCCCAGCAAAACATCCCTGGCACAGATGGCAGCAGGGGGATGCCAAGCAGGACTTGGTGGTGGCCAAAGCTGGCAAAGAACCAGAGTTTCTGGTAGAGACTAGAGATCCATCTCCTCCTGGGATCCTACCAAGCACTCACCTTTCCTCATTCTCATAATTTAGAAAGTAGTTGAGTTGGCCTTATGTGGGGTGCTGCCAAGAAAGAAAGCCCAAACCAACTGAGCTGCAGATGGACTCAGCAGCCTGGTCCCTGTCCCCCTGGATTTGCTAAACATGCACTGCTCCATGGACATGCTGGATGCTGTTCCTATACACCTGCAGGAGGATTCCCAATGTTTTCCTCCAGGTCTCAGCACCACAATGCATTTTCACCCACTTAATGCTCAAAGCCACCAGAGGTCTTCAGAACGTAAATGGATTTCTAGGAAGCTAGGATGGGGGGAAATCAATGTCCTTCCCCCAAAACAAAACAGAAGCAGAGTCTCTCCACACAAGCCCTTTTCCACTGGTGGCACCTCTAGCTGAGGATAGGCAGCTGGGAAACCTCTGAGCAAGCTCAGATGTACCTGGCCTCAATCAACAATGTCCCACACAAAGACAGAGCAACCATGGTAATAACCCCACAAGTGAGTCTATGCTGACTTCTTACCCAAACACCAATCCTAGCAATGTATTTTTCCCCTTTTTGGATGGAGAAAAAATAAAAAGCAACATTATCAACCTCGCAG
Organism: Erithacus rubecula; assembly: GCF_903797595.1. Taxonomy (NCBI): domain Eukaryota; kingdom Metazoa; phylum Chordata; class Aves; order Passeriformes; family Muscicapidae; genus Erithacus; species Erithacus rubecula. The sequence goes on along the minus strand of NC_136660.1, from coordinate 22,740,433 downwards.
TGGAGCAACTTTCTTTTCCAGCCTTAGAAGCAGGCTCTCCCATGCAGACAGGAGGCACATGGCTAGGGCAGCAAAGGCAAAGATGGAAGAAAAAATGTTGCATTTTGAGACCTTGACACAAACAAAATGGCAAGAAGAAAATAAAAAAAAGGAAAAGAGGGTGCCTTGTTGGCTTTTCTTCCCCCCCTCTCCTCTTTAAGCACTACAAAAACAGGAAACAAAGGAGAAAACATCTCACGGGGGGAAGGGGAGGTAAGCGCTTTATACGCCCACGAAAGAAAGATTAACCACATATTTTATTTACTGTTTGTATTACAGTTGCACCGTGGAGTTCAAGTAATTCCGAGCCAGGGCTCTGTGGGTTTGTGCAGCACCTAATGCTGAGCGGGGTTCCTTCTCCCAAACCCACCAGGCACATGTTCTGCTTCAGGCAAACCCTGCACAGACACCCCCTTTCCTCCGGCAGACCCCACCTCCAGCCTCCTTTCCCAGACAGAGCACTTCTGCCCCAGCTGCCAGCTCAGCTGACAAAGCATTGGTGCTGTCCCCAAGGAGTTTCCAGCCCCTTTTCCCCTTCAAACCGGTCTGCAACCAGGGGTAAGGTGCCCTTTGAGGCAGGCTGGCAGCACAGCCAGAGGAATAAATACTAAAAAAGCAGAGTTTATGGGGAGCATATTTGTAGGCTCCAATCCCTCCTTCTGGCCATGGGGGCCACCCCCTCCATAGCGAGTCAACGCTGCAACCCCCACACTTGCGAGTCCCCTGCACCAAGGTCAGGGCTCTGATCCTCCCAACTTTGACTCATTTCTCAATTAACGGCTTTCTGAACACAAGCCACACATGGAACAAACCTCTCACAATGGGGCCTCCCCTGGACCTCCCAAGCCCAGCGTTACTCATCTGCCCCCCAGTCCCAGTCCATCCTTCCCGGGATGCTCCGAGCGCGGCTCACGGCCGCTGCAGGGTGAGCAAGCAGCCAGGAATCCCGGCCCGGCTCCCGCAGGCGGGAAGCCGTCACCAGCTGAGCTCATGCACCCTAATTCGGGAGCCGACGAGGCCACCTTCCTTGCTGGCTGGCGACAAGCAGCTTTCAGCCACAGCCATGGAGCAAGGGCTGGCAACCTGCTGGGTGCTTTTCCCAGGGGCTCATTCCTGCTCTAGACACCTCATGGAAGAACTGCTTCAACTATAGGAGGGATCCTTTGGGCACACGGTCCCCCAGCCTGGTGCTGTCCTTCATTGACCCAGACTCCGTGCACCCAACCGAGCCACGCGCCCAGCGGGAAGAGACAAGCTTATCATCACAGAGAAAGGAAATTAAGATAACGCGGCGATGGAGGTACCGAGGGATTTGGCCAAGGTCACAAAATAATTCCGTGGCTCTACGATACAGCCGTCTAACACTTTTGGTGTCTGGCCACATATCCTAAAATTTCAAGCCAGGGCCAAAATCCAACCTAGCCGGTGGCAGATTTCTGCCAGGTCATTAGCAGCGTGCATCCGCAAGAAGCGGCGAACATCCAGCCATAACAACGGCAGCAACAACAAAAAAAACATGCAGCAAGAGCGGGAATAAATGAGATCAAAGTGTCCTGGAAAAGGACCTGGAAAAATAGTTTTGGTCCCTGGCTAAGGCTCCTGAGAGATGCACATGTGAGCCCCATCCCAGTCCTGCACAGCCCTCCCGAGGTGGCTCCCCACCCTGGCAGAGGGAAACCAAAATGACTCCCTATAAATAGAAGCAGAAAAGCGCTTCTCCAAAAGACTGACTGGGTCTTTCCCCTTCCAGCGTGTGTGGTGGAGTTGCTGGCACCTCCGCGGAGGTCCCTGGTTTTCCCCCAAAAAACCTGGAGAGGAAAATAACCTTCCTGTGAGCTCAGGCTGGCTCCCCTCTACACAGAGCTGCACTCCCCCCCGCCCCACTCCCAGGCCTGGCCATCCAATTGGAAAGTAATTATACTGCAATTTTTATTTATGACTTCTTTTTTTTTTTTTTTTATTGCTAAATGGTGACTCATTTTGGCAACATTAAAATACACAGGAAATCATCCCCATTTTACAGTAATCACCATTCAATTCATTGTTAAATATTTATTCGGCAGACAAGCGCCGAGCCTCTTTCGAAGGGTCGGAGGGGGAGCGGAGGGGCAGCCCTGAAAAGGGGGAAGGTGGCAGAAGGGTCATGGCAGGGCTGGCCACAGGGCTGGCAAATGCCCGCCAGGAACTGGAGGGTGGGGAGCCAGGGGTGAAAGCTCCTGCCAGATGGCCTGGCCAAGAGCAAAATACAGACCCGCTTTCCCTCGAATCCAGCACAACAGCCCAGGCTGCTCTAGGGAAAGGGGCAGCCCTGTGTCTCCTAATAAAAATCACATTCTTTGGCCAAACCCCAAGACTGAATCCCCACCAGTGAGACGTCACGGGTCTCTGACACGTCATGGCTCTCTGACACGAAGCTCTTCCATTGCCGGGGGGGAAGAGGATGGCGGCCACCGGCCCCAGTGGGAGGCAGTGGGAAGAGCAGGCAGTTTGACATTCAAAGGCCTTACAATGGACAGGGTCCGCTCCTGCAGCTGCTTTGTCCTCCCAGGAAGCCCAGTTTTGGGGTGACTCGACCTCAGATGCAGGCAGCTCTTCTGCCTTCCTCCAAACAGCTGCATAGCCCAGCACAAACCTGGCAGATGGCCCCTCCAAATGCCCCTGGCCCAAGACCGCAACCCTTCCCTGCAGAGAGCACAACCAAGGGGCCGTAGGTCCCACGGCTCAACAGCTACAAAGGCCTCCCAGCAGAGGGGGGAGGCCCCTGGGGAGCCCCCCAGCACCCACAGGCTCCGTCACTGCTTGGCTGGGAGGCCACCCAACATGTCTGCCACAGGGGAACCCCGGGCGGAAGGAGGAGCAGTGCCAGGATGGGTATTTTGTGTAGGTCCTACACAAACACAGGGGAATTGACACGGCAGGGAAGAGGGCGGCTGGGTGCTCCCCAGGCTGGGCAAACCCGGCTGTCCAGGACGGTCGGACTCACCCGGATCTCATTGCGGCGGATCTCCACGTCGCAGACCGAGTGTCCCTGGTGGGCCCCGCTGTAGTAGCAGCAGAACTGGCAGACGGCCACCTGCTCGGCCTCGCAGTGGTACAGGCGGTAGGCGTTGTGCTGGGGGCAGCTCCAGGCCCGCACGTCCTCTGCCTCCACCAGGAGATGCCCCCGGGCCGTGGAGGGCTGCTGCAGGTGGGTCTGGACGTGGGACTGGCAGCACGGAGCCTCGCACCTCAAGCAGATCTTCTGGGCGGGCAGCGGCGGGCCCCGGCGGCAGAAGACGCAGTGCAGGACCGAGGGGGGTTTCTCCAGGTTGAGGGAGTTGAACTTCTCCACGATGTTGGTGAGCTTCAGGTTCTTCTCCAGGTTGGGCTTCTGGTTGTAGGCCTGGTTGCACTCCGGGCACCGCACCAAGCCCGACTCCTTGGCCCACGCCTCCCCGATGCAGCCCCGGCAGAAGTTGTGCTTGCAGGGCAGCTGGACCGGCTCCACAAAGACGTGCAGGCAAATGGGGCAGATGAGCTCCTCTTCGAAGCAGTTCTTCCAATTCTCGGCCATCTCTGCCGGCAGCTCTGTCGGCGCTTCCCCCCAGCCGCTTCGGTCGCTCAGTGCGGTCTAGGGGCGGACGCCGGGCTCTGTCCTCCCTGAAAGGGGAAGGCTGAGGGTGAACGGACAGGCTCCCCCCTCCCCGCAGCACGCGCCATAAATAATAAACCGCAGCAGATTTTAAAATCGGGGATAAAATAAACCACAGAGCAGCACTCTAGGAATATCCGGCAAGAAAACGCAACATCCCCATCGCTTTGTTAAAAAAACAACACAAACGGTTAAAAAAACCCCAAGACGATCCTACCGGACTTACAGCCCCAAGTCATAACCATCCCTAAAAGCCATTTGCTCCTTTTTACCCCAGAAGGTGAACTGAAACTTACCAAAGGTTGAAAAAAATCCATACAAAATCCAGCAGCAGAGTCCAAGTTCCATATAAAGCTCCTAAATTTAGCGCTCCGGATCAGATTTTTCTTTTCTTAGGTTTGCAACTGACATTCAATATTTTAAAGGGACTTTTGTCCCCCACCAAACCTGGCCAACAGCTGAGGGCAGCGACTCGCTCGGGCTTTTTTTTCCCTTCCCTATATTTCTCCTCCCTCTCCCCCTGATGGGAGTTGGGAATCAGAGTCTTTTAAAGGAAACAGATCAAAGGGTTAAGATCCAAAACGGGAAAAGGAGGAAGATTAAAAAAAATAATAATAATAGCGACGATGACGATGGCGGAAAAACGAATTCTCTCTGCGGCCCCGGAGATTTGCTTCTAAATCGGAGAAGCAGCAGGGGAAAAAAAAAAGAAAGAGGGGAAAAAAGACAAGACAGGAAAAAAAAAAAAAAAAAAAAAAAAAAAAAAAAAAAAAAAAAAAAGATGAAAAAAAAGCCCTCTCGCCTGCTTCAAGATTGCGAGGTCTTGAATGGGAGAGCTCGGTCATTCAGAGCAAACCCCAGCCCAGCACAGCCCGCCCAGCTCCTCCAACGCTCCCGGAGGGATGGGAGAGGGGACGGGCTTTGCCACGGGGGGTTCTGAGCCCCGCGCACCCCAAATCAACCTGCTCCCACTTCCTACCAGGGCTGGGGGGAAAAAGGCGCCCGGGGGGTCGGTGCTAGCCCGCTCTCATGGCCGGCGCGGGGGTCGCAAGCCCCCGGCGGTAACAATGCTGCGGGGCGCACGGCCGGTGCCCGAGCCGGCGGCCGAGCGCTGCCTCGCCGGGCGCGGCCCCGCCGGGAAGAGGCGAGGCGGCGGCGGGCAGCCGGGAGGAGCCGGCCGGAGCGAGCGGTTCCGGGAGAGCCGAGTCAGCTCTCAGCCATCTTGAGCTGCCCGGCTGAGAACGGAGACCGGGAGCGCGTTAAAAATAAAATTTAAAAAAAAAAATAAAAAGGGGGGAAATAAAAGAGGGTATTAAAAAAATTAAAAAATAAAAAAAGAAAGAAAAAAAGAAATTATAAATAAAGTCACCAGAACAACCCCGCTCCCGGGAGCCGCCTCCTCCGCCTGCCCAGCGAGGCTCTGCGGACGGGCTGCGGGGCCAGGCGAGCCCGAGCCGAGCCGTCCCGTCCCGGCGGGGCCGCTCAGCACAGCCCCCCGAGCCCGCCCCCGCCGCCTCCAGCCATCTTGGGGTCGCCCTGGGCGCCGGAGCCCCACGCCCCGGCTTCCTCCCGCCGCCCCCGGGGAGGCGGCCGCGGCCGGGGAGGGGGGGGAACGAGGAGCGAGGCGGGTGGGGGCGCGGATACCCGCAGCGGGGAGGGGAAGGGGGGCGGCGCCTCGGGCTCAGCCCCGGCGCGGGGGACCGGGGCGGCGGCGGGGGGCGGGCGGGGCGGCCATGGGGATCGATCAACCGGGAAAGGGGTGCGGACGGGCGCGCCCCGCCCCGCTCGGGAGCCGGCCGCGGTGGGGGGCGGAGCGGAGGCGCCGGTGCCGCTGGGTCTCGCCGGGCGCTGCTGCCGCTGCCGCCGCCGCCGCCTCGGAGCTGCCGCTGTGCTGCGGCGGGAGCGGCCCCGCCCCGGCCGCGGGACCGCCCCGCGCGTCACCGCGCCCCGCCCCGCCCCGCCGTAAAGGGGACACGGCCGCCTGTGGGGCCCGGCCGCCTCCGCGCTGCCTTCCAGCCGGCCGCGCTTGGGTATATCGGCCGTAGGGCCACCCCGCCTGGCCACCAGCATCCCTGCGCGGCCAGCGCTGCTCAGCCCGTAAAAAGGCTGATTGCCCTGGAAACAGTGCACATCTGGGTCACAGCTGGTGCTGGGCACCGTCCTCCTCGCTGTGTACAACTTCCTCTCGAGGGGAACAGGAGGGGCGGGCACTGAGCTCTCCTCTCTGGCGACCAGGGACAGGGCCCGAGGAAATGGCCTGAAGTTGTGTCTGGGGAGGTTGAGGCTGGATATTAAAAAAGGGTTCTGGTTGGACACTGGAACAGGCTCCCCGAAGAAGTGGTCATACCACCAAGCCTGCCTGAGTTCAAGAGGCATTTGGAAAACATAGGCGCACTGAGGGTATTTAATTCTTGAAGATGTCGTGTGAAGGCCAAGAGCTAGATTTGATGATTCTTGTGCATCCCTTACAACTTAGAATATTCTGGGAAAAGTGCCCTCAAGAGCCTCCTGCACCCTCTTGGCTGGCTCCTAGATGGGCTGTTACTTTGCACGGGACTGTTTAGGTGTGTTTCCTCCCTGTGCAGAGCAATAGCCATTTGTCCCCTGGGGTCTTTCCCAAACCAGCAGCCCCAGCACCTTCTGCCAGAGCTTGGGGCACAGAGGTGTCTCTCTTAACAGCTCTCCCACCAAATGTTTCTGCAGCTGTTTTGTGGGACACTGTATATCTAACCCCTGCCATATGTGCCAAGTCACTGGGAATAAAGCACATTGCTGGTGTAAGTCCATTTCCCACTGGCGAGAGTGTCAATGGCTCAAAACAAAGTATTTATATCCAAAAATGCTCAGGGTCCACAGTCAGGTTTGTGATGGAGTGACAAGAAGGCAAAGGCTCAGTCAGCAGCTTCGGGATCTGGCCCAAACCTAACCCTTGGGTGACGCTCTCTGATGGCAATTTGCCTCTGGGAGGGATTTAGCAGGAATTCCCCATCTGCAGCCTCAAAGCTACCGACCAAAATGTCTGGAGACACCACTCAGCAGTGTCTGCTATAGCACCCTATATCCCCAGTGCCTTGGACCACCCGGGGCAGCCTCCAGAGGGATCAGCATTCCACACCACTCCCAGTATGGAGATTATCCAGGTCTTTCTGCCCTGTGTTTTGCAGGAGCCCCCTGTGTGTAGGCAGGTCCTGCCAAGAGGCACTCTGATAAGGAGCCAGTGATGGCTTCTGCTGCAGCACTGGGGCTGACCCCATATCACCCCTCGGCTGCCTCCCCCCATTCGTGCACACCCACTCCAGAGCTCCTGGGGCTCAAGAGCTGATTCCTGAAAAGGGAGCGGTTTGCCATGCAATCCCTCTGCCAGGCCTCAGAGCCCGTGGGCTGTACCTCTCCTCCAGGGTTTTACAACCAGCCGGCAGCCAGGACTGGTGGGAGCTGGGCAGGGCAGCGCGAGATGTGTCGGAACCGCAGCCGACTGGCGGAGGCCGTGTGGAGGCAACCTCTCGTCGAAAAGTCAGTGCAAAACTATTCATGACTCTCACTTTATAAACACACACAGCACCAGACAGCCTCCAGTGACAGCCACCATCCCCACCCAGCCAGCACAGGGCCCTTCTGCAGGGGTGTTCCAGGCCCCCTGTACTCCCCCTGTGGCTGCACTGCGGTGGTTGGTGTTTTCCTGTACTTAAAAGTGGAAGGTGGATGGGATGGGGCTTAGCCAAGCTGAAAGATACACCCCACTGCTGGCCAGGAATCCCTCTGTCCTGAGACTGGCACTCTGTCATCATACCCACACCTGGATTATGCCCTCTCCCTGCCCATGACAGAGAAACTCCCTTGGCGAGGGAAGCCCCAAAGCCAGGCTGGGCATTGCAGCCCTTCCACAACCAGCAGGAGCTGCCTGGAGGAAGGCTGTAAACAGGGCCCCCTCTGCCTACACAGCTCCCAAACCCCTTCCTGACAGTAGTGGGTGGCTGATGAACACCAGCAGGAGTAAACTGCACAAAGCCTGCCCATGCTTTATTCTCCTCTCCAGCAGGATCTTGCTGTGGGTGTCCCAGACCATGCCAAGGGGCCACAGAGATGGTTTGTAGCTGAGTCCTCATATACATCCCTCAACAGCCCTCAAGCCTCAGTTTTCCCAGCCACTGTCAGGCCATCATTCCCTTTTGCCAGAGGTGTCCCTTCAGTAGCCCTTAGTCCTGCTCTGGAAAAACCACTGCCTGTCCCCTGACTCTCCAGCAAAGTATCAGCATCTCTGCTGAGCTCTCAGTGAGCACGGGCTGGACTGCAGGTACACCCTGCAGAGCCAGGATGCTCAGGCACTTGTCACTAGCATTTGGCATTGAGGTGGCATTGCCTGGTACAAATTATGTCTCTGGGAGCAGGGATGAACTTGGCTGCTCCTCAGAGCCCAGGTACCAAACTCATTTTAGTGTTTAGGGCTTAGGACCCTGTTGAGATGATGGTAAAAGGAGACTGTTTCCACACATTAACAGCTGTTGGCTGTTAGTGTGACTCCATCCCTGTCTGCCACCACCCTCTCTTGGGAACACTCCTGAAGGCTCTGGCACCCAGCCCTGCACCTTCCCCAGAAGCCTTGACCCTTCTGGAAGCACCAAAAAGTGCTGTGTTTCTTGAGTAATTTGTAACTCAATTAACCAATCAGAGAAAAACCACCACTCCCCTTCTGTCCCCTTCCATGTCAGGCTGGTGAGGTGGCTCAATGTGATGCAGAACGCTCCCTCCACCCTCTTCCATGTGATTAACATGCTGAAAGCTTTCACCAGTTTTAAAGCTGGTTTTAAGGAGGCAAGGAACTTGCAGGGTGGCGACAGTCTGGCTTCCAACACTAAATCTGTCTGCTTATGGCCATCCCCTGTTTGTGTTTGGGGTGGAGGAGGGAAACAGCCCCATGGAAGAGGCACAACGCAGAGGACCTAGCCCAGGGCACACCACCAACCTGCACCACTTGTGCCCAGCCATCCCATGGAGTCACACGTGTCCCTCACACACTGTCACCTGCCTGCTGTGGCATCCTCCCAGCCCAATATCTTTTGGCAGAATATGCACGTGTGTGTATGTAGTGCATCTTCAGGGGAAACCTCCTGTCCCCTGACATTAATAAAAAGGGACCAGAAGCAGGGTGTGCAGCATGGTGCCCACAGCACACAAAGCAGGTTGCCAGCCCCCCAGGCACTGGGATCCAGCAACACCCACATCTGGCACTGGAAACTAGGAACAGGTCTGGAATGGTGTGCTGGGTGCAGGGATGGTGATGCCCCTGTTGGCCCCATGGGAGAGCCTTACCCTTGTGCAATGAGTGTGCAACTGGGGCTCCTCTTGGGCCAAAAATGCTGAGCTTTCTTCCTTCCTTCTCAAACCTAAAGCATGGGCCAAAGTGGATACTGAGTGCTGGCCAAGGGGGACTGCATGTCAGGGTGTTGGAGGGCTGCTCTGCTTTGGTTCAAGCAGATCCGGGGTGGAACAATCCAATATGAAGCTGACTGGCCAAATCCAGGGGTGCACAGCCAGCCAGCTGTGGAGCAGGGGTGATGCTCCAGGGCTCACCCCCTTGGCTGAGCGCCTTGGGGTGCTGGTGAGTGCGGGGCTGGGTCCGGCAGCTGCGGGGCTGGAGCGGGGGAGCCGGTGCAGTTCCCTGCTTGGTGGGGTTTCTTTCTATGCAAATGCCTGGGAGCAGCTGCCCTGCCGGCATGACTCATTTCCTGCTCTTGTGTCACATTCTGGTCAGGCCAGTTTGGCAAAGGCTTTTTTCTCTCCCTCCCTGGCTTCTCCTCCTTCTCTCCCCAACGCCGAGGGCTGGGATGTGCATTTGCTCAGTCCCTGGCAGGATGAGGCAGGATTTTCAGGAAACTGCGTCAAAGCCACAAAACCTCCATATATATTTAAAAAACCCCAAAACAACCAAACAAAAAAATCCAGCACAATTTTCTCTTATTCTTTTTTCTGAGCATGATGGAGACTGGCGGCCAGACAGGCTCCTCTGCTCTTCCCCCTCCTGGGGCGGCTCCTTCCCCCAAGACCCAGGGGACAGGACCTGGCAGAAAAACTGTAAAAGTTTGCTGGGGGGACAAGGTGGGGGGGGAACTGCAGCTTGGTCTCATTTTACCTTCTGCTGGCAGTTGGAGAGGTGCTGCCAGTGGCCAGCCTTTAACAGGGGATGGCTGGTGAGAGCATCTGGGGGATCCACCATCCTTGGAATTTGCCCAACATTTCTTTTTCCTCAGCAGAGCTCTGGGGTAGCCTCACCACTGCACTCTGAAAAATGTATGAGGTTAAAAGTAACTCATTCATCTCAAAAGGGGTTTGGAAAGGATGGTAGCAAACACTGACAGGACCCAGTGTGGTGAGTCTCCCACCACAGGTCAGGAAAAGGGAAGGTGACGCTGGCAGTAGATCCCTATGGCTGCTTACACAGTCCATCCAGGCTGGCACTGCCCAAAGCCCAGGCTGTGCCACAGGTAGAAAAGTCACTTTTTGAGACATTTCCCACCTGATCTGTGCTGTAGTGGTGATGCCAGGATTTACAGCCTCCCAAGTGGTCATGTAACCCTCATCTTGCTTTGCTGTGTCACAATCCCCTGGGTGCAGGGGGACACACCCCCTCTTGCTGCCCCCAAGGCTGAAAGCAGCAGCCCTTTGCCTTGAGCATGAGGCTACCAGTGGCCCAGTCCTCCCTCTGCACCAGCCCTTTCCCTGGTGCATCAACCTCTGGCACAACACTCCACACCACAGTGGGCATTTCCCTGAAGGAAAGATGGAGCTCCTCAGTGCTGCCAGCCCAGCAAGAAGCTTGGGACATGAAGATGCCAGCCCCAAATCTGATCACAGCAGACAGGATGGGAGCAGGATACAATCCCACCATCTCCATTCCCATCTGCAGTTTGATTCAGCCACTCTCCCACCAGAAAGCCCCTGCTCAGAACAAGGTGCAATCTTGGCAATCTCCACATCAATTTCTCAGCCTTCCTGTTCATTGCATGCTCCCTGCAATTCAAGTCGGTTCCAGCCAAATGACCCAGTGCCACACACATTCTAAAACACCAGGGAGCTGCCAGGGAGCTCTTGGGCTTTCCTGTAAAGGGCAGAGCATCCAAGGTTGTCATGCCCTGTGTAACCCCAAACCCAGATCCCCAAAGCTGAGTGGTGCCACAGAGCTCCAGTTGGGTGTAACTGGGGGAAACTGAGGCAGGTGAGGACATGGGATTGCTCCAGAGCTGTGGCTCTCTCATTGCTGCTGGGGTTCAACTTCCTCTCAGAAAGCCTAAAGGTCTGTTTGCCCACAGTGAAGGGAAAAGCAGGAGGGCAATGGTATAAATTAGGTCAGGAAGCATTGCTAATAAACTGTCACTCTTGGTTGTGTAATGGGAGCAATTATGGGTTTAGGTTTTGTTAAGATACCAGGAAGGAAAACACGACATGTCTGGGGGTAGGAGTGTGATGGCAAACAAAAAAGGAGGGTCCTGTTGACAGAAGGATGAAGCTGCTTTTGTGTCAGAGGCATTTTTTTGTCTCATCCTTGTGCGTTGGCAGCCTGGGGCTTGAACAGACTCCTGTATGGGGAATGCAGGGAATGGCTTCCCAGCGCTCTCTGTGCTCTCTCCTTCCCCTGGGCACCCCAGGGCTCCAGAATCTCTAGGCAGGTGGTTTTAACCCCTCTGAAGTCTCCCTGTCCATGATCCACTCTGCTCAGCTCAGCACTTGGTGTCATCCTCCTTTGGGGTCCAGTGGGACCTGTGGGCAGCAGGGCCCATGCTGGGCACTGCCAGGAAAGCCTGGGAGAGGTGCCTGAGCTCTCCTGCATCTAATGGCCCTCCTCTCCCTGCAGGGCTGCCAGGCTTCCCTTGCTGCCCACCACCTTGTGCTGCCCACTGCACTGCTGGCAGCAAACACCTTTCTGTCCATCCCTCCCTGCTGCCAGACTCTGAAGGGATGGTTGGCTGCAGGTGGAGGTCACCCAGAGCTTGGCCAGAACAAACTCAGGACTCCCCATGAACAGAACCCCAAGGCCCTGGCAAACCTGTGGTGTGGACACCCACATCCTCTCCATGGGTGTCAGGAGAGTGGGAGGCTCCTGGAGTGAATCCAGCTCATGCACACCACTAAGGAGGGGCTGTGGCACCTAGCAGCCAGGGTTAGCCTTTAACCACCCAAAACATGTCAGGAAGGGAGAGGAAATTCTTGAGGCATCTATTAACATAAAAGGAGTCATACTTTACATTCAGTCCCACTTATGGCTTATAAATGATTACTGCACCTTTTAATAAATGGTTAATCAAGTGTTAGAGTCCAAACAAGTTGATGGGTTGCTTATTACCACAGTTTATAACCTTTTATGAATGCCTTCTGTCGATGTACTTATAAACATCCATACCACGTACTTCTCATGTCTTGACACGTTGGTCACATCTGTTTGAAGTTTATTAACTCTTGAGCTGCTGGCTAACGGCAGGCTGGGGGTACCCCATTGTTTTCCTGTATCAGAGGCTCAGAGGGCACATCTGCACCAGCTGAGGGGCAGGGTGGGCATCCCCCTTCATCCAAAAGAGGCTCCAGGCAAGCAGGATGCAGCTGCATCAGAAATAAGTTGGCAGTGGGGTGTTGTGCCTTTTTTTTTTTTTTTTTGCCACCAGGACAAACAGCCAAAGGAAGTCAGTGGGAGATTCTTCCTCTCTTGAAGTCACCAAGCTGAGACAGGACGCCGTCTTGGGCCGCCTGCTTGAATCAAAACCATAAGTTATTGGGCTCAGTGTAAGGGGGCTTGGGGGAAATTCTCTGGTCTGCAAACACAGGAGGCAACACATGACGATTTAATGGGCTTTTCTGGACTAGAAACCCACAGCAACATCATTGGCCATCACTGTTCCTGTGCAGCTGAAGCCCCCCTCCCACCATGTTGCAAATAATGAAATGAAACTTTCAACAAGCTGAATAATCAGAAAACAATTTTCCAATAAAATCATTCCCTGAAATCTCCTTTTAAGGCAAGGACTGGGATTCCCAGTGCCGAGCGTGTTCCCAGCGCCTCGCAGTATTGCTGGGCTGGCTGTGCTGGGGCTGGGCAGGCTGCCACACCACCCTGTGCCCCCAGGAATGCTCCCTGTCACACAGCCCAGACACCCCTCACTCCTGAGCCCCTCTGCCTTGATGTTTCCCCTTTTGCTGCAAGCTTCTGATAGTTTTTCTGTTCAAAAAGTGAGTGGGACATACGAGGTGCCATGGCTCTGTGCTTGCTCCAGCATTTTCAACAGCCAGAGAAGAGATTTGTGCATTAGGGCTGATTCCAGCCCGGGCAGCAAGCTGGGTCCCCCAGGTCATCTTGGCCTCGGACACTCTTGGAGATTTTTTAGTATCTAACCATGCTTTTTCCTTTGCTCCCTGCTGTCCAGCCCTTCCAGAGTGGGTACCCCATCCTCTGCAGCAGGAGCATCTCCAGCTCGGGACAGCCCTGCTTGCTGCCCTCCAGCGGGTTATGATGTGTGGCAGAAAGTCTGAGGAAATGAGAATGATGGGAAAGGGCATTAAAAATACTCCTCCCCCAGGAAAAACAAAACCAGAACTGAAGCTGCAGGCAGTGCTTCCCTGTGGCAGGTGAGCAGTGGGGCACAGAGGGGACAGAGGGGACAAAGCCTGCACTGAGGCCACTGTGGCCGAGCTGCCATAGCCTGTCCAAACACTGCTTCAGTTCTTGTGAGCAATGAGGTGACAGGGCAAGATAAGGGCATTTTTTCCCCCAGTGCAAACCCTGCCTGACAGCAGGAACAGCTGCTCTGAAAGCTGTTTGGAGAAGCTGGAGCTTTTGGGCATGTTGTGGGTGCCTAAACAGGGAGCTGGGGCATCCCTAGTCTCCTCCCACTCCTGCCAGGTTCTGGTTTCCTGTGCCAGACCTGAGGCTGTGACAAGCAACAGGACACATGGGGCTCAGGGTGCTTGATCTGTGCAGAGGGAGGCAACAGGATCTGGCCAAGCCTGGCTGCTCTGGGACCCTCTCCAGTCCTGGCCTGGCCACAGGGCCCCTAGGAATATGAGACATTTACATCTTGGGTCCTATGAACTGGGTTGTGTTTGGGAGCTTTTCCTCTGCACCAAGGTGCTGCTGTGGCCAGCTGTGCCACAAACATCAGCTGGGAAAGACAGCAAGCAGAAGAGAAATGAGAGAAAAAGAGAGAGAAAATTAAAAAGTACCTGGTGTGGTGTTCTTCTGTGAGTCCACATTTCTGGCTGTTGTATGACACATCCTCATGGTCCAGGGGTTTGAAGCATGAAGAACACCTCCTTCCCATGTCTGCACCATCCTGCCATGGGCTAGGGGGCATGCCATGGGATGGCAATGTGCCATGGCAAGGGGCATGCTGTGGGGGTGATGCTTTGTGAGAGGGTTGGGGGTCAGAACTGCTCCTGGGTGCCCAAGCCCAGCCATGTTGTCTCTCTCCTGGGTGGGCAGGGAGCACCACAGGAGCAGGAGTCCCTTGCTGTGGGGGATGCTCCCTTTTTTCACCCATGGGGGCCCATCTCCCACCCTGCTCCATCTCCCTCTTCTGCTTCATAGGTGCGCCCTCTTCCCCACTTAGGTTCCCAGGCACTGCCATTCACTTCTCAGATGGGAAATGAGCCCCAACCCTCTCTCCACACTCCAAGAAAAAAACCAAGAGAGGAGCGAAATAAACAAACAAATCCCTTCCCTCTCCTGGCTTGGCATCTGCTCACAGCCCTTCCATTATTAATTAGAGAAGCTGCCGGCATTATTAGCAACAAACCGCTCCTAATGAAGTTCAGAGCCGCAGATCCAGGAGGGGCTCCCAGACACTGCTTTTCAGAAACCTTTATTAAATTCACTGCCCGAAGGTGCTTTTGGCTGGGGTGGAGGCAGAGCAGTGAGGCTGCCTGGGCTGGGCACGGCCTGCCGGGGGTGGGCCTTGGGGGGAAGGGTGCCAGCAGGAGAGGGGCACCCCACTGTGCCACGGTCCCCTCCAGATTTGGGGCTGAACACAGGAATCAGCTGGGATGCACTGTTGCAAAGGGGGTACTGCCTGGGCACCACAGGAAAGGCAGAAGTGGATATTTTAATTCATTAATTAAATTAACTAAGTGGCTGGTGATGAGGGTTCCCAGCACTATGTGGGGTCCCTTGCTGGTCTGGCTCTGCTGTCCTTGCTGGGATATCCTAATGATATCCTGGGATATCCTAATGAGGTGGCCCAGTGCTTTGAAAACTGGGAAGGCAAGAGGCATGAAGGGGTCTTGGGCCAAAGAACCAGTTGTTTGTGCTCCCCCCAAGCCCCTGTCTGGGTAAATAACCTCGTTGGTGAGTCCAGCTGAGCATCAAGATTTCCTCAGGTGAGATGGTGAAACCTGGGCAGGCTGTGGTGATATTCTCTTTGTCAGGTCCAGCAGGGGCTGTTCTGCACTGGCAGAGCTTGGGGATCTCACTGCTTTGCATTGGGGCTGGGGCAGTTTGTGTCTGGATGCAGCTGTGGGAGAGTCTTAGGAAAAGCATGGCTTTCACTCCAAACTTCAAAGGAAAAGGAATCCTTGCAGAAACCCCTTCTGCTGATTACTCCCCTTTTGATGCAGGGTGGGCTGAGACAACACCTGTGAAGAGCAAGTGCAAAACCTGTCTAGAGCTGGATTTTGGCTCTCCATGCATCCTTTCCTTTCCTTGTCATCCTTCCTCTGAGCACTGTGATCTCCCTTCCCAGATATTCCATCATTTCTCTCTGGCCTTAAAGGCATTTATTACTGATGAGTATAAAAATATTACTGCAAAATCATTCTGTGTTACTGGGAAATCATTGCAACATTAGCTCAGTAATATTTTTTCCTAAGCGTTTGCTGTGTCTCTTCTCCAACATATTCAGTCTCTGTGCACACATCCACACCCCCACAGATCCCACTGAAGCCAGGAGGCTCTTGGCAGAGGACAGGAACACAGACCTGACCTGACACTCACCCCAGCTCCCTCCTTCCTGTGCTGGTGGATGAGGTTGCCATCCCTCGGCCAACTGGCTGCATCCTAGGACCCACGTGCAAGCACTCCCCATTCCAGCTTGTCCAAAGTGCATGGAAAACCCTGGCTGCCAGGGCACTCAGGCTGCCTTGACTCAAGGGGTTCTGCCAGCAGATGCTCAGGGAAGGTGCTGGACCTGGCAGGTCCTGAGACCAGTTGTTTTGCTGAGTTTTTAGGAAAAAAAAAGATCCCTTTCCCTCCCACGCTTGTACTCCAGAGGTCTGGGCAAGAGACCCCACTTTCCTGGGAGCAGGGAAGAAGGTGTCAATGAGGAGGAGCTGCCAAAGGAGTTGCAGAGCTGAGCAGGAGACAGTCAGTCCCACTGTGTTGCCCGCAGAGAAGGACACTGACAATTCTGCAAATACCTTTAATGCACTTAGAATACACGGGAGGAAAAAAAAAAACGTTTAGTGATTCACAAAAATATTACAAAAAGTCACGTGCAGGCGAAACACACCCAGCACTGCAATAACAATGTAAGAATTTACATTAGAAACTAATATAAAATATTTAAAAACCTCTGCTAGTTTAGCTTTCTGTTTGTTTTTTGTCTTTTATAAAAAAAAAGGAGGAGGGGAGAGGGAAGAAAGGCCATCTACAAGGTACTGGTACACCGGCCACAGAAACACAGGCTCCTTCCAGCCCCGCTGGGAGTGTCCTGGGGCTCCTCCATCCACACGACCCCCACGCCTGCAGACCACACACACACACACACACACACACACACACACACACACACACACACAGCTGAAGCACTGAACGTCACCTCAGGGCTGCAGGGCAACCCCAGCGGTCAGGGTTTGCTGTGGTCCCAGTCACCCACGTGTCCCCTGCCCTGGGAACCTTGCTTTTGCTCCCACTGAGCACATAAAACAAAGAGTGTCCCCAGCGAGAGGCAAAACCTCCATCTGTTTTAAAAAAGGGAAAAGTTAGTGTATCCAGCCTGGGCTGGACAAGAGAAGGGTTTTGAAAGCTAACTTGGGTTTTGACCATGAGCATGGCCAAACTCAGAGTAGCAGGACTGCAGGACTGGATGGGTGCAAGGAGCATCCCAGGGCGGGGACCAGGGCATCACTACAAGCCCTTAGAGGGGTGCTGCCTGCTTCCACAAATTCCCAGTTTGGGGAAAGCCAGAAGCCCAGAGCCCCCCAGCCTGTGATCAGTCCCTAGCAGGACAACATGGCCACTCACACCCACCTCCCCTTCCTGAGCCCCTGTGGGTTTGCATCCTGCTCGTTTCTGTAGGAAGAAGGGCCAGGAGCCTCATGGCAGCAGCACGGAGCCTCCCGCTGCCCTCCTGCCCGGGCACTGCGGAGCCGTGTTGGTGCAGGACCCCGCGCACGGGGACAGCTCGCTCCCTCCCGCCCGCCCCGTGCCGAGTTTCCGGAGCCGCACTTTCGCTGCACTTGGGCCCCAGGGAAAGGAACAAAGGAGCCATTTTCATCTCCAGCCTCCTCAGGAGTGGAGGGAGAGGGCAAGAGAAAAGACCAGTGTTTGCAAAACATGACAATCGGCAGGAAATTTTCCCCTGGCTTTTTGAGGTTGGGTTTTTTTCTCTCTCTCTTCCTCTTTTTAAAGAGAGCAGGCACAGCATCAGGACAGTTTAAAAACAAGCAGGCCCTGGCCAGCCCCATCTGCCTCATGCAGCCATTCCTGGGCTCGCGATCCTTTCCTGCACTGGGGCTCCACCAGCCACATGGTGAACGATGCTGTGGTCTCCAGAGGGAAAGGGATGGAACAGCCCCTTCTCAGTAGACTAGAAATGACATTTGTGAACTGATGTGCCACTTATGATGATTTCATGGTCTGTCAGCAACTTCAGGGGAAACAGAATCATGGCAGAAACGAAGAGGTGGTGAAGCACAATACACGACAGGTTCACTGACAGACAAGTCGATACCGGACCACGTTTAAAACTCATTTGCAACCTCAGGCCTATTCTCCATTTGAAATTTTGGACCCATGTCAAACACAAGGCTTAGGTATTTTTAAAAGGAAAGAGAACAAGCAGCCACTGCACAACACAACAAAAAAGAAGTTATAAAAATAGTAGGTTAAAACAGAGCTTGTTAGGTCGAAAGACTTAAATCCAGCTTTAAAATCTTAAGAGGTGAACCCCATAGGCAAATGGGGATTTTTGAGATTGCTTTGAATGCAATCTGGCTGCTGTGCAGGCTGGCGTTTATCAATAGGGACAGATGCTCTGAAAGGAATTCTTGGTTGTTTGACAATTTGTCTGCCCTTGCAACTTCACTCACAGGAAAATTTAAGGCACAATGTGTTCTCTCACAGGAGGGCAGTCACCAGCCCCTGGGAGGTGGAAGGGCTCTCCTGGTGCTGGAACCCCTCCTCACCTGGCTGACATGGAGCAGGGGCTCAAGCCCAAGACTTGATACAGCAGAGCCAGAAGGCACATGGCCATGCTCTGGGCTGGGGGAAAACTGGACACACAGGTCTAAGGGTTTCCTCTGGCCTGGAGATTTTCTCCCCACCTGATGTGATGCTACCTTGTCCTGGTCAGATACAAGTTGGAAAAGCAGGACATGAACTCTGGATGCCAGTCTAGGAGAAGGAAAGAGCCAAGCATTGCTTTCAAGTGTTTTGGGTTTTTTAAAAAATATTTCTACTTGTCCCAGATGAAAAACAACACAACCCTCACTTCTCCCAAGACCATTTGATGACCTGATGGTGTAATTTCAAAAGCCATCCAAGAGTAACTGAATATCTAAAGTGAAAAGCTTCAGAATATAATTTCAAATAACTGTTGGCAATTCCACGTAGAGTAAAACCAATATACACTGTCCTCAAAGAATTAGACACAGCAGGCACCACCTATCTAAGCCACTGAAAATACAGTCACAGCAGCTACAAGACTGACTGCACTGCTTAGATCACACCCTACATACTTTAATACTGAAATTATACATTCCTTGTCCTGTTTTTAATCAGAAATTGAGAGAGAGAGAGAAGCCCTGGTTTTTAAGTCTTCTCCTATTTCAGAATTGCTGTCACATGTTGGATTTTCAAGGCTCTTCATCTTTCCAAATATCTGAATTGACCTGCATCACCAGATTTCTTCAGGAGAGAGAAATCCTGTACTCACTGCTTTCTAAACTGCTTTCATTTCCCTCCAGGTCACTGCCTTTAGCCAACACAGGCTCCACAGGTTTTGGTTCCATAGAAACCTGCTTCAGGCCTTCTGTACAACCTAGAAAAAGATCAGCACCAGTGGTCCTACCATCTCAGCAGGTTTGGGCTAGAAAAATACCGTGGCATTTATTAACACTGATGACTTCCCTCATTCAAACTACTTGCTCACTAAAATACAAATGTTTCTTTTCCATTTCTTTCACACACAGATATGTCCTCTTGTCCCAAGACAAAAATACCCAAACTTCATATCTACTTTACTTGCCAATGAGTAAGGCTTTGGCAGGCTTGCAAACTTGATGTGAATCGTGAGGGGATGTCCTGTGGCTGCCCAGCTCTTCAGGATACTGAGTAACTGCAACTTTCTTACTCTTAGATAAGTTTCTGAGAGGCAGCAACAGCACCAGGGAGCTTAAGGGCTGACTTTCACCAGATTCTCATAGTTGCTCTAACAATAAGACACAGAATTCTATTTTAGCAATTATTTGTCTAATATTTCCCCTTAACCTACATAGGAAGATTTCACTTCCTTCCCTTCCAGCCTTCTTCCCCCTCAATTGTTATCTGGCTACCAGCAAAGATCTGTGAGAAAGTGTCTCAGAAATAGAGATTTCTGGCATGCCACCTGTTCATAACTCAAATACACAGAACTATATATAAATACATGACATGGAACAAAAATACACACACACACAAGGATACTGGGTAGATTATCACATGCATTCAGCGTGCTCCCTCTGAAGTCAATGGAAACCCAGCCCAGAGTGTTGGATGAGAGTAAGTACAGTGAGGAAAACACTTGCATGAGAAAGGCAGAACTGGAGCACAAGCCAGCTTGGAGGAAGTGCTTTCCCTGCATACAGCACCAGATTCCTGCCGTGAAGGCTCAAAGAGTTCATAGGGCAGGAGGTCCCAAGCTTTCCAGATGTGTGACAGAGCCCAGAGAGGCTCTGATAGACTTCTCTCTGCCCCGTGCTGATCTCTGCAGGAATAGCAACAACTGACCTTCCAAATGTCCCTTCTCCAACAAGATGTGGAATTTAAGCTCCTTTTAATGAGAGCTAGCATCTGGAAACAAGGAAGAGCAGCCAGCATCGTGGCAACAGGCCAGCTCTGCTGCAGCACCCCCAGCAAGCTCATACAAGAGCATCCAGGGCTACTGTTGGATGCCTTTGGGACAAAATTGTAGTTGCTGCCCTTGCATTTTCCCCACTGCCACAATTATCTCTTTGCCTGTTATCTTGTGGTGGGACACTTGGGCATGTTATTTTTGAAGCTGGACTGGTAGGTTCTCATGCCACTTTCTCATCCACACTGTCCCTTGCACATATATCTACAGTGCAGAAGGGATGCTTAGTGCTAACCAGGACAATGAAAACTGGCCAAGAGATCCCATGGATGAATGCAGCCTGCCACAGCACAGAATTCACTCTGGCTGGCACATGCAGATATCTGAAAGTTTGTTCTTTCACAGCAGGATTTTAAGATGATCCTCTGAGTTCAGACAAAATGACAAACTCATTTACATGTAAATTGCTTTCATAGCTTTGCAGAAAGGAAGGTTCTGCAGAGCAGTGTTGGACCCTGCATTTGGCCTGCCTTAAATTATAATATAAAAACAATTATAATAATACAAATACTACTTTGTACACAAAGCACGCCCTCCCCTGCAAACCCTGGCATGCTTCGGTAGGTCCTGCAGCCCTCTAGTCAATAGTCACCCTCTCTGCACAGAGACACATTGAGTGGCTTGCCTGAGGCCACAGAGGAATTCTGTAGCAAGTCCAAGTAAAGCTTTGTGGCTCCTAGCTCTGCTTCTTGACCAACATTAACCAGCCTCAAATGTATGCAGGAAACATCAAAGCTGACTGTGCTGGGAAGAAATTAAATCAGAAAACAAACAGAAAACCAACCCCAGGGTACTGTGAGGCCTCCTGGACTTTGCTGTTTGATTGGGGGAGTTAAGTGTTAAAAGCTTTTGTTATACTTGTATTAGGATCACACGGCAACTGCGCATAAACCACCAGTTATCTCGTAGGCAGAAAGGGGTGGAAGGAAAGCTGCACCTCCCCTGACAAGGAGTGAAGAGTTGTCACCAAAAGACAATGGACTGAGGAAGGCTGGGGAATATGCATCAGAAACAACCTGCAGCAGCAGCAGGGGGTAAAGCCTGCGGTGGTTTGCTGCAGCATTTCCACAGGGCCAGCAGCTGATGCAGAGACACAACCTGGCACTGCAGAGAGTGGCTCCTCTGCACATGTTTTACTCCAAGGAGGAAGCTACAGGGATCTAGAGAGAGCATCTTTTCAAACTGGTTTTGATGCTTTACAGTTCAAACCCATCTGAAAGGAGGAAGGTCAGCAACAAGAGCCACCACAGCAAGGCTAGAGGGGAAAATGGAGATGCACTAGGGTACAACCCTGCTGGAACAGGAGAATAGTTGGCTTCATTGAGGCTGAGTCTCCTCTGTGCTGTGCCAGGGCAGCAGAGATCTCCACTTCATATGCTTTCAAGCAGCCCCCTGATCCTGCAGAGCTGCTGAAGCTGTCTCTGTGAACAAATGGTCCTTTCTAGCTTCTCAAATTCTGTACAATAGCAAGGAAAAAATACTTGACAGTATCTCTTTAAAGATAAACACACTGTAAACAGGAGATCTCCCCCGCCCCTGTAGCTTTCTTCCTCCTGCTTGTGCAAAACCAGAGGTTGCGACCTTCCCTGGGGTTCAGGCACAAGGACAGGATGCACGAGAATAAAGTTGCCTCTGTTTGCAGCGATACCATAGCTAATAGCACCAAGACCAACACTTAAAACATGCCTAATTTGAGGGCAGGGAGGATCTGGATTTGTTTTTCTTGACTGAACTAGAAAGTTCATCTTTAAATCTGTTCAGTTTCAAGCATGTGAGCTTTTGGCCTCCTTTAAACAGGGGAAATACCATTCCATTTCTAAAAAGAAAAAAAAAATAGCACATGGAAGAACAGTTCTGCAGTCAGTAAAAATTTGGCTAACAAAAGGACTCCAGAGTCACGTAAAGAACATTTAATCCATGGATTATAGGCTCGCACCTGGCAGAAATGGATGTGTAAATACAGGCGTGCAGAGCGTCTACACCCTGGGCTAAGGCAGAGGGGAGTTCTGCAGCTAGGAGAGAGAAAGGATTCTTACTACTAATTTTCATAGTTAAATATTTCTCACTCGCACTCACACATACGCAGGCTGCTCCCAGAGAGTTCAGCCTTGGGAAGGATAAAGGAAAGGGCTCAGTTCGGTCTGGGCTGGTGCTGAGTAGCTCCTCTTCTGTTTGCAGTGGTTGTGCAGCAAACTCTTTTTATTTGCAGGCAGAGTTTTTACTGCATTAATTATCCTGTGAGTCACTGGGTAATGGACAGTAACTTGGCTCTCCCAGTTGTTAGAATAGTGTAATTCAGCTCTAATGCAGTGGGCTGTCAAACACGGCATCTGGCAAGATGGAAACTTTCAGTTTCTTTTCGGGCCAGCTGTACTCCTTTGGAAGTTTAAACTGTAAGACAGTAAAGAGAACAAGTTAATGAATATCATTGCAATCAGCACAGAAAAAACAAAATTGTTGCAAAGGCAGGCAGCCCCATGTTATTATTATTTTTTAAAACAAGAGGCCACTAAGAAAACATTTCCCCATCAGTATGTTTTGGACAGCAGTGGACATTAGATAATGTGGCCTATCTCAGCTGCCAAAGTAAAGTTCTGAGCCTTCAGCCCATGCACTGTTTATTTCATCAAACAAATTTTGGAGGGTTTCTGCCCCCATCACCATTTCCCCTTCCCAATCTCAGATGATTTGCAGCAGAAGTGTCTTCCCTCCTATCTTACCATGTCCCTTTCACCCAGCCCAGCCCCCAGAGCCCACATTTGCTTTAAAGGGAGTCTCAGGGCAGCTTTCAAACCCCTGCTCATTCAGGGTTGAATTGCAGGTGAGCCATCAGAGCTCTGCTGGGTGACAGCAAGCTGAGCTGCCCTGGCTGGGGAGAGCCAATGTGCCTGCACAGCATTCCTGCTCCAGTCCTTCCCACCTCTGGCACAAAGGCCTCACAGAGCTGTACAATGCCTTGTGCTCACACAGGCACTCAGCTGCTCAGGCTGTTTTGCAAACACTGGTTGAAGCACACAGAAGGGAGATTTTTTGCCCCAGTCTGGTTTACACAGTGCTATCTGTGACCAATGTTTCCCAAACAAGGCAAGTCCACTGGTCCCATCCTGATGTCCCTCCCTAGGCTAGGAAGTCACCCCAACATCAACCCAAACACAACCATGCAGGGACAGAGCTGCAAGGAGCATTACCACCAACCTTCTCACAACCACATGACCAGTGCCCAAGCACTCACACAGGTCTCTCAAACACAGCTCTGGGGTGGGGGTGAAGGTGTGGGGTAGAATCTCTTAGGCAACAAATCTGCTCCATTCACAGCTGAATGGCAACCAGTTCTGCATAGGCATTTCATGCAATCCCAGTGGCCAACGTGAGGACCCAAAACACTGGGGGATAGCTCTGGAAGCCTGTTTGCAGGTTCATTTTGTTTTCAAAACTGTACTGCACCCTGTGTTGTACTGCCTTGCCCTGTGATACCCCCTGGCATCCTGATGGGACCCCCAGGGAGGAATTTCATGGCGACAGTCCAAACCCAGTGACAATCTGCTCTGGAGGTGGCTAATTCAGAATGGTTATGGATACAGTGACCCTCTCCTAGGAGAATCCTCAGACCCAGGCCAGCAGCACCGTGGGCTTCCCAGGGGCTGTTTGAATATGAGAGCTGGTACAAGAGGACAGCGACCTGGAAATCATCAGTCTTTATCCAAGTACTTGTCTTTCTTCCTGTAAGCACCCTGTTTCTGATGGACATCAACACAGGCTCAGTGTGAGGTTCCTGCTAAAAGAGATCCCCTCCAGCTGCCTGCTCCACAACAAGGGTGTCTCTACCATGAATTTGATCCTGACCTTGCTCCATTTGCAGCTGCCCATGAGGATAACCTGCAGCTGGTATCCATTGACCTTAATATGCTCGTGGTTCATGGTCTGATCCATGATCTGGGGGCACAGTAGGAGGATTCTTCAGGATAGAGGCTACCACAAACTCCTGTTCATTATCCTCTAGGAAACAAACAGCTCAAGTCCCGTTTAAATTTTTTTATAAACTCAAGCCCTGTGTGTAGCTTGCACCATGTAATCTACTGGCCCTGCACAACCCAGAGAATTCTGAGTGGCTGTCTAGGACACGTGAAAAATGCTAAAGATACTCAGACAGATTATTTCACTTAATTTCACTTAACACAGGTGGCTCTTTATGCAGCGAAGGAAAGACTCCTCACAGCTCTTCATTCTACCACATGAACATCATCAGCAACAGTCAGGGCTGCTGAGGAATGCATTCAGTTGGCCCAACCTGGATCCTGCAAGTTACAAATCCTTGGAGGAATCTGGATGCTGAAAGATCACATTTCATCTCAAGTATTTTCCTTTTTATAAACAGCAGTGGTTCCAAAGCAATCCTCTTGGAGAAGTCATCCTTTGCATTTGTTTGTTTTTCACTTTTTAATTCAGCAAAGTCACAGTGAGTGGGAACCAAACACCCTGTTGCTGTGCCAGGAGCTGCCATGGTCTTTGCATCAATGGACAGCAAAGGAACATGAGTCGTCCAAAGCCTTCACTAAAGGGCCTTCAAACCAAAGTGCTCCTGGGCTCCCATGTCACTAGCAAAAATGAGCTTTGGATTAGGTTTAACTGGATAAAAGCTGGCCTGAAAATCACTGCACAGCCAGGAGTGTGCTCCCCTCACTCACACAGTGAAGAACACCCTGGCATTAAGTCAACTCTGGATTAAACAATTAGAGCCCTGAGATTTTTCCTGGGGGGAGGGGAGCAGAGCAAGGGATATGAGGGCTGTTCTACAAGCCAAGGAAAGTTTCTTTAGAATCTGCAGGGAGCTGTAAAAAATGGGATTAAAAATATTACATGTCATTTCTGCCACTGATCTTTGAAGTCAAGCAGAATATTTATATGGCATGCATGGGAGACGGGGTGTTAAATGTTCCCCAGGAAGAGATCACATGGCAGTGGGAAGTTTAGTACCAGCTTTATAAAGCCCCCCTGGCTGTTGCTGTAATACTTCCAGACTGGTGATGGTCCTTCACACATGGTACAGAGCCAGCAGGTGAAGCCCAAGTAGCAGATGTGAAACAGCCCTGCTTGCTTACCAAACACACTAAAGGGGGCCCATACAACAGATTGTTCAAAAGTAAATGTGCTGCCACCACTTTCAGCCTTCCTGAAAGCAGGGAAGGTGATGTGCTAGGAGCTGCTGGTGAGGACAATACCTGCATGCATGCATGCATGGCATGGAGGAAACCCTGCCACCTGGCCCAGGGGCTGCACTGCTTTCATTTGGGGTGCTCAGATACCGTGCTGGAAAACATGCTGATGGAAATCAAAATGCACAGTCTCCCTTAACACCTATCCCTGTCTTGTATTTCTTGCAATCCCTTCTCTCAGTGCCTCACAGCAGATGTGAAGGCTTAGCATGGCCTCAAGTCTATGGATGGGGCAGGGCTGCAGCCTGCAGGCTGAGGGGAGGATCAAAGACAAGCTGCAGGATGGGCTGAGCTCTCTGGGACAGTACATGGAAGACACAGGAATGATGCAGCCTTACTTCCTCTGGAGAATTCAGATCTTCTAAATCTTCCAGCATTCTCTCTACGAACTCTTCAGTCAATAGGATCTGCAAAGGAAATACAGTATTTTACACCTTCAGACTCTTACTTTTAGCTAATTGCAAGGAACAGCAGGATTTCTGCACAGAGCAGACTGTACCAACTCACTCCTTCCCCTATGTCCCTCTTTACCGCAATACAAAGGTTTGAGGGCAAGGAGCTCCTAACTTTGTCTTCCGCCCCAACCACTGAAAAAAAGGTTGAAATTACACAGCAATCTTTTTTGACCCTCAATTATCTCTCTCAGTCTAAAATTAGAGGCTCAGCTTTAGACAGAAAGAGGGGGGAAGGAGGAAAAAGGGTCAAGATAACAACTGTTGGAGAGACAGTGGGAGACAGCCGCTTTCATCTGATCCACTGAAGTCAAGCTCACAGCTTAATCAGGAAATAGCAGCATAGGAAAAGCCAGAGACCCATAGAGAGCTGGTGCTCTGGGCATGGGGAAGGGCCTGACCCCAGTACAGCACATTGTTCACATGAACCAGATACTGGGTATGGGAAGTGCTCCCAGACGTGCCCACATGAGGCCCCCCCATGTTGTGATAGCACATGCCCATCCTGTGTGCCTGTGCTGGGAAAGCTTTTGGCTTATCTCAGAGCCAGGCTGGCAAGTATGAAGCAGCCCAAGAAAACAGCAGCTGTCAAGTCTAAAGTCCTGGATGAGGACCATGACCCAAGCTCCATGGAGTCCCCCAAGTCACAGAAACCAGAGACATCACAGGGGAAAAAAGCCCCAGGAATTCAAGCAGAGGAACTCCCACCCTCTTTAAAAAAATACGTGATAGGCAAAAGCAAACACATCCTGCCCTCTTCACAACAGCCACAAAGGCCAGAGCTCCAGGCAGGACAGCTGGCTTGGCACAGGAGCAGAGACAGCAGTGCAGGACCAGGCAAACATCCCCACGCAGTGAGGGGGCCTTGGAGCAGCATTCCTGGGAGTTAGGTTGCAGAGCATCCAGTGGATTATTATTTCCATTTTAGCCTACAGGTTTGTTTCTTTCCCCCTGCTCCTCCTTTCCTTCCTCTGGTCCACCCTTTCCTCCTCTCTGGCATTAGTTTCCACGCAGAACAGCCCACCATTCCCATGCTTCCTTTCTCATCCTTGCTCTCCATGTTCTTCCCAGCCATGAGCCCTGTGCTCCAAAGAAGGGACTGTTCTAGCACCAAACAGTGCCAGGTGACCAGCTGCACAGCTCTCCACCTCTCACCTGGAAGAGAGGCAGCCAGGTTGTCCTACAGGAAGCCCACCTCCCATGCCCACTGGCTGCTTAGGGCCAGTAACACCAGTGGAGAGTGAGTGACTGCCAGGATGCCATGGGCAAGTGGAAGCCTCTGGGCTCCATTTTGCCAACACATAAGCAGGACTATTGTACAGAAAGAGAAAGGGAAGACTCTGGTCTTCCTTTCTTCTTTTGTTGGGCAAGACAAGAGATCCAAAAACCACCAAATCCAAATCCAACGTGTCTGCAGGGTCTCTCCCCTCAACATTGCCACACTGCTGCCACTACACACAGATTTCCTGGAGGAACGACAGAACCTTTCCTCTCCTCTCCACTACATTCCCCTCTTCACTTAGCTTCAACCTGCAGCAGGCTCCAGGCCAGGGTTTATGACCAAGCAGCTCAGCATGAATGCAGGCATGCAGGCACCTTCACCAGGCTTTTCTGATCATACCTTGAGCCTGAAAAAACTCTGCTTCAGCTTGGAGCCAGCAGCTTGCTGCTTTGGACAGAACTCTGTAACCTGGCAGCAATCTGCAGACTGGCAAGCTGAGGAACATTGCACTGAAACACACAGTGCCACTGCAAACTACTGCAGTCTCCTTGCAGGGGCCTGCAACTCTTCTGCCTGTTGAATTGGAGACACTCATTTGCTGACTGTTTGCAGGAGGAGGGAGAAGTCTGTCCCTGTTGGAGTCAGGAGGGCAACCTGATCACTCAGCTCAGGAGGAAGGGCTGGGTGGGGAGCCAGGGCTCTGCACCGAGCGGATCGCTTTCTGCGGAGGTGCAGGCTGCAGTGGGGTGAGGGAATGAAAACAATTTGGCAGACATCAAAATCTACAGAACAGCCGGAAAAAGGAGGAGGAATTGGTATTCACAGCAATCAGGCCAGGAGGAAATGAATATTCAGCCATCCACGGATGAGCAAAAATGCCAGAGGTTGGGATGGGTGAGAGAGCAGGAATGAGGAGCTGCAGCTTTGGCAGGGAGACTAGAAGACAAGCGCAGCAGGAAGACCCCTGGGCGCTCCCAAGGTGCCACAGGCAGAGAGAAATGGGAGCCACGTGTGCAAGGCAGCCAGCTGCTCTGAGGCTGTAGGAAAACAAGAGAGGGTATGCAGGGGTAAACAGCAAAGGGTGGAGAGAATGAAGGAGGGGATAGGTCAGATCTTGGCTAGGGACAAACCTATGTGGAACACTGTGCCTAGCACTGAAACTGGGGTGCAATGCCTTAAGATGGCTGAGCCTGCCTACAGCTCACTGCCCTCTCTCAGTGAATTTTGGTAACCCAGCTGAAAAAAGCACAAATTCCACTGAGGTACTGAGCTGAACTGGCTCCCTGAAAGGTCTGACAAGTGGAGCGAGACGGGAGACCACAGCTCAGCTCAGCTGCATCTGAAGGCTCAAAGCAACAGCAGCCTGCTCTGTGCAGCATGTGAGGAAAGATTGCAGTGCCTTCTGCAAGCCCTGCATGGACAGTTACCTTTGGTGGAGGGTAGTGTCACAGGCTGCAACAACAAACTGTTGCAGTGACATTCACATACACAGTGTGTGTCTCAGAGCCTGTCCTCAACAGTCCAAGTCAGAAAAAAATCCACCCTAAATCCTACTACCCCACACTGCTGGGGAGACCAGGAGACTCCAAAGTGCACGTGTAACCAAATGTACAAGCAGCCACGTCCCACTACACAGGAAACTGGCACTCTTGAGGCTCTCCTGAGCATGCAGGGGGGAAGGCATGTGCCAGCAGGACACCAACTGCTTAAGAAGGCTTGGAAGCAAGAAGTATTGTCATCCTGGATTCGTGTCCAGACAAGAATTCTCCTGTAAGAAGTAGCCCAATCAAAACGGCCCAAGAGCACTAAGGTCTGTGCTCACACATAGATCAGGCTGCCATCCCCATCTGCAATCAGCTAAACCACCTTTGTGCTGGTGAGTCTTACAGAGAAGGCTGAAAAGAAATCCAATCCGATCTCAGCGCCCCTCACTCATAATATTTCACATTTCCAATTCCTGTAGCATGCCTGCTCCTGCACAGTGTGATACCCCATTACATTAACACACACACACGTTGTATGTGCATGATATTAAAGGTGACATTCTCAGCAAATAAACATGACAGACTGCCATTGCTCTAGGCACCTAATTTAATTTCCTCTGGGATTTAAACCTTAGAAGCTCAAATTAAACAAATAGGCCTCACTCACTTTATACTTCAGAACTGAATCTGAGTTTTCCTCTGATGCTGTTGACTGATCTTATCAACAGGACACTACACAGAGATCACAATGATGAAGCAGCTTATTCCCTTCCCAAAGGAATACAGAGCCCCACTGTTGTGCTGCAGCCATGGGAAATGCCGACACAATCTGGAGGGCAAACGAAGCCATCCCATGTGCACTGAACAAGCCTCTTCTCCCATGAAATCTCTCACTGGTGCTGAGGAAGCAAAGGAGCAGTCTGAGCAGGTGTCCTGGGTGCTGCAACAGCCCAGTGCTCGCAGCACTGTGTTTTCACAGCCCTGTGCAAACACCCAGCCTGCTGAAGCTGGTCACAGGGTGCAGCTCAGCCTGTGCAATGGCTGTTTGCAGTATGAACAGTGAATGGCCCTGCCAGACAGCTGTGGATATCTGAAACTACTCCTTGGGGATTGTATAGTCCTGCTTGCACCAGGATCTCCTAGACTTGACCTAGAGAGGCCTGGACACGTACTAAACCACTGCCAGCAGATCTGGATTCCATTTGCTCTGTGTTTTGTGGCACTGAGTCATGCTACAGATGCTCGGAAGATGACGACTAGCCAGAAGATAAGTCCCTGTTTTCTATCACAGGTACTTACTGCACAACTGAGGTACAAAGTTTGGGTTCTCACCACTTCACTAACAGCTGCAAGTGTCCAGTCATGTTCAGAACACCAGGTTAGGCTGTCTCATTCAGGTGGATGTGCTCAGGGAACACATGCTGTCTCCCTCTCGTGGCAAGTCTCACCTGAGCTTGCTGAAATCTACTTCTTATCCACAGGGCTCACCTATGGGTCACCTGAAGGAGTCTGTGTTGAAGCTTTTATACCCACATCTGACTGAGAAAGCTGTATCATGACTTGTTACAGGTACTCAGCTGTAGGCATATGAAAAGGGATGAAATCTAAAAGTGTACACAAGATCATGGGGCTTCAAATGAGTTCGGCTGACTTTGAAAGCTGCTGCTGCTTAGTAAAACATTAAAGACTTTATAGTCAGCTAAAAGGTACCACCCCACAGTTAACACCCCATCTCTCACTACAGGGTTTAACACTGCCAGGAGGGATTGAAATTTTCAGCTCAGGAAAGGATACTGGGGACAGAGGTCACACCAATATTGTGAATGCCTGGCACAGCTGGCAAGACTTTTATCAAGGAAGACTCTCAGAGGCTGAGCTAGGAATCAAGCTGCACCTCTGCCCAACTTAAAGCAACATGCTTTGCCCAGGGCAAGGCACAAGCAAATGGCCCAGCTACACTGAAGCAGACATTTTCATTGATAATACTCCATTTTCTTGCCTACCTAGGAAAAACCCAAACAATCACACACTTTGCCCTAGTGCTCTGCTTGCATTAAACACTACAAATTGCTTTTCTAGCTGGTTTGTCAAAGAAAGGAAATCATATTTTATTAGTTCTGGACTTAGTACAGAGCAGGCCTGTATGTCCAGCCAGAGAAGGTGAGGCTACATTGCAATAAACCCCTATGTAAACCATCCCAACCCTTGTAAGAAACTGTTCATCCATTGGGTGCTATGCCTGGAACAGGTGGAACAATTGTATCCTAAGACAAATCATCTGTTACATCAGCAAACACTCAGCAACTTTTAGGAGTCCTTTGCCCTGAAAATGTTTCAGCTTAATTCTTGCTGTCAGCACAGCAAAAAGTTAAGTTAAAGTGTGTCAGCCTTTCCCACTGAAATTTCCACCAATAAAATCCCCTGATGAACCACATGTTGTGCCACAGGCACCCCCCAGGCCACCTCTCTGCTCTCTCCTTGACCTGGCCTTCTTTGCACTGCTTTGCTCATGCTGCAAGTGGTTCAGGGCAGAGGTCTTGTCACATCATTGTTCTATGTCAGGCCAGCCCTGACACTGTTTGAAAAGCCCACCTTACTGCCTGAATCCATCACAGCTCTCACTACAGCCTCAAAGGTACCAGTATTGCAACAAACACCTCTGATGGGAAATTCCACTGCTGCTCTTCCAGGAGATTCACAACCCCCCTTGTAAAAGAGAGTCATCCACTTAGAGATGCCTTAGGGAACCTATTGCTTCACACCATGATGTTACAATCCCAGAAGAGGAAGTATAGGATGACACTGAAAGATTTTGACCTTGTGGAATCTTTTCATGACATTCTGGGTCACAAGGCTGATCCCAAGGACTGAGCTCCTTAGAGCCCAGACTGATGAGATCTATCATGCAGACAAGGCTTCTTTGATTCAATACATAAAATCTGGCTCAGCTGGGGAAAGGGCTGGCAAGGGAGCCAAGACAACAGGCAAATCCAATTCTTTCAGAGAGAAAAAGCAAAGGCAGAACAGGCAATTTAAGGAATGCAATAAGTGGGTGGAAGACAACCTACACAAAGTAGCCAAAATGAAGTTTGAGTGGCAAGGGAGGGGCATTAGGTGGCAGGATAGACAGTCAGATTAAGGATGAAAGAACTTGACTCATCCAAAACTAGCCTGGACAAAGTACTAGAGAACATGCTGCAGGAGAGTTGACATCGGGAGGATCATCATGTTCTAACGGTGCATTTCTGCCCTAGACTGTCTCCCATCTCTCATTCAGCTGTGAGGGAGAACACAACAGGATAATGCTGTAAGATTTTGGGGAGTGCTTGGGGCACACAATAAATGTATTGGAAAACTGCTAGCTTAGATTTCTAAGACCTGCTCAAGAATTTGGGGGAAGCCACTTAAAAGATTCTGAAAAATAATTTCATGAGTAGACACATAAAACTGCTTTGGAGAAGAGCAGGCTATAGTTGTACACAACTCAAACCAGCTTGTGGGTGTTGTCCTTAAACTCACCATACTAGGAATAACACATCTATTCAAGTTTGGGGAGACCAAAAATCAATCCTATGTCTTCAAGAGTGGACATGACCCATAGCTACCACTTACAAGTGAGCATCTTGAGCATCAGAGAAGCTCTTTCAAATGTTGCTTTGAACCTCTGTTGCTGCCATTATGCCAATGTGCATAAATGATTTAACATGTGGTCTAGCAGAGAGAAGAACCAGATGTGCTCATTTCCAGGGGAATGTCCTGACTCTACCGGAACAAAGTCATTCTCTTGTGCACTCTGTGACTAATTCAGTGTTTTATATGATGTGGAACAACTCCAATTGGAAGAGCTGAGGAAGAACCAAAATACCCTATAGTTGTGGTGCCCATAAAGCAAAGAAGTAGAAATGGGGGTCCAAATTAAAGAAAAGAAATAAAGTATGAATAAAGTATGAGTTTCTCATATCCTATGTGAGCATTATATCCCTTAAATATTGATTAGAGAAGGCAAACTTCTAACACCTCCAGCCCTATTCTGCAAAACCAGATTTTTTTTCCTGTTTTTATTGAAGAAAACTTTCTTATTTCTTATTTCTGGTTTCATTCAACATAAAAGGATTTTATTTCAGCTTTTGGTCTCTTTAAGGCTTTTGTTTCAGCAACAAAAACTGAAAATATTTAAAGATTGGGCTCAGTCTGATCTTCTTTCCCAGATTTTTCACTTAGGTTGCCAAACCAAAAGAATGGATTGTCCCCCATGACCCTGCTCACAGTAATCCCCCCTCTGCTGTGACTGCCAGCATAGATAGCACATGTTGATAGCTCCTGCATGCTGGATGCTTCCCACAGCTTCCATGTACCTATCCTGTCTACAGGCACATTTAACATCTCTGTGAAATGTTTGACCTTGCTGTCCTAAACCTCAACTTAATTTTCCATGCTGGATGCCTTGTTTTTGATTTTTTTTTCAAAATGTTTTTAGGGAAAAAGGAATTGAGAGAGGTATTTTGGAAAAAGTATATTTTGACAGTACTAGCAAATTCATATGATAATTTTGTTGGCATGAGAACCACTCCTTACAAAGAGGGTGATAAATGTTAACAAACAAGTGCTCTAGAGGACAAGGGAAAGTCTTTCTCCTGATCATGAAAATGCTTTGCTAAGTCAGAAGTCTCTGAAAGTACTGTTTGCCCATAGCCTTTATGAGAAATGATGAGTCCTTCTTCACTGACCATGTCCCAGTCCAAGTCAACTCTGCCCCAAAAAAGGGCAGCTAAGGAGTGATTTTTCCTCTGATCATTCCTCTGAGAGGTGAGGAATTGTTATGTCACCAGGCACATCAGGACTAATGGCAGGGAAACTCTCCAGCACTCTCAGTGTTTCTTGCTGGAAGTCAGACCATGTGGAGGAGGAGGAGAAGGAATTTTATAACTTGAATGAAGGGGAGGAGAGGAAAGCAGAGACAGGCCAGGATGAGGGGAAGACGGAGACACAGAAAAACAGGATGAAGGGCAGATCAGATGCCAAAGCTGGGGACAACAAAGGGCAAGGAGACTGGAGAACCACATTTTCACAGCCTTAACACCCACATGCTGTCAGATGGACATTGGGAACTTACTGGCATGGGAGGCAAGCAAAGAGAGCCCCCAGCAGTGCCTGGTGCCAGAGGATAACACCCCACCACTGCTGTGAGCTCTTCAGCTCACACAGAGACACTCACATTGTGCTGAGAATCAGGGGGTGCCAAGTGACAAGGATCCATAGCCTCCACCTGCCTAACAGGATTAGTCCCAAACCCAAGTAAGTTACCTGGAAAAAATACCCTCTGCATTCAGAGATGAGTGACATTGGGCATACAAAACTTTGGAAACTGCTGCATAGAAACTATGCCATGTTAATTTGGCCCCAGCATGTGTTTGCCTCACGAAACTAATCTGTAATCACAGGATCACCTGCAGGTTTTCTCCAGCAAGACCTTGGCCCTGCTCAGTCCTCAGGATGGTTCTGCTCACTGAATGCAGCATTAGCCATAATTTCTTTTCATTATCATTCAGCTTGCTTCCCTATTCTCTCCTACTCTCTTCCCTTTTATTTACTATGCTCCATCCAACTACTGCCAACATGGATAACACTGGAAGTACCTAATCTACTGCACACAACTCTCTCAACCTCTGATGTGCTTTGCCTCACATTTCTGCAAGGCAGGGAAGTGCTCCCCTCCATACAGCAGATGGGGGATGGAGGCTCAAGGAAGTAGAGATTTAGAAGTCACAGAGAAAACCTGCAAGAGCAGGAAGCTGAACATGGGTCTTCAAACACAGCTCCCAGGCTGAACCCCTGCCCCAGAGAAATCCTTTCTTCTAACCTGCAAGAACAATTTTTTATCTCTTCCTGAAATTGTTTCTGGTGTTCATCTGTGGAGCTGGAATGCCTGGCAAGCACTGAATTCATTACATTCTTAACAGGATGGCTGGAAGAATGTTCTTCTGAAACAGACATAGGAAAATGAGTGAAGAAAGAGTTGAATCTAAATGTCTACTTCTTGTGACTGCCCATCTCAAAACTTGCAGATCCCTGCTTTCCAGTCCACTTAGTCCTGTTCAGGCACAGAGGTATGCACAAGGGAATTCCTCCTCTTGTTGCTGGGAACACACATCAGCCTTCAGGTCTTGAGCTTGGCATCCAGAAAATGAGGAACACAAAGTCACTTGCCAGGTGAAAACGTTTTAGCTTAAGACCCTGGAATAGCACTGAGAAAAAAAAGAGTAGGAACAGAGGCAGGAATAGGACCCAATTCTCCAGAGCAACATTTAACAGGCTTGGCTGTAAGACTACTGTGATTTTTCTGCAATTACCTGCCTCATTCATTACACACTTTCCAATTTTAACAAATAAACAAAGTGGAAGTCCTATAGGCAAGAGTCTACTTTACACCATGCTCCTGATTCATCCCCCAAACACACTGAATCTCTGTGCAATGAATGAGGCAAGCACACTCTATTAAAAATATGTATGATTCTTCAATTAGATATTGCATTGAAATACACATGTGTAACAGGGGCAAGGATAAAGTGCAGAGATATTTCTTACATTATGTGTGCTAGATTTTACAGTTAATGAGGACTCCTTAACTATAGGTTTGTTTTTACTGCACTGTATTGGCTTGTATATCAGAGTCTGCAGCAGTATCTGATGTGTAACATGTACGTTGCACATGATCAAAGACTTGAATGTCATCTTCTTGCCTAGAACAATGACTGCCTAAAGCAGCAGGAGCAGAAATTATCTAAAGGTAGAGTTAAATAAACCTCCTTCTCCCCTCTGGGGAGAGTAAGCAGTCCAGGTGAAAGAGGCAGGAGGGGAGAACAACCTGCTTTGTGCTAGACGGGCAGAGAGCTCCACATAAAAGCAGAGGAGCTTTGCAGAAGCATGTCCTGACTCCCATCACTGGAGACTTAATGATGGTAATTCCCAAAGGATGATGCATGCTGACAGGCTTTGACACAAACTACCCCAGGATAATATTAATATGTATTAAAGGCTCAGGCAACTTTATTGGGACAGGCTTGATCAGTAACACATTTCAACAGAGTGCCTCTATCATCTGCCGGAACAAAAGGGAGGGAGAGAAAACACACGCACAACCTCACCTTGCTTTGGGAATGTTTTAGAGACAAACAAGGTCAATCTGTGATGAATTGCACACTTGGCACAGCTCAGATGTTGGACCAAGAACCTTGGAAGCTCCATCACAAATATGAATGTCACTGTGGGGCAGTTTATGTTGGAGTCTGTCTGCATCATCAGCATCCTTAACCCTCCAACACAGGGCCAGACACCTCCTGCACAGCCTTTCTCTGTGCATCTGGAACATCTACCCCTTGGAAAGCAGAGGAGAGGTGCTTAGAAGGCAATGTGGGGCTCTGCAGTCACAGCACTGGGGGAAGGGGGAGTGGAAGAAAGAACCGCGGAAGCCTTTGATCATGTGTAATGTTAATTCAAGTGTTACAGATCAGAGACTTTGCCACAGTAACTAGCATATAAACAGGAGTCTAGTGTTAACAAGGAGGACTTCTTGAATATGTTTGTGCATTTCTGAGTTAAAGCAATTTCCCTATTCAACAATACATGACACAGTGGAAGGAGTTCAGAAATAAACCAGCCTAACATGCTTAGACCTTTAATAGAATTTAGCTTCTTAGAACTAATTAAATGTTACTTAAATGAAAAAGAAAATTCCAAGTACTTGGGAAAGGTGCCAATTTGACAGCTCTGGAGAATGAAATAATCTAATCATCTCCAGAGCATGGGCAGCAGCAGGAGAGGCTTCCCCTACTAACATGCCTGAAACGTGACCTGGAACGACTGTTGATAGAAATGGGGCGTACAATCTCTCTGCTCTAATGACTCCTCACTTTTTCTGCTGAGACTGCTAAAACGGCTCCCGCTGAGTGCCAGCTGTGCTGGAGATGTGGACACCTGTCTGGTTGGAATGGTGCTGGGACCTGCCAAACTCCTGTCATCTGCTAACCTTCCACCAGTGCTCAGTGACTCTCAGCTCATTGCTCAGCCTGGGCAACAGGGGCTGATAGACAGCAGCTCTCTGGCTTGTCCCACCTTGGACATGCTCCACTCCAGCCCACAAGATGTAAACAGGAGGTACTGTGTTTAGTCTGCAGGTTTGGGTTCTCACTGCACCAAAGCTTAGACTCAAGAGAAGCCAGTCTCTGGCTGCTGCAGAGTTGAGGCTGGGATTTTTTAGGCTCTTATTTCTACCCTCAGATAAGGAAAAAGTCCACAGGAGAAAAAGACTGCCATATCTCCTCCACAGTTCCTCCATTTACTTGTCTTTGCAACATGCCCCTGCATTGCAGTAATGTGCTTTCAGCCATAAATTCTCCTTGGAGCTCCTTGCTGTGCCTGGGGTCCCAAACAAGGGAGGAGGAAAATCCTCTCTGGGCCTTGCTGTGAAAGCTTAGCAGGGCTTGCCAACTCAGCCAGCCCAGGCTGCAATGGACTAAACCAAACACAGCTCAGCGCCTTGGAAATTTTCTGCACCACAACTTCTTTTACTTCTGAAGCAAAGCCACATGAACCTCCCCCTCCCCTGCTCCCAACACCACAAGGAAGGGCTGAGCACGGATCAAGTCTTCCATACTAAGCCAAGAGTCTCCGACACTCCCACATCTCACAACTGGGTGCTACTCCTGCTGTCCCAGGCTGCTTTTAGCCTCCCCTCCTCCCCACTTCAGCCTGCCCTCCTTTGTACTCAACACAGGACAGGTCAGGGGCCAGCAGCAGAGCTGGTTATGTCAGAAAAGAAGATCCAATACATTGGCAGGAGACAAGCAAGGGAACTTGCTTCTCTCTACTGTCTGAGCCAGCAAATCTTCACCTTTCCATCCCACCTACTCCAAAAATCTTACACATTTTTTAGCACCAAAATGAGAGGCATAAAAACAACCAGGTTCATAAGGGTTAACATGTCTGAATGGTGATATAATTATTGCCATTCTTCACTGTTTAGAGGTTACCTGACTACTCTACACATCAATATATATCGAGATGTGATGTAAATGCAAACAAACTCTCATGTTTGGAGTTAATACAGTCACAAGATCCTGTGTATCATGTGTTGGCAAGCACAGGAACCAACAGCAAATGACCCACCCTTAAACCTGACTCTTTGCTGTTAATCATTACAGGAGCATTGCAGCTTCCAGTCAGAACAATCAAAGCATGCAGGCTCTTTGAAAATCCCTACATGAGATGGTTCTGGCCGAGATCAGCTCCTTTAAGAGTCATGCAGATTCCAAGGTATGATGTCCTCCAGATATATGAATGCAGGCTGCAGAATGCCTTGAAAATAAGTCCTTGGAAGGCTAACTGCAACACTGCAATGCTGAAACAACCCATCTTCCAAACAGAAGGGGAGGCAGGGATGCCACAGTTACAGTGAAGGCAGAGACATACTGCACACATAGTCCTTCAGAAATGGGCTTCTCTGCATAAACGTATTCCCTCAATATTTTTTTTCCACAATATGCTTATAACCATAAAGAAATTCAAGGGTAGAACAGCGCTACACTGTCAGATCATTAGTGCATCACTGCTCTAGGGTTGACCCTCAACTCCAAGCAGATGGGGATTTTCCAGGGAAAATCTGTCACACCAAAAACATGTGGGTGCAAAAATGTGTGGGTGCTTCAAGCAACCACAAGCTTTTGTCAAAGAATCAATAGAAAAGAGCTAAAACTGAAAGGCATTGCTGTCTGTGCTGCTCTCCTGTTAGGGATGATGTCAAACTGAGATCTTGGCTTTGCAGGATGAACAGTCCCACAGCTTTCTAGCTCTTCTGCCCTGGCTCCATTCTTGTTTAGGTCATTCCACTCTGCCTCCCCAAATTCCTTTCTGGAAGAAATCAAGAATAAATACAGCCTGTAAAGTGTTCACTGACTTCAGGAAATGGATACTACGGCACTCACAGATGATTTCTGAATTTTCCAGTCAATTATCATTTTGAGTTCCACTAATATAAATAGCAACATTTCACCATTATCTTTCAAGGCCATAATTACTGAAAATATTGTGCAAGAGCTATAAGAGATGTTGCAGCAGAAAATATAGGTTTGATACACTTTTAAACAACATAAGCCCTTAGCAAGATAATTTTTTAGGTCACAGTAAAGGAGGAAAGGGGAAAAACAGGAGGCAGGCTTTCTCACTTGTAACCAAGGTCCATGGGCTGCATAGGGGTGCTCCTCTGTAGCAAAGGCTCCTTCTACTCCCGTTGATACAAATGTGATTGCTGTATCTCCTGTAATACTTTTATATGTAAAGTGCCGTCCATGTAAGAGCCTTCCCCTGGGGAATTAAACACATGGGCATGAGTTGAGAGGGTGTGCACAACATTCAACACAACAATGGAGATACGTCACTATTGTTTCTGCCATCAGCATGGGAAACTATTTTGAAGGCAGCAAATATTTATTTTTCAGAAATATAAGAATTACTTGCTCCAAAAAGGTGATAAGCCTCCTTCTGGGGCAGGGAGCTACCCCTGATCTTCCCCCTTAATCTCAGGGCTAGAATACATCTAAATCCCACTTCATGCTTATCCCCAATATGAGGTGCTGATGTATGTAAAGGTAGGGGACAGCCAGTTTTCCAGCAAGATAGAAACTACAGAAGAGAATCCAGACTCCACATTATAAGAGAAGGTGAAGATGCATTTCTAAGAAAGCTCAATGCTGTGACAATACTTAGTAATCAATTGCCCTGGTGTTTGACAAATGTCACCTGTATTACTTAAGCAAATACCTAGAAAACACACATTCAAAACCATCTTGAGTATTACTTCCCTTTTTTCATTCAATGCAGGAGAAAATCATGGCTCTGGTATTTCAGCTCAGAGCACATGTGACACCCATGAATGGCTTATAACATGCAAGAGGGAAAACTTCATTTAATACATTTAGTGCCTACCGGAGTCACAGTTGCTTGATGAGTTACTGCTGGTCAGATGAGTTGAAGTAACTGA
Organism: Erithacus rubecula; assembly: GCF_903797595.1. NCBI lineage: Eukaryota > Metazoa > Chordata > Aves > Passeriformes > Muscicapidae > Erithacus > Erithacus rubecula. The sequence continues at coordinate 22,701,050 of NC_136660.1, read as the reverse complement.
TCAGGACAGACTGTTCACACATTTGTGATGTAAAATAAAACATGTTTGTGTTAACTTTCCCATTCATTTCTCAACAGGCCCAGGCAAGTGTGCACCTGCTGCTGATAACTCTGATACTACCAACACGTAACTCATTAAGCTAAAGTAACTCAATCACCTACAATCATTTGTCTTGACACGACAGTTCATCTTTATCTTAAGGACTAGAACATTTGCACAGGGATTTTTAAAAATAATGCTGGATGAAATTATGGAAAGCTAGAAGGCAGTGATGTGCACAGATTGAACCTTCAAAAGACAATGTGTAGAGCATGCACACAACGTGTTGCTCCTTCAGTCATGTGACATAATTTGTCTAAAATCCACTCTTGAATGCATAAACTGATTACAAACAGGTTTTGCACAACCACTTATCTGAGTCCACAAGTCAGAATGAATAACTTCAGGGATTTCTTTGACAGAGTATGTTAAGATATCCCTTTTTTATCACAGGGTTGATAACATTAGACTAATAAAAAACCCCTATACTATCCCTGTCCTGCTTCAGCACTCAAAAGACACTGGAAGACGTAAAAAGAATGAGAAACAATCTCAACAAGATGAACACAGAATCATGCAAAGAATCATCTGTTTCTAATGTGTTTTGGCAAAAATATCCGAGCTCTGGCCTTCACAGACCCATTGCATGCATGTCTGTATGGTGAAACAATGCCACAAGGCAAAAGCAGCATGTTAGCACAGGCTGTGGAGGAGGCTGGCTCCACTCACCTTAGGCAGAGGGGGATGAGTGCCCCGGACTCCTGGTTGAATTTCAGGTGCACGCTCTCCAGCTGCCGCGTGCGGATCAGCTCGTGAGGGATGATGGCTGCTGAGCTCTCGCTTTCCAAACTGTCCTTGCGGCTTCTGAGAGGACAGGCAAAATGCACAAAGTCAGGACTACAGCACTGTGTGCTATTCTGAATGGCAATATTGAAGGATACAGGAAAAAATGTTATGAAGACAAGGACAGACACATCTTGCAGACATACAGCCCCCTTCAGACTACTAGTCCCAGCATGCAGCTCTTCACCTGGATTTGACCTAGGATCCGAATTGATGCATATACATGGTGCATCCCTTCCCAGTGTAAAAAAAAAAAAAAAAAAAATTCTGGAAAGAGCTGCAGCAAAACTCCAAAGTCTCCAAAACTCCAAACACTATAAAATGGTTTGGAAGAATCACCAGGTGTATCCTCCCTCCTGCTTTTGTTTTAACTTCAGGATTTTTCAGGGAGTGACCTGCAGGAAAGACTTGTCCAGTCCTTTGTGCCTTTTTTTGCACAGTTCAGCCAAAAGGCATTGAGAATCTCCTGGTTCCACCAGCATCAAGTGCAACAGCCAAAGAACAGACTCTCCATGTGACAAGTAGGAGATACACAGATTCTTTTCCCTTTTAAGTTGGACTGCTTTAGGACAATGGTAGCTTTGCTTTCTTATTCTTTCATTTTTGCAAGACCAGCATATTCTGGAGCTACAACACAGTTATGTTGTTACATGATTAGGAACTTTGCCAGACCAAATCCTCTAGATAATAAAATGATCTATCTCAAGATATTTGACCATAAACACTTTATATGTTCAAAGAGCACCAGCATGACCCCTTACTTGACAGTCTGGAATGAAGAATAAAGGACAGGATAGGTTATGAGTTTAATGGATGACATGGACTGATGAGAAGTGTCTGGTAAGTGATTTATATTTTTGTCACCTGGCATTCCACAAGAATTTAATAGAGGTAAGACTTTGTTAAGATAGTTTCTACAGTACAGAATTGCCAGAGAGAGACAGGGAAAGCAGGAGGGCACAATATACCTCCATTGTGCCACAAGAACCCAAAGTTAAACAAGGCTATCAAGCTGTGGCTCCATTTGAGGAACACAGTTAAAACAAGCCTGGATCCTTCCTCATCCAAGCTTAACTTTCCTTAATGTACATCTGGAAATCATTGTGAAGAATCAGCTTCACTCTCATGAGCTGACCTAGATGACACCTTTACTTGATTTTACCTTTGAGGGCTGTCCCAAAATTACTCCCATCAACCACACACATAGCAGTGCAGTTCAGTGTGACTTCCAGTGCAGATCAGCCTGTTGCTTCTGCCAGGTCACCTAGTCCCAGGTGAGCCCTTCACCCATGCTGCTAAGCTGCCCACTCTGAAACAGCTAAACTCTGATATCTGTTGGTCCAACCTGCAAATACACAGCATGGCCAGGTCAGAGATGCAGAAAAAAGATACCAGAGCAGCTCAGCTCTCTCTCTCAGAGATAAAAACTGTAAAACATTTTCTTCTTTAGCAACATACAAAAGTAGTAATGGATCCAGGAGGGACATGGTAGGTCAGGAGCTTATGCACAGGGTGGGCTGATGGACTGGCAGTCAGCAGAGTGTCAGTTTAGTGGGTTAACCCTGAAGCAAAAACACAACATGCTTTGTAGTCTATGTGTGGCACTTAAAGTTGTGTTTAATCTACTTCAGCAAACATTTTATAGCTCTTTCTAGGTGGGGTCTTCAAAGAGTGGAGCAGGCCAGCATTTTTCAGGCTGATTACCTGAGAGGTGCAGTTACAGTTGATTAATGATCAGTTGACCTTAAGCTAAGCTTTGTCTCAACTTCCTTATCAGATCTTATATACACAGTGAGCTGTGGGAAAGTCAGCCTGTGGTCTACAGCTTCCAATCATTCATTTATCAGCCCCTACCAAAAGGGTCAGCCATTAGCAACGCATGATTTTCAAGCAAGCCATAAACTTGCACTCCTAAATGCAGTTCCAGAGTTTAGGCACTGTGGAGTGGATCAGGAGTTTTACAGCAATGTTACTGCTACAGATAAGAGACTGTGCACTGCTCACTTGGATATTCCAGGCATGGGAGCATCCCAGAACAGCCTCACAGGCAATGCATGGCGTAAAGTGTGTGCTTCAGCAGGACAGAGAGCTGCAGGGCAGCTCCCCACACCCCTGGGCTCCAAATGCCTCTGAGCTGAAGGTGGGTTTTTAGGTTTCCACCATGCTAGCCAGTACAGCTGCGAGCACAATGGGGCTGCAGTCCGGAGGGGAAACTGCCTCCGGTTGTTAATGCAATAATAGGAATGACGACAGTATTCTGGAGGCAAGGGGCAAAGCTTTCTGAGTCTTATTAAAACCAGCAAATGCTGTTTGTCATTACATGCTCAAGAGAAGATGTTGACTAATGTATAACTATCAAACGGAACTGTCATGACTTTACGGCTGTCAATAATTATGACTTCACATTAATAAGTAACCAGCCCTTCTGTCAAAAAGGTGAAGCAAAATGGTAGTTAATACTTTGAATGACATGAAAGGATTAATCTTTTAGACAATTTTTTTCCCAAAATACTCATACTCTCTGTCTCTTGATTCCCTTCAGAGGAGTTCATGCAATTTCAGGAATTTAAAATTAAGGGTGAAACTCCAATAGCAAAAACCAAATAACCTTCTGTCTAAGGTAGACCTTTCTAAACAAGAATTGTGTATTATGGACTGCACATAACACATCAGGAGGCCACAGTGCCATCACTTTCAGACTTGGAAAAATATTGCATGACAAGGGAAGTAAGAAATACCCATTAAAATTCTCTCTGAGATTGGAAATCCTTCTGCTGACCCTTCCAAAGGGTGCTAGCCCAGATGAAGGGTCAGCAGGACCTTTAGGTTGTTATTAATAAAAAAGCTCATGTCCTACCACACATATTGCCATCCACAGCTTGTAGTTTTCAGACTCAGAAAAAAAAAAAAAAGTAGAAAAACTTTGCTTTCTAACACTAACATCCCTGGTTTTACGACTGTCAGTTACCCGTAAGTCTTTGCTTCCTCCACCCCATCACCAAATAAATCAGCAACAAGAGTCAGTGGAGTTTTACTTGTTATGACTAAGATCTAGCTGACTATCATGAAAAATGTTGCAAACTTTGTCTATTCCAGATTTAATACTTTGTCCAACCCCCACAAAAAAAATTCATGTTTCTCAGTGTCCAGAAAAAACAACTCTGCAAAAGCCAGGGCTGCTGCATTAGGAAAGGCAGCAGATTTAAATGGAAGCAGCATGCCGGAAATGCCCCAGTTTAAAGACTGCACATCTAGTGTTTTGTGAAACTGGAGGGGAGTTGGAGGAGATTAAAGCGCATTTCCCTCTGATTGGGAGCTTGTGGGAGGTGTAAACGTGGGCAGTTGTCAGATTAATTCTTTAGATGATTACATTCTTTTTGTTTCTTTAAAGCTGTTTGTAGTTGGGTTTGATGTCTCCTGTTCTGGGCAAGTGTATTGCTGCAGTTACCAAGGTGACTTTAGCTGACTTTCAACTATTTTTTCCAGCTTTCGTTTCTACCAGTAGTCTGCTTCTGGGCGGAGGAGAGAGGGAGGAAATTATGTTTGTTGTTTTTTTTGTTAAGTCTCATGAATGCTGATTAACATGAACTTAACCAAAGTCATATTTGATTTTTTTTTTCTCTTTTTCTGAGAAAGAGAGGGTGGTTAAACCATTATGTCCAGTGTGACCTGCAGCTTCCCCAGATCTGTCAACAAGGGGGAAGGGCCTGAGGAGACTCAAACCCTAGTGTGCTGTGCTCCTTCTTGATGTGAGAAGGCCACACGCTGGAACCTGTAGCCTCCCGGGGGCTCTCTCTTTGTATTAAAGATGAGGGTGGCTGCAATCTGCTTAATTTGATGCCAATTAGTGGCAGCCCGTGGGGATCCTGGAAAATCGCCAATGCAATCACTGGGTTGCACAAAGTTTGGATGTCCCCTCCTTACAAGTCATGTTTATAGCAACTCCTTCTCAAGCAACCACTGGCAGTTATTTTATGGGATTCAAGAACAACCAGGTTGATGGGATTAAGAAAGGTTTATTTATTCTTGCATTTGCGCTTTGCTTTATGATCAGAGCGCTTGATCTCATGGATCTGTCAAGGAAGGAAGTCTCAGTTCCCCTCCAAGCTCTGTTTGCTGATACAGAGCATAATTTTGCTGCATTTCCAAGCTACCCTCCCAGGTATCGAAATCACAAAGGACATGCTGTTGGAATCTGGCCATGGCAGGGGCTCTTTCCAGGAGTGGTGCCCACTGCCTCACTGAAGCTAGTTTCTGTCATTGCTCCTTGCTCCCTCCATATAAAATTCAGTACTGTGAGTTAGCAAATGCAAACCATCAGTGCAGGCTTGCACAGCTGGCAAGGTCGGGCCACTTTTCCTTTCTTCCCCTCCCGGCCCCCCCTTCCACTCCCCCTTCTTCCCTTTCCAACTGTGGCTATTTCAAACCTCCTCACTCCCTCACGAAGATATGGTCAAAGATCACTTAAGTGCCAACAATCTTCCAGTCTCTTTCCCACAGTTTCCCTGAAGGGCAAACCAGCAGCTGTGGGAAAGAGCCCTAAGCACCTTGGCACAGGGAGTTACAGCACCCGTGCAGAACTGGGAGGACACGGTTACACAGCTCCTGCTGTGGTCACACTGAGACCTCGAGTGCTCAGACTTGGGTGCTCCTCAGCCTGGTTAAACAGGATGGTGACGATGTTCTGTGTGCATTTCCTGGCAGGGAAGGGCTGCTAGGACAATGCCAGTAGCAACAATCTTCTTGCCACTCACATAACCCTTTGGAAAGCTGCATAATAACCACAGTCAGAGCTTGCAGGGGCCAGACTGTTCCAAGACCTGCAGCTGAAGTGGAATTGAGAGATTTAGGCTGTGCCACTGGCACCCTGCAGACTCATGAGTGAAGTCAAATAAGTCTTTTATGCTTCAGGTTCACTGTCTGTAAAACCGAGACATTTTTCCACGTAGGGACGTTGCAAGGATTAAGTCAATGTTTGCAAAGCACTTTTGGATTCTTAGATGGGGAAAGCTGTGCAGGAGTGCAAATTATTAGCATGGTGACTGCTTTGCACTTCTACTGACACTGGTTTTCCAGACATTTACTTTTCTAGTTTGCAATCCTGTCACCCAGCACTCAGCCTCAAGCTGAGAGACACTCCCTAAAGTATACTGCCTCCCTCCATTCAGCATTCCTGACTCAACCAGGACACCACTGAATGGCGACCCGATGAGAGAGCATGCCTAAATAAGCAGGACTGGATTGGAAACTTACTGCTTAGTGGTTGCAGAATCAGAAAGCCTAGCCAGAACCAGACAGCTTTAGAGAATGCTGAAATGCTCCTCTTTATGTAAAGTTTGCCTCCAAGAACTGAAGACAGGAAACCAGCTACAAAGACAACAGCTCCCCTCCGCCCAAGCAAAGCAGAATGAAAAGCCAGTTTTCAACTGGGAGAAGCAAAGTTCAGACTTGCCTCCAAGAAAATCCTACATTTGGTTTGATGGTCAGAGCTTCCTCAGAAATGCTGCTGAGATGGAGCTTGTTAATGTGCATTAACCCAGTACTGCTTCCTGACAGGAGATGTCCGTGTGCCCTATTTACCAAGTCAGAGGAGCTACAGGAGCAGTAGACTGAGCCCTGGAAGCAGTGCCACTATTACTCATGTGCTCCAAACCAGGCATGTGACAGTCTGGGGCTATCCCAGGAGGAATTCTGCAGTGACTCAACTCCTCCCTCTTACCACGAGGGAAGGGCAACCACCTGAGATGCTCAGAGTGCAGGACTCCAGCAGGTCACTGCCAGGACAGTCCTGCCAGCCCCACCTGCCGGAGGGTTGTTCCCTACTCTGTTTGCCAGGAACCTGCCTTCATTCCCCTGCACAGCTGGAAACTGTTCAGGGCTGGATGGAATTAGCACATGGCTACAGGGCTACCATATGTTCAGGTTTCCCTAGACTCAACCTGTCTTTCTGCCTAGAAATTGAATGCAGATGGGACTTGAGGTCTCTGTGGGTCCCTGGACAAATGACCATGATACATAAGGGACCAGCATGATTACCTGGGAAATCTCAGAAAGAAATACAAGAGTCAGGCATGCAAACCACACCTCTTGATCCTTTTTGAGAAGGGGGAGAGTTATAAACAGCACAGACATGATGGAAAAGCCTTATCAAAGTAATATAGACTTGAGAGACCCTTTTCTATCAATCAAAGCTCACATTCAGACACTGGGATGTGCGTGGGCAATGCCTGAATTCTGGCACAATGAAATGCAACAATTACAGATAATATTAGCTTCGACACATGCAGTAATGCAGTGCGCTAGCCCTAGGTTTCTACTCCATGCCTCAACTCACAGAAGAACAGTCTGAGTCAGCCAAGAGGCAGAAAAACATCAATTTCAGCAATGCTGGATGATCAAGGGGGCCCTTGAGGGGTGGAAAAGGTCAAGAATTCCCCTATCCCAGTGCTGGCTCTCACTGCAACTGTGGCAAATTAGCTGTGCTGTCCTAATCTGTAACGCAGAGCTACTACTCACCTACCACACAGGAGAGCACAGAGCTAATTACCAGGGACAGCCAAAGACTCAGCCCCAGAAATTATTACATCAAGAAATTAAATAGTGATCGAAGCAAGACTCCACAAGTGTCACTGAACTTTGACATCTGGAGCTTCCAGCCCACTGAGGGCTTGACAGCAGCAGTGTTTAGTCTGACATTTAAACATCCCCTACAGGTAACAGTTCTCTGTATCCAACAAGAGTCAATGTGCACTGTTCAGGAGACTGGGAGCCCTTGCCTTTCTGTGTATCTCAGCAGCACCTACTAAGCTGATGGGTCCTAAGAAACAAATAATGCACCACTGAAACACACACTGGTATTCATACACTTCTTATTTTTCCAAGTGGCAATTGAGAGTATTCAGTTACCTATGTTCAAAATGATTAGTCATGTTTCCAAAGATTAATTCACATGTTCTTTTGTTAATACGTACGAACTGATTTAATGGCTGCTTGTGAACTGAGCCAACAGTCATTTTGAGAAACAGATGTCCAAATCAGTTTTAAGCTTTAAGTGTGCTTTTATTCATATCCTTAGGAGAAAAAGGGCTACACAGTCTACGGTAATAACACTAATGAATCAAAGTACTACAGCTGCCCAGCAGGGTTTTGACAGAAACCAGCTTTTTCTCAAAGGAACTTTTTTCAGGACTCTGGGACAGTGAACAACTGGTAATATGCATGCTTAACCTGTAAGTATGTGCTTTGCTGGAGCCAAAACACTGAATCAAGCCCTATCTGTAACCAAATAATGTGAGTTTTTTGCATAAGCACTGAAAATTGTAACTATACAAAGACTGGGAAATCTGTATGGAATCTGGATCCTCTACATTTCATACAAATAAATATTCAAAAGTTTGAATGTTTCTGATACTATTTGTGATGCTGAATGTAGAACAGGTTGTCTGCTTTAAACCTTGATAGATTTTTGTGTGTGGGTGGTAGGGTTAGGATAAAAGAAAGGGAAGAAAGCTACTAGGAAAGCAGTTGGTGGTTGCAAATCCATGATAAATAAACAGCACATTCCTCTTCTGCACAAAGACCTTAGAGTCTGTGTCAGACTTTAACATCCTACTGTCAGTTGGGTGGAAATTTGACAGCCTGGGGTTCTGCAGTGCTCCCTGTGGAAAGCAGATTTGAAACAATTTGCCATGCCTCAAGAGAGTGTTTCTGTCAAGTTCCTAAAGAACTTCTAATGCACCAGTTATTCACAGGACCCTTGCAAAGAACCACAGGTTTGATATTTTATGATCTGGTGTGTACAGTGCAGGATATGATTACACATAAATCTGCTTCCCATCAACCAGCACCCCCTAATCATTAACATATTCATCCTTGTGGTGCCTCAGGAAGATGACATCGTTATTAGTCCTTTTTTATAGATTCAGAACTGAAGCTCAATAGCTAAATGATTTGCCTTTGATTATACATGATTTACAGTGAAGGACAGACCTGAGTCTCAGCCCTATCAGGCCCAAGCAATGCAAGCAAGGATTGTACCAGAAGGACTAGGTCTATATACAGAATTGTCCTTTATCTCAGATGCTCAGAAGTCCTATGTAAGAGTTATATCTGCACTGGTTTTGTGCCTTTTGTGTCTCAGCCTTTACCCCTGCAGGTACCTGGAGGGAGCATGGATGTAGCTGCATGCAAAAGTGAGCTCCTAAGTTACATTGCTGTGCAGCAGCTGGAGATGAGAGCCTCCATATTATGCTCTTGTACTTACTGCACATTGAGCAATTTTGCTCAAATGCATGAGACATGCTGAGACAGTGTACTGAGGAAGGCAGAGACATAAGATCTTCCTCTTCTGCTCCATCTATACCACACTGTTCTGGAAAATGTGTTGACAGATCAGTTTTAGCCACAGTAAGGGTAATCATCAGGTCTGACTAAAGTACTAGTTAGTCAGAGGTTGTAAGTAAACACTGCTTTCCAGCACAAACCACTCCTTTTGGTATGGTCAATGCATTGAACCAGCCCCATTGTATCTGCTACATGGAGAGGAGAAGATCCTTCCCAAACTCCTCTCGAAGCAGATAGTAAGATGGAGGAAGAAAGTATCAGGACACACTGCTGTTTTAAACTGACATTTCCCCTATCCCTCCATAGTATCACCACAGTAACATAGCTGATGCTGTTTTTCCTTAACTGAAGTGCTTATGGAGAAACAGGCTCCCTATCAGTTTCCTCAGTGATAACCATAGACCTCAGAGAAATGCACTGACCTCCTAGGAGGCAAACATTGGGAACCAGCCCTTCCTGCCACTCAGGCTTCAGGCAGGGTGGATGTGCAGCTGCTGCAGCTAAGAGAGATTTGCAACAAAGAGCACTGTCACAGATGTGAGCCTCTGAATTTGACCTGCCTTCCTCTGTCTCAAAACAGTTAAAAACCCAGGTAAATATTTGTGTGCTTCATCTTAGACCTCTGCTAACCTTTCACCACTCTGTCTCAAACATATCTCTGTTTATCTCACCCTGAATAATGTAAAGCTCTCTTATCTAAGTAACAGCTGCCTCTCAGCATTAAGGCTTACCCATCAGCTGCCTCCTTGACCTGATGTGCACCCAAAATGTTTGTGGTCACCTCCAACCACTTGAGCTTACACTGGACATTGCAGATGCATGCAAGAGCCCAGCATCTGTGAGAAATACTGCCCAGTACTTTTGAGCTCAACAAGGCTGGGTTTGATTTGTGCAAATCACATGGTATCATTTTATATTTTTTTCAGTAGGGCCAATAGGACCAACCAATGGTCCAATGTGACCAACCTGCAGGCAGAGAAATAGAGCAGAATTTGACTCCATGTAAGTACTACCTGGCAAAAGTAAGATTATTCCTAAAGCAATAATAAAGCCACTTGAAATTTTTAAATATAAGTACCTATATCTCATATTACATATTAGCAAACAGCATCAGCAATTGACACATGATATTTCCCCCAAAGGATTAGGCAACTCATAAACATTAATATATTAGGCAAATCAGAAGTCATCCACAAAATAGAAAAAGAAAGGACAACAAGAAATATTTTTCTCATGAAATGTTTGAATCAAGAACGAAACAGGAATTGCAACAGACCAGGGTACTGCCCCAGCCTGGCACTACAGGGAAGTGCTGATTTCATGATGATCTTTACTCTTGAAAGCAGAAGGTACACATGTTCATCAGAAGGAAATACCAAGAAAAAAGACTGTAGCAAAGATGCATGTCTTTCTGGACAATTTAGATGGAAACATTAAAATTGGTGGGAAGACACTGAACTAGCACTTTAAGTCTAAGATGGAAGGGGAGAATTACAGAATGACAGAAGTGCATATACTACAGATGGCTTGAAACCACGGGCAATTTCCTACAGATCCACTTAAGCCAAAGTTGTAACAGATATGGGCCACCCTAGCCCCACTTAAATCACCTGTTAGACTGCTCCTATTAGAGACCCAGGTGTTATTGGCATGTAATTACTGACAGAACCCACCTGTTTTAGCAGAGCAAGATCAAAGTCACTCAAAAAGAAAAAAAACATCAACATTTTAACCAAAAAGGTTTGTAATTATGAGCTTGAAAACAAAATACTCAGGAAAAAATAACAGCAGTCAACTATGCTACGTATGTCTACTAATACCAAAGCACTTTTCAGCACAGTACTTTTTATAGGGATCAGTCCAGTCTGAATTCAAACACCAAAGACCATGAACAGCAGGGTTCTACAGAACAGTCAGAGCCACTCTACATTAGCAGTTTGTCCAAAACCCCTCTAAAAAGATGCCTTCCTGAGTACTAGCCCATTTATTCAACCTGAACAACTCTTCTCTATTCTTGCACTTTGCAAGCATTCACTGCCAGCTTTCCTCTCCCTTTGCCAAATCTTTTCCCACCCAGCTTTAACTTTGTTTTTCATGCTGAGCTCTGCCACCATGTGAAAGTGCAGGGTGAAACTCACGGTGCTCGGTCGAGGTTCAAGCCATTCTGTCTTTGTGCATTGATTGGAGGTAGGACAGGTTTGCTGTTAATCTCAAGCCCTCTCCGCAAAGTCTCCCTGATTTGCTCTGTATCTGCAAAGAGAATTTTTTTCAACGTGGTTTAGAATCCCCAGAAAGAACACAGACACAAGATGTCAGGTATGTTTCATCTAAACACTTCCCCTTCAGAAAGAAGTGGAGAAATGTTATAGGACAACACTTAACTGCATTTCCTGACCTTCCTTAGGAGTTATTTTACTTTATAATGTCAGCTTGAGTTCCCTTGTTTGGGCTTCATTGTTATGTCAGGCAAGGAGAGCTGGAATCTTTGATACTGAGTCCTGCTGATGAAGAAATTCTGAGTAGTTTAGTCATATTTGCATAAATGAGGTGTTTGTTGGTTCTGTAACTCTCATAGAACCTCCTGACACTTCCAAGCTTTTGTACTGGAAATCATTTTTCCCATTAGGCATAACAGGAGTTTGTTCTTTTCTTAAACTAATGTATGAAGGTTTCCAAATTTTTTGCAATTGGCTTTGGAAATATGTTGATTAATTTACAACAAGATTCACAAAGGGAGGATTTTTATGCAGGGCAACCTTTAGCCTCAAGCTCACATCTGAAAATAAGCTGCAAATTATGCAATTCAGAATCAGTCTTTTTACTTCTGCCTTTTTCTGAAATGTCGACTGGCCAAATACTTTCAGTAGGAAGCTTTCCTCCCTTTCTTAGAAGTTTCCTCATCTATGTTTAAGAAATGTAAGAATTAGGTAGAGGAAAAGAACCCCAAATTATTTCAAAATCTTTTGAAGGGTACACAAACTTCATCATGTATACCTCTCTCGGGCTTTTCATTTCAAGGCTGAGGCAAAACAGCCTTTTAGATCCAGTGCAGTTCAAAATATTTGCACAGAAGCCAGAAAAAATGCTGAATGCATTTCACTAATTTTTACCATGGATTTAAGAACAAGTAAGATGCCATTCCTGTAGAAAGCATTGTTAAATCCAGGAAATCTCAAACCCTCAAATTTTACATTGCTTCATCCGTTTGAAAGGTAATATGCATAATTTCAAGGCTGTGTAATGGCTATGGCATCTCTACCCTAAGAAGGCATCTCACTGCAAAGAGAAACTCCATGCTTTTTAAAATTCTTCTTTCCAGAGTTCTGTATTTGCACAAATTCCTTGAGCTCAGCTGCAACAATGTGCAGTGTCAGTCCAACTTGCCTCCCAAGAAGTGATAATGTTAATAAGGAAACACAGCCTGGGAAAATGAAATTGCTTCACCTTGCAGTGTTTACAGTCCTGGTTTCAACAGGTGCTGAGTTTAACTTTGCAGATTCAGATTACAATTTGCCTAAGAACTGAAAGGAACATTTAGACAAAATAACAACAGGAGCTCTTTTCCTTTCTCCTGCTTTCTCCAAAGAGGCCAACATCCATTTTGCTGCCCTTAGACATACCAGTCCTCCCAATGGCTGTGGAGTTTGTTATGAAATCGAAGATGCAGCATGACTCAGTGCACTGCCCAGGCCCACCAGAAGAGAAGCTGAAAGGCCACGACAGTGACTTGGCCCAGGAGCTCTTACCTTTCCCAGAGAGCCGCCGAGGCTGGGTCCCAATGCAAATGCTTCTGCTGTCTTCATCATCCTCTGGTGGCCGGCTCAGGTCATCCCAGGCACATTTGGCACTCACTCCACTCAGGTTTGAGCCATCTGTCTCAATCCCTTTGTCAACTCTCTCCTGCTTGAAAAGATTCAAAACACCAAGACTTTTTTTGAGCGTGGCTTGAGCCTGCGTTGGAATCCACCATTGTGCAGCCCAACCTTCAGCAGCTCCTGCAGATCTCCTTTTGAGGACAATTTCCACTCTTTGGACCCTGTGCTTTAGTGTGCCAAATCAGGAAGCCACTCTGAATTAAACAAACCTTTTCCATAGCAAGTTGGTCTGAAATCCCACCCTGTCCCCACTGCTTCACTACATGGCCCAGGTAGGCACAAAGCAAGAACAGAGAAAGGTGGAAATCAATGGCCTGAGGAGTGCAGGATCGCTTCATTCAGCGTTAGCACAGATTTACACCAACTTGAAATACTTAAGACACAAAGCACAGCTTGGCACTCGATATCTTACATGTTATCTTAATGATAACAAACCCCTGAACAACTCTTTCCAACCTTACCAAAGAGTCCCACAATGAAAATAGCCCACAGAGAAACTCATCATCCACATGGGTTCTTGATTTGCAAATTTCCCAGAGAAACTCTGCTTCCAAATGTGCTGGGTGTCCCATAAAGGACAAAGATGCAAGTTTGGACGTGCAAGGAGACACAGGTCTGTTCTCAATGTCAAAGCTTTGGCATAGCTTTCTCTATTGGCAAATAAACAAACTCCCTCCCTTGCAAGCTGGACTTTCCAAGCACGTAACCGTGTTTGGGTCTCAGAAGGTGTCACACACCAATCATAAGCAGCTGGATGCTCTCAGGCACCAGGCATTTTCTCAAGGACATGTGCATCTGTTGCCAGCAAGACTGCACTAAGCTACAGCCAAAACTTCTACAGCAAGTTCCACCTTCTTGGACATGGGCATGAGTCTGAATTTCCACCTGTGACCCACAAGGGGGTAATGTTGAGCTGAACAAACTCGGGGCTGTGCTACACCGAGGAAGGGCTGGCACCTCTCCCCTGGCATCGAACCAGCCAGGCTCACTTCCCCCTTTTCCAAAGGGGTGTCATCTCTGGTGATGCTCAGTGGCACCAGCAAGATCTGCCTCTCTCTGGGTCACTTCAAAACATAGACAGTCCCAAGAAACTTCAAAGATTTGAGGAGAGAGCAGAGTGGTGTCATACACAACAGGAGAGGATCTCTCCACTCCATGTAAGTACCCTCTGGTTTGACATTGCCACTGAAGACAAAAGATTGTGCGAACGTTTTGCTCTTTGCAAAATCTGTCCCCAAGAAACAGTTTCCAGACTAAACCCATACACGTCTCTCCCCTTGCCCAGCTGTGCATGCTGCACCCTGGGAAGGGCAGTGCCTGTTCTTGTGACCATTCAAGAGAAGATTTGAGCAGCTCAAAGATAAGCACAAGCATTCAGGGTGTGGTTGCACAGCGGTTTAAGTTGATGTAATTTGCAATGACTGCAGTCCCACCCTCCTCCATGTGTTCCTACCCCTTCCCTTGAGCCAACTCTTTTTTTATTCATCTGGATCGCCTCCCAAAACCTGCTCTTTGGCCCAAAAGTTGAGGTAGGAGCCTGTGGCTGAGTGCAGGACCAGAGCAGTCTTGACTTAGACTTCAGCATTCAAGTGACTGCTTTTCTTCTGTCTTTGTCTCCCTTGTTAGGATCTTCCTCCAGCGTCAGGGGAAACTGGCTTCTTGAAAACGTAATAGGAAAATCTGAGAAATAATAAAACTGTGATTTTCTTTTGTTTTATCCTAAGCATAAAATTAGTTGTGTCACCCAGAAATAGAAGTTGTGGGAAAAGAAATAAAAATACATCCGTTCCTACATATGCAGACAATGCTCTAAGTGAGATTTAGCACGTGGCTCCTTTGGGAGCCCTCCATGGTGCTCTGTGAGGACCCAAATGAGCTGGCGTGGGGAGGTGTAACTTGTCAGCAAAGCTATTTTTTATCCCAGTCATTGGGGAATCATGGAAGAGCCATCAAACCTGCTCTTGAGCAGGGAGAAGGAGAGGCCAGAGGGCTGTGAGGCTCTGGTGGGATCTGCTCCCCCATCCCTGCTCCAGGGCCCCACTCCCAGCCAGACCCTGAGGACAGTGCAGAGCCTCGGGGAGGGGGAAAGGACTCTCATCTGCAGCTCAGCTGGCTTGCAGAGCACTTCCTCAGGGGAAGAAGGGCTGCTCTGCTGGCATCCCTTGGAGATCATGGGGAGCTGATGGAAACGAGCTGGCTTAAGACAGCCTAATTTGCATGCCTGTTTCATAATGTTTGCAAGTATTGATGTTAAAGGGGAAAAAGTCCAAAAACCCTCAACTGGTGTAGCTCTGGTAATGCCAGTTTTACCCCACTTTAGCCAGCAAAGATTTGCCTGGACTGAGGGGCTGTTCTTCCTTCCTTGAAAGGCCAGCTTGAACAGGAGGTTAGAGGAGCCCAGGGCAAAGGAGGTTCAGCTCTTTCCTTCCTCAAAGAAAGGATATTTCTGTCCCATTTTCCTCTCAGCATGTGGGAGGGATGCTCTGAGGCTCTAAGTCATTGATCCCTTTTTAAACGAGCCAGAGCACTGCAGTGTGACCTGCAGAGCAGCAACCACAACTCAGGAAATTCAAATCAGCTTTATTCTCTTCTGAGATATCTGCTAAACAGAAGCAAAGCACTGAGAATCAGTACAGAGCTGGGGTCTGACAGTGCTGCCAGGGAAATCTGAAAGGCCTACAGGGAAGCCTGGCTGAACAGAAAACAACCAGCGTTGCCACAGCGTTAATTGCCGACATCCTGGGATGACATCTTAGTTGGGATCCATTCTCAGCAACTTCGAACAGAAAGTACAGCTGCTGCTGCCAGGGCTGGGTTTAGGCCTCAACCAATTCCCACAAGAGACAATGCAGCCTTCAAACAAGCTCTGCCTGCTTCCCAGACAGACAACATGCTTGCTGGCTCCCAGGAAAGTTGTCCAGTTTCTCTGCACCTCGCTTCCACTGCTGCCTTTCTGGTCTCACACACCCTCCACCAACACAACGACACTTTATCCCTTCCCCACTAATCAGAGCAGGAGGCACATGACAGGGCTGAGGCCAGCCTGGCACAGCCTTACTCCTGCTCTCAGCAGAGACTCTTTGTGGGACTCAGGGGCTGTGAATCCCGGGGGGCTGTGGCAGCTGAGCAGGAGGGAGGGGTGCACACACACACCTGCCCATACACACTTCTACAAGGGCAAGAGAGAACAGAAACAGGAATGTGTTCAATGTGAGGAAGTCCGGAAGGACCACAGACGTAGCAGCTTCCAGCAGCAGGACACACTGTGAGGCAGAGGTACTCTTTTATTTGCCTTAACTTGCCTTGGCTGACTCAGATTCCAGTAAGCTGAGCTATTTTTCATTTACAGTAAATTGAAGAAAACGCTGTTATCATTAGGAATCACCAGTGTGCAGACAACAGAAACACCTCTCCAGGAGGGGAAAGGGCAAGGTTCTGGAAAGTCTAAAAATTTTATGGGACTTTCAGTTTTATTAGCTCCCACATTGTGGGACATTTATGGAACATTATTTTGTATTTCTCAGATTGGGGTTATTTTAGATGAACAAATCCTTAAAACCAGTAAAAGTAGAATTTGGTTTTGTTCTTAAGCTTTCAAAGTAAAAGATGCTGTGAGGCAATTGAGAATAATCAGATACAGACATGCAGACCATAAGGAAATGCATGTACAAAACATGCACATTCGCACGTGCCCTACCAGGCTGAGCCATAAGTTCTCTGTTAAAGGCAAATACTCAGTGATTCACTGAAACATGGCCAGCACCACACTGGATTTGTTGGGGACCCATGCACTCCAGTACCATGTACTCCTGCTCTGCTGGAGGGATTGCAGAACTGTCTCGCAGATGCATGGATCAGGAGAAGTCCATAATACAGTAACTTCTCCAGAGAGGTTCTATTTTTATCTTTAAATTTCATAAATTAAACTGGACTCTGAAGAAAAAGGTTTAATGTATCTTCCTGCATGGGTTATTAATAACTGCATGTGATACTTTTGGGTTTCCATCATTTCTCAGTCCACACTAACTACTTGGCCTCAAGGGATATCCTACAGGAATGAGCTACACTGCCACATTTGCTGTAGAAAATAGTACTTAGTAGGTTTTGAGTTTTCTGCATGCTATACCTCCTTACACTTGCATATGAAAGGAGGAAGGAATGTTCTGGTGTACCATTCCTAAATCATGTATTATTCTATGCCTTTAATCTTCTTTCTTCCTCCTTTCTAAAACATCCAGTCCAAATCTTCCCAATTTTTCTTATATAAGAGATTCCCTTTTCCTGGTCTCCCTTATCTTTTTTCCTAGAGCAACCATTCACTTGGGACTGGACACATCCATCTTGAACCACCTCCAAGAGGGCAAAGAGTTTCTAAGACTTTTCCAGGATTATTACAAACAGTGAGAAGATCCAAGCACCTTTACAGAAAATATCAGAACTGTTGTATAACAGTAAACCAATTCTCCTTGGCTACAACCAGAGATATGACATTTTATAAACTAAAGACATACTTGCAGATGTGGGTCAATCTCAAATATGGTTTCTCCTCTTCGCATGTCTGTTATCAACCAGGGGCCTCCAGCTCTACAAAGAAAGACAGGCAATGAACCAAACACACCCTTTAATTAGAACTCCCCAGCAGGGTCCTCAGAGTGGACCTGTACTGTAAGGAAGCACAAGATTAGGGTTTAAAATAAGCCTAGAAACCCTTTTCTGCAGTGTATACATCCCACATGCATTTTCTCTTTATATTTTTCAAATAAATAAATAATAAAACCCCTCCATGACCTAGCTGTTAATCTGCTCAGTGTCTGACACCACCCAGACATGCAGAGCAGTCAGGACTGACACAGACTGTTAGCCCCTGTGCAGGCCCCCTTGCTCATACAAGATTGAGACAGGTTTTAGTCTTACAGGATATGAACTGGGACTGAGAAGTCCAGTGTAGCCTAAGTCAAAGAAAGATGGGCAAGGCATGGAGTCAAGAATTATTCTTCATTACATATCTAAGAATAGAGCAGGGCCCCAGTGGGACTGCACTTTTTGCCAAGATTGGCAGTCACGTTCAGTATCACAAAGAACTTATTGCTCTGATAAATACTATCACAACAGACATTTTGCTCAGTTGGTATTTAGTGGTAAATTACTCAGATGGTTCAGGGAAATCTTTGTTATCATTAGCAATAAAAGATGGAAGGCTCAAGGTGTTTCCTAACAAAAGTGATAGAAAACAGATTACTGTGAAGATGAAATATTCAGACTTTGCTTTGGGTCACAGTGCAGTGCACTGCAGAAGTCAGCCTCAGATAGTGCTTTTCATTTGAAATAAAACTAAAGTCTTTTGGAACTGCCATAAAAAATTCATTTTTTCATGAGATACTTTGTTATTGCAGTCAAAAGCCCCCTCCTCTGGTCTAGTTTGTGTTAAGTCTCCTAAAACACTTAGGAGTGGGAGCAAAAAAAGTTAATATTTCACAGGTTTTCAGATGCATGGATAGCCACTCATTTTTTCACATCACTTTGGAAGTTGTGAATTATTAACTGCAAGGGTGTGACCTGCCACAGTTTCTCACTGGGGTGCAAGAGACCTACCCTGGTTCCACATCAGTGGTTTAGTAGTTTGCAGCTTTGCCTTCAAATCATGCACATTTGGGTCTCATTTTTTTCTTGGAAAGGTGCTTATATCACAGCACAAAAGCAAAAAACCAACATGAGAACAGACTGAGAAGAGAGGTGCTGTATCTGTATTGACTTAGAGGAGCTAAGAGAGTTGTAGGCAATGTTTATTGTCTCAGGGACCCAGAAATAAAGCTTGAAGCTGGACAAATTCACTCTACTCTAGGGCATTTGCATGAATTATCTGCACTTGTGCCTAAAAGGGAGAAGTTCAAGTTAAAGAAGTCCAGCTCTACCAAATAATCCATCAATTCAAGTCTATTGTGACACTAGAGTGTACTATTGTGCCCAGAAATGAATATTCAAAACTATTTTGCTACAAAAAGTAAATGTTTTGAGTTACATTCACATGGCAATAACTTCCACTGAATTTTAAAATATTTAAATGAAATACCTGCAAGCCAAAAAGATTTAGCTGGCAGCAAACAAAGCATCAACATATCATTTACCATTTTAAACCCATCTCTTCCTTAATCCAGTATCATCTTTGTTATTTTTCCCATGGCAAAACAAGGAACTTAACTTTCATGAACGCTCCTCCTGCTGCAAACTGGCCCACCAGGAGTGGGCCAAATTTGAGAGTGACTTTCTCACTTTCAGACAGCTTTGTAAGCCAGACCCTTCCCTTCCTTTCTTTGAACTAAACAGCGAGGTCACCAGTAACAGTTATCCCAGGAAGAACCAATGAGAAAACCCTGCAGGCATAAAAGGAAGGAAATTAAGCTTTCAAGACCTCATTCTCTTTCACCCTGAACATGTGGACTTCCACATGCATTAATTTGCCATCTAAGCGTCTGTGCGTGAGAACAGATTTACAATGAATTCCCATCTCTTGCTACAGCAAAGATTAAATAAGTTCCATCAGCAAGTTAAAGATTGTAAATAAAAATAAACAACTGAATTGTTCTCTATGGAATTGCTCCCCTTATGGGCTATATGAGCACTTACACTGGGACAGTCCGAAGCAGTTCCAAGATCCCTTGACCATTCCACTGCTGAGCTGCATGCAGTTCCTCAGTGCAAACCCCAACAATCTGTAATAAATAACAACAAAGAGACTAAACTGGGTGGGAACCATGGAAGAACTGTGGAGTAAACATGCCATGTGGTACTGGATCAAACAGTGCAGATACAGAGAAGCACCATGTCTTTAATCTAACTAGATATGTCTGGACAAATGGAGACTGAGACAACAGTGGGGTCCCACAAGACCTTGTTCTCTCTCTCTACACTTACCCTGTGAAACACCCTGGTCATGTAACATTGGATCTTTGTATAGAGTGTGTGAATTTAACAGTGAGGAGGGTCTGGAGACAAATCAGGGTTTGCTCGACTTTTCAATCAAGTCCCCACAGACAGGACAGAGCAAGACAGGTTAGAGTCTGAGCACATACAAACACTGCTCTGTCAACTGACTGCTAGGGGCAAATGCAACACTGCACAAGCAATCTCAACCAGGCAAGGGATTTGCTGCCACATGGGATTGCTTTGGTGTTCATAAAATCCTTGACCAACTCAGTTTGCTGACTGGTTATATCTTACCCAGCACCATAAAGTAAAGCTGCTTACACACCACATAATCCACTTGTCACTGCAGGCAACTGCAGACTTCTGCTTTCCTGTATAAAGCAGGATGTGTTTGCTTTTCAGGATAGGAGCTACCACACTGAGCAATACCAGATGTCTCTCTAACAGCAGCTGAGATCAGCTGCTTCAAATGAAGGGGTGAAACACCCTTCAGCTGATAGTAGAAGGCAGTTTCTTCCTGCTGTATCAACCACTGGCTTGTACCTTTGAGCACAATCATTCACTCTGAGATGAAAAATATTTTTAGCCATGGCCTTCTATTTTCTTCCTAAATACTCTTAAGTCTATTCCAACAAAACAATTTTTGGTCAAAATCTGTTCAAGTGATGTTTTATCAGAAAAGAGGAAAACTGAAAACTAAGTTCTGAAGAGCAGCAAGCAGAAGTAAAGGATGTGTCTTCTGCTGTAGGCACATATCAGCACTGATAGAGATCTGTGTGGAAAACCCTCATGTCAGCACCCAGCTCTGCACACCCTACTTCTCCTGCTCCTTGCAGAGCTCACTTTCTCAGGACCCAGCCCTTGGAGGTGCAGTTCATCCCCACCCATCTTCCAGGCTTCCTCCACCAACAGCCTGAATCACCCCTGCTTCAGGACACCCCTCCCTGGGTCTTCACTCTCACTAATTACACACAAACAGCAAGACACTAAACAGGAAATTATTTTGTGTTCATTCTTTGCTTTTTGTAATCATTTATCCTCATGGGTCAAAATAAACCCATAACAACAAGCATCAAACAAAGGGGAAAATGAAATCAACTGTATGTGTTGTGGAAGATGAGAGGCCAAGGGTCTCAGGATGCAGCAAGCTGACTGTTCTTTGATTCAGGGCAGCTGGGCACTAAAGAAGAGATGAGGACTAACACCACTAGCTGCAGAGTCAGCCAGGGATTATCCTTCTTAGCTTGGCTCTCTCTCCTCTTCCAGGTCCCACAACTCACCTTGCACTAATTAATCTCACACCCACATTGTTTTTGTTGATAAAACAGAGACATTTGGGCACGTCAGAAAAGCCTTGCACAGCAGTTGTCATGTGCAGGTTTCTGGTAACAGAACTTCCTTTTACATGTTGCAACTACAGTAAAAGAAAAATGGGAGCAACCAAAAGTTTAAATTGTAAGATAGATACTTGCATTTTCCCATAGGAGGGAAGCTTTTGCACAGAGCATGAAGAAATCAGTAGTTGGCATAAACTGTGCCACTCTTCCACTAAGGTTATTAACCCAATATGCAATTTAAAAATATCCAAAGCAGCCCATATCTGAGAAGCATAGCTCAGAAGGACTTTGGGAAAGTAAGCAAACCTGTTTGGCCACAGAAACTCCCCATGCTAAGCAACAGAGTTAAATCACAAGGGATTTTTAAAATATTTCTTTTGCAAAGCAAACCCAAGCCTTTCTTAAACAGTAGATCAATACAGGAGAACTCAGCCTCTAAAGAACCTTTGTGTCAGTGCTGCAAGCTACATTTTTTGCCACTAAAGTACTGTTAAAACAGCTGCAAGTCCTGCTCCAAACTCTTCTCGTGCTGACATTCACACCAGTGGTCACTTGCCGATATCACCATAGAATTAATTTTAATTAATCTTCACATTAGCTTTTAAAAGTGTTTCTCTCAACATTTGTTTTTTCACTGTTCATGTTTGAAACTGAAGACAGGATAATAAATATCTGAGTTACACAGCTCAATGCAACAGTAGCTGCTCTCCACGCCCAGGAGGTGGCAGTGGGAGCCCTGGTGGCTGGGTGTACCTGTAGGAAAGTAACGACCCCAAAAGGAGTCTGCACTGGCTGCATCTGGGGGTCTTCTGTCAGCAACATGTGCTGGATTCGAGATTCACTGTTGTCCAAAGGGCTGTGCCACGACACATGGTCACCACTGCAAAAGGTGTTTTCTGCAACAGCAAAACATAGGAAATATTTAGTTTGTGAAGTCTGCTAGAACATTCCTTCTATTGCTAGCCTTGCTTCTGACTGCTGCCAGGCAGAGACCTCCAGCCTGCACTGGGACAGTCACTGGTGACTATTCACTGCCCGCCCCTGGCCAGCTCTGCTGAGCCTCTGAGCCACCTGAAACAGGAATGGAGTCTCATTGAGTGATCTGAATTCAAGCACTGATTTCAAAATTTCCCACTCTTGAGTCCTGTGGCAAAAAAAAAAATAAAAAAAAAAAAAATCAATGTCCTACTCTGATATTAGGCCCAACACAGGAATGCTAGCAAATAAAATTAGCCTGTGTCTCATGTACTATTAGCCTCTTTTTGTGAGAGGGCACAGAAAATCAGCAGACTATACTGGATGCCCATTGCCACAGCAATTCACACACTTAATTTGCCACCAAGAAAATATGCGGAAATTTGAATTAAATATAAATACTATGTACTATATCTAATAAAAATTCTGCTGCCCAGCTTGTGATAGTGTAAGTCAAAATCACTGTCTCACCCAGTTGTCTGGGTGGCTTTGGGGCAGAATTATAATTAATATGTTTCTTTTTTCCCAAAAAAATGAGAAAACCAGTAGGCTATAAAGTTCATTCTATATCATAATAGACTGCATCAAAACAAGGCAGGCATTCCTTTCCTTTCCTCCCCTCCTGCTTAGAAAGACAAAACCCCAGATAATCCCATGTTCCACAGCTAGTGCATGCCAGAAGGCACACCAGAACCCATCTGTCTGATGCTGCCCCATCACAGGAAAGGCTAATGCTTGCTTTCTGAGTGAACTAGAAGTAAAACAACCAGGCATGACCACATTCACAATTAAAGCACAGTCCATTTGCATGCAGTTCCTGGAGCATGTGTGGTAATGCTGCCTAGCTGACTGCTTTTATCCTGGGTCTTGTGCTTGTCCAAGCAGAGCTTTATTGCACATACAAATAAACAACCTGGAATCCACATTCTGCCTTCTGAGACAGGTATAGTGCCCCAGGGATGAACTGAGTACTGCCTGCCTGCTTCCAAAGTCAGTGGCAGGCCCAGGGCCCCTCTCCTTGTCCAAAGCTCATCCATGATGGCAGTCTGGGTTGCTGTCCTCACTGTGGTCTCTCCCAAGGCCACACTTGGAGCTCAGCAAGAAAGGAGGCCTTGCCTCCTGGAAGAGGACTAGGAATTCCAGTGCAGACTGGAAAGCATTAGTGGTTGGTTGAGTTGCTGTGTGTCAAGACTGGAGCATCTCCCATGCCACAGGAGCAGGATCCAATTCAGAGAGGTGCCCTCCCCACAGTCCTGGATCTTCACCTAACCTTCCCACATCACCTTCCAAACATATTGCAACAGGTCACCTCTTAAATATCTATAGGGCTAATAGATGAACATGGCAGTGCCTGCAACAGCAAGAGACAAGCTTTTTGAACTGCCAGTAATTGCAACTTATTCCATTTGCAACATTAAACACCACCACCAAGGAACTGGGTGCTTGCACATCCCATTGCAATAATTCTTCCTCAGAACCACCCTGACAGCAAACAGAACTTGTGCAAGGGCAGGATGCTTCAAGGGAGCCCTCAGCAGCAGGCAGCTAAACTAATGAGAGTTCCTTCAGAATTGCTGTGCTTTAAAATGCTTGCAGTCCTCTCCCTGATGAGGAGCTGCTGGCCCACTCCTGGCTGTAATGTTGGGCAACTCAGAGCGTCTCCACTGGGTGTCCCCATTGGTGTGGGTTTGAACATTTATTATATATGTTTCTTCAGATGAATTTCATGGACAGCTCATTCGATTAAGGATTAAAATAAACTCTAAATACCATAAGGAACTTAGCCTGAAAAATGAGGCATGTAACAGAAGTGCTGTGATAAGTAAGGGAATGCTTTCCTTAGTTAAAAATAGAAAAGAAAGAAAACATAGTGAATGCAAGCTGCTTCAAAGAGTTTATCGTTATGTACACTAAATTACACGCTTCCAGCTCTGTGACTGGAAGGACTGGATCA
Organism: Erithacus rubecula; assembly: GCF_903797595.1. Taxonomy (NCBI): domain Eukaryota; kingdom Metazoa; phylum Chordata; class Aves; order Passeriformes; family Muscicapidae; genus Erithacus; species Erithacus rubecula. The sequence continues at coordinate 22,676,760 of NC_136660.1, read as the reverse complement.
AATATTACTTTACTTTTAGAGTTGAGAAAACATAAGCAGAAAAATGAAAATTATTTTTTATATCAAAATCTGATTAAAGAAACAGCACTTAGAACATTGCAAGTAATATCTTGTGATATTTTCCAAGTTAGACAAAACGTGGCCGATTAATTTTTTTTAAATTATAAAAGCCTCTCAGTCACAGTTTTCAGGAATGAAACAAAGCCACAAAGAGCTTATTCTTGGGCCCTGTCTTTATACCACAACATTTTGCCCATCAAATGCTCACACAATTCTATGCTGATCGATCGCTGCGTTTCACTGTTGGTGCTGCTTCTCCTGGGAAAGCCCAGCCCGTTTAGAGCAGGTTTTCAAATGCAAATGTCTCTGCTGGAAACCCACCTGTTTATGTCCCTGTGAACACTGAATACTTAGAAAATCTCCCTCTCCCTTGCATACACACGAACACCACAAAATTCACACTGACTACTCAATTAAATCGCACCAAAAAAAATCTGCAAATAACAGGAAGCCAAATTAAAACCTGTGGGAGTTCAAGAAATTTGGAATTACACCCTGAAACCCAGTTTTCCATTTGCTGCATTGTCATCCACGTGGGATGTAAGGTCAGCTCTTGTTCAGAGACCATTGCAGTACTGAGAACAGCCTGAATTACATGACTTGTAGTCACAAAAACTAAGAAATTACAGAAAAAATGACTAGATAATCACTTTCTATTGCCTCATGCTGGAAATGGAGAGTATCCTCCCTTCCTACCTTTCACATTCATATTTTCAAAACAGGACAAGGACAAGAACACCACAACTGGATAAACCTCATTTCCTTAGATGACCACAGCAAAACTAACAGGCATTAGAAAGAGTTCCAGGATATGACCAGGTAATTGTCAAATCCATAGGACAGGTGGCCATTATTTAACCATTAACAGGAGAAATTAAAAGAAAGGAACTAAAAGAAAATACGTTAAAAAGTTAATCCAAATTAGCCTATGGATAAATCAGCAAATCCTCAGGACTAAACTAAGGCTCTGATTTGCTGCACACAAGGTGACTGCTGCTGAATACTTCTGCCTGGTGGTAAAGCTGCAGTGGTTACATGTTCCCTCCATGACAGGATGAGCTAAGGTACCCAATTGCCCCAGGATAAATTCATATTCTCCAGCAGTTACCATGGGAGCAGGGGATGTGTTGTAAATACAGGCTTGTTCACTGTACCCTCTGGGACTCTTGCACCTTCCTACTTGGAAGGGGCACTAACTAACAAATCTTAAACCTAACATAGCAAAGTGAATCATCCTCACAATTTTGAAACTGTTTTTTTCCCTGCAAATTTATGTTCTAACAAAAAAACCTAACGTCTGTTTTTTTCTGGTAAGGATTGCCTGTTCCATGAAATCCAACTGCTTCGTAGGAAGGTATTTATTTCATAAGAACTCAACAAGGAAATCATTAAAACATTTAAACTCAAGCTTACTATTTTAGTGCATAATTTATAATAGCAAATCTGAAGCCTCTCTCTAGCTATACAAAAATGAAAAGTCTCTAAATCTGCCATAGACTAGCTCTTGTGCTATTCTATTATGCAAAAGCAGCAGTTATACCAGACCACTCTGTTAAGCCACCCATATTTTGAAGTCTTTAAAATGTCATTATCAATTTTCTTTTACAGCTCACATAAAGCAGGTGAGGTTCCTTCATGCAGCAACAGTCATAATTCAGCTGCACAATCTCTCCTTATTTTACTATCCAACTGCTCTGTAATGAGAACTGGGAAAATAACTCAGAAGGAACCATTCCACTGTAGACTAGTAAATTTTCTTTGTCTAACTTTGCTCATGTATTTTCTTGGAGTGCATTCTCCCTCCCTCCTTTAATTTGACTAAATATAGCTGATGCCTAAAGAAATAAAACCAAGTCTTATTCTTGGCCTCAGGATGTTTTATAAACAGTATAATGCATGCAATCTATGCTCCAGTGGTGTCACCTAGCTCTAGAGAGAAACACAGATTACTTCCCACTGTATTTCCAGTTTCTTTCATAAACCTGCCAGCTTTCCATCTATGGAATCCTCCTAGGAGTTCTTACTCCCATAATTGCCAAATTGAAAAGGAAAGTAAACTTAGAGGAGTACCAGGAGCTAAGAGAGCTCCATCCTAAAAGCAGCCCCAGGCTGAAAGTGAGTCAGGGAACATCTCCAGTGACCTGGCTGCCCTGCATCCAGAGCAGATGGTGAACACTCTTTGGGAATCTGGGAGTCTAGTATCTTCTCCTGCATGTGCATTGGCAACTTAGGGAGGAAAACAAAGACTTGATGATGTTCCACCACCAAGAAGACAGCAAGGCAACTTTAAGCCTTTCTCCTGTCCATGCAGGCTCCTGTCTCCAGCCTGTCTGGCTCCAAGACAGTTTAAATTGCACCACCCTGGTTCCTCCAGAGGCCAGAAACTTGCCCCTTATGGTACAGCCACGTAATTTTTAGATAAATTTTAAAACTAGAAGAACAGATTTGCAGCCTGACCATTCCTCTGTACCTCTGCTAAGACACTTCCTCCTTCCAAATGCCAGCTAAAATCAGCAACAGAGGGGTTAAACTGTACTTAGTAATCAGCCAGATAAATCCACTTGGACAGTATGTTACAGGTTATAAGCTGATACAGCAGAGTGGGGGAAGCCCTAAGTACACTAACTACTACATGTGCTGGGACTCTAGCCCCATATCCTCAAGAGCATGTTCCTGTTCCTCCTGCTTGTGGGGAAAGCCAGGCCACCATTACATGGTCACTTTATCTGGGGAAATGTGCAGGGTGATGCTAAAAGACACAGTCCTGCCTGTGCCAGCAAGGACACCTGGATCACCCCCTCAGAGCAGGGATGTTTGCTTAGCTATGCTCGTACAGTGCTTGGCAATTCTCTGCTACCTTGGTCTGAAAATAAAAGAAAAACCCATCCAAAACAAAACCCCCCAAAACCCCAGTTTTTGCACCAGCATGTGGCACTGGGGATGCTGGCACACAAACAAGATGACCACATCCCTCACATGAGCCAGACCTACACTATCCACAGCACTCAGCAGTGTGAAAACTGCCTGCTCTAAGGGACTGAAACCCACATTTTCACTCAAAGATCTCAGCTAAACTGCAGGCAGCGAGTCACAGATGTCAGCCTGCATAACTCAGAGAAATTGTGTATTTGAGGAGAAAGAAGGATTTTAACTCCATGACTTATGGGTGCAGGAATGTTAAAAAGGCCCCCAGTGAGTTCCTGACCAGCATGACAGTGATGCAGCCAGACATTTAAATTGAATGCAGCTTATCCAATACTTACAGAAACAACGTAATTTATTGCATTGCCATTACCCCATGCATGGTCTGTGTAATTTATTATATAAATGCATTTTCTCCAACACATTTTTAATATTCAGTCTGGCTTTGTTAAAAAAAAAAAAAGTAATCTGGCAATCTGTCACAAATAAGATTTGATGCTGTTTTTCAGTACCATTTTGCAGACCAAACAGCTAGAATTGATTGAGAGAAACTAAGGGCAAACACAGAGTCCAGTGCTGAAATGTAATAGCTATATTTTTTACCAGACCTACTTAATATATTTTTAACTACCTCAATAATAAATATAAGCATGCATGCAAACATGTCAGCTATAATAAATTGATACAAAAGCTAAAGATGAAAGTTGTGCCTTAATATCTCAAAGTAATACTGTTATTGTAACTCATTATATGTATGAAATTAAAAAAAAGTATAAGAAAAATACTTTATTCAGACTCATTTGCCAGCCACATTAAACTAGGATAATTAATGCTATATGCAGTCTCAAACTTAGTTTCCTAACCTACAAAGAACTGCACACATCTAAAGGAAAAGGAAAAAAAAAACAATTGGGATATAATCTATGGGGCCCACTGGCAGTTAGTTTATAATTTTGTTTTCAAGTCAAGATGAACACATTTTAAGAAAATACAAAGAATTAGCAGAATCCAAGCTGTGATATATTTGCACTATGTTTAAAAAATGCTTTTCCTGTTTTCTTTTTCAGTTCAATTTTGCTGCCCCTTATCTCCTGCCTTGGAAACAGGAACTGCCCCAGCCCTGGAACTCCAAAGAGGTGCAAATTCACACAATGTTGCTGCCTGCTGCAGACATGCAACATAGAGAAGATCCCTTAGGAAGAATTAAATCCCAGGAATACAATTAAACAATAGCTCTACTGCAGGGATTCAAATTGGGCTTTTAGAAACAAGAGGCCTAGGCAAAAGGTTCTTAAAAAAAAAAAAAAAATAGCAGGGGGAAAAAACCAGATCATCAGTACCGTAAAAACTGCTTAACCTCTAAGGCTTGAAGACAGTTCAGAAAGCAGAGAAGCATGATGTAGATTATTTTTTCAAATTACTATGCAAGTTGAAAATACAAAATTGATTACTGCACAGCTCCAGGGTGTTAAGTCTGTAAAATTAACAACCCTCTCAAAAGAGCCAAATCAATTTATGCAAACACATATAAACTTACTTGATAATTTAATTCTTTGAACTGAAAGCCTAGTGAAGAGCCTCCCACACCTTCCCAGGGTACATCACAAGCAGGGCAAGGTGATTCCTCACTTATTTGTGTTGTGCTTAGGGTCATCACCACTATTGGCAGTGGGATCATGGAAAATGTACCTCACTGTACTGCAGCTTTCACTGTTGGAGTTGCAAATACTGCTTTTCTTAGCACAAAGTAGAATCCAGGCACTCAGATGCCTTCTGCAACATTGCAGAGTGCAGTATTAAAGCAAAAAAAAAAAAAAAAAGAAAAAGAAATTAAATGCTTCTGTACAGTAATCAGTTTAGTTCTGAGCCTCCTCTTCCCCCTCTGTTTTCCAAGATTTCTTTCCATCCCTTACAGATCTGCATATCTAGCTTGTTCCCTCTCCCTGCCCCATGCTACGTGTGTATACAATTTCCATGACTGCAAACTCTGGGAATTTCTCACCCAGGCTCCCAGCAAGTGACTCCAGTGCCCAGGGCACACTCCCACCCTCTGCAAGTGGTGGGCCCCCTGTCCTCTTGCTGACTCTGTACAGGCTGCTCCACCTCCTCCCACACTCTCTCCTCCCCACAGCTTCATTCAGCTCCTCCACCCTGTTCCCCTCAGGCTTCTGCAGCCCTTGCAGTCAGCACAACCAGGAGCTGGCACATTCATTGTGTTTGGCATCCCTTTAGTACAAGCACTGTCCAGGGCAGGTTGCATCTCTCACCTTGCTTTTGCAACAACACAGTTCTCACCCATCTACAGATTTATCTGCATGGCTCCCTCCTCCAGAAAGGGGAAGCTGCAAGAAGGCATGGCAGCATGAAAGGACTTAGCTGGCATTGTTGAGTATGGCAGAAAATGAACACAGATATCAGTTGCTCCTTCTCAGTCCCACAAAAATGTGCTGCTCCAAGCTCTTGCTCCTCTACATGCCATCACTCAGACCCATTGCCCATGGGTGCTGCAGGGCTGGGGTGCTTTCACCTCCCCCAGTTGTACTTTCTCCATCCTCCTGTTCCAGCAACCATAAGGGAGCAGGAGTGATGCACTTGCTGAGTTCTGAGCTCCAGGTCAAGCAAGAGACCCTTCCATCTCTGCCCAGTTGCACTGCTCCCAGCTTTCTGCATCCTTCACCTGAAGGAGACACATTTTGCAGCACCCCTTTAAAGGGTGGCAGGTGCATCGTCAACAGTTTCAAAAAGTGAATAGCCTCAGGATGGGGTGGAGGCCAGGAGCCAGAAAGGATATTATACAGCAGGATCCCTTGTCAGATAAGGTCTGGGCTCAAAACAGGTATTTAATAACAGTTTATTTACAGATCAAGTGGCCCCATATGACCAGTCTGAAGAGATAATTGCCTGTCATTTAAAAACCTTATCCTGTGTTCTGGCACAGGAAAGCCAGAATGTTTTACTGTTACCTGAATCTTTCCCAGCCCACTGCAACTAGAACAAAAACTGGTGCCCACAGCATTTGGCAACCTTTAAATGTCCTCAGTGAGGGGGTACAAGTACAGCAGGTGAGAAAAATGTCTTTCTTTGTTATTGGACCTCCTACATACTTGCACAAGTGCAGGCCACTAAGAAGGGCAGAAACTTAGAACCATGAGTATCATAAACCTGCACAGTCACTTGTGATCTTCCCCTAGATATGGATCTATCAGACATTTCTGTTGAAGAGCTTTCAAGGAGTGTGAAAGGGAAGCAAAGGCAGTATCTACCTCTGAAGAAACTAAACAACATGCAAGCAGCTCTTTTAATATCCTTCACAGCACAGACACCTGACAGACTGTTAAACTGCACCAGGGCATCACTTTTAGCAAAATTATTTAAGAAATGGCAGGAAAGGGGAAATGATCTCTGAGAAAACATCCACAAAATTATCACATCGTAGCCCTTTCAGAAAAAGGTTCTAATTACTCAGGCATTAGCTCTGCAACTTGTAATGGACAAGAGGGCAGAGGTCTTCAAGAGAGCCTTGTGTCATTTCTCTCAGTGGTTGATTTATTTTCCCTTAAATTTTCAGGAATTTAAAGCTTGCACAGGCCAAACTTTTGTTTTACTTTGGCAAAGCTGGAGGCCAAAGGGCAGGAAACAGAAAAACACTGCATTCACACATACTTGCATAAAATAGTTATGCATTGAGCTCCACCAATCCATTACAGAACTGCAAGAGAAACACTCTTATTCCAAGAGTTGCATTTATGGTTCAAATGCAAAATGGACAGCCTGTTTATGGAGCATCTTTTGAAACACCACCCCAACTGTTCTGAGAAGACTCCTTTAAGCCCCTAATTTTAAATCAAAAAGCACAAGAGTCCACTTCCCTGAGGTTCTGGGCTGCCCACAGCCTCTGAATATACTCTCCCAGTTTCTCTTTCCCACCAAGAACAAAACACTTCCCCTGCTGTGCCCATTTGCTGCCTCCTGGCTGAGCAGGCTGCTGCAAAGGATCTTTAGCTCTGAGGCTGTCAGAAGATGGTCTGTAATGAGCTCTGCACAGTGCCACTCTCACAGGCAGAGTGGGTTAGTCAGAAAGCACAGTTTGAGCACCACTTGCTGCACAGATCTTCAATAGAATGTGTAAGAAGGTGGATATGTAACAGTGAACCCAACTTCCAGCTCTGCAGTTCATCTGCAGTTACTTTACTCTGCAGTTTCATCTAACGTGGGCTTGGCAGCCGTCAAGGGAAAACACAGTCCTTTTCAGAAGGCTACTCAGTATGTGTAAGCTTCAAACTCTCCTCTGTGCATCCCAAACAATTGCACACAGGCAGTGAGAGAGGATGCTCTTGCAACTGCAGAACAATCCCTCTGTGCTGTTGCTTTCAGCTCCTCCATAGGAGGAGGCAATACTGCTCTCTGCAGAACCTTTTAACTGCTAAAGCAGCTGCTTCCGTTTCCCAGGAAAGGCTGGGTGGGACAAAGACCTCATGTATGAGGGGCCAAAGGACCTCACACCAGCAGGAGGGGGAGTTTTCTGCCTTCCCTGTGCTGTTTCCTTTGTCCTGCATTCCTCCTCCAGTACAGGGGACAGAGCCTTTATCCAAGGCCGGGCTGACCATGTGCAGCTTCTCCCTGGTCCCTTTAGCCCAGGGTTAAGAGATGTTCTTTCTCACAGAGCTTGGTGATCTCTAACCTGCAGGCTCCTCCTCACTCTCCTACAGTAAACCTACAGGGCAGGCTCTGGGTAGGATGGAAGAAAAGGCTTCCTGCAGAGATCTCAGCTCCCCTCCACTTTGGGCAGAAAACATCAGCCAGCCAGATCAGTGCAGATCTTGAACTGCAGCCACTGTGGATAAGCACCTGCTAGGGGCCAGCATCCAGGGTCCCTGGGCATGGGGCCTGCTGGCTGTCCCTGTGCCAGCCCTGCACAGAGATGTGTCACAGCTTCCTCCAGGTCTCTGTGCCAGCTTCTTCCTTCCTTCTCCCAAAAGCAGCCCACCTGCAAAATTAAGCCTAAAACAACTTGTGCACTTCTAAGAATAACCACAGATCAAAGTTACAAGTCTTGGTGCTCTGTCCATCCCCAATCCTCTGGGAGCAGCATCAGGGCACATGGACTGATGTAAAACACAGAGAGAAGGCAAATTTCCCACCCGCCTTTTTTTTCTTTTTCTTTTTTTTAAATAAACCAACTGAATGAACTGTACTGAACAGATGAAAAACAACAAGCCAAGTTCAGTTCCCAGGCAGAAACAGGACATGAGTTGACAGAATTAGAAGGGACAGCATCAGTTGAAATCTCGCCAACTCAAACTGGGCCTAAACCTACTTTATCTAAATTGCAGTAGCAGCTACAAACAAGCCTTCTCTTTCAGGCAGCACTGAGATCCCTCACTTACTGCCTGGAAATACTGTGTAATCAGTAAAGCAGTCTAGGGGAAGACAGCTTTCCTTCTATTTCAACAAAGTCCTTTATAAGCAACAAAGGCTTTCTGTGCCTTTGCTGCTGGCAAAGTCTCTCCATGCCTTAGTGTGAACCTATCCTTTGGGGCTGGAGAAGGTCAGAGACCTGTTCCCAGCCAAGAACTAGAAGTTGTAAAGGCAACAGTGGCTTCCACTGCAAGATGCAGGAAATAACCATGAATCCAGACAAACTGCAGGAGAGGAAAAAAGCCAAACTGTGGCAGATTAGGGAGGCAGAGAAGAAAATACTTTGATTTGTACTATGTAACTAGCTTAATGACTGCTGCACTTCCAACTGGGAGGAGTCTCATATCCAGCCCTACTTCACAGCACCCATGCTAATGAAGCAAAAGGCAATGTCACTCAACAGTGGTGCTGGTCCCTTCCTCTCATGTTCCTGGGAAATCATCCTGCACTTTTCAAACCTGGCCAAAGGGTTACAAGGGCTTTTCTATGCTATAGCTGAATTAAATGTGTGGGGAAGAGATTCTCTAGTCTTGCCCAAGGTCCAGCAAGTTACAAAGGCCAGAAAGATGCTACTCACTAAAAGCATAACAATCAGCAAAAATAACAGCCAGCTTATCCCATCAGTGGCTGATGAAGTGACAGTGCTCCAAGGCAAAGGGCAGGACTGAGCCTGGCAGTGGGGTGCCTCCTGTACTGCAAAGGGGCAACACCCTTCCTGCTGGAAGCAGGAAGAGAAGTTAATGTAATCACACAGAATCCAAGACCGTGCAACTCTGTGCTGCCAGCAAGAACAGGCACACCACACACATGGTGGCATTCACAGCTGTGTCCCTCCTCTATGCCCTCTCCCAGTTTATCACCCACACCTGAAACCACTCTGATCATGACTGGACCCACAGAGAGGAAGGACAGGCCACCAGCTGCTAGTTCACAGCCAGGGAAGCCTCAGCTATGGCCAAGGACACTGCAAAGCTGCTGCCCAAGGACAGGCAAGCCTGTGCCTCAGCACCCACCCACAAAAGAGAGCTGGGTGTATCCCTGCCTCACAAGCAAGGACAAAAGCATCGACTCTGGAGGTCTCAGCAGTCGTACAAACTGACAAATAACATTAAGCTTTGCAAGCCTGCAGAGGGGACCTGCATTAATTTAACCAAGGGAACCCAGATCTACAAGAGGGAGCAAAAAGGGCCATGTCTATCTGCAGCCAGCACTTTGCTGCAATGCCTTTCATGAGGATTTACAAGAGTTATATCTGGCAATTCTGTTGCAAACAACTTCAGCGCTGCCATCCAGCTCCAGAGGAAGGCAGCTACAGGTTAGGGACCAAAGCCTGAGCTTGACAGCTGCCTGTAGTGCCCAGATTGTCAGCTAACCACTCTGCACACCAGCAACCGGTCTGTTTTATCAGCCAGCACATCATTTGGTACCACTCACAGCACGTACATCCCAGCTGGAAGCTAGGGGATGTGACAAGGCTGGCTCAGGAGATGGGGGAGGGATGGGAAGTGTTGGGGAGGTGAGCTCAAAGGCAGCAGTATGGGAGAAGGGGATTTATTGCAGTAGAACAGGACACAGTGCACAAAAACACAAAGGACCAGGCTCGGTCTGAGCTGCTGCTCACAGAACAGCTTGTTTTATGGGAAACATCTAAGAGGAATTAGGCTAAAACCCAACCAATTTCTCATGGACCACTGAATAACTATCAGATGATGAGAGCTTTTGGCCATGACAAACTTGGGTTAAATTGGAACCAGTGACTTAATGTTTCCATACCCCTTTGCAGAATAAAGGCACGCAGCCCCTGCACACTTGGTTGAGTCCTGTTCACCTACAGCAATTTACTGTGCCACAATTTCAGCATTCACACAGCAGAGTTCACTGCATAACAGGTTCTATTGAATTGAAATTGATGTTGATTTATACTTCTTTGTAGAGCTAAAAAATGCAGTTAATCTCCATACAATTTTAATCTAAAATCCTGGAATACTAGAGAGGAGACAGGGCCAGCTACACTAGAAACGGGTCAATATTATAAACAGATGATAGAAATAATATATATTATTTTAGAGAGCCATAGTAACCAGAAGAGAATAATAAATCGGCCTAGGGTTGGAAAAAAAAAGATAAGGGCACAGTCAGGGAAAAAATGTGTATGAATTACCAGCAGATTTTATTTGGCTTTAGTCATCCTCCTGGGAAGAAATAAACAACTTTACAAACAAGCCAGAGAAGCTTCATTTGTATTCAAGGAAGCAAGGAGTTTGTTTTAGGTTTAGAGTTTGGTTGCTTGTTTTGGTTTTCTCCTTTTTACACACAGAACTTGGCCTGCATCAAGAATGTTTGAAAACATGTTGGCAAGCAAAGAGTCACTGAGGCTACAACACTGAAGCTTTCTGGACCCCAGGAGATGTGAAGATGAGGCCTGGTGGTGATGGCAGGTGCCAAAGCATCTGCTGGCTAATGGCTGCAGGACTGTGACCCCCAGCAGATCCCCTAATCTCACTGAGCCCCACTTTCAGTGGGAGAGTTATAGTGCCTGTCAAACACAAAGAACCTCCATGACTCAGACTAAACTAACTTGACTCAGGTAAAAACTGCTGAATAAGAAGAGTATCTACACCTGCAGCCTTTACAACTTCCATAATCACTTCTGTTTAAACAAAGGTGAAACTGTGGCATAGAGAGATGGCATAATGGCCCCAAACTGATGTACTGGGACATCATGCACATGACAGGAATTGCGTGTCCCTCTTTCAACTAGAGTCAAGCTGTCATAAAATAACTTCCACATGAAGAAAGCACATGTCAGAAATTACTAAGGAGGGCTAAGTGTACCTCATCTTGGGCTTGCTTTTCAGTCTGGCTGCCAAAGGCTGATGTAGCTGTGCTGCCTTGGTGACCTTCATGCAGCAGAACTATCCTCCCTTTCCAGGGGAGACTTTCAGAAATTGGCCCACAGACTTGAATCATGACAGAGGACAGAAGCTCACAGATAGTAAGTTCTTACAGGTTTCACAGAAATAACAGATATATTCCTTGTTTTTTCTCTGAAAAGGGGATCCTTCACCATGACAGTGCAGAGGTGTTTGTGGGGAAAAAAGAAACCCCACAAACCAAACCAGTTATATTGACATGCTATCAACACGTATAATTTCTCACATAGCTACTGGAATTGGTTATGTCCAATCCACTTTTCAGAAGTAATGAGCTTTCTAAGGAATAATTTCTAGGAGTTACTTCTGAAGTACTGAAATCTACATTAAATTGCTACTGAATAATTGCACCTTGTATCCTTACTTTCTTTGCCTGCACATTTTGTTATTACTGTTTTGCAGTACCCAGGATGCAGACAGTTTCCTACTACTGGCCAGTCAAAGGTCAAATATTAAAATTCAACTTTTCAATTAGATGAGACATCAAACTCAGTTATCAGGAGACTATGAGAAGATAAATTACATATTTATGGAATAAAAAAAAAATACATTTAGAAGACCTGAGAAGAACACTTAGTCATTCAAGACATATTTATAATAGTAAATGAGACTGAGAAGGCTCCTACTCTACTCTTGCCTAAAGGAAGGATCAACTCTGCCTAACAAATATCCATGAAAAAACAGTTTAACTTGTTCTCAAAGATATGCAGCAATAGGGAATCTGCCACTATCCAAAGGTGTCACTGCACTTGCCCTTCAGAAGTTCTCCAACTGACAAATCCTAAGCCTATTTTACAGTAATTTTAGTAGTTAAATTACAGAATTTTTACTCTCCCCTATCCCCAGTAGGCACATGAAAAATATATTTATTACTTTATTCCTTACTGCAAGCTTTTGCTTATTTGAAGACTGTTCTCATGTCTTATATTTTCTCCTCCCTAGACTAAACAAATCTAACTCTTCTGATCATTCCTTCACAGGCTGTATTTTCTGGACCTCTGGATCATTCTTAGTGCTTTTGTCTAGTCTTCCTCCAACTGGGATACATCTGACTTGAAACTTTTTGCCTAAAATGAAATAGAGTGTTCTCCCTCTCCCTTGCAGTGTAGGACCCAATCATATTCAATACACAGAACACTTCTATTTATACACCTAAAAAATTTCACTTCTATATCTCAGCATGAAGAGTGTGTTGGTTTAGGTAATTTTAACTCCAAAGAGTTTTCTTCTCCTTTCAGAACTGCTGCTTCCCCCCAACTGATTGCACTGGATTATTCCTGTGTCAGGAGAAGACCTGGCACCTGTTGTGCCTCCCTGTCCTTACTGTACACCAGTACTTCCCAGCTCTACCCATCTTTTGTGGTTCATGACAACACATGGACAATTACTCAGAGTCTAAATATCCAACCAGTATTGCAGCCCTCCTCATCTTTTACCAAGATCCCATTTCCTCAGCTCATTTGCACACAGTGCTGGTACCTGTAACTTACTTTCTTCTGATTTATTGTTGATAAATCTATGCCAGAACATCCATTATTCTGTGGATGCCTTTTGGATGGTTTGTTTCTCTTAGCAGCTTCTTAAGACCTGATAGCTGATTGACCAATTAGAAACTTTTTGTTGTTGTTGCTGTTTTCTTGGGGATTTTTTTTTTTGTTTTTGCTTTGGGAGTTTGCTTTGATTTTGATACAGGTTTTTTAATGGGATGTGAAGAACTGCATTTGCCAGTTTTCCAGTGTCTTATGATGCTACTTGTCTCCCCTAAACCAGCAGTGGCTCAACCTGCTCATGCTGATACATTCTCAGGTCAATGTCATCAAGCTCAGCCAACCTGAAAACTTCTAATTCATAGACATCCTCTTAATATTTCTGGCTCTTTCCCCACTTCAACTCAAGCATTTTTGACAACATAACCATGACATATGCCACATCATTATCTTTAGGCTCTATGCATGATGAGTTTTCATGAAATTTCTCCAAACCTGTACCTGACAGCTGCAGCTGTTTTCTTTCAGGCTGAAAACACAGAAGCAGCAAAAGCTCATACACACAGTACTTGTTTTCATGCTATGTCAATTTACTGCCTTCCTGACACATACCAGACAGATCATTGAAAACAAAATAAATTTACCCTAAAGAGAAAAAATATGTAGATTTTAATTTTGGGAAACACAAATCATAGTGCCTCTGAAGTGATCAAGGGTCTTAGCACTGTAGTACATAAAGAGTTAACAATTGCAGTAAGCTCTGGATAAGCTTTCTGTAGGAAGAGTGTTTCTTCCTTTTAATTTGAATTGAAGTATAAATTTGTTCTACCATGAGATATTTGCAGTACACCCATGAACCATGACAAGCTAAGGTCACAGAATTGTACAAAGTTTCATTTTCAAGGTTTGAAGGTTTGAGGATGTTTAAAAACTAAAAGAGTTGGAATTTGTGGTCATGGTCAAACAGTGATAAAATTAAGAACAGATAAAGCCACAAATAAAACTTTTTGAGACTTGAAAGCTTGGTTTTGTTGAAGGAGGATAAGTACTGCCCTTTAATCAAAAGCATCAAGTGCTTGTTACAGTGAACAGAGAAGCCAAGGCTGAAAGAGGTCTGAAATTCAATGCAGAAGATTGGTTTTCTAAAGCACTGCCACAGTACAGAAGAGAAAGAGAAACAAAGGACTGCAACATTCACTTGCCTAGAAGAGTTTGTTGAAAAACACATAATCTGCAACGAGACATGCTTTGCAATTGCAATACACAGAAATAATATTTAGGACAGCAGTAGCTGCTAGGTGAATATTCAACTCAGTCGTCACCACCTGAAAATGCTCCAGGCTCAGCACAAGTGTAACTACACTTACTCTTCCCCTAGCTTCAACTGGACTCAGGAGCACACTTCTGGGATAACTAAAAAGTTGGCTTTTATCAAGAGATAAGCATTTCAGAGTAAACAATTTTCTGACATGTGAAAGTGCTTGGAGCCTATCCAAAAAAAGTTTCTGCCAATTTTATTCTTTTTCTTGCTCTGGGTGGATTCATAAGTTTTACTGAAGTTGTTCCAGTTCATCAAATGTTTTTAAGGCTGCTTCAGAGTATTAAAGAGGCACCATAGATTATTTTTTTTTTAAGCTGAAGAGGACGACATTAAGGTACACACATCAGAGTTAAACATTACTTATCAGAGTTTCATTTGACAAATGCTCTAAGCACTGCAGTCAGAAAGAATCTAAGCAAAAATAAACCTTTCATGTAAAAGAATGGTGTAAAACAATGCTGTCATGCCACAGCCTGCTTCCTACCCAATGGGCTTCAGAGGAACCAACCCTCCAACTACTTCAGTTCAAAAATTTCAACATCTGAACAGAGAAGTCATGTAGAAAAACCAAGAAAAAACAACAGCAGAAGCTCATTTGGCTCTGCAGAGTGAGGATGTCAAACTGGGGGAAACTACAAGGCAGAAAAGAAAGTAACACTGCTGAGAACTGGGTGCCTGATTAGCCATGAGTGACATAAGGGAGAACACAGGAGCTGCTCTGGACACCATCCTGAGAGGAGACAGCTCAAGGGAGGACAACAAAACAAAGCAGGACACATCAGATATAGCAGAAGCACTAAGGACTCTGCAGAGCAATGGAGAGATCTTTGACTAAATTAGAAAATTACTGCATCTAGCCATGGTCAACTGGCATTGCCCTGAAAGATCAAGAAGAAACATGACAAAGTAGGCCCCATTACAAGTCTTACTTTTAAATGCATCATCTTGCCAGGATGGATGTGATGTCTATTATTAACCAGACGATTTTAGCCTGAGAAAATTCTTTTCCAAAAGAGACATGTGATAATCAAATTTGTACTAAAATAAAACTAGAGTTTGTTCACTTGTTGCAACAGCATAAAGATGCCTTTTATAAAAGGCAAGAAATGGTTGGTAACAGTCAGTCACAACACACAGCTGCTTGCTGAAGAGCATGAAGCAGTATGGAATAAAACACCCCAAATCCAACACTTCCGTAATATTCTAAGGGGCATTTGCAGATTCTTTTGGCCAGCCTCCCAATTTGAAATAGAGCCACCACCAATGCTCAGGGCCAACTTAGCTTTGTTGAGCTAAGTCCTGAATCTTTCCAGGAATGGAGTTCCAACACCTCTTATAAACCATTCCCTATCCTTTGCTACTCTCCTTGTGAGCAAGTTTTTCTTGAAGCTTTTCCAGGGCCTCCCATACTGCAATTCAGAGCTGTAGCCCTTTGATGTACTATCTGGGGCTTGACCCCACAATCTTGTAACTACCCTCCCTACAGCTGTAGGCTCCAATAAGATCACCCTGCACATTCTCTTTCCAGGCTATTCTAGTGCTCCTCACAGCTTACATGCCCTAGAACTCTGACCACCTTGAACAGTCTCCAGCTCTTCAGTATCTTTTAAAGGCCCAAAACATGATAAAATATTTTGTGCCACTTTGTACCCAGTGCCATGCCAAAGAGGTAATAACTTCCCTCTATCTGCTGCTCAAGCTGTTCCTAAGGTAACCCAGCATGTGGCTCACCCATTGTATGATGAGCATGGTATTGGCTCACATCCAACTTCATAGTCAAAGAAAAGTCAAGTTATGATTAATACACTCTTGTTTTTCATATGGCAAATTGAAAACTAAACACCCAGAGGCTAGAATCCATCAGCATGAGTTTGAGAGTGCCTTTAAAGAGTCATAGTGGATATAAAGTAAAAACCAGCGTGGATAAGCATAATACCAGAGGGTGGTTCATGCCAGATTGATAAGCATGTGCACAACTCTTCTCATTCTAAGAACAGCTTTGAAGTAAAAAAAATAGGACTGCATTATTGCAGAAACCAAACAAGGGAAGTCTCTGCTCTGACTGCCAGTTTAGTCACCAAGATGTTTGCCCTAAAGTACTCTTCAAAATCCAGTTTCAGTCTGCAGACCCATGAAAAGACAGTGACCAACAAGCAACTGCTATGAGAACTAGCCTGGACTAGGAAACTTAAAATGTTCCAAACGTGATGTAGGATATTCAGCAAAAGTTAATACATAACACCTATATTACTTTATATCTAAAAGAGAGACCTCAGATTCAGATGTTTTCTTCAGATCCCACAATCATTGCACAGAAAATGTGGGTATGAATTCATCACTTCATGGTCAGTATCAAAAAGCTGCTGTGCAATACAATTTAGGCAGGATAGGAATCTCAAACAACAAAAAATAATGACAGTCACAAAGATTTAGATGCTTAACAATTGCAAAAATCAAGATAGAAAGGTGAGAAAAATTTTGGATGGCAACTGGGGAAGATAGCTACATAGCAAAGGTTACAAAAAGACAAGCAATAATCCAGGCTGGCACTGAACTATGTTCACCAGTATTTAGAAAAATACCCAGAAGATGGCCAGTTCCTCAGATTTGTTCCAGAGGTTAGCAGAGCAATCCTGTTCTTACCCAGACCTTTTCCCTTTGAGAGTCAGCAAGCAAAATGAAAAACATCAGCAGAATCAGAAGTTACTGAGCAATTTATGAACTAGTATAGTAGGTACCAAAAGCCACCAATTCAATAATCACTGATTTAGACAGTACTTTACATGTAAAGGACCTCAAATTAGGTTAAAAAATGTTCTTTAAATATTTTCATTCAGATCTTGTGATGCTGGAAAGCATCTTTCAAGTACATTAGCCATCAGTCATTCCACAAGTTTTCATGTGCTGACACTAAAAGTAACATTCAATTTATGAGTATAAATGAAACTAAGAAAGAACAGTGCTAGAGGATGATTTGTGGGCATCCTAGTTCCCAGTTTTCTGGCAATTCACCATCTGCAGTAATGATTCACAATTGTTAATACCCTGGCCCTCCCAGCCTTGGTATTCATTACAACTTCTACAGTTCCACATCCCAACAACTCCATGTTCATATGCACTGCTACTGCTCAGCTGCAGGGACCACTGGAAGGGATTTGCCTGTGATGGAGCTGCAATGTTTTTGGGAATTATGGCACTTCTGATGAGAAGTGAGACCTTAGCAGATGGCTGCTCCTCAGCCATTCAAGATAAGCAAATGGGTTTTTCTTGCTGAGAGAAGATACTGGACATGGCACTCAGTGCCATGGATTAGTTGATGAAGTGTTAGGTCATAGATTGGACTTGATGACCTCAAAGGCCTTTTCCAATCTAGCTTATTCTGTGATTCTGCAATTCTATGAACCCAACTATGCAGGAAAGAGTCACTGGGCAGACTTCCTATAGTTACTCTCACGTAACTTCAGTTTTTCAATACTCAGATTTGCAGTACCTGAGCAAAAACTGGTTTTGTCCCTGCAGGCTAGGCTGTAGGAAGAAACTCTTTTGGGTTCCCATGACCTGACTGGGTGCTGATGAGACACATGATGACATGATGAGTGTCACACCCTGTTACAGATATGGCCCTTCAAAACTAGAGCAGGAAAAAGCAAAGCCATGCATTTAACCTGTGGTACCTGACTGGAAGACATATCTGGCCAAGCCTTGCATCAGCTCTGCTGGCCAGGTGGGTGGTGCCGACTCCCCCGTCTCTCTCTTCAGCCGGAATGTCAGCTCAAACCCAAAACCACTCGGTCCATCTGTTCCTGTAAACCTGGAAGGAGTGAAAAGGAAAAAGTCATGGCACTTCTTGCAACCAGAGCAGGATTTAAGAGGAGAACCATGGAAAAAGGATGAGCATTCTCCTCATAGAGCCAGCCATGCAGGGAGTGGGATTTGGATGGGCAGGGAGTCCTGTGCTCTGTACCTTCATAACCTAACTGACTGGTACAGGACAGTGACAGCCTCACAAATGCAAAGTGCACCTTGGACAATCAGCATCCTTATGGTGGTTCATTAGTTTCATATATTAGTTAGTAAAGGAAAAAAAAAAATTCTTAAAGGGAGGAACAAAAAATGCTTCAAAGTGGATAGTTTTCAAGAACTGATTCCAGGAAAAAGCATAAATCAGAAACTTAAACACATTATGAAGGGTCACTTTTAAGAAAGATGAAAGTTAACAAAAAGCCTTCCAGCTGATCTTCTACAGTTAAATTTTTTGGAAAGTAAGATGGCTCCCAATTGAATTTCCTTCTTTCAAGGCATGTTGTGAAACAACACAGCTTTACTTCTAATATGCAATCAGACAGAGTTTAGTAGGCTTTTTTTTTTTTAACCTCTTGGCTCTCTACTTCCCAAAACTAACTGTTTAAAGAAGACCACACATGCTTTATATTGATCCAAATGAAAGCTACTAAGTAACAGAAGTCTTTAGGTGAGTATCCATCCAATCTAAAGCAACACTTGTATTTAGGAGAACATTGCTGGTCAACAACACAAAGTAGTTACAAAGCTGTAAAGCTGACAGGCAACATTATTTAAATGGATTTGTTCATATGGTAGTGTGACTCAAACAGAGAACTACTAAATAAATAATTTTTAAAAGGCTAAGGAAACAAGAACTAAGCTACTTCCCTTTTAAGATTAAAAAAAAAATACCCAAAGATTCAAGATGTTTCTTCCAAAGAACACTCAGAAAATGCAGCATCATACAATGCTTAGAGTCTCAAATTAACAGTTAAATCTTAGAAGAATTTTATTTACATGGGAGAGATTTGTATTTAAAGATTAGACTTAATGTTTTTCTATAGTTAATGGTCCCAAGTTGGTGAAAATACAGGGAAAATTTAAAAATACGCAGTTCACCTGCACTGTGCAGCTGTTCAGAGGTAACAGTCTATAAAGTAAAAGTATTTGATCTGTTTAATTTTAGTTTGGTAATCTGGTTTTGAGGAAATTATGACATGTGGCTTTGAATACTTGTAATTACTTTGGAAATACTTCATGCTTAACTTAGACAGGTCTTTAATAGAAAGAAATATTAATATTCAGAGTATAATTAGCATAGTAATTCTGTTAGTATTTTTGCCAAAGGTTTTGCTGTTATTATTAATAAAAGTCTTGTATTTGAAGGTAAGTTCAATGCAGTTTGAACAGCTGCCATGAAATTTCTCTCATTGAGCAATGGACCATAACCCAGGATCAGAGCTCCTGGATGAGGTTTGAGGGATGTACCTGGGAATGGAGGCAGACATGAGCTTCAGGAGCTACACACACCTACAGCCTCCCAGTATGCTTCTGACCCTTGGTCTAGGAAAATCAGAGATGTATCCAGTAGCCAAGTTATGCAGCTTGGTTTTTCTTATGGATATCCTTTTCACTATAAGTGCTCACACTGGCCCCAGCTTCAAAATTTGTTCTAAGGATGCACCAGTCTGCTAGTGGAGAAGCAAGTAGCATGGGAAATGATTTTTGGCACAAATCCAAGATCTCCAGATACATGTGCCAATGGAAGACAGAGCAAATGGCTTGTCTCTCACAAGGACACAGAGATTCCTCTCTATTTCATGAGGAAACACTGGGTTGTCATGGCAGTGTCCTCCTTTTAAAGGGTGTCTCCACTGCTTAAGCATTCTCTTAGGAGGATGTCAAGAAGCTGGGAAAAAGCCCACCACACCTTGCAGGCTTGCAGGTGTTCAACTTGTGCTTCTTCCTGAAAGTTCCAGATTTCCCCCAAAATTCCAGAAAACTTCTAGAAAATCAACCACCTTCATCCAGCCAGTCAATGAACAAGCTAAAACCCCTAACAATACTTCCAGAAGAGAAAGACCAAACAAGCCTCATTTACACAAAAGAAACAAAAAAAACCAAAAAAAAAACAAACCCAAAAACCAAAAAAACAAAACAACAACAACCCACAGAAAACCCCAACTGGATGGAAGGGTAACAATAGCACACAGATGGAAGAAATCTTGCTAAAGCACATGGAAGCCAGGAGCTCTTTCACAGACCTCCCCACGTTCTCTGCTACCTGTACCTGCACCAACCTGCTTCCTTTCCAGTGGAAAGCATTCCCAGCAGGTCAGCCTGACACAACTCCTGTGCCAGCTGCAGAGGCAACACATTTTGATTACAGCCTTTGATCTACAGAAATAAGATGCTGGCACCATTTGGGGCTGGCTTCTCTGAGAGCTAGGGAGGTGAGCAATGAATTAGTGGAAGGTGGGATTCTCTGATCGTGGTTAGGTTGGTTGGGTGTTCATATTGGCTTTTTTTGTTTGGGTTTATTTGTTAGTTTTTGGGTTTTGGCAAGTGTTTTTTGTTTGTGGGGGTTTTATTTTGTTTGTTTTCTTGAGGACTGGTAGTGGTTTAAATCTGAAGGCAACCAATTCAAATTACAGCCCATTTAGAAGAAAGACTTCAGAGTTTAGTTCAGCACCTCAGCACTGAAGTGCATTACAGGTCATTTCTCCAGCCAAACTCTTGCAGTGCAGCACCCCAAAAGCACCTCAGCTTTACAGTAAGATGATGATCTGAAATGGAACATGTGCAGGAAGAAAGCCTCAGAAATCATATTTTGTATTCTTGCATGGCCCTGGCTACACAAACTAAAAGCTGCAGTATGGCATTAAATTTCTATACTAACAGATCTGAATATTTCACATAGTTTGTTTTATGCCTTGGTTCTGGTGAGTTCTGAAGTTTTGAGTGAAAGTTTCTTCTAAAGGATTTTGCCCCAAAACTAAAGATGCTAAGTACACAGGGATAGCATGGACAATATTGTACCCATCTCTGCTTTGCTCTGTCCAACACAAGGGCATGTCACTTTTTCAGCTAACCCAACTGCAAAGCAACAGGGTAAGTTTTCAGAAAAGTAAACACTGATGGAGAAATTCTTGGCTTGCTGCACGCTCATCGGCACACATCAGATAGTTTTGTATTATGACTACTGCAGTAATAGAAGGCTCTGGTATCTGCCAAGTCAAATCCAACCCCATATTTAATATTAAAACCTTATTTTGTCAAAAGAACAAAAATAAACCTTTCAAAAGCCAAGGTCATATATTACATGCCATTCTTAGGTTAAAACTCCCTTTATCTGCTCAGCAAATCAGCTCAGCAGAACAAACCACACTGCAGCACTGTGCACATTCTGGAGGAGCCTGGCTTGTTCCTTTAATGAGGTAAGAGTTTCACTGATCATGATATTTAGTTCCAGCAAAAGAATACAAAGAAATAGAGGCCCCTTTATTTACAGAGCTGTGCAACCAGGCTGCCCCAAGTCCCCCACCACCCCACACTCTGCCAGGCCCTCTCCTGAAGCCACACACAGAGAACTGAAAAGCTGCTCCCCTCTGCAGCAGAGTACCCAGGGTGTTTTTCACATCAAATAACGCAGCTTAAGAGGATCAAAAGCCAAAATAGCCGTTGCTTTAAAAGCAGCTCTGAAAACCAGAGGCTTTTCAGTTTAAATCAAAGCTATTTGCCAAAGCATTTTCATTCTCACTTTTGTAAGGACAAGGGAAGGTTTGCTTCACTGCAGTGCAAATGGCAGTATTTCTGCAATTCTGCTTTTGAAAACTGCACAGCTCTGTACAAGGAGCAGAGTGTACTAGGTGTTTATTTTTTTGAGAGTTTAAGAGTATGTGCATATAAATATACTAGGTGAACCAATCCCTGGAAAAGGGAGTTTACATAGGGAAATCACTATGATTATTTCAGCCTGAGAACAACAAGAAAGCCCTTTCAGGCTGTTTGGGGATAGTTAGGACTGCACTTTCAGAAATCACAGCTGCATTCCCAACAGTTTCAGAGACATAAACGAAGTCTCTTCTGGCAAGCAAGGTCACAGCACTCTGGAATTACTTGTCTCAGACTCAGTTTTCAGCTGCTTCAACACTGCTTTTGTGAAACCACTTAAAATGCCCTTTACTTCAACTCTTTAACTTCATTTTTCTGTATCTTCTACAAGAACAGTTACCTATTCTGCTCCTGGTGAGCTACTCTGACACCATTTTCAAGGCTGCAAAAACACAGTATCACTACATTTCTAAACCTGACATCAGGAAGGAAGGGCTGCTGTTATTTGCATCAGTACCAATTTTAATTGTATCCACAATCCTCATCCCATCCATAAAAAAAATTCCCAACACAGTAATTGCCAATCCATAGCTTTCAGTATTCTAGATCAGCTTCTCAGGATCTTTTCAAATTTTGAGGAGATGGTCAAACCAAGGTGACAGGCAGTATGCACCACTCTGCCTGATGAGACCAAAGCACTTTGGGGTTCAAACCTCAATAGTGTTTTAAGGCTGCAGAGCTAATACCTGTCCCAGAAGATTTTTCCATTAGGTACCAAAGAGACTACTATTAGCAACACAGAGGGCTGGTGTCACTAAGAACATCAAGGTACCCAGTGACTTGACAGGTCCTCCCTGAGAATCACTTGAATCACCTGAGACATGAATCACTTCCCTTTTACTGCTCACTAGCAAACAACACAAAAGGTGGTCTCCTGTCCAAAACCAAATGAGGAGCCTTCAGCAGCCACTGAGCTGAACACTTGAGTGTCTCTATCTCCTGGGAAGGACATCAGGCAAGGCCTTTAACAAGATTATGCACAGCCAGTCTTCTGAATTCAAGCTCCAGGTGCATCACACAGTTTCTACCCACCATAAGCAAATGACCCTCAGATTCCAGAGCTTAAGGAAAAAAAAAAAAAAAAAAAAAAAAAAGAAGGAAAAAAGGGACCCTACCTAGTGCTTCCATCATCTTGCCTAACAGGAAGTGGTTGCTTTTAGTGCAGCTGTCTAACAGTATAAAAACTCATCTGAGAACCCCAACAGCATACTGGGAGGTTCCTGGAAAGCAATTACATAAGAAAACAAGCACAGCAACCCCTTTATATAAAAGGTTTAAAAAGTTTCCAATAGAGTTATTTCAGCCTAAACATACCTGCTTACTCCCATATTCTCCTGGATTGTTTCCTGACACTTAAAGAAGTATTCATTCACATAAAAACACTTGAGAGAAGCAGAGGGTGGTTATCTGCATGTCAGATGATTATCTCTTCAGAGCACTCAGCAGGAAATTCCATGAGCTCCTGTCACCCCAAACTTGCACACACAATCTTACTGGACTCTTTTGTAGCTTGATCTAAGAAAAAACTTCATGCATAAGCAGGGCAAATACAACATTAAACATAAAATGAACATGTGCTCAAAGATTTCTGTTCATGTAAAATCACTGTTGGAAAGTGATAGTGCTCAGAAATGTCTGAGATGGCAGCTGCTGCTAAGAGCTTGCTCTTGCAGTACATCATATCAAATGTGTAAGCCATCAACCAAATGGAAAACTCTTTCTAGAAAGTTAAATTGTTTTTAGAGATTTATTCCAATATCTAAATCCAAACAGATGCAGAGGCACTCACTCTGAGGCATTTCTCAGCTTTCTGAAACACTAATGTAGGCCCCACTTAGAAAGCTTACACTGAAATAGATCTGAGTAAAAATTTGTGAATTGATTTGTGCTGGCCAGTATGAAAACAGAACTACATTTCACTGAGCTACCATTCAATGAGGGAAGAGCTGTTACAGGGCAGAGGGAGAAGAGGACACAAGGTACAATACTGATTTCACAAATTTTACTATTCAGCTTCTTCAAAACTCAGCCAGTTACAATCTTGTCCCTGAAACCTGGAGAGACACAGTTTAGAATTAGTTTTTACAAAATTGTCTCTGTAAATAACAAAAGTTGATACAACAGATAAATTGTTTTTTCCTCTAAACCTAGAGTCGAGTCAACCTTTTTTTTAATTTGGCAGACAATTGTTTTATATAGTGTCACTAGATAGTGATCAAACTCTGGAATAGGCTCTAGGCATGTGATCCAGGGAAGTCAGCACACTGAGAAAGCATCAACTGGAAACTTTTCAAAGTCCCAACCCAAAGGATCCTACAAAGAACAGGAACACAGGTATGAACTTCTGCTACTGATACTCTATATCCAGAACTGTGCTTGCAGGACCCACAGCTGATAATTCACAAACACTAGGGTTAAACTCATCTTGACAGAAGTGGTTCCCACACTCAGCTCCTGCTCAGCCACCTGGGAAACAGCTCCTGAACTGTGCTATCTTCAGCCTAGTATGTTAAAGTAAACCACCATCAATTTTCTGGTCATTTTAATGTGCTGGGCTGCAAGTTAAGGCAATCTAGGTGCTGCTTCTTTGAGGCTCTGCTGTCCATGCCATGAAAGCAGCAGCATCTGGAAGAAGGACAGGATCATGCTTAGCAAAGCTGTTAATCCCTTTGAGCTCTAGAGGCTTGGCAGCATTATTGTCCCATTCTGGAGAATGCCAACATACAGTCACACATGTAGGGGTAGTGCTTGCAGATGAAGGGCAAAAAGCTGCAAAGGCCCCATTGGTGCCAAAAGGATCAATCTGCCTCGTCACTAATGCTACATCAGGAAACTTCAGAATACTCTGAAAGTGCTAAAGCAGCATCCAGATAACCTCAGTTTGAACCTCCTGTCTGCTACAAACTTCTCATCCTCCTCAACAAGTTACTTAGGAATTTGATTCTCAGATGTAAATAATGATATTTCCCTGCTTCAAAGAGTAATGTTACACACTCACCATATAGGAAATGCTTATATACTCCATCTATCATGGTCACAAAAGCTGGGAAATTAACTCCACATTCTGCACAGCATGGACAAATACAGAACACGGGAAATGACTAAAACAACTAAATATGAAACAGGAGGTTGCATGGGATATGTCACTCCCTACTCCAGCAAAATATGTTCACAAGAGGGCAGTTTACATTTTATTTTCTCTATTTTATGGTGCATGGATGTAGCTATACCAGTAGGTGATGGTTTACTCTCCCTCTACAGTTGTTACTACAGTGACAAGACCAAATCATTTTGTCTTCAAGATTTCCAAACCAACTTATTAAAAATAAATAAATCAATGTGTAATCAAGTAACTAAACTACTGACCATGTGTTTCAGTTCAAGGGCTCACACATTTCTCCACATAGCTACTCTGGCTTCCCACTTAATGGCCAGCAGAACCAGGTGAGTTCAGAACCAGTCCCAGCCCAGGTGAGGTGTTGAGAGCAGGTTCTGAACCACCACAACAAGCACCACAAGTGAGACTGTACTTCTTGGTAAAGAAAGTGCAAACACTGAAAAGCCTGGGAAGTTGCAGCAGACTTGCATCATCTTAATGCCCACTGAAAGTATCTGGAAAGAAAGTCTAAGTACAATAAGGATTTACTATTGCATTCACAGAACAAGAGTGAAGGCACTAATGAGAAAGAAAAACTTTATCAAGATCTGTAATATTTTACTTAAGCTGCCTGTTTATGCTGCACTTCAGAACTACTTGTCCTTCATTTCTACAAGACCCAGAAGAACAGTGCTCTCATTTGGCCTGAGCTGGAGGTGATTCTGCCAACAAAGCACACAGTCACTGCATGACAGTGCACTAGGGAAGACAAACTTTCATCTGCACATGGATCCCACTTCATATTGGCACTGAATCCTTAGCTCTGACAGTCAGGGAACAGATCTCCACAACTTCACCTAAGAGCTCAGCTGTAACCTCACCAGGCAAGAGAGCATTAGCAAAGGGCTAGTTTGAGCCAGCGTGGCTGGCAAGGGCAGGATTGCTGTGCTTGGTGAGCAGCTGGGAAAAGGACACCAACTTTCCTTGCAGTGCCTGCTGGCTCCTTCCAAGCTCCTACTGTGGAAAGTTCTGCAGCTGCTGGGAGGAACCTATTCGCATAACAAAAGCGCCTTTCAAAAGCTGTAGAGAGGGTGGAAAGAATATGAAAAAAACCTCAAAGCCACTGACAACTACAGTTAGTATTTTTCAGCGTTGCCTGAAAGTCTCAGGCGAGGATTAGGACTCCAATATATTACCTAGAATATAAATACTGGTGTCTCCCATTACTTTCCTGCTGGCTAAAGAATGTGCATTAAGAAAAATCATGCAAGAAGCAACTTTAACATATCCTTGAGCACAAATTTAGGACTCTCACACAATTAAGTTCTCAGCTATGCAATAAATGAACACAGGGCATAAAAGGTATTTGGGAGCTTTTAGGAGCCTGAACTCCTACAGCTTGCAAGCAGGCTGTAGGAGCCACATATTGCTGGTTGACAAAATACTCAATGTGAACCAACAAGGTGCACCTGCAGCCCAAGAAGACAACTGTGTCCTGGGCTGCACCATCAGAGGTGTGGCCAGCAGGTTGAGTGAAGTGGTTCTGTTTTTCTATTCTGCTCTTGTGAAACCTCACCTAGGCTGCTGCACCCCACTCTGGGACACCCATTCTAAAAATAACTTGGATCTGTTGCAAGTCCTGAGGATGGACATGAAGATGTCCAGAGGACGTGGGACAGGCCAAGAGTTGGGCCTGTTCAGCCTAGACAAGAAAAGGCTCCAGGGAGACCTTGAAGCACCTTCCAGTACCCAAAGGGCTGGAGAAAGACTTTTGACAACAGCATGAAGTGACAGGACAAGGGGGAATGGAATGCCTTGAAACTGATAGAGAGTAATTTAGTCTCATTTCATTGCAAAGGGTGCACTTAAAAATATACTGATGAGAACCATGAGAGATCTTAATCAATTAAGCAGGCAGTGAAAGGTCCTTGGAGCTTGAGCTGTAATTCCAAGTCTGCTGGTGAATGCTGCAGTTGCCGAGATGGACACAACTGGTACCACCACTAGTCCCTTATCAAAAACTTTCATGCCTTCTCTCAGGCAACTCCAGACAGTACTGACTCCTTTCCTCACAGCAGCTCCACACAGCACTAACTCCTTCTCTCCTTCTCCCTTCTGCATGACCAGCTATTCTAAACCTGTCCCTTACCTGGCCACCTAATCCTGTCTGTCCCTCACACAGCTTCTTACCTTGTCTGTTCCTTGCATAACCACATGTCCTTTCCTCCTCACAGCACAGCCAGCAGAGTCCATCTCAAACTGCAGCAAACTCTGGTGCTCCAGCTAACCCACTCTTTTGTAACACCCATCCTCATTGGGCAGGCAAGGCTGTTTCCACTCCATGGTAATCAGTACAGCTGTAATTCATTAAGGAAAACTGCCTTCTGAACTAGCCTTACAAACCATCTTCCCACAGGTGAAAGACTCCCAAAAGGGAAACGAGGCATCTGCAATGAAAAGTCTACTTAACATTTTTTTTAAATCTGCCTTTAAGTGTTAAGCTTCTCCTGAAAGACTATCTTTCCTTTGAAGCATTTTAAACTTCTAGGGCTTGTGAATGTTACACAAACTCCATTTGTTGTAAGACAATGTCCAAAAGGATAAAATAAATCTATGCCTCTTAAAAATCAAACAGAGGAAGGAAGAAAGCATCATTCCTTCACTATCCTTTCAGAGACTCCAGGCTTACCCCTAAGCATTGTAATAGTGGTAAAATAGTTTTGCCTCTCAGCCAAACCACGTAAGTTATGGGAACTGCAAAATGGCTCAGCTTGTCTTTCAGACAGCAGGAAAGTTGGGAGAGAGATGTCAACTTACAGCATATTTCAGTACTGCTTACATTTTAATGCAGTAATCAGGAACACTCTGCTCATGTTCCTGATCACTTTTGGAGGAATAATCTGCCCACTAAAAAAGGCAGAGGTCAGCATACAGCTCATCACAACTGCTTGTTAGAGAAAAATCCCCCATCTATCTCTGAACACTAAATTCTTTGCTTTTCTGCTTAATGTTACTCTTCTGGGTAAAAAAGGAATTCAAGGCCCAGAAACATATTATTTTTGCGTAATAAGGTTATACATATGGATTCAACTTAGCTAGGAAATGTCAACTTAAGGCTTGTCTTCATGAGGAAATTTACTGTAACTAGTCTACCAGTATAATTATATTGCTGTAGTTCTACTGGTAAAATTCCCCTGTTGAGCCTTATCCATAACAACTGCTGCCTCTATGGTTTATTTTTGTCAACTATGCCAAAAAAAGGCCCCAGCTCCAGAAAGGCCACAACAATTTACAGGGGAGGAGGGGAAGAAGATGTGCCAGTGCAACTGGAGCAGTAGAAAGAATAACAGTATAGAAATGGCAGTATTTCTTTATACTAATGAATGATTTGCTACAAAAAAAACCCAAAAAAACCCCCCAAAAAACCCCAAAAAACAAAACAAAAAAAAAAAAAAAAAAAGGAAACACGATAAGAAAACTATACTGTACATCAGAGATCCTGCAGGTAAGGTATGTGTCAGTTTCATAATACATTTCATAGCTTTGGTAAAGGCCCCCAAGCCAGACACTGGTCTGCATCAGCTCCTCCTGTGCATCCTTTTGTTCTTACCTCCTCCCCAAATGCTGCAGTGCATTTTTCCCAGGAGTACTCTTTTCCCCCCCTTCCTTTAGAGAAGCAACACTTTGCCACCCAGCAACTGCCCAGGGCCTCTTGGACTGACCCTCCAAAACAAATGGGCATTTAAGACCAGTCCCTATGGTTTACAGTTTGCATCTCAGGGACTAGGGATAACTGGAAAGCAAAGAGCACTCTTCGAAAAAAGGATTTTAAAACAATTGCCCTTCACTTGGCAGTGCAAGAATGTTGAGCTAGACAAAACAATGAGCCATCTGTGCACTCCTCCCTCCTTCCCTTGTCTGTATCCTCTGAGCTTAAATCAGAGCTCCCCAAGAATGGCTCAGTCCCCCTTCACCTCCGCCCACCCTGTTTACATCCTGAAAAAAACCAGTTTTCTGGCCTATTTTTTTTCCTTTTTGTTCCTAAGAGCTCTTGCAAAATCTTCCTTTAAACCTCAGCCCTTTGTCAGGTGGTATCCCATCTACCCAGCTTTGTCAAGTGATCAAAAAATGCCTCCCACCAGTGATCCGTCCCTTGTTTACCATCCCTAGAGGCAGAGTGGCACTCAGGAGCCCTACTCACCCCTTTGTCCAAGGAAGGCAATACCATCTGAATGGGAGACCACCAAGATTTGCAGCCCTCTTTTGTTAGCCTGGTGTCACTGCCTATTGGGCCTTGATTCAAAATTGAGATGACAGTAGAGAGGCAGCTGAGTTAGGTCATCACCACGGAGTTTCCCATTTAGACGAGAGAAACACCAATAGCTCAAATTTCACATAAAATTGGAAACTTTATTATCAGTGATAATTTGTTGTTACCAATTGTAGCCACTGCCTCATCACAAAGCATACACTATTCTAGTACTAGTCAAGAAGGCATGTTCCCAACATTAAAAACACATTGTTGAAAAAACAAAGGGGATTAGGTATGAATAACAGCACTTGGATCTATTTCTTCAAACGTTTATTTTGTTAGCATCTCTATTCCAGGCAGCAAATGGATTAAAAAATGCCAATGATCTCACAGCTGGAATGGCTGCACTGCTCAAAAATATTTATACCTTCATGTCTCAGTGGAAAAAAGCGCTATTTTTTAATTCTTGATTTTTAAATCATCACAAACAGATCTTATCTGATAAAGCAATCTTTCACTGGAAGACCCAGTTTTGATTGCCAGTCACTTCTCCTCCTGGCAGGCTGAACCTCCTGGGAGAGCAGAGGCTGCAAATTCTCCCACGATTCTGTACTAACCCAGCTTGGAGATCAGAGTAAGGAAGCCATGTCTCCGATCAACTCTCTCCAGTGTGCCAAGATCATAAATGTGGAAGTTCTGTTGGCAAAAAAACCCCATAAAAACATCCAGTTTGAGCATCATGTCCCTTCCCCTGCATGGCAGCAAGAGGCTCATCCTACCAGGATGCACCACTGGAGTGCAGACACACTACCCAACAGGAAGTGGTGTTTGCCTTCAACGCTCAGCGCTAAACCTCCATCCAATCTTTTTCCTTTTTTTTTTTTTTTTTGGGTTTTTTTTTTTTTTTTTTTGTTTTTATTGAAAACAGTCCTTCTTGTAAATTCAACTACGGTGCCATAAATGTTAAATGAATTTCCTTCAATGCTTCAAAAAAACATTCCAGATCTAGCAGAGCTCAAGAGTGGTTTCGTCCCACAGCCCCTGCACGTGAACACAGACAGACCGCGCACAAAGCACGCTGCTCTCCGTAGGTGGCCCACATCTTTCATTTCATTAAGGGTACTAACTACCTCCAGCAAATGACATTTGGAAGCCAAGTGCACTCTGCCTTGGAGGAGGGAAAATCAGATTTCCCTGTGGTGACCATAGCTTCAGGGGAGGTCTGCCTCCAGCAATGAAACACAAGCCTTAGAGGGCTCTGGTGCATGGCAGTCACTGGAGGGACACCCTCAGTAGGACACAAATAGACATGATGCTTGGTTTAACTGGGGAGTTTTTTGCCTGGGAAAGAGAGAATTGAACCCTATATGATCACACTTGTGCATCTGCTTCTTTAAAATGTCTGAATTCATTGATCAAATTCAATACAGTCCTTCAGAGGAAGAGTTGTCCCCAAAATGCCACATTTCTGCAAAATATGCAAAAACAAACAGGTAAACTGAAGAGAAGGATCTACAGGTGTCCCCAGTAAGCAAATTTCAGTGGAAGCACACCTGTATTTCTAGACACCAGAGAATCCACACAGGTGAGACTTGTAAAAAGTACCCTCATTTTAAGAAAAGCTCATTCTAACTCACATCTTTAGGTATGAAAAATATCTCTCACAAGACAAATCCATTAAAAGACAGATTTTATTGTGCTGTGCAGGTAAACTACTCTTTCCAACTCTAACACATTCTCAAACTATCATTGAAAGAAAAGTTTGGGGTTTTTTTTGTCACAGAACTTGCAAATTCTATGGCCTCTCCTGTTGCACTCTGCCATGAACCTTCCACTCTCCCCTCTGCCTCGGACAGAAGACCAAATGAAACACTAAGCATTAGATTTAGGGTCAGTCTTTGATGGGCAAACAAGACCTGAAAAGAAAATAGTAAGTCCAGAGTATGGTGTCCACTTTGGACTCTCTCTCCTCCAAGTCCTACCTCTTGTACCTCTTTCCTAAATCGATGCTCATTCATATCCTCTTCCATGTCATTCCCTTTAGCTACAGCAGATGCTTCAGCTCCAGCAATCTTTCATCTTTGAAGGCAGACATGCTGAATTTTACAAATCTTAGCTGAAATGCAGATCCACCACCTCTCTGTAATTTACTGTCTTCCAAAAGGCCCTTTGTTTTATCATGAAAACAAAGAAGGGCAGAGTCAGTCTTCACCATTTCAAAAGCATTCAGTTACCTTGGAGTTTGGTGTAATATTTCAGCAGTGCTTCAGGCATATGGTTTATAAAGCACTTAGGGACTCATTAAATACCAAAATTTAAGGCTAAAGGCTGGCAAGCTGAGGGCAGTGAGCTTTTAAATTTATGAAAGGCTACAGAACTAAGAGGCCACTAAAGTGATAGCTGTCAGCACCACTCCGTCCTACATTCATGCAGGTTCAAAGGAGAAGCCTGCATGAACTCAAAAGAAAGAGAGCACTCGTTCCAACTTTCAGGCTATTTTCTAAATACTCTTTTCAAACTCCTTTTATACTCAGAAAAAGCCTTCCAGAAAACATCCACCCCTCTTCAAGCCTTGCATTGGTTACCTGATCCAGTTTTGCGCTCCTTTTTCTTCCTTCCAGCTCTAACAAGCATCCTTGCCCTTTTACAAGTTAAGGTCATTCAGAGGATCTATACAAGCAAGCAGAACACAAGCTGGACTGAAGATCTTGAAAGGCTCATGCTTACCCTCACCTTTAATAGGGAGGCACCACCCACAGAGACAACATGTTATCCCGGCATGCACCGCTCCCTCCTGCTCCAAATGGAAAGCAGCACAAATCAAAAGGACCACAGCAAGTTGGAACCTGTTGTCTCAGCGGGTGGTACCCTGCATCTGTAATAGAGATGAAGGCAGCTGTAATCTCTCTGGTTTTATGCAAATAGGATGCTGCATTTCAACTCCTGGCTAGGGGCCACGAAAAAAAACAAAACCAAAAAAACCCCAAACCCCACCACTCTTGTCAGTATGAAGGTGATGTAGTAAACATCAATACACAGTTGGAATGTCACTTTGCGGGATGTGGGAAGACCACAAATAAAAATCTTATCTCAATCTATTCATAATTTAAGACTCAGTATCTATTTCAGCTCTGAATTACAACCCTGCAATTTTAATACAAATAAGACTATTCAAGGTGTTCAGGAATTCTATCACATTATGGTTTTTACTTTCCGTTCACTTCTTTAAAGTATTAAGAAAAAAGATGAGCACTCAAACTACAGAACAGTTAAGTGGAGATTCAACTTTGGCCTTATATTTTCTCAAACTGAAGACAGAAGCAAAACATTTTCTTTCTTAGTTCCTGAACAGCCCTGCAAACCTGTGCCAGCACCATCCAGGGCTGGCACACACTGTAGCACCACAGTAACACAGAATCACAGAATGGGCAAAGTTGAAAAGGATCATAGTGTCCAACCTTCCTGCTCTTGCGAGTTAATCCCAGAGCACATGGTACAGGATTGTGTCCAGATGGTTCTTTAGGATCTCCACAGACTCTCTGGACAATCTGTTCCAGTGCATGGTCACCCACACAGTAATTAGGTTCTTCCTCATCTGCAAGTGGAACTTCCTGTGCATCAGTTTGTGCCCGTTGCCTCCTGGGTCAGAGAATCCCAAGGGCTGCTGCAAAGGCAGCACTCAGCAGTAGATGAAGCTGGCATTGCTGCTGATGGAGTCTGAGTCCAGCTACACCTGCTGATGCTCAGCACCTTCCTCAAGCACCTGTTCTCCACCAAGGAAGAAGTTACCATCATGTTTGTAAACTGCAGGAATGATCAGGCACCTGTCCCTTGATCTTGTTCATGGCAAGGCATCAGAGCACAAACCTGCAACTGCCAGCTGAGGCACTGGCTTTGTGCAGACACACAGGGACACATTCCTTGCTGCTGGCATTGCTATGGGCAGTTGCTGCCAGCAAGGGGTGGAGAAAAGTGCAGGACTCAGCACCTCCTCTCCCACAACTGCACCAGGCAAATGCCTCCTGCCAGCAGGCTGCAAGCACTCACCACTGCAGTGCAGAATCTCTTCTGAATGCAGGAACAGTCTGAAAAAAAGGCTCTGCTTTAACCCTGCTGAATAGATTTGAGAAGTTACACATTTGTTTTTATTTGAAAGAAGATAGAAAAAGCTAAAAATGGAATATAACTTGCAAAAACATCCTGGAAGGATTTCTGCTGCCACTCAAGTTGTGCAAGATGCTCGACTGGAGAGACTTATTTCTATGCAAGTAGCTTGGCATGAAATCCCACTGAAAGGCCTTTAGTTCCCTAACACTGTCATGACATCATGATTTAGGATTTTTAGAGCTATCAGCCCAGCACAGCTGGTGTCATGGTTGCCATTATACCATGAAACACTGAGGGGTTTTAAACAAAAAAGGTTTCCTTGTCTGAAATTCTTAGATTTCTTCCATCTTATTGTTAAAACCAGACTGGTTCTGTAAGCAGAGTACAGCTGATACGTAAGCAGAGCAGGAAACACTGCTGCCTTAACTGAAAATAAATCTGTCAACAAGGAGGCACTGGGAGAGCTCTACTTCAGACTTTTCAGGTTCTTATTAAAAATATAAATTAAAGTCAACATTTTCACATTATTTGCTACATCTGTTTGCTATTCCATTATAAATAAAAATACGGGGGCCTCCAATTCAGTGTTAGCTCACTCAAAAAAAATCAAAAGGTCCTTTTCATTTAATATTGCATTATAATTGTTCTAAACTACACTGTATTACCATGAGAGGTCCACAAGAAATAAGCTACACGTTGCCCAAACTGGGCAATTAACAAGACCTTTGGCAGTGTTCTATCTTTCCCTTTCTAAAGTACGAAGGACAGCAAGGCTATGGAAACACATCCCTGTTGTAGGAACCTTGCTGACTGCCACAAGCAGATCCAGATCTGCACTCTATGTAGACAGCTGGGAATCCAAAAAAACCCACAAACCCTTTCCTGTCTCCAGAGGCCAAGGCAATTGAGCAGAGTTCAGTGCTACACTGGTTTTAAAGGAAATACACCAAAGATTTAAACAACTGCTCTGCCACCCCATGCTCCTGCCAACCATTCCACAGCACACTTTACCTGGGACAGCAGAATACCAAAGCCCTTCAAACAAAAAAGAGACATGTTTTCTTAAATAAACCTTTATTAAATTCCCTGTCAGAGAACAAGAACCTCCTGAGTGCATAGGAAAATCCACCACTCCTACAATATGCACCTAGGGCTGGGCTGGTGACGTGCATCTCCCACATCCATTAAATTTTGAGAGCAGTTTTAGCAAACAGCAATTGCCCCCAGGAGTGAGAACTGCTGGTGAGTGCTCAGCTCCTTTGAAAATCTTCTCTCAACCAGTCTACACTGCTCACATACCAGCTGGTGATTTCAGGTTCAGTGTTTAAGAGATGTGTAGGTCTTGACAGCTCTACCACATGCACAATTGTATATTAAGACTTTTGGACACAAGGTAGAGCTGACTTACTCCACAGGACAAATAATAATAAGCTTTGTAGCTCCAAGAATGAGGCCAAATTAAAGGTGACAGACTGCAGACAGCTGAGCATCTCAGGACACAGTGCTGTGGAGTTGGGGATGCTGTTCCAGCCACTCAGAGAAAAGGGAAACACACAGCTGATCTATAAACAAAAGCACCATGTGAAGGCCTGTATGTTCCAAGATCTCTTGTGGAAGCAAGGGAAGGAGGCCTTAAATTCATTTTTTCACTTGCCCTACTTTTCCTCTGTCCCTGCAACTAACGACTCAGGTTTGTTAGTAGAGGTGTTGGTTAAATGAACCAGGCAGATCTCTGTGACATTAGGGTCCTGTATAAACTCCAGACTCGTTTTCTGAAAAACAGTTCTGTAATCACAAACATGAGGAGAAAAAAAAAAACAGAAGAAACTGTCTTGAGGAATGGGTAAAGTTAAACAAACTGCCCAACTGCTGCTGTTACAAGAGAAGCTCTTTGATGGAAAAAAAACTGGTGGCTGAATCTTAACCAAGACACACAAAAGGAGGAAAGCTTGAGTGAACTGGAGCCTTGGCTACACCATTCCATCAAGGACATTTATACTGCAACTATAACACAGTGCAAAGATAGTTTCAGTAAACAGCAACAGCAGAAACTTTGTGCCCTTTCTGGCCGGTTAATAGACTATGTTCACAGCCCCAAAATCATGATGGCTTGGCTACTGCTACTCACTTTAACTAGAGTTAAGGAGTAAGGTCAGCTAACAAAAGGCAAGTATAGGGTCAGCTCATGCTGCCTGCTTGGTCTAATCCAAAGTGCCTGCTAGAAACCATCCATACCAACAACCTAAGATAATAATTTAATTACTGGAGAAAAGACGTCAAACAATTAGAGTTTTAGGCTTCTGTTACACAAATTGGCACTTTATTCAACAGCCAGGGGTGGCAGTCTGCTGACAGTAACACTGCTGTGCCAGCAACAGCAAAAATGCCCTTACAGCAGTTTTCCAGAGGAAGGCATTTAACATGCACAGGGAGGGGTCAGGATTTAAGTGTAGGACCATAACAGATTACAGAGTGTGAAAAACACAACAAGACAGACAGTTAGAAGAAAATTTCCCAACCAGTTAAAAGAAATTTAAACAAAAACCCACTCAACACTGAAAGGAAATATACTGCATTCAAAGCCTGCAGAGGGGAACATAGAATTTCTCCTACATGCAAGAACAGGCATACGTAATCTTTTTTGAGAGCAGGGCTAGGGTGTTCTCAACAGAAAACCAGCTGTTCAAACAATATGAGCAGCAGGATGGGGCTTTGCCTACACACCCCCAAGACACAATATAAAACACAACACACAGCTACAGAACTTAAATGACACTTACTCATGTACTCTGTTGTCTCCATACAAGTCACTTAACCCAAAGCTGACGTAGTGCCAGTGCTCAGGAACATTCAGTGCTGGGTTTCCCAGGTTTCTGTACATGCTAACATAGTCCAGAGGGTCAGGTCCTCCCAACCTGCATTAAAAACAGAAAAAAACTTACATAAGTTAGTTTACTCAAGAAAATGGTAAGTCTCCCCAGGTGCTAGAAGAGGTTGTACAAAGACCTGGTTTAAAAAGAAAAATCAGAATATTCAAATTACCTCTAAAAAAAATATATTGCAGAGAAAGGTTAGTTTAAGTCCAGAAAGCTCTGAGTACAGGAAGACAAAGCGCATGTGTGAACATGCTAAAAATGTTTTTAACATTAAAGCACAAAAATCCCTGAAAAAATCATGTTAAAGCTCCCACAAAAAAACCCAAAGAAAATTGAAAAACAGTACTAGCAAAAGATCAATGGCTGTATCTGCAGTGCAAGCTCCTAATTCAGTCCAGAGGCACATACCTCACAAAAAGTGATGCTATTCCTCAAGCAGATCTTGAAATTACTAAGTTATGAGGAGAGTAATAAATACTTCTGGACACAGACAAAATAGTTCAAACAGTGGAGGAGAAAAACATTGCTTCAGTAAAACCAGCAGCAAAACTTCTACAAATACACCACTTGCATTAACCAAGAACAAGTAAAAAGCACCACTGTACCCCCTGCATCAGCATTAGAATGGCTTCCTTAAAAGAGCATAATTCAAAAGGCAGTGCAGCACAGGCAGGTTATGCTACACAGCAACCACCACAGCTGCAGCCACCCTTTCCTGCTCCAAGGCACAGGAATGTAGGCCATGTGCCAGCAGACAGCACAGCACATCCTCCTGCCACTTGTGTCACCTCTGTCTGAGCAAAGACAGGACAACTCCCTGCTGAAGGAAGGAACACATTGGACTGTTTTGCTATTTGCCCTGTCAACTACAGAACACCTACCACAAACAGTTACAGCACAGCTGAGAGCTGTTTAACCACTTTGTGCCTACAACACACTGTGTCTTTAACTAAAACTCTCAGCTGCTCCAAAGAAGAAAATCTGAACTCACATGACCCCAGTCACTGGAACCAATGATTCTACACATCAATTCCTCTCATGCCTATTGTCTTTTTAGACCCTGACACAATCATCTGCAGGTTGCAGGGCATGGCTGTGCTTCTTTCATTTGTCCTGAGGGTTTGTGTATCATCATAAGCAGTCTCCATGGCTGGACAGATAGATCCAACTCTAGTAACAGTGAGACATTACTTTAAATCCTCTGCCTTCCTCCTGTTGCCCAACCTTATCAAGTCTGTAGAAAACTGCATATCAGCTTGGTTTATTAAAAGACAACATAAGTTTGGTGTATTAAAACATCCTTCACCTCTCCACAGGTGTGCTGTGCTGCCTTGCTCCTACTGCTGCTGGCAAAAACAGAGCAATTGTCTAACATGACTGACTTTACCTAGGACAGCTTCTTCTTAAATCATATAAGGCCATCATGGTAAGTAAGACCAGTTGCAGTTCCTCCAGCAGGTCAGTTAAGGATGCAGCCCAGGATACTGAGGCAGGACAGAGGGAATGTTCACCCCCAGTAGTGGCACAGGTGTCCATTGTCAAAGGCTACATCAAAACAATGCAGCCTTCTTGTATGACAAATGGCACCTTCATGGCATAAAAGGCAAATGGTGAGCAAACATGGAGAGAGTATGTCAGACTCCAGGATGGAGCTGAGTCTGATCTTCAGCAGACACCTGAGAAAACCTATTTTCAAAGTCTAGCAGTAGTTTGAAACACTCAGGAAAAAACAAGTCCCCTCTGACACCCTTTCCTCACCTGTTCCCTTTCACAGGCATCAGGTCACACTGGAGGCTGAGATCTCTACCAGAAACACCCATTCAGGTGGCTCTGTTCAGAGCATGGCACTTATGTCCTGGCCAGTGCTCAGCCCCCCAGGGAACCATGATGGAAGCAGTCAGATGGAAGCAGTTCCAGCCAGGATGGTCACTTACCCTTGAGGTGCAGCAGTGAACAGCAGCCACACACAATTATTACTGGACTGGGAAAACTTCGGAGTGAGGGAGGTTCATATACTGACATGTCTGAGAGACTAGTCAGTGGCCAGAGCAGTTGTGTGGGCTTTGCAATGAAGGGAAAACTGCTAAGCAACCAGCATCTCCTACATGAAGAAAACCTGCTTCCAAACTCAGTTTAATAACACTTTAGAAGTCAAACAAACACTGCTGGAACACTGCTGGCACAGGCACTCTGACAACACACAAGACAAAATTCTACACTGCCGTTTTCAGGACAGGGACTGATCCATGGGTATATACTTTCCCTAGGGCTACTCAAACATACTTGTCAAGACTGATGCAGATGGCAAGTCCTGTATAGGACACCTCTCCATCACTCCTGCCAGCAATCCTGTGTATGTCTCCAAAGACCAAACTTTGGAGACAACAAGACCTGCAGACCGCAGAGGTGGCCACAGCAATGTAGCACCAGGCAGCCTGGAGGAGCTGAGCTCAATCCTGTCCAGAGTTCACTACCAACTGGTTCACACGTTGCTCAATGATCCAGTCACATCATCTTTACTCACTGAGAAATACAGTAGACTTGGAAGAGATATAGACTAAAAGCCTGCAGCAGCGACTAATTAAATTTTTAAACACATATCCAAGCCATACACCTACCCTAAAACTGCTGCAACTGCACAAGCACCCAGCACGAGCTTTAAGCCAGCTACTTACAGCACACAGTAACATAGCCACGGCAATTATGCTCACCAAAGGTTAGTCAGCACAGATATTCATCCAGTTTCGGTGGCAGGTTTCAGTGCTCTATCATCGGCGGCGCTGCTGTGGTACATCCTCCCGCCCACAGCCGCGGCAGGGTTCGACCTTGTATCACAATCTACATATCAGTACATGCACTCACACAAAGAGCTGGAAGCGTTGGAGGATTTTATTAGGAAGAGCCCGACTTCAAAGCCAGAGGTACAGTACAAATTTGTTACATTCTCTATTCATGGTTCTCATTCAGGAGCAGGAAGGGCTGCCTCAGGGGAAACCCTGTATTTGCATCTGCACCAAGAGTCTTCTTTTGCCTGATGCTAAGAGCGCTCTGAAGTTTCTGTGGAAGGAGAAATGCAAAACGGAGAGGAAAGAGACCCGAATGGAAAGAAGTTGGAAAACTCCTAATTCATTCACCCCGTTAGTGTATTGTTTGTAGTCACTTCCCAGCAGCTGACAATAGGACTGCTTTTCACAGCTGCCTCTGACAACCCTTCAGAAGTAGTCTGTGAATCCCAAAAGGCACAAACCACAGCTCACTGGACAGGTTTTTGAGAGTATGGCCTAAATTTAAGACAGGTGATAAAAAACCAGTAGTGGAGCCCAAATTATGCCTAATTCAAAACCTGTCACAAAAAAAGAATAAATTTTATTTTCTCACCAGAAATTCTATGCAACAAGATATTTCATTTTGAGATACTCTGCCACACTTTATAATAAAAGCAGACACTGGATGTCAACAGAGACTCCATCTTGGTGCACGGCCTTCACAAAAACAGACAGAAACTCTTCCAAGAAGTTCTGACTGAATCCTAAGCTCTCTCCCAAGATATGCAAATAGCATTTTAAAAGATTAGTTCCATTAAACAATTCACATGGCTAAACCGCTTTATGTAATAGGCATGGAGTTCTCCATGCCTATTCTCCAATGATACACAGCTAGGGTCTGCTCTGATCTGCAAGCCAAAGACTACAAGTTCAGCTCTCCGAACAAAAAAAAAAACAACAAATTGCTGGTAACCATAGAGAAACTGATACATATAATTAAAAGCTGATTAGTGTTACAATATTTCTCCTAAGGCAAGAACTTCGTACAGCAATTTCCTCTTTTAATCTAAAACAGCTAATAGCTGGCAGCCCAGGCAGAGTAGCAGAGTTGTGGCAAGAGTCCTTCTACCAGACTTAACAAAACCAAGCTCCAAGTTTCACCCAACAACAGGAGAGAAAGCACTTATGGCATCCACAGAGGCCTTACCTCTCACAAGCATTTCCTGCACAGGACAGCAGTAGGAAGCTCACCTCTACAACAGAAGCTCTCAGCTATCACTGCTGGCTGAGCTAACAGTTGGGGGAAACCTCTAAGTGGAAAATGCCAGGATAAACAAGCCTTCACATTACTTCTTACTTCAACCTTTCGAGCAGCAATTCTTTTAGTGCTTGAGTTCCAGTTGCAGCAAAACCCTAAACAATCCCTCAAGCAACATGGTTTCTTCCCAAACAAGGGTCTTTGCCATTCTTCACTACAGACCTAAATTTCCCTCAGTCTCCACAGACCTTACATCAATATAGACAGTATGTTTTAAGCTGTTGATAGAAAAGAAGTGCTAACATGACTGGAAATGCTTCATGAGTATCTATGATTACACGTAGGTGTAAAAACAGACTGATCAGACCACCACCAAAGTACTGATGCGCACAGATGACTAAGAAATTATTTATATTTTGAGGTCTCTGAGGTCAGATTTGCAAAATCTTATCTCAGCCCACTATGTCATTTTAGTACAATACTCCCCTAGGCAATAAGGGTTAACAGACAAACTTCTTGCTAGAATCACTTAAAAACAACAGTTCTATGGACAACAATAGCTTTGTCTGTCAGAACAGCACACAGGGAGGATATTATTCTGCTGTTGCTAAGGACCCTAACTAGATAAAGATATACAGGTTGAAATGAGCTGTAACTAAAGAAGTTCAACATTTACTAATTCTTTTCAAGTGCTGAGGTGGGGACTGACCCATGTCACATAAAGCAAACATTTTGGGGTGACTTGATCATGTTTCTTAACCCCAGCACAGGGGGATGAGCAGCTAAGTGATAGCAAAAAGCAAAAGGAACTCCTCTTCACACGGGATTAGACGCTAGACACTTATCACGATAGCTAAACATCCAAGAACTTCCTTCATGCCACTATCCCACATAAACAACTGCTGTTCCTGGTGTCAGACACTGTGTCAGCAGAGACACGGAGCAGCAGATCCACAGTCTGTGATAACACACGGCTACGTAAGGCCAGGAGGAGCTGGCACTGCCCTTTATGGGTACACACAGCATGTGTCCAGCTGCAACAACGGCTTCACCCGGTCAGTGCCGCCACTCTCGATCCCCAGGCTCCTGGCCAGAGACAGAGCTCGTGCCTCCTGTCCAGGGGGAAAACTCCAGATCCTCACCTGAGGGACCACTCCACTGAGTAACATGCACTCCCTTTTTGAAGGCCTGTCCCAGACTTCTACCTTCATCACCAGCCTACCATCAGCCATTCCTCACTCAGGAGCCCTCCAAATCACCTCAGAAACTCCAATACACTCCTGTTTTCAGTGCACACCTCTGTACACCTTCCTGCTGTTGCCAGCACATTCTCCCCAGGAGCCCCTCCAAACACACGCCCTAGGCAACCAACTGCACCCCCAATGCCTCCATCCCCACATCCACAAAACTCTGGCATCTTACCCCTAAATCAGGACGCAACCCGCAGTCCCTCTGGCCTTGCTGCAACCCTCCCCAGCCCCTCCAGCTCACCCCGTGCAACGTCCCCAGCCCCGGCGCTTCTCCCAACCCTCTCCCACCCCCACTACTCCTCCCAAACCCGCTCCTATCCCACACAAGGCGCCGGCCCCGCTGCTCCCCCCAGCTCCACGCAGGACCCCGGCTCCATCCAGGCCGCCTCACCAGTACTTGAGGATGGCGGTGACCTGGAGCGGGTTGGGCTGGTCGGGGTAGAGGCGTCGACACTCGCCGTAGATACCGTGCAGCCCCGGCGGGAACAGCGACGGGAAGGACCCGGACCCAGGCGCCGAGCCGGACCCCGGCCCACCCGCGGGGGGGCCCCCGCCCGGCCGCACGCCCTCCATGTCCCGGAGACGGCTGGTCCCGGCCCGTCCCGGTTGGTGCTGAACCCGCTCCGCTCCCGCCAGGCGCTCCCGGCCCGGCCCGGCCCGGCCCAAGCGGCTGCGTGGGGCCGCGGGAGGAGGGGCGGGGCCTACTGCCAGGCCGCGTGAGTGACAGACCAGCTCCGCCAATGACGGCGCTGCGCGGGGCTTCGCGCGGAGGGGGCGGGGCCCCGCTGCACGGGCGGCGTGAGTGACAGACAGCCTAACCAATGGAAGCTCGCGGCCCAGAGCGCGGCCGCGCCTCTGCCCCCGCCCCACGGCGCGTTGCGGGCGCGCCCCCTAGCGGCGGCGCGGGTCTCGCGATGGGCGGGGCGATGCCCGCGCGAGGCGGTGGCGGGAACTCGGAGCGGGTCCCGCGGGAGCGGCAGCTCCCGCACCTGGGCAGGCCTGCGAGCAGAGGAGGGGTTTGTCACTGCTGCCTCTACACCTCCTCCAGGGCTCAAGGCACCTTTACTGTCCCCGTTTGTTCTCTGTTCCTGCCCTTGGGGGCAGCTGGAAGCTGCCAATAGGTGAAGTCTGAGGGCTCTCTGATCGCGGACTGTGATTTGTGCACGAAGCACACTGATAATCTGACTCATTCCTGAGTTGAAACTACAACTGTGGTCACGCAAAGCCAGGTAAGTACGTGTGGATGGTGTGTGTGCAATAGTTCTACACACAGGGTCCTGCTTGTTAATCAGCAAATAGAAAAAAATGAGCTATAGAGTGCTCAGAGGAGAGGGTGAGTGTTCATGTTCGCATTTCTCACTTAAATAGGTGGCAATTTATCCTAAAAACATTCATGACATCATTTGGGAAAGCACACGTGCTCAAGAAGCTGACAAGCTGGCAGCCAAGCGACAGTCCCCTGATAAAGGAGGTAAGCAGTAGGTGTTCTCACTTCCCACAAAGAAAAGTATTTCACTTGTCCTGTTACTGTGATACTTATTGTCACATCTGCCTGAGGAGTCAGCTACAGTTAGCTGAGAAGGTGCATCTAAGAGTCTGTATAAAAGGCTGTGTTG
Source organism: Erithacus rubecula (assembly GCF_903797595.1). NCBI lineage: Eukaryota > Metazoa > Chordata > Aves > Passeriformes > Muscicapidae > Erithacus > Erithacus rubecula. The sequence continues at coordinate 22,633,721 of NC_136660.1, read as the reverse complement.
GCTCAATGCACCCGTAACGAGTGTATTCTGGCATTCACTGACGTGATACCTTAATTTAAACCCTTCAATCCTGTACAAAAACTCCCTCTTTTAGATTAGGTGAAGGGGGAAGGTCGCTAAAGATAAACATCTGAGATGAGACATCTACTAGGGCTAAAGGCAGGAACTACAGGAGAAAAGTCCATGTCTATAGGAGAGTTGTGGGACAAGACAGGTGAGTCAAGACTTCAAGTGTGCTCACTGGCATGGAAGTACATTTTAATTAATTTCAAGAGCCAGAATTTCAGTCATCGATTATTCCAAGTGCTTTTAAAATACTTAGTCAATGGAAAATGACAATGTGTTCATTGTTCAATACTGAAATGCTCATGATGCACATTCTTTATACTGACACCTCTTTTGTGGTTCTGGTGCTTCAAAAATTGAGAGAAACTGGTATTTCGTGGAAGGAACAGATGTGTTCTGACCAGTGGTTCGTAAAGATGATCACATGAAATTATGGGACAATAAAATGCTTTCTTTAGTCATAGATCCCTTCTACAGAAGTTGATGGGATCACCTTTTTGTCTTTTCCTGTTAGAAAAAAAATTAGGCGGAGGGAAATCTATTAAGCGGAAGCCAGCCAATTGCGGTGCAGCGTTTTTGGTGGAAGTACCCAGCTATCTCCAGGACTCCAACATCCACCGGTTTTTCGGCTGTGGATGTGTCCGCAGGATTCCCTTTTTCCGCACTCCGCTGGCCTACAGCTCCCAGCATGGCTCACTCCCAGCACCGGCCTACAGCTCCCGGTATGCTCCGCTCCCGGCGCCGGCCTACATCTCCCGGCATGCCCCGCTCCCGGCGCACCTCCCCGCTGGGCTCTCGGCAGCGTCGGACTACAGCTCCCGGCAGGCACCGCGGCGGCGGGAATACATCACCCAGGCGGCGCCGCGTCACTGTTCCGCACATGCGCCGCCGAGGGCTGGGCTGTTGCTCCCTCACGGGCGGCTGCGGCGGGTCCTCGCCATGGAGTCCTACGATGTGATAGCGAACCAGCCCGTCGTGATAGACAACGTGAGTGCGGGCGGCCGCGTGTCCCGGGAGCGGGGAGGGCCCGCAATCCCTTTGTCATCGGGGCGGCCGCGCCCCGCCCGCCGCTGCCCCCCCACTCGGCCGGCCCGGCCGCCGCCTCCGGCCCTCGCACGGCGCCATACGGCGTCCTCGGGGGGCGGGGCCGCTGTGTCTCGGCGAGTCGCGATTGGCTGGGGCGACTGGCAGTCACCCGCAGCGGGGCCGCTGCCCCTCGCTGGGGGGCGCAGCCCCCGCCGCCGCCGAGCTGCCTCTGGCTGGGAGGGGCGGCGCGCCCCCATTGGCTGAGACGGCTGTCAGTCAGCGGGGCTGCCCGCCGCTACCTGCCGAAGCGGGGCGGGATTGTTGCCAGAGCACCTGCGCTCATTGGCAGCAGGCGCTGTCAGTCAGGCGAGGCTTCCCCGGCCCCGCCCCACCTCTCTTTGTGCCGGGGGGACAATGGGGGTGTTGGGCCTGGCCGTGGCCACACTCCCAGCATGCTCCGGGACAGGCCTTGGCCAGGGTTCCAGCGTGCACCAGGCAGGCCGTGGCTGGACCCCCAGCGAGCTCTGGGGGTGCTGGCACTTCCCTGGGCCCGTGCAGGACGGGGAGCACTCCAGCCAGGCACCCCTCACAGGCACAGCGAAAGAGAAGCCTTCACCCCTTGTAGTGCCCCCTGCTCCGGTGCATCCAGCACAGTGGTCTCAACAAGGATTCCCGTGCCTTGGAATGTCGCTGCTGAAGGATCCGTGCCCAGCACGGGTTGCATCAGCACAGTGTGATGTTGCAGATGGCTGCTCCAATGTGCTGATGCTGCTCATTAACACAAAGCCGATCTTTAGTCTGTGTGTGTAATAGCACTGTGAGAGATGAATGACAGTGATTCCGTGCCTCTTGGAGGTACTTTTGGGCCCAGTTCTGATTTGCCCTATCCATGCACCCCTTCCAGGAGGAAGGACCATCCAGGAAGGGGTGGGAGGGCATATCTTGGACGGAGTCTCCTTCAGTGTACTGAGTCACAAACCCATGCTCCTCCCTTCTGACCTCTATCGCCAGTGATTGAGATTCTGTTGTTTTGAATGGTCAGTACTGTGCTCCATTCTTCCTCCACAAGCTTAATTTCTGCCGAATCTTTTTGCCATATCATGTGGGTTTCCTGGCCTGGCACTTCTCAACCTATTGCTTTAACTCCATAAGGTGAATGATTGTAGGTCTTCTCAGATAAAAGCAGTTATTCTGACTTCTTTATTATGGATCCCAAATTCTTCTCTACAGCTTGCACTCTCTGATACAGTTTTGGTTTTGTTAATTTCCCTGGAATCTTACAGCAGGGGGATTTGGGGTAGACATTGAAGAAAAGCAGCTAACAGAAAATGAGAGTAGTCAGTAAAATTGACTATGTTGAGAAATTTGTACCTTCTTTATTGAACATGTTAAGAAATCTGTTAGGTTGATTGTTTTTAGGAATTACTGTATCAGCACTGATCCTGTTGCTTTGTTGAGTGATCAGCTAAACATTAGAGTTATCTCTAGCTGTTCTGGCACTGTGAGGATGACTTTGTTGAGGTATTCATGTTGTAGCAGCCTATATTTAATTTCAGCACATCCTTTTGTTATTTGGTGCAATGATTGCTGCCACTACCTCAGACCTGAAGAAGGGCTCATTTGCCAGCAGATTGTGTGTCTTTTTTTCATTTTATCAGCTGATCTTATAACAGCTAATTCTTATTCTTGCCTCTCGGTTAAATGAGCTTTCCCCCTTCCCCTCCCTGTACAAGAAGTAGAATGGAGCAGTTGTTGTGACATCTGCCTGGAATGCTGGCAGGCTGTGGGCCAAGGAGGCTCGTGGTGACACTGCATTTTTGCTACTCTTTGTAGTTCAGGCAGGACGGGAAGTGGAGCTGCACAGAGCAGGTACCACTCTTCCTACTGCTGTTCCATTACTGCTTTTCCTCAGAGAACTGCAGGCACCTTCTGAAGGCTGAATGTTATCCTGTCTCACGTGTGCCTGTGTGTGGGAAGGGGGAACTGAGATACTGAGCTGCTGGGAGCCAGTCCCAGACCTGCTCTGGTGTCTCAGTGTGTTCCAAAAGGACATGAAGTTCTGTAGCTAAAAAATTAACAGGCAGGTTATTTTCTCTTATCACACATTACTCTTAGCTGTATGTGTTCAGTAGGGAGAGCTTTGTAATGTACAGTGGGAGGTTGGAGCTGTACCACAGCACAGTTTTGTACTCTTCCTTGTCTAATTTTTAAGATTTGTATTCCCATCTGCAGTCCAACAAACTTACTCTGAATGGTCTGGGAGCCCTGCTCAACATAATACACATGTCAGTTGTCCAGCTGTGGCCTAAGTCAGTGCAAATTCCTTAACCTCAGTGGAACATGGAATCATGTCTTGTTTGCTTTGTAGTCTAAGTGGTGGTATTTTATGCAGCTGAGTTGTCACCAAGGGTTATTGTGTCTTTGGTTTGTTCTTGATCTTATAAATTCTGTATCAAATAAAAACAGTTTTACAGCAATATGAAATGTGCACTCTCCATAGAAAGTGCTACGTGGAAGATTGATTGGTGATTTCCATTTAAATTTGAGTCCTAAATAGATCAAGATGAATGAATCCATAGCCAACTGGTTACATAGCTAGTAGATTAGGTATGTTCAGGGATGGGATATATTCAGTGATGAGGTATGTTCAGTTCCTTCAAGACACTCATGAGAATTCTTAATGAATTTATCTTCCTTGACTTTTACATTTTACATGTAATTTTTCTTCTTTTATTATTTTGCTCTGATTAAAATAAAAAAAAATAATGATAAACCCCTTGCCAAACAAAATGGAATGAAAGCCCATCCAGAATAGTTACTGATGGAAGTATATAAATTTTAAATGTTTTTAAGTTTTAATAAATCATAGTTTGTAGCAAAAGAGAAGATGCATGTGGTTTTGCTTATTTGAAACAAAGATGAAAAAACAGGTCTTTTCAGAGTTATTTCAAAATGTAAACATTTTCCTCTCATTGCATAGGAATCTCAAACTGGTCTATAATAAGCAGATTTACTCAGTGCATACATATCTTCAAAGAAGTAAAATGTTTTCAAGAAAAATTGCATAGGTCAGAAAGTGCAGTCGGGTCTTTGTAGTGCGGAGATATCAAACAGCTGTTCTTGGTTTATTCCCAGGCACTTGGAAGCACAACTGTGTTGAAGCCCCATCCCACCGGCACATTCAAAGCAATCATTCATCTTTGACTCCAAGCTGGAGTTCTGAACTCCCAACACATTTGGTTAACTTTGAACTTCAATATGTAAATCTTAAAATACATAACTTGTTGAGAATCTGACTAGGACACACTGGGTAATTTTTGGCCTGACATAAGGAAGTTTCAGTCTCTAAGTTAAAATAGGAGCGTCATTGTTCTCCTGAAGTCAGTTCCCCACAGCAGAATGTGCTAGCAACAAGATCAGTCATTATCCTGAACAAAATATTCACTAAATGTAATATTCTAATGTGGTTACATTATGTTACTGCTTTTCACTCAATTATTTTTCTGCAAGACTTGCCACAGGATGGTATTCTTTCCCAGGCAGGGAGTTATAAAAAAAAATCAAAATAGTGGTTTTTGGTTATTCCTTATTTCACATTGAAGGGAATAGCCAGAAGAGAGTCTGTCTCAAGTCTTTTTAACACTTCACAGGCCACTTTATCACACTGATATCAGTTAGGGCAGACCTTGGGATGCAACTGGAGCTGAGTCCCTCATGCCAAAAGGAAGTAGTTAGTCCTGCCCAGCTGGCAGCTTGGGTGTGCTCCTGGAGCCAGCGTGTTTATCAGGAGACAAAGACTCAAGCAATCCACCTTTCATATGCTTTATAAATAGCTAGGTCTGGTTTGCAGAGTATTCCTGACAGTCATCTCCTACAGATGTGTCCTGGCAAATCTGACCCTGGTGGTTTAGAGGCAGGAATTTCGCGGCTCTGGTGGCAGAGCGCACACGCTGTGTGCAGAGCCTGACATCCCGGCTGAATCTGCTGATGGAAGTAGCTTGGCAGCAGAGTGCTGGACTGTGAACGGGAGAGGCTGGGGCCGCCCCACATTCCTTTCTGCTGAGCCTGCTCTGGTAACCTCTGGCACTGGGAAGGCAGCATCAGAAACCACTGCAGCCAGGGCTTGCCTGGCAGAGCCCTGAGCAACTCCTCTGGCCCCAGCCTCGAAGTGAAAGTGGTGCTGCTGACCCATGCAGAGGTGGTGAGAAGTGGAAAGCTGTGTGTTGCTACTCATTTTAAAATGCTGTGGGGTAGCTGAAATGTCTTTTTGGCCTCAGAACCAGAGCATTCCTATTGGAGAGCCCTTGAGAGTGATCAGGCACTTCACAGGTCACAGCTTTCAATGCAAGCTTGCACACACTTTACCATGGGACTAAGCAAAGCTGTTCAAGAGCTTGTGCCCATCATAGTCTGGGATTACCAGTGAAACAGCTTATCTGATGAGATCCTATGAAAATCCACTCCTTAGCAAAACTTGGGTGTTCCTGCAAGCTGCTCATTGTTTCAAGATGTCATTCCCTTGTGCAGGGAGATGAAATGGAGGAGGGGAAAGAGTCAGCACAGATCCAAGTTGATGATGGTGTTCCCAGGATGCTTCCAAACAGGGATGAGAGCTGTGGGGCAGATGCCTGGCACTGACTCCCTGCCAGGGCCTTGCTGTGGCTGGTTTTACCCGCTCTGTGTTTGCTGCTTTGAAAGTTGCAGAAGCGTCTTTGGATCTGTGCCTTCCTGACTGCCATCTCTCATCTCTTTGTGTCTTCTGAAAAAGCTCTGTCCCATCAGCTGGGCTTCCTGACCCCAGCCTTTCCCCTTGCAGTATAACCAGCACCATTGTCCTTTCCAGACCACAGTCTGGGTTGGTTTCCGATGTGTTTTCTGACCACACATCTGCCTCCTTGGCATTAGGTAGTTCATCCACCACTTGAACATCTTTCCCTAGTTTATTTTCCAGTCTGCTTCCCACTATTCTTTGCTACTTTCTTCTCTGATTTTATCTACCCTCCCTCCATCCTTTCCAAATCTCCTTCTGAGAGGCCTGTAGCTTTCATTCTTTCAGTGCCTCCTGAAGCTGGCAGAATTCAGTTGCTCTTGCTCAGCTTTCTGGAGTGTTCTCCTCCCCACAGAGTATATCTAATATTGATAGACACCTGTGGAGTGTGTATTTAACCTCCTGCACCCCTCACAGTAGCCCTGGCTAGAAAAATACTCATCTGTACAGGGAGTGTTTGGGTGTGTGGAGAGCAGTACCAGGGTGCATGGAATGGTTGTGCCCTGTGAGATGTGTCATTGCCAGAGGGTGCCAGTCACTCCCTCCAGTAGCCAAGCTGGCACTTCCCATCCCCAACCAGCCTGGAGGGTCAGTCCCTGGGGAGCTTTATTCCTAGTAGAAAGGAGAGGATCTGGCAGTGCTGAAGTACTTTGCTGCTCCTCTAAAACTTGTGAAGATGATGTAATTCACATATTTGACTTTTTCTTCCACAGGGCTCGGGTGTGATTAAAGCAGGTTTTGCGGGTGATCAAATACCAAAATACTGCTTTCCTAACTAGTAAGTATTCTGCTGGTCTTGGTAACTTCTTAGTATTGTGTACCAATTCTTTGGTATGTACTGGACAAGAATTAACCATTTTTATGAATAGAAAAATGAGTTACTCTTTGCTGCCTGCTGCAAAGCATCAGGGAGATGAGAGCTCCACTGTTAAATATTTTGAGATTTTTGGGGACACAGACACATCATAAAAGTTGACATCACTTTGTCAGGCTTAACACACAACCAAAGATGTAGGATCCTTTAATCTGCACACATGAGGAAAAGGACCTGAAAAATTAGGCAAAAGAAATGTGAAGACCTCTGTATTTTTTTGTATGATGTCTTGATTTCTGCCAGACTTCTTTGTAAGTTTTCTGATAATTTTACCAGCATAAAGACTGCTAGAACAGGAACTCTGAATAGTCACTGGCTTTTATTTTCAATGTGGTGGGTTTGTAGCGAGTAATTTTGTGTTGTGAGCAATATGGGATGGTAGGGTATGGGACACAAATGTCTAATCTGAGAACTCTGCCGGAGGTCAGGCAACACATGTGGATCCAGCACCTCAGACAATTGCCCAGTCTAGCCATGTTCAACCCAGGCACTGTTGAAACAGGTGAGTCCTGAATAATCAGTGAAAATATGGTCAGACTTAACTGGTTTATGTCCAGCCAATTCAGAACTGTCTGCAATATGTTTCCTTCACCTCTAATTTCTGAGATTAGCTCAGAGCTAACCTGGGTCTGTCTGCACCTGGTAGTGTCCCCAGACACACCCACTGAGAAAGTTCTGGTTAGGACAGAGAGAAACACAAACTGGGCAATCCTTGGATTGGAGCATCTGAGCTCTTTGTTCGAAGCATTTACTCTCTTGTCTCTGTTCTAGTGTGGGCAGACCAAAGCACGTTCGTGTTATGGCTGGTGCTTTAGAAGGGGACATTTTCATTGGTCCAAAGGCAGAGGTAAGAACACCTGTATGCTGCACTTGTCCATATATCTCAGTGTGCTGCTGTAAGGAGGGAATGAGTCAGCTGAACTGTGGTTCTTTGGTATCATGTAGGTCTGAAGAGTAGAACAGATTATCACTTGCATGTGTGTCCAAGGTGGAGTGGGAAGCTTCATGAAATTTTTGTGCCAATCTGCTGACAACACACCTAGTTCCCAAGGCCTTTGATATCCTTGATATCTCTTTTCTTTTTAGGCTACTTCTAGCTCTGTATAGTTACATACTTTTGACTGGGAAATGGACCCTACTCAATTGCTGTGTATCTCCTTGCTCTGGGCAGGAAGCTTCTTTCCACAGTCCTGCTTCTGTCAGCATGTAGTCAGTTGTGTGGTCACATTTCTTGTGAGCCCTTCAAACTGCATTTCCCAGTAACATCCTATTATGTTTTATATCATGGTTGAGCTGGTAGTACAAAGATACTGTATGATAGGCGTCTGTGTGTTGACTTTAAAAGTGTTAGGATGGAATATACTCTGCAAATGTCAAACATAGACATTCCTACTTGGTATGAAAATGCCTTGTCTAGTCTTGGCTTCTCTGGGAGAGATGTTTGTGATGAGTGTTCAGGTTTTGCCCTGTATGCTACAGATAAGTTATCTTTTAGTGGAATCAAAACTGAAGTTGAGTATGACAATAAGTCACAGTCACAGTGCTCAGAAGTGTTGGAAGCTCTGATGGTGTCTTGTCCTTCCTGTTTGCTCAGGAGCACAGAGGTCTTCTTGCGATCCGATACCCGATGGAGCATGGCATCGTGAAGGACTGGAACGACATGGAGCGCATCTGGCAGTACGTGTACTCTAAAGACCAGCTCCAGACATTCTCAGAAGAGGTGAGACCACATTATATAAGGCACAGGCATCATTCAGTGCATGCACCAGGAGCCTTGGAATTCTGGGAAAGATATGAGACTTTTCCTTTGCCCTTCTTTCTGAATGTGTGTCTGTTGCTAAATTAGGTTCTTTCACCTCTCAGGAGATACAGCACAAGAAGTGTCCAAGCAGAATTCATCTTCAGATCTGATAGTCTGGCCTGACTGAAAATCTGTCTTTCACATTTGCTGTTCTTACTTTCTCTAATGATTCTACTCTAGACTAAGTGTTTCTGACTTTTCCTGTTCTGCCTGCACATCAGGCATATCCACTCAGCAGTGGCATGATTTGAAGTGAGGAAGGAGAAAACCACATTGCTGTGGTCTGGAAGGATCTGTCCAAAAAATTATTAAATGTCTGAGAGCAATCTAAGTTCTGGTGTAGGAGTATTTCTGTCTGCTTGTGCTAAGACCATATGCCTTCACCCTTTCTTAGGGTCTGTGTATTTTGGCTGATATTTTGTCACTGAGAGTCATGTTACTTGTCCTTCATGGGTCACAGTTACTCACAGAGTACATTTCCTAACACTTCTTGATAACTAGACCAGAACTCTGCTGGTCTTCCAACCTAATAGAGATTATTCACAGTCTAATACAGCTCAGCTGAAATTACTCCTTTGTACCTGCCCTCTTGCACCAGTGGTTCCTAAAGTGAATAAATAAACAGAAACTTTTAGGAACACTCTTACTGCCTCCTGGTTACTGCAGCACAGCTCCTTCTTCTCTTTCCCAGCATCCTGTGCTGCTGACAGAAGCACCCCTAAACCCGCGCAAGAACAGAGAGCGTGCTGCTGAGGTGTTTTTTGAGACCTTCAATGTGCCAGCACTGTTCATCTCCATGCAAGCTGTGCTTAGCCTGTAAGTGTCTTTTGTCTTTGATTTGTGTTTGTGGAATGTTGCCACAAAATCCATTCTTTTACAAAAAAACCTGTGGAGGACCTCACTGATGTCTGACTTTATTCCCTTTTCCCAAGAACTGAAACTCAATTTGTGTAATAACAAACAGAACTTGCATTTTGAAGGTTGTTTTTTTTAGAGCCTGTTTGTGTGAAATCCCTGCTTCCCAAGTTGAGTGTGGATGTGCTGCTTGCCTGGGCTCACTTTGAGTTGCTTGTTCTGACTCGAGCCTTTGTCCCTTTGGCAGCTACGCGACCGGCAGGACCACGGGAGTGGTGCTGGACTCTGGGGATGGCGTCACCCACGCGGTTCCCATCTATGAAGGCTTTGCCATGCCTCACTCCATCATGCGGATTGACATCGCTGGCCGGGATGTCTCCCGCTTCCTGCGTCTCTATCTCCGGAAGGAAGGATATGACTTCCACACAACCTCTGAGTTTGAGATTGTCAAGACCATCAAGGAGGTGATGCCCTGCCTTGTTTCTGTGTTTGTCCAAGAGGGGATTTCTTCTCAAGGGAAGCTGTGGCTTGTGAAATCTGGTGGGAAGTTCCAGCCTACCTAGCTCGGCAACTAAATTCATTCTCTATGTAAGGATGTCTAGAGCCATTACAATGATTAAAGAACTCTTTTTATTTGGAAAGGCAGGGAGAGCTTGAACTGTTGAGCCACAAGAAATGTTTGTGGAGAGTCCTGTTGATATATATAAATATCTGAAGAGAAGGTCCAGAGAAGACAGAGCCAGATTCATTTCAGTGATGTCCAGTGACAGGATGAGATGCACAAACTGAAGGACAGGAGGTTCTATCTGAACATAAAATTTCTTTAGTGTGAGGGTGACCAAGGGCTGGCACAATTTGTCTAGAGGGTTGTGGAGTCTCCATCCTTGGTAATATCATCTGGACATGGTCCTGGACAACCTGCTTTAGGGGACCCTGTGTGGATAAGATGACCTTCAGAGGTCACTTGCAACCTCAGCTGTCCCATATTCTAGGAGAGTTATAGTCAAAATCACATTAATCCCTGTGATTAGAGAGGCTGTCAACACGGAGATGAAGATGGGCTAATGGTTCAGAATTGGTTTTGCATTTACCTGTGCTGCAGTTTTTCAGGGTCTGATGATATTTTTCACTAGTGCTTGTTTCCCTTCATGGAGTAAAACCATGTCAGCTAATGCTCATAAGTGGGATATTGCAAGGTAGTTTACCTGCTGTTAGCCTTAAAGGTCTTTTCTCCAGCACATAATACAGTTGAAATCAGTCTCCCCAAAGGGATACATGGATTTTGATTATTAGTGAGAAAAACATTATATCAAAGGCATTTGGGTTTACCCTTCTCATCTCCCTCTCCCTGTTTCCTCTCCAGCGTGCCTGCTACCTGTCAATAAACCCCCAGAAGGATGAGACTCTGGAGACTGAGAAGGCTCAGTACTACCTGCCAGATGGAAGCACTATTGAGGTTTGTAAGGACCACCCTCAGAGAATTCCTCATATGGGACACAGGGTTTCCAGTAAGGCTCCCCAATGATGGGAAATGTCATGCAGTGTTAGGTGAGAGGGGATAATTTTAGAAGACTGTAACTCATCCTAGGCTGTTGACTGGGTATTAGAATTTTTAAGGAAAGAAAACTTTACTAGAAAACTCACTTCTGCTAGAAGTCCTGGGTAAGGATGCAGCATGACACTGGGGACTCTGAGCTGCTGGAGAGCAGGCTCTGATCTAACAAACTTTATGCATATTGGTATGGAGTGTGGGTAAGTGTTAGCTCACTAAATCCATCAGTGGTTTTCTGTGTGCCTTTTATCCTGCTTAGAATTGCCTCCTGTGCATTAACAGTTGATTTGAAGAGTTAGGAATATGGAATACTCCTTAGAATACTGAGCACACTATAGAATGGTCAAAAGAGAGGAAATACTGGTTTTACCTGCAGTACCAGGGCTGGATTTGCTCCCTTTATGCCAGACTGCTGTACAGGGCTGAGCATCTTTCATCTGCAAAGTGGAAATTGTGCCCTTTGTAGGAGCTGCAGTTGAAACTGGCATTCACTTGGGATCTAGTACTGGAGCATGAATGTCCAAGAAGCTTCATTACTCTGAAGCTTGATCTAAGAAAGGCAGGCCCATCTGTAGGTAGTGAACAAAGCCACACTGTTCTCTTGCCTCTGTCCTAACACCTGCTCTTGCAGATTGGCCCTGCCCGTTTCCGAGCCCCAGAGCTCCTGTTCCGGCCGGACCTGATCGGGGAGGAATGTGAAGGACTTCATGAAGTGCTTGTTTTTGCCATTCAAAAGTCAGACATGGATCTGAGGCGAACGCTGTTCTCCAACATCGTGCTGTCTGGAGGCTCCACACTTTTCAAAGGTTCCTGCCTCTCCTCTTTCAGTGTGCTGTGACATATTTGATCTCTTGCTTCTTGCTCATGTGAAACTGGGAAGATAACCCAGATCACCCAACTTGTTCTCTGGGGTGAGGGATGTGTAAATTCTGATCTCTCAGAGCATTTACTTCCTAATTTTCTGAGTCCTTGTCATATCCTGCTGCACATGCAAGACACCTGCCCTCATACATCACTCCCTGGGCTGGGAGTGCTTTTATGTTTTCCTCCAATTCATTGCCTGTGGAAGGACTGAATGGCTGTGTTCATTCCTGTTGCTATAGCTCACAATATCTGAGACTAGATACCAGAAAGGACTCTTCTATTATCTAAAGTTTCTTTAGGTCTCTGATCTGCGAGTTCAATGGTCCTAGTCCTGCATGAGTGTCAGCTATGTGTGTGCAGAAAGGTTTCAACCCATCTCCTCAGGACTCAGTTGGTACCCATTGACCTAAAGATAGCCTCTGCCAGAACCCATCAGTCTGTTATCCACTGGTTCACATCTCCAGATAAATCCTCGTCTTCCCATTCAACCCCCTGTACAAATGGGCTGGACACAGGAGGAATACCTAGGAAAGGAGGAGGTCCCAGCTAAAAAGCTTGTATGCTTGACTGAGGTTGCTGCTGAGGAATAGAGCCCATTGTGCCAGTGTTTGAAATCTCAGTGGGACAAAATCCTGTTATGTCACTATCTGTGTTCTGTGCTTCCCCAGACTGGACTCTTAAGATATGGAATGGGATATTTGAATAGGACTACAAAGGACATGTCCACATCATTAGTGGATGGAACATGGGATTTTGCTGAGGTGCTCACACTACATGTTTTCTGTCTTGTGTAGGCTTTGGTGACAGGCTGTTGAGCGAAGTGAAGAAACTAGCTCCGAAGGACGTCAAAATAAGGGTAGAAATCATCTCTTTTGTGTTTGTCACTTACCAAGTGTGTTGTTCTGTGATCCTGAAAGAACCTTGCTCAGACTGCAGCTGCCATTTACTTCAAATCAGAAATACTTTTCCTGAGACACTCATATGCCCAACAGCATTTGCTGGTGTGATGGAAGTCAGTTTGGTTTCATCACTGAGAAGGTGGTTCCTCTGACATGACCCCTGTCCAGGATTCTGGACCAGAGTGGCTGTTTGTGGGGACTGCCAGGTGTCTTTCTTTTGGGAGAGATCACACCTGTGTTTGTCAGGTGTTAGCTGGAGTAAAGTGGGCAGTGTGCTAGGAGGAGCAGACTAGAGCTTGGGAAGGTACTGACTGATTCTCTCTTTCTCCCAGATATCGGCTCCTCAAGAGAGATTGTATTCCACATGGATTGGGTATGTACTGCACAGCAACACATTTTCTGTGGGATTGGGCTGGGGAGGCACAGCCCACCAGCTTTCATGTTGTTATCCCAACTGGTGCTGTGTGTCAGGGGGGTTGTATTGCTCAGCTGGGCAATGCTTGGCATGGTCTTGAAGCAGCAGTCACCAGATGATGTGGGAGGGGGCAGGTGGTGCCAGGCACCAGTGCTAGAGCACTTGCAGATTTGAGGATAGTGGAAGAGGAAGTGACTGTCCAGAGAGCATGTCTGTCGTGGGTAACTGAGCTCAGGCATCTTTTGTTATGGGGAAGTGTCACAATAGAAAGAGCCCATCTCTGCAGAGATACTGTGAAAGTGCCCCCAGCATTTTCCTGTAACCCATAACATGCCTGTCTCTCCGTAGTGGCTCTATCCTGGCCTCTCTGGACACCTTTAAGAAAATGTGGGTTTCAAAAAAGGAATATGAAGAAGATGGAGCTCGTGCCATCCACCGAAAAACCTTCTAGCCCTGGGACCTGTCCTCAGTCTCCTCCGAAGACTCACTTAAACTCGCTTTTCTGAGTCCGAGTGTCTGAGAGCTGCCTGTGTGTGTGTGTGTGCGCCAGCATGCCCCGATGTCACTGAGCAAAGACGACAGCAGCAGGAGGGTTGTATTAGTACTACTAACTTTGGTTTTGTTTTGTTTTGTTTCGTTTTTTTAATGGAAAGGAGAAAACACCAATCCAAATTTCTCCAGAATGGCCCATTCCTTTTTCATTTCAGTCCCTTATTTTTTCTGTATCACAGTCACATCTGTCATTGTAGAACAAATAAGCAGAAACAAAGGGAACAGCTTATAGAAACTGCCTGGCAAGCCAGAAGGGAGCCAACCACTGCAGACTGCTCATGCAGGCTTTAGTCAGCCTGACTGCAATGCCTGGATTGTCTGGAAAGACATAGCTGAGGCCCCATAGCTACTTCCTCCTTCAGCGGTGTCTTCACCATCAGTAGGTTTTTGAAGTTGTTTTTAATATATTTTTTATTAAGAGAAAGCACATTCTCAACAGTTAAGTCCATTTGCCCCCACTGTTTTGGTGTGTGTGTGCGTATGAGTGTGTAACTTCTTAGCCTGATGTGGGGTCTGCACCACAGCTGGAGAAGTTGGCGATAGGACTTAGTTTGTATTGCATGGAGTAGAACAAAGCAAATCTAATCAGCTATCATTGTACTAGACGGTTATTCTCTCGTACCTTGTTTTAAATACCTTTTCTCCTCTGGAAGCAAGTACCCCGGAATGGGCGTGAAAGCACTTGCGCGTTCCCCCTCAACCTGCCAAGATTTACAGTGCTGACTTCTCGTGTTCTTTGTAAGAGTCAAGGCTGTTTCCCTCCTTCCTGCCATGTCAGGGCAAAGGGAGCATGTATTCACAGCCAGGCGTAACTCTTGTGTACTTTATCCATTCTGGGGCAAAATAACAATTGGGAAGGTGCATTGTAATGTAAGAATTGTTTTATTTATTGAAATGTCTGAGGATCTCTCAAATACTGACCACAGCACCTGGGAATTATGCTTTGGGTCTTCTTTGGATACCTGCCCAGCTGCCCGCTGCTCGATGTTCGCACTGCGCACAGCACCCATGCTTAGCGGAAGGGCCAGCCCTGCAGCACCACCCGATCCCTGCTCCGTGGGGCCTTGCTGCTCACTGGGAATGCACCAGGGGAGAGGACAGTAAAGGGCACTGGGAGGTGGGTGTGGGTGGCAGGTTTGTGAGCAGGACGCTGTCCTGCTGGCTGTGTTCCGCTACACTGCGGTGCCTTTCTGCTCGCCTGGCGGCTGCTTTGCTTGTACTGCTCTAACAGCCCTGGGCAGCCTGCCTGCTTGTGTTGGGGCATGCCACTGTTCTGGTTTTACTTGTGCATTATTTGGTGCTCTCTTTTTTTCCCATTAGTTTTCTGCAGAACATGGCAGTAGCAATGGAGCTGGAGTTATTTGGTGGCAGTTCCTCCCTGTTTCTCTCCTTTCTGTTCATTGCCACACATCACCTTGGTGTCACTCTCAGGTGCAGAGACAGGGTAAGAGCTGGAGGATTGCCACAGAGGTGAGGGAAAAGCCAGTGCACTGCCCCAGCTGAGATGAATGTAAGCAGCAGCCAGTTGCCACTGCAGGAACCATGTTCTTGGGGCTCACCCATGGGTTTGGAGAGGCTGTAGGTAGGTGGGTGGACTGGCCTCCAAGCTGAGGCCAGTCTGCTTGTTCCCCTCCCCCCCATCAGAGCAGACTGTTTTTTAAGCAAGAGCCTGTCAGAAAAAAGCCATCAATGCTCAGCCTTCTGCCTGGAATCTGGTTCTGTTCTTGCTGCAGCACACAGAGGGGAATTCCAGCAAATTCCTCTGGGTTCCATTACTGTGTGCCCCAGGCAGTGCTCCCCACCCCCCAGCCCCTCCGCTGGCCTTGCAGCAGCAGTGCTCCATTTTGTAACCTGCAGTGACAGGGCAGGACGGTGCTGTCTCCAGTCTAGCGTTTGTTTGGTCTGCCTGATGACTGTTCCCTTGCACACTGTCCAAACCATGTTGCCTGGTGGTGCCCAGCATACTTAAATAAAGTCATTCATATACAACACTCATGCCTTCTGGCCTCTTCCCACATTTGCAATTTTAAGGAGGTAACTTGTCTTCTCTTGCCTGTACAGAATTGTTGCTGGCCAGACTCTGCAAGGAGACACCATCTTTGGTCTGGGATTGCATTCTTGGCCTGGCTTTTGTGGGAGGAAATTTATGGTCTGCAGCCATGGTGTCCAAATCTATTCTCTTTCACATGTGTTACTCCTGAGACTTTTGTCACTGCAGACAGGCGAAAGGCTGGAACAGGGCAGCCTGGGCTGAGCAAGGGTGATGCCCCTGCTGTTGTGAGAAGAGCTGGTGCCAGCCCAGGTGTTTGCAGAGAGAGCAGTGAGTACAGCTGTGCTCACAGTGTGGGCCCTGGGAAGGTGGCACAGTGCCCAGTGCTATGACTGGGCACTGTGACTGTCTTGTCCCAGCAGCAGCTGCTGGTGGAGGAACAGGACAGACTTAACTCTGGGGCCTTCCAAAGCAGCAGGGGTAAGTGAAACCTCCCTCCAAAGGCAGGTGATCCCCTCTGTCCCCTGCAGAAATAGCCAAGCCTCAGTGTAGTTTTACGGAGATGAGCTGTCCCCTTGTCTTCACCCAGCCATAGCTGTCCCCACAGCACTGCATCCAGCCAGGCTAGAGCCACTAGCTGGAAGGAAATCATGAAGCAATTCAGAAAAAAATCATCTTTAATTTATGAAATGGAGAATCATTCTCAAACTTGGTTAGAAGTTGCACAAATAACTTATGATTGAACCATTAAGAACTACAGCAGCCTCATGGCAGGAATGTCTTGGTCCAAGACAGAAGGCAGCCATGTCCTGAGGCAAGGTGGCAGGTTGGTGGGCTGAGACCCAGAAGGAACCTAGCACTGAACAAAGAACAGCTCTCAACATGCAACAGCTTCCAAACACTGCCTGCCAAGCCCCCCTCCTGCAGCACGCAGGCACAGGCTTTGGCACATGCCTTCTGCCTGCCCCCAAACAGCACAGGGATTGAGGAGTCACTTCCTTGCCTCAGGGGCCCCTTTGGTCCACCTGTCCACCTGCTCCCAGCCAAAACCAGGGAAGCCAAAGCACCTGCTCTCCTTGGGTCCCTGCCTCAGCAGCCAGGTGAGATGAGCTAACTTGGGCAGTTTAAGCACAGAGGAGCTGAGATGTCTGCCCCTCCCCACAGGGATAAAATGCCAACCCTGTGATGCCCAGTACTGTGACAGACAGGCTCCAAAGAGGAATCAAAGGCACAAAAGCAAGACCTGGTGTCTCCTCTAGGCTGTGCTCTCCTGCAAGACGGGAGGGCGCCAGGCTGCCTCACCAGGTCACCACCTGGGATTGCCCTGGGCAGGGAGGCACTTCCTGGGACTGGATTAGGGGTTGGTTCCCTGATCTTGCCCAGAATGGGAGGGGGCTCATGGTACAGCTGTATGACAGCATTGAGTAGAAGGGGCTGTGGAGAGGAGGGATTAACACATGCAGTGGAATGCCCAGTGAAATGATACAGCTCAAGGCTCTGAACTCAGTTCAAGCCCAGCATCCTTCCTAGGCCAGCAACAACTTCCTCTACAAGGCCACAGATGAGGGAACCTCAGCATAAAACAGCACACCCAGCAGATCCTGGCTGTGCAGGGTATTTTCCTGGGAACAACAAATGCTTAAGAGTGGATTTGGTCCAAGAACCACAGCACTGCAAGTGGGAGGGTAGTACCAGTTACTGGGAAAGGCCTATAAGGTCCTCTCATCCCGGCTCCTGTTTGGCAATCATTCCTTTGGTCACTTGGTCCCTCAGGCGCCTCCTATGCCACTCCCCGAGACTGCAAGGCTCCAGCGAGGAAGGACTCCCTGCACAGTCTCCTCTTGTTCAGCTGGACAAGCTGTGGCTTCCCAGAGCCATGCCCAGCACACAGAAGTGCTTTGGGGATTTGTCTGTTTCTTGCACCTGTAATCCAGCACCTCTTCACTGAAATGATCAGC
Organism: Erithacus rubecula; assembly: GCF_903797595.1. NCBI lineage: Eukaryota > Metazoa > Chordata > Aves > Passeriformes > Muscicapidae > Erithacus > Erithacus rubecula. Next base: position 22,616,101 of record NC_136660.1, on the reverse strand, counting down.
TCCCTGCTCCCTGGGACAGGCTGGGATAAAATGTTCTTGCTCCTGAGATCAAGTGATCTATCTCAGGCCCCTCACATGCTGAACCTCTCTGCCTTCCCCAGGGACCACCACCTGGAATGAGTAAACACTGGCATCACAGCATTTCACAGCTGAACCGTGAACACCAGGCTCTCTCAGCCCACCCTTTGCCTGCCCTCCAGCACCAGCCTGGAACCAGCAGCATCCTGGGGACTGAGGCGCCCTTAGATTGTTTTGACCTCTGGTGCTTGGCCCTGTGTCAGGCTCTGCCGCTGAGCCTTCACCACCTGCAGCCGCTTCCCGTGCAGGCTGAACTGCGACCAGCTGAGCAGCTGCAGCAGGGCACACGTGATGGGCACAAAGACCAGCAGGTAAAAGCAGCCCTGGCGAAGAGTTGGCTCCAAGGCTGCAGCAGACTCCAGCTTCGGCTGGGCACTCACCATGTTCAGGGGGTTGCGCTGGAAGATGTCGTAGCCTGGTGTCAGAGAAGAGTTTGTGAGAATGGGGTAGTGGGGATGAACCTTTGTCCATTCTCTCTGAGTGATCAGCCATGGACATGCAGAGACCAGGCACAGGTTAGCAACTGAAGAGCCTTCTGCACCCACCCAGAGCACAGCACAAGGTGCCAGACACTGAACTCAGAGGTCTGCCCTGTCCTGCTCCACTGCTTTCCCCAGGAGCACCCTTACCTGTGTACGCACAGAGCAGCCAGGTGCCGATCAGAGGGGCGAAGGTCTGGCCTGGCTTGGTGACCAGAGCCACCATCCCAAAGAGCAGGGCTGAGGCTGCCTGCTTCCTACGGTTCAGGACTAGGTCCTCGTCCACCAAGTCAGTGACCACCAGGTTGAGTAACTTACAAGTCCCTTCTGTGAACACACGGTTGCTGTAAAACAACAGGCAAAGCACTGAATAGGGCTATCAAGAAATGACAGGAAAATGTGACATATCAGAAAAAAATTGCAAGGGTGAAAAAGGTTTCCCCACACTTAAAGTAAGAATTTCAGAAGCCCTGGTTACAGGAGAGGAACACCATTATCAATAAGACCTTGTACCTTGCAGTGACACCTCAGATCAGTCCTGACCTGCTACACAGGTCAGACAGGACACACTGGGCCTGTGGCTCACAGGCACCTGCAGCACACACCAAGGGCTGCAGAGGAGAGAAGCTCTCAGCAGGCTGGCAAAGTCAGGTGCAGGCTGCCACCAGCCCTGCTGGTCTGTGACCTCCTGAACACCACTGCCTCCCTCGCTGCAGCAGGGCAGCCTGTGGATTCTGCAGTGACCTGTCCCATGTGCTGGAAACCACATGGCTTATGTACAATCCTGCCCCCTGTTCCCTGTCTTCCACTGCTCTTAAAACAAGGACAACTCATTTTGCTTCCCAGGAGGCAGAGGGCAGGGGAAGTGACTGCTGCTTGCCTACCTGGCAATGAAGATGCAGAGCAGATACACCTGATCAGGTCCTGCCAGGAGCATGACAACACTCAGAGCCAGCTTCAGGAAGAAGAGTCCTCGCACCACAGCGTAAACCCCACAGCGGCGGCAGAGCGACAGGAAGTAGAGGTTGTTGAGATGGGGGGCAATGTAGGAAACACCTGAGCAGAGACAAAGGCACAAACAGTTTGATGGACTTTCACTTTCCATCATACCCCCAGACATGATACTGAGAGACAGCAAGATTGGCTGTTGTCAGCAGGACAATACAGAGTAGCTCCCCTGCATTTACAGAAAGTTGCAGCAGATTTATTCCCTGGCTTTGTGGCACAGCACACACTTTCCTACAGAGGGAGACCTTCTTCCATCAACCTCATGGAGAGGAAGGACGAAAAGACTTGCTAAGTGCCATGCAGAGGCTGCAACTCAGTGGCGGAGCAGAAATGAGAGAGACAGGACTGCCTGACCAGACCTGGCCTGTACAGAACCCTCCCAAGGGTAGCTCTAGGACCAATGCCCACATATCTCTGGCAGCTTGGAAATGGTCCATATGCTGAAGAAGTGACAAAATTCAGGGCTGTGTACTCTGCTGCATCCTGGGAACACTATCTGTATCCTTTAGTGCACAGAGCAATACCTCATTGGAGTCTGGTGTCTACCACACCAGGCTCATCCTTACTAAAAAAGGCACCACGTTACTTCTGTGCCCAGGAAGGACAACTCAGAGGTCTCAGGGAAATATGTGGAGTGCATGCATGTGTGAATCCTACAGCCCAGAGTCCTGCATGTGAGCACACACCTACCCAGATGGAGTTGGGGAAGAGCAAAACCAGATTCAAGCGAGGTCCTACATAACTCAGCTGCTCTCTCCAGTCCCACCTGAAACTCACCAAGCAGGAAGGATCCAGTAGAAACAGAGATCTGGTCTGACAACAGGTGTTCCAGGAACAGAGGGAAGAAGTTGCTGTTAAAATGGCAGTGAAAAACCTGTGAAGGCAGCATGCAGACGAGCTGGTCAGCAGGAACAGCAGTGAGAAAGAACAGAAAAAGCTAACAGCACTCTGAGCTCTGTTGCCCTAGAAGCCCCATGCTAAAGGATCATGCAGGATAGGCCTGGAGTACTTCAGCAGCACAAGAATTGGCTGTGGCATTTCTAACACTGCTGGCTGAGATAGCAGAGCTGCAATGCCATCAGCCACACCCACTTTGTGCCCAAAGTCAGCCCCACTCCCCAGCTGTACAGCACAGTGCTGCTGGGGCAGACAGGGCCAGCAGGTGACAGCACTGACCACGAGGCTTTGGGGGAGACAGTGGCATGGCAGGAGGAAGGAGGCAGCGGGCAGGAGGACACTGGTGAAGTATTGAGGCTTGAACACAAAGATGCAGACAAGCATCAAGAGCCTGCCTGAGAGGAACTGAGGGAACCCCAGGGAGCCATGACTGCAGCACACAAAGCTGGGCAGGCTGCCGGCATTTGGTAGTCATCACTGAAGAGGATGAAGAACAGAAACGGTAAAAGCCAGCTTGGGAGATGGATCCAGCTGGACAGCAAGTACAGTGATGTGAGCCTCAGGAAAACGGAAAGGGAAAGGAGACTGTGCTGACAGCCATGCCAGCAAACAGCACTCCTGAACTCATCTCCTCTGTGAGCCAGGCCCTGTGCTTCTGCATCCCACATGAGCTGCACAGAGCTCAGTCAGCCCCCATGACCCAGCCTATGCTGCAGGGAGAGGAAGGAGCATCCCACAGCTTGCTCAGGAAGTATTCTCAGTCACAAGCAGGGAGAGTGGCTACCAGCTGCTGAATCAGCCAGCATGCACAGGAGGCTCGAAGAGAAAGTGGGTGCTGAAAACATTTCTGTCCTTCCTGGGGAACTCACACACTGCTGAATCACCCATCTCAAACAGCCAGTGCTCATCCTCTGAATTGCAGCGTGTCACTTCTGTGCCTACCTGGACAAGATTCATGCAGACAAACCAGAGGAAGTTGCGATGCCTGGACAGCTGCTGGAGATACTCTGCCAGGGTGATCCTCTTCTCCTGGGGGATGGAGAGTTTCTCAATGTACAGCCTAAAGGAAAAGGAGGGATAAAAAGCAATCATAACTCCCTCACACCAAGACAGAGTCCCCAGCTCTCCCCATGTACATGCAGAGCTGTCTCTCATCAGCCCCACTCCAACCTTTCCTCTTCCTGGACCAATCAAAACAGTGGAGTCTACAACAATGATTGCTTATTGCTAGTAAGAAGCACCTGTGTTCTTAACACAAAATTCACATTTTTGTTCAGAAATGCCATCTTCTCTTATCAACCAATTCACTGTACATAGGTTCCTCTTCCAGGTCCCTGCAGTTACCTCACCTGGCAGATCAGGATTTGCTGCTACTACAGCATAAAGCTCACAGCTCATAACAAGGGATGACAAGTGAAGCAACCCGAGGAAGGAGCTGAACAGGGAAAATCAGCCTGGTGTGGCCTACCAACAGCCCAGCCACTATTAGGCAGCTGAAGAGAGTAATAGGGAGAGACATTCACTTGTCCAACTGCATAGGGCATGGGCAGCAATGTGGTCTCACACTCAAGCAGGAATGCTTTCATAGGCTGCTTCTAACATTTTACCTCTCATAGGCTTCACTGGGTGCTCTAGACATGAACTCATTTCATGTTCCAAACACTGGATGGCCATATAGCAGTTAGGCATCTGCCTCCAGTTTGGACTAGGGCTGACACAAGACAGTTTTGTTCTATTTTCAGAGGAGCCAGTGTGATAGCTGATCCTGAAAACTATCAATAGACAATAACCAGAGATAATTAACTTCTGCCTCATCCTCAACCTTCTCACACATTTAGTTTGTTGCAGATTTATGCCAAGCATTTGTCCCTGCTGAGAATTCATGACCCTTACTCTTTCAGGGCTGATTCCTGGTCCCATTTCGCTTTCTCATCAGCCTGAAAGCGCTGGCGGAGCAGCTGTGTGGACAGGGTGAAACCAACAATGGAGCAGAGGGCCAGCAGGACACAAAATATGCGAAAGGAAAAGAAATCCTCCTTGTTCCACACTGCATAGGACATGAAGACAGACAGGGAGCCTATGGCACTGAAGAGGGAGCAGTAGAAGTTGAGGCTTGTCCTGTCTTTTGCTGAAACAGCCAGGTCTGCAAGCAAGGCGTTGTGATGAAGGTCAACCATGGTGAGAAAGCTGTCATACATGCAAAGGCAAAGGAGGAACTGAACACCAGGATGAGCCCAGGCAACCCAGAAAGCCAGGAAAGAAATGGCAAAGAGAGGGCCATTGTGGCTTAGTGCTCTGAGCCTCTTCAGAACTACTTCAGGAGAGGAAATCTCTGCTCCTGCCCTGGAACAGAACAAAAAAAAAATATTTTAGGTACCTGGACAAAACCCTACATGATCACATATTCTTCCTCTCCAAGGAAGTCATGCAAGTGGCATAGACACAAACACAGCTTTTGCTCAAGTAACAACCACCCATATCAGGTACCTTCTCAGCTAATAGTGAATACACTGAAAATATGGGTTTAAGAAGGCCAAAAAGAAAAGGGATTTTTTTTTCTTGAGAGCATTTCTCTCCCTGACAGTGCTGTACTGTCTGCACTTTGCACAATCTAAATTATTTTCATGAGTGTTTACTAGTTGCAGGAAGCCACACCTAATTTTCATGAAAATGTTGATGTAAATACATGAGAAATGCTAATGGCCAACAGTATAGAGTTGTCTTGCCTTAGCTCCCATCCTAGAGAGTTTAGGAACAACTGGTCTGAGACATTCCCTATGGAAATAAATGTACTTTTCCCCCCTGTGCCTCCTAAAAAACATACAGAAACCACCTAACACCCCATTAAGAGGCTTGCTTATACAGCAGGGGCTTGAGATTTTAGTTGCCCATATTTCAGGTTCTGTACTACTTATGACTGTTAAGGGTTAGGGTCACATCTACCCAATAGGTGTGTGACTTTCTCTATACAGTCAAGTACTGAAACAATATTTATGAGCACTAAATTTCAAAGATGGCATGAAAAGGAGATATTTAAGAGTTCCATGCCCAATAAGCTATTCCCACACCCTCATTTTAAAGCTGCAAATTTGACATCATCTTCCCCAGAGACTAAACAACTTTCCAGACTCTTCTGGAAGCAGAACCTCACTTACTGTTGTGTGCTAAGGAACACTCGGTCACTCAGCCAGCCAAACAGAGGGTCATTGAGGCTGTTCCAGATCAGAAACACTGTCTAGGAAAGAAAACAGGACAGTGAAACAAACCACAGGACAGTTCCCTTCTGTCACCATAGCAAGCAGTGCTGAGCTGGCACAGTGAGCCACCAGCAGGAACTGTTCCAGCACACCTTCCCTGCCCCACCACCGCTGTATGCTGCCCCTCTTTGGGGCAACTGGCAGTAAGGGCAGTGGTTTTCACTGCCTGTGAAACACCCCGACATCTCCAGAGGAAAATGGCAGTCTTAAGAACTAAGTCTCTGCATCTTCTGTCCCAGTTTGTTGTATTTTTGTATAAGTGGGAAAAACTGAAAAGCCGGAGTTAGCACTTGGAAGGCTCCCTTGCTCCCTCTCCCAAAAGGGAACTGCTGTTATAACTAACAGTTTTCACATTTCTAGCAAGGAGCAGTCTTGCTTTCACAGTTTCCTACTTAAAGAGTGCAGAAGCCAATGGAAAAAAAACTAACCTCTCCTATCCAAAAGGACAGTTTATCAATCTTGTAGACAGAGACGAAGGTGTCCACATAGTACAGGAGGAACACGTTGTGCAAAATGGAAACAAAGAGCGACAGAGACCCGTAGATCACTGCAGTGGGCAGATGGAAAACACAAGCCAGCAGGCGCAGCCCCATGTTGGTGCAGTCAGTGTTCAGCTCCTTCAATCACCTCCATTTCACGTGAGATGTCTTCTCCCAACACCTACTATATCTTTGTAGGGGCCAATCCATTGTTGCTCCTGCAGGAGAGAAAAAAAGAATAAAATAAAATGAAAACAGATTCATTTTCTTAAATGAAAAGGTGAATCAAGTTAATTGGTAAATCTTTTTCTGCAGAGATCAGAATTCATATTGTTTTGAGGAGCTGCTCCAAAGTGGATTGGAGGGGATTTAAGAGACTAGAAGCTGCACTAAAGCTGTTTCATTAAGCTGAAGCCGGGCTGTGGGCTCCTGGGGGTATGACTGCCTCCTCCTGCCTGCCCTGTCCTTTACCCTGTAATGTTCTTTGTTATCCAGTAAGTAGACAATTAATCCAGCTCTTTAAAGACAAGGTCACAGGAGGAATCAAGTTAGATAGCTGCAAACAACAAAGCCTTCACAAAATACACCTAGTCACTGGTATTTTTAGGTACTAATGTAAATTTTTACCCAAATAAAAATGACAACAGTTGTGATGTAACCTCACATGTGCACAATGCTTTCCCCAGGCAGTCAGAGCTGACTGCACCTGGGCTGGCTCAAACAGGAGTTATTTATGGCGAGCAGTGCTGCTGCTTTGTGACATGAAGAGACACGACCAGAACACGACTGCAGCAGGCACGCTGCCATCATGCAATAAAAGTGACCAGAAGTGCCATAGCAGTTGTCCAGCTTGTCTTGGAGTGGTCTAAATCTTAGGACCATCATCTGAAATAAAGATGCTTTTGCTGGACAGCAATATACACAGAAATAAAACACGTAACACAGCAGCCTTACACCAGAACAAGTTGCTGTATGTTCACAAGGGGCTGAGTGTGAGAGGAGGATTCCTCACACCTGCATTGACTGGAGCTCATGGCCAGGAGGTGGGGCCAGAAACATTCTCTTGTGCATTTCGGGCTGAGCTCTCTCACACTTAGGTTGCTACAGACCAAGGCAAAACACAAGGCACTTATGTGCAACATAAGGGTTTCTTAAATCAGTACAAGTCAGCTCCTCCAGGCCATGCCATCATGAGAAGCCCTGTTCACAGCATACCCACATGAAGGATGACAAGGTTGTTATCTTGGCACTCTCAAAAGCAAGATAAAGTGCTGTGTGCCACTCCTGTTTCAACCCTCCAGAGTCTGCACTCACCCAATTCAGACATATCATGGGGGCTTTGCAATGTGGGATAAGACTGAACACATAAGAAATAGGAATCAACACACACTAGGCTCTTGGGCTTGCAACACCAGCTGCAGCAAATCTAAGCAGGAAATCAAGCAGAAGAATAAATGTCTGGGTACAAAACCTGATGAAACGCCAGTCCCATTCAGCATTTCCCTGAAGCCATGAGTCTGACCACTTCTAGGCAAGATTAGAAAAACAAGAAGTAAAAATAACCATCTGCTCTGCCTAGGCCAAGGAATTCCTCATAACTAGTTCAGAAGGAGCAGGAACAGAATTTGTTCCAATCAATGACATCACTAGATTGAAACTGCACCTCGGTTCCACTCCCAGCCAAAGCACTAGACCTCAACTGGATCCAACTGCAGAGCCCCTGTGCAGCTCAGACACCATTCTGCATCCCTGCCAGGCCAAAACTCACAGCCAGAAAAACAGAAGACGCTGCTTGGAGGGAATTCAGCCAGACAATGAGCCTTTATAGACATAATTAAAGACAGACAAGTCTCAAGGGGAAATTTCATTTTGTATGATCAAGAATTGGGTAGGAATCATGATGTGTAAAGACAAAGGTTAAGAAGAAGGGAGAGTTAAGGTAACTGTCCCAGAGATAAGTCCTTTGTCTCTCATCAAAAGCCTTCTGTGGAGGACTGATTGAAGAGCAGAAGAAGATACCAGAGTACTGGGCCCCCTGATGGAACTGTCAGGACACAAGAACTGGGAACACTCACTGTATCTAGCAGGAAGTTAGCTTAAAGCACACAAAAGTATTTTTTTACCTGGCAGGTAGTAAACACCTGGCATTCATTACCAAAGGATATTAGAGAGCTGGGCAGCAGGATAAAAGGATTAGACAAATTCAAGGAAAACAGCTACTAAAGGGAACAAGGCAGGGAAATCCCCTCTGGCCACCTCAAACTAGCTGTGCAGGCTGGGGGGTAGACAAGTGGCCACAAATGGTGCCCAGACTCATATGCTCCTTCCCCTAAACAGCATCTCCTGCTGCCACCATGGGGCAGGATATGGGGAGAGACCAACAGTGTGACCCACTAGGGTGATTCCTATCCTGGGCTTGTCTTTGCTGTCCATTAGTGCAGCACTTCATGCTTTTCCCCATCCAAAAGGTGCTTCACTAAGCATGTTGCATAAACCACAGCTGTTGAAGTTTCCAGAGACACCTCATTTTGTCATATAAATGCTACAGCACTGTTCAAAGATGGCAAAATTCCACTTCCTTTCTTTCTGCCCCTTCATCACTCCCTCACAGATGTGCAAACTCTACAGCCAGCTGATACTTGCAAGTGATGTCATTTTTGCTAGGACAGTCATTAGGTCATTTGATAACTATTTTTTCCCTCCTCATCTGCAAATGTTCAGTTAAAAAAAAAAAAATAACATAAATCACAGTTGTCTGTAAAAAGCAGATTTTACATCTACACCCAAAGTACTTGTGTTATTGTCACACTGGTATTTTCATAACCTTTTCCTTGGGATGGAGAATTACTCATGGAGTATGTCAGAACTTTTCAACATGGGGCTGTAAGAAGTAATGGGAAAAGGAGCTGCAGGAGGGAATAGCTATCATTCATTCACACTGAACCACTAACACAGTCATAAAGCAGCAAACTCATAAATTAAAGAGCAACGAGTCTTTATTTGAGAAACTTCCTCCTCCGCATTTGACATCTGGCTCCTGCCAGTGACGTCCACAGATCTTATCTTCCTGAGGAGGATGTTGGAATACTGGCTACCAGGAAAGCACTGCTTTTGTTTGAGAGTGCTGGCATACAGCAGTGTCTGGAACACACCACAGCTTGGGGCTCACACATCTGCTCGGAGCTCCTCGCCAGCTCACAGCTGGACTCACGAGTCCTCCTGTCCCATGGTGATTCGGCAATGCTCTGGCATCACAACAAGGCTGAGCTCCAGCCTCCCACAGCTGAAGCACTTGCACTGAGCCAGCAGCAGAGCCATACATGTGAATCTTGGCTCAAGCTGGCCTTTTAAGCAGGGCCAGATGATTTTCATGTGCTGAAGTTGCCACTCAGCAACCTGAAACAGCCATCTGCAGCCCTGACTGCACTATCAGGATGACTCTCGTATTCACTCTCCCCTGTGTGGGTAATGCAGGCTGGAATATCCCAAATAATACTTCAGGATATGTCTGTGCTTGCTTGAGCTGCCACTACACCACCTCTGGTGCATATTCTGGGTTTTGAGGGGTTTACTAACAGAGGCCAAATACACCAGCTCTGTATCTCTGCAACTACCACACAATAAATCCACCCAGCAGCTGGAAAAACCACCTGAGAGAAAACCCTATTTATAGACATTTGTCACAGCCATATAGGGCTGGGCTGCTGGTGGTCCAGCCCCATTCATAGGGAAGCTGGGCTGGAGCTGCACCTGTGAAAGAGCTGATGCCCTGTAACCTGCCCCAGCAAAACGCCTGGTGCTGGGCACATCAATTCCTCCCAGAGCCTGCAAGTGACAGTCATGTATGTCCTTCTTTGGTCAGGATTATCCACCAGTGATGAGCACATTTTGGGAGCATAGACCAGGTTCTGCACTCTCCTCCTGCACACGGTACCCCAGGACACCTCCACAACACAAGACATCTCAGAGGACCCTCACCCCATAAAGCTACCTGGATTCTGGCAGAACTTTGTCAGTAAAATTAAAAATCCCTCCACAGAGCTATTTGAATGAATGAAACCAAAAGAACGCCCATTTAAACTAAAAAATACCACTCAAAATCCTATTTCTATCCCAGGAAAGCTCCTTCCTAGACACACACTTCACAAAATTTAGGCTCCTCTGACTAAACTTTGATCTTGTACACTATTTTAGAGATTAATATAGCTCCAGGGCTCTCAGTTTCTCCACTCCATACTTCTGAAACACTCGTAACACCCTCGGATAATCCTTTAGTAACAAGGACTCTTGAGAGAACACCAAACACAGTCCTGTGTGAAACATGAACAAGCACCCCAACAGCAGGCTCCCAGCAGCCTGGTATCTGATGGGTAAAGCAATGAAACCTTTGAAATCACCTGGATCAGGCATGGAAACGTAAGTGGAAAAGGTCATGAGGGCGTTTCCCAGTAGTGTTTACCAATTCAGCAATCACTGACGACAGTGCATCATGAGGTTAAGTAATATCCTTCTTATTACAAGCAATCATGTGCTTCCATTGCTCCTGCTGAGTTCATACAGGCAAACACAACTGCCACGCAGACAATTAACACCCTGAACCAGCTGGGAGCTTCCATGGAGCTGTGCCCCAGCTGAGCAATCTTGTTCAATCAGATCTCATTCCCTAAGAAGAGCACAAGGTTTGTCAATATAGAGATAACTGGGCAGATCTCACTGCCTTGGAACTTGGCAAGGCTTTTCCCTTAACAACACGCAACATCCTGTGTCTAAAGAACTCATTGTTTTACAATGCAAAGGAAGTGTGTTAGAAGTATTAAAATACTTGTTCCTGATCATCTGCTGTCAATATAAGCTCTAATCTTGTAGCGGACCTTACAGCACTAGGATGAGAACCATTGCCAGGTAACTCTGGCCTCAAGTTACAAAAATAGAAGTAAATTTGAAATAATAATTGAAAACAAGCCCCAAGAGTTGGTTCAAAGGAGCTACAAAATGGGATTATATAATGCCTGCTCTTTGTTAAGACTTAACAAAAAAATCCAGGTGAATAGCAACTTTTTCCCCTCTGCCAAGTGCAGCCAGCAGGAGTTCCTGCTACACAGCTTCCCAGGAGCAGGGAGTCTCTTCAGCCATGCAAAACCTCCCAAAGGCACCGTCCCACTGCAGCCCCAAGGCCGCTCGGCACGGGCTGGTCACCAGCTGTGGTGCTGATGTCCCACGTGCAGAGGAGCGCAGGGAGCGAGGCTGGAGCCGGGGACACCCTGACTGGGGACATGCCCAAGCAGCGCTGCCACCCCTGTGCCCCATCGGCAGGGACCCTGTGCGCTGAGGGGAGCCTGCCAGAGGCACTGCCATCCTTCCCTAATGAGCTCTCCAGAGGCACTGCCACCCTTCCCTAAAGGGCTCTCCAGAGGCACTGCCATCCTTCCATAACGGGCTCTCCAGAGGCACTGCCACCCTTCCATAACGGGCTCTCCAGAGGCACTGCCACCCTTCCCTAAAGGGCTCTCCAGAGGCACTGCCACCCTTCCCTAACGGGCTCTCCAGAGGCACTGCCATCCTTCCCTAACGGGCTCGCCTGCGGGCTCCATGGCGGTGGGTTGAAGCGTGCCAGGTGAGGGGAAGGCGTAACAGGGACACCAGTGACCCGCGGCACGCTCCGGGAGAAGGGGCAGTGCCAGAGCCGCCTCTCCCTGGCGGGAGGGAGGCAGACCCCACCGGCTCCAGCACCGAGCCCTGCCCGCGGGCACTGACACCAGGGAGCGACGGCACCCCGGGCCCAAAGTGGGATCACCCACCATAATAGAGAGCAGCATCCGCCAGGGCTCTACCACTGCAGGGAAGGGGGGACCCCCCTTCACCGCAAAGGCGCCCCCACTGGGGGGTAGTGTTTCTCCCACCCTACCCGAAGCACCTTACTAAGCGAGCAAGGGGTCCGTCCCCCCGCCACAGTACAGGCGGGGAGACAAACCGGGGCCAGCGGTCAGGCGGGAGAAACGCCCACCCGCCGCCTCGGCGCCTCCTACCTGCGTCCGGTACCGGCGCTCCCCCGCCGCTCCGCCGTCGCACGGCGCGGCCGCGCGTGCGCGCCCTCTCAGCCCCGCCCCGCGGCCATTTTGCATCCTGGCAAGTGAAGCCGCCGACATCTCCCGGCAGCCATCGCGTGTGAGGTCACTCCGCTCCCTTATTTGCATATCCCCGCCCCCGGACGCACGGGCCTCTCTGGGCCGGCGCCATCTCTATGGTCCGTCCGCCCGTCGCCATGGAAACGCGGCCTGGCCGGGTCGCCAGTCCTGGGAGTCAGGGAATCGTGGAATCGTCAATATTGCACGAGATCTTCAAGTTTATCCAGTCCACCCGCCAGCCCAATGCCACCACTGTTACCCCTAGAGCACTGAACCGTATCACTCAGTGCCAGATTCGGAGGCCTCTTGAAAACCTCCAGAGATGGCTACTCCACCACCTGGGCAACCAATTCCAATGCCTGATCGAACAGCTGGGGAAAAAAAATCTGATATTTAATCTGTATCGCCACTGTCCCAGCTTGTGGCCGTTTTCTCTGTCCTTGTCAGTGTAGGAGAGACCAGCCTCCACCTCATCACAACCTCCGATCAGGGTTTTTAAAGAGCAATGAGATCCCCCCTGAGCCTCCTCTTCTCCAAAGAGCGTCTGCCAAGCTGAAGAATGACACAGTGGAAACAAAAATATATGTCTGGCTGCTTGGGCAGGTGGGGCAGTAATCCAGCAAATATGTGATCTCAGTAATCAGCAATTTACATTTCTCTCCCACAAGTAATTTCCATTCATCCTGTGTATTTCAGAAAATAGGGACTATCATTGTCCATTATCATTTAACATCTCTCTGTGGCTCTTTCTCTCAAAGAAGCAACTCCCATGCTCAGTAAATGCATCACCTTCCCTCTCTCACTACAAGAGTTGCTTCCATTCAGCTGTTCTCCAACTTCACCAGGGGAAATTTCACAGGAAAAATTGAGGCAAAAGCCAATTGCTATGTACAGAAAGATACTATTACACCCTATTACTTCCCAATGCTTTTGCACATTAGATTTACTAGTAGCTTCTTAAGCAGGTCATTTTTATAAATTTGTAGAAGCCAGACAACTAATTGTAATCAACATGGTTTGTAATTAAAGAGTGATTTGTAGGTATTTAGCTTCAGCTGTTGAGATCACCTGCAGCAGAGCAAGGCATAAGGCACTAATCAAGGAATCATTTAGTTTGGAAAAGACCTCTAAGCCCGTGGAATCAGGAAGCATCTCAAAGGAGCTGCACTACTGCTGCTGCTGTGCTGGGTGATGATGAGCTGCCCTTGCAGACAGTCACCCATTCAAAACTCCTGTGGAGATTTCTGTCTCTAAAGGTCCACCACAGTGCAGGTGCTAACAATAAGGTAGTGCTGATGGGAGCCACTGATATGGCTTCTTAATTACAAGCTGGAGGAGCTGTGAGTATAAATACCAGCTTAGGTGTAGCTGTGTGTGAGTAAGAGGCTTGGGGGAAGTAAAATTAAGTGAGAGCTGAAGGGGGTTATTTTTGTGCTGTTTAATGGGAGATTCTTCTCTGTATTAGTTAGTTTGTTGCTTTAAAGGTTATAGTTCTTTATGTCTTGTTAATAGTGCTTTGCTGACTTGAGAAATAACCTGAGATTTTGGTGAGTGCTTTTCAGGTTTTTCTGTACTGGCTTTATGTACTGATTTTTAGCTGCTTCTTTACTCATGTTGTGTATCCTTGCTCCCTGTCTCAGCGTGTAATGTAATTGCTGAAGGAATGGGCTTCCTGTTGCTGCCTTTAGGTATAAGGGCAAGTTCAGGCAAGTTTTGCAGCCCTGGTTACTACAGGAAAAACTTCTGTATCTTAGGGCATCTTCTTACTCTCTGTGTGTCCTTAAGGCACTTCAGTGAAAAAGAGCCTGTAGAATGTAACCTGCTTTCTTAAGATCAGGTTGTGTATCCTACTGTTCCTTGGTTGAGTGGAGGCATTGTCTTGGTTGTCTTTTCTCTGCCTGTGAGTATATGTGTGCCAAACAAATGTCTTTCTGTGTTCTACACTTGTAGACTGAGCTATTTTGCACTGTTGTTGCAGTTATATGCTATCTTAAATGTTTGTAGTAGCAGAGCAGTGTACAACTGAGATATTCTGTATTTTGCCTGGCTTTTTAAAACACAACTCCCTTTGGAGGTGGTGGCCCTTTCACATCTGCTGTTTGCTCATGTGAGTGTAAGTTGGTGTACAGTAGCATAACTTGGTTATAGCATTGATCCATGCTAGTGCTCTACTCTGTAACATTCCCAGTACCACCTGCTTGTGAAAGATACTAATGTAAATTGTTATTGTTGTGTGATGAGAGACTTTAAACTCTTTAATTTGGACAAAATTACATAGAAATGCCTTTGAGTGATTGCATTCCTGGAAACACAAGATTTTATTTTGATTCCTATTTAAAAAAAATCAATTACATTATTTGTGAGCTATGTTCCATATTGTCTAAAGACCATAACAGAAAGTAGTTGGGTTTTGGGGTTTTTATTAAGTTATAACCAAGTCGTAGATCAGCAGATGCTGCAGCTGTCTGCCTTGGTGATGCAATAAGAGCAGTATTCCCATGGGTAATTCTAGCTCAGGTGCTTGAACTTACACTAGAAATGCAGTGTGTGTTGCTGTTGTAACAGAAAACCCCCTTATATGCTAGAGGGGTGTGTTGTATGTAATACAACCTCAAAGACTGGATAATCTTTTCTGCTCTGCCCTATTGTTTAGGGTGCTGATTCCCTGGGAAGATTTAGTACAAGTGCATAAGACTGTGCCTTCTGTACTTTCTGCATATCCATCCTGGCTGCAGGATATGTGGGAATGGTATCTAAGTGTATTTAAAGAATGAAGAGTTAAAATACAAATAGCTTTCTGTAATACTGGTGTTTGTCAACAGAGGAAACCCCCTGTAGGCACACATTCCCTCTGGAGCCCTAGGCTGGGTGATCTGTGAACTCCTTTGCAGGATATCAGGAGACTCTCCCAAGAGCACTTCAAGGACAAAGACTTGTTAATCAAGCAGCTGAGAGCACAGAATGCTGTGGAAGTGCAAAACATGTTGCTTTGCTATGCAGACTGTCTGTGTGTAAGATAAGAAAGTACTGGTAGGTAACTAGAGCTGGGCATGGGAATTAAGGCTGGAATTGAATTATTTGTCTTGGAATGCGTAAATAAATAACACATAACCAGGAGGAACCAGATAATTATGGAGTGTCTGAAGCAGCTCTTGCAGGGTAAAACCTTTCAAGGTCACCTGCATCTTATCAGTGTAAGGCTGAGATTGCCAAGGTAACGATATTGGAGTTGTCAGGCTTAAATATGGATGTGGCAAAACTGAGGAACAAATAATCTGGGTGGATTGGCTGTTTGGGAGGAGACTGCCATAAGGGAAGCGTGAATGTGCCAGAAAAAGTGGATCCTGAAATAGGGGAATAATATATAAAGTGAAACAAAGGTAAGATCAGCTGACTAAAGGACTGCAGGTGTCTGTGAGTGATAGTGAAGTCTGAGGACTCAAGCCCACAGGAATTCATGAAGTGATGCTCCTTGAACCTGCTGGACTCTAGGTCAGGTCTGTGTTGGAAAGAATTGTTGTGGGAGGGCAGAGCAAATTGGGGTGGGTGTGCATCCTAGTGCTAAGTGGTGTGGGAGGTAAGGGTGACTCAACAGCATCATGTGTGGTTTGTAAGACTAAATTAGTAGCTTCATAACTGTGTGCAAAGTGATATAAATAGCCATGAGGTTATTGGCCATTTAGTTGACTTAATGGTGTGCTTGATATAAGCTAGTGCCCTGAGTCTGTTCTCTTAACATTGTAATATGGAGGGGAATAGTTGGGGGCTCACCCAGGACTTCCTGATTTGGAAACCTGAGCTAGCTGATATTGAGCTCTCTTCTTTGAAGAAGAGCATGTGTGGATGGAGATGATGAATTTCAGGTGAACTCAGTAAGAGGAGGAGCAGGTCTGTGCAGGCTGTGCTTTAACATGGAGGAGATCCTTATTACTAAAGGCTATGAAATACACATTGGAATATGCTCAGCTAAAGAAGGGAGTAGTGTCGAGATATAGAACTGTGTCTAGAAAATGGTTTAAATGAGAAAAAATGTGATGTCTGGGATGCTGAGGCATGGGATACAGATCTGAGCTTCAGGTGAGGAAGGCATCTGATGCAAAGAGTGTCTGCAGTGGTTATTGGGAAGATGAGAATGGTGGTGGTGGAAGCTTTAATAACACAGAAGTTAGGCTAAGCCAAAATAAGAACATAGCAGAAAAAGAGAAACTGGAGTATATCCAAAAATGTATACTCTTGTGCAGCAGACACCTACTGAGAGAGAGCTGAATGGTGACAGTGTCAGGATCTCTGTGGTAGAAGCAGGCAGGGATGTTTTCTGGAGCCTTGCCTGCTGATGCAGTCACCCTATGGTAACACTCATCATGTTTTATTCTTGGTGGCACAGCTGCTCCAGAGCTGCTGGTTTATCCAGCAGCTGCAGTCAGAGTAGGAGTGGCTGCTCCAAACCTCTGTCACCAGCAAGTTGCATTTTGACTGCTATTTGAGCAAAGTTATGCAGGGGGGTAGTTTCTGGATAACTGCTGCCAAGTAAAGCCTTGCTCTGCAATAACTTGGCCTTTTCCTGGGGTTTTGATTTCATACAAAGTCTGGGCTTTGCACAGACCTCAGAAACAAATGCCAGACCCACACTAGACTTCAGTGCTTTCTGGGAATGTTGCTTTGAATAGTTGAAATGGATCTATTTCTTCTTCAAAGGGCCTCTATAAGGGGTGACTGACTGTAATATGCATTAGCTGCTATTTCCACACTTACCAGTGCCAGCTGATGCTTTTTTCCTTGTGGTGCACTAGTAACAGCAGGGTAAGACTGGTGTCTTCTGGCTTCAGAAGTTAAATTCTCCCCCTTGGCTGAGCTGAAGGGATTGTTCATGGAGCTCTTAGATCAGCTGTGCTTGTGGTATCTTTCCAGTTGGCTTGGGCTGCTGTAAGAATTTGGGTAGTGAAGTAATTCTTGATAGAAAGGTCCCTGCTGTGGGGTGAAGGGAAACAGAGCCAGAGCCCCAGCATTTCTGGGGCAGTTTCTCAGACAGGGTTAAAGATGGGGGAGGCCTGTTCTCTACAGCATTGATTTGTATTGCTGCTAATCACCTTGAACTAGGCATGATGCAGTAACCCCTTGTGCAAGTATTTAATGCTTCTTGGAGTACTTTGCTGGGGCAGTATGGGTTGGTTTTCTCTTGGAGAGTGTAGCAAAATGTGGCACTACTTTGTTTGCGGAGTTGAGTGGACTTGTGTTCAAAATTCAAGTTTTTACATTATTAAGTAGCACTAGCATGGGAATATGATCCTCTAGATTAAAAAAAAAAGGCCTGAAAAGGCCTAGCTTTTAATGAGCTATTGCATTTTCCTTGAGTTCCTGTGTTGTTGCCAGGCGTGCCTGGCAAAGAGAAAGCATCCCATTTAGGGAGGCAGCCAAGTGCCTGTGTCCTAAGACAAGTATTGGTGGTGCAGGTTCAAAGTTATTGTGTTGTGGCTTTTTTTACTGCTCTTCCACCTCCCCAAGAAGTATTTGGAAGTTCTCTCCTGGATGAGTTTTATTGAAAAGAGCTCAAACCAAGTATAACCTTAAGTTGGCAGTAAAGGGATAGAAGTGACAAGGAAAAATATGAAACTGCTTTGTCATGATCTTCTCCCATGCACTATCTCCAGCTACCAGGATGCTGGATAAGTGTGTGGGACTGACACCAGAGTGATGGAAGACAAACCTTGGCTGAATAAGATAATTGAATTTTAACATCTTACTTCAAGCACTCCTTGGAGTTTTGGATTTTAAAAACATCCTTCAAATATTTGTAAGGTGGCAACAGTTTTGCAGACTCTGCTCAAAATGGGGAGACTAACTGGAAATAGCATATTACTTCATCCTCTTGGCTGGGAGAAATTGGTACTTTTTCAGAATTCATTCCTGTACCCTTGGGAGTTGTTACAGAGCAATAGCAGGAGATCCGTGGTGGGGAGCATGGGGTAAAAAGCTAGAAAGAATAGTCTGAAAGCTTGAGTGCTGTAACAGAGGAAAGGATGACTTTATGGGATCTTCATTTGTGAGCTGATTGCAGGCTATGTAATGGGACAAGAATAGTCTTGGTCAAGACTTACAGTAAATTAGATGGCCATGTCCTCTGCCATGGGTCCAGTGTCTCTAAAGTTGTGTTGGCTTGCAGCATTGTTCCCTGAGGAAGTATTCAAACCCATCCAAACTGCCAGCCTGACCTGGGGACCCTGCTTCAGCTGAACAGAAGACTTTGTGAAACCACTGTCTCTAGATGTGTGAGACACTTGTATGAAGTTTCACATGTTGGGTGTTGTGGCACACCTGTATGTTGGTACTGCCCATGATAGTCAGGCTTAATCTTTCTCCTACAAAATGTGTAGTCTAGCATGGAAATGAATATTTACACTTTCCTCTCTTCTGCAGCTCACAGTGGTCACCTAAAAACCAAATTCAAAGCTAGCCTAAGTAATAGTAAAGATCTATGTCCTGAAATCTTCAGAAAAGCCATAGACTTCTGCATTTTTAGCAGGTAATTTCTGCTGCTTTAGATACTAGGAAAGCCCTACCAGACTTGGGCATTTTTGTTTTAACTAGTGGTGGATTCATCATCTGTAGTAACTGAGAGGGCTGAAACAAAAGTTTCTCTTATCAAATGTCCTCTCTAGTTTTGTATTGCAAACATTGCTTGGTTGCTCCATAGCAACTCTGTGTGGGGCAGCTGGTGTGAAGCATACTTTGCTTGGCAGGCCTTTTTTGGAGCTGTGGTGTCAGTCCCCTTGACCTGCACCAAGATGTTTGAGGAGGGAAAGACCCTGCCAGATGACTGGGGCAGTGGGTAAGGGAATTGCTGGAGTCAGCTCTGGCAAGCCTGGGAATAGTCTGCAGTATCATGTTCTCACCAAGAAGGGTATGATGATCTTTTGTTAGTTTTCTGTGACCATCTTTGGAGTTTTCTCTTTTTATTGTACCTGGTGTCTCATCCAGTTCCAGTCAAGTGGGATTTGAACCCTTTTCCAGCAAGGTCAAAACTGCTGGAAAGACTTTAAAAGACAGGCTGCCTTGTCTCCTGCTGTGGCCTTTCTTACTGCTGGGTCCCTTGTTGCTCCCTGCTGCCAAGCACTGCTCCCAGTGCCCTGGCTTGGGGAGGTTTGGCTCCCAGGCACAGCTTGCTGTCTGCCCATCCAGGTCATCTGTGCCACCATACCTGGCCCGTACTGATGGATGTCAGTGGCTCTCAGGAGCACAGAAGCATTTGGCAGAGCTTAGCTTAGGCTTTAAGGACTGCTTTGCCTGTTCCTGCTCAGGACATCCAAGTGCTGGGCAACAGATGTAATTCTTCTTTTTGTTTTAAACCAAGGTATAGCAGAGCTTGAAAGTGAAGCAAAGAAGGATGGTAATCTGGAGAGACAGATCAGCTAGGGTCCCCTATCCCTTTCTGGTCTTCAGTTCTTCCTGAAGAGTTGGAGGCTGATATTTACTTCTGAGATCAGGCCAGCTGGTACTGGAGAAACAAAATAAGTAGGAGCAGGTGGATGATAGTATGGTTTGAGTTGGAAATTACTTAAAGACTATCCAGTTTCAATTTCTCTGCCATGAGCAGGGGCACCTCCCACTAGACTGGGTTCTCAGAGCCCCATGAGGTCCTACCTGGAATGCTTCCAGGGATGGGGCATCCACAGCTTCTCTGGGCAGCTTGCTCCAGTGCCTCACCACTCTCACAGTAAAGAATTTTTATGTCTAATATTTAATTTGAATTCACTCTTCATCAGCTTAAAACCATTCCCCCTTGTCCTATCACTGCTTGCCCTTGTGAAAATTCCCTTGCCTCCAGAAAACTCTTTGAAGACCCCCTTTAAGTACTGGAAGGTGTTATAAGGTCTCCTTGAGAAGAAACTGGGGATTGGACCCCTTCCTCAAGGGGTACCATTTAATGTTGCTGTTTGGAGTTGGTTTTCTTAAACATCTGGCTTTTGATGTCTTCCAGCCATCAGATAGCCTGATAAATGATCACCTTCCAGGCAAACCCTGTTTTCCCTGAAGCAGTGTCTGTTATTACTTCCTGCTAAGTGTGGGACAGGACCAGGCAAGCTGGTAGTGGTGTTTTCAAAGTCCTCTTCTCCTGTACACGTGGATTTGTCATGCTGTGGCTCAGGCTGAAGGTCAGTATGAACAATAGGCAATTGTGTAATGGTGGGGTAAACTGCACTGTCAGCCCCGGGAGCACTGGGGTGCAGCCCTGCAGGGGCAGGGCAGGAGCATTGTGCCTCCTGCCTACCCAAACCTTGTTGCAACACACCTGAGCATTCAGAGCAGAGCCAGGAGCTGGGGCTCTGTGCCTGTGCAGGTAAGGCTGTGTCTGGGCAGTGTGAGAGCTCTGTGCTGGGGCATGGGGAGAGCTCTGTGCTCGGGAGCTGGCAGGGACAGGGCTGCACCACGCAGCTGTGTGGTGGAGCCTGCAGAGGCCACCCAGCCAAGACTTGCCCTGATGGGTTTGCAAACTTCCTCTGGGCTGTGAAGTCTTGTGTAGGCTGTCAACATGCTCCTCCCGGGTAATCTGCTCCTCCCAGGGAAATGTATTTGCTTCTGTGCTGGGGCATGTGACAATGCTGCCCTGAAGCACTTCTAGTCCCGCTTAATCCTCATCTTGTTCTCTCTTATCTCTTCAATTTGCTTCCTCTTGTGGATCATCCTGCCGTGCTGAGCCACCAGCTTGTTCCCCTTATCTTCCTTCAGTGTAAAATCAAAGCAGTTAGTAGCTGTGCTCAGGCTGCCTTGTGATGTACCCTTGTGATATATAAAGTTTAGATGGTCTGTCAATCCTTCTCCTTGCAGCTGCCAGGATGACCTGAGAGCAATGATGCTGAAAGCCAAAATGCAGGTGCTATAGAAACTTTTGAGCAAGAGCTGGTCATCAAGTAGATGTGAACAGCTTCTCCAGGATTGTCCTTAGCTGGTATGGAGCAGCCCACTGACCTAGCAGAAGGGATGTAAACTGGGCTTTGTTTTGTATGATGGATGCAATAGCTGCACACTGTGCAGACCACTTGCTTTGAAATACAAGCACTTCACAGAAGTGTGGATCTCGATAGGGGATGCATGGATGAGCTATTTAAAGAGGTACTGAGACTGGCTTTTAAGATGAGACCACTTATTCCATGTGCCCACCTCGTGCTGCCATTGACATACAACACCCCTTTGGATTTTTGTGCTGGTTTTGAGCAAGTTAAGGCGAGTAGGTAATGAAATTTGTTTCATTTCCTCCTATTTGAGAGGGTGATGGTTATGATGAGCTTTGTCTCCAAGGCTGCAAGTCTTGTTTAAGGGTGCTGCCTGGTCTTGACTCAATGTTCCAGTGTTGTTCTCTGTATGGGGTGAAGGCTTCTAGCCCTGAACCAATGACAAAAGTAGGCTTGAGCTAGTTAGTGTACATTATGAATCTCTAGGAACAGGAGGAACCACTGCTGGTTAAAAAGAAAAACCTCAATTTTGTAGTACCCAGCATTGCTTGTGTTGGGCAATACTTAAAGGACTGCTGAACTTTCATCTCTCTTTCTTGGCAACGTGTGTGAAAGGCAGCTCTAGTTAAGGCTGAAGCAAGAAGAGGCCACAGGATCTGAACTACATGGGAAAAAAAAAATCTAATTTGCTGCCTTTAGTTCTGTGCATGGTCTTTTCCTGTCTCTGATAGCATAGGGCTGGTTTTGTGTTTTGGGTTTTTTTTTTTTTTTAATGCTATATCCAGCTTCCTTTCCTACCCTAGGGGAGAGGATAATGAGTCATGGGAGGACATTGCTTCATGCCCTGGAGGATGCTTGGATATCTGGCAAGGGCAGGCTAGGAGCAGATTCAGCTGTAGGTCAGAGTTGCTCAAGGTAAACGCACACTTTAACTAGTGAGACCAGAAAGACAAACCTGTACATGAGAACTTGTCAGAGGAAATGGCATATGCCTGGATTTTGCTTTAGAAATAAACAGCAGGTACAGCTCTTTTTTTTGCTTATCAGAGTAAAAGCAGAGCTTTGGGAGGATGGGGAGAGAGCCAAGGACAGTTGAAAATCTTTTTAAGTTTTCCTTGTCTGGGCAGGATGTCTGTTGACATGACTGCAGTAGGGTTGGGCTGCTGCCTCTTTTGTTGCTTGCTTATTTTGTTTCTTTCCCTTGTGCCTGCCTTCTCCATGTTCATGCCTGCTCAAGGGCCTTCAGCTCCTTGCAGTGTCTTGTTGCCTCCCAGCACTGCAGGCAAAAGTCAGGAGGATATGAGGTTGACTGATCTGCCCTCGCTGGTCTTTATCAGCTTGTTCTTGTATTTGAAATTGAGATGTGTGGGTTAAATGATGTCTTGCAGAGCAGCTAACAGGCAGCCACTGGCATTGTGGCTCCCTTGTTCTAGGTAGGTTACTGCCCCTGAAAGCTGTGGGGAGCTCCTTGTATTAATTATTAATTAGCTGTTATGTTTACAGTGCTAAGTATATCTCCTTATTCAGCCTAAAATGTATATAACCAATAAAATTCTTTCCCTTCCCCTTCTGTCCTCACAGCTTTTGAGACTCAACAACTACTCTAGAGAAGCGTCTCCTGTGTGAAACCCCAGGCTCCTGTACAATGTACCAATCCAGCTTTGTGCCACGGGAATATTACCCAGCCATGATCCCACCTTCTGCCTACACCTACCCACCACTGAGGCCTGGGAGAGCAGAAGATGTGTCCAGCTCTGTGGTGTTCCCTCCCATCCGCATGCACAACCTCTACAGCCGCCCCATCACCTTTGTGCTGGACCGGAGCAGCTACCCTGACTATGTGGGAGGGCAGGTGGAGTATCACCATCTCTACGGTGCCTCCAATCCCTATATCCACCCATACCACCCCTGGCACTTCCCTCCCATGCTCCCTATCCCTCTCTACAATCCCTATGCAAGCTACTATCCCTATGCTGCCTGCCAGAGGTCAGATCAGTATCGAGACACGTGGCCTGAAGGCTTCACAATGAGAGGGGAGCTTCAATGGGGGAAGCTTGGAAAGGTGTTTGGGCCAAGGAAAGACCTCCCAGAATTTGTGAAGGATGATCTCCGGAGGGTTTATGGCACCTACCCCCGGACCAATGTTTCCATATCCTATCGGAAAGGAGAGTTCTTAGTCAAGGGAGATCCCAAGACAGAAGACCAGGAATGTGCAGTGGAGAGGAAGGTCATCCAGCAGGCTGTGACCCCCAGTGCCAGTGAGGCAGATGACAGCAGTGAGGACCGGAACCGTAAGAAGAAAAAGAAACTGAGGCACTGAGGTAGTCAGATACCCAGTGGACTGATGCTCCAGTACCTTCATGGGAGCCAGCTGGCAGCTCTTTTGGTGTGGTTGGCAAGTAACACAAGCAATGGGTGCCACCATTCCTGTTGGTTTCTTTTAGTTGCTCCCCATGCTCTACAATCTTGTGGCAGATCTACCCTTTTGGATGCACAATGCCCATTCTGTGAAGAAACCACATGACACTTGACTCTTGGTTCAGTTAATTGGTCCTGGTTTTGAAATGAACACTAGATTTTACACTGGTTTGATTGACTGGTCACAGCTTGGTACAGAATCTCCAAACTGCAGGCCTTGATTAGAGAAAATGGGTCTCTTCTTATTTTGCAGGGGAAGGGCCAGTAAACTGGTTCTCTTCCTGGAGAGATAAAAACTGAATTTCCTTCAGGCTTTGAGTAGTGCAGGGTTTCTTTAACACTCTCAAGAGCAATTATCTGTTTGTCTTGTCACTGCTGTTTGTGACCATATCATTGTGCTTTATCACCACTTGAGGCCTATATGCAGCACTTCCCTACACACTGGTGTCCCATCCTCTTACACTTGATAACATGGTGCTCAGTTCTCCTGGCCACATGTCCTTACTGAAACTGCTGTTGAGGCCTTCCTCTGGGTCTGACTGGGCTCTAGTTGGAGGTGCTGGCCCTCCAATGAGGTTACTGGAGTTGTGTGAACCACAGCACTTCCAGAGCTTGGTGGTTATGCTGGAAGCCTGGAGGGCTGTGAGGGGAATGAGTCTTACTTGCAAACTTCTGTACCTTTTAAATGACTATAAAAAATAAACTCAAATGCAAATACTTATTTTTGATTCTTAACTACCTAACTTCAGTCTCCTTTGTGAGCCACTTGCAATCAGATCTGGCACCTTTATGTGAAGTTATGGATGGTTTCTGCCATGGTTCATGCTCAGCTGTGGTAGCTTGTCCTGCTTGGCAGTTCCCTGCCTTGCCCTAGTTTGTTTTCTGTCAGCTTCTCTGGGAACCAGCAGGAACTTTATAAGCATACAGGATAGACAGGGGACCTTCTATCCCCCTGTAGTCTTCCCCTGACCTCCCACATGGGAGGCAATGGGATGTTACCTATCTGCCTAGCAAAGGAGAGACTATGAGTGTCAACTTGAAGGCCCTTGGTTGTTTTGAATTGCTATAAAGTGAAAGCAAGTGGATTTTTTTTTTCCAGTTAGTGCGACAGGTTTTGTTTAACCAATTGCCAAAATGTCTTGGCAACTGCCTGCATTTCCCCTTCCCATTTAGCTTCTTGGAAATGTGTTAACTGCTGCCAGACAAGGCTGCAAGAGGGCTGAACCAGAAAAACTGCTGTAGAAACCTTGGACCAAACTTTGCTGTGTTGCAGACAGTGCCAGTGGGACTTACTGAATGGGCTAGAAAAGGCCTCTGTTAATTACTGCTGGCTAATCAGTTATGTTTTTGGTTATCTAGTATAGGAAAAAGGCAGCAGTTCCTGCTGGATTAGTTGTTTGTTTGTTGAGGTTTTGTTTTTTTTTTTTTTTATCTCTTCCTTGGGTGAGCATGCTGTCCTTCACAGTTAGGCATGTGCAGTTAAATGTCCTGTCCTGTTCCAGCCTTGCATTGGTGGTGCATTCCCTGTTCCTTCAGCAGCAGCTCCTTTGGGCAGTTGAACCCAAAATTCATGCATTGAGTCCTTGTGCAGTGGTGCAGCCCCTCACTGGGGTGTGGGAAGGACTTTCCCATCCCCTGGAGCTGTTGTGGGACACAGCTGAGCTGTCACATCTGGATTCTGCCTGCTATGGGCAGGGGCTGCTTCAGGTGAGAGGCAAACCAGCTCTTCTAGGCAAGGTGAGAAGGAGCATGGGGTTTGCCATGCAGTGATGTTGAAGTGCTACATAAATTGCAAACACTTGCACAATAACTTATCCTAAATGCCATTCCTCCAACTGTTAGGTTCCTGGTGGCAGCATGATGCCACGTGATAATGGAAAGGTCCCCAAAACGTGAGGGGCACAGCCAGGCTCTCCCACAGGTAAGTGATGGATGGGTGAAAACAGCCTGTTGCATGCATAAATACTTTGTCTAAATAAGTGTCCCTGCTGGGGTCATCACCAGGGCCCACAGGGAGACAGAGGGCATAACCTTTAACTTTACCCATCCTGTCCTGTTTATCTTCTCCAAAGTTTTGTTTGGTTTTGCTGCCTGGATGCTGAACAGGAGATTGCTGGGCACACCCAGGCTGTTGTTCTGACAATGTGTATTTTTAGCAGAGGCTCACAATTGCATGCAGTACATCAGGAGGTAGCAATGTATTTATTTTCTCAAATGCCATTTAACTTCCAGAGGGAAGAAAACATTCTATAGTTAGGCTTTTTTTTTACCTTGGGAGAAGATATGCCATAAACATCTAGTAGCTCTCTGACAGCAGATATTTCTATAGTGGCTATAACTCCCCTCCATCCTTAATCTGGTCTCTGTGCAGGAGCAAAGATTTATGTATTCTTTATAGGAAGAGCTCACAGTTGCCTTCTCTTCCTGAAAGTTTGAGGCTCAGTTGCTGCCCAGCTGCAGAACTGAATCCATAGGGCATTTTGGAGGCTTTAACGCCTATGGAATTCAGTTCTCAGAGCCAAGCAGCCAGTGCAAGTCAGCTTCCCCTGGCTCCAGCCAGCTGCGTCTCCATCTGCAAGGGGGGAAAAATAGCAAAGAGCTCGTCATGTCTTTGACACAGGGCAGGCACTGAGCTGACACAGATTTTTGCAACTGGGAGCTGCCACAAGACTCTGGCATCTCTCACCCCAGAAGCAGCACAGACAGACACATCTTTCTTTGGAAACTTTGCTCAAGTTGGCTGGCCTTTTTTTTTTTTTTTTTTTCTCCCCCCCACCACTGCTTCAACATATCCTGTTCTTTGGAGTCACTGCAAAGCTTCAGATCAGCCCTGAGCTCTGCAAACTTGCTGCTAGATCTGTAAGAGAAATGTAATTTCTGCCACCTGGGGCCGGTATTGGCATGTGTGTTGAATCCTCCTAGTATTTGCTTTGTGTGCAGGTGCCACACATCCTTTGAACTAAACTGCTCTTCCACAGTGTGTATATCTGAGAAGGGGCAAACTGTGCCATGGGGATGCTCAGTTCTGTAGGAACAGCCCAGCACTGACCCTCTGCTCCATTCATACTGAAACCAATGCCTACAGGAACCATTTGAACTGGGAGGTGCCAGCTGAGGGGAATGTTTTGTGCAGCTGGTGCTACCACAGATGGACCAGGAAGTGCAGGAGCTTTCTGCGCATTTGGAAGTGGGAAAGGATACAGAGTAATTATGTGTAAAATGAAAAGTGAAAGGCCTTTTCCAGACAGCTCAGAAAGTAGTCAAGGAGGGATTGGTCTCCATCTGGGTTAACCTGGGACTTGCTGGTGCAACCTACAACTATGCACATGTGCTTTGCTTCCCACTGCCCCTACCCTCTGGCTTGGGCTGCAAAGCTCACATGCATGGAGGGGCAGACTTGAGGGACACACGGGGATCCCCTGGGCACCCACAAAGATGCTGATGCTGCCAGCAGCTTTGGGCAGCCTCACAGCACAGTAGATCTTCACCTTCAAACCTGGGGACTGAGCTAATGGCTGAAAAGCTTTTCCTTGGCTCAGCATTAGTTTGGCACAGTTGTGATGACAGTGGCTCAGGCAGCACCAGGAGAGGATTCCAGCCCTTTGTCTGTATGCCAGCAGTGCAGAAGAGCTGCCCTCGGGTCAGCAGAAGTGACGGGAAATGACACACACCACTTTGGAGCACGGGCAAAGATTTCACTGAGCAACTGTCGCACGAGCAGTGAACTCCACGATTGCTCAACTGCTGGCCCAGGGCTCTATTTTAATCCCTCCGCTGGGAATTACAGTTCAATTGGGGCAGCATGAACTCACCATTCTGATGCACATAGCAAAGGAGCCAAACCCTGTTGCACAAGCTGAGGAATCCCAGGCTGAAAGTGCCAGCTCTGGTGTATCCCAGGGACCACGTGCAGCAGTACCACAGGGGCTGCCTGGAGGGGCAGCAGTGAAGGGAGATGGGGTAAAGCAGAGCTTACACCAGGGTCCCCACCCTGCAGCAGGTGCTCAGGGTGAGAGAGGCAGCTCAGGGACCCAGCTGTGTGCTGTGCTGGTTTCCAAACCACTGTGACTTGGCAGGGAGTTTTCAATAGCTCCAAGCTCCTCAAGCTCTGATCTTCTTCCTCCCCTTGCTCTGCAGGCAGCCACCTGTGCAATTGAGTGGGCAGGAAGGCAGCCTGCCAGAGACATTGCAGCCACATGGAAGCATGCACCTGCCAGCCTGAAATGGTTGGCTTTGGGGCCACTTGCAGTCCATCTCATGCCCATGGGGTGGTTACCCTGCAGTTCTGGGCTAAATGAGTGCATCAAAAGCCTTTGTATTTCATGTTTTAAGATGTAAAACGGCTTGGATGCATTTACCTCACATTACTGATGGATGTCTGCTGTTCAAAGTGCCATCCATCTGCCTTAGTCCCTCTGCTGCTCTAAGCAACCACTTAGAAACTGAAAAGAACAGGCCAAGGAAAAGCCTTCTTCCTCATCTTTCTCCATGGGCTGATTTGCCAAGAAAGGGGAAGGGTTTCAAGCAAACAGGCCGGTGAGCAGGATGGGGGTCAAAACCAACAAGCTTTTCCTGACTGGTCCTCCTTCTCTTGCTCCATGGCCCAGGGCAGTGATGCAGGTGTTGGGGCTGAGTGGGATGGCCCAGCAGCCATCTGGTATGGATCCCCTCATGCCCTGTGCCACCTCCCCAAGGTGAGGCGGGGACAGCTCCACCACAATACATTTGGCATCCTACCTGTGGGTGCTGGGACTGGGGCACCCTATTGCCAAAATGCACCAGAAACAGTTTGATTCAAGTGCAATGGAAAGCCCATGGGAGATGAGCTGGGAAAGAAATTATTCAAATGCAAACTCAGACAAGCTCTGACTCTGATTTCATTCCTGGCTGCTCCTGCAAGCAATGTCCCCATAGCATAGCATCTACAGCAGCCTAGATGCTCTGCCTTTGATTCTTGGTTTTCCTGACCCCAGCTTTGGCCTATGTTCCTTCACACAGGCAGAACCAGGGATTGATTTGGCCCTTTATATTTGGGATTATCCCTTGCCTTTAGGAGGTCGGCAGTGGAGTGGGGTGCCAGGTATTACCTGGGAGGGTGGGGATGAATGGAGATGTGAGAACCATTTCAGTGATGGGCATTTTACTGGTGTGAAGGTGCCCTGCCCTGGCTTGACCTTGTGTTTTCTGGAGGCTGTGTCAGGGCCAGGCTGCAGCACTGCACCATGGGGTGACCATTGCCCCAGTTCAGCCCTAGGGCTTGCATCAGGCCAGCTGCCACCTTTGCAGGTGGGGGTTTCATAGCCCCACTGCAACCTGCATCCCCTGACCCTGGAATAGGAGCCCTTGGCTGAAAGGTTGAGAGCTCCTCAAGGCTCCTGAATTCAGCCCAAAATGACAGTGAGTCAAGAGGCACTGCAGACAGTCAGGGGCCCAGGAGGATACTGCTGCTGTGGGGATTTCTCTGTGGAGCTCAGCAGAAATGGCCACATGAGCAGATTTCCCCATGGCAAGCCCCACTGGAGGTGATAGGAGGACGCAGAGAAGCAGAAGCTTGCTCATGGCCAAGTCTGCTGCTGGAGAGCTGTGCTGCAGAGGCATCGGCTGTGTCTGCCTTTAGCTCTGCACTCCCTCCCTGCTGTGGGTACAGGGACAGGCTGGAGCGCTGCCCCGTCCCTCGCTGCTGGGGGAGACAGAGCACAAGCTACTGCTCCAGAGGGGACGTGACTCCCAGGCAGCGCCGGCGCTCAGAGGTTAATGATTTATTGCTTTACGTCTTTAAAACAGCAGCAGCGCCCTCCTTTTGGCATTGCCAGCTAATTATCCCGGGAGTTGCTGATTAGCTAGGACGTGCCTAGGCCTAAGCAGCGGAGTCCTGTGGGCGCTGCACAGTCACCGGCACTGCACTGACATGGTGGCCGGAGCTTTATTCCAGGGAGTTTCACTTTGTCCTCCCGGAAAGTTTGTAGGAACATGCCCCCCGCCGTTTAAAGTATGAGAAGCACGAGTCCGGTTTTGCAGGTTACCAAAAAAGCCACGGGTAGAAGCGGAGATGCTCGTGCACGCACACGGTGTCTGCCACCTCCCGTCCCGCTCCCCGCACCGGGGCGGGCGCGTTGCCATCAGCCGAGAGACGTCACCGTGTCCCCGCTGCTCGGCAAGGGCAGAGCCGCCGCCTGCAGCGCCAGAGCAGCAGCCAAGAGATCCCCTCGTGCCCAGAGCCCCCCCTCCAGCGCAGACCCTCCCTGGACCCGGGTGGACCCGGGTACTCACCCCGCAGCTCCGGCTCCCGTCGAGGCGGGTCTGCGGGCGGCGGGGCCGGAGGCACTGTTAAATATTGCAGCCGACTTACTCACTTCTCTTCCTGGACGGCAGTGCAGAGTTTCCACCCACTTCTTTCACCTTTGGTTTCCAGGCTTTCTGAGAAAAGGGGAAGCCGTGGGAGGGAGCAACCGGCATCCCCGTGCCAGGGCCACGGCCCCCAGCAGCCTCTCCTTCCCGGGAAGGGGCGGGTGCCAGAGGGGGCCGCTTTCCCGGGAAACTGCAGAGTGGCTGGGAGTGCCTTGTGCTCAGCACTCCACGACCCTCTGGGTTAGGCAGATTTCCCTCCCCGGCCGAGTGGAAGGGGCACCTGAGTCCTGTCTCTCTGGCACAAGCTCTAGGGTGGCTGCCTGACCAGCTTAGCCTTCTCCTTTGGGAATGAAAATCCCCCCGGGACTCAGTCCTACTTTGGCCTCACCCCACCAAAGCTCATTCAGATCCTCCTTTAACACAGTGCCTCTGCAAGTGGAGACAGTGCTAGAATTGGGGTCACATACACATCACTGACCTGTGATGAGCTGTGTCCATCCTCAGCCTCCAGAGCCCTGCCAGCAGCAGGTGCTGCCAAGGGCCTGGGACTGTGCCAGTCAGTGTTTCATCCATCCAGTGGCCATGCCCATTGGCACCACAGGGAGCTGGCTGTCGTCCCTGGGGACATTGATAGATGATGTTCCCTGGGACATTGTGGCTAAGCAAGTCGCCCCCACTAGCTGCTACCAGCTCTGTCTGGCATGTGTCTGGTGGGAGTCCTTTTTCCTAAAGTCTAGTTCTCTAGCATTCTGTCAGTGTCACCAAACATACAACCATTGTTTTTGCTCAGAAGTGATGTCAGGTTCCCCAAGGTTCCCCTTTGCCAGAATCTGGAAATGAAAATCTGGGGCCCCAGCATTGGCTATGCCACTGAGCTGATGGTGTGGTGAGCACCACTGCTCCTTCTGTGCCATGGTAAGCAAACCCAGAAATAAACTGGCAAATCAATTGATGGGGGATGGCGAGGATGCCTCACATGCCTGACTGCCTGCACCACCCTGCCCGGGCTTGACAGCTGCCCCGCAGGTTCAGATAGAATTTACAGAGTGGTTTTGTCTTTTGGGAGCTGCCATGGTGTTTCTGGAGTGGGAAGCACCTAGAAGGCTCTGTCATGGATGTGACCAAGCTGGACCCACAGTTTTATCAATGCAAGTCCCCAAAAAAGGCAACATCAGCAATTCAGAGCCCTGCAGTGTAATTTCAGGTGGTCAAGTGTGGCTTGTCTGCAGACCTCAGCTTTGCATGATCTCCACTCTCTGCCC
This sequence comes from Erithacus rubecula, assembly GCF_903797595.1. NCBI lineage: Eukaryota > Metazoa > Chordata > Aves > Passeriformes > Muscicapidae > Erithacus > Erithacus rubecula. The sequence goes on along the minus strand of NC_136660.1, from coordinate 22,584,802 downwards.
GTTAGCTCTACCAAGGAGCTGGACTTTTGGCATGTGGATCCATGACCTAAAATCTCTCTGATTTCTCAAGGTGGGGCTGCCCTCCTGTTCACCTGCTGCAGTCACACCCAAACATGACACAGGCTATGAGCACCCAGCACTCCCTCCCCCCAGCCATCACTTTTGGCAGCTCTTTGTGCCACACTGGAGGGCTGGAGATCTCCCTGCTCCTTCCTGCTTCCTGCTCAACTCTTCCAAGGCAGCACTGCAGCATCAGGGATCCACCATTGGGGATGGAGCCTGGCCAAATCCCTCTCTAGTGCTGGCTGCATTGCTTGTACTTGCTGGGGTCAGACCTTGGGCATCCCTCTGGCTACTGCTCCTGATACATTCCCCAGGACAAATCTTGCCCCTAGAGGAGTTATCCCCCTTCACAGTACCACAGCTGGCTTGACCATTTCTTTGCACCCCTCTTCTTGGCACTTGGGTCCCCCACATGCTCTGTATGTGTCTGCCTACTGGGAAGGGTCTGGGGAGCTCCTGAGTTGGAAAACCACTGGGAACAGGGGAAGAAGCAAAGAAGCAGACAAGAGAGAGACACAAGTAGGGCAAACAGGGGATGAGCATCAGGGCAGCTCAGACCCTGCAAGGGTGGGAGGAAGAGAGTGCACAGGTTTGCTGGTGAACAACTTTGCCAGCTCCCACAATGCAGGTTGTGGGAGGAAGAGAGTGCTTGGAGTTGGAGTGACTGCCTGAATCCCAGTTTTTATAGGTCTGGTCAGCAGAGGTGAGCAAGCAGAAGCAGCCTCTGAGGTCATCCCTTCCCTGCTGTTCCTAGTCCCCATTTCTTTAGATTGCCCCAGTCTCCTTCAGCCAAAGGCAGTAGGTGTGAGTGAGGAGCAGCCTGGCCCAGCCTCCTGCAGAAGGACAGTGGCTTGGCATTTACTGGGGGCAAGTGGGAGCTTCCTGCAGCCTCAGTGTGCTGGGAGGATAGCCAGGCACGAGGGCCTAGGTTTGCCCTTGTCCTTTGGAGAGGAAGCTGGGGAACTGCCTCTAAAAGGATGGGACTTCACCCTGGGGGGAGAAAATCCACCTTCCAGCTCCGGGGAGGGGGCAAAAGAAGAGAGAGCAGCATGCTTTTCCTACTCATCCAAAGAAATTAGGGTAAAATCCCCCACCTTTGATCTCCTGTGACTGCAGAAAAAGCCAGGCAGCAGGACCAGGGTGTGGTTTAGTGCTCAGAAATAAACAATCAATTAGAACACCTCACAGTGTAACTGCTGACAGCAGAGAGTAGCCTGAGGGAAAGGCTGATGTTTGCTTTCCCAGTGCCTAAGCCCCACAGCACTGTAGGGTTTTGAATGAATGCTGATGCAGCTGCTCCTTGCCCTGGGGCAGGACACTGGAAAGAGGACCAGTGAAATGTCTGCAGCCTCCAGGAGTGTCCCAGTGACAGCCACTGCCTCTGGGGCTGGAGTGGGACAAGGGCATTCATGGCTGTCTGAGGAGGTCTCCTACTGGGAGATTCAATCTGTTCTGGGAGGCTGCTCTAGGCTGCAGCCCCAGGCTGTGCACAGCAAGAAGGCTGCAGCTGGAGGTGCTGGGAGGCAACAGCGACTGTGTGTCCCTTTAGTAGAGAAGCCCACAGTAGTGCCCAGATCCAGGGTCATGCCCAGCCAGCACCTGCTGCCCCTCCCCAGACAGTTTCTCTCAGGTGTAGACTCACAGATGTCTAACACAGAGCTAATCCCACACTTCAGCCTTAGCTGAGGCTCAGTCCATCTTTAGATTTAAACTACAAACACCAGGCTTTGTGAGATTTAGTGGCCCTTGTGTGTCTTTCCTTTTACCTCTCCCCTAAGCCAGCAAACTGCTTGCAGGCCCCTGTTCCTCCTCTGAGAAATGGCATACATGAGGGAAACTACATCTTCCAGTCTTGCCCTTGGAAAGAAGGATGTGGTATTAAGGGACAGCTGGGGCTCAGGAGGTGCTTTTTCTCCTGACAGCATGAAGACAGGGATGCCCTTGCTGAAAGTGCTGAGCAGCCTTGCTTTGTCCACAGAGCCTGATCTTCAAAACCAGGTTTGAGAGGCCACATCAGTGGCCTCAAAGCCAGGGTGGCAGGACAGGCAGCTTGGCTGGTGCTCAGCCTGTTCTCAGCCCCTTTGTGATGCCAGCCCCGACTGCACAGAGAGAGCCTGGAGGGGCTGAGGTGCAGCCTTCATTACCAAGTGTCCTGTAGCTGCTCCTACAGTGCTTGCAGATGCACTCAGATCTCACAGCCTGGGAGATGTTGGTGTAGACTCCTGCCCTCCAGGCCCTGCACTGAGCATTTGCATGGCTGCAGAGGAGCTCAGGCACGGTTATAACCATCAATGATGCCTTGCAAGAAACCTCCCCTGCAAAGGCCTGGACAGCAGTGGGTATTTTCCTGCCAAGGGGACTTGCTCTGCCTCACTCCCCAGCAGGGCTTTTTGTACACAGCCAGGGATTTGCTCAGGCTGTGTTGCTCTGAGCTTGGACTCCCCTTCCAACTGGCTGTCTGTTTTTAGCCTATGTCATATTTTTACATCCTTTGAGACATCCTGCTGTCTGGCCACCTGGATAGGAATCTGGTGAGATTTCATGAATGGAAGTGAACAGGGGAAATGCACAGAAGTTCAGCTGGTGTGACCACCAGAGACAGCATTATCTCCCTGAAGCAACTCTTTCTGCTCCCAAAGAGATGTTGAAAGCAGCACATACCCCAAGCAGCTCCTTACTAAGTGTGACCTGCCAGCATAAACCGGTCCCCTCAGTGCTGGCAGCCCCAGCGGAAGCATGGCCAGGGGGAAAGGGAGTTTCTTGGGATGTTTTTCCCCTCAAGGTTCCTGTTTCCCCTCCAGCCCTCATCCATGGATGCTGGCAGCCTTCCCCTTTTCCATGTAACTTTGCAGAGAGAGCAAAATGAATGGCTGGGATGAAAAAGTCTGGGAGATGGAGGAAGGCTGAGGAGAGGAGGGCATGGGGAGGCAGGGGTGCCCCCTTAACCTGCTACTGGCACAGCAGCCCTGTCTTCCACCAGCCTCGAAGCAATTTGGGAATCAAATCTGCTGGCAAGGCAGAGAGGAAAACCACAGGGCTGAGTCACTCCTTGGAAAGAATTTGCATCTGGACAAATTCCAGCCAAACCCCATCCCACTACCTCTGAGTGGGGTGTCAGGGGTGGCTTACAGGAATGGCCACATCCTCTCCCCCCGGGATGGAGCCTCCCTGGCCGGTCACACTCAGCCAGAAGCCGGGCAGCATCCACTGCCGGCTTTGGCAGGTTTCCATCAGAAGGCAGGAAGGCTTCCCCGGGGGGGAAAGCTGTGTTGGTGAAGCAGAAGCGAGAATGAAGGCAAGTGAGGCTGCAAGGAAGCTGAGCCTCTTCCCAGAAATGGCAAAGAGGGGTGTTGCCTTTCAGCATCTCCTGAAACAGTCAGACTGGGGCTGGTCCCTGTTCCAAGCTTTCATTAGCAAATGGTCAGGACTTGGGATGACAGTCTGCTCTAAGGATTTATACTAGGAGAGGAGCAGCATGAAAGAAGGATAGAGGATTGGGAGCATCCCATGTGCTGACCCAGCATCTCCAGAAGCTCGAGATTTTGGCAGGGGTGAAAGAGGGGCTGGGGGAAAGGAGGCAGAGCTGGAGTTACCCACTGGTGGTGGGAACTGGCAGGGACAGAGGATTCACCCATAAGGTCACAGGTTGGAAAAAGTTTCTCCAGGAATGAAAGTGCCACAAAACGGTGTCTAAGAACTTGGTGTTCATTTCCCTTTGGAATCATCTTGGGGGCACTTATCCCTATGCTCTGCTCCCAGGTTGATATTCTCTCAAGGTTTAAATTCCCCTGATGTGCAGTCATGTTCCTGCTTGAAAAGACCTTTGCCAGAGCTAGGTGCTGTGTGTGGCTAGGGCAGGATGGGTCCCGGGATGGGTCCCAGCTCAGGGAGGTACTACCTCTGGGTGAGATTCAGTGTCTGAGATTCATTGCACAGTGTTGGAGTTCTGTACACCATCTCGGTCATGTTCAGCCTCTCTTTCCTCCCTCTAGTAGTTAAAATCCCGGCATTTCCCGGGGCTCCCAGAGCCCCCGGCAGCACCCGGGGCTGGGGCACAGGGAGGAGGGGGATTGCCCCTGTGCTGGGACAACGGGTGGGTGGCACCTGTCCCTACCAGCCCTCCTAGCAGGGATGCTCCTGCCTGCCCCAGGTCTCATCTGAGAGGAGATGGAGTTTTCCGGGCGATTTTGGATTGGGGATGGCGTTACATATAAAGGGAAGCTGTCAAGCGTCATGCTGGTTCCCACACTGCTCCATGCCCACAAATGTGCGATGGGAAATACCTAGGGGAAATGTCAGCTCTTCCCTAAGGAGTTCTTTTCAGCTAGCCTTGCAATTAGTCCCTTGGAAAAAAAAAAAAAAAGATAAATAAAGATTTTGAGCTTTGCCAGCACTTTTTGCAAACGCTCGTCTCGCCTTGTAACTAGGGCGCAGTGGAAGGCAAGAGCCAGTTAACTTTTAGCACCAAGCTTTCCTCCGACAGCCCAAGGAAGCTGTGATGAGACTGCCCGGGGGGCTGCGCTCCTGCTCGGGGGAAAAGAGCCTGCAGAGGCTGAGCGGACGGCGAGAGGTGCCGGACAGCGAGGGGTGCCCAGTGCCCGGCAGCTCGCCTGCATCCAGTGACCCGGCTGAGTGCACACTGGGGCTCCCTTTCTCCTCCACACTCCACAAGCGTTTTGCAGCTGTGCGTGAACCAGGGGTTTGCTCCTGCACTTGTGCTTTGCTGCAGGACAGATAGGGAGGATGTGGAGAAAGAGGTGTGGAGCTCCGGCTCCCTGAGCCCGGAATCGGCGCTGTGTTGCTCCCGGAAATCCAGCCGGGATCCACCCACTGTTTACAGAGAAAACTGCAGTGAATCATTCCGTGCGGGGAAGAAAAACACAACAAACTTGGGCCTTTTTAAGCTTTCCGGACAAGCGAAAGCTGCTGGGAGAGCACCTGACCGGGAGCAGACTGAGTGTCCTGGGAATAGATGCTAGGACTGGCTCTGGAGAGATCCATATTCTGGGACAGGGCACCTGTTTCTAACTTATCCTGCAGGGCTTGGACTTTTGTCCTAAACTCCTTTCAGATGCAGAGGGATTAAATCCGTGGCAGAGAGCCCCATCCCGGGTTAGGGGATTCCCCTGAGAAGGCTGGTCACTGTCTTTGCAGGGGAAGTGTAAAAAAGAACAGACTGAGGGGCCCTGTGGTCAGCAAATAAAGGTCACGGCAGGCAAACCCAGCAGCTTGCTGTGGTTCTGGGGAACAGCTGGGTGTCTCCCAGAGGTGCACTCTGGGGTCTTCAGACACTTGCCAGGCACAGAAGGCGGAGGTGAGCAGGGATACCAGGGGAGAAGATCCCTAAAAGCTACCAGGGACATAAGGAGGGGTGGATATAGCTGCTGTGTGGGTGGCAAAGAGCTGACCCGGTGCAGGGGCTGCAGCCCTGATGCCACCTTGGCTGCCAGTCCAGCTTTGGACCCCTTTGGGGTTAGTGCTAGTGCCAGAGCACTAGTTTAGAGCTAGTGCCAGAGGGGACGAGGCAGCTGGATCATGTGCAAGGTGTTCAAGTGCAGTAGCTGTGACACTGTACCAGAGACCCCAAGGAAGTGTAGCTTTGCATCCCAAGTCAGAGTTGATGCCCCAGTCCAAGGAAAAATGTTCTGCACTCATGGCTAAGTTACAGGGACCAGAAAAAAGTGTGGCCTGATGGGAATGTTACTCTTCAGTACAAATATGAGATGTGCCAGCCCTGCATGCTGAGGGAAGGTTTCTGGCTGGAAGGACCTGGAACAATAGAAGGTACAGGAGAAGAGAACTTCTGGGCTGCCCTGTGCTTGAAGGCAGCTGAAAGACAAAAAGTCGGAATTTTAAAATTTATTTTAATGTGTCCTGGGCCTCAGGGTGCAAAGCCTGTGGCCTGCTGCCTGTCAGGAGCAGATTCAGGAGTTCCAGGTCCTCACAGCAGAGGTGGGAAGCTATGCAGCTCTGCAGCTCTGCAGGGACATGGCCACTGCTGCAGTACCGTGGCTGGCAGTGGGCACTAGAGGGCTGCACACTCCCGTCCTTGCTGCCAGAGGTGTCTCTCTCACACTGCACAGCCTGGTCTGGAAATGGTGATTAACTTCTGACAGACTCAGTGACCAGGAAGAGATGAAAATAACTTTGAAGAACGGCAGTTTGCCACTATATGGCCAAGGTAGTGATTTTTCTTCATTTCAGTTGTGCTTTCCCCAAGCTCTGCTGCTACCAGGGTAAATTTGCAAGGTGAAAAAAGAAAGTAGTGCATGGGCTTGATGCTGGGGGGTGTGTGATGAGCTTGTCCAGTTCCCTTAGCCCATGAAAGTTCCTCCAGCACAGCTCTTATTCTCAGGAAAGCTGTGTCCTTTGCAGGGGCAGGGGTTCCTTGGATTGTGTACTGTAGGTAAGGAGTAGCTGGGGATGGTGCAGACATGGCTGATACTGCCCCAGATCTGGGTGATCCACTGAGTTCCCTCCTAACATGGATTTCTATGCAACCTAGCAGCACTGGAAAGGTCTAAAATGAAAGTACTCTTACTCTGAGTCACCTAAAGGAATTTTGGAGGAGGGTTTTTGTGACCACTTATGTCCACTGCTTTAATTTTCTTACCTTTTTCTGGCTGTTTTGTTGCCCTGCAGGAAATCCCTGCTGCTTTGGGGCCAGCTGTGGCCCCCTCCACACTGCATGCTGGTAGACAGAGATGGTTACCATCCTTCCCCCTGTGGGAGGGTTTGGCCAGGCATCCACAGGTGTTCCAAACACCTAACTCCAGGATTATCAGGGGCATCAGTGTCTGCCTGGAAAAGAGAGAGGAAGTGTGGTAAGAGGCTCCTGTCTCTGGGGACTGTGATGCTCATTCCTTCACTGCCTGTGTCACCTACCCTGTGTGACACCACTGGAGGACACACTGGAGGTAAAGATCCTGCACAAAAATCCATCATGTCCATGTTGTGGGAACCAGACAGGATGGATCCTGGGAATGACTGAACATGTCAAGAGTTAGTATGAGAAAAGAAAGTTTGTGTTTGTGTGCCACATGAGGAAAGACAAAGGCAAAACATTGACAGTATTGCCTGACATGTCCCATGGTACAAAGAGATTCAGAAAAGATCCCTGCTGAGGGATAGATTTGTTAGGTATGTGGAAAATTATTCAAAAATAAAATCATCCTGGAGCAACACAAAAAGCCACCCAGTTGTCAGGAACAATGAGCAGATCACTACTTCCCACCCCAAATAAAGATCTGCAGAAGAGGCATGTTGAACCAAGGAGGAAAATTTGGATGAGCAGAAAGGGAGTTGAAATCCCACTATGGAAGAGTTGTTGCAGACTGGTTACCCCCTGTAAAGCTGCCTATGTCTCATGGGACCTTTGAGAGAATTGATCACCTGCCTTTGCTAACAAGCTGCATAGCACTGTAACAACTGGCTTCTGTTATATTTTATTGCAACATCTTCTACTTAATACTTGAAACACATTATCCATAGTGGGTTAGCTGGAGATGTCCTGCCCAACACTGTGTAAAATGCTGAGCTCTGGGTGCATTGGCCATCACAAACCAATTTCCATTAGGTGCTGGTGGTATGTAAGGATGCTGAGTGGCTCTTAAGCATAGTGTGACATCTGTAACATGAATTTGAGGCATAAACCGTTTTTTTTTGTTGTTGTTGTTTTTTTGTTTTTGTTTTTTTTTACAAAAATGAATGGGCCACCTATACTTAATCCAGAAAAAGGACATGTGTACTTTATGTGTTTTGTAAATAGCACAAGGACAATATTCAGGTCCCTCATGAGAGACTCTCCTCAACTATACAGCAGGGACAGGATGAACTGATGTATCCTGCAGGTGCTTGTGCACTGACAGAGGTGGATAAAGTAAAACACCTGTCCTCAAAGATGAAAATCATGTGGAAGGAAGGCATTTGTCAGAGATGGTCTCCATATGAGCTCATCAAGCTGAGCCCTGCCTCATCCTACCTTGTAATAACCATCAAGGTGGGAGAAAAAAGAAAAAAATCACTGGTTTTGTCCCCACAAGTCTGATATAAATGGAGTGTGAAGAAAGAACTGCAGGAATATGTGGGGATGAGGGAATGTCTGCAGGTATTGCTCAGGGCACTGATAAAGTGTAAAGATAAGGAAGGGAAAAGCTTGGGAGTACTTGCTTGGGAGATTAGGTAAAAATCAACCTGCTCCAGTTGCTCCTGCTGGGAGAGTCCAGGAGAACATAGCTGGATCAGGTGGGAGATATTTAAGACTGGTATTATTTAACTGCTTGGTAGATGAATTGTAATGTGGATTTATAGAAATACTTGACCTCTGTTTTCCTATGACACGGCGACCGTATTTACTCAGCAATACTGGTGTTGGTGTGCAGAGATTCTGCAAACACAAACCCCTTCCCAATGCCAAACTTTCTGGGAGATGGCTGGTAGATATAAAGGTAAAGGGAGTGACATGAGACCAACTGCCCTTTAGTACAGAAGAAATTTCATTCTTCTAGGTAAAAACTCAGATTTATTGCCTGAACTTGCATGCAATAATTGAAGAGGATGAAGTTCTAACAATTTTTGTGATAAGAGTATTTTGCTAAGACATCTTGAAAAATACTGTGATGTCAAGTATAATGGAAGCTTAACTGGAGCTGGAGAGATTGTTACTTGGGGCTGTAGAGGAATGTGGATGTTAGGCATGCTGGAATTCAGAAAACAAAACAGAGGTTTGTCAAAAGGAGATTCAGACCCTTCCCAAGTTGCCTGTGTGTGTTGTGCTGCCTCCTGGTTGCCTTGTTCCAGCAGCTGAGTGTTCAGGGAATAGCCAGAGGGGTGTGGGAGTTACTAGTCAGGATTTGCTTTGTAAAAGGACCTTACTGATTCTAGTGGGAAACAAGAGGCAAAGACAGTATTTTTCTGCTGCACAAAACATTGTTGGTCTGGTGATCTAAGTGGAGCCCCAAAAAGTGGCAGATACTTGTGGGTTCCTTGTTTAATCTGACTGTCAAAGTATAGAAGAAACTACATAAAACTTGTCCTAAAAGGGATAAGGGGATAGTAAAGATAGATAATGTATGCAGGACACCCAGGATCTGTTTTGCCTAGGATGCTTGCTTGTGTGGAGCAGAAGGGAGAAGGATGTGAAATAATTTCATGGTCTGGAATGAGAAAAACAGAAGGGCTAGGAGTTGCATGTGACACGAGCTGGTGTGACTGAACAAGCAGCAGTGTGGGTGCAGTGGTCAGCAGGGGAACACCCCGTGTGGGACTAAATACCAGCTGCTCGTGGGAACTCTGTGGGTGCAGTTTGTGTGTGCATGTGGATGCAAAAGAAATCCTCTATTTCCTGTTCTGGAGTTCAGCTCTGCAGAACAGGCAGAGACTATTAGACCCCATTGAGTGACCTCCCATCTCTCACAAGCCTTGCAATTTCTTCCTGTTTCTCTTGACATCAGCCCACTGATTTATGCTGAACTAAAGTACATAATTTTTTTCCAAGAAAGACAGATCTGAAGATATTGGGAAATGAGAAAACCAACATTTCCCCTGATAATTTGTTCTACTAGTTAACCACTGTCACTCTTTTCCTGTTTCTTATTTTTCATTTCAGTCTGTCTGGTTTCTGATGCTAAACATTAGTTCCTGCTATAGATATTAGGAATAAATCAAAATGCCCTCTAGAACAGTACCTGCTTTCTTTTCAGAATGTGGGATATGGTAATTAAATCTCTTCAATTTGTCCTGGTTTTGCAGAAGGCTGGAGTTCAGTGCTATTGTGCTACTGCTGCTAGGGAAAAGCAAATCCCATTCTTCCCTCTTAGCTGCCTTGTGCCTTCTGCCTCACACCCTGTAGTGCAGCAGGGCAGGGAACTAGTTCTGTTGAAATATATAAAACTTGTGTTGCTTTGGAGTTATTTGGAATTTTCAGTCTGCTCACCACAGGGCTGTAAAGAAGTCTGGTGGTGTGGTGCTAATCCCAGCATGGTGAAGAGGAGGCTGGATGAATTCCAAGGGGATGTTTTTGTAGCAGATCCCACTTTCAGGGACCAAACTGCCACCAAAGACTTTTGCTCAGGGCTGTTTTTCCAGTTCCCAACCTAAAAGAAAAGCAAAAGGCCACTGTGTTTGACCAGTGCCAAGCACAGCTAGCCTTGTGTGCAGGGCTGCATGAGAAATAACAACAGAGCAGTTACAGATGATAATGAAGCAATCCAGCTTTTTTGAGTGTATGAAAGTGAAAAATGCTTTCCTTGCCTGTCAAGAAGATGGTTTTTCTTCCTTGCCTTTGAAAAGCCACAGTTGCTCACTCTGAGGGCAGAAATATAGCAATAGCAAGCATGTACTTCAAATGTATACCCTGATCCTCTTGAAGGGTTTGGCTGACAGGAAGAGGGAACATGGACAGACCATCTGACATAAATGTTTCTTGCAGGATCAACCCAGCTAAGGCAAAGGTGAATTAACTTCCAGAAACTCAGTTAATTGAAACCACATGAGTTGGAGCTCTTGGTGAGAAAATGCAGGAAGATTTTGTTTCCACACACACCTGATCATTTCAGTCAAAACAATCTGGATTGGCAAAAAATCTATTTAATAAATCAGGAAAAACTCCTTTGATGGAAGTGGGGAAGGTGTGCTTACAGTACCAGGAAGGAGAGCTGAGAAAATGGTGACCTTTAGCAGAGGGCACAGAGCAATGAGCTGTCTTGCACAAGATGTTACTGATAAGGAAAATGGATGAAACTAATTGATTGGCTTGATTATAGTCTTCTTGTTACAAGTTAAATTCTTCCCTAAGAAGAAATTAAAGGAAATTACTTTGACATAGTTGAGGGAAGTGTAGGATACCTGCCAAGTTATAGCCTTTACAGTTTTGTGGCCCATTTAATGAAGCTCTAAATGATTCATGCTTTGTGTGACTCTACCCTATCATCTCATAGTTTCAACAGAAGAAATGCTTTTCTAGGTGAGTTCATGCTGCATCATGTTTTGTGTATTTTAAAAAATTCTCAATTTCTTCTATGCTATTATGTGAAAACAGATTTTAAAGAGTTTTTTTTTAATATATAAACAAGGTAAATAAATGTTAATAATTACAAGTTAATTATAAACTGTGGCTGTCACACAATATAAAATTAAAAGCATAGCTGACCTCCAAACCATTTCTTTATCAGAGATTATATTCAGATAATCAGACTCAGCTAACCTGCTGCAAATACTGACCTTGTACCTACAAATGAAGTTTTCTAAGGATTAAAATGCCAATGGGTGTTTTGGAAGGTCACTCATATTTCCCAATGCTTATTTTAAAACTGTGCCAGTTTGTCTTATCTTAGGGTTTGACCTCTGGATTATCACAGGGTGTTTATGTAGATGCCAGAGTCAACAGTTCATCATTAAGTGACAAGTAAGACACTGAGAAAAAGGCCTAAGGGTGTCCCAGGGTTGCTCTGCAGTGTCACTCTGGAAGGTTTGATTGGAAGCAGGAAGCTGTAGTGGAGAGAGCCTGCTTTAGCAATGCTCAGAATGATGAAAACATGAAGTAGAGCATGGGGGGAACCATCTCTCCTTTTTAACCAAGCTGGAGATACTGAATGTATATACATCTAGTGATAATATTCAATAGGGGGAGAATTACTGGCATAAAGAGTGTCACCTTTGCTTGGTATTTCTTCTCAATTTTCTCCCTGACAGGTGTCACTTGAGATTTAACTGTGCTTATGTTCTTCTACTATTTTATTTATCAATTTAACTTAGTTATCACTATGCCCTGCTAATCCAACATTTTCAAAAAGTAGGTTTATTTCTTTGAATGCTGTGCTGCATTTTGCTGCCTGGTTACCCTGTGGCTTAGTCACTACAATGTATTTACATGTAATTACTATGAAGTGTGACTCCAAATGGCATAAGTACACCTGAAACCACTTTCAAGCTACAAACTCAGAAATCCCTAACAGTGTGGCCCTGTGGAACAGAATTGGGCAAGGTATATTTGCCTATTTGTGTATGTGTCAAGTTTAGGTGCCTGTTTGTCTTGACTTGTAGCCTGCAAAATTGACATGAGAGTTTTTTTGTACCAGTGTGTGCCTAAATCACACCAGCTCCTGGCTATCTCTACCTCTCCTGTGCTCACTTGTACTTAAGGTGAGTTACTGAGGGTGTGTTGTCAGAAGAACAGGATTTATTGCCCAAATTTTTCCAGGAGCCTGTGAAATGTTCAAGGGCATTCCAATGTTTCATCCCGAGTTCACACAGTGGCCTAAAACTATGTTTGTGGAGTATGTTTGTGGAGTATGTTTGTTTAAACTGTGAATTTTGGAGTGATGGTGAGCACTAGAAAACAGAGCCAGGGTTAAAAGTTATCTTGAGGAATAGTCTCAAGGAATGCATTGAAGAATGGCACAAAGAATTGCAGTGAGTTAACACAATGCACTGCAAGACTGTCAGATGGAGAGTGGCTGTTCAGCAACAGCTCTGCCAAAAATGATCTGCAGGTCATGTCAAACCAGAACTGTGTGGAGGGGGGAACCCCCTCTTCCTCCTGTGTAAAAAGAAGTTTATCCTGTCAATATGGGAATCGATATTTCTGCTGTAGTGGAGCTCCTGTGAGAGTGAAAGGGTTTGCACTTTGTTCTTCAGAAAAGCTGTGAATTTCTTGAGGGAATTCAGAGGAGAGGAATTAGTGGTGTGCTGTAGCAATACTTGATCCCTTTTAAGTGGAATTGGGTCTGGGCAACACTTTGTGCTGTCCAGTTTTGTGCATTTCTAGCACTGATTTGGCTTTAGATATCCAAGGAGAGGCTACAACACATCCCTGCTATCTGATATGGGCCAGGATGGGGGAGCTGGCTGGAGTGCTAGACTGGGAGGGTGTTCTAAAGCATGCAAGGCTCTGGGAAGATGTGTGCTGCACTTGCTGCCCTGTGCCTGTAAAAACACTAATGTAGCAAGATTTTATGTGAATCTTAATGAAAAGGGAAGATTAATTTAAAGAGAACTTATTTTCTTCATTCATTGTCACGCTTTACTCACGTTTTCACACCCTCATGCTTGTGGATTCCAAGAAATGTGTCAAAACCCATGAAGATCATTTGCATAACATTAAGGATGTGATGCTGGCTTTAAAATCCTTGTTCCATATTTTGGATTCTTCTTGATGATGCTAGATCTAGTTTTTGACCTGGTTTGAACCAATTTTTAGAATTTCATTTACTTTAGAAGTCCAAGTTATTGCAGTGAATTTGTCTCCCTAAGAATCTTGGTTCTTCTTCAGTAAGTCTTGGACAAGGTGGCAACAACTTTTTCTATTAATATCTAACTCTCTTCTGCTTTTACAAAGCCTGTTCCCCTCTCACCAAGCTGTGATGATGTCTTTTCCTCGCTGAAGTGATTGCTGTGTGAATTGGCTTCTAGGTGAATTGGCTGGTCCTGCAGACTTATCTGGCAATGAAATAAAAAGCCCTTTAAAGAAGATTTGCTAGTGCATGCCACTTTTGATATATAGCTTTCCATTTGTTCACTCACAGACATGGAACTTAGATTAAAAAGAGTAGAAAGTCAGTGTAAGGGGTTTTACTGAGAGATTGCTTGTCTAGCTTTTGAAATATAACAGTGTTTCCTCATTTTGGCCAGACGTCACATGTTCTGTCTGCTTACCTCTGATGGAGGCTGTGACTCTTATTCCCCTGTTCCAGCAGGCATGTCTCTGTTAATTATTCTGAAGGCTGAGCAGTCCCTAGATTCATCAGAACTCTGATTGTGAAAGAATTAAAATATTTAAGGCTGATTAAGGAATTCCCTCAATCTTTACAAAAGAAATATCTTTGAAGGAGCTTGGTCACAGCATAACATGTAGGTGGAAGAAGGTGAGAGAAGTCTGGCATCTTGACTAGCTAACTGTACCTACCCACTAAAATTTTTGTTGCTTGTTATGAAGGAAGCATCATGTACATGTTGTGGAGAAAAAGCCAGAGAAACAGTGATAAACTGCTAAAGGAAAGCCCTTTCCCTTGCCTGCTAGCAGTGGATTGTCCCTCATCTTTTTGTGTTTGACCTTTGTGTCAAGAATGATTAATCTTGATAAAAACAATCAGTGATTAACAGGAAGTTTACCCAGAGACAGTCTCCATAGAAAGGGAGCATCAAAGATAGGAATTAGCTTTGGTGAAGGTCAACATCATGGATGTCTGCTGAAGAAGCCACAAGTGAAGCCCATTCCCATTTTTAATTTGTTTAAGCTATAAACCAGATTTCTCCTTGTAGTCATGACAAAGGCATTTTGTGTGTGTGGTTACATGGCTATTGCCAATGATACTTGGAGTATTGAGGGACCTGGAACTCACAACTTTGAAATACTTGAATAAATAAAATGTAGGGAATAGAACAGATGGAATTTGACTGACCTAGACTGATTTCAAGTTTTCCATGAAATGGTTGTGGGAATGGGTATGCATGCCAGGAGAATCATTAGTGTTAGTTAAAGTGAGCAAACTATGTACTGATTAGTAAATGTCTATTAATGTAGTAAAATTATTATGTACAGACAGATATTTTCTACACACTGTGTCCCCTTGACATATCAGTGCAGTGCTGCCAGCTTTTTGTCCAGTCAAAAAAAAGGAACTAATGTACTAGTTGAGTTCTACATTACAATTCCCTGGGTGAAGTAGGCTCTGAAGAGCACAAATACTTCACAACCTTGAGATACAAACCCTCTCCGCTGATTAAACTGTTATTGCAATTGAAAGTGGTGCCATAAATATTCTATCCAGATGTTTATGTAAAGGAAAGTTTAGTCTTCTGCTCCATGAGCTGCATGTCAAGGTATCAGTGTCTGCTTGGTAAAGAAGGTGTAAATTGGTTCCTGCAACGCAGAGTAGGGAGTATTTGATCTGATAACATCTGGGAATTAGAGAGAAAGGAAGAGATTCTCCAGAAAGATGGAAGGAGAGGAAATCAGGAATGCCAAGAAATGTCTGTATCTGAACTCGACTGTAATTTGTGGCTGTGCCGAAACCACAGGGCAGATTGGTGATGAAGGGAACAAAGGGCAGCTGAGGCAACCCCAGCGAGGAAGCTGAGTGTGGAAGTGCCTGGAAGAGGGCATCAGCCTGATGAGTTTACACAGGCTTGGCTCACACATGTTCATGTCAGGTGCTGCCATGCTTCTGGCTTTGTGCTCAGATATGTGATTCATTCAGAGGAAACCAGCCTAAGTCTAAAGAAGACATTATTATTCTGGTTTCAAAATAAGTGTTTTCCTACTTAAACCCCACCTCCACCAACCTGCATCGCACTCAGCAGTCCCCTTTACATGTACAGCACAAAGAATAATGGCTGCCTGTATCAGAACACTTCCACATGAGACTGGGCTTTATCCCTTCCATCAGTTCCACAACTTCTTTTAGAATCCATGTTCTGCCAGGAAAAACAATGAAAATCTTTAAACATTTCCTTTCTCTTTCTGAGTATAGACCCTGAAGCCAGTGGCACATCAGTGTGTATTTAAGAAAACCAGTGTGGTCAGCTTTTCCTTCCCTACTAGGTAATGATGAGTGATGGCATGTGTACAAATCTTGATAGAATAACTGAATGTACTGTCTGGATAATGATCTGCTATTAGTAAGTTGACTACAACAACTTAATAAAAGGTATGCTAATAAATATTGTTTGTTTCCACACAGACTTGATCCTGTATCAGGAAAAAAGCAATTTACCATACTTAATCTCAAGGGGGTAACTTATGACAATACTAGTCTTTGTCCTTACCTGCTACTCCCTGTGGTTCCTTAGCAAAATCTTCCTTTTGAGCCTCATTGTTTGTGTTTTCTTTTATTCTTTTATTTACAGTTATAGGAGAGTTTCATAGTCCTCTGCCACTTCAGAAATCCATCCTTACTTCCCATGATAAGCAGCTTCACCTTGCCCTCACCAATGCTGGAATTGGATGTTCTGTCAAAGCTGCTCTGTATTCAACTCCTTGGTTGTTTTTTAGGAATTCTTTATGACTCCAGCAGACTTAACCATTGAAATGCCTCTACATCTATTGCCATTTTTCACAATTGAAGTATTAAACTTGAAAGCAAATGTTTATAGCATTTCAATTTAATCTGCTCCTTCAATATGTTATAAAATTATTTCTGGGATTCCTGGATAACACTGGGCATGAAACTTTAACACTTTATTAATGGTACTTCGTACATACACTTCTGTCTTTTCAAAAGCAAATCCATACAACAGCAAGTCAAGGTGTTCTTCATTTGTTGCACAAGGAAATTACTCCCAGCATCAGCATGGGTTTATTGTAGTGTTGTGCATAGTGGATCTAGAAGCATGTTGTCAAACAGTGGGATCCACTCCAGGGAACATAATTGTCACAGCTGGCCCCTGGGGCAGAGAGCTTGCAGCTGAAGGCAGAATTTGTGTAGGAGGGGCTCAAGCAAAGAAGAAGCATGGTGCATGTTGTGATGGCAGCCAGTGTTTTACACTTTGGACGCTGAGTTTAAGAGATCAGGAATTATGTGGCTCAAAGCTTCTGAAAAACAGACTGAGGGATGGGCATGATGAAAGGGGATGGGGTACATAGTACAGAGCAGACTCAGATATTCAGGTGTTCAAGAAACACTTTCTTATTTTGTCCCGTGCTTCCTTTTCTGTGTTACTTCTGCTTTGCAATCTTTCCCTAGGCAGCCTAAGGGAGGGTGTGAGCAGAGACATGGGGTGGGTCACTTCTTTTAATTCGAGTCAGCTGTCTCCTGGTGTTTCTGAATCCAAGAAAAACATCAGGAAAACAGTGGCTTTGGTCATCTCCACTCTTAGGCAAAGTGCTAAACAAAACCTCCAACAAAAACCGCAATACATACATGTAGGGGAATATCTCGTACCTGTGCAGTGCCTGCTTTGAACTGCTAAAGCAACTTTTCGATAATGCTAGTTTTTACAGACTAATTTACACAGAATATTACAGATAGGAGTACTCATTGTACATTCTCTAAGCTGGCAGGTCTGGTTCTTCAGGTTGCCTAGTCCAAGATTTTCTCCAAAATGTTTCTCAGGTGGTGATGCAGGTCACGGGATTCCACTCAGAATGTCTTTTCTGGGGGAAGTCCAGGCACATAGGGAATCTTGCACAGCAGAGTGAGGACGCGAAAGCACACGGTTTAGTAGTGATTTTGAAAAAGTTATTCCCATTCCAACTTTTCAGCCTCCCCAAATTGTCTCGCGGCTCTGGAGACGGATGCGCAGCCTGGATCTCCTTCCAAACGCAGTGCAAGCCGTACGGCCTGCAGCTCGGTGGCGGCCTGGGGCCGCTTTCCGCCCAGGACGCTTCTGCTCGCGGACAAAGGCCCCCTCAGTGTCCCCGGAGTGCCCTCGCCCAGGACACCGGGAGGACACCGGGCGGGCACTGGGCAGAGACCGTGAGGGCACCGTGAGAGCCCCGGGCGGGCACTGGGCGGAGACCGTGAGGGCACCGTGAGGGCGCCGGGAGCGGCGGGGGCGGGGCCTCGCGCGGGGGGCGGGGCCTCGCGCGGGGGGCGGGGCCGTCCCGGAGCGCAGCAATCACAGAGCGGCAGCGCGGGCGGGCACCGGCACGAGACCAAGACGCCAAACAACCTTCCTCTCTCGGACGCGGAACGACGCTCCCGCCTTCCGCTCCCCAACAGCCAATGACAGCCGCGGTAGAGCACGCCGTCCCGCCTCCGGCGGAAAGAAACCAATGGGAGGCGCAGCCGCTGCAGCCGCTTAGCCAATCAGCGTCTGAACCTATTGAAACAGGAAAGAGCGAAGCCCGTTAGCTTCCGCCCGTGACCTACGGCCGCGCTGGGCGTTCCGGCCGTGTGGGGCGTTCGAATCCCGGTCCTGGCGATGCTGCCCGGGGCGGCCGCTCCCCTCGGCCTCTCGGGTCCCTCTGGGCCGCCCGTGCCATGACCCGACCGCTCGGCGAGGGGCTACCGTCTCCGGGCCCTCCCTTCGCCATGTCCCGCCGCCATGTTACGCCGGCGGCCGCGGGCAGAGAGGCGGCTCAGGACTCTAGGTACGGGCGGGGCGCGGGAGAGGAGCGGTCGCGGTTGTCGCCGGGCACCGAGTGCGGCTAGCGGGACGCCCCGGCCGCCGGCGTGCGCTGCGCAGGGCGGGTGGCAGGGCTCGGCTCGGCGGGGCTTACCGGGACCTCCCCGGGAGCATAACCGGGACCTCCCGATGGATCACTGGGACCTGCAGCCGCCGGCCGAGGCCTCCCCATCGGAACCGGCGCTTGGTGCCGGTGTTCGTTGGCCGAGGGGTCTGGCAGCGTCTAAGAGTCTGAAGGGAGTGTCCAGCTGAGTTTTGGCTGGCATTTCTAGCACATCCTTAAAATCCCGGAGTTCTCGCACGTGTGGCCTCCCAGCTCCTGCCCTGGCGTTACCTGTGGAGCTGAGCGCCTGCAGCGGTTCGGCTCTAACCGAGCCTCGGGTGTCGGTTCGGCTTCCGAACCCGCTCCGCCCGGGACGTGCGGCTAACGGTGCTGGAGAGCACTGCCGCTGAAAACACCGACAGCCTTTTTAGGCTTGACAGACTTGTCTGCTAACTAGAAATTCAAATTCTGCAACGACTCGAGGTTTTTCAGAAGCTGCCGGGATGTTTCTTGCAAAATGAGACAAGTAATAATCTTGTTACGCTAATAGTAGCACCTTATTTTATTCAGATCCTCTGTTTTGATAGCACTGACACTTAAATGAACGGGACAGAGTAAAAGTTCACTTTTTTCAATCTTGCTTTTTATCCGAGAAAGTGAAGCAAAACTGCAATTTCGGTTTTGTTGCAGCTGAATTTTTTTGTGTGAGTTTCGGTTTTGGCTAGTTTTTTTTGTTGCTTTGGTGTTTTGTTTGTGCGTGTTTTTTTTTTTTTTTTTTTTCTTTCTACAGAGCTTTTCAAGATTCTCTATACCGTCAAAAATGAAGTAGCTTTTTGTAGCTTATTCCTATGTTATGTGAATTTTCTGTCTTGGAGCTATTGCTAGTGTTTCCAGTACAGCTTTTTAAAAGGATCGTTTTAATCCAGCCAGGGATAACCACGAGTGTGGCTGTAAACACTTAACTGCTTTTGCCAAATGCTCAGGGGGTTGTTTTTTAAGACAAATGAAAGTATTTCCTCCTTCCCTTTTCCATGAAGGCTGTGCCCTGTTGAAATGCCTGGAAGTCTATTAGGTTCATCTTCTGGCTGTGTAGCTTTTTTCTTTTATTGGGTGAGATTGTGTATTTAGGGGTTTTCTTTTGGATTTTTACTGGTCTCCCTGGTGTCTCAGTCGAGCTGAGATTTCACAAAATATGGTGTGATAATTTTTGAGATAAAAGGTCTTGCTGTATTTATATACATTTTGCTGAAAAGTGTATCTTCTCAACAACTATAGCTAACAATAAACAACTGTGATTTTCATGTTAGCAAAAGAGTGAAACACAGTAACCTCCTGCTCAAGAATGGAGATTCTCCTGTGAACAGTTATGGCCCCATTCACATAGAAAATCACATTTCTCTTTGTACTTTCACATATATGTGAAAAGCAGGTTGGATGGCCCAATTATTTTTTTGCATTTTTCCTTGTACTGTATTGCATTCCTTTTTTATTTTTCCCCACCCTTTGCTTTTGTCTGAAGTTTCTAGTACACTTCCTTGTCTGAGACACAATACAGCATCTTGGCTGGACAGTTCCTCACCCTTGCACTGCAAAAAGCAGAGTTACAAATGCAAAGGAAAAATATTGATAAAGAGTAGTCTAAGACAAATCACTTGACATCTCTTCATTCAAATTAAGCATGAGGGAGAAGGGAAGTGCCTTCATTTGCTGTTATTTTGTACAAGACTCTGTTTCATTATAGAATAAGCAGAAATTTTGTTACTAAACTCTTGGATTTGTAATAAAAGGCAACAAAAAGATCGAATAATATGGGAAAGACCTGAGCTGTCATTTGGAATCAGTGGCTATGGAAACAAGGAGATGGCAGAAGACCTTGGTTTTGGTTTTGTTACAAGCTGCCCCCAAGGCCAGAATAACTGAAGTTCCCATTAATTCCTGTCCCTTGGGGCAGATTAGAGAGAAAGAACACTGAATACCTGGTGTTTATATATATATATACACATACATAAGGTTTATTTTAGAATAATTTGGTTGCAATGGAAATGAGGTATATAGACATGTTGGTTATTATCTCTAGTTATGTGACAATATAAAAGTAGGAAATTACTACTTAAGGAAATATATAGGGGAAAGAAAGAAAGAAAAAGCAAGGATAAGAGAGATTGCAGTAAGATATCAGCACCACAGATCCTGTGATGAGACTTAATTGTTGCAATTCTGATGTCTGCTGGTCAAAGTGATGCTTGTGCTCCTGATCAGTCAGGGATAGGGGAAATCCCCAAAATGTTGAGTTCAGTGGGTTAGTAGATGTTCAAGGTAATGCCCAGGTACCTCCTTTGGAGAGGGTAAATTTAATAAGGTCTGTTGTGAGGCCCCAGAAATGAGTTTGGGGACTCTTAGGGGGTCTTTGATTATTTATGACCCCAACTTACACTGGTGTTTCCCACATCATGTTTTCTCACATTGTGTCTTACCAGAAGGGATAAATACCTTCAGGCCTAAGGGTGAACATCCCAATACCTCCCCTGGGTGGGGGATGTTGAGCTAGTTGTGTAAGAGAGGACATTGGCCTGATAAAAAGCGTTTTTCCAACTTTGCAGGGTCTGAAGGCTCAAGCCCCAGCTTGTTTTGTCATGATCCACCATCTCCCATCTTAGAGGTTTCAACACCACTCACAAAACCCTTCTCCTTCTCACTTTCCATTGGGATGCAAACCTGGGCCTCAACACTGTTTGTTTGAGTCCATGATCTCCAACATTTCTGTCCATCGCAGTTTGTCTTCAAGATGTAGGTGCAGAGAGGAATTTGGGTGGTAACTGAAGACAAGATGTGGCCTGCCAGCAGTGCTACATGTGCAGAGGGGGCTTTAATGGGGAAGAAAGAAGTGCAGTCACTTAGTTAGGAAAATAGTAAGGGTTTGGAAGGATACACAGTGTGGAAAGCTGTGGGCACCAGATGATTTCACAGCCTAAGAGCAATCCAAGCAAGCACTGGGTGTGTCCTGAGGAATGCCAGGTGAAGAGGGCTTTGCTGTGAGCAGGTGAGGCCAGTAGGGAGGGTGAGGAGGTCTAGGGCAGAAAAACAAATCAGTCACAGCAGTAACAGTGAATGAACCTGCATTTAAGTCTTTGGTCCTGAAATATGATCCTGTGTGCTGAAAGTTTTCTCTTATTTGAAAGTAGCTGAGTGATAGAAGTAGCAAGAGTTGTTAGACTGCAAGTTGGACTTACTTGAACTACAAGGCTCTGTTGAATAAGTCAAAGATGGATTATAGTGAAACCTGGAGCTAACAACCTGAACATTAACAGCTGTTAGACTAGACAATGTTAATGGATTAAATATTACTTTAAAATTAATAGCTGGAGTGGGCAGCCCATAAATTGTGGTACAGGAACAGTAACAACCATATTACAACATGCACCACAGAACCAACTGGAGGTAGCTGCTAGAGGTAGGAGCTCAGAGTGATGGTGGACTTGGAGAGGTTGTTAAATGATATGTCATCACATAATGTGCTGGTGAGATCTCACCTGCATACTGGGTGCAGGTGAGGTCAGTTCCATTCAGGAAAATGGAGTTTAAGGTGGAAATGTTTTTAAGATTTACCAGCATTATAAAGAAAACAGCTGGAGTGAGAAAACTGAGGTTAACTTCATTAGCCAATTAGAGCAAAAGCTAGAGGGTGAAGAGGATGATGCTAATGCTTTTTCTGCTTTGTCAGAAGCAAGAGCTACTGGCATTACAGAAAATCTGTAGAACTAATTTACAATGTTTTATTATATAACAGAAACTGAATGGGTATTTAAGTATTGTTCTTTTAAAAAGATAAAGTTATGTTTTCTTGGCAGAAACCAGATGATTACGGCGTTCTTCAAACCAGTTTTAAGTCAAGGTAAATATGGGGTTTTTTTAAGTGAAAGACATTTATATTAATTTTCGTTATGTAAGTGTGCTGAATGATAGTCCAATCCCATTCCATATTGGAGCAGCAACATAATGAGTATAGCTTACCAATATGTCAAAATGAGCACATTTAATTTTTTCTATTAATGTAACTGAAAATATTAATATTCTGTTTAAATTAATTTCTTAAAAATAGTGATGTAATTATTATTTCAAGTTATCTCTCATGCTTAAGCCAGACTGTTTATAACAACTGAAGCTGCATCATAGGTCATGTCATTGTTTGCATGGTATTAGCAAAACTGAGTGGCCAAGTTAATTAATTCTGGATTGCATGTGAGAGAGGGAGAGAAAATATCAATACACTATCATAAGGTTTGTTGTTTTCTTTTTTCCTTCCAATATGAATTTTGTGAATAATTGGTCGTTTCTTTTCTCTCCTAGACCGTGGCCATAAAGACAGAACTGTGCTGTCCTCACCAGACAAAGGAAATGTCAAAGATGAAGGAGTGGGACTGTCAGTTTTACGCACTGAAGGCTTTGAAAGGAATTCATCTTCTCCGAAGGTCAGAAGAAAAAGATGCCAGACCAAACACCAAATAAGTCCTGTAGTAGGTGTCTTTTGGAAAAAAATTGAAGAAAAGGGCAGGGTAAACATGTCAGAGAATAGCAGGGTGTGCAGGGCTCTGGGTTCATTGTACCCAAAAGTTGAGATTCAGAGACTCCTTGTTACTGCAGAATTTCTTGTGCATTCCTTGACCAAAAAGGAAAAGACTGCCTAGTGCAGGGGAGAAATGAGAAGTGTCTGGGTATAAGAAGAGCACCCTTGTCTTAAGGAAATAGTTGGGAAGAGAAGAATAGCTATATCTCAGACTCCAGCTCATAGTCTTACAGATGGGTTTCATGTCCAGAAGCTGATATTTGAAAAGCCTGGGCTGGAAATAATGGCATTGTGAGCACCACATCTGTGCCCAAGCCAGATTTCCCCACTGCCCTGCTCTCCTACTGATTCTGCATTTAGGTTGTCACTGGAAGCTCTCTGCAGAGAAAGGGAATGGGAGAAGCAGAAGTTGAAACAATCTAAGCCACATCCCTTAAAGCTATTCTAAGGAACAAATGTTTGCATTGGGTGTTTTTAGAAGAGTTATTAAAGGTGGAAATCACTGACCCATTGTGCATATTTTAGATTTTGTTAATTTTACATGCTAGGATCAGATTCTTGGTACTGCCTTTTACAAATGTAACAGAAATTTATGTTCTTTTGCTATTCCTTTGTAAGTTTTAGGTCATGCTTGGTCAGCTGGTTCTTAATCATTTTACAATCAGTGAAAAATCCTGTTTTAAAAGCGGGGGAGTTATTCTGGGCTAGATGCAAGCATGGAAATGGAATAGAAATTGTATTTTGTAGAAAAAGATTCCTTTATCTTGTTTTCTTACAATGTGGCTTGGGAGCAGACTGGCAAATTTGTGCTATTTAGAAATTGCAGTTAATAGCAGTTCAGATTTATGCATTTAAGCCACAGTATTTAAATAGAGATGGGAGTGGTCCTATTAAAATGTACTATTTAATTACAGGTCACTTTTAGTCTGAAGAAAAAATAAATAATTTGGGTTGTGGAGAGATCTTTGCAGCTGTGTTTTAAATTTGTCTTGAAATGAGTTCTATTAATGTATTTCTGGGGCTGTGTGGAACTAAGTCTGTGCTGGGTTCAACACTGGTTTTAAAAAATATGCAGTTAACTTTTTTTTCTCCCTCTGCATTTATTTTTAGGGAAATGGATGTCCTATAAGAAAAATAGCATCTTTTGGTTCAAGGGAGATTGCCTCAGGTATGAGCATTGCTGTTAATATAGAACTAATCAATTAATCAAATTTATCACTTCATGTTTCTTTTTAAGGGCTTTATTTTTTCCTTGAAATTGTTTTTCTATTTCCTTTTACTAAAATAATAATTGCTGCTGTATAGTCCATATTATTTCTAATATATGGCAAGTTTGAAGAGTTTGAAAAGTAATTTAGGGTTTTAGTGTAAAACACATTGATTTGTAACTTAATTAGAATTTGTGGTATCTCATTGCCTTAAAATCTTGATTCCAGATTATTTTATGGCTTCTTTTGCACTTTGGATAATCCAGATTTTCTGTGGTGGCTGATAAATTGTGCCTTTCAGCTTAATCCAGAAAGAATATTCTTGTTAAATCAACTACTAAAATTGAGCTGGTATGTTTATTGCTTTTGGCCTTTTTAACAATATAATTTTGTTCTATGGGTGGTAGAATGGAATCTAAAAACCTTGAGGTAGGTCAGTAGGAAGATAAACTTGACAAAGAAAAGAAGAGAGGGTCTATGGCTGCTCCAGTCCTAGTTGACTTAAAAACAGATGTTAGTTTTTTTAATGGAAAGCTGCTACATATTTGATTTTTTAAAAAACTATTATTTTTACTGTTTTGGTTATTTTAAACATAAAAATGATGTTTTATTTTTTTTTCCAACACTCCACAGATGACCCATCTCAACCAAGGCTAACACAAGTTTTAGAACATGAGGCATCTTCTCCACATGCATTTAGAACATCATCTGAAATGGCTTCTGGTGCTCCAAAGAGCCCAGCTGTTCCTTCACACTTCCTCAAGGTGTCATTTGGGCTATCCAAACCAAGAGACTCTCTTGGGAAGAGAAAACACACTGCCATGAGTGTGGATGTAGGTAGTTCAGATCAGTCTGAAGTGAATGATCCTGCTTTTAGTATATCATCTTCAAAATGCAAAAATAGGAAGTGTGACTTTGTAAAAAATGTATTTTTGAAGTCTCCTCATGATGATGTTCTGCAGCTCAAGGAGCCTGCTGCCCTGTCTAGGCATGATTTGACTCTTTCAGAGGAATTCCTCAACTCAAGCAATGAAAAGGAGAAAAGTAATTACTCCACTGTAGGTTTGGGATCTTCATATTCTGCACACAGTCCTGCTAAAAATAACCACATTTCTGTTGTGGATACCAAAGAGAATCAATTGCAGCTGGCTAATTCATGCTTTTCTTTGGATAAGTCCCTTCCTTTTTCTCAGGAAAAAACTACTGTGTTGCCTTCTCCCCACCACTCAACACAAACAAAAGGCACAAAATCCCCTCTCCAGGTTGCTGGCTTATCTCAGGTATTGGATGTTAGGAAAGAGCAAGATGGAAGACCAGAAAGACATGAATGGAATAAAGGATACAGTATTCAACCCAGCAACACTTTTTCAAATACAATCCATGAGATTTCTGAAAATGCTTCTGATTATTGTAGAATGGAAAACTCTGGGAAACATGGACTGTCCCCAGAGAATGGTAAAAGTGTCCCCCCATTGCCTGTGAAAGAATCTTTCTTGGGCAGTGACTATAAGTCTTCACAAACCACAGGAGAACTAGAAGTTAAAAGGAACTTTACACCCAAGTTGAAGCTGAACAGAAAATGGCAAAGCAGCTCTGAGAGTGAAGATGACATTTTGGAATCTATTCTAGTAGATGATGATGATGATGAAGAAGTATTAATGCCACTGCATAAAATTATTAGTTCAAGTCTCAAACCACAGACAAGAACCTTGGAAGACTCTTCTGATGGTGTTTCTCAGGACACTCTAACTCCATTATTGAACCTTCATGTAAGTTGGCTAAAAACCAAAAAAGCACATTCTTTCAAGTATTCTTTTATGGATGTTATTTGCAAGAAAGATAATATAGATTTTAGCACAGTGGAAGGCCCAGTGGGTGCTAAGTTATTACTCCATATTTCAAATTTTAGGAGAATGAAGTTTTATATAGTAGATATATACCAGCAAAACAGACAAAGGCCAAGGTGAGTGGAGACATCTCATACTCAAAAATCCAGTTGCCTCTAACCTTACTGTTCCATCTGGCACATACAGACAGCAACTTTTCAGGTGTGCTAGAGAATTAATTTCTGCTATTTAGGTGAGTTTTATAAACAAATAAACTGCTCCAGCAGCTGAGATGTCCAGTAGTCTCCTAGTACCTATTCCACTACCATGCAAGGCACAAACCATGACTGTGTCTTCTATAAAAATTGACTAAACCTTGTAGACTCAGTCAAGTTTTTGTCTAAGTGGTGCCAGTAGAACTCTTGCTAACAGCAGTCAGGATGTGTGTGACTGGTTGGTAATAGTTACTTTATATTAATTTTAGTCAAAAATATATTCTTCACCAACACTCAGCCACCTCTTGCTGATTCCCATTATGCCCATTAAAGCTACAGCAGAGAGTGATGAAATAACAGATAATCAGCTTTGTTATGTTCTATTTTTATAGGATTCTTCTCCCTTGCTCACAATGCATGATAATTCAGAATTATTTGCCTGCAGAGCTGCTTACTTGGCTTAAGGATCCTGTGCTGCTGTGGAGTTACAATGTTGTTGGAGCAGGGATGTGGTTGTTACTGTTCATGTCTTGGGAAAGGCTGAAAGATAGTTTGTGCAGCCAGATTGATTCAGCTCTATTCCTTCTGGTTGTTTTTAGGAGTTCTGTTTTTGCTTTGCCCCCCTCTAAAGTTAGGGGGTTAAATTTAGAAGATGTGTGCAGTCTAATGTTTTTGTTTTCCTGGTCAGGTAAGATTTTTATGAGCTGAAGTTAACTCGAGGAAATTCATGTAGCTATTTGGAGATCTATGTGCTGGACTCCAGTCATATATCCTTGACACAGTCTGTGATTTTCAGAGATCTGGATATGACTAAGTATGGTGTTTTCTTTGAGATTGTATTTCATGGAAATTCGAGATATTTTAGAATTGCAAAAGGCTGAATGAATTCTGATCACTAGGGATAGATGATGTCTTTGAATTCCTGTGTACAGGATATTATGGTGATGAATTGGTCTGTGTTTTTAAAAATTAGCTCATTTGTTCAATAAGAGCTTGTCAAATAGGTAGTGATTTTGAAGTTCTGTTGTGAAGTTCTATTGTAAAATAATGTTTTAATAGGGAAGGTCCTGCAATAGATCTTATTGTGGCATTCCTGACAGTACAGGTTGGAAATGGCTGTATTTGCACAAAGATTTTGTACTGAGCCTGATTGGGTTGGAATTAATTTTTTTATGGCAGCTGTATAGAGCTGTGTTTCAGACAAAACCAGTGTTGATAATAGACCCTTTTCTACCTGTTGTGGAGCAGTACTTTCACAACATTAAGGCTTTGTCTTCCCATGCTGTCCCCATGGAGTGGGCAAAAAGCTGTGAGGGAGCAGAGCCTGGAAAGCAGACCCTGGATGACCAAAGGGATATATTCCATGCCACATAATGTTATGCTCAGCAATCAAAAAACCAAGTGGAGGAAGTTGGTCTGGCATGTAGCCATTGCTCAGAGTGTAGCTGGGCATCCTTCTTTCTGCTTGTCAGAGGTGCTGAGTGACTGCCTTTGAATTATTTTCTTTTCTTGCTTATGCCTTTTCCCTTATTAAACTGTTATCTTAACCTATGAATTCTCTTGTCTTTGCTTTTCTTGCTTTTCTTTTCACTGCTCTGCATCTCTGGCTGGGGAAATGACCAAGCTGTGTGTTGCTTAGCTGCTGGCTGGGGTCAGCCCATCATTGGTTTCTAGAGTGGAGAACAAACAGCAGAATACCTGTATAAATTCTCTCTTCTGCCTTGCCCTCTTCTCATGCTTTTCAATGTCTGATGGGGTTTATTTGTTGACTGAATTATGATCTCCATGGGCAGATGTTGAGTAGCCATAATTATTTAATCTGTTCTTATGATTCAGTAATCAAGAGTGTTATAGATCAGGCTTGTGTGGTTTCATAAGTATTTCACAATCTCAGCCACCATGACTACCTGATTAATGGTTAAGCCTGATAAACACACACAGCCTAGATCAAATGCTTGTGGGACATGTGTGTGACCACAACATATAGTTGGCCTGTCCCTGATATAATTAATGGCCAAGTAAGACAAAAAATAGTTAAAAACAGTCCCAGCATTTTCATGACCATGATTTTTGCATATACCCACATTCTTCCCTTGTAAAAGGGGCATATTTGTACATAGGAATAAATTTTTGATTACTTGATTTTTCAGCAGTTATTTGGCACATATTAACCAAATATAAAATAAGCTAAGATGTCTTAAGCTTTCCTACAAGATTTTCCACACAAAGACATGCTGCTTGTTATATTGAAAAGTTGACTGAATAGCAGGGTGGTATCAGAAGAGCTGTGCTTGTCCAAAGAATGGAATCATGGCCATGAAAGATTTCAAATCTGTTGTCTGCTGCAATCTGAATGAAATAAGCCACTACAAAGTTTGTTACAGCTTTGTGTGTTGTTCTGTTTATTAGCTCCTTAATTTGATTTTGTATTGGGATTTTGCTTGGAAGTTTTGTTTTGTTTGATTAATTTAGAGGTGATTTAACAAACACTGAAATTTTGCCCTCTAGGGAATCTGAAAGTAAAAAAACTGAGTAATTTTTGGAGGTGCTTGTCTCATGCATAAGAATGGGGATTCCCAGTCTCAGTGGATGATGGTAATAAAGGTGTAGGGTAAAAGTCTTCTGACGGCAGTGCTCTTTGTGAAGGCTAGCTGAAGGTTAGCCCCAGACATGCAGAGATTCACTGTGAAACAGTTATTTCTAAATTAGTCATTGAAAGAGATTTGACCATTAAGTAAAATTGCTAAGGGACTGAGAAACCTAAACTGATAATCATCCTGTTTTGCAGGGTCTCCTTTAGGTTTATATCTGCATGTAAAATATCACTGTAATTGGAAGAGGTTTCTGTTTTGATTATAGTCGAATAATGAATTGATGGCTTATGGTGTATTTTAAATGTCTTGCTATTTCATTCACAGCTTTCCAAGACTCCTGTTATAAGCAAGGTGTCATATGTGAACAGCTTAGATCATCTCTTGAAGGAGAAAGAAGAATCTAGAAGGTTTGTTTCTTAAAGCTGGTTTGAAAAATGTGGGATGGTATTGTTAGAAACATGGATTTGCCTTGTGTCCCCAGAACTGATGGAGTTTGATTAGCAGCAAGCTAAGCCTTGCCTGCTGATGCCACCAACGTACAACTGAACTGACAGGACCTACAAGTGTTGCTTAAATGGTAAAAGCTGAATGACAGGCTCCTTCCAAGCAACAAGGAATGATTTGTGATACATCTGTTTACCCCTGAAGAGCCAGGCTAAATTTACTGTTGCCATCGTTTTAGGTCACTGAGCCAGCTAGCAGCTGCTGGTCAGGCATGAAATAGAAATATTTATGTAGACTGACTGTACTGGATTTTTCAAAGGCATTTGTAGCTCAGTTTTGGTTGCCAAATTTTGCAGGCTCTTGGTGCCTGAGTAGTTACACAGGTCAGTGAACTAATGAGTATTCTTAGAAGAAATCTTTTGGGTAGGAAGTGAAGTGTGGTTTATGTGTTAATGGCAAATGGTGGTGATGGGTATATGTGTTTAACTGCTTATGTGATTAACTGTTTTAATTAAAGAGTACAACCCTGGTAACTTTAGGCTGACTGCCCATGGAGTAGCAGATACTCTTGTAACTAATACTGTTTAACAAATAAAATACTTATTTGGTGCTCAGAAAAAAAGTAAACATTCAGCCACAAGACTGAAAGGTTTTGTGCAATTGCAAAAACTTTATCAGAAGTTGTTTGAGTATTTGTGTCTGACAAACCAGTGATTGATTGTGCTGTTGGAAATTCATTAGGTTTTGGGAAACATTCACTTTGTGTCTTGGAATAGCAAGAGTTTTGGGTTTTTTACATAGATGCAATGTCTCACATATTTTGCCATGTAAAACTGGCTCCTGACTCCAGAGCTTGGACTTTGTTGGTTTTGTTGTAAATATTAAATGATGATGATGTGCTCTGCTGCTGCTGTTATTTTAGGTTAGAGGAAATAGAGAAAATTCTACAGGAAGACATAGAAAGAGAGGACAATGCTTCAGATGGAGAAAATGAGGACAATGCCAGTGGAGATGATCTCTTGGAAGAACACAGGTCCTTGCAACTCAAAAACCAATTAAATCTTGATCTCTGCTTTTCTAGCCTTTTTTCCCCTAACCTCTCAATGTTTCCAACAATTGTTAATGTGTTTAATGAGAACCATTTTAAAATGTTTTGGGTTGAGTGAATTTCCTTGGGTGCAACTGTATTCTGACAATTCAGTTTTTACGTAAGACCATTGTGTTCATCACCTGCAAATAACTTTCTCAAGCAGCAAATAGCTTCTCAGTGTTTGAATTAATAAAAGCTGTTTTGAATTTTACAGGGCATTTATAAAGAGATGTTCATTAGTAAGTTATGTCATACCTGACAAACACCCTGGAGAAGATTTATTTGATTTCTCAGCTGCTGGGAAAATCTTCACTCAACATGACCTTGACTTTAAGAATTTTCACTTCATCCCTCAAAATCATGTAGAATATCTGCTTCTTAAGTAAGAATATGCTCTTCACTTTGCTGTGTTTACTTGTACAATTTCCTTTTTATTTTTAGCAATTTTAAAGTACTGTTTAATCTTTATATGCAAATGAGCTTTGCCTTAGTAAATAGGCAAGACTTACTCCCTTTCCCTGGAATTTTCCTTTCCGGGTTAGCTTTACAGAACAGTGAATTGTAATTTGAAGCTTCCTTGTTTCCTTCTCTGGAATTCTTGAAAAACCTCTTAAATGAGACATGAGAAAAAAAACAGCTGTTCTGACCTGTTCCATATTTCTACCACATTGGGTGTTGTTGATAACTTTACCAGTTTGTGGAAGACAAATGCAGAAGTGAAATGTTAAAATGGACCCAAGCTTAACTGTCTGCAGACTGAAAGACCTTTGTGGTTACCTATTTGTAACCTTCTAGTGTTACATTGTCTGCTGAAAGACTTTTGGTGCTTACATCCTGTATGGGCCTGGCACTTGAGGCTCCATCTAATGAGGATTGCAGAGGGTCAGGATCCCTGACATCTGTTGGATTCAGTCACTGAGCTGCCAGCCTGTTGGTGTGTACATAAACAACTGCTCTGTAACCCACAGGCATTTCTGCTCTGTATTTATGAGGCTCTCACACTACAAATAGCTGGAGAAATACTTCCCTAATGCCACAAAGTGTAAATCCTGAAAAATTTCTGGTTATTTCAATTGGTATTTTATTCCAAACATGCATCAGAGGAACTGAGATAATTCAGTTACTCTTCAAGGATTTTATGTACTGTGTATGTGCAGTTGTGGGTGTGAAGAGGAGGAAGAGTGACTTTTCATCTCTTGAGGAAGTGGTGTTTGTGATACACTCCTTTGCCTTCAGGCCTTTCTGTTAATATGTTTTGGAGATTACAGGGGTATGAGCTTCAAAAGCATCTTGTAAATCAGTGACTGGAGGAATGAGAATTAAACTGATCATCCCTTGCAAAAGGCAATTATAATTTAATTGCTTTTATACATTCAGCCCAGTTGGTACAGCTGGCATGTACTGGCTGCCCAGTTGCCACATGGAGATCATACCAGTCAGGCAGGTAGAGGGTATATGTAGCAGTTAGGACACACATCTCTTCAGAGTTATCTGATTTAGAAGATGGAGAGAATAGATGAGACTAAAGAGGGGTATGTGGGAAACTGGTATCTTTAATTCAGCTACTTATGACATCTCTTTCTAAAGAAGAATCATAGAATATCCTGAGCTGGAAGGGACCCACAAGGGTCGTCAAGTCCAACTCTTAAGTGAGTGGTCCATATGGGATTTGAGCCCATGAAATTGGTGTTATCAGTACCCTGCTCTGACCAGCTCATCCCAGTGACCAAAGCTACAAAAATTCAGTAATAGCAGTGGCACATTTTCTGTTCTTCCAACAGCTACTGTTTGCACTCCATATAAATTTGCACAAATAGGTTAGGCTGTGGGATTTTAATTGCATTAGTTTGCCTCCAGACCATTTATTTAAAAAGAAATTTTGAACACAGTGTTTTTTCTTTCTTATTCTGTAAGTGTTGATAAATGTTATAGGACAGTTAAAAATCATATTTAATGGTCTCATTGAGCATAGCAGGCTGTCTGTGTAGTCAGGCATAGTGGTTCATAGTACAATAGTGTGAATCAATGCTTGTTTGAAACTATTATTCCCTAATAATACAGACATTTCCAGACTGTATAGTATGGCTTTATAGAGAGAAAGATTAGTTGTTCTAAATTACATTTGTAAATTTGATTGCTATTAAAAAACGAGGTTTGATTACTATGACATTTTATATAAGTAATAACATGAGAATAATATCTGTTATGCATATTCAGATCTTTCTTTGCTGTTGATGATGATCTGAGGGGTGAGGAAGCTTCTATGAATGTTTTTGTGAAAGTGATGATGCAACCACTAATTGATTTTTATCCTTTTTTCCTTGCCCCTGTTTTCCTCTTACAGTTCTGGTCTAACACAGCAGCTTTTTTTAGTTGTTAATGGTGTTCTAAATTCTGCTTACTGTGCTACATTGTGTCCCATACCAATTCTAAAGTGGCTTTTCCAGGTAAGTCTGTGCTATTCATGCAGTTATAATAACTCTGTGCATGTATAATATTTTTCCTGGAAGCCAGTTGAAGTTTGTGAGTCTGTTCCATTAACAACTTTTAAATCAGATATTATTTTTCCCCCTGGGTTCTGATTTGTTCTTGAGTCTGAAATACTGTGGTTGTCACTAGGAGTAAAACAATAGAGAGTCTTTTCTCCACACTCTTGAGTGAATGCAAAGCTGCACTGCCCTTTCCATGTTCATATATGCTACTGTATTGAAAAAAGACAGTTGGTGAGGAGAGGTGCTATGGGCCAAATCATGAGCAAATGCTGATCTTATTTCCTTTCACCCTTAGAAAAACAATACATGCTGCAGATGCAAAATGTAGAAAATGCCATTTTCTGCATGTATCATCTTCTAAATCATCAGTGATACCAGCATTATCAGATAACTGTCATTTGGAAAAGGTACCTTAAGGCTCAGGAAGAAGCCTGGAGTCATTCTCAAAGGAAGTGTGGTGACTCTCCTTTCAGGATGTCTGTGTCAGTGTCTGAATCACCGATTTTCACAGTACTGTTACTCACAAAAATGCTCCCCTCCAGTCTCCATTCTGTTATTAATTCCCATTCTAACTATACCTGAAATGAAAAAGAAATCTGGACCACCTGGGAAATTGCAGCTTCAGTCTGTTGACTGGCTTTCTATATTTGCTAAAAGCAAAACATTTTCTCTTCTATGTCTTTCCCTTCAGCCAGTTAGAAGATTGCCTTCCCCCTTTCTGTGAGCTCTGATTTTCCTATAATGAGGAAGAAGTGTGAGCCAATTGAGATCACTTACAGAGCAGGAAACTGTCCAGCACTTGGGGGAGAAAAAGAAGTTTTTGTTGGGCCAGTGAAGTGCTCCAAGAAACCTGAACTGTACTTCATAGTCGTGTTTTTGTAGTTAAGACTTGTGTGAAAAACTAAGAATTCATTGTTTGGGTTTAGTATTGCATATGTCCAACTTGTCTGAGACTGGAAAAGGGTGTAGGTAACTGTTGCCTCCACTTCTGCTCAGGGAGTCAATTTGATCACAGATGCAGATGGGTTCCAAAGGGGGGTACATGATACTTTCTATGCTCTTAACCCTCAGAACTTGTTTATAAACCAATATGGGGTTACACCGTTCTGATACTGTAAATAATTAATTTTAAAGTATTCATATAATCTTTGCACTGCTTGAAATAATCAATATTCACAGTGTTCTGTTTTCATTGGTGTATCTTGCTTTAGAGGCTTTGGGGTTAGGTTTTTTGTCTGTTTTTTAATCTGTTACTCATTTTACTCTGCTGGGGAGTTCAGTGTTGTTTTTGTTCTAGTTTGATCTGGGGGTTATCTTCTAATTAAAAGAAAACTGATGTTGTCATGCAGCTTGGTTTTTGATGTGCAGCTTCTTCTCTCTTCACAGATGATGTCTATTCATCCTGACCATTGTGTTTCCACCCAGATCTTAAGCAGATTGATGGAGTTAACACTAAAAAACTGTAAGTATTTGAAGGATGGAAAACTGACCACCTGAATGAAAGCACTTCTCACTTCAGTTTAGACAAGTGAGGCAGCAAAAGGCACTAATTCAGTTGGATGATTTTGGCTTGAATCTAGACTGTGTTTTTACTAATGTAAAGCAGAAATGCTGGGGGCTGACCTTCATTGAGTGTGTGCAAGCTGTGTCACAATATGTGGTCCTGGCACATACCTCCAAAGCAGTGCATCCAGTACAGAGACTTTTTAACTCATTCCTGGTATTTCACAAATAGAATTGATCTGAAGAGAAGGTCAGTCTACTCAAAAGTTTACCCTCCTTTTCATCTTTTACTTTGGATGATGCAGACATTTGTAGCTTAAGAACTACAAGATGTTTTTTACATTGTCATACCCAGTGTATAGCACTTCGTGATTTACTTTCCAGATGAATGACAAAAGTGAAGTGAATCATACACCTGCACAGAAACACTTTGAAGGATCTGCTTCAGCCCACAGTGCTGCTACTGTCTTCTGTATTTTGTCTTCTTCCTTTGTCTGTACTCAAATATTTCTCCACTACAACTTCCTTTGTATGCTCCCCGTGCCTTCATTCAGATCCATCAAAAGTGACATTCGTTTAAGAGTACCAGTTAACACTGTCAAAGTAATGTAGTTCTCTTGAAGTATTTGCTCAGCCTGTCCAAATTGTACCCCATATTTTAATTCTTGTTTGAAATCAGAGCTGATATCAGAGGGAATGTAGCCTTCTTTATCTTGTGCCTTGCTGTCATTAGGCTTGATTCTGAATGAACAGCTCAAGATAATGAGCATTCAAACAATTAAGTCTGTGAGTTCCTTGTTTACCAGTTCTGTTCCAGAAAACTTGCCTGTGTTCACTTCTTACTTAGCTTCTCTTCTAGTCCTACTGGATAACACCCTCTTGCCTTTACCTACACAGGCAGTAATTTGTGAGTTCTTAGACAAAAACTTTGTTTGCCTTGTTGCTTGTTCTGCTGTTCGTGATGGAAGAGAACTATGACAGAAAATGGGTGGAACTTGAAAGTAATCGACCTCTTATGTAGGCAAGATGTTTCCCTAGTGTAAAATACTCTATTTGACTTTTTTGCTCTCTCCTTGTTCTGAAAATAAGCTTACTGTTTAATGTACTAACTCCTCTGAAATGAGCTGTTAGAATTGATGCAAACTGCTAATCTTGTTTGTTTCCCTTAAAAGGAACTAATGCAAAGAACTAAATTTAAACTAATCCATTCTATGTCTTTTATTTGTAGCTTCCATCCATGATAAAGAGTTTAAACCATGGATTCCTTCAATAGCTGATATATCAGCTGTTTTTATCAATATGGGTATTGAGTTCAGATCTCTCTTTCCATTGCAACATCTTCAACCCCCCTTCAGTGAGCATGATATTTTGTAAGTGTTTTTATTTTGATATTTTTTGCCTAGTTCCTGTGAAAGCAAATCTTGTGCTTTGACTGTAGAATCAGAAGGTTCTTCATTTCCTTTCCCATACTCTAAGTTCTTTCCTAAGGTCTTAGAATAAATAATCCTGGAACTCAAATAATGTCTTCTCAGTAAGGATTCAGCAAACCTTAGCATTGTCCTTTGTCCCATCTTCCTAGTGAAGGTTTGCAGGAATAATGGCTAAATACTGGGCAAAATAATTGGCTAGAAGTTGAGTTATATATGTGTGTTAGATGCTCTTTAACTGAGGATTATTTTGATTTGAAGTAATTTTGATGCATGCAGGATCTTTTTTCTTCAGTTTGATATCAATAAGCCTTTGTGGGATTCTGAATTGTTTAATTTTTGCTCAGATTGTG
This sequence comes from Erithacus rubecula, assembly GCF_903797595.1. Lineage (NCBI taxonomy): Eukaryota > Metazoa > Chordata > Aves > Passeriformes > Muscicapidae > Erithacus > Erithacus rubecula. The sequence goes on along the minus strand of NC_136660.1, from coordinate 22,548,914 downwards.
TTTCTTCTGTTAGAAATCAGGTGCAAGAAACAGTGAGTCAAAAGCAGCCAAGAGGAGATGCAGCCAGTCCAGCATTCCCCAGTCTGCTGGAAAACAATTTAATTAATGTGATTAAGGTGAGAAAACTCCAAGGTTTTTGTGGGTTGGGTTTCTTTTTTGTGTGTTTGTGTTTTCTTTTGGGAGGGTGGAAAGGGTTTGCAATCTAGTCCTGAGCATGTGTTTGACTAGGGGCTATCCTGAGACTTCAGCTTCACATTCAGCAGAGTTTCTTGCAGGCATTTTGCAGACTTCAGTTTCTTGACTTCCAGTGGCTTCACTCACAACTGCAGTTTTGCTGCCTCCCTTTTACTGCTGTGGCACTTTATAGAACATCTTGGTTCCCTCATATAGAAAAACCATCCACTGATTTCAGTTTTCAGTATTACTGGAGTATTTAGAAAATCTTTTGACCTTTCCTTCAATTAAAGGAAGATTATCTATTTAGTAAAAGATCTTTCCTGCTCTGGTAGTGTCTAGGGAATATTGCCATTGCTCAGAAAAAAAGTCTTCAGCAGGTTTTTATAAAACAAATGTGTTACTGGGGAATGGGGACATGTTAGTGCACAAGTGTTGCCGAAGCAGTGCATCACTTGAGGTACATTTTAATGTGAGTGTGGAAAACTTCTTATCATGCTTCAAAATAAGCTAAAACAATTCCATATTTTAATGCTCTCTATTTTTTTTAGTTTCTAGTTTTCTGTACATCAGTAATTCAAGATGGATATGCCGACCAAGAAATATGGCTTCTGCTTGTATTGCTATTTAAAATAAGCTTGGAGAAACAGTTAAAACAACATTTTGTGGTAGATTTTCAGTGCCTTTTTGTAAAGCTTCTGATGAGTATAAAAGACTGGGATACAAAGGTAACTTCATACATTTCTTGTACTAGATTTATCAATTTGTGAAAACTGCAACTTCTGTTTTGAAGGGTTTTTTTTTTTCCTTTTTGATGTATCAGAAAAGTACTGGCTGAAAATGTAATGCAGAATTTTCAATAATAATATGTATAATAACATGAAAAGTTCAAAGCTTTGTGTGTGAGATTTAGGAAATGGGTGGGCATATTGAGAGGGTTTTTATAGCATGACATTGAGTTGCTTGTCCTCTTCTACAAGAGTTTATCTTAAGATTGTGTGCTAAAATACCTGTATGTTTAAAATGGCAGTCTGAAAGAATGAAGAAATTATTGCTCTATGCTGGTAAGATGTCATTAAAACATTCTGATCTCAACTACCCTACTTCACATTGTGTTTAGCAGATTCAACTCTTGGTGCAACTCAAATTTTTTCATGTATGTCATCTCTTGTTAGATCAGTTCCTTTTATCACTTATGCTGCCTGTGTTTCTAGGGAATAGATGTATGCTCCTTTGCAAATAAAGCAAACGGCCATTCTTCAGTTTCAGGATGTTTTGTTGTTATTTTAAAGATGCCTGAGCTGTGCCTGGCAGTGAGTGAGCTCTCCAATAATCACCACAACCTCCTGTGGCTTGTTCAGCTGGTGCCCAGCTTGACTGCACGTGGACGGTAATGACACTGTCATGTCAGAAATACATGGGATCATCAACAGCTGGTTTATTTGGATAAGCTCAAAGTCAGACAAATGCAGTGTTTATTACATGACAGAAAACAAAAAAGGATTTGTTTTCTCGTATGTTACAGATGTATGTGCAATTTTCAGTGTGCATGTATAGCTTCCTGATCACTTCTGCTGTAAAAAGGGTTGTTAAATCTTTTATGTAGTTTCTGGGCTGTGAATTCTTGGTACCATGTAGCAAATAAAGGTTTAGCTTCAGGTTTTGGCATCCATTGCCCTAATTCTTGTCTGGGTGACCAAAATTTAAACTTTCTTTGGGTAATTCATGTCTGCTTGCAAGCATAATTCTGAGTTCTGTATCTTTGTAATTAGTAAATTATAATGTAACTGAGCAAGCAGAATTAGTTGGGTCATTAACTTCAGGCATGGAGACAAGTATCTAGCATTGTTCACTTGTGCAGAAGCTGAGCTGCAATGAGATTAAGGGTATCTCTGTTTTACTAGCCTGCTTACTGGTTTATCTAGCACCTATAGTCAGAAAATCCAGTTTAATAGTTGCAAGCAAGTTTGTCTAGGGAAGACATACACAGCCTCACATACTTTGTAGAAACTGTGGGTTTGAGAAATTTCATGGACAATAATTTTTAAATTGTTTTTCAGGGAAGTAAAAAGACGACTTAGCCTAGTGATAATTGCAAAACTTCTTCATAAAAGGCACGTAGAAATATCTGATGACATTGAAGAGCAGGTACTGCTTACATGTGTTGTCTTTGTAGAATTTGGAAATTTGAAAAGCATAGATATTGTATGCTTGTGTTTTATGTTTTAATATTGCAAGCTTGTTTTCAAGACCCTTGCCAAATGAGCAATTAATAATTTTCTACTTGGATTAGTATTTAAAGTGTATTTACTCGTGTAATCTGCATGTTCTGCAGCTCGTGCTTCTTTACATGCCTAAACATTAATTTTAGACATAGGAAAGAGGTCAACACTTCTTTGAGTCTTCCTTTTGTAATCATGTGGAAACACTGTTTTCATAGGTTTGGTCTTTTATTAAGGAAGTGTACAAACACTAAAGTCTGTGAATAGTCAAAAATTACTCAAAGCATTAAAACTTCATTTTTAATTTAAAAACCCTTTTCTGTTCTTGTTTCAATGCACAACTAATATTGTGGTGGCACCTAGTTTTCAATTTTCTGTTGTTAGTAAATCAGTCCAATTAATGCTTGTATCTGTAGATGTTTCTTCTGCATCACTTTCTGGTGCGTATGAAACCTTCTTATCTACTGAAGAAGATGAGAGAGATGAGAAAAGGACAGAAGGAGCATAAAGATGAAGTTTATGCAAAACTAGAACATGAGGTATTTGGCCAGTAGAACCTTTTTTGCTTTTTTATGCTTTTTTTAAATTATCTATAATATTATGTATTTTATACAACTTGGGGGATGTTTCTTTTATTTGTTAACAGTTCTGTCTGTGGAACTGTAAATACACTGTTTTGTTACTGTTCTTCTTTAGAATGTTATTAATTTTGGTTATAGTCATAGAGGAAGGAAAGGAGGAGCATATGGTTTGTTTTGCAAACAGGGAAATGGTCAGATTTTCTGAGTCATAGGGAAGTCTTGAGTCTCTGCTCCTCTAATCAGAGGACAATCTTCCCTCCCTTCGGATGTAGTCAGTGAAAACTGTTTGGTGCTGAGCCAAATCTTCACCTGCAGGCTTCAGGAGAAGATTTATGAATCTTTATTAATCTCTTTGTGAAACAACTGTTAGAAATATTTACTATTTCCATCCATCCAAAAAACTGAATATTGGTTTGGCTATTTGTGGTTAGCATGGAATCTCTCAGCAAGTGTTTTGATCTGGGGGTAGATGACGGGAAAATAAAGTCAGCTGCTGAATTTAATTTTCAGTTATTAAAACCACATTTTTATGGGTTACTTAGGTTATTTAAAACAGTATAATACTGTTTTTAAATGTTTCTAATATGTGAATATACTGTTTCAAATTAGTTATTGAGGCAGATATGTTGATATACTTGTCTATTGGCCTGGCTGTTGGAGGATTCCTTCCAGAAAGCAGAGATGGTTCTATTTCTAGATGTCAAGAGTTATCATGGTGCTTTGACTGCTAAAGCTCTTTGATTTCTCTCCAGGTGTACTACCTAGTCTATGTCCTACTTCATCTAGTCAGTGAAGCCAGTTTCCTTGATGTTGTAAATTCTAGTCAAAGGGTGAGTAACTTTAGTGGCTAGACCTTTAGATTTTAAGATATTGTTTGTCATGCACATTTAGTCTATTTTGGTAAGAGCTATAATGCAATGGAAGATCATCAGTGCATAATAGCACTGGGGGAAAGTTTTGTTCTGGACAAGGTAAATGCAGGAGAACTCCCATGTGTTTACTGCAGAGAAAACTCTCTTCTGTGTTTCTGTGAGTGGAGCTACCTCCAAACATAAGTCTGTGAAAGAGCAGGCATTTGTTGTGTTAGTCTTTCTCAGAAAGTATCTGGAGATAAACTTCACACAGAAATTCTAAGTCAAATTATTCTGTCAACTTTGAAAGTAGGATTGAAATTTTTCAGTCTAGGAGAAAAGAAATTTAAAAATATCCAGCAAAATATTTTCAAGCATATTTCCCTTTTCCTGGAGTGCAGCCAGTGAAAACAAGGGTTGTAGCTCTTCTCTGTAGTGTTAGTTCCTTTGTGCCATGTGATGTGAACATTGTTAATAATACTTTCTGCTTAGCCTTTCAGTATTTCTGTGCAGATTTCTGTCATCATTTGCTGGGGGTTGCTTGCTGCAAAGTGTTTCTGTAAACCTTCTGCCCTGTGGAATCACTCTTGGCTTTTAAGAAATCTGACATAGGAACTGTCTGAGAGACATAAACCAGTAATGTTTGGCCATATCTGGATGCTTAAGTGTCTCAGTATATTACTTAGATTTGTGGAGAGCTTGATATTTTCAATTGTTTCTTTAATATCTCAATTTATTAACCAAGAAGGATTTTATTATTCACTGACCTGTTAGCCATCAAGTGACAAGAGGGGTGTGGCTAAATATTGTGCAGTCTAGACTTGTGTAAAGTCAATCTTAACTATTTCATTTTTGCCCCTCTTCCAGTTAGAGGGGATAAATTGTGGTGGCATTGAGACATTAGCAAATGTTTATAAATCAAATTTCAGCATGTCTCACCTGTTCTGCAGAGTGGAGCCTCTTGGCAGCTGTTCAGTGAGAGATTGAAAACAGGAATTTTATGAAGAAATTAACAGAATATGAAAGACCTTGGGAATCACTATCAGGAGATCATGAAGTGCAAAACTGCCTTATCAAAGTAATCAGAAATTTAGAGAAAATAAAAGATCAGCGCATAAAACCTTGGATGTATTTTACATGCTCAGCCAATTCCTACAAAAGAAATTGCCTGAGTCATCATTACTGAAAAGGTTATTTTCAGCTATTGTAACTTCAGAACTTTTTTTGCAGATAAAAGATGTGAATGGCACTGCACTGTTTGCTATTTTGGGGGCAGAAAGGATTTGAAACTTAATTAGTAGGAACTTTAGAATTTGTGTTGTATAGCTCTGCTATACTTTGAAGCTGCTTTTAAAAACACTTAGACCTGGTTTACCAGGAGCATGCCAGCAACAGATAGAGGATCTTGAGATGTCATGTTGTTTTCTTTCTCCTCCCTTTCTTAGCTGTCTATTTCTGAGAAAAACTCAAAAAATTCAAAAGCATGTAATTTAAAATTGATATAATACTTGAATAAAGTTTAGACATGGCAGATTTAATAACTGTACACTTTTGTCTTTATTTAGGAACACTTACTGAAGCTTTGTCGTGCCTTAGATAAGCACGTGATGGGAGATATCCGGGAAGATGCAAGAAGGTTTTATCGGTCTAAGGTAAGATGCCAAACTTGATTTTTCTGTTCTGCTTTGATTTTGGGGTAGTTTTTAGTGTTTGTGATACATGTTGCTCCCTCATCTCAGCCCTGGAAGTTCTATGAGTTCCTTCTGGACTTGGGGGGGGTTTTCCTGTTTTTTTCTGTCTGCGTCATGTCTTTGCATGGGGATAGATACATGCTGATTTTAATTCACTGAAAATACTCCTTATGCTAACAGTGGGACTCCTAACAGCTCTAAAATATGACTGATCTTCCCTTTAGCCAGGCATCTCCACGTTTAGGCCCACAGAATTGCTCTGTTTCTCTGTGTGGCAAACATGGGTAGCTGACTCCAGTTGGAAGAGCAGGACCCACCTGTAGGGCAGAATGCAGAGGACTGAAGAAGTTGCCTGTCTTGCACGAGTCTCCATTTTATATTTCCAAGTAAATGACTGGATAAAAAATCCTTTGGATTTAAGCCAACTGTGTATATTATGTAGCATCAAGCTTGGACAACTTCCTTTTGCTTTGTCATGTGAGCCTTGCTCCTGTAGTCCTAATTTTGTGACCTTCCTGCTTTGCCTGCTGTTGTAACAAACCAAGCCAGCTCAATGATAAAGTGACCAGCCCCAGCTTTGAAAAACCTTGGCTTCTTCAGCTTTTAATCAGATGTTTACAGTTGTGTGCTTCCTTACCTCTCAAAAACGTTCTTCTTTTCTTATTCAGACAGATTAGTGGAGCATGGATCCTTTTAGCAAGTTAATTACTCTTGCCTTGGAGTGTTGTATTTCTGGTTGCTTTCACTTCTGTTTCTATTTCCCTTTGCACTGAGAGAGGAAAATCTTACTCTGCTTTTCTCCATTGCTTCATTTGTGAAATACTGCAGTAACTTCTAGGGGATGCCACTGTGCTGGGTCTTAACACAGCATATGAGTCAAATCTCAATGTGAATGGCTTGGGTTAAACACCTGCTTGTGACTGGTTATGGAAAAGCAGAGTTTTATGTACAAAGAATTTGTTTCAGAAGCAGCCAGTGCTGCATTGTTGGCTTTTGTGGCCACAGTTGCACCTGTTCTAGGTACAGTCAGACTTGGGTGACAAACCTCATTTCCCAGGGATGAGGTGGTGTTTGGAGGCCAGAGGTTTGCATGGTGATTCCAGACATTTAACCTGAGGAGTCATGTGCCTCTAATGTGTTTGTGGAGTGCATGGCTTTACATTCAGAGTCACGAGTTACAGGGAGCTGAAGTTGGGGTGATGATACTTTGTGACAATAAAATTGTTCCTTTCCAGTTACCCTTATATGTTGGATTACCTGGGTTTGTTTGGATTTTTTTTGTGTTTGAAGCTGTGATGGAGAACAGAGAGTATTATTTTACCTTTTTTAATATAAATGGCTAAATTAATCAGTGTGAATTTGCAGGTAAGAGGCTTGGCTGCTAGGATATATGGGAAATGGCAGGATGTGATACAAACCACTCGGCTCACTCAGGTACTGTAATGAAACCATTTTCTCTCTTCCCACATTGCAGGGTGCATTTAACTCATTTTTTAGCTCTTGAAAATGGCATGTTCTTTTAAAGAGGTTTTCTTTTTCTACATAAATGGCGTGGCTGTGGAATACATTTAGATGTGTTAGAAGGGATTTTAATTAAAATTCTTACTATGCTGGCTTCAATAAAAGCAGTTGTTAAAAGTGCTGTTTTTGTAAAGGTGTGTGTAATACACTGAAACCCCAGTTCTGAGTCGAGTCACAGCCCTGTCTCTGATTACAGCTATTAGCAAATGCTTCCAAAAGGACATTGGGGCAGGAATGCAGTGAGCCACATCCTGCTGTGGTCTGGCACCTGTGGCTTTGAGACTTGAGTCCAGGGCCTTATTCATATATGTTTAAGGACTCTCAACAACTCCTCCCCTTTTGAATGTATCAAATTTCATGCCACAATTAGGCAAAGCCTCTCATGTTTCTAAAAGTACACAGTAGTAAATAATGCCATGATAAGTCTCAGAAATGTTTGCCTTTGTGACACCTAGCTGGCCTTGGTAGAATAGGTAGATAATTTCTAATGGTACTCAAAGTTCAGAGCTCTTTCTTTCAGCCTTGGCTTGTAAAGGTTTCTGCTGTAATGTGATCATACCAACTGTCTGAGTATCCTGTCTTGGAACATAAAGCTATCTCTCTTGGAAAAGCATAGCTTTCCAGTAATGCAGAATATCATTTACATAAAATTTAAATGATACATATATGCCTAGTATTGATTGCAGTTAAAAACTGTGTTATTAATCATTTGTAAAGACTATTAATTGCTCCCAACAAGGTGGGAAAAATAAGTTGTGTGTGGTGTGTGTGATATTTCATGTTCCTAGAGCAAGGAGTGACAAATGTAACACATGATTGCAGAATCTACTTATCAATTGATGAAAGTTGATAATGAAGTGGCTCTTTCAGTGTTGTTGGTGTTTTTTGTGGGGTTTTTTTGTGGTTTTTTTTTTTTTTTTTTTTTTGAGATGTTTGGGGTTGATTCACATATGGGGAAACTGGCAAGTGTTTAAAGTAAAATTACAGGGACTTTTTACAGTACATGTGGTGCTCCCAAGCTAAGCACTTGCTACTCTAATAATTTCTTCTGACACTGGATGTCTGACTTGTACACTAATTTGTTTTTATTCTTTAGGGAAAACTGCATGACTTCTGGGAGCCACATTCATGACATCCTGCCTAGTTGAGGGAAAGTGACAGAAACTGAAATCACGGAGGATGTAGAATAAATGGAGCTTCACCTTTTTTTGGAATAGAAGAAATCAGTCATCTAAGTTAGAACTTGAGCTTGATTCAGACAAGCACTAGACATGTGAGATTTGGATATGACTAACATGATTTTTTACTACAAATTCTCTACTTCTGAAAAATTGAAATGGATTAACTGAAAAAACCCCAGCCATTCCTATAGACCTGTCAGAACTGGCTAGAAATATTTTACTATGTTGAAAGCTGAGGGAAGTTTCCTTGTTCCCCTTGTTAATCACAAGACATATTTGGAAACAGTACTTATTTATTTTCTTGCCAGCACATACCTGCAAGCATTGTGTTAGGTTGGCTGGGAAGGAACTGCCCTGTGACATGAAATGTGAGTTCAGAAGGAGTGTTACACCTCCCCTGTTGTGAACAGGTGAGGAAGTGGTTCAGATGTGGGCTGAATCATGGTAATCTGCAAAGCAGAATTGGTATGAACATCCAGTGTCTTGTAAAAATACAAAATACAGAAGTTGCACCTTCTTTAAATGGAGAACAAAATATCATCTCAGTGGAGATTAGAGAACAGCATTTGGCTCACCTTTGTAAAGACTGTGAAAGCCATATGATGGCTGAATTTCTTGGTGTGAAGTCCTGCTGCACACACAATATGTTCTCAAAGTTCCAGCAGCTGTTTATGAAATAATCAGAGGAAGGTGTGATCTCCTTTTGTGCTCTCTGTACAAATGCTATCACTTAAATATTACACTGTGGCTTGTCTGTAGGATGGATGTATATAGGAAGAAAAAGGTAAGGTATTGGGTAGAATGGGGATTCCCATAATAAGTGAGAATTTTTTATAACATCAACATGTGTGTTTTATAATACTGTTTTAATTCTTGTAGATTACCCTGTCTTGTATTAAATTCTCTGATAAGAATGTAAATTAAGGCTTAAAAAACCTGCCAACCACAAAACCTTCAAATTTAAGTATGTGTATTACAGATAAAGGAACTGCTATAGAATGGACACATCTTAGAGGAAATCTATTAGATTTGCAAATCCATACTAAATGTTTTTTCCTTCTTTTCAAGTGCTATATTGTTACATCAATGTCATCTTCTGCTCTGATAGCTTATTTGCCTTCCCTCCTGTAACACTTGTTTACTCTGTTGAATATATTGTATGTAATTTTATTAATGTTTTTAATTTTTTTCACTAATATTATATAAAGGTAATAAATGCGGAATGTTTATTTAATGTGTATATATTTTCTTACTGTGTAAAGGTGATATTGCTGGCCTGTATATTTTGAACAGGTTTAGATCAATTTGTACTGCAGTTCAAAGCATGTTGAAACTGCTGAGGGTTTTTCCACACAAAATAGCCACTTTGATATTTACTTTCATTTAACAGAACAATGGAAAAATAAAACCAGACACTCATTTCTAGTTAAATATCCCTGGACAAAATGGGCTGTGTTGTGGTTTATTTTTTTTTTGGTTTTTTTTTGTTTTTTTTTTAAAAAAAGCTGCGGGTCCTATTTTATTCTTATGGTACACGTTGCAATTCTTGTGTTCACAGCTGATTAGCTCATTATAGGTGGATACAGTCTTGAAATCATTCTCAGCTCAGCTAGTCCTGTGTTTTCATGCTTAATGCCTGTTGCAGCACTTTCCCTCTTCCCCCCACTCCTGCTTGATCTGGACTTCAGTTACAAAACAGATGGAACAGAGGAGTAATTTCTCAAGTGCTGAAGTCTAGATGTGGGTTGAATTGGTGCTCATCAGAATCCTTACAGAGATGATTCTCAAGCATTGCTACAAGGCCATTACAAGGGGGGTCCTGGCAGTGAAATAGCAAACCTGCTGCCCTTGTGTTTTGCCAACTCATTTGCTGTCCCTCAACCTGGACTTGCATGCATTGGAAAAGGTTGTTTGCACACTAAAGTTCTTAACTGCTTTGGATGTCTTCAGAGAAGCATTTTGCACTGAGGTCTATCTTTTGATACTGTGTTGGCTATATTAAGAGCCTGATAATCACATTTCATGTGGAAGTAGGTGCACTTTATTGCAGTAATAACAGAAAAAAATTAAAGTCTGATTATAAAATGTAGCTCCTTGCTTTTTTTTTTTTTTTTTTTTTTTAATTTTTTTTTTTTTTTTTTTTTTTTTTTTTTTTCCCTGACAAGCCTCTGCTTAAAATAACCCAAACATTTCTGGTTTTAAAGTTGAAGAAACCTGGCTGTGGAACTATTAGTGCATCTTGTATCCTCACTGTTCCTGTGTGGGACTTGGTAATGGATGGGGATTTCAGAAGTGATTAATGACTTGCAGGTAGGTCTGGCTGAAGGTCAGTAGGACACTTCATTGATGCAGCAGCTTCAGGAACTCTCTGAAGTCCCAAAGCTGATGATTTAGTTGAGGATGTCTTTGGGAAAAGCAGGTGACTGGAGCACCTGAAGTGTGTTGTTATTATTGGTGGAGCAGCTGGTTAGATTGCTGCAAAGGCATTTTAAAGGTAGGATTTCAGTGTGGAAAAAGACTTTTAATACTGAGGGGTGGATACTGCAGTGCTGGTTTTCTGAGCACAGAGAAGCCAGGTCTGTCTCCATCAGAGGTGTCTGTGCTCAGCACTGCCCAGCACCAGTCCTGGGTGCCTGGGGGCCAACATTTGGGCATGGGGACTGCAACAGAGACTGTGCTGCTGTGGAGATTTGAGCAAGTGCTTCCAGGTAGTAGGGTTCCTCTGCTCACCCTCTCACTAGCAGGAATGCTGGATCTCCAGCACTAATGCTGATCTTCTGTTTCTTTACTTTCCCAGGAGAACTGTATGTATAGCACAGTATCCCTGGCTTTTTTTTTTTTTTTTTTTTTGTTGGTTTGTCTTCCATTGGATTGTGGTGTTGTGTGACTTTTTGTTTTACTGAGAAGGGCAAATCAGAAAGATTTCTGCTGGAAATGACCCTCCTAATTTTTCTGGGGTCTCGTTCCTTGGGTTTGAGAGCTTTTGGAAAACTACTTGCCCGAAGTTCCCCTGTGGGAAACACCACCCTCTGCCAGAGGGGCAGCTGTTTCCACTGGCATATTAGTGCTTCTTTCTGCATCCAGAAAGGGAGAAAAGGCTCCTGGGACTAGCTGACTTTGAGCAGGGAAGAGGTTTGATGAGCTTCTAGGAGCCTAAGCAGCTGCTGAGGAGCTCCAAAGGAGCTGCCCAAAGAGGTCAGACCATCATTAGTGGATTTAGCTTATTCCTTGTGGTTTAACTTATCAGAATTCCTTTAATTGCCGTTTCCCTCATATTCCCCCCAGGCTGTGAAATACCTTCATGCTTTGCCATGTGGATATTTTGCCAGCTTTACTGGCAGGGCCCCTTCTTATCACGTGTTGAAAAGGGCTTTCAGTGCTGTGGAATGGCGTGGGCTGCTGGTGGGAAGGATCCTAGGAAAAGTAAATTCCTTGAAGGGCTTCTTTTTGCGGAAAGCCTTTTAGTTCTGCCTGATGATGCTTTTTTCAGCCACTGCTTCCTTGCCTTTGCAGTCAGGAATTCGAAAGGGAGTATTTTATCTGGTATCAAAAGGAAGGTTGGGTGGTGAAAGAAGAACAGCATTCGTGTCTTCCCATCTTGATATTTTGATGTCTTTGGAGAAAGCCAGTCCTATACTTTCAGGCTGCTTTTAAGTGGAGTTCGGGTACATTGTCCTTTTTTTAATGCCTCCCCTATCTCTGCGTGGTGAGCTGCTGCTAATATTTCACCTCCTTCAGCTTTCCTGCCACCTCCGAGTTCCCTGCAGGGAGGTCACAGGGGAGGGAATGGAAACTCCACTGGAATTGTTCCCTTCATTGTCATCAAAGCGCCTTTGCCATCAGCCTGGGGGGAAACCCAAAGCTTTTCAAGGCAGGTTTGGCCCGTATGGTGTGTAGGGCTGGATAAAGGGGCCATTTTCACACACTCTTGTCCCAGTGCTTCCTTTTGGGTTTGCATTTGCAGCTGAGGCTGCTTGAAGCCGGGCGAGCGCTGCTCCTTCCCTCTCGCAGAGAGAAGCAGAAAGGGTAAATGGATTTGTGCTGGTTTTGTGTAATTTGTGTTTTTGTGCTACGGGGAGTCCTTCACCCAAGCAGTGAGCACTGGGAGCTGGGGCTTTGCCTCTGGGTTTCAGGCTCTCTTCTCCCGAAGCTTGATGAAACTCCTGGCTCTCGGAGCAGATGCAGGAGCCGAGCATCCCTTTCCTCCCTGGACTGACCGCCAGGCTGCAGCTGAAATAGAAACAATAGCTTCAAGCTGCCAGGGGCAGCGGTGGGGAGAGGGGGGCAAGGCATTCAGTTTCATGCTTTATTCACTCTGCGGGCTTTTATAAAGGCAGAATAAATCATGCAGAGCAGCCGTGGGCTCCACAGACAGCATCGTTCAGGCTCTCAGACACATTGATCTGCATGTTGGAAACTGAGCATGTCCCCTTTGCCCTAACCAGGCCTGCCAGGTGGGGATGCTGAGATGCTGCACTGCATATCAGCTCTCCTACACCTTTGCCAAGTGCTGCCTGCCTCCCCTGTGTGCTAACCCATTTTTCCCCCCCAGTATTTTGTGCTCCAGCATTGTTATGGTAAGGCTTGCACGGCGCAATGTGTTTTTCCCTCCAGTTGATTTTCTCTGATTAGCCCATTTTTCCTCTTGCCCTCATTCTGTTTTTTCCCGCAGTATGCGAACGCCGTTTGCTGAGAAACTGTGTCAGCCTTCCTCTAATTAAGAGTCTGGCAGGAGCCAGCGCAACAGTAATTTTGGAGATGACGCTTCCAGTTTGAAGCTGACAGTGAGCTGAGGTGCTGCAGCAGGGGCTCGTGCTGGGGATGCAGGAATGTTCTCCGGCTGAGCAGGACAGGGGGACCCACGAGGAGCCTGGTGCAGGAGCAGTGAGTACCCTGGGTGCATCTCAGCTTGGGTGTTTAAACTGTGTCCTCTTGTAAAGAGGCTGCAGGAATGGTTAAATCTGGGTTATGTCACAGGTTTAGACATTTGTGAGGGATTCTGTGTGTGTGTGTAAAAGACAGGGATAAATTGCAGTGGTCCTAAGTCGGCTGCATCACTCTGAAATAGTTGTAATGTTGGAAAGTAAGATGGAGAGCTCAACAATCAAATGGCCTGAAAAAGGGCAAATAAGGAGAAGCCATTCAATGGCGCTCTGCAATATGACTTCAGACTCCGTAGTTCTTTTATTAGCAGGAAAGCTCAAAGCAAACAAAAGGAGACAGGAGCTGGGGATCTGCTTGCCTCAGGATGTTGTGGATGCTAAAAGCTTAGAGGTTCAAAGAGCATTTTATGGCAGAAAAATGCAGCGGGGGTCTGTGAAATGAAAGCGGCTCTCCCCGGCTGAGAAAGCTTCAGGCTGCTGATCCCTGGAGAGTGGAGCATGTGCTGGGGAGATATCCCAGATGTCAGTGCTGTTCCTTCACCCCCTGCAAGGTGCTGAGATTTGGTCCAGTGTGGTGTTACTGCCTGTATGCTGTATATGAACAGCTGAGGGATTTCACATCATCTCACAGTTTCCAAACTGTCTGTCATGTCCACCATTGTGTCTCTCCATCCACTCCTGAGACAGAAGTTGCTGTCGAAGGTGGTGCCAGCCTTTGCTCTGAAGGAGCCTAGTGAGGTATATGGGATCAAATGTTTCATTTGGCTGAAGAAAACTCAGTGACATTTTTTGATCTTTTTAATGACCCTGTGAGTGAGACTAGGAAAACGAGTTGTGTGGTTCAGGAACTCCAGCAGAACACAGCCAACCACATGCCAGAGTTGACCTCCTTCCTCTCCCCTCCCACCCCATCCATAGATGTTTGCAGCTAGGGAGAAGTACAAACAAGAGCAGATGAGATTTTGTTTTTTTTAAATCCTTCCTATGCGGTACCTCTAGAGCATAATTCAGCATTTTCCCTCTCTACTTGCTGTGTCAGATTTGCCTCTTGGGGGCAACCTCACCCCACTCCGGCTGAGACCAAAGGGAGTTCAAGTGCTTGGGGGGTGATGACTCACCGCGCATCTCTCTGCCTGTGTGTTATCTGATCATTTTTAGCAATCGAGGTCATAATTTGCTGAAAGGATTTTAGGATTTAAGCTGTCGAGGCTGACTGTTGGTGGCTTTTCAGAAACGATGCCGATGGCTCTTGAAGGTCCCTTTCCAGGCTTGGAGTCCTTCAAAGTTTTTTCCTGCCTTGGTGTCCTTCAGACAGAGGAGGGTAGCATGGGAGGACATGTGTTTTGTGGTTCTGGTTTAATGAGCAGAGCATAAATCTCTGCAAGGAAGATTTACAGTGTTCTCCTGGCTCTCTTACCTGGGTTGGCTTGGACTGTCACTAAGCCTATCAGATGGTGCTGCAGACATTGTGACTTGTCAGGGGAGAGAACAAAATTACTGCTCCAGCTCCATTTCAGCCCTGAGTCCTCGAGCAGGCATCTCATACAAACCTCATCCACAAAAAGCCATTTGCATTTATTTAAAGGGTGTTGAGGTATATGATGGAATAAAGGAAGTATTATTCATGCTTCGTGCTGTGGTTCCTAATGGTACTTTACACTCTGATATGACCTACAAAGCTTGTTGTTTTGTGCCTGCAGTGCTCTGATGTTCTTCCTACCCTGAGGGTCAGAAATGACAAGAATAAATGATCATGACGAGCGTCTTGCAAATCCCTGCTCCCTCTCCTTGGATGTGTCCTTGCCAGGGCACAGCTCAGTGACCTTGCTGGCACAGGCAGAGGGGAGCAGCATGCTTGTCCAGCCCACGGGACTGTGAGATGTGAGAGCAAATCCATTTATTCATATTCCTGTTTCACCTTCTCCCCAAAGCACAGGGATGCAGCTTGGGCTGGGCAGGGCCTTGGCCCAAGCTGAACAGATGCAGGGCCCCTCCTCTGGAAAACACCAGGCAGGAGGCTGGAGCAAGTGAGGTTAACCACGGAGCCCAAAGCAGAGGGACTACTCCAAAGGGGGTGCAGGGCCCTGCAGCCTGTGTCTGTCCAGTGAAGGACTGAGTCAGCCCTGCTGGGGCAGCAGCTCCTGGCTCCAGCCAGCCTGGGCACTTGGACAGCAGCAGCCACGCAGCTCATTAACCCAGCCCTCCGGCACTCGCGCTGCTGGCCTTGACACTGTCCTTCTTAATAGCTCCTCTTCTTCCCTTTTTTTTTTTTTTTCTTTTAATAAAGGTAAATTAGCTGTATGGATATGCAGGAACATGAATCAAAGGAATTCAGCTGACTCTCGAATGAACCGTTTGTACAGAGATGGGGGATGTGATGGATGCAGCCCGCTCAGAAAACACCTAAGGACAAAAACTGCTTGTAAGGCATCTCACTGCAGCCTCCAAAAATCTGATTATGTAGGGGGAGGAAAAAAAAAAATCAGGTTTTGGAATACATTAACTCAGTTGAACAGCACAGAGAGAAGGTACCAGTAAGAGGCAAATCAATTCCTGAAGGCTGCTGGGAAATTTCACTGAATTGGAGCTTCAGAGTAAGGCTGGCTGCACTTAGAAGAGTTATGTTTCACCTGAAATATTTAACACTGGCATTAGAAATGCTCTGTGTGCCCAAAGAGCCCACCAAAAATATACTTACAAGAAAATTTTGGAGATTTTAGAGGAACCCTGGGCTGATGGGTGAATATTCGTGTTGCATAGTTTTGGGGGGTTTTTACTGGTTTTTTTTTGGGGGGGTGGTGGTGGTGGTGGTGTCAGGTTTTTGTTGTTTGTTTGTTTTTAAAGAGAAGCATGGGCAGGATAAGTCCCTGGCCTCCATCACAGGGAAGCAAAAATTACCATGTAATGAATGTTGGTCTGCTTTTGGGACACGTGCTGACAGATCTGTTGTTAGGAGGGAGACGTTTCCATAGCAAAACCATCATCCTAAATGGCACTGTAATGCAGCAGAAATGCAGTGCTGGCCCCGGGGACCATCTTCCCGGACCATTCTGAGCATCCTTCCAGGGAATAGGGGAGAGTGATGGCAGGAGGGATCTGAGCAGCTCATGGTGATGCTCCCCACAGCACCAGGGCTCTGCTGGCAAGGCTGTCAGCTCAGCGTTTTTCAGTCCTTTCTGACTTTAACAGAAAGCTACAACAAAAAGGGAGCTTGAAATAACTCATTTTATCTCTGCAGACAAACAACTTGCTTTGAGCATCGTTGTCACTCAGGCTAAATTACTTTTAGATGTTTTTAATGACTGGGTAACATTTTTCAGCTGTTCATTCTGCAGCACCCTGCTGAGGGACAGTCCATCTGTAAAGACCAAGGACTCCAATATTGTGGTTGCTCTTCCTGACATTCATTTGGCTTTATTATTTGATACGTGATTCCCTGCGGCAGAGATGTTTTCAGCTAAATTTACAGCTACAAGCTCTTTTCTTTGCATAAAGGGGATCTGCTTCCTAAAGGGCTGGAAGGCTGGCTATGCATGTACCTGTGGAAGGTCAGGGATGTAGAGGAGAAACTCTGGGAGATTGAAGGTGGCAGTCTAAATCCTGTCTGCACTGAAGGTGACATTACTTTTGGATTGGAGGGATTTTAACCCATCATTTGTTACCTCTACCTTTCACTTTACTTGTAATGCACGGCACGGAGAGCTGTGACTTGCACAATGATCCCACTGGGGACGTGGTTTGTGACATCAGCCATGCAGGTCTCTCAAATCCCTCTTTCCAAGGCAGGCACAGCTTCTGCATTTGTTTCCAAAGGCAACTTCTAAGTCACTCGCCTTCACCATCTCTGGGTTTTGCAGTGCTTCTGGGAGACTGTATTTTTAAATCCTAGCTCATAAATTTTGGAAGCTACTTTCCTTTCCCACCCCCTCGCCCCTATCAAAGTGTCAGAGCTGAAGAAAAACTGTGAAAGTGATGGATGTGCCCAGCTCTGCTTGCCAGTGTTCTGCTGTGGGGGGGTTATTTACTGCACTGCTGGCTTGTTTCTTCTTTGGTGGCAGAGACAGCAGTGTAGGGGTTTGGTGCCTGGGAAGGAGGGGTAGGATGCCCATGGGTCATCCAGGCTTTTGGCTGGAGGAGGCAGGGCTGGGAGAGATGTTGCTTGGGCACAGTAATACACAAAGCAAAAAGATGAAGCCATGGGGACTTGGATCCTATCTGGTGGCTTGGCCCAGAGGGTGGGTGCTGGGGGCCAAAACACCTTCCTGGCTTTAGCTCTGGGGGGTGCAGGTTGGCTTACCCAAAAGGGCAGCTTTTGATAGCCACCAGTCTTATCCCATCCTTCGTGCAACCCAAAGTATTTGTGTTATTGCTCTAGGCAGTGTGTGGCAGGCACCTGACCTGCCATTCTGGGGAAAACAGAGGGGTCTGTGCCCCACTGCAGAAACAGAGACCCCTGAGCTCCCTGGCCAGGCTGGAGCCTGCCTGCTTTTACTGGGAGAGCTGGGATGATGGGCAGAGGGGTTGTACAATCCAGCCCAGCAAGTCACTTCTCCCAGGGCTATGCCTCTGTCTCTTCCCTGCCTGCAGCCACCTTTGTGCTGCTCCCACCCCAGAGCTGGGCGAGACCCCACAATGAGCTTCAAAACTCCATTTTCTAATGGAACTCCCAGTGCCTGCTGGCGCTTCCCCTCCATGCTGCAGGAGCATCCCAAAGCAGCTCTGCCTGGTTGAAAGGCAGGTCAGGACCCTGCCCTCCCGCAGTCTCACCAGCCCTTCCCCGAGGGCACGCTGCCGACAGATCCTGAGCCAGGGAGATGCTTTCCGCTGGCTTAGAGAGGTTTGCAGACAAGCAAACCAAACCTGCCAGCTCCCTGTGTGAGCGCCTGTCCTCCGTGAACTCCCGTGCGTCTCTTGCAGCCGGGCTTGTGGGAACGGATCGGAGGCTGCTGTGACTCAGCTGCTTCTCCCTTGAGAAAATCTGCCCTGGCACGGTGCTTGGCTCTGCGGCTGGGGCTGCCGGCACCTGGCAGCCTTCATCAACAAATGGCCTTGGGCAGAACATCCCAATTTCCACTGCCAAGCATTTATGGGAGGAGAAATGCAGCATGTGATCTTGCAGGAAGTCGAGGCAGGAACTTTGTGTTATACTAAGCTGGGGGGAAAAATCTCATTCCTCCCTGAAGTTGAGCCTTGGGCTGGAGGGGCTGCAGCACAGGCTGGTTCTTCTTGTCTGCCCCTGCCTTTTCCCATCTCCTTATAACTTTCTCAGACAAATCCTTCTGCAATTGTAATTTGCCCCGCTGGCTCTCAGCCTGAAGAAACAGTGGTTTGGAAAATTTGCTCAGTGACTTGAAGGGAAGAGGCTCCCAAACCTTTCATGCTCTGTGCCCACTGGAATATTTTTTTTCCCGGGGCTAATCTGTGGAGCATCACGCTTGGCTTGACGAGTCCATGACGCTCTCAAGAAACAAAGCCAAGCCTGGTGAGTGTGTACTCAGCTGCTGGGAAGCCCCAAGTGCTGCTGTCAGAGCCCAGGAAGCACCACGGGGTCTTCTCTGTTCCTCTGCTTCACACAGCTCTGCCAGCCTGGAATCTGGGCGGGCTGCTCCTGCAGTGGGCAAAGGAGATTGATGTGGTGGGAGCAGCAGCAGTCAGACCCCCCCGTGGTATGGGGCTGGTGTGCTCCCCACTGGGCTTTTATCCCATGGAGGCAGTAAAGCAGCAATGCAGGTCTCACAGTGTAACTGAGGGATGGAGGGGCCTGGAGAAAGGTTGTTTTGCTTGTTACTTTCTCATGTCAAAAGGGGAAAGTACCCGTTTTTCCGCTGGTGGTTTTGAGTTTATAACAAGCCTCTCACTGTGGTGTGGGCTGGCATGGCCTTATCCTGAGTTTCACAACTGCTTTGTGGGTTTCATAAAGCCCCAGCGGCTGAAGCACCGTGATTTTGTAACTCCTAGCTGGCTTTCAAACCAGACTGGAGAGGAGCTTGGAATGGTTGGATGCCTGCTGCCTCTTGGACCACAGAGGCTGGCAAACCAAATCCCAGATCTGGAGTTTTATCTTGCTTTTCTTACCTGGGGCAAGGGAAAGGCAGGTTGCAAGTACTGCTGAGCAGAAGCCAGGCCTGCTTTAGGAAGCAGTTTCCTGCCAAAGGCTGGGGAAGCTGGTCAACCCCATGGGTTTGATAGGCTCTAATTCCCTGTGGGTACTGCAATCCCAAAACAGAGCCCTTTGTGACATGCTGCTCCCATGGTGTGCATGCTGCCAGTGTATTTCTAATTTAATCCTGGCTGCTATTTGATCCTGCTAGGTTTGTATTTACATCTCTATGACCCATAATGAAATCTTCTGTTTGGCCAAACCTGATTCCCAGTAGTGGGAAAGGAGACATACAGCAGTGGGGAGTGTGGGGGTCTTCTGACAGTCAGCCTGGCCACCCTGTGTGTGGGACATCCACTAAGATCCTGTCTGTGCAGGACAAGCCTGGGAGGAGGCAATAGGATTAGAGGCTGGGGGCTGGCATGTTTTGGTACTGCACACAGGGTGAGGGACCCTCGTGGCCCAGGATAATAATTGGTGCCGAGGTATAACCAAGCCAGACAATGCTTCATCCCCAGCACACCTTGAGGCAGAGCAGTGTGATGCATTAAGCACCTTAAATCGTGTTGCTGTGTGCTCCGAGGGGGTCTGCACATCCCTCCAGGCTGGAGAAGTGTGTCTGGCAGGGAGCACCTGGCAGTGCTGCCATCCTGGGGCTGAGCTGCAAGCTGAGTGCTCAGGGTGAGCGCAGCGTGTGTGCTGGGAGAGCTGATCCAAGCTAATCCCATCAATATTTCACGGTGTCGTGGCCCTGTTATAATTCCTCGCGTCATTTGGGATGCTGGCTGGCATGGGGCTGTGGTGCCAAGTGAAACATGAGAGCTGCCATGGCTCTGCCCTGGCTCCCTGGCCATCTGAGGGGTGAAAGGGGCTGTCTGTGAGCTTTTCTACTCGCCACCATGGGTAGAGCTGTGTGGCAGAAACAGGTGAACCCCAAAATGCTGGCTGTTGGCATCTGCCTGGTTTTGCCATGCACTGGAGTGCTGGGGCTGTGCTGTGTTGGGCAGCTAGCCCATGTACAGATGGGGCTGTGGCGTGGCAGAGCCTGCTCTGAGCTGTCCTCTCTGTGGGATGCAGTATTTCAGTGACAACAAGAAGAAATTAAACAGTAACTAGTCACTGGACTGGTGATGAGGGCAAAAAAGCATTTCCTTTTCCTAAAGGCTGTTTGGAGTAACATGGAAAGAGCATTACAGGTAAAATCTGTCACGGTTTTGGGGAGAGGGGTTTCACAAGGCACCATACTATGACTTAAAGGGTCCCCTGCTTTGGGCTGGCCCTGGACTGGGATAGGAGTTGTAGGGGTGTAAATTCTATGAGGAGCAGATAATGGAGTTGGGGTTGTTTCAGCTGGAGAAAAGGATGTTCTGGAGAGACTGTGCTGCTCTATAGTTGCCTGAAGGAAGGTTGTAGCAAGGTAAGGGTCAGTCTCTTCTCCCAAGTAACAAGTGACAGGACAAGAGGAAATGGCCTCAAACTGCACCAGCAGAGGTTCAAGTTGGACATCATGAATAATTTATTCTCTGTAAGTGTGGTTAAGTATTGGAATGGACTGCCAGGGCAGTGGTGGGGTCATTGTCCCTGAAGATGTTCAGGAATCGACTGGATATGTCACTTAGTGCTGTGATTTTGTTCACCAGGTTGTTTGGTCAAAGGTTTTGGATTCTTGGAGATCACTTCCAACGATTCTATGATTCTAGAGCTGCCCCTTCCAGCACTTTCTGGCTCTGGGTTAGGGTTAAAGCAGGAGCCAGACCTCTGTGCTTGGCAGAGCCAACCTGTGGATATGAGGGATGCAAGCACAGGAGAGGGTTGGGTCTGTCTGGGCTCCTGCTGCCTGGAACCCACTCTGACTCTTGGGAAAACCATGCAAATAAGAGGAAGGCCCTGGCCTTCAACCTCGTGGAGCCCTAAATTCCTTCAGTTAATCTCATGGGGGCAGCAGAGCAGGCAAAGCTCTGAAAATAGATCTGTTTCCAGCTGCCAATGACTCGTGTTAATTAATTAAAGCCTCGCAAGCTCGGGCCTGTAAAAGCGCAGTGCTGGTCGCGCCAGGTTCGGCTTGCTCTGCACTCATGCACTAATTATCCTACTGCAAGGCCAGCAGCTAACGAAGCTCCAATTTGTGCTGGGTTCGGCTTCCAGCCATGTGGGAGGCAGGGAGTGCTGTTGCAGGATGGGATGGGCACAGTGCCCTGGATAAGGGAGAGTTTTAGGCAGCTCTGTCCCAGCCCTGGCCCCCCTTTCCCCAGTGCTCATGGACCAGTTCTCCCCATAACTGGCCCCACAGATCCAGCTGTGCCTCTGCTAAGGTAGGGAATGGGGTTTGAATGTGGAGGACCAGCTGCCTTGCAGTACATGAACACCCCATACCTAAGTAAGACAGGCTGGCCAAGAACATCCCTGCCTGGCTGCCAGTGCCAGTGCTTCCACAGGGTGGGCAGAGGGGCGAAGTGAGGTGTGGAGGAGACGCTGGGGTTTTGCCCAAGGACAGGAGGAAATGGTAATTAGCCTCTGGAGAGTGCAGGAGGTGAGGCTGGGAAGGCAGGGAGTGCTTGAGGAGGTGGGTAGTGTCTTCTCTGAGAATGGGGACAAGGAACAGGTCTTGGGATATCGTGCTGGGTGAGGGGGTGGTGGCTGCTTGGGGAGTCTGTGCAAGGGTGACAGAGCCACCTGTCATCAAGAGCACTCAGATGAGTCCCTCCTCAGCTGAGACCCATTGATGGGAGAGGACTGGGGAGACTCAAACCTCTGTTACCCTCCCTCCCACCTACAGTGTTTGTAGGAGGTAGGATCCTGGTAGACAGAGGCCTTGAGAATGGCATGTTAGTCAGGCTCCTCACAGGAACACCCTGGTCCTGCCATCTTTACTGACCCTAAAGGTCCAAAAGGTGGTGGAATCTCAATTAGAGCTGACCCTCACTCCCAGACAATGCTCAAAAATTGTTGCACAACCTGCTCAACCCTCTGGCCTGCTGTGAGTCTGGCTCCAGGTCTGCAGGGTGTGGGGTTGGGGATGAACAAGCATCCAGAGGTGACACTGGCGCTGGGCACTGCATGGCTTTGTAACATGGGCTCGCATCACCTGGCCACCCTGCCAGCTGGGAGAGAGCTGTAATCCAGCATACACAGGTACAGCATTTCCCCACCTCCAGCTCCAGCTGATTTCCAACTGCCCTAGATCCAACCTGCTGATTACACAGTGTTGGCTCAGAGTTTTGCTTTCGGGAGGCCTGCTGCTGCTGTGAGGGGTGAGGAGGGAGGGCTGCCCAGGTGCTGGAAGCTTATGAAACGAAAGCAAACACAGGTCTGGACCTGGCAGCTCCTTCACATGGGGCGGAGCTGCAGAAGCCACCCAGGATAAAAAGGCTCCACACAGGGCCCCAGAGAAACCATTACCTACCTGTGTTTCCAAACAACCTCCGCCATGTGGGAATGGTGAGACGTGCTGAGAGCAGAGAGAAAATGGGGCACAGTGCCTGACTCAGGGGCGCAGTGCAGGATGCTGGGGTGACTGAGGAGCAAGAAACCTTAGTGAGCACCATGGCACTGCGGGGAGCTGTGCTGTGCTGACACTGGTGGCTCTGACTGGGGGCTATGATGGCGTGATGGTACTGCTAGCTTGTGTGTGCTGTGCTGGCAGAGGAGGATGATGCTTACCCGTGTTCAGCCACTCTTTTTCACAGTCACAAGTCCACAATACCAGTCCTTTGCCTCCCTGACTTTGCAAAGGGCATTCACACTGGCCTTTTGGGGGCTGCATCACCCAAACCTCCTGTGCTGAGTGAGCCCCCGGTCCATCCTACATGCTGGGGGACCGACCGGGCAGCATCCCGTCCCTGCCGGGGGACACGCTGCCACCTTCTTCTACGCAGCGAAGGGACGGGCGGCCCGGCTCCGCTCCCCCCCTCCTCCTCTTCCTCCGGGCCCGCAGTTCCGGTAGGGGGCGATGCGGGTCCCGGGGAGGTCGGTCCGGCACGGCGGAGCCGCGCACACCGCGCTGCGCTGCGAGCGGAGCCGAGCCCAGCCGAACCCTGCCCGTCCCTGCCGCGCCACCGCACCAGGCAGGTACCGGGGGACGCGGGCAGCGCCGGCCGGGCCGGGCCGGGTGCGGGTCCGCAGGCCGGGCGGGTGCTGCGTTTGGGCTCGGGCAGGAGCCGGGGAGCTGGATCGCTGCGGGTACTGCGCGCACACGGCTGGGGCTGGGGGATCGGCCCACGGGCGGCATCTGGAGTGCTGGGTGAGGGCGTTGAATCGCTTGGTGGGTCCTGGGTTACTGGCTCAGGGTCGGGTCTGGGTCTGCAGGCAGGGTTTGGGGTGCTGGATCCCAGCTGCTGGGTCCGCAGGCAAGTTTAGGGGTGCTGGGTGCGGGTGCTGAATCCACAGGCAGGGGTGGGTTGTTGGATCTGGAGTGCCGGGTCTTGGTCCGGGTCCACAAGCAGGATTTGGAATGCCGGTTCTGTCTGCTCGGGTGCTGGATCCGGGTGCTGAGTCCACAGGCAGGATCTGGGGTGCTGGGTGTGGGTGCTGTTCATAGGAAAGGTCCAGAGAAAGAGGAGCAGGGCTCTGACCTGCTGTGGTTGAAATCCAGGGAGTAATCTTGGGGGAAACGAGGGCAGAGCCTTGGAAGCAGCGTGGAGAGGGGTTCAGAGTAGGTCTGATGCAGGTGAGGATTTGGGGATGATGAGTAGGAGGGGAGGTGGGATATACTGGATCTGGTGGCAGTGCAGGAGCTTTCTTTGGGGTCATGTTTAGGGTGTGGGGTGAGGTGGATCTGGGGGATCTGATATGGGGTGATGGGGGAGCATGCTGGGGGTGTGAGGGCACACGATGATAGGAGTTGTGGACAGACAAGGCACAGCTCTGGCAAGGAGGGCTGGATACAGCTCATTCCTTCCCCAGCAGGCTTGGGGGATCAGGGGTCGGCCGGGCTGAGAACTGCTGGGGGTTTTTGGGAAGGCTGAGTGTTACCTGTGGTCAGCTGGTGTTTCAGATCGCGGGGATGAGGAACTAAACCGATGCAGGTGGTGCAGTGCAATCCCTGCCCCCCTCTCCTTCCCTTTGGAAATGAGGGGGTGGTCATGGAATGTGGCTTGTCTGAGCCTTGACTCGTTGAGATTCATCTCTTCAGGATGCATTGCTGTGGGGGCTGCAGATGGCCCCTAGACAAAGCAGACCAGGCTGTGCTGGGGGCTTCTCTGCATCTTCGTGCCAATCCAAAGATAGAAAGTACCTGCAGCATTGGAATTTGGGGCTCTCTTTGCTCTCTCCTTCAGTGCCCAGGTGGGCCAGTGACTTGTCCCTGGCCTGTAATAAACCAAGAGCACAAAGTGGGAAGGGGAACCATGAAAAGGCTCTTTGAATGCCAAAAAAACCCAGTCTCCTTAAGACAAAGAGGCTTCCCAAAATGGATGAGGAGTGCAGTTCTGCTCAGATGCAGGGAAATTATTAATAACAACAGCAGCATTTTTGGTGCTAGCTGGCCTGCCACTGCGGGCTCAGCTGCTTCCCTTCCCTCTGCAGCAGGCGCTGGTTGGGGACCCCCAGCTGAGCCCCAACCTGGGCAGGGTGACCATGGCAGCCGCAGATGCTGCGTGTGTGCCCTGCAGGACAGGTCTGTGCCTCAGCTCCGTTTGGCCAGGCTTGCTCTGCCCAGAGGGATGAGGGGCAGGGAGCTGCCCCCAGCAGGAGAGATCCCTATCAGGACTTTGTTTTTGTGTTGCAACCTGAGGGGAAAAAAAAACCCCCAAATCCCAACTGCTCTTTCAGCTCCTGCAGATGAGGCTTTGTTCTCCCCCCACCCCCCCTCACCTTTTCCAACATCTATTTGAACATTTCACCACTTTACCCACCAGGAATGCAGCGGAGCTGGGAGGTTTATTCAGCAAATCTGGCAGGTCAGGTGCCAGGAAAAAGCATCCAGGTGTGCTGAGCAAAGCTGGTGAGGGGCCTGTGCGGGCACCCCGTGCAGGAGGGCAGTGCTGGGTGCAGTGGAGACGTGGTGCCAGCCTCGCCTGGCCGCGTGTGGGGAATTTCCCTGCACTTGCCCGCCGGCTCTGCTTGGCATCTTGACGAGACTTGTTGGGAAGCAGCTCATGTGATGGGTGGTTTTGTGAGAGGGGACCTGTCATGTGGACCTGCTGCCTCTTGCAGGGGGAGGAGTGATGCCCCCAGACATTTTATATGCCCCCTCTGACAGTGGTGCTGGGTGGGTTCCTGTTCAAAGGTCAGAGCTCCGTACCTGGCTGGTGATCAGGAGGAAGTGCTGCCGTCTCCATTCCTCCCTGGCTGGCTGTGCCACCTGCTCCTCGTGGTTTACGAGCATGAGGGCTCTGCCATAGCAAGGTCATCACCAAATCCACCCCCTCGTTCCTCCTGGGGCCTGAGCTCTGCTGTTCAGAGATGGAGGAGGCTGAGGGTTTCAGGCACAAGTAACTGACCTGTGTGGGGGCCGGGATGCAGCTTCGTCATTCAGGGTGTGCTCTGGCTTCTGCTTTTCTTGTTGATTACAAGATCCCTCCAGGTACAATCCCACCTCTGTTACCTGATGGAGGGCGACTGTTTACCTGCTGCAAAGCCCAGCCCATGTAAATAATGCGGGGATCTGATTTTGGGGCAGCAAAGTTGGTGGTATGCAAACAACTGTGGGAAAGGCCAGATGTTACTGCTTTGTGCCGTGCAGTTTTGAATGCAAAGTGGAATATCAAAATTGGGTTTGACCCCAAATTGAAGCTTTGTTGGAGGGAAAGCAAAAGAAACAAGAAGATGTTGAAACTGGAAGCCATAAAACTGCTCCCGTCATCTGGTTTTGCTGGACTTTGGAAAAGAAAACAGTTTATCTTTTGAATAAATAAAAGGGAGAGGAGGCTTGCAGCAGAAAAACCCCATGTTCACTGCAGACAAGTTGGGTTGTGCTCCACCTCTTGCCCCTGCTTCCAAGGAGACCCCAGGTTGTGATTTCTGAGCCTCTGTTTCCCCATGGGAAAGCCCCACACCTTCCCGATGGTGAGAACCCCAGGCATTGCCAAGAAACATCTTTGAAACTCAGACCTGGCTTTGGAAAGTAACTGGAAGACAAACCGGCTCTAAACAAACACCCAAGTTAATTTCATGTCTTGCATTGTATGAGCCCAGTGAAATGAAACACAGTGCAGCCACAGGGACTGGCAAATGGATTCAGATGCTTTAAAAAGCCCTGAAATCTGCTGGCTTTGAGATGTCCTTTTACATTTAGAGTTGGGATTTTTTTTTTCTTGTTTTCTTTTTAATTGTTCCTGGGAACTTAATTCTACCATTATTTTGCTGCTTCTGCTGAGGAGACAATGTGCTTCAGCCACAAAGCCTTTGAAGGCTGAATTGCAGATCACATCCAGTGCTGAGCCACTCTCATGCAGACGCCCCCTTGCTGGGAGAATTTGCTGTGATGTGGAGGGCTGTCTGTCTGTCCGTCTGCTCGTCTGTCGAGCCCCTCTGCCGAGGGGCTGCCGGCCAGCGGTGCAGCTTGTCACGCCGCAAATGGAAAAAGGATGGAACACGTTGGGGTTTGGAGGTGATATTGCTAGCACCAAGCTTGTCTCTTCCTAAGGGTGGAGTAGGTGGGAGCCCCAGGGATCTGCATCCCATATCCCAGGCTCGCTGGCTGTGCTGTGCCTCCCCCATGTCCTGGGCTGGAGCTGTGCGGGTGAAGCCAGAGCGAGGCCACCAAGTCTCGGCACCATCCGGTTTCACTTCCCGCTTGTTGCACGACTCCCTGCTGTTCTCTCTGGTGCTCCCAGGCTGTGGGGTCAACTCGGGGCTGCTGCTGTGGTGATTCCAAAGGGGAGATATGTGCTGTGTGACAGAGAACCAGCTATAGGGACTTTGTCCTCACTGCTGTCCTGCAAGACCTAATTGCCTCCAGCATGTGAAGAATTGTTCCTGTGAGAGGAGTTTTGCTGCTCTGTCCAGGCATTCTGGGCTGGCTGTGCCATCCCTTGGTGCCTTTGGTCCAACCACTGAGCTGCAAGGGTTTGTCCTTCAGCCTCCCCTCCTTGCCCCCTCCCAGGCCATCTCCTGGCCAGGCCTCTGGATCCAGGCAAGGAACTGTTTCTAACTAACAGACGGTGTTGGTGGGTTTTCCATTAGGGTGAGCAGTGGAGGAGTGATCTGTTCTGCTGTCATGGGCACTGTGCTCTTGCTGTCTGCTTGTGTCGTGTCATGAGCAGCTGGAGCAGAGCTGTCTCTGTGCCTGGCAGCCATGGCACAGGGCACAGCAGCTTTCCTTGTTTTCTCAGACACACATTTTTGGGTGGGTTTGGATAGGAATGGCTGGAGAGATCTCATGGGGACTTGGCACTGAGCTCTGTTGCTGCCTGGCAGCCCCTTTGAACCTCCTGCTCCACATCAGACCTGACCTGATGGAGGAGAGGAACGAGTTCTTGTGAGATTAGTGAAAACAGGGAGCTTGGGAGAAGCTAACACACCCTGATCCCTACAGCTGTGTAGAGGGGCCACCACGTATCCCTGCCCCTTGTGGGGTGGGCAGCATTTCCCACAGGAATGCAGCAGGGGGATGGCCATAAGGGGCAAATCTGTCAGAAACTGGGCTGTTGTTAGTTTTATTGCTGACTGCTCAGCTTGTCTTTCCAGCACTGGTGCCCCTTAAACTGGCCCACATCCCTGACTGTCCCTACTTGTTCTCCCATCCATCACTTTGCTACTTCACATGTCTCCTCCCTGCCGTGACATTTCTGGGATCAGAGCTGGGTTCTCTCCTCTGCTGGATGTGCTGGGCTCTGCTGGAGGCTGGTGGGGACTGTGCTGTGGGAATTTGGAGCCTGTTCCCATGGCCTGCAGGAGCCTCCCTGGCTCCATGATGGCTGTGCCCTGCGTGGGGGCTTTGCGTTGGGAGCAGGGCAGGATACTCTGTGAGAAGAGCTGATGTTGCAGCTCTTCCTCCCCTTCTGTGTGCCTAAATCCCAAATTTGGGTAAAGGAGAAGTACATCTGCTTCCTGAATGGCGGAAGCTCTAGTGTGTGTCTGCTGAAGCACCTCAGGGTCAAGCATGGTTTTGTTTAAAGAAAGCAGCTAAAATAAACCCAGGGAGGGGCTCCCAGGAGGTCACTGTGCTCCTTCTCTCCCTGACCCAGCATGGGTCCCCTCTTCCTGGAGGGCATTTGGCAAGTTTGCATTTTTTTTTCTTATGTTGTTGACAAGAATTCTGTCTGGTTGAGAAATATCTGTGGAGCAGCGCCAGCCCAGTCCCACGGGTCAAATCCTGTCCCTGCAAATCTGTGCCGGGAACAGTGACTTGTTTTGGGCTGGCTTTTGGGGGTGCTGCCACAGGGGACCCATGTCCTTGCAGGGCAATCCGGGCACAAGGCCAGGAGCAAGATCCTTGAACAAATGGATGGACAGATGGACACTATGGGCTTGAGGTGGATCTGATGCTTTATCATTTGCTGGTTGGGCTCTGCAGCAGAAGCAAAGTGCTGGAAGTTCGTCAAGGACTGAATTAAAGTTGCCTGGCAACCTCCATCCCGGCTCCTCTTCCCACATCTCGCAGGATTTCCCACCCAAGGTCTGCCGCCTCCAGGGAAGGGGGGCCCGAAATGCACTGCGCCGCATCCAGGCTGGGGCCAGGCTTGTCTCCCATCCCTGCATGGCTCCTTTCCCATAACTTACCGGCTGTTCCCACGCCTGGCAGCCGGGAGCTCTCCCCACCTCACCCCCTGGGGCAGGTGCCTTTCCCCCAGCCCGTGCCGGGAACGGCTCAGGCTGCTTCAGCTGAGCCTGAGGGCAGCTCGAGTGGGTCTGCTGGAGGCTAGAACAGTTCAGTGACAGTGGGAATGTGCGTGGCTGTGGGGGGATGTGCCAGGCTTGGCCCCAGTGAGTAGACTAGAATCAGCTGCATGGGGTTTGGAATGCCCAAGCTGGGCTGCCATAAAAAGGCAAAGTGGAATTGTTGTCTTCTGGTGCAGTCCCTGATGGGAATTTTTTTAAGGCTGTTTTGCAGCTCCATAACGCAGAGAAGACCCGCTGGAAATCCCTGTTTCCCACTGGGAAACTGGCAGTGCTTGCCTGTAGTAGTCTGTGATGCCAAGGCAAACAGCCATGAGAGAAGAGGAATGTCCAGCAGCCACTCTGTGAGCCTGCTTAGGCTTTACTAGATCTTGGTGAGACAACTAAAGCTGTCTAAGGAGGGGTGAGATGGGGGAGTGTCTTATCCCACTCTAAATCTGTCCTGCCAGAATGGATGCGGAGGGTAAGCTGGAGAAGTCCTTCTCCCACGCACCACTTCCATTCTTTCTCCTGAGTTCCTTTGAGATTAAAAAGCTGGCATAATTCTTAGCTGTACTGATGAGGAAATCTTCTTGGGGGGGCCTGTAGGACCCCATCTGTGGTCTCTTCATGTTTGCCAGCCCCACAGACAGCAAAGGTTTTGCTGCCTTGTGACTTTGAGGACCATGTGGCACTGGGAAGGGGCTCTTGTGCTCACAGAATGGTTCATTTCTTTGGCCAGTTTCTTTGGCCGGATCCAGGCTGGTGAGAATGTGAAATTCACTCATCAAAAGCTTTTTGCTCCTCCAGAGACGCTGGTCATGGGGATTTGGAGGAGGAGCCGACTGGGCCAGCCCGTTTGGGTGTGCTGGCTGCCGGTGGGAGGCTGAGGCCAGCACAGTCATGCTCACACAGCTTCCGTCGTGACCCAGTAAACCCAGTCAGACCTGACCTGTGCTCACCCACGCCTGCAGCCTGTGCCCACCCACTGCTCTCCTGCACTCCCCAGGGACCAGCAAACACATCCCACCTGGAGAGACCCTACCTGGGGCTCGCTCCATGCTGGGAGCTGTGGTGGAGCCCGTAGGAGCACTGATAGCCAGTGGTAGGAGAGTGGGTTTTGCCTCAGTGGATGTTACACATTGAGTAGAGCAGCTGGTTCCTGGCTTTGCCCCTCTCAGTGTCCATTGGCCCTGTGGCTGGGTCCTGCATCCACCATCCTGCTTCTCCAGCATCACTGGCCAGTGTAGGAGCTGAGGCTGGACCATCAGGTCCTATGTCAGCCCCCCCTTCCTGGGAAGTAGGTGAGGTGCCAAGGGATTTGGAATCTCACTCCTGGGGATGGGGTAGGCTTTTCTGGGCAGTTTTTCTTAAACTCCTATTTCATTGGAGCTGCTGCTGATTTTCAGCTTCTTCCTCTCCCCTCCCCCAGAGAAAACTCTGTGGTGTTTTGATTCCCAGCTTTGTTCCATTTCTTGTTGAAGTGCTGGACTTGTGTAATCCATCTGCCCCAAGCCCTAGAGGTGAGTCCCATGGATCAAGGCCTCCTCTGCTTCACCCTGAGCCCTCGCCTTCACCCTGAGCTTAGAACTTGCACCCTGACAAGGGGGAAGTGATGGTTTTGGAAGTATTTGGTGTGGCTGTATACCAGAGTATTGACCTGACTGGAACCAAGGATTGTTTCAGTTCCTTCTTCTTTTTCTCCCCCACCCTAGGTATGAAAAATAAAAACTAGAAAATTAAAAAAAACAAAACAGGGAAGCTTGGAACAACCCTTCTCTTAAGTAAAATATTAACAGGCTCTTAGAGCGTAACTGATTAAGTGTTCTTTAGGACAAAGTTACATCTGATCTCGGGCAAAGGAGCCTTTGGAAATGGGTGCAGCTGCTTCCCAGGAAAAAGCAGAAGAGCCCAGCCCTGACAGCATGGGAGGTTGCTCCCCCCTGCCCAGCCAGGAACCCTGCACAACCTCCTCTCAAGCTAGATGCATTTTGTTTTCCCCTGTACTGGCTCGGTGTGGATGATGGTTCAATGCTGGTGGGGGCTGGCTCGCAGCACTGCGCCGGCCCTGTGATAAACACCATCCCTGCCCGCCGTGCTCCCGGCTCAGCTCCAGTCCCTGGTACGTCGGGAGCCAAGCCTCAGGCAAAGTTCAGGGCTTGTTTGTGCAGGGGAGATAAGGTGAGGACGCCCAGCAGCATGCAGGGCTGTTACTCATTTATGAGAGATCATTGTTTGCCTTGTCGTAAGGAGGTTTCTCCTCTCTGCTTTCCCATCCCAGGTGCAGCAGCTCTTGTAGCTTGTGCGTGATTCCAGACTGGTGTCCCCATGTGGAGGCTTGGGGAAGGGTCTCCCTGCAACTTCCAGAGTGGCCCTGCTCCCACTGGCATGATGGAGAGCTGTCAGCATAGGGCTGGCCAGGGTGCTTTGGTGCTCCAGGTGTGACCCCACCACTTGCTTTCCCCAAAGCTTGGTGGGTTTGGCTCGTGCTAGACATGGTGCCACCAAAGCAAATTCTCTCTTCTTGATGCCCATCTGCGCTCACCTATCTTGCACTACTGTGCTGTCATTCGTGGGCAGATCCTCTGTACAGGGCTTATCCTGGAAACAGGAGTGACATGAGCTTGTTCTGGGATCTGCTCCCCAAGGAGCTCAGCCCTGCATGCAGCACCCTGCCTGCACCCAGGGTAGGATGCTCTTGGGTGCTCTGTGCTGATCTAGATCCTGGGAGACAGTGGGGCAGCAGGGAGAAACTTTTCTCATCTGCCTTATTCCCGGAATGCTCTAGGGCAGCAGGCAGTGTAGGTGTGAGGTTTGTGTCTGAAACCCCTTGAAGGAACCAGCACTTTGATGCAAGCTCCAGAACTGTGGCTGAAACCACATCCAGCCCCTCACTTCTCCTTTTCAGTCGCAAAGCCATTTTCACTATGGTTTTAGCTCCCCTCTTCCTGGGACTCTGCAAAGTATTTGCTTCAGGGAAATTGTCTGCAGTGAGCGTGTTCGAGCAGCTTCTCTACCAGGTCAGGTATATGTGGATGTATATATATATATTTATAAACCTCTAGCAAATACATGGGTGCTGGTTACTTATGGGCAGCTCTCTGGTGCAGAGATACCCAGTCATCTTTTTCCTCCTTAATTCCTTCATGATGAGCTAGTGCTTAGTGCAGCTGGGAGAGGTGGGGGTTATTTGTGAGGGTTCAAATGCATGAAAGTGAGAGCCAAAGTAGATGCAGAGTTTCAAGGCGGATTGGGATGAAAGGGAAACTGAAATCTTGTGGAAAAATACTGGGGGGGAAAAAATTGTTTCTGCTTGAAAAGACTTGCTGAAGATTCCAAGCAGTTCCTCTGTGGATTTTCCTTCACCTTAAATCCATGCATGCCTGAAGCATCCCTCCCAATGCCTCAGCCCTCTGGAGTCTTATAAGGGGGGGCAAAACTGGGAGCAAGTATCTTGAACAGCAGGACATGGTCAGCTGGGGGTTTTGGGAAGAAGATGCAGGCTCCCCAGGACTCTCACTGTTCCATTCCTTCTGCAGCCACTCTGAGGAGTGGGTCTTGGGGTACCCCAGTGTGCCAAGGCACCCACAGAGGTGCTTGGCCCTGAGCCCCTTTCTCTGCTTTTGAGGGAAAAATGCATCTGCTTTTTTGGGTGTGAAATGCAAGAGGGGATCAGCTGGCTCTGCTGAAACATATCCTTCAGTCAGGGGGATCTGCAGGAGCAAAAGGCTGGCAGTGAATGAAGGATGAACCCAGAGAAGACCTGGAGGAAATTGTACAACCAAGTGCTCAGCAAACAACTCCCTGCTTGACTGAATGGTTGCTAACCCAGGGGGATGCTGCAGAAGGTCACTGTGCTCAAACTCCCCTCCACGCTCCGTGGTGGCTGCAGGCTCCATGCCTTGTGCTGTGCCTTAGTTTCCCCTTTAGCAAATGAGGGTTTGTTTTCCCCTGAAGCCATCCCTGGTCTGAGGCTGTGCTGGGTCAAGCATCCATGCATGTATGCAGCTGGCTCCTTCCCAAACCTGCCTGCTGGTGAGGTGCTGGGACGGCAGCAGCGTCTGACCCAGCGCTCTGTGTTTCAGGAGGGTTTGTGTTCAGCCCTGTCGCCGAGAGCTGGAGAGGCCGTGCCGAGGATTGGCGGCGCCGGCCCGGCGGCAGCGGCTGAGGCGGCCGCCCTGGCCCAGAGAGCAGGAAGATGAGCGCGGCTCCGGCACATCTCCTGACAACTCTCTTCATGGCAGCGGCGGCCGTGCGCTACCCATCGCGGCGCTCTGCCACCGACCTGGATGCCACCCCCAGGACGACGGTCACCTTTGATGGTAGGGGGGTGCACAGTGAGGCTTGGGCCTTGGTGCATTGTGACTGCATTTAATCTTTGCCACTCCCCTGGAGCAGGGGGCTCAGCACGGGAGGGTGGCCACATGGGGGCCTCTGATCCCCTGGGCTGCAGAAATCTGAGCCCACATGGCTGTCTGGTACTGGATGCCCCAAAGAAGCGAGCATGGCAAAATCATCTCCCCAAAAGCCAGAGGGGGACAAGGATATACAGGGAGCCAGCCCTGTCCATCCCCTGGCCCTGCCCAGCAGCCCTTGGAGGATGTCCTGAGCTGGACATCGCACCTGGGCTGGGATCTCATGGCCCAAACAGTCAGCAGGAAACTTCCATGATTTTCTCTAATTGCCACTGGGCTCTTGATCTGAAGCCTCTGTGGTGTCAGTGAGCCCAGCAGTGTCATCATCCCTTGGGGATCCACATGGCATCATAGACCTTGTTCGCGAGGCTCAACTCAGCAATCGATGATGGGAGAATTTTGAGATTCATTAGCAGCTGGGGTGCCCTTTTCTCTCCAGGCAATGCCTTTTTTTTGGGAAAGGCAGGGAATTATTCCTTATCCAGCTGCTTATAGAGTCTCGAGCCTCATAGAATTTTCATTTCTGCTGGTCCCTCTGGCCAGGGCTGAGTCCTACCTCACACTTCTCAGCACCCCAGGTTGGATGGTTTCATAGGCTTGGTGGGCAGGAGGACTCAGCCTCATTGCAGAATCACTCCCCTTGTATGACAATTTTAGTTCAGGTTTTTTTATCCTTCTCTTTGGGCTGCCTGGGTTCAGTTCAGAGCCAGGGTCACTGCTGGTATATTTTGCTTTCTTCAGCAGTTTCCCAAACAACATGGCAGGTCTGTGTCAAGCACAGTCATTGCAGCTCCCGCCCCTGAGCTGTACTTTAATTAGTGGAGAGAAATTCCCTCTCTGAGCCTGAGCCCAATTAGTGCCTTTTGCCTTTTACCAAACCTCCTCCCTCCCTTTCCTCCTGCTGTAACTGCTGTCACCCAGCACTGTCTGCCCGATAACCTCAGTGAGAGCCATCCCACCCACTTCCAGCTCCATTCTCTCGTCTTTCCCCAGCGGCTCGCGCTGTGCCTGCCCCGGGGTCCCCCTCAGCCCCCTGTTCCCTTTGCAGAGCTGTCGGGAGTCCGGCGCTTCACCGCGCACACCCTCAATTACAGCACGCTGCTGCTGGAGGACGAGCGGGGCATCCTCTACGTGGGCGCCAGGGGAGCCATCTTCGCCCTCAACTCCAGCGACGTGGCTGATGGCTCCCACCACACGGTGAGCCCGGCCTCTGCCCTGGTTGTCCTCTCCTGTCCCATGCTGCTCAATCCCCATCCAAATCGTGGCCACTCTATCCCTGCTCAACCTCGCCCTCACCTGGAGGTGATGTCTCCAAGTCTGTCCCCAGGTCCACTGTGGACATCTTGTCCTTCTCCCCAGCCAGGCAGCATGGGGACAGTGGTGGGAGACGTCCCCAAGCTCAGAGTTGTCTGCTTTACACCCCAGCAGAACGAGGAGCAGGGAGGGAATCACACTCTTGCTCTCCAAGGGAAGGATATTCTGAAATCCTCCAGTGCTCTGGGATGTCTGCCCATTGGTTGGGATGTGAGACCACTCTTGCCCCAGGCTGGTGGGATGTGTGCAGGGTGCCATTTGTGCTCTGGGCAGCCATCCCTCCCTAAATAAATAGGGATTTTATCATCTCTGATGGTTCTGATGAAAGCTGGAGCTTGCAGTAGCATTCTCTCTTCCCCTTGCAGATCCACTGGGAAGCCTCCCCGGAGAAGCAGATGGATTGCCTGCAGAAGGGCAAGAACAACAAGGTAGAGCTACTGAGTGGGTGCCAGGGAGGGGCTGCCCCCACTTTTCCTGGCTGGTAACACCTGCGCTCCCCCTCCGCAGACCGAGTGCTTCAACCACGTGCGGTTCCTGCAGCGGCTGAACAGCACCCACCTGTACGCCTGCGGGACCTACGCCTTCCACCCGCTCTGCGCCGCCATCGTGAGTACGGCTCCCCCACTGCTGACACCTGTCTGCTGTGTCACCCCGGACAGCTGCAGCCCCTGTCCTCTCCCACCATCTCAACCCACAGCCCCACTCCCTTTCTGTCGCTGTCCCTGCCCCTCCCTGGCTCAGGGTGGGGGTGAGTGACTCCCAGGCTGGGGTGAGTAGGTTTGAGGATGTGGCCACCATCATGCAGGTGCCATAAGTCCCCACCCCAGCATTGGTGTTGGACTCTGACTCCAAGTGAGAGGGCTGGGGATGGGTCAGTGCCATGGGGGACACATGTGGGCTCAGCGGATGAGATGCACCAGCCCTGGACCTGGTCTCCAGTGCCTCCTGTTGCAGAATCCCCTCCCAGAGGAGGGGCTGCAGAGTGGCTGATGGCAGGTGGTATCCATGCCCAGGGAAGAGTGACAGGGGCAAGACTGACTCAACAGCCCCTCCCCAGGAATTTCCTGTGCCAGTCTGAGAGTCCCCACATGGCTGTGACTCATGGCAGAGTGTCTAAGAGCAGCCTTGTTTTACTAGCAGTGGGACTTTGACCCCCTTTCAGTAGTTCCTTGAATGAATGGTGACTCACTTGCCTTTGCCCACCTCCCCTCCTGAGCTGGGGGTGCATAGGGGCCCTGGAACCATGCCTGCAGTGTGGACAGGGAACCCTGGAGAGGCTGTGCTTGTTCCCATGGCTGTGCTGCTTGACCAGTTTGGCCATTGCACACACACTGGAAATTGGGGGGAGGAGCCGCAAAGCTGGAAGGGCCCCGTCATTATTTGACATGCTTTGAACTGCAAACCCCAAAGAAAATAACTCCTGCCATGACATGGACAGCACCTGGGGCGACCTCAGGCAGCCTGAGCAAGGTCTGCCAACCAGGCACTGTCTGAGAATACTGACTGCACTGATTGGCTCCTGCCCAGTGCCCATGCAATGCCCAGCTGGGGCTCCCCTTCCTCTCAGAGCCTTCTACCCACTCTTGGCTGGGGGCTGTGGCTGTCTGTGTGGTTTCTGACCAGCTGGGGGATGCCAGGGGGATTTGTTCTACTTAAGACAACGGTGTGGCTGTGGGCATCACTTTGTCCCTGTTAGCAGCCTCTGCAGTGAGCCTGAGGCTGGCAGGTGAGATGGGTCTGTCCCCTCCTGTCTAACCTGATTCCCTGTCCCCCTCAAGGATGCCAACAGGTTCACGTTGCCGTCCCACTTTGAGGAAGGCAAGGAGAAATGCCCATATGACCCAGCCCGTGGCTACACCGGCCTCATTGTGGGTAAGCAGCACCTTTCCAGGGCTGGTGGGGACACACAGGATGCCACTGACCGTGGCCCCATCCCCAACACCCAGGGGATGCCAGCTGGGTGGGTTTCATGTGCAGAGGCCTTAGAAAATCAGGACTTGGTCCTCTCCCACTTGTCTGCCTGGGGCATGGTGATGCTGGGTGGCCTGTGGGGCTGTCGTCAGGCTGCAGGGCCATGCTGATGGGCACCTGCCCTGCACAGATGGAGGCTTGTACACAGCAACACGCTACGAGTTTCGGAGCCTCCCTGACATTCGGAGGAACCTGCACCAGCGGCCACTGAAAACGGAGGAGTCCCCGCTGCACTGGCTGAATGGTGAGATGTCACTGTCCCACCCCTATCCTGAGGCTCGCATCATGGGTTGTGGGACACTTGGTATTGCCCTGGAGAATGTAGGGCAGATGTGAGGGGTCCCGTGAGGGCTCTGGAGTCCTGTGTGGGTTGCTATGAAAAGAAACTGAGGCAGGGAGGGATTGTCCCTTCTGTGTTGGTCTCCAATCACCACCTATTGCTCCGTGTCCCCAGATGCTGAGTTTGTGACCTCTGTGCTGGTCCGAGAGAGCAAGGACAGCCCTGTGGGTGACGATGATAAAATCTACTACTTCTTCATGGAGCGGGCAGGAGAGGAGACCACGTCCTTCTTTGACAAGAGTCAGGTGGCCCGAGTAGCCCGGGTGGCCCGTGTCTGCAAGGTAGGCATGTTCCCAGCCACAGGGAGCCGAGCACTGCTCCTGGTGGGGCAGGGACAGCATGCCTCCACCTGTGTGAAGACTGAGGCACAGGCAGAGGGGAACGAACACCCATCCAGCCTGTGCAGAAATGCTCTCTGCACCCTCCCAGAGCGATGTGGGGGGGAAGAAGATTCTGCAGCGCAAGTGGACGTCCTTCATGAAGGCACGCCTGGTCTGCTACATCCCTTACTATGAGGTGCTGCGCAGTGTCTGCAGCCTGGATGGGGGTGGCTGGGCCAGCACAGTCTTCTATGCCACCTTCACACTCTCAGCACAGTGGTGAGTGGGCCAGCAGCCAGAATGATTGGGGCTAAAATCCTGCAGCAGCAGAGGAGCCAGAGATGCTCAAGGGGATGCACAGGCAGATGCTGAGCACCTGGAGGTGCATTGGTTGGGAGCACCCATATATCTGCCCAGGCTTAGGTGAGGTTCTGCTCCTCAGGAGGACCATGGAGGCCTCGGCCGTGTGCCGCTACAACATCTCTGCGGTGCAGCGTGCCTTCGAGGGCCCCTACATGGAGTACCAGGACTGGGCTCGCAAATGGTCCCGCTACGATGGTGCAGTGCCCGAGCCTCGTCCCGGCTCCGTGAGTGCCCGGGAATGCAGAGCAGGGGGGACATGGGGCAGCCACCTTCCTCTCTGACCCCTGTTTTCCCTGGGCAGTGCATCACGGACCACTCCCGCAGGAAGGGCTACAACTCCTCGCAGGACCTGCCCAACAGTGTCCTGGACTTTGTCAAGCTGCACCCGCTCATGTTTGAGGAGGTGAAGCCGGCTGGCGGGGAGCCACTCCTGGTGAAGAAGAACGTGGCGTACAGCCAGCTGGCTGTAGACAGGGTGCAGGCCCTGGATGGCCGCTCCTATGATGTGCTCTTCATGGGCACAGGTGAGTGTGAGATGAGTTTGACAAGCCTCTGCTGGGCACACCTCACATTCCCTCCTGAATTCTGTGCTCTGCTCTCCAGGGGATGGCTGGATCCACAAGGCTGTGGTGGTGAACTCCGGCATTCACATTGTGGAGGAGGTGCAGGTGTTCAGGGACTTGCAGCCTGTGGAGAGCCTGGTGATCTCTCACATGCAGGTGAGGGGTGGAACAACTAGGGGGATACCACACAAGAGGCGTATTTGTGCTGTGAAGCTACCACTGTGCTGTTTGGGGGATTGGGCGGACATGACTCCTGGGTCACCCCACCTTGGGATATGTGCTGGAGCCCAGGAGGGTAGCCTGAGGAAACAAACCAGCCTGGCCATCAGCACTGACTGGGAGCTGGGGGCTCTTCTTGTGCACACCCATGAAGGGAGAGCTGTTCTGTGGGGCCAGGGGAGAATTCTGGGCACCATAGGAGACTCCACAGCCCAGCAGCACCATGCCAGATCCATACTGAATCATCTTTTTCCCCTGCAGAGGACCCTGTACGTGGGAGCAGCCAGCGGGATCGTGCAGGTGCCCCTGGCCTCCTGTGCCAGGTATACCTCTTGCTATGACTGCATCCTCGCCCGAGACCCCTACTGTGCCTGGGATGGCAGGGCATGCCGCACCATTGTCACCACAGACAGGTAGGGATGGGTTGCCTGTCCCCAGATGGGTCCCCATGAACCTTGCACTTGCCCCATCCCATGCTGTTTCACGTCACCCCATGGCAAGGTCACCCCATAGCCAACCTCAAAGGTCTGGCATGTGACAGTGGGTCTCCTGGTGGCTGTGACGCCTGTAAGGGTGGGCAGAGCCGAGGCTGTATGGCTGAGCCCCCCATGCTTTGCAGGACAGGGCTGGTGCAGGACATTCAAAGCGGCAACAAGGGATGCCGGAGCATCTCTGGACGGGGTGAGTCTCTGCTGCCCCTCGGAACCACAGGGATGCTGGTGTCCAGCATCCTTTAGAATGGCTGTGAGAGGTGTAAGGCAGTGGGTGTCCCCACAGGCTCCCCGCTCCGGAAGAACCGGACGGTGCTGCAGGGGGACGATGTGCTGCTGCCCTGCGACCAGCGCTCCAACCTGGCCCGAGCCGTGTGGCTGCTGAATGGCAGCGAAGTGCCGGGCACGGGGCAGGACCGGCTGCGTGTGGGGGTGGATGGGCTGCTGGTGATGAACACGCTGCCCCAGCACAGCGGCGAGTACCGCTGCTACGGGGAGGAGCAGGGGCTCCGGACATTCCTGGCTACCTACAGCCTCACCGTGCTGCCCGAGCTGCCCCGCAGCCCTACAGCTGCCCCATCACCCCATGCCGCCAGCCAGGCGACCAACGACATGAAGGTGGCTTACATTTCTGCCATCGTCACCCTGGTGGTGCTCTGCGCTGTGCTCAGCACCATCCTCCTGTACATGTCATGCCTGGAGAAGCGCAAGGGCAAATATGTGCTAGGGGACCCACGGCCACCCAGCGTGGAGCTACAGACCGTCTCGGCCAACTGCCTGCGCAAGGGCCCCCGGGAGGAGGAGGAGGAGGGGCTCACCTACCCCGATGGCTGCCTGCAGATCATCCCTGGTGAGGCACGCACAGCTGCCACCTCCCCAGTCAAGGAGCTGCCGGCTGCGGTGCCCCCGCTGCCGCCCCCGCTGCCGGCCGAGCTCACCAACGGCGTGGGGGCTCTGCCCAATGTCCTCCGCAAGATGAACGGCAACAGCTACATGCTGCTGCAGCAGCAGGAGGAGCCACTGGCCTCCCCACTCTACAATGCATCCTTCACCGAGGAGCTCAGCAAAATTCTGGAGAAGCGGAAACACACGCAACTGGTGGAAAAGCTGGACGAGAGCTCCGTGTAGGGGCTGGGGAGGGGGGTCCCGCCAAAGGGACCCTCCTCCCCTCCAGCCCCTTCTCCCACCTTCTCCTGACAGTATTATAAAACTAACTCAGACAAAACTACCTCTGGTGGCAGGGCTGGGCCGGGCCCAGGCTCAGTTATTAGTCTTCACTCTTGAGACCTGCTACACAAAAAAAAACAACTAAGTACTTATTTAAATTGACCTCTATTTATATACAAAAACTCACTGATGGTGGCCATGAGCTGGAGACAGGAGCTGGCATCTGGCTGAAGGTGGACACCATGGGGAGGGAGAGTTTTTGTCTCTTCATCCAGGCGTAAGAGAGATGCTGTTGTGGATGTGTGGACTTGGCCAGCTCTGCTGGGCATCTCTTGGACATAGGAGCTGGAGAGCTGCTGAGAGGTGGGTGAAGAGCACGGAGGAGGGCTGAGGGCTGACATACTGTGCCTGTGCCTCTCACAGGGCATAGGATCCCTTCCTGATGTAGGGCTGGCAGGTTTTCCCCCAGCTGCCAGCCCTCAGGCAAGAGAGAGGCCCTGGACACATCTCACATTGTTGGGGTGGTCCTGGTAGCTTCCAGCCCCTGCCCGCTGTCCCATTTCTGCCCCCTCAGGGTTTCCTCTCTGGGAGAGGATGGTTTGGTGAGGGACAAGAAATAGGGTGAGGAGCTGATGTCCTGAATACCCTGGAGCAGCTGGTGAAGAGGCATGTGCCCACTGCGAAGAAGCCACAGGTGAAATACGGGGCTGGGTCCTCTAGGGTGGAGGTACCCCCAGGGCCTCCAAACCTGACAGGGCTCTGCTCCCTTTCTTCAGGGCACTGGATGCAGCAGCAGGCAGCAAGATGCACTGGCAGCAGGACTGGCAGCCACCACCATGCCCTACAGTGTGACAAGGGACTGGTGAACCATCCACATGCCCCTGATGTCTGCAGTGCCCCTGTGGCTTCAAGCACAACGTGTTTCTGCCCTCCTGTGCAGTGCCATTGGTGAACTGAGGTTCAAGCACTGTCACCTGTGGGAAAATGTGTGGGCAAGCAAATGTCCTCACACAGTGAGGAAGAAGAACCTTGGACAAGGGCCTGTCTCCCTCTGGAGCCTTCTCCTCTTCATGGCACTTTCCAGGAGCAGTCATGGTCCCTAAATCCTCCTAACTGTTTCTGCTTCTGCCACCTCCTGGGGGAACCTGAGAGATGGGAGTGACAAAAGCATCTCATGCTCCAGGGACAGTGTGGTGACACTGGAGAAGCTGGAGAGGGACAGACTTGTGGGGGTCCATGTCCTCTCCCATGTTCCTTGCTCATATCTCCATGACCAGGAAATTGTCAAGGGCTCAGTCCTGCAAGGAAAAAAGGAGTGAGGGGTGACTACCCCCAGGGTCCCTCATGAGCTACAGCTCAGGCTTCCTATTCCAGGAGAGTGAGGCTTAGCAAGAAAAGGCAAGTTGCACACTCTGCCACCCTGCCCCAGCCCTTGTTTTTGCTGCACGAAGGGGATGTGAGCCACTCCCAAGGACTACCCCCAACCCCACAAGAAGGGGCATCATTCTGTGTCTGGCACTCCTCATGCACAGCTCCACATTCCCCCCAGCAATAAAAATGGCTCTATCTAGATATGGTGTAGCAGTGTCCCTCTAAAGGCAGCAGAAATGGATGCAGAGATGGGGTGGAGGAGGAGGCTTTATTGGGGCTGCAGGCGTGGGCCCTGGACGGTAAGGATGGAGGGTTTGTTGGTGAGGGGATGCCACTGGCCCTGGACGCTGGGGTAGTCGGTGTGGAAGGGCTTGCGGATGCGGATGATGTCCAGGCCCGACTGGTTGGCCAGCTTGGTGGCCAGCTGCACGATCTCCTCACTCGTCTTGCTGGCGATGAGCTCGTCCCGCACCGTCCCGTTCACTGCAGCAGAGCGAGGGGGTCAGGCCGGGATCCCCCACTCTGCCGCCTCCGAGGGGCAGCTGCTGCTCCCCCATCCCACCCCCAGCAGCTGCGCCGGGCAGAGGCAGAGCCGGGGCAGGGCAGGGAGACCCCCATCCCTTCCCCAAAGCCCAGCACTCACAGTATTCGGCCCGCAGCACCGGGGCCGGGCCCGGGCCCGAGCGGGGGCTCACGTAGAGGACAACATCGGGGTGCTGCCGGGCGAAGTCCTGTGCCGCCTCCTCCACGAACTGCCTGCGGGCCAGACGGGACCCTCAGCCCCGGCCGGGCCACAGAAGGGACGAATCGCCATAGCCGCCAGACCACGGTCACCGTCCGCCCGTGCCGCGCTCACGGGAGCGGTCACAGCGCAGAATTTGGGGTGCCGCCCCCGGTGCCGCCTTCCAGCTCCTGCCCCGTCTCGCAGGAGGTTGGGGGTCCCACCCCGCCGCTGCCGTGTGATCGGGGG
This sequence comes from Erithacus rubecula, assembly GCF_903797595.1. NCBI lineage: Eukaryota > Metazoa > Chordata > Aves > Passeriformes > Muscicapidae > Erithacus > Erithacus rubecula. The sequence goes on along the minus strand of NC_136660.1, from coordinate 22,506,447 downwards.
CAGCAGCACTGTCCCTTCCCCACGCTGACCGGCCCAGGGGAACACGGTCCTGCCAGCTAAGGGGGCCCCGCTCCCCCCGCCCCATCCCCGCAGGCGGGGGGATGTCGGTACCTGGCGCCGCGGGCGTCGGCCGCGGTGGGGCTGAAGAGGAGCTGCAGGCGCTGGAGCTGCCGCACGTAGCGGCCCACGCCGTTGTGCAGCACGGCGGTCAGGAACCGGCTGGGGGACCCGCGGCCCGTCATGGCTCCGCGCTCACCCGGAGCCGGAACGGGCGGGACGGGCGGGCCGGGCAGTCCGGCCCCGCCGGGAAGTGACGCGCCGGGAGCGGGCCGGGCCATGGCGGGGTCCGTGCGGACCCACGTGGGGGCCTGAGCGGGGCCGGGGCCGCGGGGCAGCCGCCCATGCGGGTGCCAGGGCGGCCGGGATGGCGCTGGTGCCGCTGCGGCCCGGCAGAGCCGCCGGCCGCCTCCTGCCGCTGCTGTGCGGGGGGGCCCGGAGCAAAGGAGCCTCGCTGAGCCCCGGGGTGTCGGGCCGCCTCGGCCAGCGGCGCTACAAGAAGGACGTGCTGCCCTCCCCCGACAGGCCCGCGCCCTCCGTCTCCATCACCGAGATCCGGCAGTACCTGCGGGCGCAGGACATCCCCTTCCACGATGGGTACAGCTGCCTGCACACCCCCAGCCTCTTCACCGGCGACCGCGGGGACCAGCCGCTGTCTGCCAGTGCCCCGTTCACGCTTTTCATTGACAAGACCACGGGCAGCTTCCTGTGCACGGCCACCCTGGCCGAGGGCACCTGGCAGGACTTCCAGGCTAACGTGGAGATGCGGCACCGCGGCATCACCCCCATTCCCCCTGCCAGCTCGGAGGAGATGGAGCAGGAAATGCGACAGGCTCGCGAGGATGCCCGCTGCATCTGGGAACGGGCTCTGCCGCTCTGGGAGCTGCTCGATGAGAAGGAGACCAAGGAGACCAAGGCTTTGTTTGGTATCTCCCAGGTGTCAAATGCCACCCTGAAACGCTTCGGCGTGCGTTATCTGAGGACTGCCAGGTCTCTCGTTTTCCCCTGGTTCAGCCCTCAAGATGCGACCCTGAAGGGCCTGAAGCTCGTGAGGGTGGAGAAAAAGGGGGACACGCTAACTTACGTGGAAGAGACATTACCCCGCTTCGATTCCTATCTCAATCTTTTTGGGCTGTCCCTGATTGGCCGCCGAGACGCAGAGCTGGTCTTAACCGGGTGGGAGCTGGATGCCCTGGCCCTGCACCAAGCTGCAGGAGTGGCCAGCGTGGCCCTGCCGCGGGGGGCGAGCTGCCTGCCTCCCACCCTTCTCCCCTACCTGGAGCGCTTCAAGCGCATCACGCTGTGGCTCGGCGAGGACTTGCGCTCCTGGGAAGCTGCCAAGCTCTTTGCTCGCAAGCTGAGCCTCAAGCGCTGCTCTCTGGTGCGCCCTGGCAGCCTGCAGCCCCGGCCCTTGGAGGCTTTGAACCAGGGCCTGAACGTCACCAAAATCCTGCGTTCTGCCCTGCTTGCCAGCCACAAATCCATCGTCTCCTTCCGGCAGCTGCGCGAGGAGGTGTTCGGGGAGCTGGTCAACACTGAGCAGGTGTCTGGCGTCAAGTGGGCACGTTTCCCCGAGCTCAACAAGCTCCTCAAAGGGCACCGCAGAGGGGAACTCACCATCTTCACAGGTAATGGGCACACTGACTGGTGGGCAGGGTGAGCAGAGGGGTCTTTGGTGGCTTCACCCTCCTGGGGGTGGTGCTTCACAAGTCTACCAGGTCTCTTTCTGCTCAAGGCTTTTGCTGAGCCTGTCTTGCGGGTGTGTGAGAGGCTGGGGTGCATTCCTCAGTTCGGTGGGACCGTGCATGCCAATGTGGTGTGAAGGGCTCCCTGCCTGGGGCAGTGTAGGAAGTCCTGGGCTGTCCCTTACCTCTGCTTCCACCTGCTACCCTGAGCCCTTCCTGTGCTCACCCCACTGGCTGCCCAGCCCTTCACAGGGACCTGTAAGTTGTGGAAGGCTATGCTCAAGCAGTCAGGTGTGTGGTGTGGCACAAGAAGTTTGTTTATGCTGTAAATTTTACAGATGGGTTTCTCTTACCCCACTCCCTGGTGCTTCCACCTCTAAACAACCCCCCAACACGATCAGTATGGGTCAGATCATCTCCCCCAGCTAACTCTCCTGTTGTCCTTGTGCCAGGTCCAACGGGCAGTGGGAAGACCACGTTTATCAGTGAGTATGCACTGGACCTGTGCATGCAGGGTGTGTCCACGCTGTGGGGCAGCTTTGAGATCAACAACGTCCGCCTGGCCAAAATCATGCTGACGCAGTTTGCTGGCCGGCGGCTGGAGGACCAGCTAGAATTGTACGATGAGTGGGCTGATCGCTTCGAGGAGCTCCCGCTCTACTTCATGACCTTCCACGGCCAGCAGAACATCAAGTATGGTCCTGCACCTCCATTCCCAGTGGCATTTACCCCTCATGGCATGTGCTGCAGGGCCTTGGGGAGCTGGGGCTCTTCCCCCGCAGTGAGTCACAGATTTGGGGCTGGCAGGAGATTTGGGACTGTTCAGGTCCCAGGGTTGGTGTGTGGCGACTGTTCCTCCTGTCACAGGGACTCTCACAGACACTCTCTGGGGTGGGGTTGAAGGAGGGGACTTGAGTCTGTGCTGCTCTGAAGGCAGCCTGTGCCCATGGCAGGACATGTCCCCTCACATCCTGCTTACCTGCAGTGCTGTTGGAGGACAGGCATCTCCAACTCCTTTTCTTCATCAGGCACTGTGGGACCTGCATGCATCCCTATATTCCCTGAGGATCCCCTGTGGGGTGGGGGCATTGCAGGGCAATGGGACTGTGTGGGCAGTATCTGGATTCTTCTGATCCCAACTACCTTTACTTGGGGGATGGGGCTGCTCTACAGTTGGGGAGATGCAGAGGTGGGATGTACCCAGGTCCCATCAGGACCCAGCCTGGTACCTTCCAGCTCTTCCTCTGCGTCCCTTTCCCTGGCTCAGCTTCCCATCCCTACCTCCACTTATTGCTGGGGCTGATCCTGGTCTCCCCTGCTCAGGACAGTGATTGACACCATGCAGCACGCCGTCTACATGTACGACATCACACACGTGGTCGTCGACAATCTCCAGTTCATGATGGGACACGAGCACATCTCTGTGGACAGGTACCGTTTTCCAGTCTGACCCTTCCTTCCTCTGCCACCCTCATGGCTGGAGCTGTCCCTGTCAGGTGTCATGCCAGGGGCTGGGGACCCACACAGGGTGTCGCCTTTACTCCTGTTTGGCCACTCTGTTTCATTAAAGGGCAACTAGTGCCCTAGGGAGGAAGAGGTGGGAAGGAGTGAGCAGGTTACCAGCCATCCCTGCCATACCACATCCCTCTTCCTGTGTGAGCTTGTTTGCCACACATTCCTGGGTGGTTTCTGCTGTGGGGAGCAGCAGCTTGCTGCCCCCTGCTACTGAGCAATGCCAGCCCCTGACTCCATTCTTGCTGCTGTGGCAGGCTTGCTGCCCAGGACTACATCGTTGGTGCCTTCCGCAAGTTTGCCACAGACAACATGTGCCACATCACCCTGATCATCCATCCTCGCAAGGAGGATGATGAGAAGGAGCTGCAGACAGCCTCCATCTTCGGCTCTGCCAAGGTGAGCTGCGCCAGGGTGGCTTTTCCTGTCCCTTAGGCACTGTGTATTCCCAGGAAGGAGGTAGTATATGTTGGGCTGCCATCAGCACCCTGGGTCATCACGGGGGACTTTAAAGGTGTGGGATGTCTCCTAGAGTCCTGATGCAGGCAGAGAGCAAGCCCATTGTTAGCTAAAGCTCTGTTGGGGCTTTAGGTGCAGTTAATTAATACTGACTGGAATGTAGTAGGAGATAATTAAAGTGGGAGGTAGGGAGGGTGTGGGGATGGGCTGTCTAAGTATTCCAGTATCTTCCATGATGCTGACCAGCCCTGCAGTAGTGGGCAGGAGGTGCTCTCTGTGCACAATCCTCCCATGATCCCATTTCCCCAGGCTGAGCTGTGATGCAGGATGTGCCTGATGTGTCACTGGATGTTCCAGGGAAACACAAGGGATTGGTGTTGGGGAAATGCTGGAGTTGCTGTGGCCTGGGGTACACTGTAAAAGGGTGTAAAGGAGCTGGGCAAGCGTTTGTGAGCATCTCTGAGGCCTGTCACTCTGGCAGCATTCCTGGCACCCTCCTTGACATGTTTTTTCTCCCCAGGCCAGCCAGGAGGCTGACAACGTCCTCATCCTGCAGGACCGTAAGCTGGTGACAGGGCCAGGGAAGCGCTACCTGCAGGTGTCCAAGAATCGCTTTGACGGGGACGTGGGTATCTTCCCACTGGAGTTCAGCAAGGCCACGCTCTCCTTCTCGTCTTCCAAAAGCAAAGTCAGGCTGAAGAAGATGAAGGAGGACAGAGAGAGTTTGGCCAACAAAATCGTGGAGGGAGGCCCAGGAGCCTCCAAGAAGCCATGAGCCCAGCAGATCTCTTTCTCAGTTCGTCTGGAGGAATAGAGACTAGTTCTGGCAGCCCAAGGCTGAAATATGCCTGTTCCTCTTCTCTGGGAACATCTGCCCTGCACCTCTGTGGCCCTTTCTCCTGCATGAACAAACCTCTTGACCAGCAGCAGAGTGTCTCTGAGATGGGGAGCCACCATGAGAGGAGTCACCCTGGCGAAGAGTGCCTGGGGAAGGTGCTTTGACAAGCACTGGCTGCTCCGTGTTGGTGCTGAGTGCTGGGAGCATGGGGGGAGTGGAGGCAGAGTAAGCTGAATGATGGTGGGGATGATCTGCTGGTCGAGGACTTGGGTATCTCTGGACCTGTGACAGGTCGTTGAATTGTGTCTAAAATGGAGCTGAAATCCTGAGCTGTCACTAAGTGGGAGGGATTGTGTGGGGTAGTTATGCAGAGGGACATGTAGTAGAAACCCCCCTGTCACAAATAGGGTCTTGTGGGCTCAATCCTGTGTGGGATGGAGCCAGCAAGGGAAAGATGGTGAAGGAAGGTGTGGGAGATGGTGGGTGGTTCTGGGGTGGGAGCCGGTACTACATGGAACTTGCTGATTCTATCCTCTCGGCTGGCACCTGACCTGGCCCCCTTTGCTCAGGGTCTCCCAAGCCCCTTTCTCTGGTGGGGCATCACCAGCAATTAAATCATGTAAGGAACAGTCTTGCCTTGCTCTTCTGGGCTTGGGGGAGCTGCCATCCCCCCTGCCCTCAGGGCTGCGGGCAGCAAATACTGTGATCTGACTAGTCCTTGTCATGGTAGGGAGTGTCCATGGCTGGATCTTGGTCTAATCCCTTTGATTCTTTTCCTTTCTAGTTTTATTAAAGCGTAAATAAGAGTGCCTTTTCTGTCTCTGTGACTGGAGTACCCTGGGTGTGGGGAGGGTACCCTTGCCAGGGAGGAGGTGGCCTCCTGACGATGTCCCTGCTGTGCTGAGCATCCTGCCCCAGCCCTGGCACACCAGATTATGACCAATCTCCATGCTGGGAATAGTTTTAACCTGAGCCATAATGAGGGCCCAGAGCAGGCAGGTGGTACACACCCAGCTCTGGGTTTCCGGGATGCACCGGCTCGCCTGGAGAGCGCCCTTGGGTGCTGTCAGTGCAGGTGTGAGCACCCACAGGTAGGATGGGGGTGGTGGCAGAGGAGGGTCCTGGGGAAGCAGAGGTAAGGGAGGGGGAAGTGAGGTTGGGTCAGAGTTCACATGGTGGTGTGGTGGGGGGATACAGGTTTCCCCCCTCAGCCCAAGGGTCCCTCCATCTCACTGGCTTCCATTTGACCCAGTCTAGTTCAGGTGAGGTGCTGTCATGGAGCTCTAAAGCGGAAGGCAGTGGGATAGCCCAGGGCCTCATCTCCCACCAACCCCTCCATGGGCCCCAGAGGGGGTGAATAAGCTGAGCCTGTGGGGGAATCTTGGCTGATCGCAGACCTGGGGGCAGATAGTTTCCTGAGGGTTTTTTGTCTCCTTTTGCCCCCGTTTGTGTCCCCCACTGAGACTGGAGGTGACGTAAAGCAGGGCAGAGGACAGGGTGCTGGGCTCACCAAATAATTGCAGAGAGGGCATAACCTAGAGGTTTTCACCCCATAGCCTGGGGATACTTTGGGGGTGCAGAGCCCTGAAACGGGGAGCTTGGCTGGGGGAGAGAAGGGGTGAGCTCCGGGAATCCCCGGGAAGCGGCCGTGACTGGGAATGCCTCAGGTGGGGATCGGGGATACCCCGGACAGGGGTGGCCCCATACCCCCCGTACCCCCCGTGCCCTCCGTGCCCCCGCCCAGAAAGGGGCGTGGCCTCGCGCGCGGGGCGGGGCCGCGGGGGCGGGGCCGCGGGGGCGGGGCGTGCTCGGGGCGGGGCCGGGGCGCGGCGCGGAGCGGGAGGCGGCGGCGGGGCCCGCGGTGAGTGCGGGGGGCCGGGCCGGGGGCGCCCGGGGGTCCCGCGGGGCCGGCGGGGCGCGGCGGCGCTCCGGGGAGTTGGGTGGCAGAGTGCTTCGGGGGAGCGGCGGTGCTTGGGTGTTGTAGAGCCGGGCCCCCCGGGGCCGATTTGGGGGGGCGGGGGGCTGGGGGGGCAGCGGCGGCCCTGGAGCTCCGTGCGGTGCTTTGGGGATGTTTCAGGGCACTTCGGGCGGTCCTGCGAATGCAGAGGCCAGGGGCTCAGTGGGGTAGTTGAGGGGGTCGCGGGGTACTTTAGGGGTGCTTCGGTGGCGAGCTAGGGGCAGTGCGGCCTAAACGTGCTCTGGGGCACTTGGGGTTGTTTTGGAGCACTTTGGGGATGGTTTAGGAACACTTTTATGGGCGATGTACTGTAGCAGAGGCCCAGGAGCGCCGTGAAGCATTTTTAGGGGTGTCATGGGGAACTTCGGGGATGGTTTATGGCAGTGTGGGGGAGCTGTAGGGCAGTGGGGCCCACGGGCACCATGGGGCAGCTCGAGGTGCTGTAGGGTTGGGATGGGTGGAAGCACCGTGGGACGGGCTTGGCGCTCTGGGGCTCAGTGGGGCAGCGGGAGGTGGGTGGGAGGGCGGGAGGGGGCGTCGGGGGACGAGGGGGGCAGCATCACTGAGGGAACCTCAGAATGCTGGGGGCTGGAGAGGGGCACAGCCGGGCATGGATGGTGTCCGTCCCACATGTGCCGTGTATGTGGGGAGGGAACGGGGGCTGACCCTGATTCCCCCTGCCCTGGGGTGCCCTGCGATAGCGTCGAGGCACGGGGGTCCCCGGGGGCCCGGAATCCCGACAGCAGCTCAGGGTGGGGGTCTGGCCGAGCAGGGACCGAGTGTTCTCTTGCCATTTAGGGGTCGGACAGTGGGATCCGGCAACTCTGTGTTCCGGCCGGAGTGGCTGGAGGTGACGCCACCCCAGTTAGTGACTGGTTTTACTGGGTGGCTGGAGGCCGGACTGGACACTCCTCCCTCCGCGGGAGGCGGTGGGACTCTCTCGGCAGGCCGGGGGGCTGGGGGGAGGGAGAAGATGGAGTCTGTTCCCACCGCCTGCCTGGCGGGGCCGCAGCGGTGACCGTGTCCCCTCCAGGCTGTGCAGGGACCCACTGTCCCCAGGGCTGTCCGCCCCGTGACCTGCAATCTGGGGGGTTTCGCTGGGGTGGGGTACTGTGTCTTGGCTGGTTGGGCTTTGGGGGTGGGCATTAGATGTCCCCTTGGTGCTCCTTATCCCTGATTCCTGTTCCTCTGGGCAGCCAGCAGGTCCCCCAGTGGCGGGCCTCTTGTCCCCACCACGCTTCCCGGGGTGACCGCCAGCCCACCCTGGGTGCCAGGAGCAGCGCGCCCGGCGCCGGGCTCCCCTGCCACCCTCAGTGCCACGCTTGGCACCACCTGCCTTGGTCCTGCCGGCTAGGGGACTTGGGAAGGGAGGGAGCAGCGGGGAGCACGGGGGACCCTGCTGCCGTTCCGCCCCCTGACCCCCTCCTCTTCCTCCTCCCCGCTTCAGGGACCGGCGGAGCCCTGTTCACGGTGCGGGGGCCCGAGAGGACCGGACGGATGGGCAGCGGCTGGCGAGGTGAGCGGAGCTGTTGGGGGGGGTCCCCCACCTGCCCACCCAAGGGTGTCACGGACACGGTGTGAGGTCACGGTGCCCGGGGATGGCACGTGCCGGTGGGGGTGACGGTGGCGGGGAGGGGTTTGGCTCGCCGGCATCTCTGCCCTGCTCGCCCCTCCCCGGGCTCTGGCAGGCGGATTGATTTCAGGTGACAGCTCGGCGGGCGAGACCGTGCGGGCAGCGCCGCCCCCCCGCCCGCGCCCTGTGCCAGCCGCAGCCATGTGCGAGATGCGATGAGGCAGCAGGGGATGGATCCGGCCCGTCGGCCGGCTCCCGTCACGCGGGCGTATGGCGTGGGCTGGGGCAGGGGGAGCACAGCAGAGCCCCCCCAGCTGGAGTGGGCGGGAACAAGCTCCGTGTGTTGGGGCTGGGAAAGAGCCTGGTGCCCACCTGGCAGCCTCCCCCTTGGTGGCCCTCTCCAGGGAACCCTGTGCCCTGCTGTGCATGGTTTGAGGTGGAAAGCAGGCTCTGTGGGGTCAGTGCTGGGAGGTGGGCGCTGTGGGGCAGAGGAGGCGGCTGACCCTGCTGTGTGGGGCTGTCTCTTGCTCTCTGTGAGGCTGCACTGGTAGGTGCCATGGGGCAGACAGGCGGGCAGGCTGCCTGTGAGCCAGCTCTCTGCAGGCCTCTCGGGATTCGCCTCCAGTCCTGGCACGCTTCCCGTGGCAGGGTCACGCCAGGGCACGCTGTGAGGCAGGAGGACTGCATCGCCACTGCCCTGTGATGCCACCAGCACCCCACAGCCCCTGGCATCCCCAAGCTGCTCCATTGGGGTGCTCAGGCCAACTTGGGGGTTGCTAGTACCACTCGCCCCAACTAATCCTGGTTTTGTTCTGTTCATTTGGCATCTCCTTCTGCCCTTGGGGCAACCTCCACCCATATGAGATTGGGAATGGTGACTGGGGATGCCCCCTGCCTATCCGGGTGGATGGTGAGGCACTGTTGTCAGTGTCCCTGGCTCTCTAACGTCCTGTTTCCCTTGCCTGCAGGCTGCCCACGCGCCCCTGCCCGCCGGGGGCCCCCCCGCCATGGCCATTGTGCAGACACTGCCAGTGCCCCTTGAGGCTGTTGCTGAGGGGGTCCGCACAGCTCCGCACCACCGCCTGCTCCCCCCTGCCACCATGGGCAGCGTGGGCAGCCTCCTGCCCGTCCGGCCCCCGCCACGACTGCGCAAGTGATGGGGACCCCTCCACTGCCTCCTTCTGCAAGCAGGATGGGCTACTGCGGGCCACGCCTGAGGAGCCCCGTGTGTCTGTGCCCGGTGTCACCCACTCCTATGCCAATGGGGGCTTCTGTGGTGACTGGCTCGATGCCTCCTCTCCTGCCAGCCCCTGTAGCGACTCAGATGATCTCCGTGATGACCAAGCACCAAGCGATCACCTTCGGGGGCCTCCCCCCAAGCTTGTACCTGTCTCTGGCAAGCTGGAAGAGGTGGGGGGGGGCAGCAGCAGGGTGGGTGGGTGTGTGCTGCAGTCTTGATTTTGCACTCTGTGCTACTGTTGGCTCAGGTGTGTGAAATAGTGTCATATAGCCACACTTCTGGTGTCCCTGGGGAAGTGAAAATCCCTATGCTCTTAATGTCCTCTCCATCATGCCAAGGGTGTTTGTGGAGCTCACCTGGACACCCATGGAAAGATGATGAAATGGGCATGGGTGGTGACTGGCCTCTGTCTCCTTTGGGGTGTGAAGGCATAAGGCCTGGGGGCACCCACTGTAACATTAGCCCCTTCTTGGGGCTAATGGGTCCTCCCCAACCTCTCACTTTCCCCTCTTTCCTCGGCAGAACGTGGAGAAGACCCTGATCCGCCCCATGGCCTTCAAGCCAGTGGTTTCCAAGCTTCGGAATGCCCAGCCAGGCACGCGCCTGGGGCTCTCGGAGAGCCAGGTGAACCTCACCCACTTGCTGGGTGCTGAGAAGCCTGGCTCTCTGAGCTGCCGTGCCAGCACCCTCTCGGACTCAGGGCGCAACTCCCTCTCCAGCCTGCCCACCTACAGCACGGGCTGCAGCCAGCACCCAGAGGTGGGTGCCCTGCCGACCACCCCTCACGGCCCCCTCGATCCTCTGGGAACCTGCCGCCCCTCCAACTCGGACAGCGGGCGCTCATCCTCCAGCAAGAGCACGGGCTCGCTGAGCGGCCGGGGCCGGCCCTCCTCGGAGAGTGGCTCCTGCGGGCGCTCTCCGCTGCCTGGCGAGGAGGCCATGCTGGTGCGGGAGCTGGAGGACAAACTGCGGGAGAGGGAGGCCGAGCTGCGGCTCCTGCGTGACAGCCTGGATGAAAATGAGGTTGCCATCTGCCAGGTATGTCCCTGGTGTCTGCGTGTCCTGTACCTGTCTCCCTCCCTGGAGACAGGGGTGGACATACCCCCTGGTTTGGAGTAGGGAACTCACTTGACAGACCTTTGCAGGGAGATATTTTTTGCTGTAGGTCTGGGTATGTGGGTTTTTTCACCAGTTGGGTGGTCCTGTGTAGTCCATGGAGGAGCCCTGTATGGCCCATGGGACCAGTTGTACAGACTGGGGTGCTTTATCTTGGGGTTCCCTTTTTTGAATGATCCTGGGACCTGTGGTTTCTCCCTGCCTGTGATAGAGCTGGAGGAGCCCTATAGGCTCTGGGGGTGCTAACATGGGGGGCCCATCATGCAGAAGGATAGGTGAGCACAAGGAGGTGTGTACCACCACACTGCACTCTTCCTGGACCCTTCCTCCATCTGGGGGAGATGTGCTGCCCCCTCTTTGTGATGCCCATCTTGAAGATGGCAGGTGAAGTGGAGGAGTGCCGTGCTGCCCTCCCAGCACCTGTGAATCCTTTGGCCCAGGTGTTTGAGGAGAAGCAGCGTCGGTGTGAGCAGGAGCTGGAGGGGCTGCGGCAGCGCTGTGCGGCCCCAAGCGCGGCAGGCGGCCCATGCAGCACATCGGGGGCAGCATGTCCTGCAGCTCCAGGTGCTGCAGCTGCAGCAGGAGAAGAAACAGCTTCAGGAGGACTTGACCCAGCTTCTGCAGGAGCGTGAGCTGCTGGAACGTCGCTGTGCCTCCTTCCAGCGGGAGCGCACTGAGTTGGCACCCCGGCTGGAGGAGACCAAGTGGGAGGTGAGTCACCCAGCAGCACCAGGCATGTCAGGGGGCGCAGGCTGTGGCTGGGGGGTCCTGGCCGGCACCTGAACCCCATTGTCCCCGCAGGTGTGCCAGAAGTCGGGGGAGATCTCTCTGCTGAAGCAGCAGCTGAAGGAGGCGCAGGCGGAGCTGGCGCAGCGGGGCGCCGAGCTGCTGGGGCTGCGGGCTCAGCTGCGGGAGGCGCGGGCGCAGCTGCAGGCGGGCGAGCGGCGGGCGCAGGGGCTGCAGGAGGCCGCCCGCCTCAAGGCGCTGGAGCTGGAGGTCTGTGCCAATGAACTGCAGCGCCGCAAGAGCGAGGCCGACCTCTTCCGCGCCAAAGCCGGCCGGCTGGAGCAGGAGGTGGTGGGGCTGCGGGAGGCTGCCCGCGGGCGATGCCCGCCAGGCACTGGTGAAGGTTGCCCCCCCCCCCGGTGAAGGATGCCCCTCGGCCAGCGAGGAGCCGCGGGGCAGCGCGGGGCTGCGGCGGCAGCTGGAGCGGCTGCGTGCCGAGGTGGCCCTGGAGCGGCGGCGCGGGCAGGAGCAGCGGGACGCCTTCGAGCAGGAGCGCGGCACGTGGCAGGGCGAGAAGGAGCGGGTCATCCGCTACCAGAAGCAGCTGCAATACAGCTACATCCAGATGTACCGGCGCAACCGGCGGCTCGAGCAGCGGCTCCAGCAGCTCCGGCTCCAGGGCGAGGACCCCCTGCCCGAGCCCTGTGACCCACCTGACCTGCCCTTTGAGGAGATAACAGCCACCGAGATCTGACATGCTGCCTGCCCTTGCCCCATGCTTAGAGGGCTGAAGGGGCTTCCAGCCCCTGTGATTTTGGGAGCTGTGGGGTTGTGAGGGGCCCCTGCTCTCCTCCACCTCTGCAAACTGCTGCCACTGTGAAGGGGCAGGGGAGACCGCAGGTGCTGCCCCCTCCCCAGCGTTGAGGTCTTGGGCGAGGGTGTATTGGTGCCCACGGTGAGATGTGGGGTCAGGTGGGTGCCGAGTCCTGGCCTTGGGGCCGCCCGGAACTGGTTTCTGCTGATCCTCTTAGCTCCTGGGGATTAGCCGCACTGGCTTCAGCCAGGGTCACCTTGGGCAGGGGGAGGGCTGATATGTCCCCTCCCTCTCATCCCTGCTGGCACTGTCACCCAGTCACTTGGCGTGTGCCCTGTCTCTGCCCATGCCAGCCTCCCTCGTGCCCCTTTGTGTGTTTGTCAGGGAATTTGTTTCTGTGCCATTTTAAAAAACTCTATTTTTATAGGACCTACCAAAACATATCACCCTCTCCCAGCTCACACCTCACCAGTCTGTGCCCCCTCACTCCTGCCACGGGGCAGCTTGCCCTCAGTGCCTTTCCCATGCTCTTGCCCCCCAGCATCCCTCTGTTCTCCCCCCAAAAAAGCCCACGCCTCTGTGATACCCAGCCTGACAGGGGAGAGGGGTGTGGTGCTCCAGGTGCCAGCTGGGGACACACCTGGGGATGGGCAGAGGTGGGGGCCCCTGATGGGCACCCATGGGGGTCAAACCAAAGGAAAAGTCTGGCTGTGCCCAGCTGTGGCTTGGTCACCCCTGGCTCCAGGGGGGGAATTTTTGTATTTTATTTCAGTCATGTCTCGTTCCCAGAAGCCTGGCTCATCAGTGTACCACCCAGAAACGACGATTAAAACAAGCCCCTGGCTGTGTTTTTTTTCAGGACTCAGCGTGTCCAGTGCAGGGTCAGGGACCACCTGTCCTTTCCCTGTTGCCAATGCTGCCTTCCCTTGGGTCCTGCAGTGGGCAGCAGCTCCATGCCCTTGGGGCAGGTCTGGCCCTCACGCCCTCTGGCTGCACTGAGACCAGCCACATCTCGGTGCAGGAATGAGCCATCTGGCTCCTCTGGAACACAGCATGGCTCCTCGAATAGGGGTGCAGCATCACTCTGGTGGTGGTCCAGGCACCCGCACCACCAGCTCCATGGGCTCCTTGGCTTTGTTACGGTAGGCCTGGCGGATGATGTCCACAGCCCTCTGGTGTGTGACATTCTGCAGGCTCTCCCCGTCCACCGACACCAGCTCCTGCCCGGCCTGGGTCCCAGAAGAGAAGGCCACAAGGTGAAGTTGGCTTTTGGGTTGCCAGGAGACTGCCAGCAAGCCACTGGCACCAGGGGATGGGAATGTCTGGATGTCTGCCCACCCCCTGGCATGTGCTGGGTCCCCCATACCTTGAGGATGCCACTGAGGAAGGCAGCTCCACCAGGGAAGATCTTCTCAATCTTCACCACTGGCTGTGCCCTTGACTCAATACCACCAGAGATGCTGATTCCTGCAAGGGGAGCCACAAGACCCTCACACCTGGGTAGGGTGGGACCCCCACCCACTCCTAAGTGTGGCACCACCTTTCCCTGGGGAGCTGCACCTCTGTCTTGCCCTATTTTGATAGGTCCTACAGAGATGAGGGATTGGGGCAGGAACAGCTCTTCCCCCCATTCTTATTTTGGAGGAATTCTCTGGGGTTTGCCCTTTGCCAAGGGGATGCCACCCATCCCACTGATGCTGGTGCTAAAAAGGGTCCTCACCCCACCCTTGGAGTCCCACCATGTGCCACCCACCGAGCGAATGCTTCAGCTTGGAGAGGGTGACGGTGAGCAGATGATACTCTTCCTCCTCCTCTTCCTCCCTGCCAGCATCTTCAGGGCCATTGGTGGCTGCCCCAGCCCTTGCCTCACCCCCTGGCCCCCAAAGAGAGGGGAAAGAGGGGGCCATGCTCGCTGGGGCTTCCTCAGCTTTTCGGCTTCTCTGTTGGGTGCTGTCCTGGGGGGTTCCCTTGCGCCAAGTGGCCCGGGGACTGCGAGAGTGCCCATGCCCCTTGCCAGGGAGGGGCTCAGCCAGCAGCCAGTTGGGGGGCTGAGGGCCAAGGGTGGGCAGGGGCCGGCTGGTAGAGGCATAGGCATCCACTGGCACGTCAGGGAGCGGGGTGTAGGTGCGGGGGTGAGGCCGGCGGGGGCTGGAGGAGGCTCTTGGACGGGCTGGGCTCGCCTGCTGCTACCCCAGCTTCCTCGGCTCTGGGGTCCCTGCTGGCTTCAGCAGGAATCCGCCCCGATAGTCTGCAACGAGACGGGCTCAGGGATTTCCCCAGGGACCCACAACCCTGCTCCCTGTGACCCCTGCCACACCAGCCTCCCATGAGTACCCCAAAGCCCTGGGTCCTTTGCCACCTAGGGCCCCAGATCTTCCTCATCTAGGGACCCCCAGTTCTCTGCAAGCCATGTTTCTCCATGTCTTCCTCCCCAAGAACCACAGCACCCAAGATCCACAGACTGCTGCTCTCCCAGTCTTCCCAATGCCCAGGTACACGAGATGCCTTCTTCCCTGGGAGCCCCAGCACTCAGGTATCCCAGCACCCTTCTCCTCCCCCAAAACTCTCTCCACCCTGTCCCCACTGGGCAGCCCGGTGTCCGGCAGGACCCTACAGGTGGCTTCTTACCAGGCATGGTGTGATGAGGTGTCTCTTGGGGGGGCATCATGGTGGGCTGGGCGGAGGGCAGGTGAGCGCACTGCAGTCAGGGAAAACTCCCAGTCACCTCCTGAGCTGCACCCACCCTTGACCACTACCTGCCTCCAGGAAGGTCCCTGGGGGCTGGATCTACCTGAGCGGCTCTTTAGGGCATCAAAGGCTTCCAGCTTCCAGGGGCATCACCACTGCTGTCAAACCTGCCCAGGTCTGTGGGGCCACCAACTCCTGCCAAGGCAAAAAGGGTGTGGACAGGTTGTAGCATCCTCTGAGGTGGAGTGTGATCAGGGCTGAGGAGCACGTGTGAGCCTCCACTTCAGTCACCACCAGGATGGGCAATACTGGGGTTCCCAGATATTTCTAGCAGGACTTGCATCACGTCCCGCGGCAACAGGACCTTATCAGGCCGGTCCAGGATGGCCAGCATTGGCCGCACCAAATCCTCCACGATGCCCTCGTGCAGGTACTGCGGGCACAGGAGGGGGAACAGTGGATGGATGCCCCCTCAGCCGTTCCTTGGTTTACATCCCAGAGTTTAGCATGGGCACAGAGTGCTCACCATGCCCCTAAGATGCAGGAGCTTTCCAGGGACGAGCCCAGGGCAGCAGCGCTGCCCTGCCTGTGCTCCACCTGCGCCCTGCCGTCGGTGCATACCGGGCAGCAGTGGCGGAGCACGGCTGTCACCTCATCGGGGCTGAGGAGACGTGCAGCAGTGTCCTGGATGTGCGGAGCCGGGCCTCGGGGGTCGCTGCTGCTTGGGCTGCAGGCTGGCGATGCCCATGGGGCCCAGGATGGTGGCGCGCCGGCTTTTCTCTGGGGAGGTACAACAAGGAGGATGGCCCAGCGGGGCCAGGACTGCCCCAGCCAGCCCAGAGAGTTCCCATCCTCCCTACCCCAGCAGCTCACTCCCACACCAGAGCGGGACAGACACAAGCAGCACAGGGCCAGGCGCATGACCGAGCCTGCCCCACACCCCCCAAGCACACGGGCACCCCCGTTACCCGCTTCAAGCTCCGGATGACAAACTTCTGCACAGCGCCTACTGCAAGGGAGATGGAGAGCGGTGAGTGCTCAGGGCAGACAGCAGCATCACTGCCCACTGTCAAAACTGCATGCTTGGGCAACCCCTCCCTCTGCCCCCCTTATGCCAGGAATGCCACACAGGCCCACAGAAGGGGGGAACAGTGCCAGGTCGAGTCCCCCTCTGCCCTGTCACCCAGGCTGATACCTCTGTCCCCGTCAGAGCCCCTGGGGACTTGGTGCGTGCCCGGCGGTCAGAGCCAGGGGCCCTCCTGGCTGGGGGAGCCCAGCTCTGGCTGGTGGCACGGGCCCCCCCTGAAAAAGAGGTTGACAGGGTCTTGGAGCGGTGCATTCCTGGGGGAGCCCCCCGTGGCCCTTGTCCCTCTGGCTTCTCCTTCTTCCGCTTCTCCTCTGTGGACAGAGAGAAGAGGGTGCTGGAGTGCGAGAGGCGAGGGAATGCCAACCCAAATCTTGTCTGGGGGCGGGGAACTTTGGGGATTGGAGGGGCTACTGTGAGACACTGACTGGAAGAGTCCTTCTGTGGGGTGCTGTGGATTATCAAGGGCCATGGACGTGGGCTTTGGGGTGTCTGGCAAGCTCCACGCACAGTGTTTGGTCACTGTGGGGTTATAGGATATCAGCAGTGGTGGCCAGGGGGCCCATATTGGGCTATAGGGTGCCAGGATAGGGACCAAGATGTTTGCTATAGTAAGCCCAGGAGTGGGGGGGCAGCAGTCATCCATGAGTGCCAGGGAATAAAGGATGCTTGAGCGGGGAGCAGGGCCTGAGCTGTGGGACTCCCAGGGCTGGGCATACAGGGTTGGAAGGGTCCCATGTGTGGGGCTGTGCCCCAGTGCCTACCGGCGACAGTGAGGTCACTCTGGGAGCGTGTAATGGGGCTGCCGTGGCCGGCTCAGCGCCAGCAGCAGCGCTGTTCTTGGGTGAGTGGGTGAAGGTGCGGCGCGGGTGGGTGCCGGGGGGCTCGCGGGCGCCCTGGCCCCGGATGGCGTGTCCCGCAGCAGCTCGGGGGCCGCACCGTGCGCCGCGTCTCTGGCAGCCCCTTCGGTGGCTGGCTCGGTCTGCATGGCCGCTCGGCACGTTCCCGCGCCCAGCCCCGCCGCGGCCCGTCCTCCGTGGAGATGGCCACGTCCACGGTGCGGGCTGGGGACACTGGGGCAGCTGCCCCCAGCCCATTCACCGCCCCCGGTGCTGGTCCTGAGGAGTAGGACGAGATGGAGGAGCTGGTTTCCGAGGTCTGAGCCAGCTGTTGCAGCTGCCCGTTGGTCACTGCAAGGCACGACAGGGACACACTGTGACACACTGTGGGCCACCTAGAGCTCCATATCCCTCCCAAAGACAGCCGATGTGGGGAATCCGCAGGGCCATAGGGACCAGTGGGCCGCTGGCCATTGCATAGGGATCATCGCATCCTCTCCAAGAATGTAGGATGCTATGGGATCACAGGGACGACAAAGCTGCTGGCCATGGCAGGGGGCTCTTCATGCCTCCTCCAAGGATGGGGGACAGGTGGGACCTTGCAAGTTCATCAGGCATATGGGTATGCTAACAGTGGCACAGGGAGCTCCCTGCTCCCTCCAAGGCCTTAGGACCCCATGGCATGCAGCCCTTCTCCTTCCCTGCAGTGGTCAGACAGCACACCCATGGGAGTGCCAGCCCGCCCAGGCCCCAGCCCAGCGCCCTGCCAGTACCCGCGCGGCACTGCCCTTACAGCGACTGAGCCAGCAGTACTCGGCCACCAACTCCTTGTAGGCAGGGAACCGGCCTGTCTCCTAGGCACAGGGGGAGAGGACAAGGGGGTCAGTGAGTGCTGGCTGCCCCGGCGAACCCGATCTGGTGCCAACCATGAATAATGCATCCCCCCCTCCCACCTGCCTGAAACCCAACCAGCCAGCAGCTCCACCAGGCTGAGCAGGGACAGTGCCAGTGAAGGGACATGCCAACCCCTGCCTCACTCGGGGGTCCATAGGGCAGGGCGTGGGTACCTTGATTGTTAGCATGATGTGGGTCTGCCCCTTGAGGACCTCCACTGCCTTGCTATGGCTTATGTCTTCAAACTTGACTCCATTGGCTGCAAGGACTTGGTCTCCCACCCGAATGCCATTTTGTTCCGCCAGCCCTCCGGGGTCCACCCTAGGGAAGCACGAGAGCAGGATGGGGCCAAGCCCTTGCTGGAGTTCTGTTCCTACCCCACACCTCCACTTGGCTCAGCACCCACAATGATTATGCCCACAGTCTTCTGAGAGTGGGGGTGCTCAGCCAGAGAGGAGGGTCTGAGCCCCAGCATGGGCACAGCAGAGATTGGGGTGTCACAACCCCTTCACGCCCCGGGGGAGCCGTACTTGGAGACGTAGATGCCGAGGCCGAACTCTCTGCCGCCGCGGATGTTGAAGCCCAGGCAATAGTCATCGGAGGTGGTGTACAGGTGGACGATGCGCCGCAGCCCATCCTCGGAGCCGCTCTCCGATGGCGTCGAGCCGCTTTTCTCTACCACCAGGCGCCTGTTCACCACATCCACCCTGGAGCACATGCACAGTGTAGGTAGCCTCAGGGATTTGGCTCTTGTCCACCAGCAGGATGGGACCACTGGTGGCACCCAGTGGAGGAGAGTGATGGGGATGGGGGATGTTTAGGATGGGATTTGCACCTACCCTACCTGCTCCAGACCTTCCTATCCCATCCTGTATGCCACCCTGGTCTCTCCCCACCTTTGCCAGAGACTTCTGATGCCACTCCACTCTGCGTGTCCCCCAGGGATCCTCCCTGTTGCCCAGAATCCCTCACCAACCTCCCCCAGCACGCCCTCCATGGGGATGGGTTTTGGGGTGCTGGCATGGGAGATGCCCTGCTCACCACGCCGTCTTCTCCTTGGAGAACTTGATTCCTGGCACACGGCCCATCCGCCGGACCACCATGCGGAGGCGGTTGTTGCCGGTGAGGACCTTGACAGCGCTGCTCATCGTGATGTTCTCCAGACTCACACTGTTCACCTCTGTGATCTTGTCGCCAACACACAGCCCAGCCTGCTCTACAAGGGACACATGGCTCATCTGGGCACCTGACCTGGTGCTGATGCCCTTGTTTGACATCCCCTCCCTCAAAGTCTCCTCAACCTGATCTGGACCCCTTGGGAACAGAGGCAGGGGTGCCTGACATTTGCACTGAGTGGCTTGTCACCTCGCTGTGGCTTGGGGTTGGATCTCAGTCATTGGCACAGGGCTGTATGCTACTGTGTCCTGCCCTTCACTTTGGGAAGCCTGCAAATCTCATGGCCAAAGGCAGCAGGGAGGAAATGGTGGCTCTTCACCATGAAGAGTGGCACTGTTGCTGTGATCCCATGTCACTGGGAGCTCCTTGAGAGGGTCTTGCTGGTATGTGCCTATCTTCACTGGCCCCTCACCCTGACCCTCTTACCGGCAGTGCTCCCCTCCTCCACTTTGCTGACAAAGATGCCCAACCCATGCTCGGAGCCACCACGGACACTGAAGCCCAGTTTGCCGTCCACACTCTTCTCTACTGTGATGGCATTGATGACATCACTCTCGTTGCTGCTGGCTGTGGGGACAGGGGAGCAGGTAAGTCACACACGTGCCGTGTGTGAGCAATGGCAAGGGGTGTCTCTCTTGCTGGGAACACCTCCAGGCCAGGGCAGCCCTCCCTGCCCCTAGACCGAGGGAGTTTGGCCACTGGGCCCTCCTGGCCACGGGGGTGAGCAGGGGGCCAGGACACCCCACGCACCTTCGATGGGGGCATTGATGAGGATGACACGGCCCATGGGGGGAGGAGGCACGGGTGCTCCGGGTGGTGCCATTGAGCAGGCGGCTCTGCTTGCTGAGCAGGTAGCGGGGAGCCAGGCTGGCTTCGCTGCTGGAGCTCCGCGACCGGCTGCCTGTCGTCATCCCCGACAGCACTGCCTCCCAGTCCTGGGCCATGGTGGTGCTGGGCACTCCGGTGTCCCGGCGTCTGGCTCAGGGCTGGCTGTGTCCTCACAGGGCCAGGGCTGCCCGTCAGCCAGCAGGGGACATGGCATAGTCCAGCAGCACATGCCCGGGCTTGGGCACCGCTCTTTTTTAGCAGTGCAATGCTGGGGGCAGCTGGCCTGGGTACTCGCCACCAGCAAGACAGGTCCCAGGCGCAGTAGCACAGCCTGGAGGGATAAGGAGCTTTGTGACCCCCTCTCCAGCCTGATCCCTTCCCATCCTACAGTATCCCAAGGATCAAACTATCACATACACCATGGGGGTGTGGGTACAGGCTGCCCTGCCCTGGGGTAAGGATGCTGGAGTGAAAAAGAGCTCTCCCTGGCAGTGTAAATCCACAACAGGGGATGCAAAGGGGCTTTACCTAACAGTGTAAATCCGGAAAGGCTCCAGAGAGGGGATACGGGGACATCAGCTTTATGCTAGAGAGCAGGACTTGATCCTTTCGGCCGTTCCTCCCTGGAGCCCCTCTGAATTCCCAACGCCATGCAGCGGGAGATGGGTGCGCTAGTCCCCAAGGCAGTTCCCGCGGGGATTTTCCAGGCGTGGGTGAAATGCCACCACGGTGCCCCCCCCACTTCATTCCCCGCTCGCCCCAGCCTGACCTCAATAAATAGTGATGGCTCCAGCTCCGGGGACACGCCGGTATCCCCGCCGCTGCCAGCCCCCCACAGCGCCCACCCATTACCCCCCGCCAGCATCAGAACGCGGGTGCCCCCTCTCCGAATGGGCGCAAGGGACCCCCTACCGCCATCCCTCCCTCCCCCCCGCCCCGTGCCCTCCTCACCTGTCCCCATGGTGCCACCTGCGAAAGAGACACCTGGCAGCAGCGCGGGGGGGAAGGCGAGGCCGGGGGGGCAGCACCGCCTCCTGCCCGCCCGGCCGCGGGGATTGGCTTTCCCCGTGGGACCGGAGAGGCCATCGGGAACGGGAGCTGTCAATCGAGAGCGGCCGGGGCTGGCCTTGCAGCTGGCGAGGGAGGGGGGTCAGTCCCGTGGGTGTCCCCCGCCAGGGGGTCCGGGGGCGCGTCACCCCGCGAGGCTGCGTGTGGCAAGGGAAGTGGTGTCCCCCCTGACCTCCTCCCTTAGAGCAGAGCATGCCGAGGGCACACGGGGGAAACTGAGGCACTCTCAGGGGAGGGGGGGTGTCGCGTCCCCGCGCTTCTCTCACTCCGGTGATGCGAGCCGGTATCCCCCCGTGTCCCCCTCCCCGGGGGGCATCGCCTCCAGCCGTGACCCCCCGGCGGGGCCCGGCGCCGCCAGCGCGAACCCGACACCGCGGCGGTTTCAGGTGATGCGCGGCGGCCGCGGCGACTGCGGGGGGGCTGCGGGCGAGCGGCGGGGGCGGGCGCGGGGGGGCCGCCCCGGGGCGCCTCCCCCCGACAGCGCCGGGGTGAGGGGCTGCGCGGGCACGGCCGGCGTGGGGACACGCACCCACATGCACACGCACCCCAGGCACCCGCACGTCCACGGCATGCGTGTCCGTGCCCTTGCGCGCACCCACAGACGCCCCCGGAGCGCCGCGCGCGCCTGGCGCGGCCCCGCTCACACACGCGTGGTCCGGCACGCACCGCCCCGCGCACGAGCCGGCGCGCGCTCCCGCGGAGGCGCTGTCCCCGCGCGCTCCGGCGAAGCGACCGCGACACGCGTGGGCGACAACGCGGCGCGTGCGGGCGCGGCGCTACGGGCACGCGCGCGGCGAGGGCATCGGGACCCCGGGGACGGCCACCTTCGCGGCTGACACGGGGACCCGCGGAAACGCGCACGTGAACACCCACGTGCGAAAACACACACGCGCGCGCGAGCACCCGAGCGAGCGGAAGCGCGCACACGCGCGCGCGGTCACGGGCGCGCCCACGCAAGCGCGGGAGGGCCGCGGGCGCCGCGTGTGGCTCGGCACGTACCGCTCCCCCCGCCGCCGGCCCCGGTCACGCGTGGTCCCCGCCGCCCCCCGCGCGCCGCCCGCCCCGCCCCGCCCCGCCCGGCGCCGCCCACCCGTGACGAGACCGCACGTCAGCGCGCGCAGGGGCGGGAGCGGGGCGGCGGCGGCGGGGATACGGCGGGGATACGGCGGGCGCCGTCCCGGGAGCCGTGAGTGCGGGGCGTGCCCCGGGTCCCTGTGCACGGGGGGTCACGCGTGGAGGGAGGGATGCTCGGCGCGGGAGGGATGGGAGCAGAGCCCCGCTTGTCGCGGGGAAGGGCGGTGTGCAATAGAGCCGTGCTGGGTGTGTCGGTGCCTTGCCGGGAGGGACGTTCCTCCTTCCAGTGCCCTTCCTCACTGCGCTCTCCCGGTGCTGGCAGCAGCTGTGCCCGCTGCGGGGTGGGTCCCTGTCCCCTCCTCTTTGATCGGGGTGCTCTGCTGGGCTGGGTGGTCCCTGATGGCTGGTGTTAGCGGGGTCGGGGGTTTCCCTTTGGCACGTTGCAGGTCGCACCGCCCCCAAACTGCCTCATGTGCTGGGTGGGCTCAGGAGTCGCTGCTGAGCGCCTTTACAAACCCCTTTCACCCCAGGCTGGGGGGACCGGAGCTGCTGCAGCAGGCATGTGTGGGGGACACACAGGCACCCCATCCCATATAACCCTTTCATGCCCTGCCCTACCAGAAGATGCCACCGTCCTTGCCTGCCACCATCAACATCCGGGAGCCCCGCTGGGACCAGAGCACCTTTCAGGGCCGGGCCAAGCACTTCTTCATGGTGACCGACCCCCGAAACCTGCTGCTCTCGGGGGCTACACTGGAGGAAGCGCGGCGGGTGGTGGAGGACTACAGGTACCCACTGGGAGTGTGGACTCAGCACTGCTTCCAGGCAGGAGCCATTCCCAGGAGTTGGAATGGAAGTGATGCTGGCCCCCCTGGCCAAAGCCCCCAAAACTGCCTGGCTGGTCCCTAAGGCATCTCCCAGCTTCTGCAAATGGTGTGGGGGGCCAGTTAGGCCATGTGTGCTGGCTGAGGGTCTTTCAACAGGTGTTACCCTTACCTGACAGGGCAGGCACTGTACAGCCTGGGCTGACAGAGGACCAGCTTTGGCGGGCAAAGTACATCTATGACTCAGCTTTCCACCCTGACACGGGCGAGAAGATGATCCTTGTGGGACGCATGTCTGCTCAGGTCCCCATGAACATGACCATCACCGGTTGCATGTTGACTTTCTACAGGTACCTGTCCCCTCCTCATCCCAGGACCAAGAGGATGCCTGGGGGATCCTCTTGGCTCTGGGGTGAGGAGGGGACACGTGTCCCGTACCCAGATTGTACTCGTGCTGTAGGAGCATGGGTGGCATCCCCCAGTGTCTCCAACACCCTCTGTCTGGCAGGACCACTCCAGCTGTGCTGTTCTGGCAGTGGGTCAACCAGTCCTTCAACGCCATTGTCAACTACACCAATCGCAGTGGAGATGCACCCATCACCCCCGGGTAAGCATCTCTCTGTCCAGGGCCTCGAGGCACCCCAAAACACCAGGGTGGGTGCCTTGAATAGCAGGGAACTGTGAGATGGAACAATGGGGACCTGGTGAAGGCAGAGATGGACACCATTGGGGCTGTCAGGGTTAGTGGTGGAGCTGGGAGAGGAACCTAGGTGTCCTGGTGCTCTTGAAGGGCATGCTGTTCCTTCCTTTGGAGGGGCAGCTGGGATGGGGAGAGCCCGGCTTACTGGTGTCATTTCTTCTCTTTCAGCCAGCTGGGGACAGCCTATGTGAGTGCAACCACAGGGGCAGTTGTCACAGCACTGGGACTCAAATCCCTCACCAAGGTAAGGTGACCCTTGGCCATCACGATGGGGGGATGGGGACCCTCTCCACGGGATCTCCCGTGGAGAAGAAAAGACATTTACTGAGGTTGCCCACACAAGGCAGCTGCTCTCGCCAGCGGTGGCTGTGGAGATGGCCTGTCCCTCCTTGTTCTGGATGTATCTCCAGGCTTCTTTCACCCCTCAGCCTCTGTCCAGGCCTGGCAGGGGACCTGGCACCCCCCAGACCATTTGGTCTATGCAGCTTTTAGCAGCTGAGAGTTGCAGGGGAGGGGGAAACATTTTTCCCACAGTGGGACTGGAACACCCCACAGTCTTGCAGGAAGATGGAGGCAGACCCAGGGACAGCCAGCTCTGTCCCCAGACTCCCTACATGACATTCTCCTGCTTTTCCCCCCAGCACCTGCCAGCCATCATCGGCCGGTACGTGCCTTTTGCGGCCGTGGCAGCTGCCAACTGCATCAACATCCCGCTGATGCGGCAGAGGTGAGCCCCAGGGGTGGGACAGGCTTGCCTCAGGGTTTGTAGGCACTGGTGGGGAATGCAGGGACTTCCTTGCTCATCCTTAGTGTGAGGGGTTGGCTTGAAGGTACATGCATCTGATTGCAGACCAGGAGGTTATTGGTCCCTATAGAGTCCTGTTGAGAGCTGCTGCCAAATGTGAATGTGGGCCCAGCTGAGAGTCCCCCTATGATTTATTGTGCAGCCAGTGGATGGGGTACAGGAGGATGCCGACCTCCCTTGGAGACATGCCCCTGTCCTGTGTCCTGATCCCCTCACCGTTGTGCCCTGTGGCCCCCTGACCCCCTGTGTCCCTGCAGAGAGCTCAAGCTGGGGATCCCTGTCACAGATGAGAATGGGAACCGCCTGGGGGAATCCACGGCAGCAGCCCAGAAGGCCATTTTCCAGGTGGTGGTGTCCCGCATTGGCATGGCAGCACCGGCCATGGGTGAGTGCCCCCTCCTCCACCTGTGCTGGGAGGTTGCAGCTGATCCCTGGCATGTGGGATGGGGTCCCACTGCTGGCAGGGGGCTGTGAGCACTGGGACTTCACCTCCTTCCTCTCTGCCTCAGCCATTCCACCGGTGATCATGAACATGCTGGAGAAGAGAGCTTTCCTGAAGGTACCAGTGAACCTGGGATGGATGGGTGGGCACAGGGACACCCACCAAGCTGGGCACATTGTTGGCACCCCGCAGGACTGGCACCCTGTTGGGGAATAGACACCTTCCCTCCCTGACACTGACACACATCCTCTTCCTGTCCCTGGCAGCGGTACCCGTACCTGAACGCTCCCCTGCAGGTTGGCCTGGTGGGACTCTGGTAAGTCACTGTCCACCCATGGGAGTTACTGCCCTGGGCACAGAACCCTGCTTGGCAGTGGTGGGGGAGAACTGCCCCAGAGTTTCTTGGAGGGATGCCAGAGGTTGGCCAGGCTAGTGGCACCCCAGGCAGATGGGATGGAATTTGAGGTTCTGGGGCCAGGAGTTGTTTTGCTTCATCTTGGTGTCTCACAAGCCTGCCATGGGCTCCTGCTCAGCGTTGCTGTTCCCCCACATCACTGGGGGACAGACTTTACCCCACCTCAAGAGCCAAATGTGGGCTCTGGAGCTTCTCTGTAGCCCTTTCCTGGCTGACACCCTGCACAGCTCTGGGCTGCCTCAGTGCTGCTCTGGGATCAGGCCATGGGTGGATGTGGGTGATTTACACAGCCCAGCTTCACCTTTCTGTCTTTCCCTTGCAGTTTGGTGTTTGCCACCCCGTTGTGCTGCGCACTCTTCCCACAGAAAAGGTACAGACAGGCACTTTGCCTGCAGGTGTTGCTCCTGTGTGGGATGGGGGTGTTCTCTGACTCCTGAGAGATTCTTTTGCTTGTTCAAGCAGTCAGGAGCTTAAATCTGTGTACACACATCTCTGCAGAGGCAGCAGTGCAGACCCAAAGGTCTCTGCTGGGCCATCGGAACAGCATCCCCATGGGGTGCAGCAGGTAGTTTCCAACCTGAGAACAGTGGTGGGTATACCCCTCCATCCTGTGTATCCATGTTTCCTCCACAGCTCAATGCCTGTGAGTAGCCTGGAGCCTGAAGTCCAAGATCAGATCCGGAAGAAAGATCCGTGGCTGGAGACTGTCTACTTCAACAAAGGGCTTTGAGCAGGGTCCTGGGTGGCTGAGATGTGCCCCATGGAGCTGCTGGGCCAGCACATTGCTGAGCTTTGCCCTTTGCATCCCTTTGGGGCTGCTGCTGCTTTCTCTTGGCCATTGCGTGTCCATAGGTCCCAGGTGCTCAGCCCTGCTTCCCGGGGTGCCTGCAGCCATGCAGCACCACACCAAACCCTGTCCCCGTGCCCTGCTCTGGGGACTGCCTGGCTGGCACCTTGGTGCACTCCTCCCCTCTGCAGTGCACAGGGAAGTGCAGGCAGCAGCACCAGGGACCTTGTGAGCTGTGGTGGAGGTAAAAAAAAAAGTGGGATGAGGAAGAAAATGGTGCTCCCCAGCTTTAGGAGGCAGCAGAGAATCAGCAATTGAAGGTAGAATACCTCTGCAGGCACCTTACAGTGCTCAGCAGTTCAGCAGCGGGTGCGTGGGCATGGCAGAGCAGCTTTTGGAGAAGAAAACTTCCCATACCCAAAATAGCTGGGGTGAGTGATCAATGGCACGTAAGGCCTTGAACTTGTGTGTGAGGTGCTCTCCCAGCCCAGGCACGTGCTCCCAGCTCATCTTCTGCTCTTCTCCGGGCTGCTCTGGGGACTTAATCTGGCTTGCTGCTGCTTCCATCCCCAGAGCAAATGGCACATTTTAATCCCAGTAGAGTCTTGGTTTTTATTCTCATTTTAATGCCATCTGCGTTCAGGGCTGGGCTTCCCCTGAGGGGTTACTCTACCCCCTCCTGGAGTGCTTGCTTTCAGGTGGACCTTCTCAAATAGCTTTAAGTGCACTGTGGTTTCCTCTAGATATTTTTGATATACATATCATGTACCTATATATACCAAACAATAAAGGCAGGTTGTTTATACAAAACCAACAGCAAAGAGAAGTGTGCTGCTTTTTACTTCATATACGGTGGGAAGGGACTGCTATTGAGGTAAGGCTGGGAGCAGGAGAAAGGGGTGTACTGACTTTTTGGGGTGCCTTTGCACCCTCTGGGGCTGGGTTCTGCTCCCTACTTTTCAGCCTGCTGCCTTTGCAGCAGCTCTGGCTGGCCTGGCATGTGTTTAAGCTTATCCAGCTGTCAGGAGGGCTTTTTTTAGTACAGTCGGCTTTGGGCCTCGCCGCTGCGCAGAGAGCTTTGCTAAGCTGCTGCCCTGGATGCTGCTGGTTTGGAGAGGCCAGAGCGTCACCCTGGCTCTGCCCACACTCACACCCCCTCTTGAAGCCTGCTCACAGGACAATCCCAGCCCTGCTCCTGTGCCTTCCCTGCAGGACTATTTTTATCCCGTTTTCTGTGCTATCAGAGCTATGCTATCACACTGGAGAGCACATTGCTGCTGTCACAGGACCCTGGCAAGCTTGCAGGCAGCAGTGCCTCCCCCTTGGCTTTCTGTCCAACCAGAGCAGTCAGAAGGAGCGATGGGTGTCCATCCAGGGAGAGGAGGGATGGAGGCAACTGTGCTCTGCAGTGCCCCACGCTGAAGGACAGAGGAGCTGGACCACTGCAAAGGCCAAGATGGGCAGATACAGCAGTGACAAGATAAGGGCCAGGCAGCCCAAAGCCACCCTATACCACAGCTTCCACAGCTGGCAGGGCTGGCAGAGGCCAGGCTTGAGCTGCACCCCTAGAGGGGCAGCCAGGAGAACACCTGCACCCACCCAGGGAGGGGAAGTGAGTGGATTGGGACAAGCACATCAGGGATCTGTCCCCCTCCTTCTCCCAGCCCTGGAATATTGCAAATATCTCCCCTGAGCCAGCCATTGGCGGCTTATAAATAATGCAGCCCCTCGCCATGCAATAAGGGCTTGTCAGTAGCTATTCTGCTCTCATAAATTAAAGATGAAAAGGTACAAGGCTCTTGCCAGAAAAATGAAGACAAATTTTTAATAGCTTGCCAAGACACAGGGAGATGGAGTGCTCAGGAAAAATGAATTACGTTTTTATTATGTGTTTTATTGTGGTGTAATTGAACGGGATTATCTGAGAATACAATATATTTCCAGAGCTGTGTAAAGAAAACAAAAATAATGATGACAACTGCCTCCTCCTACACACACCACCCGGATTTGCAGGGGCACCCTCCTTGTGTGTGCTGGCTGGGAGCTGGCCCTGAGCTGCTGGTGGCCACATAGAAATGGGAGGGACATGGGACCAAAGATGCTCAGATGCACAGATGCTCAGGGTGTCTGGGTCTGGCTGAATGGGTCTGGCTGTGCTGAGTCTGGGGTCACCCCAAGAGACCCCCAAGAGCTGTGAGATTGAGATACCGGGCCGTGTGGTGTGGCAGTACTCAGCCACACAGAGCCACTGAGAGTCTTTCATCTGTTACCTGCTCTCATTCCATCCCTGAGATCCCCTTTGGTCTGGCCCACACCTGTACAAGCTAGCACCACTAGACAGAGACATAAAAAACTCAGTTCTGGAGTGTTGCAGGTGTTGGGTGCTGCCCTGCAAACCAGCCATGGTATCTGCTCTCTCCTGCAGCCAGCAGCAGTGCAGACTCAGCCACTTCACTGCGCTGGGGGAACCTGTCCCATGCATTCCCCTGACTGGGGGGAGAGATTTGGCCAGTGAGTTTTGGGGCGTTGACAAGCCCAAAAGGGACACTGCTGCCTCTTCAGGGGAGCTCAGGGTGCAGTAGTGGATGCAGGGGAGCAAGGATGCTTGGTCCCTTCCCGAGCTGGCTCATCAGAGAGGTCAAGGGCCAGTCCCAGAAAGACAGCAGCTGGGTGTCCCCGGGGGTGCTGCGGGTGCTGCGCGGCGCTGGGCTGGGGACATCGATTGGTCCCTGGCATTTTTAATGAGCTGCCCGACCACATGCTTTAACCTTGCCCATAATGAGGGCGAGCAGCAGCAATTCCTACCGCCTCAGCCGGCTCCCCCAGCCTTAATGAGCTAATCAATACTTGTTCTCAGCTTAATTTCCAGCTAATTGCTCTTTAATGACGCCTGGAAAAGGGCAGCCTCTTGCGGGGAGAGCGGGCAGGCTCCCCCTCCCCAGTGCCCGCCCCAGTGGCAGGGGGTGCCGGGGTGCTGGCAGTGGGTCACTTTCCCTGGCTGCGTCCCAGCCCTGCTGGAGCCTGGGGAAAGGGAGGGTGACAAGGGCGACAGCGGGCGCGGTGCCACTGCTGGCAGCACCCTCCGGAGCACCCACCCGTCTGAGGGGGCCCTCGGGCAGGCTGAACAGAGAACCCACCAGCACAAGGGAATGTACCCAAGCCCTTACCAAGACATTATCCTGGGGTGAGGGCTCCCAGGCTCGGCTGATATGGGGCTTTTAGAGTGCAGGAAGATGAGGGTGGTGGGGCAGAGGTGTCCAGGCATTACTCCAGGTTCTGCAGACCCCAGGTACAGGGTCGGTGTCACCTCAAGGGGCAGGGACGAGGCCAGCAGTGCCCTGGAGGTGGCAGCAGAGACCCCGCAGCCGCCTGCCCGCAGCGCTACCCGCACCCCTGTGCCGGGGGGGACGCCAGGGACCCCCGAGTGCTGCGGGAGGAGCCGGGCGGGTCACGGGGAGCGGGAACCCACTCTCAACCGCACCGCAGTGTCGGTAGCATCGTGCCAGTGCGGGGACATCCCAGGAATGCAGCCCCCGCCGTCTTTTCGTTTCCTGCCCCCGGCTTATTTGACTTGCGCTTGGATGGGGCTGGTGGAAAAACCTCAGGAATTGCTCACGATCGCTGCTGGAATGGAGCCGGGCCGCGGTTCTTGCCGGGAGCCCCGGGCAGATTGGACACCGGGATGTCCCTCCCCGTGCGGCCATCGCGCCCCGGGGCCGGCAGAACCTGCGCACAGCTGCAACCGCTTCCCCAAGAATGTGCTGACGGCTTGGTTCTTCAGAGGAATTCGGGCTGGAAAAGCTGGAGAAACCTGAGCCTGGCTGCTTCCTAGAGCGGGCCCGGCTTGCGAGCGGGGGGACCTGCCCTGCTGCCCATGCCTCGTCCTGCAGTGGAACCCTGGAAGGTGGCTGGCACCCCTTGAGAACCACTCAGCCTTGGTGCGGGCTGGCCAGAACCAGGCTGTCAGACAGCAGGAAACAGAGAGTGTGTTTGGTGTGAAATGAGAGAGATATGGTTTATTGTCAGAATGAGACCCTCACTGCCCCAGGCAGTGTGCTGGCAGCATTCTGTCCCAAGATCTCTGGTGACATTTGCTTCTGCTGTGACATAACTCACATTCTCAATCCCTCCAGCCCAGCCCCAATATTGCTCACCAGACTGAGTCACTTGGCCTAGGAATTTTTTTTTTCCAGAGTATATTTTTCCCTTGGCTTCATCTGCCATAAATCCCAGATTACTATGGGGTGCCTGGGGGATCAACCCAAATCTGCAGGGGGGTGTCAGTGGGGCCAGGAACAATGTGGTACCGCTGATTGGATGTGATGTGTTTCATTCTGATGGCAGAGCTCTGGGGAGATGACAAGGATATTGGGCCTGCCAGGAGCTCCCATGAACTCCGAGCATCTATGGGACTATCATAAGATGAGAAAACAGTGATGAGGAGCAGCCCACCAGAAAGGGAGGAGGAGGCTTTGGTGCTTTAAGCTGAGCCTCCAAACCCAGTTCCAGGAGCTTCACTGGGCTAATGAAGTGAGGAAAAAGGAGAGACAACTAACCAGCACTGGTAAGGAGCCAGGAATGCAATTTACCCAAGTGCCAGGCTATGCAGAGCTGTGATCACTCTTTTCCCCACAAAGTTGTCAGGCAATATAAGCCACAAACCCCATTTGCAGCCACAGCTGTGTTGATTGACTTCAGGTGTGATTGAGCAGAACTCCTTGTTAAGCACAGGTTAGATCTTCCACCTCTCATTCAGAGCTGCTACTGTTTATTAACACATTCAGCAGTCTCATTAAGCAAGAGGTTTAATTAACTGCCATGTTTGAGCTCCATCTTGTTGAGCTGAGCTAAGCTGCCCTTGGTTTTCTGAGGCTGCGTTGCATTGCTCCAGAACTGGAGTTGTTCCTGCTCAGATCTGTGTTTGGGTTTCTTCTTTAGCCAGGGGTTCTCCCCTGTTAGTGGCTGATGCTGCAGAGGTGCTCAGGTGAATTCATCCACCCAGAGGCCATGATAATCCCATGAAGATAAGACACACCAAGTGTGCAGGCCATGGCACATGGGAGAAGGAACCATGTGTGGGAAAGGACAGCAGCACTGGGGACTGTTCCCCCCTCCTGGGGGCAAGAGACACAATCTGAAACACTGATGGTCCATTTTCAGCAGTGCCTGGGATTTAAGTGCTGGCCAGGAGTTTTGTGAGCAGCAGATGGCATATAGGGCCAGGCTTGCTTCACTGCTTTGCCCCCTGTGTGGAGCAGGGGCAAGTGAGGGTGTGTTTGGTGCCAGAATGCCTGAATATGCAGGCAGTCCTCCATCCCAAAGCAGCATGGGTGGTATAGCAGGGATAACCTAGGAGGCTCAGCACTCCTTTCTAGGCCATCTACAGTCTGTCTCATCTCTGCTCAGGATCTAACCCAGTCTTGGGCTGCATGTAGGAAAACCTCAGCCCTTCCTGACTTTTCCCTGCTCCCAAAACAGCTGCAGCCCCAGCTGCTCAGCAACTCGTGGATGCTGGACCTGAAAACTTGTGGCATGTGAGGACTGCACTCAATAGGCTGGACAAGGGGAGCTGGGGGGAAGGCAGCCCTGAGCCAAGGGGCTGGGGGCCACAGAGGGGGAGTGGGATGTGAGGCTGAAGGCAGAGCTGGCAGGAAACCCCACTCTGCAGCAGGGGTCTGGAGAGGGGAGCTTGGCCGGCAGAGACAGATTTAAGGGGGCTGAAGCCTTCCGCATTTTCCATCGTTAGACATGGCTGGATTCACAATGTGACCGAGCAAAAGACCCGGAATCCGGAACGAATTTGCAGGAGGGTGTTGGAAAGCAAAAGCAGATTTTTGCAGCATGGTGAAGGAAACCAGATCCTTAGAGGGGTCCTGATTTGCTTGAGCTTCATAGGGGAACTAAATCCCACAAATTCCTTGTCTGGGGAGGAGTGATCCCCCTGGCACGTGATCCCCCTGGCACGGCATCCAGAGCATGATGCAAATTCATGAGGTGTGTTTGTGTTGCAGAGGTGTGTTGGCTGCCCCACTCCTCAGAGCCAATTCCAGAGGGAAACTGAGGCAGGGAACAGCAAGGCAGCTTGCTGGGGAGGTCTGGAGCCCCAGCCCTGTGTACATGGGCTTTGCACTCCTGTGGCATGGAGCAGCCCCACCACTGCTCCCAATAGCTCCACTCCGGCCAAGGGAACACCATGGTTTACACCCCAATACCTCCTTCATATGGGGCTCCTGGTGTGGGGTGAGTGCAGACATCCCCCAGGAGTTATCCCCCCATTTACTTACAGCAGCTGCTCAACTTTTCAGTCTATGTTTCCCAACCAAATTACAGGTTGAGAAATGCTTTTGACCACTTCCCTAGCCATGCCCATCTCTTCCATTCACTTGTCCCCAAGGACTGCTGCCAAGTTTGACTGCAGAGGGGGGGACCCCAGGCCGTTCCTGCCCCATGGATGGGGCGGAGCAGGTCCCAGGTCCCGCACACGACGGGGGGCGATTCCAGCGGGGAGGTGCCGGTGCCAGGGAGCCGGGGCGGCAGAGCTCCGGAGCGCTGCGTGGCGGGACCCCGGCAGGGAAGGGGTGCCAGCCAGCCCGTGTCCCGGTCCAGGGACGGGCCGCGGGCCCGAAGAGGGGCGGGGGGATTCACGTTTCGCTGACATCACGGCGGTGCTGGAGCGGCCGGGGGCCAGCAGCCCTGGGGGCCAGCAGCCCCGCCGCCACGGCCACCGCGCACCCGCGGCCCCCGGCACCGGCAGCTCCGGTAAGTGGCGGCTCATGGCGGGGGAGCTCCTGGGGGACCCAAGGGGAGTCGTGCCTCTTCCCAGCACTCTTCCAAGCACCCCAGACATGAGGAGCCAGAGACTAACTTTGCAATTCCCCCGCACCCTTTCTCTGGCCCCCCGCATCCATCGCGGGATGGAGCCTTACTCTGTACAGACTGGGGGAGGGCTCCGGCACTGGGACCCTCTGTCCTTTCTACCCTGGGGTGCCTGCTGGTACGGGTCAAATCACGGTTTGTTATCCGGGGGATGCATATGTGTAACCCACTGTCCGGGCCATCCCCACCCCCACCCCACCCCTAGGCTGTGGTAACCCTGAGAGAGGGGTTGAACTTGTGGGGGGGCTGCAGCTTGCCCTTCGGTGCTGTTCCTAGAGGGAGGGGAGCGGACAGCTTGTCTGCCTAGTCCCCACCCTAGCCCCGCTCGCCCTGGGGCAAAGGATCATAATTTTACTCCATCTCAAGGAAGGCAGTCATTGTATAACGGGGCAGGGAGGGGTGTTCGCAAAGGGATTTGGTTGATTGTCACCCTCTCTGGGGACAGGCTCTGAGATACCCCGTTTTCCCCTCCAGGAGAGATTGGAAGCCCGGAGTAGATCAGTTTCTCACCCGGAGTAGGTAATGCAGGCTTGGGGTTTGAGGGTAGGGACCCCACTGTGCTGGTACAGGCTGACCAGACTGGGTCTGCTGTCAGTCCAGTGGTTGCTCACCTGTGCACTGAGCTCCTCCGTGCTCAGCCTCAGTTGCCTGTGTGATAACTGAAGGGGTCCTCAAAAAAAAAAAACTTCTGGGGAGTGGAGTAGGTGATGCCTAAAAAGAGGGGTTACAGCACAGGGAGGGAAAGAGAACAAAAGCCAGGCATAACTGGGAGCATCCTTCTGGCTTGGCTGCCTCCAGCACAGAAAAAGCACCTTGTCTGCAGGATCTGCCACTCCATTGCACTTTTATGGATGGGGAGGGAGGAAAAAAGGGTTTGTGACTCTTGCAAAGCAATGGATGAAAGGAAAGAGGCATGAGAGCAATTTTCTGACAGGAGATTAGGAGCAGGGTACAAACAAGCTGAAACATGATGTTGTAGAGCAGCCTATCCAGTGCCCTGTCAACCTTGTGGCTTCCCAGGTTATGTTGGGCTGCCAAGGGATCAAGTATGAAACCTGATGGGCTGGGGACATCAGAACTATCTCTCCAGAAGGTGTTCAGCATCTCAGAGCAGGAGGTGGTTGGGGAGCTCCAGGGTGCAAAGGCTGTGACTGCAGGGCTGGGGGTGAGAGAGGCTGGTCACATCAGGCAGTGCTGCTGCTCAGAGCAAGCCAGCCAAGAGACAAAGGAATGGGAGACACTTCTTGCACCAGTAACACACTTTCTCCCTTCTCACAGGCCAGGATGACACCTCAGATCTAGAAAGGAAGATCCGAGCAGTGCCAGAAATCCCCATCCAAGTGGCCGTGGGATTGGGATAGAGGAGCTGCCGTGAGGATGTCTGAAGCCAAACCCCTCAGCATCTCTTGCCTGGTGCTCTCCTTGCTTTCCTTGCACTGGGCTTTGCTCCAGCTGGGCCAGGCTTTTCCCAGCAGCTCTGAGTACCTGCAGCGGGGCTGGCAGCGGCTGCTGGAGGAAGGGGAAGGCTGCACCGAGTGCCAGCCGGAGGAGTGCCCGGTGCCGCGCGGCTGCCTGGCTGGCACAGTGCGGGACGCCTGCGACTGCTGCTGGGAATGTGCCAACCTGGAGGGACAGATCTGTGACCTGGACAACACCAACCACTTCTATGGCAAGTGTGGGGAGCACCTGGAGTGCCGCTTGGACGCCGGGGACCTGCGGCACGGAGAGGTCCCCGAGCCCCAGTGCGCCTGCCTCTCCCAGCTGGCACTCTGCGGCTCTGACGGCAAAACCTACGCCCAGATCTGCAGGTTCCTGGAGGCTGCCCGTGCCCACCCCGATGCCAACCTCACTGTGGCCCATGAGGGTCCCTGTGAGTCAGGTAGTGGCCCTGGGGCTGTGGGAAGAGAAGCGAGGGGGTCTGGCTTAACTGTTTACAGCAAAACCACAGGGACAGGACTGCACTGGGGGCTCCATGCTGCCACTAGTCCCCCCACCCTGCTGCTCTGGGGGAGTCCCTTGCAGATCCAGTGCTTGGAGAAATCTGGGAGCATCTTTGCCAAGAGGGAGTGGAGTTTATGGGAAGCAAGAAATCCTGCTGGAACAGATGGGGAAGTTCCAGGGAATTGTTAGCAAATTCTTGGCGGCAGGGCTGGGTTCACACTGGCCTGTTGCTCCCGAGAAATGTGCCTGCCCCCTGCAAATAGAAACCAGGGCTGATTTGGCTTGGCTGTGTGATTTCCATCTCCCATTTAAAACTCAAGTGGGACCTGAGAGGGGACAGTCTAGCAGGAAGGCCATGCCCCATGCTGCCCAGTCCAGGACAGGTCATCCAGTGCTGTTACCACAGCCTGAGAGGTGCCAGGATTGACCTTATTTTCTGCAGATCATCATGTTCGTGAGTGTTTTCCCAGGTATATTTGGAGGTGGAAACACTCCCTTGAACTCTGGCTCATGATATGGGCTAGATCATGGAGCAGATGTGGGTAAGAAGGGCAGTCCTCAGTTTGTCCCTCCAGGGAAAGGATGTGGAACCTGGAGCTGTTGGCTCCATCCAGGAGATGGGGACCTGCTGACTCCCTTCATTGCTGGCATGAGCCTTATGTCAGAGCAGAGGCCTCATTTGGCTGGAAGCTCCAATACCTCATGCATCCTCACCAGCCTCAGGCTGGATGAGTGCCCCTTGGCCCTTCTCCACAGGAGGAGCGTGCTCTGGCTGCTCAGGAGAGCTTTGCTGTGTAACACTGCTGACATTGCACTCTTCCTGCTGCGTGGGTCACTTGAGCATCACTGCATGGGGGGGGGAAACTGAGGCCAGCAGGGATGGCAACCCTCCAAGGACTGGGTGGGACTGGGGAGGGAGCTCCCAGTCCCAGTTGTGAGGAGGGACCATGTCCTTGGAAAGGTGAGGTTGTGCCATGGCAGGGAGAGGACACAGACATGGGAAGGGTCCCAGCATCTCTATGTGAGTGAAATGCTGCTGCTCCAGAGACCAGCCCAAGAGAGCCCATGGGACCTGCCAAGAGTGGGACATCCTCTGAGCCCACCCTGCTCTCTACCCCTCTCTCCAGAGCCTCAGATCACCTCTCCTCCCTATGACACGTGGAACATCACTGGGCAGGATGTCATCTTCGGCTGCGAGGTCTTTGCCTACCCCATGGCATCCATTGAGTGGAGGAAGGATGGCACAGAGATGCTGCTGCCTGGAGATGACCCCCACATCTCTGTCCAGGTGAGCAGTGTGCCTAGGGCATTGAAGATGACCCCAGGGTGGCCCAGTGCTTCTCAGAGCTCATGGACAACCAGACTTGAGAGTGGCCATTCTCTGGGAATGGCCAGGCCTGGGAATGAGAAGGGTGACTGGTGGCTCTACAGCATGAGGACTCACTGAGCCAGGGCTGGTGTCTCAGTGCCATCAGAGCCACCAGCATAGCTCTCTTCTGTGATTTCCTCTAGTAATTTTTGAACTTATTTATGGAGTCCTGCAGCAGGGAGTTTCCCACTTGCCTGCCTTTAGTTTGCTGTGCATGTTGGCTTTGCTTGCAGTCCCACTGGCAAGGCTGGAAAGAGGACCTCCCGAGTGCCTTACAGCCTGGTTGTCCTCTGCTCCTGACAGCACACTCAGACAGCTCCTGCCCTTTTTTCCCAGCAGCAGGGCTGCCCTCCCAGAGCTGGCAAGCCCAGGGGTCAGCATCCTGCCTGTGGCCAGCCCCAAATATAGCACCCAGCTGGGTGTACCTAGCTATTAGAGGGTGTGGGCAGAGGCAAAGGGGTCATGCACCTCAGCCAGGCACCAATGGGGATGGAATGGATGGAGGGAGCCAGAGAAGCAGGTGGGACCTGGCATTGTGGCCCCTTTCCATCTTTCTGTCCGTCGAGCCTCCCCATAGCTTGTCACAGGGTCCGACTGAGGATCTTCACCCCAAGCAGGACTACCCTGCCTGGCTGGAAGAAACTCTACTGTCCTCCACCCCTGGCCACCACACCATAATAGTAGCCTGCAAACACAGCTGCAGTCCAGCTGGATCAGGGAAAGCTTATTTATTCCTGGGGATAAACAGAAAATAGCAGGTTGCTGCTAGAGCAATCCTGGGACCTCACTGCCTGCTGAAAGAGTGGACCCGGGGCTGTGTGGCACAGACTCCCCTTGCTCCTGCCACAAGTGCTGACAGAAATCCCCCCTTGTTGCAGTTCAGAGGAGGCCCCCAGAGGTACGAGGTGACGGGCTGGCTGCAGATCCAGGGTGTGCGGGTGACGGATGAGGGCACGTACCGCTGCTTCGCCAGGAACAGGCTTGGGGAGGTGGTGGCACTGGCCAGCCTGACTGTCTTCACACCGGGTGAGCACCATGTCCTTGTCCCCATGAGAGCATGGGGACATGGGAGGGGATGTTGGGCACTGTGCACCAGTATGGCAGAGCTGCTGGAGCAAAGGGCTGTGCTGGGGATACCCCAGACACCTGCTGTGCGTGATTTGGCTTTGGTCCTGGTGGGAAGGGAACAGGCACAACAGGGTGGCAATGTCACATTGTCCCCTTGCTGCTGTTTCAGACCAGCTCAACCTGACAGACTTCTCCCTGCCAAAGCCCCACATGACACCTGAGGACTACGGGGAGAGTGAGGAGGACTACTACTAGCCCAGAGATGGCCAGTCCAGCTGCAGAGATCACCTTACCCACAGCAACCCTTCCCTGGGCTTGGGGACATCTCTGGAGCAAGAATCCTCAGCCCAAAACTCCTTCTCTGAACAATGCTGGCACAGCAGCCTGTTTTTTTGGGGTGGGGGACGGGGTGACACATCCTTATGGGGTGCTGGGGGATGGTATGCTGGCTGCTTGGTGCAAAGGAGACCAGGGGCAGCTCTGCCTGGAGCAGGGTGGATCTGTCCTCTGGCACTGAGTGGAGACAATGGCAGGTAGGACACTGCAGGGACAGCTGTGCTGTGTGTGATGAGGACTTGGTGCTGGGGATGGAGAGTGAGGCCAGGGTAGGGGCATTATGTCCTGTGTGAATAATTTTTGGGGAAGCTGGAGCAGAGAGCTGGGACCTGACTGTGATAACCAGTGTGTCACCCCCTGTCTGCTCTGTATCCCCCAAGCACAGAGACATCCCAGCTTCTCCCCAGAACTTGAGGAGTCTGCTGCCAAAAAACCCCTTCTCTTCTGTTTTGTTTTTAACCAGAAAAGTAGTGATTTGAAGAAACCAGGCACTTGTGGCTTTCAGTGCTGTCTTTTCTCCAGCTGAACCACCCTTGTGGTCAGAAACACTTTGGCCTTTTTTTGACTGACTTCATGTTTTCCCTTCCATGCCTTTGACTGACTTCATGTTTTCCTTTGTCATTTTGGTTGATGTTATTTAAAATACACATGTAGGTCAAAGCCAGGGCCAGCTGACTGTCCTGAATCCACAAGGATGATTATGGGGGTGAGGAAGGGTGCAAACACTGTGGATGCTACCTTGAGTTGAGGAGCCCTCCTCCCCATTCCAGTGCTCACAGCTGGTCCTGGTGTGGGTTCTGCCCTTTCCACCTGGGATTGGGGGTGCCCAGCAGACAAACTCCTGTGGAGTGGTGATGCATTCACTCAAATCACTGTACTCCCATGTGTTTGGATCCCATCCCACTGCTTCTCATGTTGGGGTCCTAAGTTCTGTGACACTAGGGTCTGCACTCAGGTGACCACAGCCCTGTCAAGTGTGGAGCAGCTCTGTGCCTGGTTGGTGAAGTAAAGGGATGGTCCAGTTTCCACTGGAAACATTATATTAAAAAAAATCCCACCTACCTCCCAGAGCTGGTGATTTAGGGCAAACTTTTATTTGGAGGGAGCAGAGGAAGGAAGCTCAGAGCTGCACTGTGCTGCAAAATGCCCAGAGAGAGCTATCAGGACCCTTCCTATGGGAACTCTGGGGCTGATCTCACATTCAAGGGGTGCTTTATCCCCGAAAACAGCTGCATTTACTGGATTTCTGGTTCTCAAAACCTCCATATGGACCAAACCACTCCAGTGACTCAGTCCCAGCTCCAGGGAGGTCCAGAGCTGCAGCAGGGAGCCAGACCCTGTGAGGAAGGAATTGGCCAGACCCCAGCCAGGAGCAGGCAGGATGCAGTAAGGCTGGTGGCTCGCGTCCCATGCTACTCTCCTTCACATGTTTTTCTTTTCTTTTCTTCCTTTTTCTCTTGAGAGCTGGCTCAGATGACACAGTTACAGCACTGAAACCTGAACAAGCAAATAAAAGGGATTTGTCTGGAATTGGCAGCAGAGCAAAATTCCTGCAGACGCTGAGGCTGGGCCAGTCCTGGCCCCCTGCACCACAGCTTGATGGGGCACTGCTGCCCTGCCTGCTGGAGTGCCTACCCTTTCTGGCAGAAAACCCCTTCTGAATCTGAGAAATGCAAAAGCCATTGATGCCTCAGCCTCTCCTTCCATCTAACAGTGTAACAGAATCCTCCTGAGCTGATCAGCTGGAGAGTCTTCAGGAGGGACCAGGGACAGAAGTGTGCCACTGACTTTTATTTTGATTTTTTTGGGTGTAAGACATGCTTTCAGAGAAGCTGGGCCTTTTTTAACCATCCTGATCCCTTTCCTGTTTTGCACACAAATGAGCTGGTGGAACTGGGCCACACTCAGGCTGAGGCTGCCACAGGGAAATCCGAGAGTGTCCTGGAGTTTCAGCAGTCAAGAGCTGCTTGCTGGGCTCCCTGCTGGTGCCTGGGGCTGGCCCCTGGCCAGGGCTGCCATGCCAACCCTCCTCAGGGCCAGGCTGCCCTGTCTGTGCTGGCACAAATCCAGGTCGTGCTGGGTGTGGATGCAGCTTTGGTCTGGCAGGAGAGTGTTGGATGGGTCACACACTCCATCCCTGGCTCTCCATGTGCTCTGCAGGACAATGCCCTGCCTGGCCAACTGTGTTTTGGCCTCAATCCTTGCTCCCCTCTGCATCACACCCAGTGCCTTCATACCCTATAGGGAGCTGGCAGGGGATGCTGGTGGTTCCTGCCTGGGAGGAAGAGCAGTGGGGATGTAGTGTCCAAGAGAGGGGGGAACTTGAGCAAAAGCTCTTGGCCAAAATTAACCAAACCAAGGGCTGTGCATCCCAGACTGCTGGGATCCCACTGTGGGAGAGGGCTGCCTGACTGGCAGGCTGGAGCTTAGTGAAGGTGAAGGGCAGCAGAGTGGCTCCAGGGTCACAGAGAGGGCTGGTATCTCTTCATCCCAACTCCCAGTCTTGCCATTTCCAGTCACTTAAAAATTAAAGGAGCCAATATTACTGCACAGCTGGAATCGGTCACTGCCACAGATTAATTGAGGTTATTTGTTGGCTCTAAAAACACTTGGTCACCTCTGCTGCTGGCTGCTCAAATGTTTCCTGCAGCCCCTGCCCCGAGGAGGGCAGCACCCAAGGCTCTGCATATCCTGTTTTCAGCTCCAGGCACCCAGAGGGTCCTGAGGACTTGACCAAACCTGGTGTCTGTGTGGGTTCAGAGGACATGCCCCAGTAGCATGCAGCACCAAATTCCTTTGTTGGCTGATGTTTGGCACAGTTGGTTTCTGGGGGCAGAGGGGGCAGAGCATCTCCTGCCAGCCCAGCTGACTGCACTCAGAGCACAGGATCAGCTGAGCCCAGAGGTCAGGCTGATGTCAGGGATGGAGAGAGCTGGACTGGGAAGTGTTGACGTGGCCACTGGTCCAGGCACAGCACCGACCCCTCCTGGCCACCTGGGATGAGCAGGGTGTGGATACCTCCCAGGGCACCAGAGGTCACTGCGAGCCTGGGTACAAGGAAAGGGTGGCTTGGCCTGCCAGGACCTGGAAGACTCTGGAGATGTACCCTCTGACCAGCTGCCAACCACAAGGTTTTGTGGTGGGGAAAACCCACCAAGTCTGGCAAGCAAATATGCTCCAGTAACAAAAACATGCTGTCCCTGTCCTTCCCTGCCCTTGGGGATGCTGGGACCTGCCCCTGTCTGGGCCTGGACAGGAGGCACGTGGAGTCAAAGTTTAGAAGGGACCTTAGAGGTCATTTAATTCCACCTTTCACTAGACCAGGTTGCTTAGGGCCCCACCCAGTCTGGTCTTGAACATTTCTAGGGCTGGGGAGTCCACAATTTCTCTGGAAAGCCTATGCTGGTTCCTCACCACCCCTACAAAAAAGAATTTCTTTCTAATATCTGATTTAAACTTATTCTCTTCCAGTTTAAAGCCATTTACCCTTTTTCTATCACTACATGCCTTGTTGAAAGCCATTCTCCAGCTCTCCTCTAGATCCTTTAGGTTCTGGGAGGTGCTTTAAGGTGTTGCTGGAGCCTTCTCTTCTTCATCCTACTCTTCTTCAGGCCCAACTCTCTCAGCCTGTCTCCAGCCCTCTGAGCATCCTCATGGACCTGCTCCAGCACGTCCACATTCTTCTTATGCTGGGAGCCCCAGGGCTGGACACAGCACTCAGGTAGGCTCTCACAAAAGCAGAGTGCAGGGACAGAATCACCTCCCTCAACCTGCTGGCCCTGCTTCTTGTGGAGCATCCGTGGCTCCTTGGCAGAGCCAGGTTCGGGCCAGGCTGTGATTAGGGGTTGAACAGTGCCATCTCCTGGCAAAGCCACCGGCCACCCGGCGCTGCCGCTGCGCTGGGCAGCCTGCGGGACACCCCGGAGCACCCCGACCCTCGCACCCAGCCATGCCCGCTCCCTGCCCTTCCCCTGCCCCTGCGGGACCTCTGCCGTGCTGGGAGGGTGATCACAAGGGACATGAGTATAAACTGTCTCTCAGGATGATCGCCAGAGCATCCTCTGGACACTGGCTTTGGATGGCTGCTGCAGGCAGAGCTGGGATGAGGCAGAGCCTGGAGATGTTCAGCTGCAATCCTTGCCTGTCTGCCTTGAACTAGGGCTGCAAAAGGTCAAACACCCCTCATGGCCACCTTGACAGTCCCCCCATGCTATGAACTCCCATGGGAGACTGATGGCTTCTGGCAGAGGCTCATTGAGCCTGAGCTGATCCCTGGTCATGTCTGGATGGAAGCAGCACTGTAACCTTGCTCTGCAAATGGGTAAACTGAGGCAGAAAGCAACTACACATGCAGAACTCAACCAGAGCCAGAGACACCTTCAGGGCAGAGTGACCAGCTACCCCCAGGACTTCTGTCCCCAACCTGTCCCCACCCCTGCTGGGGGTGGTTTTTTCCCCATCTTCTGCACGGCAACTCTACACCCTGCTGTAGTGGCTCAGAGAGAAAATAAAATAGCAAGACAGCTTCCCTGCCTCCACCCAGCACTTACACTGCCTGATAAACAAAATGGAAATAAATTCTCCTGCGTTTGCAGCAAATAGGTCTCCATGGGGGGTTGCTTTCAATAATTCAAATGCTGTTGCAGAGCAGAGCCCACGCCAATGGGTTTTAATAAACACAGCCGTAATGTGACATGCAATTTATTATTAAGCTTAAAACAGGAAGCAAAGAGTTTAATAAAAGCACCAGGTTCCCTGTATCAGTCACAGCAAGTGGCGGGGTGCTAGCTGTGGGGGGAGGTTGGGCTAGCTGGCTGCAGGGACATGCAGAAAAGCAAATCCAGCTCTGTGTGTCCTGCAGAATCTGGCACTGCAGGAATCCTGGGCAGTGCATGGAGATGTGAGCCAGACCAGGGGGAAATGGGGAT
Source organism: Erithacus rubecula (assembly GCF_903797595.1). Lineage (NCBI taxonomy): Eukaryota > Metazoa > Chordata > Aves > Passeriformes > Muscicapidae > Erithacus > Erithacus rubecula. The sequence goes on along the minus strand of NC_136660.1, from coordinate 22,464,328 downwards.
TATTGTAAGGACAGAGGTGAGGTGTGAAATGCTGCACCCTGCACAGCTGCCCAGCCATCCAGGGAAGAGCTCTGCCCTGGCATCACAGCTTGCTAGAAAGGTCAGATTAAAGCCTTGGGTTCAATCCCTCTCTCCACAACTTTCTCATCCACATCCCTTCCTAAGTCAGCTCCCCCTGGGCAGCCCTTTTCTGCTCCACCCTTGCCACCCCTGCCTTTAAGAGGAGGCAGAGGACAAAGCTGAGGGTCCTGGAGGCAGGGAGGCTGTGCAAGGTGAGATGATGTGAGGCATGTGGGACAGCTGGTGCCTTGTGCTGCAGCAAGCATTGTGTGCTGTCCATTGAGCTGCATGGGTGGCCCTCCAGACATGGATTTGTTCAAGAGCTGGTGGAAAGCAAGAACTTGTCAGGGAGGTGGCTCAGCTGAGGGGTCTTAACAGGTCCAGCTATGTCTGGAGACATCTCTGTGTACAGGTGAAGGCTGAAGGATGTTCATCATCCCATATTCATCCCCTACCATGATGCAGATGCTGCTTCCTCGCTGTCCTTGCTGCAGGCCTACCTGGACACTTGAATGCTTGAATGCTTCCCCCTGTGGCTTTTATGCCTCCTCTCCTTGGTTTTGCATTGTAGCTGTGCTCTTTCTGTTTGGGAACAATCCTGCCAAGCCCCAATACCCAATCCTGCAGAGAGCAGCACAGCAAGTGCAAGAGATGTGAGAAGTGGTGCAGGGACTGCCCATACTGTTTCCCCATGAAAATGGGATTTGTGTGACTGCCCTGTGCTCTGGTTTGAGGAGTGGCCTCAAGGAAAAGCAGTTCCCCTGATTCAATATTGACTTGTGCTATATTAGACAACAGATATTCCCTTCTCTACCAAGGCTGTGGGAGATGGGGAGCTTTGTCCCAGGCCAGCCAAAAGGCAGTCTGGGGCTGAAGCAGCTCCAGGCACCTGCAGCTCCTTCCAGCACAGCAAACAGCCTCCTATCTTAAGGAGGGCTTTCCAGCCAGATAAAGCTGTGCAAGCAGCCTCTGTCCTCCAGCTTGGCTGAAGTGCTGGCAGAGCTGTGTGTGGGGCAGCTTTTGTGGGCTCTTTAGCTGGTGTTGACAGCAGAGGTTTTATGCTGGGATTGATGCAAGGTAACACCCTCTGGTTCTGCCAGCACCGGTGCCTGCTAAAGCCTGTAAAAGGTTTTAACTTGAGACTGCTTTTTTTTTTTTTTTTTCTCAGCTGTGTCTGTTGAAAGCTCCACTTCCTCTGGCTTGAAAAGCCCAAGAGCTGCTGATGTGACTCTATCTATGACCATTACTGAGGCTGTGAGAGGATGTTGAATGTGGATCAAGTGAAGGGACTTAAGTATCTTGCCTGTCCCCTTGAGGTGATGATCCCTGTGCAGATTCACCAGGAGCAGCACCAGCCCAGGGAGGGCTGGAGGGCCCCCCCCCCACTCTACCTGCATTGCAGGTGACTTTTTGATTTCACCTCTGGGGGAAAGACCTATCTTTAGTGGTGTGGGGATGGTCCTGGTTGTATCTCTGCTTGTGTGCTCATATGATGTCCTGGGTTTGTTCCCTATGATCTGGGCTTTCCCCCCTTCACAGGCATGGAATCTGGGACTGGGGTCTGACTCCATGGAGAGAGGGGGATGAGCTGGAGCAGGCAATAATCCATGTGAGGGCACAACCTGCAGAGAGCACAGGTATCCCTCAGGGAGTGCCTGGGGTGCATTATCTCAAAAGCAAGGAGGTGCTCAGCAGGGACCTGCCTTATCAGAGTGCTGGTTGCTGTCTCTCCTCGCAGCCCTCTCTGCCCCGGGGCTGCTCTCTGTCACTTCTCTGCTCCCTAACAGCTGGAGGCAGGCGGAAATGGGAGCCCCTGTGCCTGCTCCCTGCCAGAGCACTCTGCCTCGGAAGTGGGGGGGTATCTGGCTTGCAATTACTGTGCCTTTGGCTTGGCAGGCCTGAAAGTGTGAGTGATGGGGTCTCTGCAGAGCAGCCCCTGAGCCCTGGCGGGTTGGGAAGGGCTCATACCCATCAGCAGCTTTCCCCAGCTGCCTGCACTCTGCTGGTTTGAGAATGTGGGAGGGGAGAGGGGGACAGCAACTTTGGGCTACTTGTAAAACCCCCAAATATTCACCTGGCTGGATGTCATATTCAAAGCACAGCTTGAACCGTCCCCTTTAATAACATGCCTCTCACAGCTATGGCTGTGAGGAGAGGCAGAAGCTGCAGCTTGCAACTTTGCAGCCACGTGTGAACATATGCAGTGAAGAGCTGTTCAGAATCTTACCAGGACACCTGCTGGAGCCAGTCCTTCTGTCTCAGAAGAAATCAGATGGGAAGAACAAAACAGAAAAATTCTGAGTTTGCATCTTAGCTGGTGTAAGGAGGACCAAGAAGGTCCAGGGAAGCCTGGTTTGGCATGTCCTGCAAGCACAGCTGCAGACAGTGGATTAAAGCCCTCCATGCCAGTAGATAACAAACCACCAGCCACCAGGCTGCTGTGCTGCAAAATGGGAGTGGCAGTTCCTCTGCAAGTGTTTTGGGAGGGAGGATGCTGCCTTCCCTGCCCAAGGATGGAGAAGCCAGAAACAAGTGATGCCAGCTCAACAGGGCTCACTTTAAACATGGAGAAGATTTAAAAGCACTGAGCCCATTAGGATGGTATTGTCAGGAGTTGTTCAAAGCTCCAGCTCTCTCCCACTGCCAGATTACCCCAGCCTTGGGGAAGGAAGGGTTAAGCTGCAGGGCTCAGCAAAACAAGTGCTCTCTGGAAAGCCAGCCAAGCTACCCAAATGCTGGCCTCCCCTCTGCCCCCACCCTTATCCATCTCTCTTATCTGCCCTGGGCAAGAGCAGGGCATTTCCCCTGCTCTGTGACGAGGAGCAGAGCTGGCGGAAGCGAGCTCGGAGCGCAGGGCTCAGGGGAGGCCGTGGCCGTGGTGTCCCAGCTGTGGGATGGCCTGTGTGCTGCAGGTCAGAGATGTGCAGGGGTGGTGTGGTCCTCCCTGGGGCTGGATCCACTTATGGATTCCCTGTCCCTGGCTGTCTCACACCCTGGGGACTCCAGCAGCACCTCATTTCTGTAGTGCACACACAGTGAGCCACTGGATCTCAGCCCCCTCACATCAAGGGGTTATCAGCTCTCCAAGGGTAGGTACCCTCTGGGCACTGAGGGCACAGCAGCCCGGTCTGGGGTGGCTCATGCAGTCCAGGCAAGCTGGGACACAGCTCTGACCATGCAGGGAGTGAAGACGGAAGGAGGCAGGGGTGTTTCACCCAGCGAGGGCTGCGGTGGGAGAAGGTGCCAGGGCATCTCTGGCAGCGTGTGAGCTCTGCCGACCCGAGGCAGGCTAGGACGGGCTGTTTAATTAAATGTGAAGAGCTCTCACACTTCACAAGCTGCAGCCCTCACTGAGCCTGAGCCATTCTGGGGAAGAGTCCTTTTATTAAAAGAGAGAGAGAGGCTCTGGCTCTGCCAGGCAGCCATCAAATGGCACATTTAATTGTCTCGGCTCGTTTAGCTGTCGCACGGGGAGGGACGAGCTCTGATCCCTGCAGCCTTTGCCATCCATCCGCACGTGCTGCCTGCATCCTGGGTGCTCCCGCTGCCCTCCAGCGCTGCTGAGGAGTGCATGGATCAGCCTTCATCCAGGGTCAGCACTGGGGACTTGCTTGGCGCTGGGTTGAGCCCTGGGGTTCAGAAGGGCTCGGGAAAGCGCCTGAAGAATCGGGAACCTCCTGGGGCCGTGGGGGCTGCCTGGAAGACACATCGTAGCTAAATGACAGCTTAAAAGTATCTTCTCGTTTATTCCCATGGCAGAACGCTTCTGGCTCAGAAGAGGACATCCTATCCTGGTTTCAATGTGACAACCTCAGAGTATAAATCACGGGACGGGCTGACAGTGGGTTAGGGTACTTGTGCCGTGCCTTTCCTCTAGGAATTGAAGCCCTTGGACATACCTTCTGGGCTCTGCACCATGCCAGCAGCAGGGAAGCACTGTGCTCAGTGTGCTCATGGAGGGGGAAAGGACCTCTGGGTGGTTTTGCTTTAAATCTGCTGGATGATAAGGAGAGGCTGAACTTTGGTTCAGCTGCTGGTACTGGGCCCATCGTCCTGGAGGAGAGGCTGCTTGGCAGAGTGATGGAAGATGCCCCTGGAGGGGGAGTCACAGCCTTTCAGTGGCTGTGCTGGGGCAGCCATGCCAAAACTCACCATTTGGAGAGGAGAGGGGGAAGAAAGAAAGATCAAGAGGGGGAGGAAATACATTCTTTTATCAAAGCTTCCTACTTCAAAGCTGTCCAGCTGAAGTGCTCCCCTCTGGTTTAATTTGAAGTGATGTTTCCTTCAGCATCTGCAGCTAAATGGTATCAAGCCAGGCTGAAATGGCTGGAAAGCCTGGAAAGGAAAGGCACTGTTTGGGAATGGCTTGAGGCAGACCTTCCCATTAGGGTCAGCCTTGAAGGGCTTTCCATAGGGATGAAAACTGCCAATGCTGGCATTTCTCATCCTCAGCTCCTAGCACAGGATAAAATCCAAACCCTTTAGGGAACAGGAACAGGGCAATTTCTTCTTCTGGGTGCCTGGAGTGACTCCATCCCTCTGAAGTGGCTGCAGTGTCTGTGCCCTTGAGCAAGGGGAAGGCAGGAGATGGAGATGTGGATGCTTCTCTGCTCTGAGGAACCAGTGCATGTCCCAGGCTTGTGTTTTCCAGCCTGCAGCCTCCCTGAAGATGCTTTGCAGCCCCTGCACACAGGTGAGAGCTAAACCAGATTGCAGGGGCTAGCAGGGGAAGGAGCACAAATCCACCTTCCTGATGAAACCTTCAAACCCTCTTGGAGTGAAAAAGGAATGCCTCTGCTCCCATTGCCAGGGAATTTCTGTGTGGGGGCAGTGGGGAAAAACAGCAACAGTGGGGCATTTGCTATGCTGTCACAGCATCCCTTAACTATAAAAAAAAAACCTGACTGGGAGGCAAAGCAGCTGGCTTTTCTTGGGAAAGACCAATGTTCTCCTGTCTGCTGCATAGGAACTGATTTTCCCCAGCTGTCTGGAAAGAAGCTACTTTGAAAGCAGCTGTGCCCTGTCCCTGCTGGGGGCAGCAGGGCTGGGTACCCCCTGGGCAGCATGTCTGGTCACTGGGAGGACAGGGGTGATCAAAACAGACCAGCTGCTCTGTAGAGAGGAAAAGGGACATGTCCTGGGAAACAGAAAGGTCATGGTTAAGTCTTTAACTTCCAGAGGCCAAAACAAGGTTTTGATGGCAATGACTGTGCTAGCACTAAAGTCACTGACCAGGAAGGAAAGGGAAAAGACAAGTCACCTCTTGCTGCACATGGAGAAGTGATGCTCAGAGATCTGTCTGCTGGGGATTGCTTGTAATAACACCTGCAAAGCTTCTTCCACCCAAAAGACCTGAGTGTTGCTCCAGCCAGAGGCTTCTTTAGGGAACAGGACTTCAGAGATTCATGATTGTAGCAGAGCTGGGAGCCTGATCCCAGATTTCTTAGCTTATCTCTCAAAGGGGAGATGGTCAAATACATGTTTTGCTTGCAGTGATGGCAGCTCTGTGGAGCAGAAGGCAGCTGACCATGTGCTCTTTCTCATGCTTTCCTTGATATTTGGGAAAAGGTCTCTGCCAATCTCGAGTGGTTTTGAAGCTGTATGAGGAGCAAGGAGGAAAAAAATCCTTCCATAAGAGTGGGGTGGAAGGAGCTGTAATTTCTCTTCTCCCAGTCCAGCAACTCCACGTCCCCCACAGCAAATCCATTCCAGCACTGGTATGGTTGCTGCTTTCTCGACTCTCCCTCCTCCTCACCCCTCCTCTCCCTCCCTGCAGCTCCACTCCACGTGCTCCCAGCTGCTCCAGGATGACACAGGCAGGCGCAGAGTTCACGGAGCCGTACCTGTGCTTTGTCTTCATCTGTCACCCCTCCTGACAGTCAGATCCATCTTAAACTGGGAGCGAGAGGGGAAGAGAGGGAAGCAATAATTAACCTCTGTGCAGGCCGCTCCCGAAATGCTGCAGTCTGGTGATGCACAAGGAGACATCCCTGACACTTTTATTGCTACTCCAGCGCTGTTCTGCGTCTGTAGGAGGTGATTTGGCCGGGCTGGGATACCTGAGACTTTCATTATGGTTGAAGAGTTGCTGGCACCCGCAGCCTGTCTTTGCTGGGTGCATTAGTGAGGGCTTCCCACCACCCTTGCTGGCAAAGCTGGAGGACAAAACTCATTTGAGGCGTTTGCAGGCTGAGCAGGGGTTTTCAGGGCTCAGTCCTTGGGGTGGGCACAAGGTGTGTGTTGGATTTAGGAGTTGAAGTTGTTTATTGTGTGGGTGCAATGCACGTGTGCAGGAGCAGAGCTGGTGTGGCATTCCAGCCCCAGGGTGAGCTGCCAGGACGTGCCTGACATTTAGGGCAGGACCCCAGGTGCTATGGAGCCTGTGACAGATCACTGGTGTCAACTTTGTCCCACATCTGAAAGTTTCCTTGATGGGAATATGAAGTGGGGAGGGGGGCTGGGGATTTTTGGGCTGCCTTGTGATGCTGTGCTGGACCATAATGTCATCTTGGCAAGGGATAATGCTAAGCATCCCCCTGATCCCTGCAGCCTCCTGCCATGGGTGCTTGTGCCTGCCCTGGCACTCTTGGGGTCACACAGCAACCTCCCAGCAATGCTGTGACAGCAGAGGCACCTGCACAGCTGACACATGTCAGCCACTCACCTGCCTGATTAGGGCCTGGTAGCAGAGGAGCTCTGCAATTAAAGCAGCATCAGCAGGAACCCAAGCTGCATGAGATTCAAATAAAACAGTTGTTCTTGTAAACCCAATGGAGCCTGTGGACAAACACAGCCCAACCCTTCCTGGAAATCAGGAAAAGCCATCCAAGAGTTGGTGTCTGGCTTGGTTCTTATTCAGGACTGTTGTGCTGTCAATTGGAGCAGTGACCATGTTTCATTACATGCTGGTTCCTGTTCAGCAGATGTCGCAACCTCGCCTTGTACAAGAGCAAGGAAAAAATCAGTGCCAAAAACACTTGGCAGTCAGACCCCAAGTTGTGCTGATCCAAAGTGGCTCCTGCTCAGGCTGGTGGTGTGTTAAACTCCTGGTTCTTCATGAGGATGTGCAGAGGCTGGGGAAGGATGAGACAGCATTGATCAGAGCTGGGAACTGAGTACAGGTCCAGATCCTGGGATGTGCTGTTGTGCAGTGTCCTGCCATGTCCTAGACATGGAAAGTCCTGTGTGTGGGGAGGGGGCCTGAAAGGACTCCTTGGGATGTGTCTTTGGGATAGCACTGGCTTGTCCTATATGCCCATGAGATGAGTTGCAGCAGCTGTCCCAGAAACACTCCCAAGCTGTCCCAGGACTGTGAGCAGTGGGAACCTGGTATCAGTCCCACTAGTCTTCCCAAGGTCTGCAGAAAGGTGCAGCCATCCTAGGGCTTGAGTCTGCTGGATTGGAGGGTCAGTGGGACCCAAATGAATAGAAAAATCCTTAAAAATAAGATCAATTTTGTTTTTCACATTTTAGAAGTGAGAGGGGCTGAAATAAATCTTTCCACTAAGATTAGAGATGGTTCAGTCAGCTCTTGGGATCTGCAGAGAAAACTGGGATCCTTTGCCATGATTTTTTGTCATAGGGATTCTTTATGCAAACACAAGTTAGAGCTGTCAGTGTCTGTAGGCAGGTTGATATGATCTGTCCTGAGTATGTCTGAGACAACTACAGAGGATCCAGGCATCTCTTCTAGCCTTGAATTTTCTAGTTGCGACCTTGGTCCTGGCAGATTGGCTACTCTGAGTCCTGGCACTCATTTCTTAGAAACTGTCAGCACCATCAGTGTCCCCAGACTGTTTCTAAGGGGTCCGGCCAAAGCCATCAAGAAAGACAGAGGTGGCTTCTGCCATTTGGGTCAAATTCCTTGTGGAAGACACTCTGCTCTAAAGAAAACACAGTATTTGCATACAGTTGTTTGTATTGGTTGGAAATGGGGAAACTGAGGCAAGGAGGATGAGACTGACTTTCCCAACTGACGGAAGGACCTGGTAGCAAGCCCTGAGACAACTCAGAAGTCTTGTAAATCCTCCCTCTTCCAGCTGCAAAAGCATCCACTGGGAACAGGTCAGTGCACTGAAGAAAACCCAACCCAAACTTTCCAGGTCAGCCTTCGGGGGATGGTTTGCAGTGGTAGAGGGGGAAAAGCTCCTGAGCACCTGAAATGTCTGAGCAGGCTGCAGAGGAGACCGTGCACAAGTGCTGCCAGCTCCCTGGCTTTGAGAAGCAGGGAGACTCGGCCTTCCCCTGCACAGATGGGGGTTTAATCAGGCACAGTTCAAGCACATGGGTGTTCAGCACTAATCCAATTTCTCTCCATTCATTAGGGTGGTTATTCATCACTCGGGAATCATGCAAGGCTGCGAGTCCATGTGGAGCTGGAGAGCGGCAGCGCTGCTCCATGTGAGAGTGTGAGCATGAGCTTCTTCCCTGCTGCTGAGCCTGACTGTGGGTGGGGATGGCAGGTGAGCTGCTGGGGGATCTCAATCCCTTCACAGCAAATTGCAAGACACCAAGCCCTGGGGATCAAGTGATCTCGGGCTTGTCCAGCAGTCATACAGGAAACTGGCTCAAGCACAGGTTTATAGGTGCAGGCGAGGAGCTGCTGGGCTGGGGGAGGATCTGAAGTGATGCAAACCTGTAGTCCTGCTGTGCTGCACCAGACCCATCTCCCAGTGTGTGGTGACCCCATAAAACAGAGGGTTTAACAGGATCCCAACCCAAGCTGGAGAAAAGCCTTGGTCTGTGAGGGCAGAGCTGTGGGGGGAGAGTGAAGGAATTCCTCCAGGCTGCTCAGAGCTCAGGATAGCATCTCCTGGAACAGCCACTGGTGGGGATGCACAGGGAAGGCATCTGCCTTGGGTGCACTTTGCTTCTTCCAAGGTCTGGCAGATGCACTTCCACCTCTGCCAACGGTGCCTGGGTAGACAGACACGTTAGGAGACTGCCAAAATATGTCATGGCTGTGCTCTGGGACCCTGGCACCCAAGGAAAAGATAACACATGTATTTCACTCTGTTTCTTTCCCCTGTATGTGAAGCTCAATTCCTTTGCTCTCCAGACAAATAGCAAAGTTTGCACACATATCTAAGATGCTCCCTTTCAATTCCCAATTCCTGCTATCAGTGTGAATATGCTGAGCATTAAAGGCAAAAAAAGTAAATTATCCTCCATGGTTGGTGTAAATTTTGGTGTGGTGTGAATGAAAGGGGCAGAAAACTTGGAGGAATCAAAGGCTGTTGAGTGAATGCAAGTGTGAATGTTTTCCTGGAGCATTTAAGCCCCAGTGAGAGTAGATGGTCCTTGAACCATGGCTCACAGGGATGAGAGTTACTGCCCTGCCCCAGGGAGCTAAGGAGTAACTACCAATCAGTGCATGGAGAGACATTTGGTAATTCTGATCATCATGAGATATCTGGGTCATCACCATAGGGCACCTGGGCTGTGAGCAGATATTGAACCATGTTCTGGGTGAACCAAACCAGCTCTCACATCCTGCTCCAGCAGACACACTCCAGAGCAGATGATCTCCCGTGCCTCTGGCCAGCCTGTCTGCCCATCCTGTGCCCTCTGAGCTGGGTATTAATGTATCTGAGATGCTGTGCTGCTCTCAGCCTAGCCAGTGAACCAAGTTTTGGAGACCAGAAGTCACCCCCAGGCTGCTTAATGGCATGGGGGCTCCTTGGTCTCTTCACTTGGCCCTTTTCTTTCCTTTCTTCTGTGTGATTTCTCCTCCAAAGCACTGACCCCTCAGTCCCACCACCTGAATCCCTCATTCATTCACTCTCCAGCTCATGACATCTTCCAAAACCTCCCTGGCATCTCTGCAGCCCCCTGCCCTCCCTGAGCCCATCTCCCCTCCCTATGCAGCACCCCACTTCCCAAACCATGGCTGGGCAGCAAGGCACTAACACTGGCACCCCTCTACCTTCTGAAAGGGGCTGGTGCTTGTGTTTGATGGGAGTAATCCATCTCCATCATTGTAATGACCGTTCCCATTAATCGGCCATAAACTAATAAAGTAAGCACTTTCCCCTCCACACCCCCCCCAACTTCATTAAGTCTTTAGTACATTAATATGTCTTACTTAGTGTCTGCTTTGGCCTCTGGTTTTGTGGTTGGGTTTGGGTTTTTAGTTTGTTTTTGTTGGTTTTTTTGTTGGCTTTTTTTTTTTTGTTTGGGTTTTTTTTGGGAGGTGGAGTTGGTTATAAATATTTACATTTTTTTAAATGTTTTTTTCCTGTGGGTAGCATGGGTTTACTTGCTGACGTTATTCCCTGCAGCCCTGAGGAAGCTTTGACAGCCCAGGTCATCCTTACATCAGCAGGAACACCCCGCGTGCTGATGAGCTGAGAAGAAAGGGACATGGACAGGGATTGGGGCGGGGGAAGGAGGCAGGGAGGGAAGAATAAAAGATCCCGTACACCTCCAAATTAAATTTGTGATGCCTGGCATCAGATGGGCCCGCAGCCAGAGATTAATTCGACTGATCAAGTTATAAAGAGTGCTGAGGCAGGTAATCAATCTTGGAGCTGTCAGGCGAATAGGCAGCAGTATTAACCTGGCAGGACTCGCACACACACACACACACACACTGAAGCCTTTTTAATTCCTTTCACATTGACTATTATTTCCCAGACCTGTTTATTTTGGAAGGGCTGGGGGTGGGGGGTAGTGGTGCTTTGCTCTCTCCTCCTCCATCCCTGGCAGCAGTAGCCCTATTCAGGCAGAGCATCATTCTGTCCCTCATGCACCCACCACCTCCACATGCAAAGGGGAAGTCCCTGGACACGAAGTTAGAAGGCTCTAGCATCAGTTTTCCAGCTGCATTTTCTGCTGGATACTGAGAAGACTCAGGCTAGGTTTCCTTCTCTTTGCAGACTGTGGTGGTGGTGTTACTCTTGCCCACCAGCCCTCTGGTTGTGATTGATCCCAGGCTTGTGGTGCTCTGCCCAGGACACCCCCCAGTCACTCAGAGTCCCCATGTGTCTCTGGAGGCTCACAGAACCACAGCTCCACTCTGGGTCAGTGCAAACTGAGCTCTTTGGAGCTGAGTCTGCAGAGCCCATAGTGGCTGAAGGCCAGGAGCTCTCTCTGGAGATCTTCCTTAGTAATGGAGTGTAAGCAGACTGGCAATGGTGGCAGCTCCCTGCTTGGTCTGAGGGGAGCTATATCCATATGGGATGGAGAGCCCTGTGCTGGCCAGGTGCTGGATAGAGACCTTATCTGGTCCAGCCCAGAGGTTAATGGGACAGTCAGCACTAGGAGCCTAAAGAGCTTTGGATAAACTCTATGGGAGGGAGACTTGCAGGGAAGAGCAGGGACAAGGCCAGCCAGGGACACAGGAATGAGTTGTTTCAGGAGAGAGCTAAACTAGGGGCAATTGGAGAGAAGACAGAAGAAGGAGTTTGGGGTGTTCAGCCAGCACAGAGCACTGGAATGTGTCTGTGAGAGCACCTGGGCCTCCATGGGGACTGTTGGCTGTAAATATTGGTTCAGCTGGTGGCTGTCCATAGCAAACCACCCACGACATTAGGAGGCAGTGGCACCTCCTTCCATGAGGAGAGCAGGATGCTCTCAGGATCCTCCTAGGATCTGGGAGGGGACCTGAGTAGGTGAATAAATTTGTATTGATGCTGAATGCTGAGCATGGCTCAAATGGATGGGACTGGGAGCTGGTTCTGCAGGGACCTACAGCTGGTGGTGGCCCTGCAGACCCTGTCTGAGTGATTGTTTACTGAAAAGGCTCAGATTCATGTTGTCCCCACACTGCAGCTCTGCTGGTTAACTCAGCTGGCAAAGGGACAAGAGGCCTCACTGAGCCCTGGGCTGGCAGCCCTTTGGCTCAGAGCCGTGCTGTCCCATGTCCAGGCAGGCTGGAATTTTGCAGTGGTCCTACAGTACTTTCCAAGAGTCAAAGCTGCAAGTTGTCAGCATGACACAGGCAGGACACGTGACTCAGGGTGCTGGGAATGCTGTGTCCTTTCCAGGATGTTCAAGTGGGTCCTTTCAGGCTGGAACAAACTGCGTGGGCAGCTGAGGGGTCTGAGAAATGCTCTGTGGTGGGAGCTGGTGCCTTTGCAAGAGGAGTTTCTTTCCATGGAAGGTGCCCCAGTTAAATATTTCAAAATCCTTTCTCTCCCACAGTTTTCCTGTGCATTCCCTTCAGGGCCTGTCAGTCAGGCTGCAGTGGCCCTGCTGAGAGCCAGGGCATCCAGCAGGGCTGCATCTTGCAGCCAGCTCCTGAATCTCTGCATCCAGCACTTGTGTTTGTACAAGGGCTATGCCAAGGGCTGGGGGAGTGCACTTACCTCTGGGGTGCTTGGAGTAGGTCCCCAAAAGGGACAGAGTTTGGGGAAGGATTGCTGGATGATGTACACATCCTCTGTGCCCCTCCCTCTCTAAAGGGGGATGTGGAGATGGATGCTGTGTGTCCCCATTCTCCCTCATGTCCTCCATAAAGCAGAACAGGGGTGCTGCTGCTGCTCCTCTCTCTGTGCTGGAAAGGTCTCCTCTCCCTTCTGTTCAGAGAAAGTAGCTGCAGCTATTCCCCCATCTCCTCTCCCTGTGGCCCCATTCCTGCCATCCTGTGGTGCTCTGATTGATGCCATGACTCCTTACACCAGATCCACCAACAAACACCTGTATCCTCTGCTGTCTGTGCCAGCCCCACCAGCTCACAGGGCTGCAGGCAAGAGGGCTCCTTCTGGTGCCAAACCTCTCCTGCTCAGCTCATGCCAGCAGATTTTGGAGCTGTTTGGTGCCAACGTCTTCTCCAATTAATCTTCCTCCTCCCTGGCTCCCCTCCTCACCGGACCACATCTTGGGGAGGATCCATCAATCTCAGAAGTGCCCAACAAAGCATCTGGAGCTCAGACTAGGCTGTTTCCCAGCACCTTCTCAGGTTGCTGGGCAGCAGTGCAGATGTTGTTGTCATATTTGATGGTATTATTAACACGAGGGGGGGCGAGGGGGAAGTAAGCACTAATTGATCTGGTAATAAAGTTAATAGAAGCTCTTACGAGCTTCCCCATTAAGAATAATTAAGGAAGGGTGAGTGAGGGGAGGAGGTTGAAGAGAAATCCACCAAGGCTGGGATGGGCTCTCTTGGTGAGGATTCACAGCTCTTCTACCTCACACCCTCTGCCCTTGGCCTCCACCCCTAAACCCTCTTCTGCCCCTCTTCCCAGGGTCTCTGGCAGGTCTAAGCTCTCCAGCTGGACCTGGGGCAGCTGAAAGTACAAGTCACACAAGCCTTGGGAGGTGTGAGGGTGAGACTCTCCCTGTCAGTACCTAGACAACATAGGGGTCCCATGGAAATTTAGCAGTGACCACTGGAGAGGGGGGTGGACTTCTTTCAAAGATCTCCCAGCAGAAGGTGAGCATCACTTCTTGCCAGGCTTTTCAGGGATGCTGGGACTGGTCTGGATCAGAGGCTGGTTTGGCAGGAGCAGCATCCCTGTGCCAAGCTGCAGACACTGCAGGTTCTCCAAGTCAAGAAGGACCATGGGACATCCTGGGCTGGAGACAGGGTGGCTGAGCTCTGGATGGAGACAAAACTCAACCTCCAAACCACAGTTGTAAATCCTATTGTCAAAAGAATCTAGGTGGGGTCAGGGTTCAGTACAGACAGGACTGCTCCTACAAATGTCAGGGAGAACAGGTGGGATTTCAGTGGTTTATAATAGAAGGCAGCAGGGACAGGTTGGGCTGTGAGTTGGCAGAGGCAGGATGAGCCTGGCTGTGGGACAAGAGGCTAAAAGGTACCTGGGGGCAATAGAGGGTAAGTCCCCTGCACCTTCCCTACTCAGGGGACTGCAGACAGTGTGTGACAGCCCCTGAACTCCTGGAGACACTATTCCCTGCTTTCCCCACCCTGCAGAGCTCATTGATGCTGCCAGATACCAACACTGAGCTGGATTCTAGGGAGCTGGGTGGCATATGCCTAAGAAATAAGGAATTCAGAGGATGAGTGTAATGCTGCAGCTCTGATTAAAGCAAACAGACCCCAGTTTTGCTTTGCCTGTGAGCTGCCCCAAAACGGGACAAAGTATCCCTGGCTCCCAGCAACTCAGTCTATTCCTGGCCTGCTCCCAGCCTATCCATCTGCAACCAGCTGGGACATGCAAACAGAGCAGGGCTGTGGGGCAGCAGGATGTGCTTTGAGTGGCAGGTGGATTTTGCTGCAGGCACTGAAAAGCAGACACCAGGCAGTGAGGCTGGACTGGCTCCCCCACCACCACAGCTCTCCCAGAACTCTCCCCCAGCCTGGATTCTTACACATCCCTCTGACCTTGGCTTTGCAGCTTGGCTCTGTCCCTCTCTGCCTGTCCCTTGAGCACTCTGTGGGTGCAGAGCCATGCCCACGGGTCTCAGGGCAGCTAAACCCACACATGGCATTTATTTCTGTCCTGCCTGTATCACATAAAGAGTGGTTTCACCCTCATGTGAGCAGTGTGGAAGCCCTGAGACCCCTGGCTGTAGGGGTAGATGGGCTGTCTTCTCCTACCACTGGGATGTAAGATGGAGCTGGTGCCCAGGCTGAGTGTGGGGGACATGACAGGAGCAACCTGGAGCACCCAGAACATGGGAGGATGACACCTGCCTGCCCTGGTGCCCCCCAGGCTGACACAGCAGGCAACACTCTCTGTGTTTGTTTGCTTTGGGAAAAGCAGTGAAACCAGGTCCAGCTGTGCTGCTGTTTGTGGCAGTGCACTGACACTGACACAGAGCACATGGTAAAGAGAGGTGGAATGCCCTTGCTCACTGGGGAGCCATGTCCCTCCTGTGAGTGCCTCTGCCACAGGGAAGCATCTCCTCACCATTTCTTAGGGCATCCATTTCTGTCCATCCTGCCCCCACCTGCAGCCCTTCAGTGGAGCAGTAAATCTGGGTTTTTTGGTTGATTTTGTAGCTCTGCCATGTGATGTGTTGGGTACCAACATGGGAATGGTGACCAGGCTGGTGGTGTGACCCTGCAGAGATCCTTGGACTCCCCTGCCACTTCAGCCTACGTGACTGGCAGAGGGTCCCTGGGAGGAGATCAGTGACATCTTAAAAGCTGCTGCAACTCTAGCTGGGTGGAAACACCCATATGCTCTGCCAAGCCCTGGGGAGGGCAGCCAGGGCCAGCAGGCTCCAGATATTGATCATGGCCAGCATGTTCATAGAACATCTTTCAAGCCCTGCCATGTGAAGAGCCATGGCCAGATGTCCCTGGTTTAAATACCCCATGGGTAGAAAGAAATGGTACCTGTTCCTTGGAGCCCAAATAACTTGAAGCACCCCCCTGTGTCCCTGTGCCACTCTAGGTGACAGAGCCACCCACTGACACACAACATGTCCTGTGTGACCATGAATCACCTCTGCACAGGGTGACACCCTTTGTCCCCTGTGAGTACAGGCTGGCTAATGGGGCTTGGGATCCTTAGTGGAAATCCAGAGCAGTGATTTACATTTAATCAGCCAAATGAATATGAAAATAGACTCTGCCCAAGAGCCTACTAATAACTTCCTGTGTTAATGGCTTGGGCTAATATACGTCCTCTTTGGAAGATCACTGGGCTGTGCAGGGGATCCATCCAGACTGCAGAGGGAAGTGGGGTTGGCCATGCCAGTCAGCAGAGGAAAGATTTTCCTGCTAGGCAGTCTGTGATCATGGACTCTCCCCTTCTTTTCAATGGGTGACACAGTTCTGATGCTGTCAAGGCTCTAGAACACGTAATTAAAACTTCACCACATGGATACATCTCAGTGGTGGCTTTTCTGAATTTTGTGTTGCATCAATTATTAAATCTAGGTCTGAATAAAGAGGCATTTTGTTGTTGAAGGCCATGATACAAGGGGAAGGAGTCTGACATAACAATAGCAGAGAAATCAAACAGCAAAAAACAGTCAGTGTGCAGAGCCAGCTCAGGACTGGGATTCAAACCCCATCTCATGGGACACCTGTGATCTTGGCTACAAACCCCCAGAGCTCTCCCTCTTTACACCCACCAGCAGCTGCAGAAGCATCTCTGTTAGGCTGCTGTTGTTGGAAATAAAATAAAGGGGAATAAAATTCATGGGGCTCAGGGGGAACTGACCTGGAAACAAGTGCAGCCCTGGACAGGATGAAAAAAAGCATTTGGAATCAGCAGTTATCAAAGAAGTAAAATAACATTAATCACGTTAATAATTTAATGTTAATGAATTGATAGTTATCTAACTAATAATAATAATAATAATAATAATAATAAGTTATTAAATAATTATTAATTGTTAATTAAGTCTGATGTTGCACTTATAAAAAATTATTTCTAAAATTACTTCTGCTACCAAGTTAGTTCACTCCCACAGCAACAGAGGGCTGTTCTGGAAAACCTGCAGACTTGTGTGTTGGATGTGACCTTCGCACCAGCTTTGATGTCTGCAGCAAATCACAAATGCATTGGCATGCCAGAGTGTGCCTGATTTGTGTGTGTTTGGTTTCTTAACCTGTCTGAATCTCACTAAACCTGATGAAGGCTAATATGAGGTGTATCGGCTCAAAATATCTTACTGTGGTCTCCCCATTCAGTTTGTCTCTGGTTTCTTGCTGTCCTGGAGCCCCTCATCATCTGTAATTGAATGTGAGGGCTTCTGTCCAGGGCTGCACTCTGCATTAATCACCTCAACCTGATGGAGCCAGGCTGATAGACCTTCCCAGCATATGAAATAACTCATGTTAATCATTGCTTGTGATCTATCCTTTTCTCTGTCTTGCACATTAATTATTCAGGATGTGGGAAACTGAGGCAAGGAAAGCCATGAGAGAGTCCTGTGGCTGGTACAGGTGGCCCTGACAAGCTGGGGAGGCAGGGTGGGAAGCAGTGGGGTTCTCCTTCTGGCCCTGCAGGAGCTGCTTGGCTGGGATCTTCACCCTCACAGGGGCTGCTGGAAATCAATTGAACAGTTGACAGCCACGTGTTGAACTCTTTGGGCACCTCCACTTGTGCCTCTGAGCTCTCCTCCCGTGCTGGCTGCAGGGCTGTGTCCATCACTGGCGCCGCATTTGTTTTGCTGTGGGTATTTTCCTTCAGCCCCAATTGCACTCAGGCTTACACCAAAACAAACAAGCCCTGGGATGTGGAGGTACCTGCTGGCTCAGACAGGCTGGTGCCACGGCTGGCCCCGGGGCTGATAAAGGACCCGTGGTGTCGCTGCGCTGGAGTCTGGGCTTGCAAAATGTGACATGGTTTTTCTTGACAATTAATCACTGGGGAGTGAGCAGCATCAATTAATGGGTAATTGGCCTCATTTTGGGTCAGGGTTTCCAGGTTTTGGCCTTCTCTCCAGTACAAAAGTGAGCATCTGCATCAAAGCACCTGGATGCAAAGCACCTGGATGGAGGTGTGATCCACTAGTGGTGGCAGCCAGGAGGATTTCCTTGGGCAGGTGGGAATGCTAACAACAAACCTCAAGATGCAGGAGATGAACACAGCTGGGATGAGGACATGGCTGGCCTTGCACTCACTGCTGCTGCCTGTGCCCAGCCCAGCTGGCAGCACGAGTCCAGCCTGAGCCATGGGTGTTTCAGGACAGGGATGCTTTGAGCTGTTCAGTTCCCTGTTTGGCCCTGTGTGGGGCCAGAAGCAAGGGCTGCTGACTTTGTGTTTGAGGGTGAATTGAGATGCCTCTAATGCCAGGAAATACAAATGTTTCTGGTTCACACTTGCTTTAGGAAAGGCTGCAGTGAGGTGTCTGCTTGAAACACTTAGTGGGGAAACTGAGGCACCTAAGCAGCTTTCCTAGGACTGATAGAACTGAAAACCTGTAGCCACTGGGCAACTTCTGGGACATCCCCAGCCCTCTCCAGCGAAGCAGCCACTTTGGAGAATGGTGGTGGGAATGAATGGAGAATGCCGGTGGTGAGAGCCCCTCCCTTCAGGCAGGGACCACATCCCGCTGCTGCCCGGCGTCTCCTGATCACCCTGGGAGCTCTGAAACAGGGCAGGGGAGGACGGCATGGGAGGGTAATTTGATGCTCTGAGTGTCCAGGGGAGATCCTGCTAGAAATACCCATCTGACACTGCTTGAGATAAAGCAGGGGAGGTGGGCTCACTTTAGCTTATCGGACACATTTCCTCTAGAGAGATCTCCATCAGCTCAGGGAGGAAACTACTGAATTTTTGTCTTTTGGTGACTTTTTTTCCTCTTGAAATTTTTCAAGGGGAACAAAGACAGGGAAAAAAATGCTTCACTTACTCCTTTGTTGGTGAAAATGTTTCAGGTTGGAAAGTTTCTCTGTTTTTTTTTTTTTTTTATTAACAGGAAATCAATTTTTTTCCTCCACAATTAAGATGAAGTAAAAAATACTGCCTGGAGAATGAGGTGGAAAAGAATTTTTTAAGCTGAAGAAGAGCAAGAGACACACTTGGAAAGCTGTATTTTTCATAATTATCCAATGGAGACAAAGTAAAGCACAAACACAACATGGGAATTTCACACACTACTTCAAAGCTAACTTAATGAAATTTCATTTTTCAGGGACAGAAGCAGCTCACCAGAAAGCATTAGCAGACATTCCCATCCTCAGGACCCACTCTTCTGCCCCTGCTGTGACTCTGCTCATGCTGGGGTGGTGCAAAAGGACTTTTTGGATGCTCTCATCCTGTGGAGACCCATGGGGGCTTTGCTGGGGCTTGCCTGCTGTGCAAACTGCTTCAGTCCTTGCATCTGCCATCATCAATCCTTGCTGGGCAGGTCATGGGCTCTCAGAGCTGCCCTGCACTCCCAGCCTGCAGGAGAGAAGTGGCTGCCAGCCTGATCCTCTTCCCCAGGGCCATATCCAGGCACTGGGGCTCCTCAGCAGGGACCTCTCCCCCAGTCCATCATCCCTGGGGACCCAGAGATCCTCATCTCCCCCACCCTCCAGCAGCAGCTGGGCAGGTAGAGGGGCACAGGAGCAGGATGCTGCAGTGCCAGGCAGGATTCCTGCTCACCTGGCACAAACCCAGGGAGCTGTCATCTCACCAGTGCCATGCTGCTAAGCATCAGGCATCCAGCATCACTGTCCCAAAACACAGCAGCAGCTTCAGAGGATCCACCTGGCAGGCTGCAAGTGTGAGCAAATGCATCATGGTGCACCAGTGTCTCATAAAAACTTCTGCATGGCTGTGAGCACACTAAATCCCAGTTTTGGTACAGCATTGTGCAGGGACCAGACTCTGGGGGACACAGCCTGCAGGAGCTGGAAGTGCCTTCATCCATTTGATTCTCCAGCTCCTTTTATCATGGACTTTGAAAACATGTCACTTGCTAGTGTTTTTTAAGTGCCCTTTTGTGCCTTTGCTCTGAGAAATGAAGCCCTGGGACAATGCTCTCCCCACTGTTACAGCTTTAATTCATTTTCCTTCAAATTTTTCACCAATTTTCTGATCTGATTCAGTGAAGAGACACTTCTTCAGCCCACCAAGTTTTCTGCTCTTATTTTCAGCTCTGTGTTAACCTGCTCCAATCACTGCTAAATATGAGGTTTGTATTTGCTGATGGACAGGGCATTTCCCCATGTCCTTGGTAGTGAGGACCATGATGGTCTCAGGGGTTCTTATGGGCAATGGGCAGGGAAAAGAGGCATTGGTCAGACAGAACAGCCTGAAGGGAGGGGTCAGCACTCTGACATTGCTGGGGGTGTGAGGAGGGCTGGGATGTGCTGGCCTGATGGTGGCCAGGGCCCTTTGCCAGCCTGGCAGCAGCATTAGGTCCTTGGGAAGTGAAGCTTCCAGGATCTCAGTGACCAGCAGTGCTGGGTGTGTGGCCAGGGTGGGCAGAGTGTTAAGTAGCTGATTGGAGTGGTGATGGATGAGCAAGGTGTTTGGGGCTCATTAATTTCCTGGCAGGGATCAGCTTGTCACATCCTGTAATGCAATCAAAGTGGGAACATACCTCACTCGTGGAGCACCAGGAGCACTCAGTCCAGAGGCAGATCACTGCCTTGCAGCATCCTCCAGCTGATAAAAAATACCACTGCTGTGAGAGTTTAGCCTTGCTAAATGCTGGGCATGGCTCAACCTTGGCTCTGTAACCCTCAGCAGGGGTTCTGCTCCCATTTGGCTGATTTCTCCTGGCTGCACAGCAAAGGTGGCTGTGCAGGGGATGTCAGAGCTTAGCTTAGTGCTGCCTTGAAACCCCACCATCCCTGGGATGTAGGTGTCCTGGGAAGCCTCTGCCCTCTGGAAGTCTGGATTGGCTGAACCACAGACCACAGCACTGTCTGTGATCATTCTTCCTTCCCCTCATGTCACTGCATCCAGCTTTGGGGCTTGCTGGGATCCCAAGAGCAGGGTCTCAGTTCCTGGACAGGGGCAATTTCCCTGTTCCAGAGTTACGCTGGGGCAGCCAGACTCTCAGGAGTGTGTGCCAGCACTCCTGCAGCAGGAGGATGGGCTGCAGTGGGAGGTCAGGACAGATGAGCTTGTGCTCCCTCCCAGCCTGGAACTCCCAAAATCCCCAGCCTTCTTTTCAAGAAGCTCTACTTCCTGTCATCCAAAACACTGGCAGGGCACGGAAACCAGAAGATTTAAAAAAAGAAAAAGGCCTCCGTGGTGACAAACACAATCAGCATGGCTGTGAGCCAGGGCACTGCTCACCCACCCAGGGGACAAGCTCAGGGGACACACAGAGCCCCTCCAGCTGGGCCTAGGGCAGGGGGAGGTTGTTTTTCCGGCTGCAGCATTGTTCTGCAGGACCTGAATAAACACCCAGCCTGGCGCACCCAGGCAAAGGGCACGCTTCCCCCCCAGTGCCTGCAGCCCTCAAGGAAACCCCTTTTGTCTCTGCTTCTGGCTGAGCCTTGGAAAACACCTCCACTGCTTGCACTCAGCAGGGCCTGCACCAGCACCATGGGTCCCCTGCTGTTGGGGAGGGTGGGACCCAAGGCTCTATTCCAGCTCCTGTGCAGACATCTGGTACATGGTCTGAGAGAGTCAAGGTCTCTCATCTGCTTCTTCAGAGCCTAAACCCAGTGTGGATGTGCTTGAGAAGTACTTTAATTTACCCTTTTAATAGGAATAATATTAAATAGTAATGGTTTGATAACCATTTAGTTATCCATACATCTTTTTTGCTACTGTTGATTTCTTTGGTTTGACGTTACTTGCAGACAGCAGGGACCTGAGATCAAGCTCAGCTCCACCACAGTGAGCTGCAGCATCCCAAATAAAGGCAGAGATGCTCAGTGATGGCTGTCCCCAGGTAGGACAGGACTGGGAAAATGCCACTCTATGGGCTCATGCAGGCAGACAAGGTTAGAAAGCTGCTGGGTTTGTGGCCAGCTGCAGCTGGGCAGCTGTAGCTGGCCTGCTGATCTGTACCTCTCTGCTTCTGGGGAATTTTCTGTCTCTGAGTCCACCCATTAGGCATTCTGGGGGGTCCAGGACAGGGATCCATCAGGCTCTCTTGTCCTGGGCATGCTCTAACAGCAGAGAGGGCCCTGGCAGCGTGGAGCTGGCTGTTTGTGCTGGGCATGGAGCCTGGAGCTGGCACATTCCCCAGCTCAGCACAGAGCTCTGGCTTTGCCTGATGAACCTCACGCAGGTGCAGCAGCATCTGATGGGCTCAGGACAGGACCTGAGTCACTTCAAGAGGGCAATGGCACCAGGCTGCTGCTGTGTCTAGGGGCAGTGCTGTTCTACAGGGCAGCAAAGAGCAGCTCTGGAGACACCACCATGCAGGAGCTGCCAGGACAGGTGTGATGTCAGGGATATAATTTTCCCGTGCCATTCATGATCTTCAGCCTAGGCATGTCAGTGCTTGGATGTTGGAAGCATGTGTGCCCCTCATTTCATCCCGTGCTGAATCAGATCTTGCCCCTGTGTAGGGAAGAGCTGCTGCCTGCCCAGCCTGCTGTGATGTGTGGCAGAGGTATCACCCAGAGTAGGCAGCACACTTCTGCACGAACAGGAGTTGAGGAGTGCAGGCTCATGGCCAGAGAGCAGCTTAGCAGCCCATTTTGTGCCTATTATCCAAAGCACTGAGAGGACTGCAGATGAACTAAGTGAGGGACTAAGTAAATAAAGGATTGACCTTCCACCCCTGGGGCCAGAGGGCAGCTACAAACTAGTGCTAATGTGAAATAGAGAGCTAAACTTTGCATACTCTGGAGGAATTTACCCTGGAAGCATCAAAGAAGGCAAAGGACTCATGTATCACCCTGTCTGCATCAACATGGGATGATGGCCCTGCCACCCAGAGGACCAAGCTCTAGCCAGAGTCTCTGGGAGGGACCTGTATCAGTCCAAGAGCTGAAGCAGAAAAGGTCCACAGGGAAATCCCTGACTTGGATGCCCCGAGCTGCTGAAACTTTCAACATGATGATCTGTGAACAGCTCAGCACAAGAGATTTGCTGTGTATCCCCAGCATCCTGCAAAGACACCGTGGGTCTGTTGGGTGCTGTGCAGGTGAAGGACCTGGGAACAGATGGTTTTATGATAACCTGTGTGTTCTGAGACTGGGGACCACTGAGAAAGCTTGGGCTTTGCAGTACAGAGTTTTCAAAGGACTTCCTAAATAGGGGTCACATCTAAATGTCTCAGGCTGGGCAGCCAGCATCCCCAGTTACTTTTGACCACGTGCAGAGGCACAAGGAGAGTCATATGAGAGAGGCAGAAGATCACAAGGGATGGATGGGTCAATAGAAGTTGACAGATGGACATGGCCACTGGAGAAAAGAAAGAACAAGCAAATAAAGGTGAGAGCTGGAGATCACCAGAGGAGAGCTTTGGTTGGGATATTTTGACTGAGTTATTCAATCTGAGAGAAGTTGAACCAAGGGGTGTTTTTTGTTATTGCTTTTCTTGCTCTTGTGTTTTCTCAGGGAGAAGTGAGGCTCTGCCTGTTATTAACAGTTTGAGATATGTGGGCTGGCACAGAGCACTTCTGCTAAACCTCCAGGGTCCCAGAATAGTCAGGCACTAATTCGTTCACAGGACCATGGCAATGTGCACAGATCTTTCTAGGCCAGTAGCATTATGAAAGTCTGTGAGAGATTTACACCCTGTTAGCAGGACCCTGAACCAGTCTGTGTGTTATGTACAAAACAACTGGACTTTCTGGGCTGCTTTCAGCTCCACTTGTTATTTTAATTGGTGCCCGGAATTGCCCTTCCTGCCTTACAACTGATGCCATGGTATTGTGCTCGCCTTTCCCTTGGTGGAGGAAAAAAAAAAAAAAAAAAAAAAAAATCCCCAATCCCCCGAAGCACCCTGTTAAGAACTTCCACATCTCATTGAGCTGTTATTAATAGGGGGATTGTCTGGTGTCACAGCACAGGCATAAAATACATTATCACATAATCTTATTTAGCAAACACTCGTGTTGCTTCGCCCTTGGTAATTGCATTTGGGAGATGAAATATTTATGAAAGGGGAGAAGGAAATGTCTTGACTCATCTCCTATGAGCAGTAAAAGTCCTGGGAAAAAGGGGAAAAACACACTGGAAGGATGAAGATGTCAAAACTGCCGTTTCCTTTGCAGCAGGTTCAGTGCCCTGTCAAAACTTCAGCTTCGCCGCTGAGCTGCTCGTGGAGCTGAGCGAGGCTGGGAAATGGATCCGAGTTTTGCACTGGGCTGTGTCAGACCCCAGAGCTCTCACAGCACCTGTCTGCACATCCTGCTGTGAGCTCACTCGCTGCCTTGTATTAGCTTTAATTTCTGGATGGTCATGCGAGGTTCTTTGGTCAGACTGCACTTGGGGCTCGGCTCCGAGGATGCTCCCCGCTAGAAGGGAAGATGGATCGGGATTTCTCCTCGACTGAAATCTCCACGCATTTCTGTGTCAGATCTCACAGACCGAGAGCAGCAGCTGAGGAGAGGAGTTTTGCCCGGGGTACAGCATCTCGATCCTGTGAGCTCAGATCTGTGCGAGCACCTTTCCCTCCATCGCTGAAGCCTCAGCTCCCGCCACTTGCAGATTTGGGGGAAAGTTGCTGCAGAGGATGAGCTGCTGGAAGTTGTCCCTATTTCACAGGGCTTTAGGTAAAGGAGAAAGCTGTTTTGGAAGATCATATAATGCCTCGGATAGCTCTACTCTATCGGAGCGTTGAAATATTTGTCCCCAGAAATCACAGCTCATTTCCCCACCTACAAAACCCCACATCCCTCCCTACCCTCGCTGTCCGTGGGTGACCTTGACCAGCCAGCGAGGCACTGTGGGCTCCTGTGGGGTCCCAGAAGCTCCTGCTCCGGAAAGTCGTGTGGGGAGCAATAACACAAACCAGGCAGTTTTCACAAGCCTCGATCCTGTCGGCACTGGTAATTCAAAGCCACTGGTGATGTGCGCTGAACTGGCAAACTGGTCTCACCTACTCTTCTTCCCGATTTATGTTTACACACCGTGTTTAATGTTTGTTTTCTGTCGCGCTCTCTCTAAGCTGATTTTTGGCATCCCACTTGGACAGTTAGAAACATCCGCAAAACCTGTGGGATGGAGCCGGCTCTGATTTCTCCCCGTGGTCGCTTGGTGCATCGAGAGGCTGTAGCACTGGCTATTACAACGAATTACAGGTGGAAAAGACACTTAATACGAAAGTGAAAACTGGAAATAATTGATTGAATTTGCAAGTGTGGAGATTGCTCTTTGCGTCAATGGCCAATGGTGTTTAAATACAGATAATCCTTTGCGCTCCCCATCCCGGGCATCGGTCCCCGGGCGGAACTCGCTGGGCGTTTTAGCCGCGGGGAGTAGGTGGTGCCACGAGGGGAACCTTAGGTTTTGAAAACGCCCATGATTTCCGATTTATAGATCACTTCCCCAGTTTTATGCCATGGCAATACCTGTGCTGCAAACGGCAAGTGCTGCAGAAAGTTTTTAAGAGCTCTGACAGAATTTGTATGTATTCTCTAACATCAGCATGAGTTTAGGTGCAGAAATTATTTCGTTAAATGGTAGCAGGGTAATCCTTTGATAGGAAATTTTCCCCTGCCAACTGTTAATTACAAAAGTTAGGTTTCAAAATGTCATAAAATAAATTGTATAAAAACTCCACAAATGCTAACTTCGATTATATACAGTATATAGATGTCAAGAAAAAAATCCTTAGGTCAAAAATTACTCATAATAATACTCATTACAACTCATAATCTGTGGAGCTGTAATTTGTCGGTAGTTTTCTTAGGTAGAAAAATTTTTCTCTCTTTATTTACAGATCGGATATTTCAGCCCATATACGAATCACTTGTAAAACGACAAGTGTAAATAAGGAACAGCTCCTGAACCCATCGGAGTCTTGACTTCGGGGACAGAAGGGACTCGTGAGCAGGGCAGGGACTCGTCCCCGCAGCCACCCACCTGTACGGCAGCCGCCTGGGGGGAGCGGGGCAGCCCCCCTGCCCGGCACTCCTCTCCAAAGGCTAGTGCAAACAGCAGCAAATTAGATTTAAGTTCTGCCATGATTTGTATTTGCTTTTTGCGTACTAATTGACCTCGGGGAGGGGAAAAGAGAGACGAAATAAACAAACAAACGCGAGGATTTACCGAGGAGGGTTCTGAGGTTTTTAGATCTAAGCCCGTAACAATGTTTGCAATAATTAAGACCATTATTATCGGATCTTCTCATTCATTAGTGAAAGCTACTCTGTTAGCGGAGCCGGCAGGGCGGGTCGCTTTCCTGCCCGGCGTGGGGAGCTGCCTGCGCCCCTGCCCCCGAGGGCGGCTTTAAGATGGAGGGGCCGGGCAGGGGAGAGGCACAAATCTGTTGGCAAAACAGGACTTTGTCTGATGGGGAAAAGGCCTAAGGCTCGGGGCGGGTGGGAGACAAAGAGGCCGCCGCTTCCCCGGAGAGTGAACAAACAGGGCAGCTGCCGGCACCGGGGCCGGCGGCAGTGAGCGGCCCCGGGAGTGAGAGACAACCGCAGGATCGGGCCATATCACGACTGTCAACCTCAATGTCGCGAGGGGCCTGGCTGTCACCGGGGTCAGAGTTTTTCGGAGAGGGGGAAACCCAGGGGGAGGCGGCGGAGGGACGCGGGTGACCAGCCCGCTCCTGCTCCCTTGCTGTCTCGGAGAGTGTAATTAAACTGTGAGTTAATATCGGGGCAGAGCCCCCGGTGTCCCCCACTGCCGTCGATGCCCTCGGGGATGGCGACCAGACGCCGTTCATTACAGAGGGGCTGGTGCGGGGCGGGTGGCCAAGGGGACGGGGCTAATGGGATTACACGCATTTCTGCACGGTGGAGAGAGGGGCTGGTGCCGCAGGACCAATAATTTATTGGCAGATGCTCCTCCGGCAACCGGCGACATTGAATATTCATGGGGCGCCCCCGGGCACGGCGGGCCCCACCGGCCACCACCCCATTTCCTCCCCTCCGCGGGTACCCCCGTCTGGGGAGGATCCGTAAGGACCAGAGACCCCCGGCCTGTTGCGTGGAGCTGCTCAGACCCAAGGCAGCGAGAGGTGGGAGGCAGAGGGAAGGTGCGGGTCCCTCGGGACCCCACGCACCCGCACTCCTTGCGCCCACAGGTGCGATGAGTCGTGACCCTGCACTTCCCTCTGCTGAACCCGTTTTCTTCAAGAAGCCAGGGGCTACAGGAGAGTGAAGGGGCACTTTGCAGGCTGCTCTAAATACTTATTTTTGGTAGATAACTGCTACTCCGGGAGGTGTCGTTGACAGAGCGCGGAGCCGGCCCCGCCGCTCCTTCCCCGCCGTATTAACTCGTAGCCCCTCGGTCGTTTGTAACCATAAAGGGGAGAAATATCTTTGCGGGCGAAGTTCGTGCGATGCTGCGGCTCCCGCTGCGCCGGGCACTTTATACTCATTAAGTGCAGCGGCGCTAAGTCATTACTGTAATAAGGAGTTATGCTGAATGCACGGGACCACGTTTCCAAAGCCATAAATTACAACTGTCAGTGCGTATTCGAGGGATCAACAGAGCTGGGAGTAATTATTTACACCGTGCTTTATAGAGCAATTAAAAATTCCCCAAATGGTGTTAATTGCTTTTAACGCTCAGGAAGCGCAGGCCGCCCATCCCGCAGACCCTGAGCCGGGGAAAAGCCACCGCCGTCCGTGCGGGCACGGGCTCGGTGGGAGCTGCGGAAAACGAGATTTCCCGCTGGGAAGCCCTCGCCCCCGCGGGAACCCGGCTGCTTGGTGCGGGGGTTTTCCTGCTTCGATATCGGCGGGTGTCGCGACATTTGAGGCGTAACTTAGTGCTGGCAGCAATGTTGAGGGATAGAGCCCCGAGGGCCGCGGAGACCGCGGCTCCCGGTGCGGGGAGAGGCGAGGGAGGCCCGACGGGGCCGTCTTGGCCCCGCAGCTCTCCCGCCAGCCCCCGTGCGCAGCCCGAGCCTGCATCGCGCCTTCCCCCTAATGGATTTTACAGGGAGAGAAAGCAGCGGGAGGTGATGGAGCAGAAAGATGGATAATTCCCGTACTGGGGGTGGCCCCGGCGCAAAGAAGGGAGGGAAGGAAGGAGTCGGGGTGCACCCTTCTGCTGAAGGGTGTTTGTCGCCGCACACCTGCCCGCGGCAGAGTCGCTCACTCTGCTTTCAGCAATATAGAGGGTTTTAAAGGTTCCGGAAAGCACTGCTCCAAGTGCAGTTTTCGGGCCGAGCCCGATGGGCTTCGCTGGGGTCTTGCCAAAGTCCCAGACACACCACTTTTGTCCCCTTCCCCTCAGGAGGGCTTGTATTTCGCAGCAGTGTCCCGGCCAGCAGCTGCGAGGCAGAGAGGCAGCTTGTGATGCCAAATTCCCGGGAGCCCCGAGCTGCAGAGGAGTTCAGGGGCCAAGAGAAACCCCGACAAGACAGCAAGGCAGGAGAAAAGGGGAGTGCAGGGTGGAGGTCAGGCCCTGGCTGAGCTGCTCCTCTCTGCTGGCAGGAGGCAGATGCACACGATCAATGAGAGAACCTGAGAAAGGATCCCTGGGCACTTCGTGGGGAGGGAGAGCCTTATGCCTCAGGAAGAGCCCTCATGTCAATTTGCATTTCCTAGCATGGATATACTGGGCCCTCAACCCTCATCTGGGGCAGGATTAAAGCACCATGTTGGAAATGAACTTGTCCCAGCAGCTGTTTTGGGTGGGTGAAGGGGGCCAAAAGTTTCAAGGCTTGCAGGAGTATGTATAGTGGCTGTGGATACTTGAAGGAAGTGAGATGCTCCGGAAAGGTGAAGACCAAGGACTCTTCCTTGGCTTCCTCAATGCATGATTTTTGCAGCAACTTAGGGCATGTGTCAGCCTCTGCATTGGAGGCTTTTGTCTGCCTCCAAGGAAGTCTGATCCATCTTATTGGTGTTTCCCACAAAATAGGATTTCTCTGTATAGAAGAACTGAGAAATAAAGCAGCAGTTTGGGCAAACATCTGGGAATGTCTCTTTGGGCTCTGCCGAGCGTGTGATACCTGATTTTTTTTTTTTTTGTTTGGTTTTTTTTAAAATTTTTTACAGAGCCTGGCATTTAGAGTCCCAGAAAAGAGTGACGAATCTAGCCCTCAGCAAATGGAAGCATATTGACTGCAGAGACAGCTGGGCTGGAGTGCCTCTGGCACCCCTGGGATCCATTTGTAGGATCATTGGATGCATCTCAAAGTAGGAGCTGGTCCTTGTACACTCTCCTGTTGGGATGTGAACCTGAAAGCACCAAGACTGACCCTGATGTGCCTTAGTGTGTGAGCCTGAAGCACTGCCTCTTTAGTCTCAGAATCAGGGAGGCAAAAACTGTATATGGATTGACAGGACATTTCCAGAGCCTTGTGCTCTGCAGTACTGCTCAAGCCACAGTCCTGGAGAGCCGAAGGGGAAACTGAGGCCAGGAGGAATTTGGACTGGAACATCTAGACTGAGTGTGGAGCTTAGATGTCCAATGCCCAAACTTCCAACTCCAGGAGCTGTGTGGCTTTCTCAAGGATGAAAGTGAAGTCTGGCTTGTGCAGAGAATAAATCCTAGAGCTATGCATTATCCCCAAACTCATCAATAATTTTCAGAAATGTTGAATCTCTGTCAGGACTTAGCCCTGCCTGCTTGTCTCCTTTGTCCTCACTGGGTGCTGGACAGAAGGAATTCTGATTTACCTGTAATCTGTCTCTTGAGAAGTTTTATTGCCCCAAAGCCTCTACCTTGGGCTCAGCCACTGGGGGCTATGACCCTCTCTAACCAGACTGGATCACTGGTGGTGACCTAGTGATTTCTCAAGGCCAGTCCCTTTGGGGCCTTCAACATCTGCTCAGCCTGGGGGATCCCTGGCACAGGGGAGACCAAGGCTTTTCTTGGCATCAATTGCGGCCTTTGGGATGTGCAAGTGGCATCAGGCAATTGTGTTATTTACTAGAGAGGGAAAATGTCCTGGGTCTCGGGGCTTGGCAGCAGATCTGAATCCCTCTGGGTATCAGAGCTCACTGGCAGGGGACTCTGTGGCACTGTGCAGGACTGGCATGGCAGTTTTATTGCTTCCCTATGGAGACAACCTGTCATGCTCAGGGCAGGTGAGCAGGCTCTGCCCCACATCTCTTGTGTGACAAGAGGCAGGAGAAGAAGCTCAGGCGTATTCTGAAGAAGGGGAAAGGCAGCTGCAGTCCTGTGGGACAGGAAGGCCCCCTGCCCGAAGGCAGCCTCCCGGCCCCGGCTGGCCCCAGCCCTCTCTCCCTCCCTCCTCTCCCAGCTCCTCCTAACCACAAGGACTTTGGTTGATGGAGCTGGCGCCAGCGAGTTCCCTGAAGAGTTCAGAAGTCAAGAACTGAGGCAGGTACTGGGAGGGGGGGGAAACCCGACCCCAGCGGGCAGGCAGGGCTGGGTGGCGGTGGGGGCAGCCTGGCTGGGCACCCGCCGGGCATGGGGCCGAGGGGCGGCTGTGGGTTGCTGCTGCCGCCCGCCTTCCCCTGTGGTGGTGGGTGTGGTGATAGTGACGGAACTTGGGGTATCACTGCAGGGTTGTGGCTTGAGTGAGGGTGACAGGAACCCACAAGGATTGATGTGAGTGTGTGTGCGTGTCTGGGGGTGTCTGAACACACGGGACTGGGGTGTGTTGCTGCCTGCTTGGGAGTGACTGTGGGTGTGAATACTCACAGTTGTGAAGGTGTGAATGAGACCGTGTGTCACAACTTGTGTGTGCGCAGGGGGCTGTCACTGTGTGTGTGTGGGGACGTTTGAATAAGCGCACGAATGTGCAAGAGAATGTGTGGGACTGTGAGCATGGGTGTTTCTGAGCTCGTGTTTGTGAGCCTGTGTGCAACACTGGGAGTGTGGGGATAAGGATGGGATGATGGAGCTGGTGATGAGTGAGGAGGCGTACCTGAGTGCACAGACCCGACTTTCCGTGCCAGCGCCATTTGTTTAGTATGGGGGATACCCCAGAGCAGGCTGTCCTGTGGGGTCCCCACGGTTCCTTGTGGACACTAAACCACGGGCAGGCTGAAGACGGGAAGGACAGCCTTTGCCCCAGCCAGGGAGGAGAGGGCCTGGAGGGCCGGTCACAGCCCGTAGCAGGAAAGATTAGGCGGGCAGAGCACAAACTATCTCGCAAAACCCTGTCCCCGCGGCCGGGAGCGCTGGGTCGCACTGGGAAGAGCCGCTCGGCAGCAGCGGGAGGGCAGATTCGAGGGGACGGCAGTGCCCGGTGCCACCGGCGGCTCTGCCCCGGCCCGACTCTGGCACCGACGGGCCAGGGCAACAAGTTTTACAGAAATTGCAATAGCGGCTTTAATTTTCATGTTGTTTTAAACTTTTAGAATATTTTTGTGTATATATATATTTAATTATTATTTTTTTAAACGAAATCACTCATCTCCCCGCGGGCAGGCGCGGCAGGGGCCGGCGGCAGCAGACGGCGGGGTGAGCAGCGGCGGGTGCCCCGTCCGCCGTGTCCCCTGCCCCGTGGGGCGCAGCCGGGGCCTGCCAGCGTCCCGGGGGAATGAGCCCGGCCCCGGGTTCTCCGGGGGGAGGTGTGCTCTAGAAGCCCCTCGCCTCCTCCCATCACACCCTTTCCACGAGTCCGGGCACTTGTGGGGTGCTCTCCTCAACGCCCCCGTGTCTCTGCTCTGGGGTCTGGTGGTGAAAGAGCCGCCTTTTCCGCGGCTTTTTGAAAGGTGCTGACTTTTGAAATTGAGAACACCCTCGCGGAACAAAGGGGCACGGCGGGTCTGGGACCTCACCAGAAGAGGAGCCTCCGGCTTCAGCCCTCGCTCGGGATGAGCTGCAGCCCTTGGGGATCGCAGCCTAGGCTCGGTTCTCCGGCGGGGGCTGGCAGCCAAAATCCCCCTTCCCAGCAGTCTGCGGCCACAAACTCCGAGACCAAACGTCCCTGCTCTGCCGCCCCGTATCAGCCACTATTTCATTCCCCAACGTTCTGCGCTCACCCAGCGCTCATTTTATAAGGCCGAGAAGGGAGGTGATTTTTTTTTCTTTTTTTTTTTTTTTTTTCCTTTTTTTTTTTCTTTGCGGTGGGGGTGCGAGAGGGGGCTGGGGAAGAAGAAACTCCTCTTGTGTGCTCTTCTCTGCTGTCATTCACTGGGCTGCTCTCAGCATCCAACCAATGGAGAGTGAGGGCCTGCAGCAGTAGGCCCTGGGTAGGGTGATTGATGGGCAAGCGGGGCGGCGGGCGATCGCACTCACAATCCGCCGCGCTCCGCTCCGCGGGGCTCCCGGTTCCCCACCGCCCGCCGGAGCGAGGGGTCCCCGGGGCACCCTTGTGTGTGTCTGTGTGTCTGTGTGAGAGGCTCCTGACGTGTCTTGGTGTCTGGGGGTGCTGGGTCTCATTGGAGCGGGACCAGTGTGCGTGCCTGGGGTGTCGATCTCGGCTCCTGGAAGCTGTTGGGTGTGTTTGGTGCGGTTGTGTCTCCAGTGTCTGTGTCCTGTGCTGGGCACGGCTGTCGCGCCCCAGGCTGCGGGGTGTTTCACTCTTGTACCTGGGCTGCGCATGGCTGTGCTGGTGTGTCTTCGGGCTGAACGTGTGGCTGCCGTGTCCCGGCCTCGCGTGGCTCTGCTGGCGTTTCTTGGGGTGCTCTGCCGTCGTGCTATGGGACTGAGCGCGTAGCCGGCGTGCCCGGGTTGTGCGCGGCCCCGTTGCCGGTTTCGGGGCGGTGCGGGGCTGTGCCGCCCTGCCCGGGCTGGAGCTCCGGCCCCGCAGCCCGAGCGGCGGCATGGAGCACCTCGGGGCTCACCACCTGCACCAAGGGCAAGCCGAGCCCATCAGCTTCGGCATCGACCAGATCCTCAACACGTCGGAGCCGGGCAGCTGCATGGTGTCGCACCCGCGGCTGCAGGACTCGGCGGACTACGGGCTGGGCTGCATCGTGGGCAGCGCCTATAACACGGTCACGGGTGGCTACGGGGCGAGCGGCGGCGCGGCCGGAGCCTACACCGGCACCTCCTGCAGCATGGGCGGCCTGCCCGGCTCCTACAACGTGAACATGGCGGTGAGCATGAACGGCAACACCTTGAGCTCGGCCGGCGGGGTGATCCGCGTCCCGGCCCATCGCCCCGTGGCCGGCGGAGTCCACCAGCCCCTCTCCGCCGCCGTGCCGGCAGTGAACGGCATGAACAGCCTCACGGGGCTCACCTTCCCCTGGATGGAGAGCAACAGGCGGTATACAAAAGACAGGTTCACAGGTGAGTTGTGCCACCGGGACCCCCTTTTCTCTCTGCTCCCGCTGCCCCGCTTCTTCCCCCGCCGCCCGGCCTCGGCGCGGCAGCCGCTGCCCGCAGGGGTACGCAGGATCCAGCCGGGGATCTCTCCGGCCAGGTGGAGAAAGCAGAAGGGGTTGTTCTGGGAAGTTGGTCCTGGAGGAGGCCAAAAGCAAGACGGGGTGGGAAATGAGGCGTACTCAGTGACCCCTAAATGAGTTGTGTTTCCTTTTGTTTGTTTGTTTTGATATTTTGGTTGGTTTGATTGTTTGTATATGTGGGTGGTTTTCTTTTGTTGTTGTTTTAGTTCTCTTTAATTTATTTATTTGTTTAGTGTAGGTTTTTTTTACATTTTTTTTTTTCCCCGCGATACGGTTCGGCAAAGGCGGGCAAGGAGGAAAAGGGATGGTAAACTCCGCACACGACCTCTCGCCAGTCCCGGGCACGGCTGCCCAATCCCTGCCGCCCGAGCCAACACTCGGGGAAACTTTCCTTCAGAACCGAGAGTTATTTGGGAAGCTCTGCCGGGCCGGTGGGAAGGCAGAGAGGCTGCCCCGGCCCTGGCCCTGGCCTGCCCAGGAAGGCTGTCCCGTTGCTTTCCTTAACCGAGCTGGCTTTCCCCGATTGCAGGTTTCGGCTCAGTCTTTTTCCCCACCAAAAGGGACTTTTTGCAGAGCCGAGCAGAGCGGGGCTCGGGCTAGAGCCGCTTCCCGGCCTGGCTGCCGTTTCCAGGTGTAGCTGGACTCGTCTTTCGGCACTAACAAAGCAAAATCTCAAACGAAAAGAAATAAATAAAGACGCGAACAAACAAACAAACAAAAAGAACTAAATCACAACGGGGGAAAATTAGCACTTCTTCCCGAGAGTGGAAACCGAGGTCAAATTTTTGAGAGTTCCCGTTTAATTTCGACCCGATGGTGCTGAGTTCGGGCACGGCCCTGGGTGGATGAACGGGCTCTTCCCCTGGCAAGCAACTGAGTGGATTTCACTCAATTTGTTCCTGACTTAGACACAATGTGATTTTTCAAATTGTATTTTTGTGGGGTTGGAAAAAAAAGAAACAAAACCAAACCCAGACAAAACCATATATATTTAAAACAAAACAAAACAAAAGAACAAACAATCAGAACATGAAGTCGTAAGAAGTAAAGTCCGGGACTTTACTTGCCGTGTACGAGGCCGGGGCCGATGGGGTTAGCGTCGCGCCTAAACGAAATTATCCCGAGCTCGTTTGGCACGGAGCGCGGAGCCCCGGCCCGGCGCCAGGACCGGCTGCCGCTGCTGACCCCCGTTCCCCGGCAGGCCCTCGGCCGGGCAAGCGGCCACCTTCCCCTCCGCCGGAGCCGAGCGGTGCCCAGCGGGTGCCGCAGCACCAGGAAAGGCCGCCGGGCCTTCCCGGTACGCGGGGCCGCCGCCGAGTTTTTGCCGCTCGTGCGTGGGCGTCGGCGGGGAAGCCGCGGCTTCGGAGCGGTGGGGGGAGGTCCCCAGCCCAGCGGCCGGGAGTCGGAGCCCCTCTGCTGATGTGTCGCTGCTTGCTTCTTTGCCTCTCATCCCCCCTCCTCCCGTGTCCCCCCCAGTGGCCCTCTCACCCTTCACTGTAACACGCCGTATAGGTCACCCCTACCAGAACCGCACGCCCCCCAAGAAGAAGAAGCCGCGCACCTCCTTCACCCGCCTGCAGATTTGCGAGCTGGAGAAGCGCTTCCACCGGCAGAAATACCTGGCCTCGGCCGAGCGCGCTGCCCTGGCCAAGGCCCTCAAGATGACGGACGCCCAGGTGAAGACCTGGTTCCAGAACCGGCGCACCAAGTGGAGGTGAGGACCGGGGGTCTCGGTGGGGCAGTCCGGGGGGACAGACCTCGCTGCCAGCAGCTCTGCCACGAGCACTGATGGTCCGCAGAGGCGTGCAAGCCCCGTGTGTGCGTGAATGTGACCGTGCGTGTGCATGTGGTGTGCGCACACCTGCGGGCGTGTGTAATGCGCGGTCAGTGCGAAAACCACGCGTGCCCGTGTGTTCCCGCACTCAGTGTGTGTGTGTGTGTGTGTGAGGTGCACAGGGCTGTGAATAAAAAACACAGCGAGTGTGGGGTGCTGCGGGCCGTGGATTACGCGTGTGTGCACACCGGACCTGCGTGTAAAAACGTGTGCGGGTGTGCCGCGGGGACAAATGTGTGTGCACACACACGTGTGTCAGTGTCACCAGAGGGTGCGGGAGCCCCCGGCCCGGCTCTATCGGAGTCCAGGGCCCTGCTCAGCGCGGAGAATTTCGTCCCCGCGGGGTTCGCGGCGCCTCCTTGCCCAAACGCTTTCTTTTTGTTCTGCTGTCGGGCGTGCCGGTAAAGCCGGAGAGGAAGAGAAGGCTGGGCTCACACGGAGCCTCCAGGGCTCCATCGCAGTGACCCAGCCCCTCCCAAGCTGCACGTTCCCGGGATGTTCCCGAGGGAAGCACCCCAGCCCTGAGAACACCCCCTGCCCTGGGCTGGGAACAGGCCTCCTGCGGGGGCAGGACGTGATGGGCAAGGGAGAGCTCCCTCAGAGAGCAGAGAAGGTGCGTGCTGAGCTGCTGGGTGCTGAGCACTGGGTGTTGGAGGACAAGCAGGTTCTTCAAAATGGGGGGAAAGAGCTTCCCCAGAGTCTTCCCCGGGGTTAATAGGACTAAGCCTGACTATGCTGAGGTTGGGTAAGAAATGGGGGTCAAGGAATTTAAAACCAAGAGGGTGTGTGAAGCCTCAACGACAGTGAGCTCTTCCCCAGAGAACCCATGCTAGAGCAATTCCCCAACTGTTAGGAAGTCTCTAGCTGGAGTGATCTCTGTTGGCCAGAAACAGAATCCTGGAGGAGGAACAGTCCTGCTGTGGCCTGCAAAACGGGGTCAGCAGTGTCTTCTAACCAGGTTTCCTAAGGAAGTGAGGCAAATCCATCTGTCAATACTCTTTGCGTCTGTTGGCTAAATTCAGCCTCTTTTGGCAGAGGTGCAGAGGATACAAACCTATTCACGTGTTTTACAAAAAATAGCTGGGTAAAGAGAAACAAAATCCTGCTTCTGCCTAAGGGAAAGGCTGCAGCCAGACCTCAGCTGTAATATTAGACATAAGAGAATCTCTGGCCTGAGCCAGAGGGACACAGGCATGTAAGTTCTGTCTGTATGCGTCTGTGCCTGCTGGGTGCTGTGATGGAGATGTGGGTGCTCCTGGCACTCAGCTTACTGCCTCAGGGCTCTGCACTGGGCTCTGCGTGGTTCCTGGGGCACTGGGAGCTGGAAGGAGCAGCTGCAGGCTTGGCTGGAATGAGGCAGTGGGAAGTATTCAAGGAAAGAGTTGCTATAAGCCCTCTGAGCAATTTAGCTGCCTGAATGCAGGTTAGGGAAGAGTCTTGCCCTTGCCCCTTACCTGGTTGTCTCTGTTGGAGTAAGGTGGTGTGTGACCCCCTCCTCAGATTTGGGCTCTCGCTGTGGACTCAGCTATTTACAGGCAAGTATGAACCTGGAAATCCCATTATGTGAATCCCTGACTAGACCAGCTTCTTGCAGCAGGGAGACACTTGGGAGCAAGGTGCTCAAACCGTGGTGCTCCTGATCGCCCTGGACTTGGGGTCCCTCCCTCCTCCTGGAATGTCTCATTGTGCAGGGACTCATTAAATATTAATTGAGGCAGAGACTGATCTGCTCCCCTGGTTGGTGCAGCTCTGAGTCTGCTCTTCCTGGGATGTCTGATGCGAGATGTTGACACAGTGATTGGAACAGGGACTGAGCCCCCAGCTACCTGCTCCCAGGAGGGAACACTGGCCATTTTTCTGGAGGCTTGGGTGCCCAGAGGCCCATTGCTAGCATCCAACCCCCAGCCTGCTTCCCCTTTGGGAGCCAGGGACTCTGTGCTCGGAGGTGTCACTGTGGAGGTCAGAGATGCCACTTCCAATTCCCATGGCCAAAGACGATGAGACATCTCACATCCCTCTGAGCTGCTAAATTAAAAAGCTGCCATTTCCTGTGACACTGGTCCACTGAAGCTGCTGAGAGAATGTCAGCTGAGCCTGGGAGTGTGAGGGAGGGAGGGGATGCTTTGGGAATCATCCTGGGACCAGCACTGTGAGTTGCTCCCAGGTTTTCCCAGCAACATTAATAGAAGTGCCAGGTGAGTGCAAGTTGCAGACTTTAGACCGACCTGCTGTCCAAGCAAGCAGGAGTGAGGTTTCCATTATGGCTATAAGAGGATTCAGGCTATTTCCACCTATCCTATTCTCTACTCCCAGGCTCCCAGAGCCAGGGCCCAAACAATGCTGGAAAGAATCCCTTCTGACCCCCTAACACCCTCTCCTTGGGGATCACCTCTTCTGATGCCATACCAGGCAGATACATGTCCAAACTGTTCTGAAAAACATTGTCATTCACCCTTTCCAGATAGCATACTCTATGCTTTGATTTTTCTTACTGCTAAAAACTGAGTTTCTAGTGTTTAGCTGAAAATTTGCTGCCTGCCATGAGAATGTTTTGCCTTCATCCAAACTCTCAACAGCTGGTCACCACAGTGTGGCAGACAAGATGGCAAACCTGGATGCTGGAAGGGGATGTGCAGGTGACACTGCCCATCTCCCAGTGCCAGTCACTGTCTCACCCCATCCTGCTCCATACCTCTTCCTGGGGTTTTGCATGCTCGGCTCTTGGTGCAAGACCAGAGCATGTTTTCAGAGGACTGCAACTTTTGCAGTGCTGGTGTGTGACGTTTTAGGTGTTTTGTCTCTGTTTCTTTTTTTTTTTTTTTTTTTTTTTTTTTTTTTTTTTCTTGTGGACAAAGAGTAATCCAGAGCTGTGGGCTGCTCCCAGCTCTCTTTGATCAGTGCAATTTTTGTCGAGGCCAGTAAGACAGACAGAGCCAGTCCCCTGTTTATGGGATTTGCTGGCCATTTGTGCAGGGGATGTGGGACCATGCCATGGCAAAGCTCTTTTCCTACCCCTGCCCTCCCACATCATGAGCACACAGCACAATTTAATCTCCCTGGAGATGCCCTTCCCTTGCTTCCCCAGGCCCCCCTGACGGCTCCCTCTCTCCTAGGAGGCAGACAGCGGAGGAGCGGGAGGCTGAGCGGCAGCAAGCAAACCGCATCCTCATGCAGCTGCAGCAGGAAGCCTTCCAAAAAACCATCAACCAGCCCATCCAAGCAGACCCCATCTGTGTCCACAACTCCTCTCTCTTCGCCCTCCAGAATCTCCAGCCTTGGTCTGATGATTCCACCAAGATCACCAGTGTCACCACTGTAGCCTCTGCTTGTGAATAAGTCTGGCACTCACTGGTGGCACCTACACCTGCCAGTGGGACACAAGGCATCCCTGTGGGGCAGGTAGCAACTCTGTTTCTCCCTGAGGAAGGCTGGAACGCCCTGATCCTCTGGCCACCACAGTGTCCTATGTATCCAGCTGGGGAAATCCCCCACACAGAACAAAAAGAAGGAAAGCCACCCCAAAAACTCTCCTCAGCCATGGAGTTGCTTGAGCAGCAATGCTGTCTCACCTCCCCCCAACCCCTTTGTTCTCTTGAAAGTCTCCAGTGTCGACCCTGAACTTGCTGACGTGCTGCCAGACAAAAGCCCAGCCCTGACAGACACAGCCGCCCGTGTTCGTCCAGCTGGGCCAGAGGAAAACTTCCTTAGGATTCTACTGGTGACAGTGCAAAGCCTGTGTGCACCCTTATATATCCATATACATATATATGTCGATATATATATATATGTATATATGTATTTTGGACTGATGGCTTGAAAGCAAAGGAGGAGGCTCCCTGGGAAGCACGTCTCTGCTGTGAGCCTCCTCGGGCTGTCTGCACCGGAGACATTCGGGGATGCAACAAATGGAGGGAACAGCAGCAATTTCTGCTTGTGCCAGATGGGAACCCTTCAGATCTCACCTCGCTGTCTCTCCTCCTCTTTTCATTAATTTTTTCTTGCGAGGGGGGAACAAGAGAAGGATCTGACAGACTCCTGAGGACGGTAAATATGATATCTCAATTGTATGAAGAGCCCAAACAGTCCCTGGCTGCCACGGACTCTGTGCCCATCAGCGAGTATTTTAATAATGAGAAGACTTGGGTGGCAGTTTGTGGGGGTAATGCCGTTTCTTTCCATGGAATATTTCCATATAATTTGCAAAATGTTGTCCAATGTTTTATTTTATCAGTTTCCTGTTAGAAGGCAGTTCCTGAGAGCAAAAAATTGATTTCATTCTCAGCTGTTTAACTTAGTGTTCTTTTAATTGTACCAAGAGAATGAGACACAATTAAACAAAGCACTTCTAGCAAATGCCAGGAATATATAGATATATATATATAAACAGTATATATTTTTCAGTTACTTATAATCTAAAACAGTGCTGCCAATTTAAGCAGCTAGTACAAGCAAGCAACCAGAAAACCTATTTTCAGTGAGATTTTTAAACACATTCGTTTGTTTGCTTTTTTTGTTGTTTTTTGGGGGTTTTTTGTTTTTTTTAAGTTATGCACTTACAAGGTGTTTTATGTGTATTCATTTTATAAAGTGCTTGTGTAATTTATGTGGAAATGAAAAAGAAAATAAAAAAAATCTCCAGGGTACTGAATAAATCATTTAAAGCCTTGCTGTTCCCTGTCTATTAGTTCCCCAAGATGAGACAGCGTATCACAACTACTGCTGAAGCCTGGGTTATTTTTTTTATAATGAAAATAGGGTTAGCATTTCCATTTGGCTTTGCTCAGGTCCACTTGGCTTTGGAAGCTCCAGATGTAATATGATGTGTTTTAATCCCTGGTCCTATAAATTTTCAGGCTTCAACTTGAAATCTTTCTGGGGGGTTTGCTGGGGGTGGCAGGGACTCAGGATTAAACTCATGTGGAATAATTTATTGGATAAGACTTTAGAATGAGGTATCACCTGGCTGAGGCAGATCTACAGATATTTGTGTCTGAACCTGGGTAAGGAAAAGGGAATTTGAATATGAGGAAACATGAAAGAGTACATTTTAGGGACAATCTTGCAGGGGTTTATTCTGGGGACACTGCTTTCCATTCGTACTCAGCCTTGCTGCAGGATTTGTCTCCAGCTTGGCAGACTCTTCTCAGAGGAAAATCAAACCAGTGGGAAAACTCACATCAGCTTCCTTGGGGGAGACTCCCAGCCTGTGGCTGGCTTCAGCCTGGTGTTTCCTTCCAGCACTGGGAATTTTTGGGCAGAGGGTGTTGGAGGATACAACTGGAAAGGGCAGGCAGGCACGAGCAGTGACAGGGACCCCCTGACGTGGCTGCCTGTGGGACATCTGCAACAAGATACCCCAAGCCTTTGATACCTGGGGGGTGACAGTGCTCTGGGAGGCTCCTCTGGGTGCAGCATTGCTGGGGAGTTTGTTAAGGGAGCATTTGAATAGCCTTCTTCATCCAAAATCTGCTGTCGTGGGACTGGGCTGAGAATTTATGGTGCTGCAGGTTTTTCCCATTCTGCAGTCCAGTGTGTATGAGAACACAGAGAAACATCTGCAGCAACGGAAAGAAAAGAAGCCAGAAACAAAAAAAACAAATTGATAAAACACAGGAAAATATGAAACTTGAAGAACATGCATTTTTGGAAATATCTTTAAGAGATGACACTAAAAGAAAACAATTTGTATTTTTTCCAACCTAAATTTCAGGGAAGGCTTTTGTTTAAATTCTATTTCATATTACAGTCAGATTTTTTGATTCGGATTAAGCTTATTATTTAACACACACCCAACTTTGTCTGCAAAGTTAAACTCCTTCAGGAAGCATAGCTGTGTAAAAATTTTTAATGGTTTACAGTTTGTTGCAGTGTATATTTTTGTTTTCAGGGTTTCTGCATAGGAAAAAGCATCAACCATAAAATAAAAAAATAATATTAATAATAATAATAATAATAATAGGAATCACTTTATATATTAAAACTGTTTTCTCTTTTATCATTATGACACATAAATATTGCGTTAAAATTAATAAAATTTAATTCTAAGACAGCCATTTCATAATATCCACTTTATTCAATTGATAATCCAGTGAAGTTGAACACAATATAATGTTCATTTGAGGGAATACGTTTAGATAGAAAATTTGACTATACCTTGTGTTCAAAACTGGTGACTTCCGCTTTTCCCATCATTCTTTCCCATTTAAAATGAAAAAAAGAAAAAAAAATAAAAGACCAAAAGTGAAAAAGGAATCTCAGTATGAAATGAGACTATATGTTACATTGGAGCCAGAAAAACAGTTGCCTGGTCTTTCTTGTCCCTGGAAAAATTGCTTCTGGAGGAGTTTTCTCTTGAAATATTTCTCTTGGTTTCATTTTAAAAATTGGTTTAGTGGCAGAAGGTGTTTTTGATATCTGCATATGTGCTTCCAGTTATTAATATGATGATTTGTACCTAGACAATAAAAGTTGTCTGAAATATGATGGAATTAAATCAATAAGTAATGACATGAAACAATGACACATAATGTTATGTTTTGTAGACTGACATCACCTCGGCTGTATCCTGGGGCCATCCATATCACATTGAAGGCTGATTTAATTTTTTGCATTATACTTATTTGGGAGCAGGAATAAAATTGCATTAAGATGCCTTGAAAGTCATTTCCCCCTTCCTCCGCTCTCAAAATAAAGCAAATCCCAAACATGAAATGGGAGTCAGGGAGAAATGTTTTTCTGCCGTTTGCCTGTATCTGGGAAATGCAGACCAAGGTAGAGTGAGTTTGGTCTGGAGGGGACAAGCAGGGGCATCAGAGGGGACTGAACTGTGGTTGTGCTCATCTCTCTCACCCACAGCACTGCCAGGGATCGAGAGCTATCATTCCTTTGGGCTGGATGTGCTGAGCTTTCAAAGGTGAAATCTGGAGGGGGAAAAACAATCTTTGCACGAGCAACTGGAGTATGAAACATCTGTGTGTAGCTGGAGGAGACGGAGCCCTGTGGGATGGGCTGTGGTTGTCTGGGTTTGGTCCCAGCTCAGCAAACTGTCAGGGCAGGAGGGAACCAGAGGTCTGGCCCCCATTTAGCCAATTAGTTGAGCACATGAGTCATCCAAACAAGGATCAGTTGGTTTATCTCTGCTGGGGGATGGCCCACGGTCTTTGCTGGAGCACCTTGAGCAGAGCTGCAGTTGTGCTCAGCACTGGCCAGCCATTGGATCCCTGCAGTACAAGCTTCTCTTGGGCTGCATTACCCCATCTATATGGCATTTGTTATGTATTTAAAGTTATTTCTGCTGCAGCAGCAGCATCAGTGAGAGTCACCTGTATGTAGCATTTGCTGGAGAAAGACTGAGGCGAGTGTTCATGTCCTCTAATGATTTGTATAATTGATAATGAAAGGAGGCACTGACCCAACAAACACCCAAATGCAGGATAACTTTCATTATCTCACTGAGACTGTTGATTGGTGTTTTTGAATGTGCTGCTGATTAACCAGCCCACTGAATAGGAGCCTGAAACGGGGGCTGCAGCCTCAGCACGGCGGCAGCAGGAGCCCAGCCCAGCAGAGCAGCCCCTCCTCGCTGAGACCAGCTCACACACACTCGGGGAAAGAGGGGCTAAAAAACCCAAACCAACCTCTGACAAAACTGAAAATGGCTTTGCTGAAAACTCTTTGGGTTACAGTAAAAAGCCATTCCTCTCTGGGGTTCTGGGACAGCTGGAACTTTTTGAATTAATCTTTTTTTTCCCTTGCCAGGAGCAGACTGGCTGAGTGACACTGATTTCTTTGTGCAGCAGTCAGCTTTGATGGCCACTAGTTTAAAAAACGTTTGTGAAATAACATTTGGAATTATCAAATTATCCTGGATGAAAAAAAAATTAAATGAGGTGCTCTTAAATTTGGGGAAAGAAGGTAGGTTTTTTAAAACAAATATTAAGGGAAGACAAAAGCATACAAAGCTATAGATTGTCAGAACAAACCTCTGTTGGCGTCACACCAGACTGGTTTTTTTTAGATCTTTTGTTTGTGCAGCTAACTGTGATTCTGATATTCCTTAAATTATTTTTATTGTCTCTGTAACAGTAGGAAATTTGTTTGATGGGTCAGCACTTATCCAAGATTAGGACAGAAGTTTTTCCTCCTATTCCTTTCCAGTAACTGGAAGCTCTTTGTTACTGATAGTTTTAAATTAGTTCTATACATTTATTCAAGTCACACCTAAAACAGTATTCAAAAGTTGTATTAGTTTTGTTTGTTTTTTCTGACAGCACCAGAATATTTTAATTTTTTAAGTGCAGAAAATAATTTTTGATTTCTTTCCGTTTTTATTTGTGTTCACTTTTTGTTGTTGTTGTTGCTGCTAGCTGTGGTAAGCGTGGTGCTGGCCTCAGCAGCTTTCAGCTCTGTAAATCCAGGTCACACACCAGCCCCAGCCAAACCTCTGAGTGCTGAAGGTGAGCAATCCTCTGATGCAGAGAGCTGGAATCCCCTGCCCTGTCCTTCCCTGGGGCTGCAAGTTCAGTACTTACCCTCAGCTCAGCTGTTCTTTACCTTTCTGCTTTCAAGAAAAAAATAAAATGAGCAGAACTGAGGAGCTCATGCTCTGGTTTTCAAGCAGGAGGGAGCAAAGCTTGAGAAAACTCGTTCTCTCGTTGCCTGTAAAGAATGTGAACCCGCTGGTCTGAGCACTGCAGTTAACTGTCTGTCTTTCCTAGACTGCAACTGTCTAAAAATAACAAAGCAGTGATTAAAAAATATCAATCAATATATACTTTTTTTAACTACAGCTAGGAAGTGGTACTGAGATGGGGCCAGACGAAAACATGGAGCAAAGTTTTGTTTCCCAGGGTCTTCCCAGTCTCAGCCAGAGGAAATTTTTGGAAAGTCATTATGTTTAGCATTTTTTACCTGCTGTTGTGAGGTTTTAGGCACATGTCAGGACTCACCAGACTCTTCCTCTCTAGATATTTATCTAGAATGTATCTAGTTTGCAATGCCAATGCTCAGTGGGGGTTAGATTAGACCTGGGCTATCAGGTGTGTTGGACATAAATGTGCTGAAAGGCAGAGCTTGACCCCAGAACTCCCCATGTAGGGTGTCAAAGGGGAGGAAAGGGGTATGGGTGGGGATGGGGCTTGTTCAGGGTCATG
This sequence comes from Erithacus rubecula, assembly GCF_903797595.1. Lineage (NCBI taxonomy): Eukaryota > Metazoa > Chordata > Aves > Passeriformes > Muscicapidae > Erithacus > Erithacus rubecula. The sequence continues at coordinate 22,420,608 of NC_136660.1, read as the reverse complement.
GTGAGGAAGTGATCACAAGTGCACTGAGCTGTGGCCAGGCCTCTGTGCTCTCTCCCTCTCCAGCTGATCTGGCTGTTTTCACAGGAGAGCCTGGGGAAGAAGTGGGGCTGTTCTCTGAGGTCAGGCTGGGGGAGGAGAGGATAAAAACGAGCAAGGTCTGGGGAGCCATGATGTGCCACAAGAGTGCTCTTTTGAGAAGAGCAGAGAAAAGGCACCAGGTCTGCAGGCCAGAGGGGTTTGAGGGTAGCAGTGAGGGGCACCGTGGGCTCTGGTCTGGTGGGAGCCTGGCTTGGACAGAGGAGGGCTGTTCTCAAGCTGGGGCTATACCCAGCTTGCCTGGCCCTGCACCAGTGGTGTGCACTGGAGGGTCTTGCAGGGTCTGGAGATGTCACACCATGGGACTGCTGCTGGAATGGCAGCCCTGTGGCATCCTTGGTGACACAGTTGTGGAGCATGGTGGTAACTGCTGGGCTATATCTGGAGTACTTCCTTCCTTCCAGGATTAAGGTCCAGGAAGTTTTATATGCATTCACAGCACTATTGGCTGTGTTCCTCTGCTTTTGGAGGGACACCTGCAACCACAGAGGGACATGTCCCAGGCACCCTGCCCACTGACACAGCCACTGACAGGGGCAAGGGAGGGAGCCGTGGCAGGGACATTTCCCACTCACCTCCTTTCACACAGAAATGCTTGAAAAGATCTGGCTTTCACTTTGGGATGGAGTCAAAACAAATGTTGTAACCTTATCAGTTGTTATGACAGGTCTGAAACCTGCCTTTGCTGTGGCTCATACCACCACATTCAGAGCCAGGAGGTGGGATGTAGAGCACAGCATGCTCTCTGTGGAGCAAGGCACCAGACATCTGCTGGTGTACCCACCACTGCTCCCATGCATTGTCCCTCCAGACTCGGTCCTTTGAAGACCTAAGGATCTGAGCAGAGCCATCTCACACACCACAGGCAGAAGGCAGACTTGTAGCAGTCAGCTGAGGGAATGCAGATCCCCTGCTTGGACCCCAGGGTGCACAAGTGTGCCATTCCCTGGGGAAACACACCACAGCCCTGGCAGGGAAAGCATGGAGACAGGCAGAGACACACCTGTGATGTTATCTGGAGGAAAGGATTTCCTAAAGGATTTCCTTGTAACCAGAGACACTGTCAAAAGAAGAGAGGAGTGAGGAGCTGTGTCCTGTTGCTGAACATCTCCCACATCTCAGGAGCCAGTTTCTCTCCTTTCTCTGCCAACAAGTGGGATTGCAGGAGGTAACTCCAGACTCACTCCCCTTCCTGGTTGAAGCCCCAGCTGTTGCTGATGGCTTGGCCCAAACTTGCTCTGGTGGGATAAGAGGAGACTCTCTCACACAAGAGATGGGGTGGGGGGGGACAGGATGAATATTGCTTGGCACTTCTGGAGATGCTGCACTGCATGGAGCTCACCTCACAGCACTTTTTTCCTTCCTTGTGTTCTGTCCCTCGTTTCAGTCTCAGAATCCTCCCACTCTATGAGTGTTTCCTAGATGGGAGCCAGAGAACCTCAAACCTCTCTGCAGCAGACAGAGACACTTGGCTGTCTGGTTCCCCCAGAGGATGGGGTCTAGGGCAGGATAACCCTTACTACAACTGCTCTGACACACATAGGGGTCAAATCCATGGGTGTTTCTCCCAAAATGCCCTTTCATAGGTGACCCTAGTGACCCACAGAGCTGGCCAGAACAGCAGGACATGAAACACTGTCCCAGTGACAACCTTTCAGGCCAGGGCTCAGGACCCACGGGGAGTTTAGGCAAGCAGGACCGGGAAGGACATCCTGCCCCTCTCCTGGGCTCCGTGCCGTGCGGGGGAAGCTACCGGGGCCATCCCTGCCCGCCCCGGGGGCCGCCCGGCAGCGATCGGCGGGCACCGAGCTCCATCTAGGGGTCAGCGAGCGCCTGGCGAGCCCAAGCGCTCGGCCCCGCCGGCACCGGGCACCGGGCAGGGGGGAGCGCGGGCACCGGCACCGGGCACCGGCACCGGGCAGGGGGGAGCGCGGGCACCGGCACCGGGCACCGGCACCGGGCAGGGGGGAGCGCGGGCACCGGCACCGGACACTGGCACCGGGCACCGGCACCGGGCACCGGCACCGGGCAGGGGGGAGCGCGGGCACCGGGCAGGGGGGAGCGCGGGCACCGGCACCGGGCAGGGGGGAGCGCGGGCACCGGCACCGGGCACCGGCACCGGGCAGGGGGGAGCGCGGGCACTGGCACCGGGCAGGGGGGAGCGCGGGCACCGGGCAGGTGTGAGCGTGGGCAGCCGAGCCCCAGCAAACCAGAGAATGCCTCAGACTGGGAGCACTGGGTGCTCAGGATGAAAGGTAACCAAGCCCAGCGTCGAGCGCCTCCAGGGGACATCGAATAATTTAGGTTGGGAAAGACCTTGCAGATCATGGAGTCCAACCATTACCCTGACAGTGCCAGGTCCACCACTAAACCACGCCCCTGAGCACCACAGCTACATGATTTTTTTTTTTTTTTTTTTTTTTTTTTTTTTGAGAAATTCAAGGGATGACTCCCCTCTGTTTAGTATTCGCCGCTGGGATTAGGAAGCCAGACTTCCATAGGATATCCCCTGTGCTGATGTTTCATGTGCTGGATGTTTGGGGTCACTGAGCAGTGCCAGGATGGGTGTGTGATGTGTGCAGGGCCACTGCAGGGGGTTGCAGCCACAATGAGAACATAAAGCTGAGGCCCTTGACTCTCTGAGCTCCAGCAAGACGTGGAGAAAGGCTCTGTCCCTCTCCTGGCTCCATCCCTCTCCTGGCTTCACACCCCTGGCTCATGGAGTGCAGTAAATACAGAGGACAAGCAGCTGGGATTTTTAAGCAGAGGGATGAGCTTTGATCAAAACAGGTGCCTGCAACAGCTCTCTAGGACAGCCAAGACACTGCTTGCATTCATCAAAAGAAAAAATACAAACCCATGAAACACTCAAGCACATAAATAAGGAACCAATGATTTTTGTCTTTGTGACAAAGTCAATACAGCTCAAGGAAACCACCTGTATTTTATTATCACATATTCATATGTTTAATGCCATTAAAAAAAGAGTCTGGGGTGAGCTGCAGGAAATCAAAGCACTTAATGGTGCAGACACAAACCTTCTCTCCTCCCTCCCCAAAGGTGATTTGAACCAGTTTAAGCAAATGTCTTTGTCTCTTAAAATAATTATGTGATTTAGAGGCATTTTTTTCCTGGCTTGCATCAAATGGCTCTAATGGGGTCTGCTTGTGTGTGTCTGTGTGTGTCAGTTTAACAAGTTATTTCTTTGTAAAGCTACATTTATAGCCCAGTATTCACCAGAAAAGCAATTCTCTATGAGAAGGGATTATCTGTATTTCACCATCACTTGGCATTTATTCCATAGAGCATTTACTAGTGAAATGGTGCCCAGAGGGCAGAGGCCAAAATGATCTAAAATGATATGTTGAACTTTGGGATAAACATTCCCTGGATGGTCTGTGAAATCCCTCTTCTTTGCCCAGTAGGTTTTGTCTCCTTTGGTTCAGTCTTGGCCACTCTCTTGGCCCTCCTCAAGGTCAGGCTAACCTCTGTCCTCCCTGCCTGTGTTCTCCTCATGGCCCTGCCCCAAATGGGATTTTCCTGGGACTGAGGAGAGCTGACAGCAGGTTCTGTCAGACTGGAATGGGGATCTGAAGGTGGGTTTCACACTGGCCACACTTGAGTGGCAGATATCCTGGATGGGTCCTCCCTTCTCTCTTTATCCAACAGAGACCTGCCAGTGTTGGGGAGAAAAGGGCTGTTTTGGAGGCTAGGTGAGCATGCAGGGAGCCAGACTCCATTTCCACCCCCTACCCCAGCCATGGCTGGGCCAGGTATCTGGGGTGATGCTGAGACTGCTCGCTAATGTACAAAAGAGAAAAACTGTGAAGAATCAGAAACAGCTTGAGTTTGGTAGGAAGGAGGGAAGGTGAATGCACAGCCAACCTGCTGTAGTGCCTCGTTTCCTGCAGTGAGGAGAAGGCATTAACTCTGTGGGACAAAGCCCTGATGAACCCTGCTTGGCACAGCCGTCAGTTCTGGTGGGGTTGCTGGGGAGCAGAGCACTGAGCCATGCTCCTTGGGGAAGACACTTGCTGAGTGAGCTGCCTCATTTATTTCTTGTCCTGGAGGGAGTGGGAATCTCCTAAGCAACTGAGCTGTGCCACTGAAGCAGCTAATTTCTCCTCACAGGTGTATTTGGCTGCTTCAGGTAAGGGTAGGATGAAATCTCACATGAATTATCTGTGCAGTTAGAGCATGAAGAGGGACAGAGGCAGCTCAGCAGCAGCCAGTCTTGTTTCTAAGAGAAAAATACCACCAGTACAGACAATAAGAGTGTGAGAGAAAGAGCTCAGCAGTTAAAGAATCAGGCTATTCATGGCACAAAACAAGCTAAAGAGATGGTCTGTGTCAGGGGAGATGAGCCCCTCTGGCTGATACAAGGAAAGAGATGGGCACTACCAAGAGGGGAGCCAGGAGGATGGGTGAGATGGTGCTGTCTGCAAGGTGCCTTGCCTAGCCACATCCCTCACCAGGCCATGGGATCCTGGAGCTGAGCTGGCTCCAGCAGCAGCAGCAGGACAGTTTCCTCCACAGGATACTGATGCAAAGGCCAGTGGCTCCCTGGTGCTCTGCTGGCTGCTGCAGCTCATGGGAGACCCCTCATGTGCCTGCAAAAGAAGCTCAGGGAGTTTCTGCTCCTGCAGTAGGATCAAGTCACTCCACCAAAGCAGGCAGCAACATTGCAAGAAAATGTTCAGGACTACAATCAGGAAAGTCTGGGTTCTTCTTCTATGCTAGGGCACTGGCTTTGATATGCAGCTCTCATCTTCCAGAACCACCTGGCTTGGAGCCAGGCTTTGCTAGGTCTGCCCAGGTGGGGAAGTCATCCAGAAACAGCAGAAGGAATAGGAAATGTTCCAGTGACTCAGGTGGGTGAGAGATTAATGCGCTTTGTGGCCACAACAGATCATTCTAAATATTGATCTGACCCACTGGATCTCCCAGGCACAGCATGTTTGACCTTTAGTTTGTGTTTCAGACTCCTCCTTCTTGACTCATAGCAAATCTCCTAGAGGGATACTAATATTTGGCTAAAGGGGCCCTGTAATGGACAACCTACCCATAAATACCAGCCCTACAATGCTTCTAGCATGTTAGAAGTTGCAATTTTAACCCCAAATTGCTTTGTGTCAAATCCTGAACTCATTAAGCCTTTTGTGTCTTTTCAAGGTTAAAGCAAAAGCTTTCAGTGGAAGTAGGTTTTGTTACCATGTATCTTAAATATTTTCTGGAGGAAGAAATCAGATCAATTCTTACATCCTTTGTGTCTGCAATAGCCATGATTGTAAACATCTGCAGTATGTCCTGATAGAAAGACACCAAGAAGGGTTATTGCCTTCTGTTGACTTCTCATCTCTTTACAAAATCAGAACAAACCACTCCAGCTCCTTGTAAATGGTGTCTCTGCTCCTGGCCTGTTGCTTGCTCACCCAGTGCTCTGACAGGACCATGTCTCTGCCCTTAGGTGGTTATAAGGGAGCTGAACATGTGGGTTTCCCAGGGGAGGATGAGACTCAGCTCCTTTGCTTTAGTCTGCTGCTGGGGTTACTCATTGACCCTGCACTAGGAAACTGAATTTTTGGGAATCATGGGTAGTCCAGGTGTGCAACAGTACAGTGACAGAAATGTAAGTATAATGGGCTCACTAAGGCATTTGTATTGGTCTGGGCTGCAGACTGGTTGCTGTAGGAAAGTGTGTGGGTCGATCCAGTCCTTTCCCTCCCCTGTAATCCATTCCTCAGGTGGTTATTCACTCACCTATTTTCCAATTAAAGTTTAATTCCTCAGTTTTCCATCTAGGGACACAGAGCTCAGGCATTCCCTGTCACCAGCAGCAGGGAAGTGTGGGGCTGAGGGATGGGCCCTTCCCATGGAAGCTCTGACACCAAAGTGTAAATAATTAATTCTGCTGTTTTAGGTGGGTTTTCTGAACCTGTCAGGCTGGTTTAGAGAACCCACCTGCATGGCCAGCCTGGCATGGACACAAGCACCTGAACATCTTGAAGCATCAGCAAATGCGACATGGCATGAAACCTGGCCTCAATTTTTTTCCTGGAATTGTGCATTTGGCTATTTCCACATCCCATTAAGGAGTTTGTTCTGAGGCCCTGATGGTACCTGCCTAAATGGGATAAGTGGCTGCACAGATCTGTGCCCTCTTTGCCCATCTCCTGGCCAGAGGGAGGAAATGCTGTGGGGAAGCAACCTCTGGACTGCAGCAATCCCAAATCAGTTGAGCAATACCCAGATTTACAGCAAAAAAAAAGTCTTTGTCCCCACATTACACAGTGGCCTGCAAGCTGCTTGTCATGAGGACTTCCCAGGACTGTTTTGCTGCAGCTTTCCAGGGAATTGAATGAGGAGAGCCTGGTGGTAGCAGCCAAAGTTCTCCCCATGCTCCAACCTAAGGAATGTCCCAAAATGGAGGGTCTGGCCCTGTCCTTGGAGTGCCAGTCTTGTCCCCTGCTCCTTCCTTACTCTGCTATAACACATCCTTCCAGCAAAGTGGTGAGTTATCTCAATTTTGCAGACAGCAGCACTCAGGGATAAGGTAACTAATTTGGGAAATAATCCTGGCTGTCAATTCCCTGAATGATTGGTGGGAGAGGCTTCAAAGCCCCACGCATGCTCCCTGCCATTCACTTGGACTCAAATTACCCTTTTATTTCACTTCCTCCTTGTTCTCATTGCCACACCACTCAAACTGAAATTATTCGCCTACAACCACGAACGCAGGGATATATCACCGGGAGTGCTGTAGGGCTGTCGCCATATATAATTCTCAGAGCTCAATATTTATAGAGCTACACAGGGCACAAATCATAGCCAGAAAGCCCGTGGAGCTGCAGAGCTAGGGATAAACTCCAGAAATATCTCAGGCCATCGCTCACAGGAGGCTGCCCGGCCGCCCTGCTGGCTGTACATCAAGCTGTAATGCCATCTGAGCCCGCGCCTGGTGCTGCAGTGGATCACAGGTCACTTCCAAGCTTTGCTTCCATAAATCCTGGGTGCTGCCTCTCAGCAAGGTTAGGGGCTGGGAGAACCCTGCTCTGAGTGCTCCCTCCTTCTGCTTGCTGCTGGTGACACTGAGCTGTCCCAGCACTCTCTGTGGGTGTTTGTCTTTGGGGTCTTGTCCTCCCTTCTGCCCCTCTGCTGTAGAAAGCAGAGATGAGAGGGAGGAGGGGTGTGCTGGATCTTGCAGCTCCACTGGACAAGCTAGGGGAGCTGACAGCTCCTCTGAAATGTCATTTTGCTGGGTTTTGGGGGAGTCTGAGGCCCTCTTCTTCTCACCCCTCAGGGTCACATTCTCCCTCATGCCCCAGTCCTGTGCAGGGCTGTGAATTTTCTCCAAATGCCCCACACAGCAGCTTACCTGCTCCCATAGCAAAGCCATGGTCATCAGTCCTAGGATAGGTAATTCAAGTCCGTCTGTCTGTCACTGCCTCTCTCCTCTTTTCCACCTTTTCAAAGCTTCTCCTTGTCTTGGGTGGAATTGATGCCTCACTGTGGATGAGGGAGTGGCTCATAACCAGAGCAGGCCCCAATGTAGTTCAGGGCTTTTGCATTGCATTTAAAGCCAATCCAAAGAGTGAGGAGCAGGTGAAATGAGTGTTCTGAAGATGCAGACTAATCCTTCCCCAGCTCTTCCCATCCTGACAGCTTCCACCCTCATGTGCTGGTGATCCAAAGGTGCTGCAACAGGTGGAGAAGATCCAGATGAGACCCGATGCAATGAGCAGCTGAATCCCCTCTGAAGCAGGGCAGCAGCAACCTGGTGCTTTCTGGACAAAGAAGTGCTGGGGTTTTGCCTGAGAAATCACCAGCCAGACAATTAATTTTATTTCTAAGCTGCATGTGATGGATTTGAGTTAACCAGTCTCTGGTTCTTCCCGCTCCCCCAGCAGCATGGCAGACAGACTCTGACATTTAAGCAAAATAAAATCCAACCCTAAGCATTAAATAAAACTCCCAGTGTGATGGGTTCGTGGCTTGCAGCAACATCTCAGCAGGGGCGTGTTAAAGCTGGTCTCCAGCAAGTGGAAGAATGAAGATTTGCAAAACCCTGACGAGGCAAAGCTCCTAAAATAACAATTGAATTAAACTTAATTCATTTTCACTTAATATCCTTATAGTGCCTTTAGCAAATGAGGCTGTTATTATTTTGAGGAGGAAAATGGGGAGGTGCAGTCTGGATGGAACTCACATCTCGTTACTGAAAGAAAGAAAACTTTGGTGGAAACAAAAAAAGCCACTGGAAGAAATGCAGATAGTTCCAATTCTCCACTTTGGATGAAACACCCCCATACCCATTCAGTCTCATGTTCTACAAGATAAGTCCCAGATTCAAAAGTTACCAAACCCACTTTTTTTTTAATTTTTTTTTTCTTTTTCTTTTTCTTTTTGCCAGATGCTGGAGGTTTGCTGGCTTAACCAGGGTCACATACCTGGTCACATCCAGAATCTGGGAGTGGTTGGTCAGATCCTTCCTTCCCTCTCTCTTCTCAGTTTTTGAACTTTTCTGCAACACTTGAACCCCAAATTCTCCTTGCTTGTCCTGCCCCTCACTAGCCTAGTCTGGAGCGCTTAAAGCACTGTTCTCACTTTTGTTTCCATGGTGTGTCAGCTTCCTTTCCTTGGGGAAGGCTGAGCTAACATCAGGACTCTGGCCCTGACTCAGTGGGGCACAAACCCAGAGTGGTCCTGTCCCGTGGCAGCCCTGGACACTATCCAGGACAGCCTTTGCCCACATGCCTCATTTCCAGACATGTCTTCCTGTTTGCTTGTGCCCACCCTTATTTCTACTGGGAGTGGGATTTGGCAAGCCTCTCACCACCCAGATTTGTCTTTCTCTGTTGGGGTTGCAGAACAGCATCCCAGAAAGGACATTCTGCAGCTCTTCCCCTCAGACATCCTAGCAAAGAGGGAATGTCTCATGATCCCACACTCCAGAGAGGGATGGTCAACTGAAGCAAGGAGCAAATGAACCTGAGGAACCATCCCAATCTTGCCCCACAATTTCCTTGCTCTCAAACCTCAGGCACTGCTGAGCAGAGGGAGCAAATGGCCATGCAGGCACTGAACTACACTTCCCAGTAGGCCACAGAGCAAGGGCCCTCCTGGCATGGAAAAGCCTCCATTTGACTTGCTCATGCTCCCTGGAGCTGGGGACAGCTGGGGGATTTTAGGATTTCAAGGCTTGCCAGCCGTTGTTCATTGCTGCGTAAGCAGCAGCAAGAACAGGCATTACAGCAAAATTAATTTCCCCTCTGAAGCAGCTCTCCTGTGTCACTGCTGCCTTTGCAGTGCCCTTCCCAGAGCTTGAGAAAATAGCCCAGACAGGCTTTGCAAGGTCTTGCTCGGAGGCAGGCTCCAACTAATCCTCTTTTGACAGACCTTTTTGTCTCTCTTACTCACAGAAACCTTTCTCTACCTGCCTTGGTTAGGGCAGCAGCTTAACTCTAAGAAAAATGAGAATAAACTTTCTTATTAAGACACAGCTTTTCAAAACTCTCTGTTCTTCCCATCAATTAGAACCAGATAATTTTAGGCTTATGCTAGGAAAATGAGAAGGTCCCTGGGACAGTGAGTATCCATCCTTCATGGCTACATCCCCTCTGCTGCCAACAGATGCTGCTGCTGCTCTCTCTTGCTGCCAGGCAAGGACAAGAAATATTCAGAGCCTGAGACTGCAGCAGGGACAAGATAACTTCACTGGGATATTTTCCAATAATCTGAAAATTTAGCACATACCTATCATCTATTTCTCTGCACCTTCCTGCTGCTAGCAAGCCAAACCTCTTGACCCTGATAGATTTTCAGAGCTATTCCAAAAAAATCCAGCTTTGCTTTCAAAAGCAAGGACTAATGGGAAAACAATTAGCAGTCATGGTGGAGTACTTCATCAAAATCAGATCATCAGGGTTTTGTTCTTTTAGAGCTTTGCATAGAAGAATATGAGATATGAAGAAGGACCAAGGAGTCTGAGCCAAGAACAGAGAGGGCCTCACAAGCAGCCTCTGCCAGGACACTGAGCACCTTTCAGGAAGAACTGCTGAACTCCTGTGCCTTGCTTTGGGGACACCAGCTAAAGAGGAGCAAGGCTCAGCCTGTGCTGTGCACACAGGCTCCAGCCATATTTGCAGATAGTGGAATATTTGCCCTGCTTCCCCCCTGAAAATTTCCCGTCCAAACCCTTTCTTTCCATGTCTCTGGAACATAATTCTCATCCTCCCTGCTGTAAAGAAAAGCCTAGAGAAAGTACCAAAATCAAGGCTGTAATACAGTAGAAAGAGGGTAGAAGGGCTGGGAAGTTTCCCCTGGAGTTCTCACCACTCCTTCAACTTTCTTACCACCAAACCCATTGTAAGAGGGTTTTGAGGAGGAGACTTGTCAACACTCCAAAATGAGGTGCTTCAGAGCCCAGCCCTAAATGTCTCACCCAGGCATCAGTTATATGAAATAGGAGGTCCTGGTGGCGGAACCAAGATATCAGTTGATTATTATTTCTTCCCTCTTTGGGGTGATCTTATCTGCATCTTTACATCTTGCAGTGCTAATTATTCTTTTGCTTTCTCTTGAAGTGTTCATGGATCAAATAGGGCAGGCTGCCTCTCCCCTTGGCTATGGTTTCTGCACCCTGGGCTGGATAGGGCACAAAGAATGAGGGTATTGTGGCTGATTCCTCCTACAGGGTAAAAAAAGAGACAAAGGAGAGAAATTTAAGTTATTAGTATCGAACAGTTAAGGGCTGTGGTTGAATTAGGTGAAAAATAAATGGCACTAATTGGGAAAAACGTTGGCAGATCATAAAAGAATAGTTTTTTAAGAAACGACAAATAGAAGTTAATTACAGGCTATGTGACATTGGCTTTATGTTGGTATTGTGCTGATGGACTTGGAAGTTGCTTGACTGTTCCAGTTCATTTTGGTGTGCAGGAAAGCACTAATGGATGAGGGGGATGCAGGAGTAGCAGTGAGCATTTTTTTACTTCATCATTGAATCATAACAAAATTCACGTTGGAAGTGACCTCAGGAAGTCTCTGATTGAACTCTCTCTCTGAGGAGCAGGGCTCACTGCTGCTAGGGCAGGTTTCTCAGTTCAGTAAACCTTTGAATGTTGACATGGTTAGTGACTTCAAAGCTGGATCTCTGGTTCAGTACTTGAGTATCCCCCATGTGGAAAGTTTCTCTCTCTTATAAGTAATCACAGTTTTCTTTGATGCTATTTATCTGTCACTCCTTGTGTCAATTGGCTTTTTGTCTTTCCAGTACCCCAGGAAGAGCCTGGCCCCATCTTCTCCAACACTCCACCAAACATCCCTGGCATGGATAAGGGTGTCTGTGCAAAAGATGTGCAAGCACAGGACGCCGGGGGGAGCTGTCAGCATGAGCATAAAGGAACGTGACTTGTGAAACTCCCTCCTCTCCAGGCACAAACAAAAAAGAACAACAAAAACAACCAAACGACATGCTGTTAAGCATTATATTTACCTTCAAATTATTAATAGTTTTCTGAAAATTCTCACGGAAATTAAAAGGGTTGCAATATTCATTTGTGTGCTCTAGAGGCAGGGCTAATAGCTGGAGGGTGATTGCTGCCCATGAAAGTGAGAATAGAAAATAAGCTGTTGAGCGTCCACCAGTGCATATGTAGTACTTCATGTTGTCAACTCTGCCAAACTCATAGCAGGGTGCAGAGGATCCCATAAGCAGTGAAGGGAGTACACTGTCTCAAGCAGTTGGCAATTCTGGGACAGAACAAATACAAGGAAGGGTTCATTCCAGGTGTGAAGTCCTGTCTCGGTTCTGGGGTCAAGCAGGAGGCAGGAGAGATTCTGCTGGAGGTGACCCTGTCTTTAAAGAAGCTGTATGCACACAGCTGGGAGTGCTCCAAAGATCAGTTCCTGACGGCAGCAGGATTTGAAACATCCAATAACAGAATTTACTTGTCATATCCCTAGTCACATTTTGGCTGAAATTCAACAAGACATTTAAATTTGGGAGAACGTGGACTCAGGGACATGCACAGGATAGACTGGGAAGAGCTGCTTGCTTTTGTGTCAACCCCACTGTTTCTGAGATGTGCCAGACCACGTCTAACCCTGTTCCAATTTCACCTTCCATCCTCTCCCCGAGGCGTCACTTAGTTTGAAGTGGCGATCGTCTCCAAAATGACTGAACCAGGGGATGTGTTCCACCCTTCAGACCGCATTAGTGTGACAGCATCCTGCTTCCTCAGGTCCTGATACGGAGGGAAAATTTGCTTCTTCACACGGTGACGTTAGTAATGTCACAAGCCCTGGGAAGTATGACTTGATTTCTCTGCGGCTCACCTCGCAGAGAAAGGAACGCCGCGGAGGGTTTTGCTCACGAAACCCTTCCTCTTTTCACCTTTTAGCTTTTAGAAGGGCTTTTCCCGTTATCGAAAGCACTTGGCAGGAGGCAGCACACCCTGCTCAGTGCCGGTCGGGTGTTTTGGGGGTGTCGCCTGCAGAGGTCCCCCTCGCCCAAGCTTTGAGCGCCGGGCGGGAGCGCGGCTCCGGCGGGGAGCGGATCCCTCTCAGCCTGGTCCCGGCTCCCTCTCCGCTCCCGGCAAAGCGGCGTTGGGATGCCCACGGTGGTGAGGAGAGCTTGGAAAAGTGTTGGCCTCTATGTGGGACTCCAGGAAGGCAGGACGATTAACAGCCGGGCTAATACACCGAAATTGCGGGCAGCCCTGCCAGGGAGGGTCTGGTGCAGGGCAGAGACACTTTGAGCCTTGCTAATAGCAGAGGCCAACAGGCTTGGCGCCAGCGAGCAGGCAGGACAGCACATCACTTCTGCCCAGCTGCTTCTGGATCCAGGTTTTGCTCCGGTCTCTGATGGATTTGGAACTCAGCAGTTCGTGCCTATGTTAATACTGTGGCAGCTCCTCTTTGGCAGTGTGTGGGATTTTGGGAAGCAATGAGTGGCCCCAGCCGCACAAAAAGTTAATAATTACTGGAGACACACGAGAGAAAACAAAAAAAAAGGTATTCCTTCCACTGGCAGCTAAAAGCAGGGGTGCTGCAACCAGCTGGAAGGGACCCCCACACCAGGCCAGGGCTGTACCTGCTGCATCCTCTGGCCTTGCTGCTAAGCCAGACCAGGCAAGGCAGGGGTGTGCAGGGTGCCCTGGGTCCCCACCAAAACTTTTCTGGTTATGGTCACAGGCCTCCCCTACACTCAGTGCATGGGCTGTGGTTAACCCTGCCCTGACCGGGTGTAGGAGCACTTGGGTTTGATGTTGAGGTTTGGGAATGGGGACAGTGCTGCTCATTCATCTAATCCACTGCTTTAAAATAAATAAATAAATAAATAAATAAATAATAATAATAATAGTAGTAGTAGTAGTAGTAGTAGTAGTAGCCGTAGCAGCAGCAGCAGTAGTAGTAATAGCAATAGTAGTAGGAGATTACATGATCCATTCACCAGCATGGCAGTACCTAAATTTTTAGCTGTGTGGGCTGGGAAATAAACTGCTGTGTGTGGGCCAGTATTTACAGTTAACTTGCCTCTCCACACCATCAAGACTTGAGCTCACAGTAACATCACTTTTCCACCAAATATCATGTTCCTCTTCCCAAAGAAAGGAATTTTTTTCATTTGTGAAAGGAGAATATCAGCCAGCTACTAGTGTAAAGAGCAGAAAACTGTCAAGATTTGCTCTGAGGGAGATGGCACAAGCTTCATTTTCTGTGGTGACATGTTCTGTGGTCTCCTGTTACCACTGCTATGATGTCTGAGCAAGGTGTGAGTCCCTTCCAAGGGAAAGGTTATTTCCATAATAAATGGACTGAAGGGAGCTGAGAGGAATATTGGTTTTGTCAGGAAAGGACAGATCAGAAGTGATATATAGGAATAATTTCAGCATCTTGGAAAACTCCAGTTTGGCTGTAATATTAATGTTTTTGAAGATAAGGAACTTTAGTGCAATGAACTTGTGGTAGTTCAGTGTGGCCTTGGCATTGCTTTGGGCTATGGAACCATCACGGACCCTCTGCACTGAGTGCCCTGAACTCCCTGAATGTCCGTTCTTCACTGCCCTGAACGATAGTGGGTCTGTGAAAATGGACCAGCGTTGGTGAGGGCGTGCCTGCTGGGGGTGGCGTGCAGGGGCAGCTGGGTCCTCGGCAGGGGATGTGTTTGCAGATTGGGGCACCATTCAGAGCACTTCTAACCCTGGGGGTTATGGCCCCGCTGAAGCGAGCCCTCCCCTTTGCCGTGTGGGGCTCTGTGCCCTCCCTTCCCAGGCCAGGCACTGGAGAGCAGGCGGGGACCCTCGGCAGCCCAGCCGGGGCAAGTGTGAGCCCTGGGGCACAGCAGGAGGGGACAGCCACCCTCTCCTGCGCCAGAGCAGGGGGGCACAGAGACTCCCCTGCTTTTCAGGCTGCTGTACCACTCTCTGCTTTGCTCTGGATTCAGGGGGGTGCCGTGGAGCAGAAGCCAATCTCCCCAGCAGTCAGGACAACTCAGAGCATGGGGGGCTTTGCTGCAGCCTCGAAGGTTTCTGCATCCCTCTGAGGGACCCCCACCAAGTCGGGGAAAGTCTCCCCACCAGCCATGGACCCGGGGGAGGGCCTGCAATCCCTGCTCCCTTCCCTGACGTGACCACTCGGTTGCCTCTGCCCCATTCGTGTTTCTGCCTGTGAAGCCATCCCAGGAAGGAACAGAAGCAGTGGGGGAGCACTGTCTTGTTCGGGAAATGGGAGACAGGGGTTGGGAAGGAGGGAGAAAGGCTTTTGCCAGAGGAAATCGATATCCCGTGAAAAGTAATTATTGAAGCATAAATTTATCATAAGGGTGATCACCAATAAAACATCTCTTGGCGACGTTTTAATTTAAAATCAAATTCCAAAAGGCCCCCCTCCCCCTACAAAAAAAAAAATCCTTAACAAGCAGAAAAATAACTGCAGCCCTTGGAACACTTCATTATACGTTCAAAGAGAGCTCCATCATCTTCGCACCGACGCCAGGCTCTGCTCTTCTGATGGATCCAATGCAGCTGATTTATGGAAATGACTTGCAAATCCATAAATGTAGTTTGCAGTGACAGCCGTGCATATCACTAGTAATTCCTTTAAACTATGCAAAGAAAAATGATTCATATCTGGTTGGACCCTGCCTTTTCCAAGGGTCGCCACTCCTGAGTCTTGATGTGTTTGTCTGTATTGGTTTCCCTCTCGATTTTCTTTTTTTTTTTAACTCCGTGATGGATGAGGCTGAGATCTTAACACTGAAACCCGGGACCCCGAGACGGCCAGCGAGGGAAGAGTTAAGCCTGTGGGAAGGTGGTTTCGCCCTCCTTCCCCGCGGACACGCGTGGGTCGGACGTGACACACATTGCCGCTCTCGGTGTCGTGTCCCCCCGGCTTTTCTTTGCAACCCCCCGGGTTTCAGCCCCGGGTTCCGAAAGCTTAATTGTGTTAATTAATTACTCCTCCATCTGTGTTTGCCGGGTGACTCCGGGGCGGATGCAGAGGGACCGGGGAGGTGCAGCCCGGAGGGATTCGTGCCCGTGCCTCAGTTTCCCCACCTGCAAGGGGGGAGTGCCGGGGGCAGCCGGCCCGGGCGATGCTGCTGCAGCCCCTCTCTGAGATTGCCCCCGAGTGTCCCTTCCCTGGGGCTCCTGTTTCTCTCCTCCTTACAAACCCCAGCACACAGGGCTGGGCCCGCACACGTCGGGCAAGGATGGAGGAAAATCAGCGGTTCTCGGAATATCTTGATTGTTTTTCGCAGTTATCCCAGGAATCACCATTCCTCCTTCCCCATTTGTGTCCCCAAAGATCATCCTCCAGCAGTATCTCTGATAATGCATTTATTAGGCTTCATGATGCAATAACCACAAGCAGCCAGAAAATGTAGCATATTTCCACATTACCATCCAATTTCCCTTCCCGGGTATTTAGTTCAACTCTTTAACACCAGCCACATAATTAGAATTTGGATTTCCATTAATTTTCCTTGGGCCTGCAACCATTTTAAGATCACAGTGGTAATTAACGTGATACATCACTAATTTCACCAAGCACAATCTAAATAGGCGCTCCCCCTCCTTCTCGGGGGCAGGGATGGGGGGATGGTAAGGGGGGACGTCGGGGGTCGGGGCGGCCCGGGGCCCCCGCCGGGGTGATTCTGTCCCCGCCCCGGCCCCGCCGAGGAGCGGAGCGTTTCGTGTCGCAGCCCGGCCCCTCCGCATCCTCCGCGCTCGCTACGGAAAAATACACTTTTCTTTCCAGTAAATTTAACAATTAAAAATATTTATCGGTAGCAGATTTACGTTGTTGTGTCTCCAGTCTTGGGGCATATTGGTAGACTATTAAGACTAATTAGCATCCTTTCTGCATGCAGATTTACTAAGCTGATTGCGGTATAACTCATCCCTAAAAGCCCCTATCCCTTCACATTTGCAGAATGTAGCTGAAGGCAAGGCCCTTTCGTCTCTCTCCGAGCTTGCAAGCAGCTCACGTTAGCCGGGCCTTTTGCTAAGTAAACTTTAAAAATGTGAAGCAATAACAATTTGAGTTAGAATCTTGCAAAGTACTAAAATGGAAATATTACCTCGGGAGCTTCCACAGGAAGGATCTGGGAGGAAACAAGAAGCTTAAATGTATGGAAGCACGCAGCAGATACAGGCAGTATATTCTCAGCATTAAACCCAGGGCTGTTATTTTCTTAAATATATTTGGAAATAAACAAAGGGATTTCGTACGTGCCTGGGTGTCTGTGTGTTCCCGAAGCCAAACAGCACCGAGGAGAGGAGGGAGAGAGAGAGGAAAAGAGACAGAGAACGAAGAGTTACAGAAAGTTTGCAAGATGCAGTTGCAGGGAACAGTTGCTCGTTTTTTCTTTCCTTCTCTGCATTTTTGGTCTGTTTAAAAGCAGCGGAATCAGCAGAGTGCTTTGCTGCGCAGCCCCTCAAATACAACGGAAGGGGAGACTCGTAGCATCCTTTGTATCTTACTTTGCATTTAAAATATTTAAAGCGCCGCAGAAGGCTCTGTGAGGCTCTTTCAAGGTGTGGAAAGTATCGGCTCTTATGCTTTTAGAAAGCGTACACTGCTGGTTTATTATTAACACACTGGGAAGTACATAAGCCCCACAACTTTATTCTCTTTAATGAGCCTGGAAAAGCACGTTGGCCCTGAAGGGTTTTGTTCATTAAAGATGTAGGCTGTAAGAATATTGTCTCATTAATTATCTGGTTTTAATTACACTGTTACCCTTTGAATCCATATATTTGTGGGGGGGGTGGAAAAGTTGCTATGCCAGACCCTCACAATCCGCAGCGAGGGCGTGTCGAGGTTTAAGGCTTAAGGAGCAGCAGAGACTTGGACAGGGAATGCGGGAGTTGCAGGAATGCTCTTGCTGGAAGGATGGACGGATGGATGAAGGGGTGGGGAGGAAGCGGAGGTGGGGGGAAGAGGGGTATCCGCGCGTGTAGAGCTGCGCCCACACCAGGAAATATTTATTTCCCCGTGTCCGTCTGCAGCCGCCTCTTGAATGCCGGCTGTCTTCCGAGCTGGGCCGGTACCGGGAGGGATGCGCCGTGGGAAAACCAGACAGCTGGGTCGGGCAGGCTCAGGGCTAGTCCCCCTCAGTGAGGTGTAACCCTCTGGACACCTCCCCAGCTCCCACATCGTCACCTTTCCTCAGCGCATAGCGAGCCGGAACGTCTCCAATTAAATTTATTTTCCTGTTAATTTGCCGGACATTTGGGAAGAGCAGCTCTATGGTCCGCTCCCTTACACCGAGCAAGAAATGCAGCATCTCTCACCCGTCGAGGCTGGGCGACGGCAGCCGTGGATGCTCCTCCCGGACTGGGCGCCACCCGGAGGGGCTGAAGGCGTCGGTGCCATCGTAGCGGCCGGGGCGCTTTGTCATTAATTACCCGGCGCTAAATTGTGCCGTTTTCCCTTTAAATCCCAGACATGTTGACAGGACACATTAAAGTGCAGCCTTCTCAGGCTGAGAACATCATAAAAACCGGACAGGCAATTTCTGTTTTCACCAAATAGCCAGGGTAGCGCGTTCTGCATCTTTGATTTTAATGCACTAACTGGCAGCTAAGCAGTGAGGGGAGCACAGAGGTGGGGAGAGAGGGGACTCGAGATGGAAAACCTGAGGAGGAAGCAGAGGTTAGCGATATATTTTTTTTCCCCTCTCTCCTGCAAGCCCTGCCCTGGCTCGGCCCCCTCCCATCTCCAAATCCATCGCACCAACTGAATTATCAACTAGAATTTGATTAATATGCAAATCTGAGGCAAACAGCTCCATATAATTCTTTCAGTGGAGAGTAATTAATCAACAGTTAAAGCAAATTAATACATATATCAATTTTGTCAGGAACATGCTTAGTTCAATAGCCCGTAAAATTGAAGTTTGAAGTATTAAGGGGCTCTACAGAAACGTTATGACTAAAACTTTCAAATTGATCCTATTTAGTAATCAATCAGGCTCTCCCCTCGGGTTAATCTGTCTAATTTTTCATCTCAAATCATACACTTTAGTGACATGCCATCTAGCAAACAGTCGATAAAAAGTTAACAAAAATGATAACGACTTCAGCACACGGTGGTTCCTGCGTGTGAGCCGGTGGACGCGGGTGGGCGTGCGGCCCCACGGCGGCCCCGCCACCCAGCCTGCCGTCAGTGTCAACCCGGTAAAACCGCATTTTGCCCAGCAGCTCATTAAATATGCAATTATTTTCTCTCCTCTCTCCGTTTGCTTCTCCCTCCCTCAGCCCAAGCGGGATGATTTAACACCGGCCGGGCGCTCCGGGGAGCGATTCCGCGGGGTCCGCTCCGAGCCGTGTGTGGATTCCGCTTCGAGCTGAGCCCCCGCTCCGCCTGCCTCGGCTCTTCCTCCGCCAGACGGGCGTGGGGAATAAAAATTCGAAGTGCGGTGAAGATGTGCACTTCGCAGCCGTGGGGGTGTGGACACAGCCTCACACGTGTTACCAGTGCGGGCTCTACACGTGTTTTCAACCCCTCGCACCCCCTGGCCCGGCTCCGGCTCCGCGGAGCGATGCGTTCGGGGTAGCGGCTGAGGAGCGGAGCGCTGCCGGCAGAGGACTCCTGGCAGCGGACAGCCCCTGGGCATTCCTCTCTGCCCCGCATCCATCGCCCCCTCTGTTACGATATTAGGGTTCTGGGAGGGCCCGCTTGGCTCGGCGCTGACGGCAGCCCCCTCGAGGGCTCTGCTCCGACGGCCACTTGCCTTCAGTGGGACGGTGATGGAGTCACTGTGAGCGGCGATGATGTCATACCTTGTGCTGCCACCACCGCGTACGACCTGAACGACAGGACTGCGCACAATTCCCCTGGGGGCCCGAGTCCCTTCCTCCAGCACTGGACATGTTCCCCTAGGGAAATCAGGCCTGGGATGGGGACAGGAGGAGTAACCCCGCCCCTCCCGGGCCCGGCTCAGCCCCCCCAGAGAGACTGAGGGAAGATTTCGCGCTCTGTTCCCCACCCACCCTGGGCTCACCTGGACGGGGAGGGCGAAGGGCCAGGCCCCCCGGTGCGCAAGTCGAAAGTACCGCCCCTCGTTGCAAAAGAGACACCCAGACCCCACGGACACCCCAGGGGTGCCAGCCCAGCCCGTCGGGGAGGATGGTCCAGGTCCCGCGGGACAGCGAGGGACCTGGCAGGGGGTGGGGACAGAAGCGGTCCGGCGAGACTCCCGCGCTTTGGCCCGGACGAGAGACCGGAGTTTTAGAAAGCTGAAAGGTGTCCTTTGAGGCCAGGAGGAGGAGGATGCTCACGGCCGTGGGGCTGAATGCGGTGGGGATATCACGGCGCCGGGAGCTTTCCGTTTGCAAACGGGACCGACCCTGCCCGGGCTGCCCCAGGGTGCCGCAGGGTGCCCCAGGGTGCTCCAGGGTGCCCCAGGGTGCCGCAGGGTGCCTGTCTCCTCGCTCGGGCACAGGAGGGGCTTCGGTGTCCCCAGCGCCCCCAGAGCGCAGCAGAGCCGAGAGAGCAAATCCGGGCCTTGCCCCGGGGCCGAAAGCGGCGGGGGCAGGATAGTGTGGGGTGTGGGCGTGAGCATGGCAGGCAGGCAAAATGCTGCTGTGCCCCCGGACCCGCTGCCGGAGGTACGGGGACAGTGGGAGCCAAGAACTGCTGGGACTCGCGGCGCTGCGCGACAGCCTTTCCGCGTGTCGCGATATAAGAGAGCGGTCGCGATACGGCCCCGAGTATTTAGCGTTTACTGCAGGGGGCGGGCGGCAGAGACGGTGTGACACGCGGGGGGAATTAGGAGAGCCCTGTGGCACCTCCGTCCCTCAGCCTGTCCGGGGTGCCCTGGGCTGGGGGCGGGCGGGCTGCGGCCTTGCACAGGGGCCTTTCCGGGGAGCGGAGCAGACAGGCTGCGATTCCTGCCCCAGCCCCAGCATCGGGAAGAAAAAGCCTTTCCTTTCAGCAGAGACTCATGCATCAAACTTCAATTTTCCGGACGATTGAATTAGTGATTTTTTTTCTCCTGAACTAAAATACACTTAAGTCTTTGGGATTAATTACCACGTTCTGGTCCCTCAGACTGTAGTATTAGTTATCGTTGCCATATTCGACATCAGCTCTGACACCTCATAAAATAAGGAACTGAATTTCACTGACTCAACCTGCTTCAACCCTGTTGGATAATTCAGAAGGGGGCTTTATTCTCCGTCTGGGAGCCCTGTGTGAAGTGAACAAGATCAAATATGGATCTTCTCCACCCCCCTCAGGAAAAAAAAAAAAAAAAAAAGCAAAAAAAGCTTAACTCCCCCTCGCAAACACTAAACAGTGGCTTTTCCAAGCAGACGACACCCCCCAGCGCCTCCTCCCCTCCCGCTCCCTTCACACCTTCAAACGAAATCCAAGGCAGTGTCAAGTTTGGGGATGAAGGATGGGTATGGCAGGGGCGGGAGGATGGGCGGGAGGAGGGGGACACGCAGGAGGGCATGTCCGGCTCCTGCGTGTGAGGAATGGGGTTTCTGCCTGCGAGGGAACAGCGGTGGTCGAGGTGCGGGCTGGACCGAGCCTCTCGGGAGTCGCCACGCCCTTGCCCGCGCCTGCCCGTGCCCGGTGCCCACGCCCGGCCCGTCGCGGGACACACGGGGCAGCGCAGCCCCACGGGGCCGGTGATGCGGGACTCCGGGCCCCCAGCTCCCGCAAGGCGCTTCCACGTTCTCGCGCATCCTTTAGCCAATTGCTAGTTTTCACCGCTCCGGCCCAGGACTCGGGTGTTTAATCGGGTTGACGCCTTTATTTTTCTTTTCGGGAATCACTTGGGAAAGGCCTGTCTCTCCCCTGCCCCATGCCCACCTTTTCACAGGGAGAACCCCGGTGAGGCGGTGCCCAGGGCACGGACTGGGGAGGAGAAGGTTCGAAACGCTGTGGGTTTGCCCGGGCTGGAAACCGGGGGGACTCTGCCCCCTTCTTGTGAATCGTGGGGGAAGCACTGGGGGCAGGTTGAAGGCAGACAAGGGGACCGCTGCCCCAGGTGCCCCCGGCCGGGAAGTTCCAGCTGGGGGTCTCGGGCCAGCTCCTCCTTCTCCGGGACGGCTGCACCGGAGGGGAGCGGCCGGCGGCCCCTGGGTCGGTGAGGCAGATTCGGAGATCCCTAATTTGGGGTAAATCTGGGAATCTGGGGCGGGCAGGAGGGGTTCCGTTCTGGGTCCGTGGCAGCAGCCCTCCGAATGGGCCGGGAAAGGCTGCGGCTGGGTAGCCCAGAGGGCACGATTCAGCGCTGTCACCGCGTCCCTACTGCGGGGGAAAAACAACCCAAACCAACCGAGAAACAAACAACAGTCCCGCTCCCACACTTACCAACCCCTCCCTAAAAAAAAAAAAAAAGACAATCCAGAATAAAAAAACCAAAAAAACAAACAAACCCCAAACCAAACCAAAAACCGAAATCAAGCAAACCACTGAAAAAACAAAAACAAACAAAAACCAACCCCCCCCAACAAACAAACAAACAAACAAACAACAAAAAAAACCCCCACCAAAACAAACCAACCCAAAACCGTATTGTAACTATAATCCGAGGGAGGACAAACCCCGAGCAATAGATTTAGCCAGGTAGGTGATCCCAGGAAACCGTGCATTTCAAACTGGATGACAAACGAAGGACACAAGCCAGAGCTTCATTTTTAAGCTTTAAAAAAAAAAAAAAAATCCTTTTGTTTTTCAGAACGCAGATTAAACAGCTAAAATTCCAGTTATTTGGAAGTGAGGGACTAGTCAAATTAACAGGCTACAAATCTTCAGGAGGAGGCTTTATTTACTAACCCGCCCCAGCCACGTGCGGTAAACTTCTGCGGGTGCAAGGCGGCCCGGCATCTCTTCTCTTTGCACTCAGAAGTCAATAGATCAAAAACCCAAATTAACTCCCAGACTATTTTCCATACACCCAGCCACCTTTTTTTTTTTTTTTTTTTTTTTTTTTTTTTTTTTTTTTTTTTTTAATTTCTTGGTTATAGTGAATTGTACTGTTTGCAGCCTCATTAAATCCATTCCAAGACAAAAGAATAAAAGACTGGGGGAGGGAGGGGACAAAAGAGGAGGGGGAACAGGAGAGGGAATGGGGAAAAAAAAACAGATAAAGAAAACAAATAAAGCCCTTTAACTAGATCTTCACATAAATGTCACAGTTTCTCAGCATTTACGATTTCCCTGTTTAGCATAAAAACACTTAAGGACAAGATTGAAGGCTTTCCGAGAGATCTGGACAGAAGTCAAAGCTATCATTCGGAGGTAAAAAAAAAAAAAAAAAAAAAAAAAAAAAAAAAAAAGAGGGGATGGCGGAGTGGGGGCGGGAGGTGGCGGAAAACAAGTGCTCTTCCAAATAATACTAAAGAAAAGTGAATTTCATTGTAATTCATAGGCTTGTTCCAAATACCAAGAGAGAAAGAAAATAGAATAGAAGCGCACAGATGCCCCGACGAAGGGAGAACAGCTCTGCTCCCATTGTTGTGGAGTTAAACAGTGGAAGGGAGGGTTAACCTAATCCATCAAATTGTCTGGAAATTGTGAAGAAAATTCAAAAACCATATGGTCTCCAAGCGCTCGCCTTCTCTCTGCTGTGGAGGGGCACGCTTGTTTCAGCATGGCGAACCGCAGGAGGCTGTATATGCTCCATTGTCGCTTGTCACTTCAGAGAAGAGGGCTCATTTGTCCCCAGTTTTCATGCTTTACGCTAAAAATTACAACCCCATCCATTCTCAAAGAGGAGAAAGATTTATTTAGCCTCGGAGAAACTGGACCAAAAAAAAAAAAAAAAAAAAAAAATCCAACCCACAAACCAACCCCGTCTTATCTGGACACTTCTCTGCCGACTCCACCACTGTACACCAGATTTGCCTTTCTCACATAAATTTTGCAAAGAATAGGGAGAAACACACGTTGCTCGACTCCAAAGGCAAGTCACGCTGCCAAGAGAAAACACATTCACCAGGGCTTTAATTTTGGCTGGAAAAAATAAAGGAAAAAATAAATTAAACAAAGGAAAAAAAAAAAAAAAAAAAAGGAGGGAGGAAATAAAAAGGAAAATAATTAAAGGGAGGAAAGGAAACATTTTCCATTCCCGTGTTCCCGTGGCAGCTTTTGCCCAGAAGCGGGAGGCCTGGCCCGCCGGGCCGAGGGCAGTTCCCCCCGCAGCACATCCCGCTCCTTTTGTCCAAATCTCTGATAACACCTTGCTGCCGCTCGGATTTGGTTTTTCTTTCCGTTATTTATTTTTTTTCTCTGCCCCTCTTTTTCCCCTTCAATTTCAGGCTGGAAATGCCCTGCTGACAGCGGGAGGGTCCCGGGGTCCCGGTGGTCCCGCTCGCCCCTCCGCGTTCCCGCCGCCGCCGCGCATCCCCCGCGCCCGCGAAGCGCTGCCCGCACCTCCGGCCCTAGCGATGCTCCGCGTTCTTCATTTCCTAAACTCTGCCTGGCATTAGACTTAGAAAAAAAAAATTAAATAATAATATTGGTTTCACTCCTCTGCTCCTTCCTCGTCATTTTTCTAGCAGGTACTGCCCTCAGAGTAACTTTAAACACAAACAGGATGGGAGATTCCTGTGGGGGAAATGTCTGGTGTAGCCTCGGACCGGCGGGGTGTTTTTTCCGTCACAAATGAAGGACTTTAAATAGTATATTAAAATGGTAAAGATTTTATTGTATCGGAAAAAAAGAGCTATCTGTACAATTCTAAGAGACAGTAAAGAAAGCGACATTGTCCCTATCGGAACTTAAATAGCAGGCCTTTTAAAATTTGTACAATTCAAACAAAACCAGGTCTTAAATCTGTACATTTTTTTAAATTTATAGTGTAATATTTAAATGTATTGATTTTGGGATTTGTCCTCTTTTATTTCCATAGCATGCAAAAAATTCTAAAAAGAGTAAAAAATAATTCTAGGATTTTTTTTATTATTTTTCTTATTTTTTTTTTTGTTACCACCTTCATATCAAAAATACGAAAGGCAGCTTTTTAATAAAAGCACAACAATAGCAGAAAATGGTAAAAATAGCTTTTAATTGGTAAAATGAGGCAGAAATTGCATTGGAGACAAATCTCTATGCTCTAGGAAAAAAAGAAAGTATATATTTTTCAACTTGCATTATAACCCAGCCCCAAGTTCCCAAGATTGCGAAAGAAAAAAATATTTTTAAAAGGAAAAAAATTCTTTTCGTGCACATTTGAAACATGCAAGGAAAGGAAAGCGGCTAATTTTTTGCTGTTGCCGTTTTAAGCCTAACTTAAATCTTCTCTAAAGTAGTTTCTTTCGGAAGTCTTTGAAAACAACTGCTTTCCCAAACATCTTTTGGAAGCCAGGTTTATTCCAAGGTTACGCATCTCCCTTATAGATAAAATAATAATCACTGATAGCTATTAAAAAAATTAATAATCAAAACCTCAAAAAGAACGGGGAAGGAAAAAAATTCCAATATATACGTTTAAATATTTATACAGAAGCCGTCCGTAATTGCACCGTTCCGAAGATGTGGCAGGCGGAGGGATATCGACTCTACCGTAAATTAATCGGGGGTGTGTGTCTGTGCTGGGGTTCTATTGCTTATTGCTCCGGCCGAGGGGAGCAGCCGCCCCGCCGCGCTGCCGGGGCCGGGACGGGGGCCGAGGGTGCCGGTTTGGAGCTGTCGGGATGGGGGGGGAGGGACATGGGGGGGCCGCCAGCCGCCCCTCAGTCATCCACGTCGATCTCCACGTCCTCCTCCTCCTCCTCCTCCTCCTCCTCGCTGTCCCGGCGGCTGCGGGGCCGCTCCGTGGGGGGGCGAGGCGGGGCGGGGCGGCGGCGGAGCGCCGGGCTCCCGGGCGGCGGCGGGGGGCGGCGGCGGCGACCCGGGCCGGGCCTTGCCCCTGCCCTCGGCGCTGGGCTCCAGCTCGGCCAAGGCCACGATGTCCACGGCGGGGTTGGGGCCCAGCTTTTTGGCCGATTCCACGTCGGCCTTCATCTCCTCCAGGTCTCTCTTGAGCTTGGCGCGGCGGTTCTGGAACCAGGTGATGACCTGGGCGTTGGTGAGCCCCAGCTGCTGGGCGATCTGGTCCCGGTCCGCCGGCGACAGGTATTTTTGGTAGAGGAACCGCTTCTCCAGCTCGTAGATCTGGTGGTTGGTGAAGGCCGTCCGCGACTTCCGACGCTTCTTCGGCGTTTGCCGCTGCCCGAAGATGGTCATCCCGTCCCGGCCTGCCGACGAGCCGCCAGATTGTCCCCGCTTTCCCGTGTCCGCCCCGACCCGAACCCCCGGACCCCACACCCCTGCCCCGTCCGTATCTGGAGGGAGCGGGGCACAGCCCCATCTCCCGCACCCCGAGGGCCGCGGGAGGAGGATGCTGCCGAGTCCCGGCCGCCCAGGGACCCCCATCCCACCCCATGCGACACCCCCGGAGATGGCGGGGGAAGAGGAGAGAAGGAAAACCAGGCCGTGGGGAGGAGCGGGGCACCCACCCGTTGGAGGACCCCCCTGCCCTGAGATGCGCTTACCTTCGGCCGCCTGCAGCACGCTGACTTCCAGCCCCTTGAAGGTCTTGCTGGCCAGCTCTTCCAGGGCGCAGAGGGGCGAGGTCTGGGAGAGCAGCGCCCGGCCGGAGAGGGGCAGCCCGGCCGGAGGGTGCTTCTCGGCGGAGGAGAGGAGGTGGGCCGTTCCGCAGAGGGTGTAACTCCTCCGCACCGAGGGCTTGTTGAGGATGTCCTCGATGCTGAAGGGGGTGAGGGGTTTGTTGGAGTTGGCCGGCGGTGGGAGGTGATCCAGAGGGCTCCGCCGCCGTTCTTCCCCCGAGGAGGGCTTGGGTTCTTCTTTGGAAGTCATGGTGGGGCCGGGCTGCGCGGGGCTGCCTTCCCCACCCGCGACGGGGATGCGCTGCCGCGGGGAGAAGCCCCCGGCGGGACCGCGGGGTGACGGCGGCGAAGACAGCGAGTAAAAGTTGAAGCCCACCTCCAACTCCGGCGGAGGAGCCCCGAGTCCTCCCGGGGAGAGCCACGTCGGGCGGCGGGCCGGGCGGGCAGGGCGGCGGGCGGGCGCGGAGCGGAGCTGCCGTCGGTCCCTCGCCGAGAGGTGGTCCTGCCGTACCTCTTGTCCCAGGGTTTTGGGTCGGAGGTTTCCCCCCCTCCTCTCTGTCTCCTCTCTCTCTCTCCCTCTCTCTCTCTCTCTCTCTCCCTGTCTCTTCTCTTTCTTTCTCTTGCTAGCTGCTATTTTAAGAAACACCCCAAATCACAGCACTTTCCCTGCCCCCCCCCACCCCAAGCGAATACCCACCCCAAAATTATTTTTAAAAATAATTTAAAAAAAAAAAAAAAGAAGAAAAAAAATGAAAAAGCAGACTTCGTCGAGGGGAAGAGCAGCCCTCGCACCGAGACCTCGGACCAGGGGGAAAGAAGCGAGAAGAGATGGGGTAATTGACTATTGCTAACAAGTTATTGTTGATTGGGAGGTAATCAATTATCTTCAATGACACTTTTCGCCCTCTCTCTCTCTTTCTCTCTCTCTCTCTGTCCAATGCAGGCTTTTGCAAGTTCGGAGACCCATTAATTAGGAGGCGGTATGGAGGTGGAGCCCAGTTGAATTATAATGCTGAATGCACTTGTCATATTCTGGCCCTGCTATTTGTTTGGACATATATATTTTTAAATTACATTACAAACCAGCCTTTATTGCATCAGGATAATGCAGTATAGTAAAAAATAATAATAAGCGAAAACAAAACAAACCGAAAAATATTCGGCTGTATCCTTTTTTTTTTTCCCTCCGAGATTTTTTCGGTTTTCCTTCTGTTTCTTCCTACTGCTAATTTCTGCTATCAGGCTATTCAAAATGTCTCTCTCCAGCTCTACCCAGAGCCATATGATTTTTTTTTTCCTTTATTGAGGGGAAGAAGGGGAGAGCCTGGTTCCAGGTAAGGCAGATCTTTCCTTTCCAATAAAACCCGAAGGTTTCCGCCGAATTTGTCGTGCTCCTCTTTCCCAGCGCCCTGTTTGGGAGCGTGCTGCGGGGGCCGGGGCGGGAGCTGGCTGTCGGGAGAGCCCACGGAGGGATTCGTGGCGGGCTGCGGGCCGGGAGCGCACCGGGGATGTCGGCGGCTCCTTGGCCTCCGGGGGTGCCGGGTGGTCCCGGCCGGGAGCAGCGCGGGGGGAAAGAGTCGGGAAGGGCCGGTTGCCAGCCCAACTCCTTTCGCTGCGAGCCCAAGGGCCGCTCTGGAGAGGGGCAGGGGTGGAGGGAGTTGTTGTGCCCCTCTCTCTCGGGGAAGCCGGCCCGGCCCGGCTCTCGTTAGTATTTCAACGCGGGTCACCATCCCGCTTCTGTCTCGCCGTTCCGCAGGGACGGAGACAAAGCCTAGAGCCGGGGTGAGCAGCTTGGCCCCACTGAGGGCGTGAACATCCCCCGGTCCCCGGAGGGACCCCGGCCGGGACACGAGCCGCGCGCCGGGCTGGGGATGGACGGGACGGGCGGTGACTGGAGGGACGGCGGGGCAGGAAGAGAGGCAGGGGCTTGGACCCGGCCCCAACTTTCACTCCTCACCTTGAGGGCCAAGACGAGGACGGCTGGCAGCTCCCAGGCCGCTAGGTACCAAACAAGCACAAAAGAAGCAAATGGCTCCTCTCCTTAAAGCGCCCTCTTCCCATTTTTTATAGCTCTCTGGGAGTCTCTTTATGCAGTGACCTATTTTTAAAGGCCTATATTGGGTTATTCATCATATCAAATACTGCGAGGAGATGGGGGGGAGTCGGTCGGGGGGGAGCGAATTACACTGATTCTAAATCGCCCGGCTTCTTTGCTTTGCTAGGTGGATTATTTGCTTCGCTTTGCTTGGGTTTTATGAAGTGATTTAAAGATATTTTAACCAATTAGAGACTTTCCTCCTCTCCCTTGTGTCCTCTCGCATTGTTTTCCAGCGTGGCGTTTTACGTCAGGATCCAGGTTTTATTGAGAACTCAGCCGGGGTGCTAGTGTTATAATTACAGAAATAAGATTTAAAAAAATAAAAACAAAAAAGGGTGGGGGGAGGGGGAACGAAAGAAAAATAGCCTCGTTCCTGGGTGCGAGTTTGGGCGGGCTGGCGGGTGTATGGGATGCTCTGAGGTGCAGCCGGTTACGGACTGCAGCCCTGCCGCGGAGCGGAGCGCGGGCACGGGAGCAACTTACGCCCCTGTCTCGAGCACAACCCTTTTCGTTCAGGGCAAAAGTGCTTCAGACACAGCCAAATCCTGAAAACCGTTTTGGATCCCCTGTTATCCCCCCAGCCTGCGTCTCCCCTCTCTTCCTACGCGGGAGAACAGAGCTTTAAAAGCACCCTGCTTTTTTTAACTTTTGGCTCCCTAACAGCACGGGGAAGGACGGACAGCAGCTCAGAACAGACTTCCCGGCACAGAGGGACCCTTCCTCGTTTGCCTTCCTGGCAGGGGATAGCCGCGTTCGTGCTTTGCATGAGTAGCTCAGCCCGGTGGCTCCAGGCCTGTCGCCTGCCCTTGTGCCCAGCGTCCCTCCCCAGACATCACCTCACTGAGGAAAAGGGTGGTTGAGAGGGAAGGGGGAGATCCCGGCCCCCTTCTCCGGGTCCCCCGCTCTCGGTGGTTATCCCGGCGGGCTCCGACCAGTCCCTCTCCACTGTGCTCTCGGCTTCCCAGTGCTTCCTTCAGCGGATTTGGGTTCGTTTGTCCTGAACTTACTTTTCCTTTCAACCGCTGCATCTCCCTCCTCGCAAACGACACCTTCCCTCTCTGCGTACCGGGGGTGGGCTGGGCTGCCCCCAACCCGGCTGAGGGGGAGAGCTCTTCATCTCCCCTCCTCATCCCTCGGAATTTAATTGTTTTAATTTTCTTTTTTGGCAGCCCGTTTGGCACCTAGCCCCGAATTAGGGACCCCCAGTGCCCCCCGGCTGGTCCCATTGCATCTCACTGTCCTCGGAGGGCTCCGGAGTGCAAGGCAGCCCCGGGGAGAGCCGGGGGCCTGATCCAGCTACCGCCACGGAACTTCGCATCCCGCCGGGCCCTTCTGCCCGTCCCGCCGGGACGCAGCTGCTAGTCGTGTGTCCCAGCTTTGAGGCCGTTTGGGGAAGAACACCCTCATCCAATGCGCTCCAACACCCTCCCTCTCTCCCTCTTCTGACTGCTACAGCCCCTCGGAGTGAGACCTAGAATTGACCTACTCCTGGTGCAGGCAGAAGTTTGAGTGGGGTTCTCCGCCGAGAGGTGGGTGGAAGCAGGACTGGGGGGGAGTACAGCGGCCCTTGGATGTCCCCAGGGATGGATGAGGGCTTCCCCCGAAATCTTTGGGGAAGTGTCGCTCTGTGTCTCTGCCTTCCAGCGTGAAAGAAAATCGAGTAAAAGCTGCGGCGTTTCCTCCTCACAGAGGAGAAAACTGTCGCTGAATCCAAAAGTACTCGTGAGTGGGGACGTAAGAAAAAAAAAAAAAAACGAGTCTGGCTAGGTCTGGCTGGGAGTAACACCTTTGGAAGGCTCTCCCCTTGAAGTCTCCAGAACCGTATTTCGGGGTGTCGGTGTAGCTGCCCTCCCCAGAACAACCCTGGGGCCCGGTGGGCAGCAGCAGGACGCTCCCGGGGCTGCCCGGCTCTGGCTGTGTGCGGTCCGCTCCTGTCCAGGAAAATGTCACAGGAATATAATTAAAGCAGGCGGCATATATCATTCAAGTGTTGATCACCAAAGTAACTGCGTACAAATGACACCTCCTTTCCCGGCATAGCTGAGCCGTGCATGGCTCCCAGCTATGTCTGCCTAGTTTAAGTGGTCTAAACACGTTACCACTCCCTGTTAGCAGCGAGGAGAGGAGCAAAACTCCGTGCCCTCGAGCTGGTAGCTAGTCTTGGCACAGCATCTCTCAAAGGCCGAGAGGGTAGCCGGGAACTTAAGAAATAGCTGTTTTAGTCTTCAAGCACCCCTCCAAGTTTTGGGCAGCCAGGGCCGAGGGGCGGAGAGACCCCGGTTGTACCGGCGGTGAAGGACGGAGGAAGGAGATCCACGGCCGGGTCTGTGGTCCCTGTCCCAGTCCACTCTTGAAAAGCGGACGGTAAAAGATACCTACAGGTACCTCTGATCCCCCCGCCGCAGGGCACAGCTCGGCTTTGCTCTTTTTGGAAAACAATTGTCCCGAGCTGGGCACTCGTCGGCTCCCAGCTGTGATGGGGAGGAGTTGCCGGGCTACCGAAGAGCGCTGTGGGGTTGGGGAGAAGCTCCCCAGCAGAGCCCATTTCTGGAGCTCGTTGTACAGCTATCGACCGATCCTTCCTTCCTTCGCAACCACTTCCCAGCAGGGGATGAAACTTCTCTGCACCAAAAATAAATGTGAGCCGAGCGCTCGCATCCGGCCTAGGAGCCGGGGTCGGGGCAGCGCGCCCGGTCCGGCCCGAACCGGCCCGGCTGGGACACACCGGCCCCGCGAAGCCCAGAACTTTTCCCGGCAGAGAAAGATGGAGAAATCGCCGCTCCCTGGGAAGTCTTGGGCCACGGGGCCGCGACCTGAATGGGACCGACCAGGGACGAAACCCGCGAGCCCAGAAACCCGACCCGAAGCGGGATGAGAGGAGCAACCCCCCTCGGACGGACGGGCAGAGCGGTGCCCAGCTCCTCGACTTCGCCTAGCGATTTTCGTTTGCAAATCATCTCTTGGGGCGACTCAGCGGCTCCGAGATCAGCGGAACTGCAGGGTCTGTGCACTTTCTGCCCACCCCTGGGGCCGATTTGTTTCCCCCTCGCAAAGTCCCCGCATAGCGGAGCTGGCACAGCGGTGCTCGCACCGCTCTCGCTGTCCCCGTATGGGGCTGGGAGAGGGGGGAGAGCCTCAGTTTGGGCAAGTCCCTGTCCCGGTGTAAGCGGACATGCTCTTGGGCTGGTGTAAAGGAAATAGGGGAGCCCATCTCCTCCACAAGTCGTTTTAGAGCACAAATGGAAAGGAACGACCAGGGTGGATCAACACCTCCAGCCGCTTCATCACTCTGCGTGGGGTCCTAGGGAGCATTTTCCATAGCGGGGGAGAAATGCGGGGGTGACCCCATC
This sequence comes from Erithacus rubecula, assembly GCF_903797595.1. Lineage (NCBI taxonomy): Eukaryota > Metazoa > Chordata > Aves > Passeriformes > Muscicapidae > Erithacus > Erithacus rubecula. Next base: position 22,388,992 of record NC_136660.1, on the reverse strand, counting down.
CCAAATGTCCGGAACTGATACGTTGTCTCTCCTTTTAGCACAGCCGGGAGACCCTCTCGTCCCACCACTCCCGGTGGATTTTAGGGATTGCGTGGGGTTTGTTTGGGCTAGAGAACCAGTCTATGCTGATCGCTCCCCAGCCAGATCCCCGGGTTTCCCCTGGGAACAGAGTCCTCCAGTAGCTTTTCCAGGAGTTCCCTTGACAGAAGGGCCAAGAGGAGCGTCTGAACGTATTTTATCTTTTACATTCCAGTACCTTATTTTCTAGTCTAAGAAATCCAGCAGAATTCAAGCTCCCTGGGAAAAACAGTCGGGACGTGCCTGTCCCAGCTCCAGGCAAGGAGAGAGCTTGATTTTTATAAATTCATAGTTTTAAAACCCCCTAGATATTACTTTAAATGCCATCCGCAGAGCACCTCTGGAGGGCAGGGAGGCGGGACGCAGCCGGTCGGGAGCATTTCAGGCCTCCTGGTCATGTCAGGGTCTCTGTATGAGAGAGATTTAGCAGCTCTCGGACCCTCCCTGCCCCGTCTCAGTTCCGGGAGAGGCAAGGCGGGTGGTGGGGCAAGCGGGTAAGACCCTTCAGAGGAGATCAGCGCACCCCCAGCCTGTTCAGAGCCAGTCTGTCCCCTGAGTCACTTTCGTTTTGGGACGGGGAGCAGCCACCGCCTCCTGTGCAGTCCCCCTCGGTTCCAGGGAAGAGGATGGAAGGGATGGCCGCGGAGCTGGCCCTGGGACGGCGGGGCGGGCGCTGGGGAGGCGGGGGCAGCCGCGCCCGGAGGCCGCTGGAAATAGCGCACAGCCCTGGGCTCCCCTGTCACCTCTGGGCCCCGCGGGGCTGCTCCGGCGGTGTCGAGACCCGAGGTGATGCCCGTCTCACCCCGGCCCCGAGTATCCCTCGCCTCCCCCGGGAGAAAAGCCGCGGAGGTTCTGCCCCAAGGCTTCACCTTGCCCCGCAACTGCGCTCCGGACTCGGGGCTCCTCAAAACTTTGGTTGATTGGTTGCCGGGGGACACAAACGACACAGCCACCCAGGACTGTGACAGCCGAGCCGGGCTGGCTCCTCCGAGACCTGTAATATCTCTGCCGCTCCCGGCACGCGTGAATTATTCACCAGGCTGCCAAATGCAAGTAACGTTTGTGCCAGCTATGAAAGAGCCGGGGAGGCGAAGGCTCATTTTTGGGGGGCAGGAGGAGGTGTGGGGAATCAATTGAAACTTAATAAAGGCAGTGGGGGGGGGACAATGGTGGAAATAAGGCAGGCAACTTCTTCTAATAACAACTTGGTGTTAATAATTCAGGAGCAGTCATTGGATTATAGCGCAATATCCAAAGTACACGTTGCCGGCACTGTGCGGGTGGATAATGTAATCGGAGCTCATTTTGCCTTCCAATAAATTACAGCAGCAAAAGTTTCCTGTTAAAGCAGTTATTTGTATTTCTTTTTTGAAGGTGATTCCCCTTCCAACAACTGCAGTAAGAAAATTAATTAAAAACTAATATTTCTATCCATTGCAAGAGCAGCACCAAGATGCGAAGCCAAAGTTTGAGTGTTATCTCTTCCAACTTTCAGTGGTGTGAGGCTGCTCCTCCTTCTCACTTCTTTCATTCAGTCTCCTTGTTTTTTATCCCTCCTTTTTTTTTCATCCTATTCCATCTGGCCTTGCAGGAGCCCTCCAAGCTCAGAGAAGTGCGCTAGAAAGAAAACTCTCCCTGAAATACATTCCTTCATGTTAGACTTGACATGTTTGTTCCTCTTGTCCCTCTCAGGTCCTGTTATGAAGGGGTAGCAGCTAGGGGTAGGGTCAAACAACAGTTCAGTCATCTTTCCACTCACACATGAGGTGAGTTTGCAAGGCCTCAGATTACTCTTCTTTTTATTCCAAACTGCAGCAGCATTTAGCAGCAGACACATCCCCCAGACCCAGCCAGGGCACTGCAGCTTTCCTCTTCTCTATTCCCCTGTTCCTCTCACCAAGGGCCAGGCTACACCCTTGCCTTCTTGTGGTGTCCATCTCTGGCTGGGGTTCAAAAGATGATTCTCACTCTTCTCTCAGCCTCTGCTTCTGGCCACAGGGATCCACTGCACTGCTCTCCAATGCCAAGCTTCTCTCTCCAACCTCAGACCTGCCTCATAAAGGAACATTTCCCCAACAGTTTGTCCATGACCAGCAGACATCTCTGATGAGAGTCTTTACATATGTGTTTGTTCCATTCTGCTTTCTGTTTCAGCAACCTTAGACACATTCCTCAGATGGTCATGTTTCAGGCAGGGCTCTTTCCTGTAATGGTGACTGGCATTTCCCCTCCTGCATAATAGCTGCTGTCAGCTTACAGCCTTTCTGTACCGATCGCTGTCAGATCAGGCTGTCTCCCTGTCTCCAGTGCTGCATGGAGGTATGAGGGGGAAAGAGAGAAAAGAGCTTCCTGGAGGAGGCTGGAGTGAAAAAAAAAATCTCTCCTGTTAGGCACTTCCCTCATTCCCACTCTTCAGATTCAGACCCTGAACTCTGAGGCTTAATACCACTACAAAAATCTCTCTTATGGTTCCACCTCTGAGCATCCTGGAGTCCTGTCCATTCCTCTTCTCCATTTTGCTTAGTTTGTGACATCTCGGCACCAAATTCTCACGTCCTCCTGCCTGGCACCCAGGACTCTTTTCCAGCTGATGTACAATCCCTTGTGACGTGGAACTGCATAGCCTGGACTTTTTCTCCTGGACACTGAATAAAGCCTGTATAGAGAACAACCTTAAGATTTCTTCCACTTTTCTACTTGAAATCTCTTTGGCTCTCTTTTTACAGGTGTTCAAAGCAGGTCTTCACTAATGCCAAGTATGCAGCAACAGTGGGTCTGGATTCTGCTTGCACATGGAAAAACCAGTCAGGTTCTCTGCACCTGTTGTTCCAGCTTAACAAGGACCTGCCAGTGCTCCTCAGTAAGAGCTAAGAGTGAGAAAAGGAGGCATTGAGGCTGCACACAGCAGAAATATCCTGGTCTGGGTGTGCAAAGGTGCTGGCTGGCTGTTATGGGCATCCCTCGCCCTCGGGAGAGCCTGGAAGTGGCGGGGTCTGAGGGGTCCCTGCCCGGGGAGCCGCCACTAGAGGGAGGGCACCGAGGGCACCGTGGAGGGGCCAGCTCGGTCTGTCCCAGAGCACAGGCTAACTTCCCAGAAGCAGCCTCTCTCCCTCACTTTAAATCCTGGGATGTTCTGCTTGGAAAGCCCTCTACCTGCCCCTACTGCCCTTTTGCAGTCTCAGTGAAACAATGAGTGTTGAAAGTCTCCTGTGCCTAATGAATCTATTGCCAGACTCCAGATGGACCTTTATTTACAGCAAAAGGAGTGTTTGTGAATCCTGGAGTACATGGACTCCAAGGACAGGAGAGAAAAACTATTTTAATTTCCCAACGCTAAATAAACACTTGTTCACTGGTAATGCAATATAAAAATTATAAATTATAAGATTTTTTTACTTAGATGTGTCCAGATCCCTAAATGCTGACCTCATTGTGTACAGGGAGTGTGGGCAGTGGGTAAGGAGGTGTGAAGTCCATCAGAGTCTGGGTCACTTGTGGTCCCCATGGTTATGGGGCAGCTGTAATGCTGTGGGTGCACCAGGGCCTCCCTTCTCTTTGTCTTTGTCCTTTTGCCCTGTACATGTGTGCAGTCTGCAATCTCACCAGCTCAGCCTAGTGGGGCTGGGCATGCTGTGCTGCAGGAACATGACCTTTTGCTCTGAAGATGGCAACAGCCTTGTGCTGGCAGCAGAACAACATACCCAGTACAAATAGAATCATTCTGATAATAAATCACCATCCATAATAAGAAGACATCGTTAATAATAAGTCATCCAGGGGCCTCTTGAGACCAGAGTACAACTTACTGTAAAAATAGATAGGAAACATGGTGTGATCATTACAAGCAAGATAACAAATAAAACAGAAAATGACTTTTATAGGCATTTAGCTCTTCTTTCCTTCCCCCAGCTTCCAGACAGTTCTGATTTCAGTCAGGATGGCTATGATTTAAGTTTGGTCACAAACACAGACTGAATTTTTGCAGATGCAGAGCCCTGGGTTTACTGCACCTGTGAGCTGGCCAGATCACTACCTGCAAAGGAGCTGCCTGGCAAAAATCCCTCCTTTTTTTCCCCTTCTGGTCACAGTGTGATCCCTTTGTTATCCTGATTTCTGCAAAGGTGATGGATACAGGCTCCCTGTCTGTGATATACAGAAGCCAACTGAGGACTTGCCCATAGATATCAACTCTTTCTGTATCCCCTCAGTTGGCAGGATTTGTTGCCCAGCTCCCATGGCTTTGTTTTGGCTCAGCTGATGGGGTAACCTCACAAACCAGAGGACAGTGAGGGGCAAACACATGGCAAAATGTGAGCTTTGAAATGAATTAATGTTTGCATGGAGAACTCACCAGAATCAGGAATATTTTCCCACATAAACTGCCTGGCAGTAAAATACTCATAAAATTGCTTCATGCACAGAAGCGAAGGGAATCTCACACATTTGTTTAAGGACAAATCTGCAAGTTGCCCTTGTCAGCTCTAATCTGCTTGGGATATCATGCTGCCTCCTTGCAGCAGAGGGGAAAGAGGCTAGGGCTGTTCAAATCTTTCTTGGTTTTTCCCCTTGTTTGCGTTTGCCAGGCAAACAATAGCAGATGTTATATAGTCAGTTCAGTTTGCTACTAGTCCCATTATGCTCTATTTATGTTTCACTTTATTGGCTTTTTTTTTTTTATTTTCCTATTATTGTTTCACTCTGGGGGAGGCAGAGGATATAATATATTCATCTTTATTATACAAAATCTGTGTGAAGCATTTAATAAAATGCTGTTTCCACACAGCTAGGAATATTACTGTTAGCTGTTCTTAAGTTAATGCTCCTATTAAAAAATGTTTGATGGCTGCAGTGACTGGAACTTGTGTGGACAAAAAGCACACACACCACTAAATAAGGCACTCATAGCAATTCAGAGATTTCCTGATGCCTTGTGGAAAACTTCTGTTTAGCCAGATTTCTGCTTATTCAGCATATTTCTAGCATTGTTCTTGTCTAGTTTTATTATTAGTTGTATTTGAATGGAAAATAAGTTTTACCTTTTCTCCTTGAAAGTTTCCCCTGAGGTTGGAGGGGTCAAACCTGGCCCCCATCCCCAGGTCTCTTCCCCAAGAAGGAGTTTTGGCAAAATTAGGGCAAAGGCAAGTGGGGAAGGACACTGACAGGGAGACAGTCATGGTTGCTCTCTGAACCTGGACCAGCTTGTGTCATGCTCAAGGTCCTTTCCTGTCCCAAAGCTGCTGATCCAAAAGTATCTGCCTGGGGTAGGTCAGGCTTGTTCTGCTTTACAAGCTGGTGGTCAGGGGCAGAGGGTCTGTGCTTGCTCATGGACATGGAGCAGGGCAGTTTTTGAGATTTCCATGTCACAGCACCTGGCTGTGCCAGGAATGGGAGTGGATCTCCATGGACCAGGAGCACAGGAGATGGTGATGTTTCTGGGGGTACTCAGGGAATCATACAAAATAGCAGTGAAAAGTTAATGCTACTGCATCAGGTGAGAAGAGATGAGCAATGGAAAAGAATCAGATCCTGAGAAACAGGAAGCTATATCCAGAAAGATCTTTCAGAAGAGTCTTTCCCTAATTGATAACTTTCCATGAAAGACTCAGACATCCACACCCAAGACAACACTGACTCAGAAAATGTGTTTTGATGTGTTATGTGTTTGGAGGAGTGCTCATGGCAGTCAGTCTGGCACTGATTCACACAGTCACTGGATGTGAGAAGCTGAGGAAGGCCATACAGGATTTAATGAAATTCTGCCTAGCCCCATATCCTGACTCCATGGCTACTGCTGCTGGTCATCCTGAAAGAGCAAAAAACCCAACTGTATTACACATAATTCTGTATATTATTATCATACAAACTTTAGCAAGTCTATGTCATACTTCCCAGGGATAATTCCCAGCCCTCATCTGATTGTGGTTCAGAGAGTCCTGAGCTAGAAGTGATGTCTTCATGTCTTATAGTCCCAGATAGATTGCTCTTGCATGAATGCATCGAACCACTTGTTCTGCCCATATAATCTTTTGGCATCCAAGATATCCAGGGGCAATGAGTTTCATGGCTGATCTACCACCAATGCAGATAAGATCTTCCTTTTGTTTGTTATGAATCTGCCACTTGATAACCCCACATCTGCTTGCACTTGCTCAGGAAGAGGTGGCACACACTTAATCCCTGCTCACCCACTCCTCAGCCTGTCTGACAGCAGGGAAGTTCTTTGGTAGAGCCTGTCAGCCTGCATGGAGCTGGCGTGGGAGAGGTGAATCTGCTGCCATTCAGGACTGAGTACTCAATGGAGAAGACCAAGGAATGTCAAGATGCACCTCAGAGGGAGGATGATACTCATGGTGTGGTGGGCAATGGGGCATCCTGTGGTGTTCCTGGTCAAGCAAATACCTGAGGAAGGTGATGAGTTGGAGGAAGTTTCTTGGCTGATACATGGGGTTGATAAAAGCTGTAGAAGTGAAGGGCTGGCTACTGGGGCCACAGTGATAGAACAGAAACAGTGGGAAGGAAGGTCATCCCAGTCAGCCAAAATCTCCAGAGCTTCCTGAGTAGTGAGAAAAAAGCAGACCAGGAGTTTGAGGCTCACACATCCCCTCTTGGAATGAACCTAAGCTGGGCATCACTGCATTGAACAGAGAGCATCCACTGGCAGAACCCAAGACAGAACTGTTTGGACAAAAGACTGTCTTTCAGCCTGACTCCACCACGGCCTGCAATGCTCTGGGTTTGTTTCTTTAGCCACCCAGGTTTTGGTGTTTTTGTGTGCCCCACATTCTCAGGTCTAGGAGCGCTTTGCAGCTGTAAAATTAAATCCAAGGGACTTTTTGGCGCTGGTATGATGATCATGCTTTGGGAGGTTATAGCAGAAGTGTCAGGACAAGTATAGTCAGGGTTCACAAGGTTTTTCTCTAGGCATGGCACAGTTGGGGAGGGAGAGGAGCAGGGGGAGGACATGCCTGCTGTCAGAGCAGTCATTTCACAACATTGCACTCTCCAGACAAGAGCACCTGCGAGACAGAAAGAGTTTGGTAAGCTTGAGAAAGTGGAAGTGTTTTACAACAGCACCATAAACATCTGCTGAGAGGTACCTGGGAACGTGACTGTGAGAGAGAATGAGGAGGTGAAGGGGGAAGGAAAACAGATCTTCAAAACAGGTTAAAGCCACCAGCCCTGTGGGACTGATGGGAAAGCCTCAATGGCACTGTGGGGGACACAAACCCTGCCAGGCTGAGGAGGAAGCCCGTGGGGAGGCTTTCTGAGGCTTTTGCAATGTGATAGAAGTAAAGAAAGAGCCAGATTTGCTTGAAATACTTCATTTTAATTGCAGGAGGCTGCCTGCCATCTCTCTGCTGCCTTGCTGGGATGTGTTTCTGTCTCAATCACATACATGCAACTTTTGGACTGGTGAATGGTGTTGCTGATGGGCAAGAACCAAAATGCCCTTGCTGTAGGTATCTCCCCTGTTTAGACAGTCATCTAGGGCTTAAACCCTGACCATTGCTCTGCTGGGCAGACTCTTCAGGTCACTCAGTCTCACTGCTTCACTGGGTTTTTGCAAGTTTTTAACATTTCACTCAAAATGTCACTTGGGGACAGTTCAACTTGCACATGTGGATTTTCTCATCTGAAACTTCTGATGACAGTGATACCCTTGAAGGTGAGTGAATGTTAAGAACAAACCACTTGAGGCAAGTGACAAGGATAAGCCACTCTTTATTTCATTGGTTTAAGCATTCTCTCATGATTTTGAACCTGCTTCCCAGTTTCTTTTTTGGCTGCTTGGTGTTGACAGCACAGAAACTGAGCAAGGGTTCCCTGCCAGGATCCAGAATTCTAGTGATTTTCCCAAATCCCTCAGTCTCCAGAAGCCATTAAACAAAATAACTTTATTTCCTGCAACCTTCCATTACAGTTCCTGGTCTGCAGTGCTGGAACACACAGCTCCCAGGGCTGCATCCCAAGGGACACCTTCCAAACCCCATGTGTCTGCTGAGCACCTTGCAAATGAACTGTGGGTTCACCTGTATTTATAGTTCTCCTTGTTGATGAAGAGTGAAGTATGAAGGGAGCAAATCTGCATGCTTTGGAGGCAAAAATGTGGTGCAGATTTTTACCCCACAATGTAGCTCTGGGAGACCTGGAAGAACCCATGTGCTTATCCAACCCTTCATCATACAATCAGTTGTATTGGGATTTGTGTGAAATACAGCACTTTTCCCAGCAAGTGATCTCCAGTGCTTTAGGTGAGGACCCTGAGTCACAGAAAGGGGATGATACTGGTTTTCCTTTTGTGCTCCTTCCCCAGCTCTTGGTTATCTTGAAGGCTGTTATGCTAAAGACTTCTCACTGTAATCTCCCAGTTCAGTTTCCCACAACCAGCACTGGATAATCTTTCTCCACCACCTAACTCCTTATACCCCAGACCTTAAACTGCACTGCTGAAACAGTCCAACTGAGACAACTCTACACTACTGTATTCCTTTCCATCAGTTCAAAACCTGCCCAGAAATGAGTGACAAATATCCCTTGTGAAGACTGAGGTGGGAGCTGTCTCTGATCCATGCTGGTCTGGTGTGGGCTGGCCACCTTCCCACTGCAGGGCTCATCCTTCCTGGAGCTATATTGCCCTGAGCTCCCCTGTGGAGCAGATCCAGCTGGGATTTGCAGACTCACCAGTCCTCACTGGTAACTGAGTTCAGAGGAAGGATGTTTCCCTGGCTGTGGGGCCAAGAAGAGCAGGAGTTGTGGTAGTGGGGGATACTCCCCAACTGATACAGAAAAAACCTCTGGGGTGTGGATGATGAGGGTATTGGGCAGAGTCATGAGCAGGCAGAGCATTGCAGGCAGCCCCTTACCATGGCATCACCGCATGGGAAATCTCCCCCATCCCATAAAACTTCTTCCCCTCCCCAGGAAGGTTCTTTCCTTTTCCCTCCCTGTTGGAGGGCTGGGCCAATGTGCATTTTTTGAGCCCTGGCTGCTTGCAGTGTCTGCTGCCATTGGCTCTGGGCACAGCCCACGGCTCCGCGCTCTGCTGTCTGTCTCGGCGTCTCTTTAATCCCGTTTCCCTGGTTTCGCATGGCAGCAGCCCATGTTTGCCTGTGCAAAGCCTTCCTCTGGATTGCTGGCAGCCGTGTTTCAAACCCAGCTTGCCGTTTTCCCCAGAGTGGTGGGATTGATTGGCTCCAGCCGGAATGGGCATGGCTCTCCGCTGCTTGGACCGAAATGCAACCATCTGTTACACCTCTAGTTAAAAGTACATAAAGTTGAGCATTTGCGTGTAGACAATTCCACCCCTGATACGCTTTCCACCACACATCCCTCTCACACTTTGGCAGGATCTTGCACCGCAATGGGCCCAGTACAGGCAAAACCAGCACTTTAGCACTGCTGGAGCCAAGCAGCGTGGAGATGGTGGGGGCGTAAATCAGCCTTTCCTTCCTCTGCTGTATCAGGCCACCATCAGCTCTGCAGTGTGCTGTGCCCCAGGTTTACCCCTGGCCGTGGCTGGTCCTGCTACCTGCTCTGCCCAGGCTGGCAGCCAGGCTGCCTTGGCTGCTTTGTGCCTGCTGCACCACAATGCAGGTGGAAATGGCGATGCGCTGCCGAGCCTCGGGCGGGTGCTCCCATGGAGGAGAGGCACTGAGGATAAACAGGGAGCAGACACGTGGGAGGATGGGACCGGCATTCCAGAGAGTCCAGAGGGTGGGAGCTGAGCACGGCAGATGCATTGTCTGTACAGCCCTGCACCTGCAAAGGCCAGGACAGCCCACCTGCCTGTCCCTGCCCGGTGCTGCCAGCCTGGCCTCGTGCTGCCATTCCCTCTCTATGTGGGCCTGTGCAGCTTTGCCAGAAGGGGAGGGCAGGGAGTGGGCTGGGAACACTGCTGAGCCACTGCCTCCTCCCTGAAAATGATGGGCACAAGACACTGCTATGGCTATAGGGAGATTTCCGTGGGCAGAAGAATTCTGGCTTCTCCAGTGTTGCTTCCCAGTTCCCTCCCTTCCACAGCTTTGAGACGTCCCTTCCCTGAAAGCTACAGAGAGATACTGCTGGGGCATAAATCTGTTTGCCATGCTGCACTCCAACATCTGCCTACCCTGCCCTCCAGCTCCTTGCTGTGGCTTTCCATGCTCACCAGCAAGTCCATGCTCAGAGATCCATAAAAGCATCTAACAGGCTCCCACTGAGGCCTGGGCTCAGTATGCAACCTATGTTGGGTGTGGGTAGGCAGAGAGAGCTTTAGCATCTGTAGGGTGGAGGAAAGCCTAAATGTGTGCAGCAACAGCCCCAGTTATTGCCATTGCTGAGGCACCAGATATCCCAGCCCAAATCATCCCCTGTTCCTGCTTCTCTCCAAGGAAGCTGTGGCTGGATTAATAAGGCAGAGAAGCAGAGGAGAAGCAGAAGCACTGGGATGGGAAATGGCCCTGCCAAGGCCAGAGAGCAGGTAAGAGTCAGGAAAAGGAATCAGCTTACTCCAGCCCATTTACACCACTGTATCACTGCACTATTTTCTTGATGGTTTATTTTCATTAAAACACATGGCTGAATTGCTGGGATGGGGCAAAATTCACGACAGAGAGAAAGCAAATCTCCCAGCCTGCTGAGGCTCACAAGTGGGGAGTACTCAGTGACAAGGACCCTCAAAGTGCAGCAGCATCTCCCATCAGTGTCAGTAACTTTCTCTGGAAATGCAGGTCTTTTGATGCCTGTCTCAGAGTCACAGTTCAGATGAAGTGAGAAGAATGTCACCTTTGCAATGCTCACAGGAGTGATGTCCCAAGGAGTTAATGGATATTGGGTAGCCAAGTCTTCTTCCAGGTCAGTCCTGAATTACAGGGATTACAGGTCCCTCCTGGATTATACCAGAAGGGTTGGTAGTGATGTATCAGCCATCCCTGACCTTGCTCATCTTTGTGGGGCAGTGAAGGTGGTGGGAGAAGGGAAAGGCTAAATGCACATCCCAGAAGCCAGGGTGGCTCTGAAAACTGAGAGGAGAGCTGGGGGCTGGGAGAGAAGAATAGACATCTGAGCCCAACACAGGGACAGCAGATGGATTGGAAGGAGCATAACCTCGTGGCAATGCATGCTCTGGTCCCTGCAGCTGGCATTAAGGGTCAATTATTTTCACTGTAACAACTCATTTCTAACTGAGAAGAGAGTGACCTGGTGATACTGATAGAGCCTGCTGACGTCCATCTCCCTGCTGTGGGAGAAGACAGCAGCACAGGTCTTGAGCTTTGCTTGATGTGTGATCACAGACCACTGTGCCTGATTCCCTTTCAGACCTCCTGGTAGCCCGATTCTGGCACTCCCAGACCTGCAAGGGAAGTGCTCCTGCACACTGAGTTTTGAGAGGGCAGCAGTATGGTGCTGGTGATGATCCTGTGTTTGACATTCACCCTTTTTAAGAGCTCTAGGAAGTGTCATCTGTCTTTCAACCCATCCACATCAGCTGGGCTTGGATCCTCTGTCCTGATCCAGGTCAGAGCCACTACAGCAGGAGAGGGCTGGGGCAGGACCCTGCATGGTGGGAGGCTGGATGCCAGCGCGGCCTCCAGCCCCAGTTTCTCCCTGTAAGTGTATGTATGAATGAACTCTGCTTCTTTTGGGGAAAGAACTCCTTAAGGTCAGAGAACTTCCCCACTGCAAGGTGCAGCCCAGCAAGGCAGCAGGGTGCACATCAGCCCTGCTTAGAGAGTGCAAGGCAAGGTTGGGGTGCTGTCCTTGCTGTGAAGCATGAGTCACCCATCTGCAGAAAGCCACTGCTGTGCATGATGCTCCAGCATGAGCTGCCCTTTCATGCCAGCACTGCTTAATTTAACCCCTGGAGTGACAGAGTCTTGATTTTACAGATGCAGACAGCACCAGAGTAACTTTCAGGAACAACATCTCCCTCCTGCAAAGTTAACAACATTCCTAGTGGGAACATTGTCCCCCAAGGGCTATGGTGGAGGACAGCCTGGCACTCTGACTTTGCCTGTACCACAGTCTGGGGCATATGGCAATCAAGGCACAGTCAGTGACAGTGCCAATCATTGCCTTGCTGTGTTTCCCTATTTTGCTCCCAGCAGTGGCTGAATTCAGGAGCTCTATGCTCCTTGGGAAGGGGTCCAGCCCACTGATATGAGTCAAACCACCTCAGCTTGTGCCATCCACGTCTGGGAGTTAAGTGATACCCTGCACTGTGCCAGGTCCTTGACCCGGGAGGAATTGTTTGTGCTGTCAGAGTGCTCTGGGCTGCACTGACCACCCGGCTCTGGGGGCAGCCTGCTGGGAAGAGGATCCACAGCACAGCCTGGGGCAGTTTGGGGTGTCTCCTTTGATCAACCCTCTGATCACCCCCCTCTGGTGCAGCCACATGACACTGGTGAGGTTCGTGTGATTCACCTGCCCCACGGTGTGAGGAGCTGGGCACTGATGGAGGAGGATGCTGAAGCAGAACACACCCTGAGTGTCTCCTGCCAAGGTGTGACATGGTCCCAGCCTGGTCCCACAGACTGAGACCCATGGTCACCAGCACATCCCACCATGCCAGAGCAGGCAAACTCAGCAGTGGACTGCATGGTACCCTCAATTACAGCAGGGCTATTCTGGCATCCACTCCACCCAGGATGGTTGGAGGAGTATACATGGAGGGAGAAAGGGGACAATGAGGAACAGAGAAAAAGACCCCAAAAAGGCACAGGCTAAAAATAACCAGACCAGATAGCAAAGGAAAGAGAGTTAGTCAGACCTTCAGAGGCTGGGTGTCAAAGGATCTCAAAGGGAGCGGAGACAGGTCCTGTCAGTCCCAAGTCCAGACAAAGGAGATGATGACAAGCAGCTATTTTAGCTGATGGCCTGAAGCCATCCTGCCTGGGGTGGTGCACTCAAGTCTCCCAAACTAAGCAAAATTCAGTCTGGCATTGGGAGCTGGGAAAGCCAAGGTGGTGGGATGAAGGGCTGGTCCCAGAGCAGCACCATGAATGAGCCAGGTGCAATGAGACACAGGGCTGAAGGATACTGCCACCTCCAACACAGTGTGTGATGCTGCTTTGTTGCTGAGAACATCTCTGTCTTGTTTTTGCAATGATGGGAATGTGTTGTGTCTCAGTGAGGGGATCCCAGCAGGGGATGCACCAGGAGCTGGGGTACCTCAGCTCACTCATCTTTAATTGAGGCTTATGTGGGACTGCTGCTTTCTGAAGGAGCACCACTCTCCTTCTATAAAACAGAACATGAGTCAGGTCCACAGTTTTGTTGAGATGCAGAACTTACACCTGCTCACAAGGTGCCTTGGGAACCAGTACTTACCTTGGGAGAAAAGATACTTTCCATCATATTTAAATTTCCTTTCTTTTTATATTTTTGGTGGTGCAGCAAGGGTTGTGTGGGAGCAAGGCACAACAGGGGAGCTGCTGGAGTGCCCTGCTCTGTGGCACAGCAGTGAGCTGTTGGGAAAAATAACCAGCAAATACTCTAGTATCTCTTCAGAAGCCTCTCACTGCTGTCTTCAAGGGACCATGGGAAGATGCTGCTTCTGTGAAAAGGATTCAGGACTTAATCCACAAAACACCTGCTTTACTTAAAGCACAAACATAAACTCCTTGAAAGCCAGAGAGATTTAAACACATTTGGAACGAAGCCTGGCTTCCAGTATGCTTGTTGAATCAGAATGGAGTCTGTTATATAAGCATAAAAACTGCTTTGCAAATATGGCTGCTTTAAATTCATCACCTGAATTCACATGGAGGCACCTTTCTGGATGCTCCAGTAGCCAGAGGAGAGCTGCTGGGTCATGGGAAGCTGCCATTTATAGAAGCCAGACCCTAAGCTGTGCCAGACAGGCATGGAGCAAACCCAAGAATGTCACACATTATTTGAATTGAGACATCATTGACAGGGAGCAAAAAAACCCCAACAACCCAAAGCTCCTAAATCCACCAAGCCTTAAAATGGCAGGAGGAAACTGCCAAATGAATTACACCCAGGATGAACTTGGCCCTGCTGCTCCTTCAGCAGTGATTTCTGAGACGATGTGGAGTCTGGCATTTTTATCTCCTCTGGCATTTTTATCCTATTTCATTCATTCTATTTATTCCTGATCCTGTTAACTTTATCCTATTGATTCAAATGCATTTTCATACTCCCTTATGGTTCCCTTTTGCATCACTTTCAGCTTTTAAGCAAACAGGATGGGCTTTTTCTGCCCTGGAAAAAAAGTTACCTTGGGAGCATGCTTCTCCCAAACTCCTCTTCTTGTTCTGGGAGACTGGAGTTTATTTATTTATCCTAGTTAGACAAATAGCTTCATTTTCATGTAAAATAGAATGCACTTTGGAATGCATACAGAAAAGGTCAAAGGGTTTTAACCAGGCAAAGGGCAAAATTTGAGCCTGTTAAAATGATGTTGGTGCAGCTCAGAATGTCTCTGTGAATGGTGCCATCCCTAAAGGCTGCAAATGTATTGTGAGGTGGAGATTTACATACCTTGCAGCCAGCAGATTTATTCAAGCCTTCCACTGCAGAGAGGTACCAGTGTTATTGCTGCTTTCTGCTTTGTGCTGGCTGCTGGTACAGATTTGGAAATCACATCTCTTGGAGATGCTTGATTTTACTGTTGCCTGTTTGTAAAGACACCTTTGGTATTTAGATGTATCTGCAGCTGAATGCTGAACACTTCCAAGGCCCAGAGAGAAGGTCCTGTGTTGATTTGGGGAAACAAACACATTTGTTTTGCTCATGGTCAAAGACAAAGGGTGTCTGGAACAGAGGTTTTATGCATTAAATTCCTCAACAGTAGTTTTTGCCCTAGCCTAGTCAAAAGCCTATTTCCAGTGGAACTGTAGATAGTTGGTACTGTGGGAAAGGAAGAATGGAGAAAACAGGGAATTTGGTGTTTGCAAGAGTCATTATTTTCAACAATATTTTCTTCAGATTTGCCACCTTGACTCTAAGCAAACTGAGGACCTTTAAAAGCATGTCCCAGTGGATTAGACCTGGCAGCAGTGGGTGTCTCCATGGCTTGGCCTCATCATCTTTCATCACCCCCCAAATTTTCCTTTTGAATAAAATTTGTAGGAGCCCAGACTCCCACTGCTTCCAGATTGTGCCTCTGGTCACACTCTTTTGAGACAAAGACCTGTTTTCTGGCATGTACATTTTGTCTGGGAAGAGGAATAAAAGACCTCACCATAAATAAATACAAACCTCCGCATGGCATGCACGGTGCCTTGTTCAAAGAGCTCGGCCCGTTTGAAATCAGCAGCCCCATAAAATCCACACGGGCTCAGACTCTCAGAGTCACAGAATCCCTGCACATGAAGGGCCTGGCCCAGCAGCTGCCCCTCACTGGGGTATCAGACCCTGTTCCTTGAGCCACTGAGGCTCCACCAGTCCCCAGTCCCCAGCCTGGGGCTGCATCTCAGGACACGTAAATCAGAGCCTTGAGCCTTTGCCCTTCGCCGTGGCTCTGGGCACTGGGGTCAGGGGTCATGAGCTCACCTCTCAAAATAATCCTGGATGATCAGGAAGTGTTTCTCGCTTGATGAATTAGGTGTATAAAATCCGTGAAGGGCTCACAAACGGACAGACCTTTTCCTTTCTTCATGGGGATAATATTTCATGATTTGGGGAGAAAAGAGTGCAGAGGGAAGGGGGGAAATAATTAGTAATTTGTGATTAACTCTTTTCATGGGTATTTTGTTTCTCTGTTCTCTGATGCTGCCTGGAGCCACTTAAAAAATGACTTAACAACAACAACCAAACTAATCGCTCTTTGTAACTAATGGCTATGTCAGAACTTGGAAATTAAACCAAAGAGTCTTGGAGAAGTTGCAAGGGAGATGCTGAGCACAGGAGAGGAGGTGGAGAGGAATTCCCTCTCGGGTATCAGATGGATGCTTAGAAAGGGCCTGAGATAACAGTGATAAAGGGAAAGAAAGGAACCCTCCCTAGAAAGCTGGTGGCTGCTCTCACAGATCCAGGCTGACTAGGCTGCTTGTGATGCACCCCTTCCTCTCCACATGGGCAAAAGGTTTTGTTCTGTTGTACTTGGAGAAAAAGTCCTCTAAAATCTCCATTTCAGCTCTGTCTGATGCATTATTTATGATCATAGAATCATAAAATTATATAGGTTGGAAAAGGCCTTTGAGATCATTGAGCCCAACCACTAAGCCAGCATTGTTAAGTCCACCACTAAACCATGTCTGTAAGTGCCACACCTGCATCTTTTAAATGCCTCTGGTGGTGGTGATTCAACCACTGCCTTGGCCAGCCTGTTCCAATGCTTGACAATCCTTTCTGTGAAGAAATTTTTCCCAAATTAAACCTCCCCTGGCACAGCCTGAGGCTGTTTTCTCTTGTCATTTGCTACATGGAAGAAGAGACTGACACCTATGAATAACCTGATCCTAAGAGTTTTGGCTTTGGGTTGGCACAGAGTCTCTCATCAAGAATGTGATGAGAGTGGTGGAGTTGGTGGAGTTCTGGTCGCTGACACACCTAGGTGAGTCCATCTTCATAAATTACTTGGAAACCTCTTCTCATGTAGATCCAATGCATGAATTAAAGACAGAGCAGCACTCTCTGCCTCTGGCTTTCTTGAGTTCAATTTTTGCTGCAAAGGTTTCTGGCTTTCAGAGGATGAGCATCAAGGAGTGCAGGTGGTGTGAAGCACAGAGGGATAGGATCCAGGGTGAGATCTTCCAGTCTTGAAGGCCACCAAGGAGCAGCATGCATAAATCAGGATTTCAGAAATGACTGGGCCCCAAAACCTTGTGGTCTCTAATTGGGCCACACATAAAATAGAGTTTCAGATTGAAGGCCTTTTGGAGCTATGATTTAGAAAGGCAAATCCATTATGGTATCTGATTATGACACTGACATTAAAAGCACTGTGAACCTCTAATCGATGAAGGTTAATTTATTTAGACCATAAACCAGGAATTAATTTGAAAGGGGCTGTGGTGGAGCAGCAGCTGAGACTCCAGCCATCCCTTGTGTGATGCTGCTGGGGTGACAGGGACAAACTGAAGGCAGAGACCACAGTTCTACTGACTCTGTAGAGTTCTGCCTGTCCTCTGTCTCAGCCCTGTGCTGACTGCAGACCAAGGAGATCTTATTACAGAAAGATGAGAAGCTGAGTCTCAGATGAGCATTTGATTTCCTGCAGTGGAGATTGTCGCTCCTTGGGTATATCAGGATCCCAAATCATGGTGAGAGCAGAGTTCTGCTTTCTGAACATTTCTGAAATGTTGCCCTCTGAGCAAACAGGTGTGGCTGAGTCCTCCAGCAGGTACTGATGTACAAGGTGCCCACACCAGAGACCCCTTGGGTAGATATGGCCAAAGAGCATCAGGTCTGGAAGGGTCTGGACACAAAGGGTCATAGCAAGTAGCTCTGGTCCAGAGGAGTGATTTACAGCTCCTGGCTCCTACCTAGGGGAGTGCTGAAGTGGAAGAGATTTCCTTAGCCCGTCACTTTTATTTTCCTTGGTTATTGTTTAAAATGCAGAGATTATGGGGTCAAACTTTCCCAGCCAATATTTTTCCTAATGAAAAATGTAGTAGGGTACGAGTCAGTGATCGAATCTATATGGTGAGTGTTCCACACTACAGTGATTTCCACAGACAGAACTTCAATAAATCTTGTTTTCAGAGAAATTATATGAGGCTGATGCTCTATTTTTGCCAGTTTAAGATCACTTTACCCCTCTGCTGTGCTCTGTCCAAGTGGAACTTTCCTCCAGCTGAGCTGAGTCTTTCCTACAGCAATACAAAAATCCTCATGGCTGCAATGTGAGCAGGGCAGGGCAATGAAGGTGGTCACCAAAGTCCCTTTGGGGCCACCCCACGTGGCAGTGTTGTTGTGGGATCCCTTTTCCAAATGGGACCGAAGATGCTCCTTAGACTGAGCAGCAGGACAGTCTCTCAATATTCCAACCTGAGTTCTGGCAACCCTGGGGATGTCACCTTTCCCTCAGGGAGGAAGGTATTGGGTAGTGCTGCTCCTGCTACAGACTGTGTGGGACACCCATCACCGAGCTGTATGTGGTAAGAGACATGCTTTGTCCTTCCACCACGCACAGTCCTGCCTCTTGTCAGTATTATTCAATGCTGGAGCTGCCATGGCCTCAGCCAGTGCCAGCTGTGCTGTGTGTGATGCAGTGGCAGCCCTGTCACCCTGCAAACATCCCCAAAGCACTAATAGTATTAGTATTGGTTGGATGGATGGGAGAATCCTTCAATATCCTCTCTCCACTCAAGCCTAGGAGCTTTTTCCTGATTCCCATCCCAGTTTGGTGCTGCTCACTGGGGAGGCAGATGCACGGGGGCAGCTTGGTGCCCATATTGAGTGCCCTGCTGTCAACTGCCTGCACTCGCTCAGCGGGTTTGGCGACAGCCGTGTACAACCGTATTTCACAGCCTGCCCATAGGATCAATATGACATTTCCATTCATCATTAAATATGTCTTCTTTACTTTGTGCTGCATAAATCAACCTTTCAAATGTGGCTCCTGGAGTAAAGAGCTGATCTCAGAGATCACTGACCAAATCGGGGGCTTTTCTAGGTGGCTTCAGAGTTGTCATGTGCTGCTGGTGTAAATGGTACAAAGTTTGTGAAAAAGCACAAAAATTCGTTGCCCCTTGTGGGTGTTGGGGCAGTTTTAAGCTTTGTGCTGCCCCTGCAAGCTCTGCCAGTTGCTCAGTGCAGGAGGAACACACTGCAATAGCATCTGCTTGCCCCAGGAGTTGGGAAGGTACCAGGCCCATTTGGTCTCTGGCTGTACTGGGTTTTTACCCTTAGATTGCTCCCAAACAGCTTGACGTGAGCAAGGTCAGGTGAGGAGGCACCAAGCTCAAGCGTGCCCTCAAGATGCTGTTGATCCATACACTGGAGGGCAGGTAGCTCTCTCTGCTGGGGTGAGTTACCCTGTCATCTGGGGATGATCAGATAAGCACAATTCCTGCATCAACCCACCTTCAGAGAGGCCTGGAGCAGGCTGGAAACAGTCCCTTTCACCTTCTGCATTATATGTGACCCAGCAGAAGCTGGTCTTTGCCCCTGAGCTTCTCCTCCTGACATGGATGTCCAGCATCCACGCCTGCTTGTACAACTCCCATAGTGAGGGAGAGTGTGGGATTAGGATTGCTGTGCTGAAATGGTGGGGAAAGACAAAAAGCAGCCCATCCTTGGTGACACACAGGCACAAGGATGGTGGATGCATAGTATCCAGAGGATGTCTGGGCAGAAAGGTACATCCAGACCACTCCACAGACATCACGGCCCTTGGTGGCAGCGGAGACAAAGGGAAGGACTTGAAAGGCAAGCATGGAGCTGCCTCTGCAGCATGTTCTGATCTCCCCCATGAGGAGTGGAGCCCTCCCCATGCACTGGCTTTTTGTCAGCCAGCTCCCTTGTCCCTGCTGCACACACACACATTTTAGCACTGTCTGCAAAGGAGTTTGGGAATCGATATTGCAATTGTGTTGTAAGTGAATTAGTTATAGATCAGCTTGGGGTAGGATTAGCTTATAGATCAGCAGGCTGGCAGGTGCAGGGAAGGAGCACAGGCAGACATGCACACACACATCCCCCAGCGTGCTCCTCTACTGCCCAGCAAGGAGAAGAGGGTGAGGCAGAGCTCTGCAGGTCTGGGACTGCTGCCCAACACAGAGCTGCCATACTGGGGCATTGGAGGCAGGTGAGTGCTTGCTCCTGGGTTTTGCAGTTGTTGGGACAGCAGGACAGAGCTTCAGAAGCAGCAGAGGTGATGTTGTAACCCAGTTGTGAATCTGCAGATGTGGAATGAGAACTCATCACTGGCTCCATGTCCTGGCCCCATGGCTTGTATCCCTCCTGCAAATGCCCACACCTCTGACAGGAAGTTGCTGGGAGCCTTTATCCAAACATTTTTGCAAGAAATGCATAAAAATGCCAGAAAGACAAACCAGTCCTCGGAGATTTCCTTTTATGCTTTCTCAGAGATTGAGACAAATTGCTCTTTCTGAGAGTCTTGAATTTTTCTTTTAGTGGCCTCTCATGAAAGTTGCATCCCCACACAGGGATGGGGAAACTGAGGCACTGATCATAAGCTGCTTGCTGCAGCCAAAGTGGCTGATTTAGTGTATGCACACGGACTCTCAGCATCAGTCCATACACAACCAGTCCTGGACCTCACTTTCTTCTGGTGCAGTGCCCAGCCCACTTCTTAAAGTCCTACTGAGACCCTTGTCATGACTCCAGGATAGTCTGACTTCTAAAATTAGCCCAGTGCCTGGGCCTATGCTCAGGGGTTTTCCTTTTAAATAATCCCCCTGCCTCCCCTCCTGCTTCTGCTTTGACTAAGCATGCTGCAAAAACAACTTGCTTCTAAAATAAGCATCTCCTCTAACTCCCAGTTTAAACCTGAGTAGCTGAGCATGACATAGCGGAGTTGGGATGGCAGCTGGGCCATCTCTCAGGCTACCTTTTGGTGCAATGGCACCTGGAACAGCTGGGGCAAGCACATGTGTGGGCCAGGGCAGTGTGGGCTTCAAAGGGGATCAGAGATCTGGTGGGAGTGTAGTGGGATTATGGGGTATGGGAGAGAGTGTCTCCACAGTAGTATCTGCTGCTGGACAGTCCATCTTCTCTGAAGAGCACGTTTGACATCAGGACGTGTTCATTTGGTGAGATGAAATACAGGCAGACCTCTGAGGAATGCCAGCCCTCTGGCAAGGGATAGTGAAATGACTTTTCCCTGGCACCTTGTGCTGACTTTCCTAAGTAACCCTGTCTCCATCCTTCTTCTCCTTATGTCAATCCATTTTTCAGCAGTGGGGCCAAGTTGGTACAGCTCAGTTTACACCCACAGGATTTGAGCTGGGGCCAGATCCCAAGCTCAGTTTCAGTCATAAATCTGGAGTAGTTCCCTGAAGTCAGGGGAGCTAATTCCAGATTTACACCCAGTGGCTCTGAGGTGGGACTCGGAGTGTCTCTGGCTTTGGGAGTGAAAGGGGTAAAGTCTATAGAGGATTTACCCAGGCAGGTTGCAGTGCTTGACCCCTGGCAGTGCCTGAGGATCCCGTGGTTGGAGTTATTAGAGCAAACCTTCTCTTTATTATTTGATATAATCTACTGCTATCCCACGGGGTTTCCCTCACTCTGCACTCTGGGAAACCGAGTGGAACTAACCCGGATAGGAGGATTACAGGCTCCAAATGGAGACGGTTGCACCAAGCCGCCCAGCGGAGCTCCTTGCACTGAGCAAAGAGGCGGCTGACAGCCTCCATGACATGCCAGCACTTAAAACGCTGGATGATGGATGAATGTCATCCTGCTGGGAAGGGAAAGGGGGGTCGGGAACCGGGGGGCTGGGGGGAGCAAGGAGGGGAGGGAATCCAGCCCGGAGGAGCCAGGGAAGAAGAGCTGGCACCAGAGTTGACATCCGCACTGATCCTCATCCGTGGGCTGTGATTCATGGGGAGAAGAGAGGGCTGAGCTCCTGTCCGCGGGCCCCACCGCTTTCTGCATGCTGGATTGAAATTTTACTGCTGCTGGCAGCTCTCTTGCCCACAGCACAGGCACATGCACAGATGTATACATTTCTATACGCACATACAGGACACATAGGAAGAATGTTTAACAGATGTGCGTGCAAACATGTGTATATTTATATAAACATCTCCCCTTGACACGCATATGCAGACGTGAGATTTCCTCCAAGATGCTTCATTAAAGCCATCCTTGTCCCCACCTTTCACTGTATATTATAGTTCATCCACAAATCACATCTATTAAGTGACTAAAGGTTTTCTGCTAGGTTGTTTTTTTTTGTATTCCCCAGATGTCAGGGGATGTCAGTGATATGGCTGCATTACTCAGAATATTGCAGTCCTGTCTCCAGAGTGCCCGAGCAGGGGATTTCTCTCTCTGTCTCCTGTTGTATTCCTGACAGCAAAGTAATTTGCTTATATAGATTCTGGCAACAAGAACAACGCAAAGCCTGGCTGCTTGACAGTGTTGCATTTTTAAGTCGAGGTTGAACAGCTTCAGTCTGAAGACCTCTGGGATTCCTCTTGCAGGGTTGTTGACTCCTGGGATTTGCTCCAGCATTGGTGACTCTGTAGATGGGACAAGGGCTGGTGAAAGAGGTCCCACTGTTGGCTGTGCCCTGGGCTGAGGGCAGAACAGGAACTTTTCTCTGGGCAGGGTTCACAGTGCTTTTCAGCTCAGGACCTCATACTGCAGGCATAGCACACCACAGGGGCGCCCAGAACTGTTCCCAGAGGCACAAATTCTGGAATGGCCAGAAGTCCATAGGTATTCTGCAAAGACATGAGGACTAGCCAGGGGGAGAGGGATCCTATGCCTCAACATGCCACGTGTTCTCCAGGTGCAGGAGCACGTCGATGCTCCGGCAGCTGGTGCTCAGCCAGGCAGCTGACGCCCTGGAAAATGAAGCTGAATCCATCTCGGTGCGTGCAAGTCGAAGTTCTGCGAGACCAAGGGGGCAGAAGAGGGGGCTAAGCCTGGGAGCAGAGCCCGTAGGGGCAGCTCTGTGAGTGGTGTCCCGTTTGGGGCACTGTGACCCCAGGAACGGTGATGTTTGGGCAGGCAGAGCCCCGGCCCCGCCAGCGCTGACCCCAGCGCCCCCGGATCCATCCTGTCAGCCAGCCCCGGCAGCAGCTGCGAGCCGCGCACCGCAACCCGGCACAGCAGCTCGGCAAGAGAGCGGAGGAGCCTGCATCCAATTGAAACCGCAGGGGGGATTTAGGGAGGCAGAAGGTAATTTCCCGAGCTGGAATATGGCCAGCATACAAGGACTAATATCCTGGCTCTTGGGGAAACAGTCATGGGATCTTTGCTTGCTGAGAGTCATCCTGATCGCTGTTTTAAGTCAGATCTGGAAAAAAAGGAAAACGAGACAAAGGGAAAAAAACCTTCCAAGGTGCCAAGGCTTTGGGGCACTGCTTAAAGCTGCTCTTACCACAAGAAAGATTTTCCTGGAGGCAAAGCTGCCAGGCATCCCCAACACAGAAGCCTGGCAGCTGATTCATGACTTCTAGCCTTGGGACTCCCTCATATTCCCAGATTCGGCCAAGGAGTGCCCTGGCTCTCAGGAGGGAAGTAGGATGCTGATGTCCATCAGTAGTATTACACAAAGTATTGCTGTAATCTGGTCATGTCCCTGTGCCAGTGTTTCCCTCTGCTGGGAGATACCAGGAGGGCTCAGAAAGGTCTCATGTCAAAGCAAATTTGGGGATAGGCTGTATGCTAGTACCAAGCAGCCCACACTGCAGCTGTGGAAAGACTTCTTGGTTGTGTCCAAAATTTAAGCCAGCAAAAAGATAACCTGCTGCAGAAACACCACACAGGGTAGAAGCTGTGCAGAGGATGGGGTGGGAATAGAGGCAGCTGGTGGCCAGAGCAGTGGCAGTGTGTGCACTGATGAATGCTGCTCCCAACACAGACAACTTTCTTGCTCTTGGTATCTGCCATTGGGAAGGGATCCCACCCACTGGGTGAGCAGGCAGGAAGGAAAAGCATCCCTGACACCAGCTCCCTGCTGGAGCAGGTGAGGCCAGGCTGCTTCTGTGAGCTGGCTAAGCTCACATCTCCAGCTTTTATGCTGCTGGTTTGGTTAAGTGCTTTGCTCAGGCAGAGCAAAGTGTGCTTGTGTGAAGCCACCTCAGTGAGTGGTGCTGAAGTGCTGGCCTAGTAGAAGTGAGGGCTGGGTTAGCACTGCTGGGGAAGCCCAACAGCTTCCTGATTGCCAGAAGGAAAGAAAAGACCCGCTTTAAAATTTAAAACACATTGAAACAGCACTGGAAGCACTTCTTGGTTAAGAATTATAGCTATTCCTAGTGTGGCTGGAAAACCTTGAATGTAAGCTATAGGATAGTGTGTCTTTAATCAGTGTCTGCAGCAGGTTAATAGTTACTGCTCTCCTCACCTTTACAAGTGATCCTTTCAGGTCATTTTTTTCTTATGGCTGGGCTCCCTATGATCTGTCTGCTGGCTGGCAATGACTTTTTGCATCATCCCCTTGTCTGTTGCTGCGACAGGGCAGGGGATAACAAGCAGCAGCCCATCTCACTGCCCCATACATCATGGCCAAGATCTGTATTCTGACAGTTGCATTTTGTCTCCTACTTTCTGAGCAACGTTTCCTCAGAAAGTCAGGAGACAAAAGTATCCTCAGGCTTGGTTGAAGACCCAGGGCAGGCAGACACATCTTCCAGACCACCTCAGGAGATCTGATTGCTGGGAGTTGTTGTCTTCCTGAATTCTGTCAAGGGAGAGCAAGAAAGCTGCCAGTGCTTTGCTTTGCTTTGCTTTGCTTTGTTTTACCTGTTCCTCTGCCTGTATTCCTGCCTGCTGGCAGCCAGAAATGAAACCAGCCAAGACCTAATATTAACAAGCCCTGACTGTTGTATTGTGCATAATAGGAGTTTGGTTCGGTTTCTTGTGTCTGGAGTGACTGGGAGACACCCTTCATAGGTGGAACATGGATGGAAAAACAGAATCACCGTTCACATGAAGCCAGTGGTGAGCCACAGCATGGATTTGGAAGAAGCAGGGAGATTTTCATAAGAAGAAACCAAAGATCCTGCCAGGACCTGTGTATCTGATACAGTACTGATACAGTAGCACATCTCTGTGCTGTGCCTTCCAATAGAGCCACAGCCCACCCTTGGAGCTCAGAAAAAGATAATTTTGGCCATTCTTAATAAAGTTCTTGGTGGCAGCCTCTTGCCCAGCTGTGCCTTCCCTGATGGACCAGCTCTGTGTTTCCCAGCCAGGCAGAGCTCACAATCTTCCCACTGTCCCCCAAGGAATCTGTGTTTCAGGAGCAGGGGAAGATGCAGCTCTGTCATGCTCAGTGGGAGAAGTTGTGCACACGTGTTTCAGAGCAGGACTGGATCTGCTGCCTGCAATTCTCTGAGGGTCCCATGTGTTTGCAAAGGCAGCTCTGTCAATCAATAAAAAGCAATCACAGTAATGAAGTATCAAGTAGGAAGAAAAGATTTCAAGCTCTACATTGTTGAGGGATTGGGGGTTTTCTTTAAATGAGGCAAGAGAGGCTGGGAAAGCAGAGCCCATCATGGGTGACAAATCTGTTTCTTTTGCATGGGGGAAGTGGCAGGACTGCAGCCCCTCTGACCAGATCCAATGACAAGGGAAAAGCTGAGAGAGGACCCCCTTTCTGCAGACACAAAGGACAAGCCAGTGGCGGCGACTTTCTCTCTGAAAAGTCACGTTTGCCAGGGGAGGCTGTGAAATCCAAGACGTTCCCAAGAGCTTGTTCCCTTCCCGTCCCCCCAGTCTGGGGAAGGGAATCATTCTGATTTCATTTTTATTATCGTTATTCCCTCCTGGGTTAGTGCTGGGAAAGTGGTGAATTTTGCAGCTGCCCAGGAGTCAGTGGGAAGGGGGATGTGAGGGATGCATGCCAGAGCAAGGGTCCCTTCTCACCTTTTCCCTGCCTTCCCATGGGACAAGGCATAACTGAAACCAAAGCATCTCTTGTAGTCTTTGCTCTCCAACTCAGTCACTCCACACAATCTATTTCCCCTCAGTAGGACCTGTGGGGTAATTTGTGGCATGCAAAGGCAGCAGTGCCCAATCATGCAGGAGTATGCTGGCTGCACTGGCAAAGGGATGAGGAAAGGCATTTACCTCAGCAGCTGGTTAGAAAGCAGATCATGAGCTGCCTTATACTGGAGGAGAAGTTGCTGGAGACTCTAGTTAGCAAGGCTGGTTATAGATTGGGAGCTCCCTCCTGCCAGTGCTTGCCAGATTTGCCCATCTTGCCAAGGCAAGGCTGGTCCTAACAGGGCTCTTTTAGTGTCTTTTTGAGAGGTAGGTCACTCAAGTAATCTTCTGTAATTAAACCTTACACAAACAGCAGCTGTCTTTACCTGCAGCCATGCAGTCTCCAATAGGGCAAAACTCTTTCCTGCCATAGCAACATCAATTAAAAAAAAATCAATGAGATCTCTACCTGGCAACCAAAATCTCCATTGATCCACGGAGATAAGGGCTGGATGTGATTGCACGTGGTTTGGGAAGGCCTGAGACAGAGTCTGGGCTTGCTGTGAAGGGATGTAGGTCAGTCACACTCTGTTCCATGTCTCTGATGCCAGCTTGTGAGGAATTTTAAGTAGTGCTTTATAGGCATGAATTCATGTATAGGTATGAATCCAGGCAGCTAAGTAAGGTAGAAAAAGGGACATATCCACTGCCACTTTTGCAGAGATACTCAATGTCCTTACACTTGAACTTTCCTGCAGGGCAGCTGTAATCCCTGCACCAGCTTCACCTCTTACCTCTCCTCCCTCCTCCACCTTGTGCTCACTCTCTTTGCTTTGGCTGGACTGATTGATAGAGAAACCCCCATCACAAAATGCCCAGATTCTGATGGCCTTTGAAGCTACTGACAGCGTCAACCATTGCAGTGGCAGGAGGGAATGGAAGAGCTGTGGAGACATCACCAGTGTCTCCCACAGGGATAACAGTCTTGCAGCATAACTTGTGCTGTAGCACCAAGGGTGGCACATAGAGAACAAAATCCCCTAATTTATTTGATCTTCTAGCAGAGCTGCTTCTTTATACCCAGGTGGCAGCACCTTGGGCTCCAGTGCTGTTAGCCCTGAAGGTGTAAGGCAAGCTGCTCCACTTGGGGACTGCCTGAACTCTTTCTCTGGCCAAGGTGTCCCAGCTCAGGCCAGGGAGGTGTTGCACCTGCCTGCCTCGGGCCTTTGCTCTCTGTCAGCCAAGACATTGTCTCAGAGACATGGTCAGCTGCTCCTCCCATCCTCTGTGGGCTTTGTCCTCGCTGGGGAGATGCAGATGTGGAGAAAGAGGTGCTCTCTTGGCAGGATGAGCATAGCTGTGCAGGTGCTGTCTGAAAGGCATCTGCTTGCCTTTCCAGTGGAGGGGAGAAAACAGGAAATACCACTGAATTCCAATTTTCTTCATGGAAACAGCATTTGCCATTGTTTTGCACCTTTGTCAAATCAAAGAGAGAGTGCTGGTCCTGGAGCTCACTGAGCTTTTAATAAGGGTCTGACCAAGAACAGCCCTGGTTTTGCTGGGTACTCCTTCCAGTCCAGCAAACAACCTCCAGCTGGGGCCAGAGGAGATGGGAGGAAGAAAAGAGGACAGATTTATTCAGTGAAATTAATGGAGTGACACTGGGTGTTAATGGGCTATTTACCAACATCTCCTCCTCTGTCTTTCACTTAGCCTGAGAAACTGCCCTGCCCACAGCTGCACTTGTCCCTCTTTCCCCCCAGTTTGTTTCAGACTCACAAGGAAGAACCCCTCTCTAACAGGAACCCCAGAGCCAGATCCCCACAGAAGACCTGACTCAGCTTACCTGAGTGTCTCAAGCCCACATGTTCTCTCTCCCACCTTGTCTATACATGCTGGCAGGAGAGATGAAGTTGAACAAACCATTTACACGCCAAATGGATTAGCCAAATTGTGTTAAGCTCCCGCAGGGATGTCCTTGTTCACAGCCTTCATTTGATTTCTCTTTCAAAAGCCCACCAAGCTGAATGTGATTATGGCCTCTTAATCCTGCCTGCATGTGTCCACGTGGGGTTAATGCAGTGTAATAGATGCCCTTTACAAGTGCATGCTGGTGACCATTGCTGCATGGCTAAACCCTCAAACCCAGATGTTGAGCAGATGTAAACCTTGACTGCTACTCCTTGGCCAAAAAGCTGCTCTCACAGCTAAAATATGGAAGGGAAACTACATCTTCCCAAGGCTGAGCCACAAAACTGTGTCAGAAGCAAGAACCACTGTTGGCACTCAGATCCAGACTGGTTCAACTCCTGCAGAGCCCAACACCCTTGATAGGTCCAGCCTGTGGTCAGACCTTGCTTTTTCCTGGAGGTGAGGAAGTGGTACCAGAGGCTCAGCCCCATCAGAAGTGCTGCCCTTCCAGTCTGATCCCCACCTGTCTGCAGCCCCTGCCTAGGGGTGGCTCTGCTGACAGGCAAATTTCTTTTTGAAAGAGTATCACTTTCCTAAGGCAGAAGCTACAACCAAAATGTCATTGCAGCCAAACAGCAGCAGTGGAAATCCATGGAGCTGCTCAGCTTGGTATTGCAAAGCTGTCTGGCCCTGCCCAGCCAGGCATTGGAGACTGTAAAACACATGTGAAGTTATTAGAACTGTTGCCTGTTACAAATAAGGAACCAAACTGATGCTGCCTTCAAGGAAGGAGGGCCACAAAGGGCAGAGGGACATTTGGCATTCCCCAAATCCATCTTGTGAATCACACTGAAAAACAAATCCAGGACTTGGCACAGCAGCATTTTCCCTGTCCAGAGCACCTCTCCCTGTTTTCACAGAAGAAGCCACCCCAACCATTCACACATTTACAAGGAAGTTTGCCACAGCAAGATGTGCAAGGTGCTCCATTTAGGGTGAGAAACCTGCTAAGGCTCAGTCCTATTATCAGCAAAATAAAACAAAAAAAACCTCAAAGACCTTCTTGTCCAGAGACAAGGGGGATGGAACCACAGGGGGTAATTTCCATAACTCTTTCAGCCACCACTCAGCACACAAACTCTCTTTTCTCAAAGTCAGACCACCTGCCAGGGGAGCAAATCCATTCTCCTGGTATCTCACGGCTGTATCACATAATCCCCTTAATAAAGCAATCAAGTCCCAGATTTAAAGCAGTTAGATTTTTACCCCACCGAAAGGTTTTTTCCCAGAACATCATCTCCTTAAAATGTGCTGGTTGTGCTGGACTGACCAAAAATAAAAAATAAAAAATAACATCCACTCCCAACAAGTAAATGGTAAAACTGTTATTTCCCCATGGAAACTGTTGGGTTTTCCAGAAAGATATTTTCCATTAAAAATGTTTTGCTGGAGAATTCCCAACAAGTCAGGCTGCTGCATCACTGATTTTAATCGAATTTAGAAATTCTTGTTCCCCTTTGTTCTTAAACTTATATTTAGAAGCAGGGATGGTTACAGATCTGTCTGCCTCCTTCACCAGCAATGTAATGTCACCCACAAAGTGACATGTGCAAAGAAAGATAGCAATGAAAACCCAACCCAGAGCTTGCTACAGTCGGTGCTCCCCAGGCAGAGGCATAATCTCTCACAAGGCTGCCTCAGCTCTCAGAGCCCCCTTGATCTCCAGCTGCTTTTTTGGAGATGCTCATTTTCTTAAGCATAGCTCTAACAGTGAGGCTGTGCTGAATTCACAGATAATCAGTACCTAATTGGATTAGGAGCTGATAATATCTTTGACCTTTTTTTAATGGCTTGCCTGGCCTGGCTTTCTGCAAGGCTGAGGCTTAATTTTAGGCAGGAGTTTTTTCCCCAAGTGAAGCGTGACCCTGTTAACCTCTGAATCAGAGAGGTGACCTTCCCTCTCCCCAAGCACTGTGGAGCTGTTGGAGATTGTGAGGTACAAACAGCTTCACAAATCTGTGGGCAAATGGACTGAACCTACCTACAGAAGTCAGAGTCAGACCCGATTTTCAGCCAGAGCTGTGCTGGTATTGGACTAAATCCTCAGACAGAAATTGTGTGTCAAAGGAGTGTGAAGCTCCTGACAGTGTCAGCTGCACAAGTCCTCCTCCTTTCCTCACCAGTTCTTCCACATGCAGCGTGGGGGAAATAAATTGCCAGTGCAACAAAGGATCTGGAGATTTTGATATTGGGTGTTAGTGAGACAAAGGCACAGAGATGCTTGTGCATTTGTGCACCTTGGTCTGGCTCACCTAGTCCATCATTGCAGCTGAGTGTGTGCCCCCACATGTGAGTGGGGTCATGCACAGGTCCAGCTCAGCTGAGAGCAGAAACTGTGTTTCTGTTACACCTAGCTTACACCCAGCACAGACACACTGTATTTTGGGGCACTGGGATTTAAGGAGATGCAGGGAGCAGGAGGGGAGGGAAGGCTGCCTGATGAACAGCAGATGTTGGTGATCATTGGATGGAGCTGTTAATTTAACTGGAGTTTATTGAATAGCAATTAGGTTGGGGTCTCATTACTGTAACCAAGTGGCACGAAGATGTGCTGTGAAAACCCAGGGAACAGGGATGTGCACCGGCAGAGTGACAACACTGATGGTGCATTTAGGACCTGGAGCAGTAAATCCTCTCACTTGCTCACAGATCCTTCTCCTGGGTGGTGCTGGCTGCAGCTTGGACCTGAACCAAGCTGCTGGGCTTGTCTCAAGGTGGGAAACTGCAAACACAGTGAAGGGTAGTGAGTGTGTGTACTCGGGCAGCAGAGGACAGGAGAGATGGAGGTCTGAAAACAGTGTCAGTAAAGAGCTGTGAGTGACAGCCTGGGCAAGACAGCAGCTCTCTAGCTCAGCCAGGGATGGGATGGAAGCAGGACAAAGGGTGGAAGAAGGGTTTGGAAGTCTGTGTGATACATACAGGTGTCCTTACCTGCCAGGGGATGGCACAGGGTGTCTTGGTGTTTTAGAAAGATCATTATCACACAAGAAGCAGAGCAGCACTACAGCAGGACAGGTTACCATTTCATGTGGTAGTGAGAGACCAGATATTTAACTGCTGCTTCTCCAGCAAGCTGGGATTTGTGTTTCACACGTCTGCTGTGTAGGGTGGCCCTGACACTGACAGGGAGGGAAGTCAGTGCTCTGCCCCTGCTGAATGTGAGCATGAGATCCACTAAGCCCATCTCCCAAGAAAGACCCAAACATACTCACATCAGCACAGTCTGAGTGTTTGGTGTGGCTTAAACAGTGGAGAGAGAGCAAGGGCACATTCCTATCCCTGCACAGCCTGACCTGAGCCTTTCAATGTCTGGTGCAGAAAAAAACCCAAGGAGAGGATAGAGGCAGGACAGAAAAGTCCCAAGCAGAGCTAACACAGGAGAGACACACAGACACACACAAAACTGCATTCACTCTCCTAATGACATGATCATATCTTGCTTCTGTCTTAGGGGAGAAATCAAATGATCCAGATTCAAAAAAATCCAAAAAACTTCCACTAATGAACAAATTTGCCAAACTAGAGTGCAGCAGGGATTTGGAGGGTTAAAATGTTTGGGATTAATTAACTGATTAATTAAGCCCTCACATCAGTCTTCATCCCTGCAGCCCTGCTATTGCATGAAGGATGTACTGGGAATGTGTGATCCTATCAGAACCATGCAGGAATGCTGGGGGGGAAGGTGCTCAGCAAGGGAATTTTGCACATACATTTGTGATTGTGGGGTTAAAGTCAGCTACGCCCTGCAGACCTCATGGGTCTGCTTCACACCTCTGCCCTGATTGGAGTGGCTGCACATCAGGGCTGCTGGTTGCTTTGAGATCTTAAAAGAAAAACATAGTTTTCAAAAGGGGAAGGGATTTCTCTCCCCTAAGGGCATGGGGCTTCCCTTCACTATGCCCTGCTGTGTGACAGCAGCCCGGCTCTGCTCAGCCACCCGTGATTCCCACTGCCTGCCTATCCTGGAGAAAGGGAGCAGTGGGTGTTGCAGTGTGGTCTCAGAGGACAGTAGCTGTGGGGCTTTTTGCACGGGTCTCTAGCCCCATCTGAGTATTTAATGTTCAAAATTGGGTGGGACCCTTCATTTCACGAGTGGCCAATCTTACTGCATGGGGAATAAAAAAGGCATAATGCTTTTAGCTTTTTCTCTTATCCTTCCCGACCCACAAAACAAGCAAAGGAAACTCTCCATGCCATGAGGCCACCTGTCTTCTTCCCAAGTCCTGACTTGGTAGAAGTCTATGCTCCAAATGTACCATTGGCGGGTCTGGAGGATCATCTGCTTCCTGGGTACTAGTACAGCCTTCAAGACTTGAAATACTGCTGTACTCAGTACTTCTAACACTTCGGCTGTTTACAGCCCATGCTCTTCTCAGTCAGCAGGCTCAGTGTCTGGAAGGGTGCAAATGACTTTAGTTCATTAACAAGACCTGGCCTGGGCATTCTCTTGCACTTTTACCAAGCTATGCTAGCAGATCTTTTGTACATCAAGAGCAACTTTGCAACCCCTCTCATCAGAGTGAGTGAGAAAATAAACTCATATGGGTCTCACAAGAGTTGATCAAGAATGTGCAGCAGGTATTTTTATGTAAAGCACAAGGAAAAAAAGAAGAGTGGTTACAGCAGGGGATAGAGTATACCCAGGCAGATTAAAATAGCCTGCCTTGGAGATATCCTTCTGAGAGTGGCTGACACCAGCTCAGCCTGTCTCACATGTGTTTGTTTTGCTGGGTGCAAGCACAGCAAAGGAAATGGCAACCGGAGCTCAGCCCACCACGGCTTCACAGCTTCACACTATAAATAAGGCATCGAGCTATCGACCCACCAAATTCTTCCCTGCTTTCCGCTCTATGGCAGTGCAGTGTCTGGGATATGTATAGCACCAACCCCTTTGTGGGATCAGGTGTTTTCTCTAAAGCCCTGGCTCCCAGATTCTGGGATTACATGGTCAGCTCTGGGGTTTTTTCGGAAAAAACAAAGCAGATGGCAGAAAGAAAAATTTGAGATTAGAGTCCAAGTGTATCTAAATAGATAGAGCTGATCTGTTTTGCTTAAAAAATTCTTATGGAGAAAAATGTGGTTATTTCAGCATCAAGATCCTTCTGAGGAAAATATTTTGATACAGGTTTTTTATTTTCTGATTAGGAGAATCAAAGCAACAATACAAATCATTCCAGCTTCAAATTCCCAGGCTAAGCAGCAGGCTTCATTTTAAAATATGACAAGAAATTTCCTCTTCCCAAGTCACATTTCCAATGGCAAAAGAGATTTTTCTTGCTGGTGTTTTCACTTTCTAGATTCATGATTTAGCTGCAATCTGCAGTTTGGAGTTTTTTTCTTTTACTTTCTGACATTTCAACTTTTCCTTCTGATTCCCCACTGAGAATGACTTGGAAACACCAAGATTTCCAGCAAGTGAAAGCTTCTGTTTATTTTCCTGCACTGCCAGACTGACAAAACAGAGGGTAAAGAGAAGTTACACTAAGTTCCAGGCAGAATGTCTTGGTTCTGTGTATGAATGTTGATTCTTGGTGCTGGCTGCCTGAAAACTTTGACTCTGTCCCAGGTGAGTGCTGTGAGTGCATAGAAGTGCCACAGCAGCTCTCCCTGGGAGCTCTGCCTGCAGAACATCTTGTTGCAAAGGCACAGGGCTGTTCTGCAGAAGATGAACAATTTCCAGATTGCAAAGCCCACAAGTGTCACTGTTCATTTGCCACCCGCAAAGGAGATTAAACCACGGATGGAAGAAACGTAATTTTCATCAGGTGCCAAATAGGTGGCACAGGCTGTAAAGTCTGCAACATCCACACATGAGGTCAGGTGGGCTTACCCAGAGAGAGGAGTAATTTCTGCTGTTCTTGGAGTGGGATTCTTCAGCAGCTGAGCTCACCTGGGGGTATGAGCTCTCAGGCACAGGCCTGAGCTTACCTGGGAAAAGAGAGGATTTCTTGTCATTGGGTGCTAAACAGCAGCACTGCTGACATACTTGCTCTGTCCATTCATTCCAGCCATGCCTCTGAGGTCCTCAGGGTCCACATAGAATTACATCAAAATCTTATTCTTCAGGAATGTGCTGTGATGGCAGCAGTGCCTGGACAACCCCAGGGAGATGCTCGTTGAATTGCTGGAGTCATTGCATATCTCCAGGGCACCAGACAAGTCAGGATCTAAGAAGAGAAGATGGATGCACAGTGCAGCAGAAAGAAACACAGTGACTCCTGTTTCAGAGGCAGGAGAAATGGAGCAGAAAAGAAGATTAAGTCCTGGACTCCCCCAGAAAGTTTTGCAAATGAAAGTTTGAGTGTATCCATGAATTGGTAAATTCTGTGGGTATGAGTGAACCAGGCAGAAGGGTCAGGCCTCCCTCTTTGCAATCCCTGGCTCCATTGTCATTGGGAAATGCCTGAGTTTAGTAAATCCTGGATGGGCACTGAGATGTGCAAACTGCTTTTTGTCCCCACAGCTCTTAAGCTGCAACTCCAGCTTCCCTGTTGCCCTGGGGAGGGCAGAGCTGAGGGTTTGCTGGTGCTGGCTGGAGGGTGTCCAGCCCCAGACAGGGAATGTGGGTGCCACTCACACTGAGGATGGGGTGCTAGGGACGGAGAAGTTCCCCTCACCCAGAGAAACCTGTGGATGCCAGCCAGGATGGCCTGAAGAGATTATTGATCCATCAGCCCTATGGTGCATCAGAAAATGGGTGAAAGGAGGCAGCAGGCTGCATCAGCCATGAGCTGGACATGTGAATCCAGCAAGTGACCCCACTGCTCTGTTTTTGGGTATAGCAGGAATTTACATGGACTGTGAGATGTACCAGTCTGGCAGAAGGTCAGAACAGCTTCCAGAGTCTGTTCCAGCACCCTCTGCACTACCACCGACCACCCAAAGGGACCATCCGAGCCTTTGGGCAGCAGGGATGGGTGACAGCAGGCTGCAGCAGTGAGCTGGGCAGCGGGCAGGGCAGCTCGGGAGCTGATTCGAGAGGATGTGCTGTGAGCCAGGGGCAGGATGCTCCGTGCTCAGGGCAGCTCAGGAGCTGATTCGAGAGGATGTGCTGTGAGCCAGGGGCAGGATGCTCCGTGCTCAGGGCAGCTCAGGAGCTGAGTGGGGAGGATGTGCTGCAAGCCAGGGGCAGGATGCTCCGTGCTCAGGGCAGCTCGGGAGCTGATTGGAGAGGATGTTCTGTGAGCCAGGGGCAGGATGCTCCGTGCTCAGGGCAGCTCGGGAGCTGAGTGGGGAGGATGCTGTGCGAGCCAGGGGCAGGATGCTCTGAGCTCAGGGCAGCTCAGGAGCTGAGTGGGGAGGATGTGCTGTGAGCCAGGGGCAGGATGCTCTGAGCTCAGGGCAGCTCGGGAGCTGAGTGGGGAGGATGTGCTGTGAGCCAGGGGCAGGATGCTCTGAGCTCAGGGCAGCTCGGGAGCTGAGTGGGGAGGATGCTGTGCGAGCCAGGGGCAGGATGCTCCGTGCTCAGGGCAGCTCAGGAGCTGAGTGGGGAGGATGTGCTGTGAGCCAGGGGCAGGATGCTCCGAGTGCAGGGCAGCTCAGGAGCTGAGTGGGGAGGATGCTGTGCGAGCCAGGGGCAGGATGCTCCGAGCGCAGGGCTGCGGGCAGGGGGGAGCTGCCAGCACAGCTCCCGGCGCACAGGGCTGACACTTCTTTTTGTTGAGGCTGACAGCGAGCACCTGGTGCCCCGTGCGCGGAGCCGGCGGCCGCAGCGAGCCAGGCACACACACGCTCAGCCCCCAGCTTGGAATCGATGCAAACATATGCTGCCATTAATGTGAAAATCACTTCTGCAAACATGAGGGTCTCTCTATTCATGGCCTTCCCCTCTCCCGGCAGGGAGGAGGGGGGTCAAGTGCAGACCTTTTATGTGAAATCACTGAAAGGGACAAGGGGGAGAGAGGGGGAGATGGATGGGGCTGATCGTGATGGGGAAAACAGGACAACAGCCCAGACTAACATACAGGAGCTGCTCTCCTGCCATGAGCTGTACTAAATCTGCAGTGTTGCCTCCCTTTCTCTCTAGCCAAACACCTCACTGGGGCTGCCAGTTTTGCCTTTGCCTATTTCTGATAAATGCAGGAGGGGGCTGTGTAGAGTGGTGTGACCAGATGCTGCAATAATGGGTGCTCATATAGGAACTGAGGGGGGTAAATTTCTGGGGGGTGGCAAGTCCCTCTTGCATGGTTAAAAATGCTGATGACAAGTGCTACCTAGAGTAGTTGTGATCAGCATTGGAGTACCCAGACTTCCCCTAAAACATAGCATATATTTTGGCCAGCCCTGATGTGCACAGCCATATCAGCAGAGCTGGTTATCTGGATGCTGCTCCTCTGCCTCCTTGCAGTGCATCAGTCTGCTTGCTGCAAACATTTACAGCAGATACCTTCTCTTTGGGCAAAGTGGCTTCTCTGATATCCTCTATACCACTGCTAGTCTGCTGTGGTGCTACTCAACACCCTGAGCTGCTTTGCCCTGACAGTGACAGTGTGGATGTGGGTGGGCAGGTTTGGTTCACAAAGCATCAGGGGTCTGTAAAACAGCTGGAAGGGCTCTCTGTGAATCTGAATGAGAAAAGGGGCACAGCTGACATTAGAAGAACCAAATGGAGTTTCTGAACCTCTCAGTTGTCTGTCAAAGGCTTTAGAGCAGCACTGTGAGATGTCACTAAAGTGCCTAGCCCCATTCTGCACCCACCTCCCCCAGGAGACAGGCTATGTCCCTTGTCTGTCCTGTACAGAAACAGCTTTATGTCAGCAAGACTCTTCTATACATCTGCAAAATCCCTGCAAACTCTCTTCTGGGCTGTCATTGGTTGCTGTGTGATGCAAAAATATCTTCTTCAAAGCTTGGAAAAACACCACCTTCCTCTGCATTTTGTTTCTCAGCACTGAGCTTTTCTTTGAGGGGGAAAATTTTCCTGGCTCAGCTTTATGTCCATCTCAAAGCACCTGGCACTTTATAGCATCTCCATTTTGTTTCCTTGTGATGTCCTAGACCAAGCATGTGTGCTGAATTCCCCAGCATCTGGCCTTCGCCCATGTCTGTCTGTTGGAAGCTGAATGCATCTCTGATTTGGGAAATCAATCACACTTAATTGAAGGGTGATTGTTTTCACATACGAGCCTGCCACATCACTTTCATCTTTATCACATTCCCTTTCTCTCTGGGTTTTGTGTGACAAGATACTGCAGAGCAGGAGGGAAGAGGTTGCTGACCTTGGACCTGGATATAATTGGAAAAAGGAGGGCAGTGTCTTCCTTTCTTTCCTCGGTGGATCAGTTTGCATTTCCTTCAGCTGTGGGACTGAGCACATGCATGTGCAGCCAGGGCCATGTTTGATGCAGCCCCACACACAGCTGTGCTGCTGTGCTGTGATGCTGCAGAGCAGAGGAGCTGGTACCCAGCATTGCTGTGCCAGGGGGGCCTGGCCCCTCAGTGAACCACAGCAGGGGAGGGGGAAGGACACAGCATTGGTCTGACATGGCAGAGTTTTCTGGGTGACTCTAAGCATCCTGAAGAGTAGTCATAGGGAGATCAGCGTGGCTTTTTAATAAAATGTTGGGGCAAGCTTATTTTCTGTTCTGTCTTGCATTTTGCCTGGCCACACTAGACACTGTCTTGAACCAGGATTCTTCTTTTACTGGAACATTATGTTCCACAGCAGGACTCTGACTTCCTTCAAGAGCTTCCATAACACAGATGGTGCATGAACAATCCCTCCTGTTGGGCTTCTGCAAGGACTTGTGCAGTCCAGTCCCGTGTGGCCACCTGTCTTGTCACCCCACTGGGATGTACCAGGCCAAACTGCTGATAAGCTCTCATCTCACAGAGATGTCTTCCTGCCTGTACCAGCAAGCTGAATTGTAAGCTGCTCCCCAGACTCCAGTTTGAAGGTCTCTATAGTATTGACTTTCTCGCACTTGCAAGTGCCTCATTTATCTTATGCTCTGCATTTGTCTTTCCTGCCAGTGTAGTAGTAAGCAACTGAAGCTTGCTGCCAGCTTTCCTCCTCTAATGATATTCCACATATGCAGACAAGGATCTGAATCAGAGCTCTGGAGTCAGCCCCCACTTCCTCACTTTGGAGAAATGTATCTTAGCACAGTAGCCTTCCTTTGCAATTCGTCTTGGGGCTTGGCAGTGAAACAGCCCCACTATCTACCTCAGAAGGCTGTGGTCCAGGGCATGTGTCCAGATTTTAGACTCATTTGAAGGCTGATTGTGTCAATGGGAAGGCTCCTCTTGGCTCTGATGGCTCTTGGACTGGGCAGCCCCAGCTATCTCCAACTTTGGCTCTTTTCCACTGGGGACAGATTCGTCCCTTCCAGATGTGGGGAGAGCCTTTCCCAGCAAAGATGCAATGCAAGCCTTTAGCAGACAAAGGGTCTTTTCTAGATAGCATGGAAGAAATTTTAGGTTCCTCGGGTGGGTGGTGCCTGTTTTTTTCTTATGTGCCTTCACCTCAGGCCTCTCTTTCTGACAGGTGCTGATGACTTGCAGCCCAGGCAGACAGGACTGAAAAAGGTAGAAGGACTGGAGTTTGTGTTATGGAGCTGTGGGTTTCATTGATTTCTAAATAAAACATTCAAGACAGAGACCCCCACTTCCCTCCCAGTTTTATAAAGCTCTTGTCAATCACTGACAGCTGCCAGGGCAAAAATCCAAAGCTGTTGGCATCACTGTGAGGGTGTGTACATGAGCAGAGCAATAGGTGGGGAGTTGGATGTCTTCCCTCTGTGGAGAGGAACCAGAGCCCAAGCCCAGTACCCTGCAACTCCCTGGCTTTACCTCAGGGACAAGTCACCTCCATGCTCTGCTCTGCTTCCTCAGGGCTGCTCTCACCAAGAGAGGATTTATATTTGAAATTAACTTTGTGCTGACTATGTGGGTTACAAATGACATTTTACAAGTCACAGTGGAAGTGGATGTTCACCAAGGCTGTGGGCACATGGGCAGAGCTCTGTGCTGGCTCAGGGATTGAATAAAGTCCCTGAGGTCTCCTTATGTCACCACCCTCTCCCAGACCTACTTGCTGAAAGCTGACAGGAGTGACTCCAGGGAGCCAGCAGCACCTTTTACTGCAAACTGTGTCTTTGGTGGAGCCTTCCCCATCATGGGAGGTGGTGGACTAGCTCCTCCAGGGCTACTGGAGAACACACAGTCTCCTTGCCCAGAAACTGCCGTGTTCTGGAGCAGAAGGATGGAGCAATCAAGCCAAAAGCAATGATCCAAACATTATTTGCCTCTTGCACAACATTTGATGAAAACAGATGGAACATTTGCAGGTTTTTATTAAAAAAAAAAAAAAAAATCAAAGCCCAAAAATTTGAAAGCAATCTTGTATTTTGCTATTAGTCTTTTCAGGCTTTGTTTTTCCCGCTTGGCAAAATATATTTGATGACATTTTCCATCACCAAAACAACTCCCGCACTGAGAATTAAGTACAAAGTCTTCTATGTTGAACAGAGATGAGAAGGAGAAATGCCTCACATTCTCCAGTCCAAGAGGGACTGGAGATCTGCTGAGATCTGCCCAGCATTGAGGGAGCAGAGACTCTCCAGAGC
Source organism: Erithacus rubecula (assembly GCF_903797595.1). Taxonomy (NCBI): domain Eukaryota; kingdom Metazoa; phylum Chordata; class Aves; order Passeriformes; family Muscicapidae; genus Erithacus; species Erithacus rubecula. The sequence goes on along the minus strand of NC_136660.1, from coordinate 22,349,861 downwards.
ACTCTGAGTTGTTGCTGTGCCTCACTAAGGTGGCAAAGCTTTCCTTTGTGAGCATGAGGAGTATCTGCCATTTTAACCAGTGCCTGGGAGTCCAGAATGGCCTGAGCAGCCTTTGCTGGCTGGCAGAGGGAGCCACTGGAGCATCCAGGGAGGACCATCTGTGCTGGAGAAAGGGAGACAGCATAGCGGGGGCAGTGGATCACAGGGTGTCCTGGGGATGACCACAAGGTGTCCTGGGGACATCCCCAAGGGAACAACCAACTCTGCAGTGGCCAGAACATGCTGTCCTTGGAAGCCTCTTTACCTGCAAGAGTCAAGAGACCAGAGCCAAAGGCCTTCACTCTCATCCATCAGCAGGGATGGAGGAGCCCATGGCCTCCCTCCTCATTCTTCCACTGGCATTTGATTCAGACATACATCAAAAAAGGAGCTGTCTGTTAAAGTAAGAGCTGCTTTTCCAGCTCCCAGAGGATCCCCCTGGTGTGACCTGCAAGGTGTTGCAATCCCTCTCTGCCACTGGCCTGCCTGTTTTTTGTCACACATGCACACACCTTCCTCCCCCTTCCACAGTGCTTATCACAAGTGTTTTGGTAGAACTGCCCTTGTCATATAAATCTAAACATAATTCTCTCTTTCCTGTTAAGCTAAAGAAAATAAACGTGTAGGGCTGTTACTGGAAGCCAAGCTGTAGGACTGCCCTAAATTCTCTTCTTATTGAGTCTGGGCTGAAAATCACTCAGTTCTGCTGAGGACACACATCCATGCTTGCACACACAGGGAGGGAAGGTGGGAGGGGGAGGGAGAGAAAGAGAGAGAGAGAAAGAGAGAGAGAGAGAGAGAGAGGACACGGTGTGTATAAATATCTCCAGCTCTCTAGATAGTCGGCAGATTTATTCCGCTGCCAAGCCTGCAGAAAATTGACTTGTTTCATGGAGGCAGGCTATTGACACATTACTGCAAGGAGGGTTAGAGAGAAAGCGCTGCGGCTGGCGCCCCTCTATTATACGATAATGTAATCAGCATTGTGGGAAATGACTGTGGGTAAAATGGCATCGCTGACATTTATATTAGAGGATATTGATGGCAGGAACTGTGACCACATCTATCGTACCTCCCGTTTGCCAGGATTGACACAGACGGCTCTTGTTGGCTGGATTTCCTCTCTCTCTTTCTCTCTCTCTCCTTCCTCTTAGCTCCGTTGCTTGCTGCTGTCACTGCAGATAGATAATTGAAAAATGGATCTCACCTTTCCAGCAAACAGGAGTGGTTCAGGCAATTACTGCAGAGGTTATCTACTCAATCTCGAGGCCTCTTCTCAGAGAGAGATTCAGAGGAAATTGGATTTTACATGGATGTTTTATTCTACAAGGGCTTTAGTATAAACAGAGGCAAGGAGACACGGGCAGACTGTATGGGTGAGAATCACACGCAGAGGGGTAGAGTGAGGTTTTGACAGGGGGACTAGGCTGTAGATGTGAAGGTAATACCATTTGGGGGTCCTCTGCAGAATTTCTGATCTCTTTTTTTTTTTTTTTTTTGAGGCTGCTATCAGTTTTTCTTTCTGTGTTTTTTGGAGTGGAAGCTAAGAGAGGCTATGACCAGCTGCAGCCTTAAGCTACATTTGGCTACATTTTGCCCCTGGAATTTTAAAATTAAAGGGAGCTGTTCCCAAAGGAAAGAAAGGCAAAGAGAGAGCAAAATGCTCTGAAGATGAGAGGGCAGAGGAGAGTAAGATATATTAAAAGACCTCTGGAAACTGTCTGGCTGTGAATAGAGAGGAATTTCTCTCAGGCAGGGAATATTGCCCATAGGCCTATTGTCCATCAGCATCCTTGAAGAGCATTACATCTTGAGGTGTGTGGTTATATGGGAGGCAAAAATATACCCATAGTCTTTTCATACACACTGCAGTGCCAGGCTTTGGGCTGAGCTTGGGGGCAATCCAGCCCTTCAAAGCAATTTACAGCTGGTATCCTTGCCCTCAGAAACTGCTGAGCCAGGGAGGCCAGAGAAGGGAGCTGAGGGTCTTGGTGACCTTGACAGTTTCAGTGAGCACACAGGGAGGCTGTGGGGTGGCCCTCAGAAGGGCTTGGCAGATATGTCTGATCAGGGACCACTTTCCCAAGAACAACAGGCTAAAGTAGGGTCTGCCAGGGAGTTGTTGGAAGAATCTCATTCTCCTTTTAGGAAAATTCACCCATCTTTTCATGTTTTATATTACCTTTTCGTAGGTAGTATATAACATGTGGGGTGTTTGCAGGTGTGGGTAGATACTCATGCACATGGGTAAGAGCAAAGGTCCTTGCACCATCCAATTGTTTAACTCCCAGCCTGTGCAGGATGCATGGGAGCACAGCATTGCACCAGCAGCTCTTAAACTGTTATCCCAGATGGAAGCAGCAGGGATGGCTTTGCAGGAGAAGAAATTCAGCACAGCATTAGACAGGCTCATCAGCCCCTTGCTGTCCCCAGCAGAGATTGGTGGCATCCATGGGTGCTGCTCTGCAGCCCTGGCTCTCTGCACCCCCCGTCCGTCACCAGCTTTTTCGCACTCTCCTCTGTCTGTCCCCTGATGTCAGTGCTAGAGGTGCTCATCTCTCTGGCTGATCAAATCATTCCTGACGTGCACAGTGGCAGATTCTTCCTTGCTGAAAGTCTGTCTCCAGGGTCCTGGGTGAGGTCCTGTTCTCTTCCCCAGACGGTGAGAAGGCAGAGGTGGGGGAGGGCAGTGAGGAGGGGTAGGATGGGCTCCTCCAGCCCTCACACCTCTTCTCTCCATGTGTCTGGAAGCCAGAAGGCCCCCACAGCCTAGTGCCTATTCTGGCAGTGAATACAGAGCTGGAGACGAAGCCAAATGGCTTTGAATGAGCAACAAAATCCCCATTTTCAAGTGAAAGAGGAGATGAGCTGCTGGAGCTCAAGCCTGAGGCAGTGGTGGCTGTTATATTCTTTGAGATCCCCAAGTCTGGGAGGGATCTTTTTTGGGAAGCTGAGCACAAGTGATGTGGTTGATCCTAACCTGAAATCTCCCAGCATTAAGCTGGCAGGCTGGGATGGGGAGAGGAGGTCCAGGACAAGTAAGGCTTTGTGTTTGCCCTTGTCCTGCATCAGTCCTGGGCTTCCAATGGTGGCCATGAGAAAAGGTCTGGCTTCCTGAAACAGGACCCCAAAGCACAGTCATGTGGGTTCTGTAGAAAGAGCTGGTTAAACTCTCTGAAACTGGCTCATTAAAAGAAAAAAAAAGAAAAATGCACAGAGTTCAAATTTTCATCTTGATTTTTGCACATCTTTTTTGAGTAAAGGAAATACTGAGTGATGTGACCCTAACCTGAATCTTTTGAAGAATGGTGAAAATCTGCTTTTTGAGCTGCAAATGGTAGACCAAAAGAAGGTGAGAAGAGGAAGAAGTTTTAAAAATCAGGAGCAAAAAATTTCAAATCACAGTGAAATAACACATCAGCTTCATTTCCTTCTGAATTTTTTCATTTAAAGAAAAAGGCAATGAAACGTTGCTGAAATGACATTTTTGACAAAGTGCCATTTTTCAGCATGACCTCTTGGACCCACTCACACCAGTGCTGCTAACTAGTTCTGCATTCATCAAAGCCTGCAGGAGCAGGGGGCAAAGCAGCATGTGCTGATGAGCACAAATGCCTTGCATTTTCAGCACACACACCTCTGAATTTTTTCCACCAGCACCCCCCAGGTCTAAGTACTAGAACAGTTTATGCTGGAGATGTTCTGATTCTGTTGCTGTGACTTCATGAAGAAAAGGAGGTGGCTCAAAGCATCTTCTTGGTCATCAAGAACCTTCTCTTGTGGATGTGATTTACTCCTGGGGATTGCTGGTTCCTGACAGGCTTGTGCTGACACAGCTCTGAAGGGAGCATGGCTTGCAAGGACACTGAGCTTTCCATCTCCAGGGTCTCAGTGGACAGCCCCAGGTCAGCACATAAAGAAATGCTCCTGCAGGGAGTGAGGCTGTGCTGAGTCACACTGAGGAGACAGCAAGGCTCCTAATTTCCCTGCTTTCAAAATCAGGAGCATTTGGTGCCCAGAGCAGGATGAGAGACCACACTGCTGCTGATCATAGTGATTGACCACTGTGGGTTCTGAACACCACAAATGTCTCCTAATACATCTAAAAGCCTAGTGGTTGAGCTGGGTACCCTGGTACACCATGTCCTCTATAACCCCTGTAATTGCCCTGAATATGGTATTTGCTCTCATTACTTTGCCTAGATTGCTGTGGACTCTTATTGCCTACTCATAAATAGCTGCTGTGTTCCACCTTGGAGGAGACTGCATGCCACAGAAGTGGCAAGAAGGCTTTGCTGCTAAATAAGCTTTCCTGAAGTGGGATGGATGCCATGAGACTTAATTTCCTTTAAAAGCTTAGAGCTCCTCGGATGGAGGAGCCTAACATTATTTTATTAGCATTACCACAATTGTTAGTAGTATTACTAATATCAATCTTACTATAGACATAATATCTGCTCAGGATCAGAAATTATGAAGTTTGAATAGCTCAGTGAAATGCTGGGTCTCAAGCCACATTTCTCTAGTGGGCACATAGTGATTGTCCACCAATGATCCCAGCCTCACCACAGGAGAGGTGTGTAAGCCCTGGAGATCTTGTAAAATGCAAGACACAAGCATATTGTTACTTTAGTTAATTTTCCTTGGTATTACCCTACTGTGGTGAGATATGCACCTTGGATCGGGGTCTTGCCTGTCTCTCCAGTCCCAGAACAAAAATAACTGTCTTCAAATTGCTCCCAGCCCTGATTTAGAGATGTTTAAAAGGTCCTGTGCTTTGCTCAGCTGGTGTTTAACCTTTTCCCATGTCCGTGCCCTGGCCATGCCAATCTTTACTCCCAAACAGAACATCTTTTGAGCTTTGCTCTCCTCACTTCTATTGGTATGCACCCGTGGGCAGGAGGAAGGTGGGAAGGATCCATGGCATTGATCAATAACTCTTTCCTGTCCAGCCAGGAACCCAACCCGCTCAACTTTATTGCTGCAACCAGATCCTGGCTCGAGGGATGTTATGGCAACCAGCCTGGGCCGTGGGGGCCAGAAGAACAAATACCTCCCTAACAGGCATGACTCCAGGCAGCACATGCCCCGCTGCCCGGAGAGCTCCTCTGACAGAGGAAGCCCCTGTGAGGATTTACAAGTCCCAACCACTTCCTGAAATCACCACTCCTGCTTGTTATCTCGCCCTCCCATCACCTGCAGGGCCCGGATACTGTTTGAAGGGAAAGGGGAGCCCTGGGAAGGAAGAGGAGGAGGAGGAGGAGGTGTGCGAGTCCTGGTGATCTGGCCATTAGGCTGGGGGTGGCAAAGGACCCTGACGATGAAATATCTGAGCACTCTGGCTCAGTCTTTTTATTACCTGCAATGGAAAATGAGTGCCAGCTGCAAATCAGGGATTTCAACAGCCTCTCTGAAGGCATGTCAAGCATTTTATGGCTGGAAATACATTTAGGGTTTATTATGGGCTGCCCACTGATCTTTCCTGCATGCATGCAGTGGCTGGACCCTGTTCCCACCCTGTCTTTGGATGGGAAGGCGTCCCCACAAATTGATCGGTTTTCGGATGGCAAATTGATTGGTTCCATCTGCTGCTTCTCTACTTTCTTTATCCTGAGCAAGGATTTAACCTCACATGGAGACAGGCTGGAGGCTGATTTGGAGGACAGCCTCAGCCTGCAGTGGGATGCAGCATGTGTTGCAGACCTGTCAAATGTCACACAGAGCAGCACTTGCCCCATGGGTGCCTCTGCAGCAGGAACAGGCTCTCCCCTCCCCAGCACTGTGCCATCACCTACTCAAACTTCTGTACTCAACATTTGTAAACTCCACACCCTCATGGAGGAGCATCCCAATCATCTGGTCTTGGGAAAGTGAGCCAGCTAATGAGAACTGGACCACTTGAAGATGGGAAACTGGCAAGATAGGATGTGACAATACAGCTTTGCAAACCAGCCTGAAAGCTCTACAGGAGCCTGGGCACAGCCTGAGCTGTTGGAGAAAACATCTCTTGGCTTCACTTCTAGACACGCTACAGCCATGTCTTCATTGCACCGCACACACCTCAACCATGCAAGTCCTTCTGTTAAACCGAGTGCTTAATTGCTCCTTTCAATTCCTTATGGGCTCCCCTCTGCTCTTTTCTGCACACTAACATCATCTGGAGTTAAGAATTTGGATCTTGAAGATCTGCAGAAAGCCATCATCACTGGTGATAAGAAAGGAGAGGAGGGATAAAAACAGGGATGTATGTGGGGGAAGGAGAAAGAACAGAGGAAGGAAACAGAGAAGGCCACTGGAGTAAACCTGAGGAGCTGTGGGGAAGGTCAAATCTGCTATCTTGTACCTCTTGAGAGAACAGGGTTGCAAGGTCTGAAGTGGAAGAACCATAGTCCCAAAGCAAGCAGGGAAAAATGGGGCTGTAAATCCATTCCTGCCTGGTGCTGTGACAGCTGCCTTGGCCTGAGCCATGGCTGACATCTTGCCCAATGCCATGGCAACCATTCTGGCCTGTGCCATGGCTGTCACCTTGGCTAACGCACTCCAAGTGGCACTGAGTCTACAAGGACACCCTCCTGTCCTTCCATATCTGAATTCACTGCAGGAATGGTGAGTCCTTCATTAAACTCACGGTGCCCATGGCCTCGTCAGTAAGGAAAGGCTGTAGCACCCCTTGGTGCCTTGGCTCTGGGTGCTGCTGCTTGGCAGCCATTCTCTCTGGACATGAGGAGCAACGTTGTGGTGTCCTGCTGGGGATCCCAGTGTGGATGCCCATCCCCTTGTTTACTCCTGCTACCATCTGCTGGAAGGAATCAGCCTGTGCACTTGTCTGCACATGGAAACTGCTGGGAGCCATAATGGGAACAGCACAAGGATGAGGGCAGCACTGGGGTGAATCTGCCCATGGACAGCACAAGGATGGGAGCAGCACTGGGGTGAATCTGCCCATGGACAGCACAAGGATGAGAGCAGCACTGGGGTGAATCTGCCCATGGACAGCACAAGGATGAGGGCCATGCTGGGGTGAATCTACCTGTTCTCTCTCTTCCCACCCTGTGTTCAGAGGGACCAGGACACATGTGTCTCTCCCAGCTCTGTGCAATTTTGGAGACTTCCTTAACTCTGACCCCATCCTGCTCCAGAGCTCACACAAGGCATTGGTTTGGTCTGAACCTCAGTTACCCTGCTGCTACTTAAAACACTGACCTTTGGTGTGGCTCAGTCCCCTCTATTTGGCTTACGGTGAGTGTAAACATTGTCTCTTCCTAGATAGGTGCCATCACCCTCACCATATTCCCATGCCTGCTCCTTCCCACCATCCCCAAAACAATTCCCATTGAGCAGTGCTCCCCTGTCACAGAAACACAGCCATGCCTTGAATGAGGCATGAGGGCTGCTCATCTCCCCCATGTGGGGGAAAAAACAGTGCTGAAAGCCAAAATACCTGCTCAACACACTCTCCTGTGCAAGCTGGGCTTGGAACTGAAGACAGTCAGTACCAGGCTGGAAGCTTCTGTATTTTTGTTATGGGTTGTTGAACAAACCACACAGTTTTACCCCACAGGGTATCATAAATAAGCAATGAAAAAGCAGAGAAGTGAAAAGGAAAAGTATTTGCCTACAAAAATATGCTACAAAGCAAATGAGTCAGAAGGATGTGGACTGAACTGTGCAGGGCCTGGTATGTCTGAAAGCAAAGCTTTTATAAGGTAGGAAAAGTGATTTAAGAGTCTGCAGGTAAACATGGGCTGCCATGGATTGTTCTGGGGAAAAGTGGCAGAATAAATATGCAAATCCTTCTTATGTGACAGCCAGAAGGGTGGAAATGATTATGAAATAGACCTGAAGAAGTCTGATTAATAATTTATCCTCAAATGGAAGTTGATTCTTGGCTGAACAGCAAGGATAATAAGGCTGAGGAATCAATAAGAGCATTTACAACTCTGTAAAATGCGTTTACAAGTACAAAAAGATGGGTTGCTTTGTGGCCATGCCTTGCATGAGCTAGGAGAGAGGGAAGGGAGAGCACACAGCAGTGACTGTGCAGCATTGGCCACACAGACAGGTCTGGAGAGGGAGTTGAGCATCATCTCTGGATCGTTACTGCTACCTGAGTGATTCTCCACCATTAACACATGCACTGACAGCCCATGGAGGACACATTAATTAAGTTCAGTCACTTAAGCAGGTTCACATAATGAATGCAGTGTTGACAGAGCAGTTCAGGGGTACCTTCAGCCAGAATGTGACTGTCCTCAGGGACACAGTGGGGAAGTGACTGCCTGGACACCATGCCCTTGGGTGGCCTGTGCACATCTGGCCTAATCCACCTCTTCACCACATCTGTATCACAGCACACATTGGTAGGCAACTCACCTGCTCTCACAGAGAAACAAGTGACCATCAGAAGCCTCCTTTGAAGTAAATTCTTAAAACTTCGTGCCTCAGATTTTTAAAACTTTCCTTGGCAAGATCCATTGGGCAGCTGGAGGTTCATTGCCTGTCCACCCCACCCTCCCTGGAAAGCTGAGGAATGGGTGCCTTAACAGCAGCCCTGCTCTGGGATGTGACAAAACTGGAGGCATTTTTACATGGCCTGATTCAGAGGTGTGAGCAGGCACCTCTGCCTTGAGGCAGATGAGAAGGATGGGGTCTCTCAGCTTGGCTCAGACTCTGTGACCCTGGAAGGGACACGAACCTATGGCATGCAATTGTCACAAACATCTTCCAGCCTGCGGTCCATGGGTTCCCAAAATGTCTCTGAAAAATGAGAAAGAAAAGCCAGTGGGGTTGTAAATGACCAAAATCCGCACTCCCCCTGGAGAGTTTTTCTTTGTGATGTCTTCTGAGAGCAGTGACATTGTGGGGGAGCAGAGGGAGGTGAGAAGGCAGCCCCCACAGGGGATGTGCCTGATACTGAGAGCCTCCCTGCCTTGGACAGAGGGTGCAGATAATAGATTTGCACAGATTTCCTCTTGGAGCTGCTCCTGCCCTGAGGGGACTGGCAGAGTGTCTCCAGTGCCCGGATGGCACCGTCTGTCCCAGCCCAGTGGCTCCACAGTGAAGGGGGAAATATGAGGCTGAAGGGACCCTGATAGACAGTCTTGCAAGACAGCTCTCCCCAAACCCTCCCAACAGATGGGTGTCCAACCTGCTGGTGAATACTGCCAGTGACAGAGGCTCCATTCCCTCCTGACAACTCGTTCCAGGGTTTGTGTGTGCTCTGAGCTGGAGGAGTTTCCTAACATCTGACCCAAATCATGCCTGCTGCAAATGGGGCCTTGCTCTCCTTATCTTGTCCCCATGCTGAATATGGAGAGCAATTCACCCTTATCCTTGCATAAAAACCTCATATACAGAAATATATTTTACTTGCTGCCTTTTGGTCCTTTATTTTTCCAGACAAAATAAGCCAAATTCCTTCAATTTTCCTTGCAAGGTCAGATTTTCAGCATTTATCTTTGTTACTGGTGCCAAGGAGTGGCATGCAGCACTCTGGATGTCCCACCTGCTGTGAGCAAAGAGGAATAATCAGCTCTAGATTGGACTCCTGGTCTTCCCCTTCACAGGGCATCAGCAGGACCTCATGAGAAATGGAGAAGAGCTCCAAGGATGGTCAGAGGATTGACACTGCCAAGTGTGAGCTGAGACCCTTCAGCTGGTGAAAGACTGAGGCAGGATAAGTGATAGAGGTGAATGCTATTGAACAAGTAAATAAGGAATGATTGCCCACTGTTTCTTTCAATGTGAGAACCAAGTCTGTCAAGCAGCAGGAGAACAGAAAGATAAACTCTTTGTGCTGTGTACAACCAACCTGAGAGACTCCTTGCCTTGGGATAAATGGAGATTGCTTGTTTAAAGAAATTTAAAAAGGAACTAAAAAAAATAATTGGGAAAAATCCACAGCAGCTGCTGTTAAATACAGTCACATATTTGAATGAGAAAGTCCCCCATCAAAGATCACTGAAGACTGGGAAACTATTCTGAAGAAACCTCACAGCACATTGACCCCCTTCTTACACAACAGGGATCCTCTCAGACATGGTGCAGGATTGCAAGAAGCTTAGATTTGACCCAATCATGTCTTTACCTGTTCTGACTCACACCATGCCTTTGTTGAACATCCCAGAACTCTGGTTACTTTAGTGAAAAACAGGCCTTTATTAAAAATGGGCTCAGCATCAGCTGTCAGAAGGACATCTTGGCTGTCTCAGACACCTGGAGTCTCTCAATAACTAAAGAGAGGAGACCCAAGGAACATGAAGAAAGAGGAACAAAACACATCGATGAGTCTTGAAGAAATTCACACAAGAGCAGACCAAACTTACTAGTTTTATTTAGGAGTCTGTCCTGCAGCATAACACACTGTGATCCTGGAAACATTGCTCAGCTAAAAGAGCCTGCTGGGCTTGTGTGGGGCACTGAGGTGGGGGATGCTGAGCTGCCTCAGCCTTGTGTAGCCACAGCTTCCTTTAAGCCTCTGCCCCTGGACTTAAGGCAGTTTACAGTAAGATTTCACACAGCCCATCCCAGCCAGGTGTGAGATCAATTTACTGTCTGGAGCAAAGGCCAAGGGTGAGGGCCAATGCAAAGCAGTGTCTTGGACTATCTAGGCTGAAACTGTTGGCAGCCATGGCTTTTGTGTCTGGAATTTAAGCCTCAACAGACAGAAAGACCAAACTTTGTGTGGTAATTCTCATCTTATTCTACCAAGTTTGGGACTGTAGTACTCAAGAGCAGGAGATATTTCTTGATATTAAAGTCCTTCTAGCATATGTTGAAAAATGCCTTTTGCAGATAGTGGACACTCAAATTTTTAGTAGCCCCTGGCCTGTAAATGGTTTACTTCTACAGCAGCTCCTTCCAAGGAACAGAGCAGACTAATCTGACACAGAGCTCAGATGGAGTGAGCAGAAGCTGGTGAGACCCAGAGCAGGGCAGCTGAGGAGAACATGAGTTTTGCTCTGTCCTCACTCCCAGCACAGCCTGGTGGTGTCTCTGGTTCCTTCCTTGGTAAAGATCATGGATGACATTGTCCAGTGCTGAGACATGGCCCAGGCTGTCTCCTGGTCCTCCATCTACACACATTTCCACCTTCAGGGTGCTCAGAAACATTGAGGATGGTATTTCCTGTGACAGACACTGAGCCTCTTATGGAGGCTGATGGCATTTGTAGAAAGGAGGGGGCAATTACTTAGATTAACAAGGTCCCAACACATGGACTGACAGGAAGGAAGGCTACATTTGTGGGTTTTCAACACTTTATTTATTTTTATAATCCTCCTGTTTCCCACCTCCCCCTCCGTGGTGTCTTGGAAGTCAAGACTGACACCTGCCAGGATATGAGAAGTCCAGACAAAACCAGAATGATACTCTCCAAAGCTGGAGTGGAAGGGAACTTTTTTCAGCCCCCACAGAGATCAAAGAGCCAGCTGGGTCTGGGCTGTGGGGCTGGGCAATTCCCAGGTGCAGGAGAGTGGCAAGGTGTCAGTCATGTCCCCTGCACATGCTCCTGCAGACGCTCAGCATATGACTGCAGGGCAGCTGGGGCAGCCAGGGCTCCTGCACAGCCCCTTCCTTGAGAAGCATGACCAAGGGATTAAGTGCCTTGTAAGGTGACACGGGGTTGATCAGCTCTCAGTGGCATGGTGGGAAGGGAGATGCTGAAGTGCCTTTCCATCTCTGCTCCCAGTCTCCTCTCCAGTCTCTACCCAAGCCCAGAAGGCTGATGTCCTGCTGGAGGAGCAGCAGCCTCTGTATCTGTCACCCACTTTTCAGACCTTGTCTCTATGCCCCTTTCTCTCTAGGGGGAAGGATTTGTTCCTCCAATCTCTTCTCTAAGCAGTGACATTCCCAGTGGAGTGTCTCCAGAACCTGGAGGTGCAAGTAGATGCTGTTCAAGCACTGATGTGACTCTGCAAATCCCTCTCTCCTTCCTATCCTTGCAGACCTGTGGCAAGGCTTCAGCATTGCTCAGATGACAAGCAATGATTTGCAGCACAAAACTGCTCCTGCATTCATCTCTGTGTCTGCTCCACCACAAGAACACAGGAGCCAGACATATCCATCCAGCTCAGCTCCCACAAGCTGATTAACCATCACACAGCTTCCCAGGGGCTTGAGGACAGATGTTGCCTGGCCATTAGGGAGGGAAATTTCTGAATGCAGACCTGTACTGAAGGTGTGAGCTTCACTGATTTTGATCACCTCTTCCTCACTAGTCAGTTCTACCATGGTGATTTCCCCCCCACAAGGCACACAGAAACATTGTGGGACCCTACCACCATTGTCAGACACCAAAGAAACAGCTGTGCTGCATGAAGAGCTCTTTCTCCAAGCACAGGTGGCTCCAGCATCTCCCTGCAATCTCCTTGCTCTGCCTTCTCCTTCTTCCTGCCCTCAGCCAACCCCCTGGGCATGGCTGACTCGTGTGCTCCACACTGGTCCAGCTCTTGTAAGCCCCAGTGCCCCTGCCAGACATAGGATGGCAGCACATGGGTCTTGCTGGCAGGGTCCTCACAGCTATGGGGAGCAGGATTAGCAGCTCCTGTGGTATTCCTGTATAATCACATGCACAGTCAGCTTTGTTATTCCTCTGCAGACCTTCCCACCCTCCAGTGACACCCAGACTGTCTGTAACACAGATTCCTCTCATAGGGAGGCACCAGAGAGCAGGGAATAAATTTGTAAGATTAGTTCATGTGGTCAGGGCTGAAGCTGAACAGATTTTTTCCATTTGATTAGTTCACATCCCTGCAGCACCTATGGACCCCACTGAGTTCAGGCACCCTGCACCTAATCAGATCTTTGATAGACCTGAGTTATACAGGAAGAAGGAACACTTTTGATAGTGCAGTCTTCTCTGCTGTCTCAGGGTCAGATGTTGAGTTTCCCTTTCCTATGGTGTGTGTCAGATCAGGTGTTGGAGCACAGAGCAAGGCATGAGGATACTGCTGGCATGAAGATTATCTCTCATGGTCCTAATGACCTTTGTTTTCCTGCTGTATCCCTCCACTCTCCTTCCTGGTCCAGGAGACTGTATGTCAGGCATGGCTGTGTCAGGAGTAGGGGTCAAAAAGCAGGGGAGATACTCGGTGCTGTGCACAAGTGATATCCAGACTGGCTGCAGGGCAGGAGATGAGGCTGTACACTTAATCCTCGAGGCATGACAGCGTGGCACTGCCCTGCAACAGGGATTTCCCCTCTTTGTCAGAGCCCACTGGTGACAGCTCAATCCAAGAGAGGTGAAAAGGCTCATAACTGGCATCGCCAGTGGAAAAAACCCATCCTTAAGTGGCATCTCTAGTGGAAAATATTGCATCTGTAGAGTGGAAAAAATCCAGGCCAGTTCCTCTGGAGAACAAATCTCAGAGAGTAGGGCTCTGTCTCAATATATATCTCTCTGCCAAGGTCCCTGAGCAGTCTCAACGCTGTCCTGAGGTGATGGAAGAGCCGGAGGCGGAGGGTGCAATACAGACCTGGCAACATTAGAGGGAGCTTTGGGAAGGGGTCTGGGAAGAGCAGGAAACAATAACTAGATGTAAATTACATTTTGCGAGTTCGTTTAAATAAGGGATCCAGTTTAATCCCATCGAGTGTTTGCTTAGTGTACAGCTGAAAATTAGCATCAACAATTTTATGTGCACTAATAAATTTAAGCCATTACTCTCTCCATCTGCAGCTTCATTCATATAGTTTAAGAATCAAAGTGATTTCCCTGTAAATTTCTAAGCCTCAGTAATTTACTCCAAAGAATGTAAATAGAAAGAGCCTGAAGGCCCAGAGACACGATCTGACAAGCCCTCCCTCCCTCCCCTCCCTGCTCTTCTCACTCATCTCAGGTGAAGATGGTGAGAGATGTCCATTCTGGTGAGTGAACGTGGGGATCACACTCTGGTCTCTGACTCCACTGGTGTCATCCTCCATCTGGACACATCAGCTGGGGAAAGGGAGCCCTGCACATTGGGATGCTCGGTGTGGCTACAGCCCGGTGCTCCGAGGCGGCTGCGAGGAAATCAATCATCTTTTATTGTTCTTTGCTCCTCCGGTCGGGGTGGAACATTCCTCCTAAAGAGAAACTTGTTATCCTCCCCGGCAGCGTCCCTGCCGAATTCCTGGCATCAGCGGCTATAAATAACGCCCTGTAGATGAGAACAGCGTGTGGGCAAGGCTCCCAGGGAGAGCAGCAGCCCCGGATCCATCCCACACACACACACTGGGCTCTGCCATCAAACCCGGGCAGACCTTCCCAGCCGGCTGGGGAGGGCGCTCCCCATTCTCAGCTTAAAAGCTCAAAAAGAGGCAAAAGGCTGCAAGGAAACCAGCTGGCTGGGAATTCTCACTCTGGGGTTTGAGGTCCAGCTGGGGCAAAGACAAAGTTAGGATAAAGTTCTATATCTTTATGAGTTTTACAGTCTGAGGCCTTGAAATGTGGTTGAAATTAATATTAGAAAGTCTTGGTTTTTTGGGTTTTTTTTTCCTGAGAATTGCAAAAATATCCCATCCCCAAGTCAGAATAACACCCAACAACAGGCACAGCAGCCCCCTTCCCATCCCCAGAACTGTGTGGTCAGAAATCTGGGTGAGTATTTCCTATGTGACACTTTGAACCACTGGCTTTCAGTTTCCAGCATTTCATCAAACTATTTTACAATGTAAATGTACAAATTCCTTTTAAACAGAAAACATCTACTTTTCCATTGTTGAGCCTGTAAACTGTTTAAAAAATGTTTCCACTTTTTTTTTTTTTTTTTTTTTTTAATTTTAGTAAAATAAGAAACATGTCTAAGAATAAGAAACCACTACTCTGCTTAGGCAAGGTGTTCATATTTTACAGCCAAGGAATTGGTGGATTATACAAGAGGTCTAGGACAGAGAAATGGTGTGTTTGGAGAAAACTGGGGTGGCAGACTAAAGTGCAATGGATGCTGCACAAAGAGATGGCAAGAAACAGCTTTGGAGGAGAAAATCCATGTTTGTAAATGAAAAAACATTTGGCTACGTAAGAACTGAAGCTCTGGGATTTGAACTGACATTGAGGCAACCATTTTTAAATGCTTCTATAGCACTGAGCACAATAAAGAGCTGGACAGATCTCTGCAAAGTGCAGAAGTTTGTGAAATCCAGAGGGGAGAAAGAATGCTGAGAGTTCCAGATGTTCAACACTTAATTAGAAATGTCCATCTTGTTCCCTCTCTCCTTTCACTGATCTCAAAATTATCTGCAAAGGAAGGTCCTCAAGGAACACTCTTTTCAGATCAGATTAATTAATTTCATTTTAATGTCAAGGTTTAAAAGCATCATACTGCTAAAATGTTAAAACAAAAAAGCTGTGTCTAAACATAGTAATTTTTGAAAACACAGAAGTGAGGTCTTTAAACATTGACCAAGCATTGGCTTTGTATTTTTATTTGGTAAAATTAGGCACCACTCTGTCCTTTTCCCTAAAGTTCAGGAGACCAAAGTGTCAGGAGGAAGAATCCTTCTTTCATTAGGCATAGAAATCATGTGTTTTAAAACATCATTACTCTTGTAAAGCTTTACTGACAAGTCTAAAAAATAATCTTATGAAAGTGGAAAAGAATTTTTATTTCTAAGGAGAAATAAACCATAACAGGTAGTTACTTGTTCAAATAATTAACCAAGAAGTCTTTCAGTAGTGGAAAACTACTGAAAACTACCAAAAAATTCAACATTTGGGATGAAACATATTGATTGACTCATTTAACCTCAATCAGGGAGTAGCCTGGGTCTTCTCAAAACACCAAGAGTAGGAGCAGAGAAGATATGAAAGTCAAGCATGACAAAAAGCCCCTTCACAAAGCTAGAGACAGACTCCAACTTGTCCAGTTTTTCCCTATTTTCCTACTAATATTCCCCAGGACTAAACAAGGCTTCAGGCTGTCCCTTGAGAAGACCTTGGAAGTGCCTGTGCTGTTTGGGGTGACTGCTGGACACGCTGCTCTGGAGGGGACAGGCACAGCATCCACCCATCCCCACTCCTGGCAAGGGCAGGGGCCAGGGCAGTGTGGGTCCAGCCCAGATGTGCTCCCACCTGGCTGCAGGAGCACAGCAGCTGCACTCCTCAGTGCAGGATGTCCTTACCAGCCCTGGAAAGAGGAGGCTGAGCGAGCCTGGCTTGTTTAGCCCAGCATGACACCCGCTGAGAGGGATCTGATTGCTGCCCATAAATACATCAACAGGCCTAACAGCAGGGAAGAGCCACTGAAGCTAAAAGGGGACACTGGCACTGGAGCAAACAGGGCTAAAGCACAAGGAAGGAAAATGTAGGCTGGAAATTAGCAGCAGATTTGTAGCCAGCAAAGAGAGGCTGGAATAGGCATCCCACAGGGCTAGAGTGAGCCAAAGTCAGTGTTTGTGTAAGACAGAGCCTGCTCAGTCCATGAAGGAGCTGCAGTACTGGATGCTCTCAAAGCATTGTTCCCCAGCCCCAGCAATGTTTTATATGCAAGTCAGGTATGGGTGGTGAGAGGTGCCTTTCTTTGGCTTGTCTCTCTGTCAGTGGAGATGATGGCACTGGGAGCCCTCTTTTCTCAACCATGTGGACCGGTTTCTCTACTGGGATGCACTCCATCTTCCAAGCCCCAAAGAGTGTTTGGTTTTCCCCACGGTGTCCAGCCCATCCAAGCCATAACTTAAGCTGTGCTCCCTCTCTGTGCAGCAACACCACACTGAGGTAATTTAGCACAGTTAAGCTTGGGTTGACTGAGCTACAGCAATATTATCCCTGCCTCCTCCCTGCCTCTGCTGGAGAGACCAGCCCAGGGGTGGTCAGCATAACCCACTGCTGAGGATGGATTTGCAGATTCATGATTGGGGTGGTACCAGTGAAGTTTGTGTTCTCTTCTGCCCTTTCTGCTCCAAGAATAGCAACACCTAGCAGGAGGGAAAGCAAGGGATAGCCCAAGTGCTGTAGACCAAGGTCAGATGTCACAGCCCTCACCCCCTGAGAAGCCCTAGCCCCAAAGCAGCTGAGTGGCTGGATAGCTGCTCCCAAAGTGCCACAGCCTAAACTGCAGATTTCCCTCTGTGCTGGTGCAGTGGTGTCCAAATGCTTTTGGTGGATGGGGATGGCTCTGGGCTGGATGCATGATGTGTTCAGCTGTCTCGGGTTTTGGAGGGCAGCAACATCTGTGAGAGCATGAGGGAATGCTGCAAATTGATGTATCACACATGCCTCCCATTTGTGTGGGGAGCTAGAATGCTCCATGCTGATGGAGCCTGATGTGTTCAGGCTGCAGCCAGCCAGCTGGAGCCCAGGGACAGCAAACTGACAGGTTTCAGCCATCAGCTGGGCACAAGGAACCTGGATCTGGTCCAGTTTCTGTCCAGTCCCAGAGCAGGGATAACCGACAGCTTTGCTGGAGGCCCTGTGACGTCAGTGACTCAGGCAGTGTTTGGGTCTCAAGGGGATTTGAAGTGGGCAGTGCAAGCTCAGCAGGTTTGCACTGAGTGACCTACTTTGCCCCAGGCTAGATGTGAACTCTGTGACTGGCCATGGAGCTCCTCCAGTCCCCACCATCCGCTTGGGACAGACTTCCCTTTGCTCCTCTACGCCCAGTGCAGCTCGTGTTTTATGACAAATTGAATTTAGTTATGTGGTTCATTGACTCTGTGCCCTGGAATTCCCTCACCCCAAGTCCCTCCTCCCTCCAGCATGTGCTGGGAATCTGCTCTGAAGCAAATCCCCTCTGATATCAGCTAATCCTTTTTGTCTCACTCCACACCACCATGACCTGAGCTGATACTGCTCTCTCTTCAGGGGAGCAGACTCTTCCCCAGTGACCTGCTTATCAGGAACTGCTGCAGCCCTTTGCAGTCAAATAAATGCTCAGCCATGTGCTGTCCTCTCTTATCTGGGCAGTGACACTGATTTTGGCTGATGGCACTGGAACTGTAATTGGCATCCATAACATTCCTTTCCAAATAACAAGTTCCCAGGCAGCAGCAAACCTCAAAAGCTGAGAGCAGTGCTTCCCCTGAGCTCAATGACTGCCGTGAAGTTTAGATCCTTGTGCAAGCATCTCTTGAAGGGAAAGCCACCCCTGCACCTGCAGCAGCAACATCACTTCCCAGGCACCTTGCCTCAAGACAAATAGCTGTTACATGCAGGCACAAGACTAAGAGAAGATGCCCAGTAGTTGTCTTTTCCCCAGAAAATGTGACAGTGGCTCTGGGGCAGGTAGGGGAGGGACACAACCCTGGTCCCTCTCCTGATCCGCTCTCCTGACGCCAGTGTTGTGTAAATGTTGAAATATGGCTCTTTTGTACTTCCAGTTATGAGAGGTGGGTATCCTGCTTCGATCTGTCTCTCTCATACACATTCATAACATTCAAATTTATAATGTAATCTTACTTGCCGTTCCATATTTATGAGAAGTTTTGATGGGTGTTTCTTTATGTGATAATATCAAGCAGAATGCTAACCCATTGCCTCAAACCACTGTAAAGTCGTTTTCTTACATAATTGACACCAGCATATTCTTTCATTATACAAGATTTAGCATGCATCTGCTCCACCATTGCACGGCAATAGATGACTTTTTCCAGAGTCTCCTATTATCAATTCAAATTAGCCCCATTTCCCGAAGCTACTGTATGGATTTTACAGTTGACAGTAAGGGAAAAACACAGGAGCATAATGACTCTATTAAATTATTCAGGCCTAGTTAAACCCAGTTCGGTCTGAACTGGAGAGCAAGGAAACAGGGAAGAGGGGGGAGACAGGCAAAAAAAGCCCTTAACTCCACGCAACCCATTGGTTATAAAATGCAGCCATCTTTACAGTGAGTTATAGAGTGCATCACCTGCAAGAAGCCTGGAAGTCCTTAATCAAAGAGAAAAGTCTGTCATATGACAGAGCATTCATTTTAGTTAGGGTAATTGGGTTCAGCAAGAGGCTAAGAAGAAAAGTTTGGTGAAGAGACGGACATTCATCACCTTTTATCTTCCCCAAATTTTGATCCTGTTCACTTTTCTTTCCAAATTGTCTCATGGGACTTCCTGCCCCATCTTAGTCTTTCTCTTCTGTAAGAACTGGCAGCTGGATAAGGTGCCATTGGGTTTTGCCATCTGATTCCATCCTAACCAAACTCACTGTCCTTTGTTCCCTTGTTGGACAGACAGACAGGTAGAAGAGGATGGACCTGTGACTTTGGAAAGGGAGATACTGTGTGGGAATGGACAGGTAAAGGAGTGGCACCTGGCTGTTCATGAAGGGACTACTGGAAAGAGAGAAATGGAAGTAGGTGTTTTGACCAGACCACATCTGAAAATGGAGGACAGATATATCAGGCTACCTGAAATGAGACTCAGAGACTACTCAGGTAGATAGTAAGTAGATGGTAGATGGTAAGTAGATAGCAGATGCCAAGCTCCCAAATAGTTTTCTAGGGTCTCACACTAAAATTAATATATTGGACACGATCAGCTGTGAATGATACCCAAACAAGCCCTTTAACATTCAGTGTGGCCAGTCAGCCACCTTCCCCTCTCCTGGCAGCCCACTACCTGGTCTTCTTGGCCAGCTGCACCTTCAGGTTTGGCTTTGTGCTGCAGAGACCTTGAGCTCAGAGCAGACAAATGGAAAACAATGGCTTCAGGTGTAGTGATGCTCCTGCTGCTTTGCCTGGATTATCAACAAACCCCAATGTTTATCTGTATCCTGTAGAGCCTGAACAGTGAAATGGTAACAACTTTTAGGTTGCCCAGCCATGCCTTATAGCAAACAGCACTAAGCCTACAGCACTCTATTCCCAACCAGACTCTGCCACAGCATCAAGACTTTCATCTCCATGAGCAAAACTTTGCTCTAACCCATGGTTGTGGAAGAATGAATGAGCAGTGGAGCAAAATCCCCGCTGTACATTTTTTTTGCAGGAGAAACAGGAATGAGTCAGAGATTGTTGGGGTTTTCTTGGGGGGATGAGCACAGAGGCAGAAAAGCAGCAGGGAAAAAGGCAAAGGCCAGAAGGAGGTTTCTGGGAGGCATTCTGCATCCCTGGGTTGAGGTTGCAAAAGGCACAAATAACCTTCTCTCAGCTGACCTCTCAAATATGCCCCTGGACATATTTGCCCAGGTTGAAAGCAGGAGTCCAGTACAGTATAAACTTCTTGCATGATAGATTGATATAAAGCAGTGTGCTCTCTCACTGCTGCATTTAGCTCACAGATTGGCTGCTTGCTCTTTTAAAGATTGTCCTTGAAATACGAAGGTCTTGGATTGAGCTCCAAGAAAATCCCTTCCCCATTGTGTTGCAAACAAGTATTTTGGCAGCTCTGAAGTGTTTTTCCAGGCTCTGGAAAACCAAGCAGAGATTTTCTGTGGAACATGGAGTGCCAGCCCCAACCACTGTGCTTGGTCCAGCAGCTGTGCTCTGTCAGCCCCTCAGTGCCTTGGTGATAGCTGAGGTGCAGTGTATGGATTCCAGGCTTGCAATGCCCTGAAATACCTTCTGTGGGTAGAAACAAGATGGAACAGCTCCCATCACCTTGAAATTCCTGGCCAACCCAAACTGTTCTCCATGAGCAGAAATGAGCCATTGGGATCAGAATGGAGAGCAGCAGCAGCTCTTATGCCCAAGGTGGGCTCTGAGGAACTTCTAGACTTGTCTCAATTGGGGTTTCCCCTCAAATTGGGTCTTTGTCCTCTTTTCTTCTTTCTGTTCAGGCTGTAGTCAGGCTTTTCTCACTCTGCCTTTTTCATCCATTGCTCCTTGCTCCAGAGGCTGTTTCTTGCTGCCTGTACAACAGTGTGTCCCTGGGGTCTCACTGACTGCTGGGGATTTCTTTCACTTTTGCTTCATAGCCGCAGGTGATGAAGCCCAAAGAACACACCCTGGGGAGCTGTGCCCAGTAAATTGCTGGTTGAATTGGAGGGGATTATTTAACAAAGCAGGAAATTGAGCAAATGGCTGAAATCACAGGATCTGAAGAACAGCCAGTGGAGTCAGACTGAGGACCCATGCCCCAAATTCCTGCTGTCCTCACGCTCAGCAAATCCCAAAATGTTTTAGAGCCAGTTCTGATGACTGGTTTAACAGAGTGGCACCGTGTTTACTGCAGCTGGCTGGATCCATGGGGATACAGGTCCTGCTCTTTAGTCCATGGGGGTGCAGGATGGGCTGCCCTGACCATCCCTAGTCTGGCTACAGGGTGTGCAGAAGCCCAGCTTCAAATTCCCCTGCCCAGATCATGGCTGATCTTTCCAGAGAATTTGGGTGGAAGGACAAAGTCTCTGCATAGTTTAGTAGCAGCTGTTTTGCCTGATTTATTGGCTGTTGCAAAGGCCTGTGTCAATGTAGCAAAGTGGTCTATTATCACAAGATATATCCAGTGCCCCCTGCCTTGCTGATGACTGATGCCCTGATCCAGCAGCTTATTTAACACCTGTTCTGTTTTAAACACGTGGGCCCAACCCTTTGAAGTCCTCTGGGAGCAGTGGCAGAGCTCATGTGGTGGTGTTTGAGTGTGTGCTTCAGTATCTGAGTGAGTTGGGGTACCAGTGGGGCTCAGCTCTGAAAACAGCAAAGGACAGGACATAAACAATCTCTGTGGAGACTTTTACCCACCTACAGGGTTCAGATTTGGATAGGATTGGAGGGGTATATGTGAAGAGAGGCTCATCTCTGTGTGTCAGTGGGGACAGGGACATGGCTGCTCTCACAGACTGCAAAATCCCAGGGAAATGGGGTATGAAAACCCACAGAGGGGGGCTAGCATGGAACAGGGAAAATGAAGCAGTCTGGTAAAACCCAAAACATCTTGTACAGGTTCCCATCAAAAGTTTTTGTTCCTAGTGAATGAAAGTGAAGCAAAACCAAGAGTACCCTGATTATTCTCACCTGCCTTTTCTAGAGGGAGTTTTCTGGATATAGGGTTACTGTGAGAAAGTGCTTTTGGAACCCAAATAGCCTCAGACAAGAACAAAGCCTGTTTTGAGCCTTTTTTTATGAAACATATTGAACTTTCTGGCCTGGCTGTGCCTGATATTTCTCTCTGTGTGACATCTAAATCTAAGGAAGTTTTTTGTGGATATTAGGAAGCCACTTCATCCCTTCCCCAAACCTGCTAATGAGAATATTATTTTAAAACCCCAACATATCTCAGCACGGTAGATATTCCAGAGGATGTAGTGATGGGACAGAAACAAACTGCAGTATTTTATTTCATCATTCTTCATTTCAAAGGGGCATTTTCAATTTTGAAAACTGGTCAAAATTTTAACAAGGGCAAAAAAGGTTACAGGAGGTACAAGTTGTTAAAATGAGTTGGAGTCACAACAAATCCTGGAGTCAGTGATAAAAAAGCATGTTCTTGATGGGAAAATGAGAACAGTGTGACCCTGTCACCCATCTGCCAAGTGGACTACCCTTTTCCAGCATTGATGCCTGGTGTTATGACAGCTTTTAATTAAGTTCCCTGTTAATGATCTGGGAAGAGGCTGCTTCATTCCTGAAGTCTGTAGGTGGTGGCAAAGACAGGAACAGATAGTGAAATGACACCAAAATATTTAGCACTCAGTTTCATTCCCAGTGGGAGCTGGATGAAGCCCATGGGAACTCTGACCTAGGGTTTGAAATAGCAGATGAAGGTCAGCCTGGGAAAACACAGCTGATCTGCAAAGGGAAAAGTAACAGATGGGTCCCATCAAGTTCATTCCAACCCCAAACCTCAAATACCCATTGGTTGCTTGGTTTCTCACTGGGGGAAAGAATCCTGATCCAATTTCTCCTGTTCCACTTTCCATGTGAGTAGCCACCTCTTCCCTTATGAGATTAAAGGAAAACAGTCTGGCTTAGTTCCAAATGGAAGAAGCAGTATGGAAAGTTCCTGTTTTGTTTTTTTTTTTTTTCCACATTGGTTCAGATGGTATTGGAACACAGGCACAGGCATGAGTAGCCAGTAAAGATGAGATTGCCATGGGAAAGGTGCTGATGTGATTTGAGACTGAGCACAGATGCACAGAGGGAAGGATCACCCTAGAAAACCCCTGAGCAGCTTTGCCTTTGGCCCAAGCAGAGTTCCAAGGGTCATTTCCAGGCCCATGACCTGAAAGCCATTGGCATGATTGGAAGACATTCAGAAAAAGCTATGAAAACAAGCAGAGGTGTAAAGGAAGAGATTTACAAGGAACTTCTGAAGGAGCTAACTGCAAGAGCTTAACCTAATGATGACACATTGAGGACACGGTGATAGCTTGCAAATATCTGAGGGGTATTAGCACTAGGGGGGACTGAAAGGGCACCATTGAGAGGGACAGGCTCAGGGAAAGGAGGCAAAGAAGAGCTTCAAGAAAGCTTCCAGACAACCAGGAGCATTAAGAAATGGGATGTGCCTTTCAGGCAATGGCTGGGAGCAATCTGTGACCTAAGAACAGCCAGAACAAGGAGCTGGAATGTGTGTGCTGGGGAGGAGCACCTGGCATGAGGGGCAAGAGAGGGACAAGCTCATGGGCTTTTCACATTGCTGGCCCATGTGATCCCTGGTGTGACAGGTTGGTGCATTGCTGGGGAGCAACAAAGCACTGGGCATTAGAGGCAAGCATTTTTGGAAGTTCTGGGAGCCAGTGCCAGCTGGCCATGGCTAGAAGCCAGTTGAATCCATGCCTTAGTCACACTCACACATCAGCTGGGGTACACAGCCCAGGCCTTCGAAGTCCAGCCCTGATCTCTTTGCTGGTGCCCTCCTCTGCATCTCTCCCAAAGCTCCCCAGTGTCAGCTCTGCCACTGCTGTTCAGGCACCCTTTACTCTCCCTGTATCCTTGGGCTCTGCCTGCATCCCACCTTTCTTGCTTGCCCCTTCTCAGGGACCTCTGCACATCCTCCATGTCATGGCATGCCTGTCCCTTCCTACCTCTGTTATTTCAGCCCTCTGTCTTTCCAAGGCAAGGATTCCCAACCATCCTAAGTAGCATATTAAGGGATCTTTCAATTTTATTTTATTTTATTTTTTTTTTTTAATTTTAATAATGAATATCCACTGGCACTAGGTTCTGGAGAGCATGAGCACACTGAGCCACCTCCCTGCATGTCCCCATGTGTCCCAGCAGTGTCAGATACAAGGTCACCTCTGGAGATGGGGTGCCATGTGGCACAGAGATGAGCCAGCCCTGTCAGCTGATGCAAACACTGCTCCTGCTCCAAGGGAGCAGCGCCAGCCTCACAGAAGGGAGGGGATGGAAGAACAGGGGAAGACCGATTGCAGGGCCTGACCTTACATTTGGACCTCCCAAAAACTCTGCCAATGTTGTCTCTATATGCTTTCCAATGAGCCCTGTCTCTCCCCTCTGCATCCCTTCCAGGCAGGATGGGGCCTCGGGGGCAGGAGCCCCTCAGTCACATCTTGCTCCCACCCACATAAGGCTGGGCTGACAGGTCCTGCTTCTTGCAAAAAGCCCTCAGCATGTCTTTGAACAGAGAGATTCTTCCTCTGGAGCAGGAACCCCTTAGAGATGGGGTGGGCCATGCCCAGGAGAGCAGTGCTGCTGTCACAGAGGTGGCACAGGGAGCATGACAGATCACCCTGTGCCTCTGCTGCTGGGCAATCAAAGAACTCCTCCAACTGGTTGGATTTATCCAAAAGGGATATGCATCTGGTTGGGGGCAGGGAGAGGGGGCTGGCAAGGGACTCTCCTTATGGTAACAGCTGGGACCAGGCCTAAATATGATTAATTAACATCATAAAAAAAGAGAAAGACCAAGACTGAAAGAGAGCAAGAGAAAGGGGGAACAAAAAACCCAAGTCACAGACACAATTAAGATTTATGGACCCAGAAGGATGAGGAGACTGAGGATGGAGAAGAACAAGGAAGGAGAAAGAGTGCCAAGAAGGTAGATTACAATTTAATGCTTCTTCATGCTCAAAAATTACAGGAAGTAATGAGTGTTGTTCCCTGGGATGGGGACTGCTGGAGCTTGGTTGGGCAGGGGTGGGGAGGTGGGGGGTGCAAGCTTGCTGTGCTTTTTGAAGAGGGGACGTGTCCTGAGCAAAATGCCACTGGAAGCATGTGCAGGCATGATTTACAGCCTGCAGGGCTGCATCATGCCAGTGCTTTTTTGGCCCACAGGGACTCAGTGCCACGGGATCCTGAACGATGTGGGACAAGGAGGGTGGCTGTCTCCATCCCCCCAGCTCTACCCACCCCACAAATGTCTCCTCAGAAGGAAGGGCTCAGGAAGTCAAGGGGACGAGAGCAAAGGGCCACAGCAAGGTGCCCACCACCACCCAAAGATTTTGCTGGACAATGCCAGGTCTGAAATTGAGAGGGAGCAGGAGGTGGGGCAGGTGACACACTTTGGATGAAATAGGAACCATCTGGGACCTCTTCCCAAAACCGCTGACCAGTCCAGCACTGCTCTACCCCCGTCAACTCAGCTGTAATTTATGGAATGGAGGGTACATGATCCCAAACAGCCCTTTCACATCTCTGTTTAAGAGCTGTCTTGTAATAGCTAGAGTTGTGACATAGCATTGACATTTTCCTTCTGCCTCTCCAAGTTTGTGTGCAACTGCCAGTGGCTTCAGTTTTTCTTTTTTTTTTTTTTCTTTTTTTTTTTTTTTTTTTTTTTTTAATGAGTAAATACTCAGAGGAGTATTGGCTGGAAGCAACCTGTCCTCCCTCTCTTCCAAAATCAACTTTCAAAACCAGATTTTGTAAAATGTGCTTGGCTTTCCAAAAATTAGAAGAAATGCCTGTTGGTAATTTTTTAATTTTGTCTTGCTAAGACCCAAATTGGACTCAAGGGCTTTGCAGAATTATAAACAAAACAATAACTAGGGGAGTTGTACTGAAGTGAAAAGTTTCTGTGACAGGTTTGGTCTGCTTTAAAAAACATTTTATCCAAAAATATTTTGTCACCCAGCTCCATCAACATTTGCTGCAGATGAGCACAGCTCATGAGCAGGGTTATCCTTTGCTCTTTCCTGCTAAGACATCAGCATCACCAGTTCTGTTGTCTCTCGTCTCACAAGGAAAATATTTGGACTCCATCCAAATAACACCTTGCTGCTTTCCCCAAAACCACCCATAGAATGCAAAGCACCACCGTCCCAGGATCTCTGCATGCCCTCTGACCAGTTGGCTCCTGCAGCAGGCAGCAGATGTGAGGTGTGGTTGAAATCTAGTAAAGAGGGAGACTGCTGCTGTCTTGTGCCCATGAACTGTGTCCCTGAGTAACTCCAGCCGTGCTGCTGACCAGTGAATGAAAATTTCCTCCACAACTCAGAGGTTTACAGACTCTTCTGATGCTGTTCAAATCACACAGTGTTTGGGGAAGACAGGAACTAGCAACCTTCTCTGTTTCCCAAAGTCCTGGAACATTCATACCTGATTCATAGAGCCATGGAAAGGTTTGGATTGGAAGGGACCTTAAACTTCATCTAGTCCCAACCCTTGTGCCAAGGGCAGGGATGCCATCAACTAGACCACGTTGCTCAAAGCTTCATCCAATCTGTCCTTAAACACTTCTAGGGTTCAGGAAATCAGTGACTGATCAGGCTACACAGTGTCACAGGGGGACAGGGGAAAACACAGACTCAGGAGTATCCAGTATCTGGCTGTGAGGGAATGATGCTCTTGTGGGAAGGATGTTAATCCTGGCTACTTCACTGCAGCACTTCATGCTGTGCAGAAAGGGACTGACAGGCAAAGCACCAACAGAATGGAGTTAAATTGATTTCAGAAAGTGGGGACAAGGAAAAGTTGGGGGTGTTTGGTTTCATTAGAACAGATGGGAAAGTAAAATAATATAAGGAATTTAAGAATTTAGACCGGAACCTTGACTGGACTTAGCACCCATCTGGGCTGTCCATCCACCCATCCATCCATGATCTTCCATGAGCCACCCATTCATCCGTTTATCTTCCTCTTCCTGCCTGCAGGAATTGTTGGCACAAGGCATTGCACAGAGGAAACCAGCTGCAGAGCACAATGGCAATTTGCGTGGTACTAATTCCCCAGGAATGATGCTCCATGGTCCTACAGGCTTCTAAGTTGCCCTCTATGCATTAACCCTTTGTGTGCAGCAGAACAGCCACCTCAGCATTTCCATGGTGCAGGGACTGCTCCAAGGAAAGCATTGCACCCAAATATATCAGGACACAGGGAGGCCAGCAGGACCTGGAGAGAGCAGAGAAGAGATGGAAGCAGAGAGGCAGGGTTTGGATACAGGCTGATACCCAGTGGGGAGAAGAGAGGACAGGAAATATAAGGGCTGTTTGCAGGAAAATAAGCAAGAGACAGAGGAGCAAAGAGTCAGCAGCTGCAGTGCTGGGAGCAGATGGAATTGTGCTGTGCACGGTGTCTTGAAGGGATCGTCCAGGGAAAGACAGAGCTGAGGGAGGTAATAAGAGAGGCAGCAAGACCTGGAGCCCACATCTCTTGGAATGGGCAGTGCCAGCTCCCCAGCCTGGCAGGCTGCTCTGTCCCATGCTGCTCTTCAGCCCCACCAGCATTTTTCCAGCTGTGTCCCCTCTCCAAGGAAAGCCCTGATTTCAGCAGGAAAATGGCAAGAGAGCACACTCCAAAATGGGATGTTCATAGTAATTCACCCTTCACACCCCTGGAACTGCTGTGGGCAACAGTGGCTGGCATGCTGAAAGTGAGCCACATGTCACTCCCATCAGGAATGAGTCAGGCAGCATCCCCCACCCAGGTGGTTATCTCATTCCTGTGGCACTGGGAGGCTGCCCTGGTGCTGTGTCCAGTTAGGGAGGGAAGTAGAGGAGCTGGGTATGGTCTCTTGGTCAGGACCATGGCAGGGAGCAGTGAGAACACAGAGGGTCAGTTCTGTGACAGGTTTCTTACTGCATTAATCAAGTGTTCCCTGTGTTTCTGTAGATTGGACTAGACTTGTAAAAAAACCGAGTTGTTATTTATTTGAGGCAAATGTGAAACATCTCTGTCCATTTTCTCTTGGATCTATCCTCAGATGGCTCCTGGTACATCTTAAATCTGACCCAAAATGCTTCACACTGATGAACTTGGAAAAGGGACAAAGTGCTCTGAGCTCCTGATATGCCCTGTTTGGGCAAGTCACCAACAAAGGTTTTTCTAGTGCATTGGATCAAGGCACCTTCCTCTTCACTCCTCTTCCCTGCAGCACAGATCACACTGGGGTCAGTCTCACCGCTTTTGGTCGACAGGCTACATAAACCAGGGGAGCCCTCTGGAAACAAAATCCTCCAGGATCTAGGGAACACAGGCTGAGAGAAGCTGGTGATCTACATGCTGGAGCCTGTGAAGCAAAGTTTCCCCTTTGGAAAGATGTACGGTGGTATATTCTTCTCTGCTCTCATCATCATGTGGCAGTAAGGTCCAAACTCCTTGTGTCACACGCATGCTCTCTGCTGTTTGGTTCCCCTAGAAGCCCCTTGAATTTTGTGTCAAGGCTGGGAGAAGACACAGCAGCTACTTTTGCTATTCTGTACAGTTTTCTCCACTCCTTCACATTCTTCTTCACATTCACTACTTCCCTGCTCTCTCCAGCTTTTCTACAAAGGAAAGTCTTCCCAGTCTCCCTGTCAGAAGCTCAGCCAGCCATACCTAGGCAGCAAAAGCTGCACTTTTCAGAATCCTTGTAGGGAAAAGAAATGGCTTAATGCTTAAATACCCTCCCTGCCATGTCGACACCTTCCTCCCCCCGCCCTGGTGCGTGTTGAGCGAGCAGCAGGGTACCCCAGGGAGCTCTGCTCCAGCTGCACGCTCATCAGCCAGACGGGGAGCGCGCAGCGGTGCTGCCACTAACGCTCGCCGAGCTTAATCACACATCTGTGGGCTCAAACACACTTAGCCAGCATGGGAAGGGATGCACCAGGTAGCAGCAGGTGACAGAAGTTGCTGATTCTGGTTAAACTGTGAAAAACTGGTAAGCTAGGGACAGGAAAGAGGCTGCTCCGTGGGAAGCGGGGAGCTAGGGGTATCCTGGCCTGGGCAGCTCGGGTGTGAAAACACCTCTGTGTGTGTGTGCACCCATGTTCAAACGGGAATACCCAGCTGCTTGTACCCTTTGGTTACTGTAGGCTGTGCAGCCTGGGTCTGCCATGTTCCCAATACCTGGCCCACATGTGGGTTGGCAGTGCCTGAGCATGTGGGTGATGTCTCCATGCACAGAACAAACCCTACACAGGTTTGGGCTGAGATGTTTGTGAAGCAGTCAGTGCTGGCTGCAGTGATCCCACGTGGGTGTGTTGGGACAACAGTGTATTGCTGTGTGTGACAGAGCTCTGTGTGGGCGTTTGGCAGGAGGAGACCTTCAGTTTTGTGTAGGTGTTTTCTGAGGTCTGTGTCTGTGAGATGTCATTTTCTTTATTTGTTTGCATGCACCAGCAAAAACAATGAGCAGAGGTGCCATATCTCAAGCACTGGGAAATGATGAAATGAAGTTTTTGGAGCTTGGGCTCCTTCTTCTTGCATGCATGAGTGTGTGCTTGCTCTCCCGAATGACAAGTGCATGTGTGCAGGGACTGTGTGTGTGCCCCACACATGTTCCACCACATGCCTGCACGGCTCCTGAGGAAGGAGGTGAGTGGGCTGTGCTCTCCTGCTGTTGGCCACGGCAGAGCCTGCATGGCACAAAGGCAGCTCAGAGCAGCCCCTCTCTCCTTGTGGCCCTGGCACAGCCTCTCCTGCAGCTGAGGAGAGGGGCACATGTCAGCCTGGTGCCAGAGCCAGGCACAGCTGGCACTGCTGTGCCCAGTGGTGAGGAGCTGGGCATGGGGACCTGATGCTGGACCTCATGAGCAGTTCCCACTAGCCACCAGCACAGGCAGTCATGAGGTACCCAGGCTGTATTTTACCCCTGGGATGGTCCCCAATTGCCTGTATGCATGGCCTGACCTTCTCTCTGTCTCTGCTGTCGCTGTCTCCAGTTACACAGTGCCCTGTAGCCTCCTGCTCTCCTGCTTTTGAGCCCAGCTGGCAGCTTTCATGCTCTCCTGTTTCTCCAGCCAGCTCCTTGCTGCCTCCTGCCCATCCCAGCTCACTGTCCTTTGGTTCCAGCCTTCCCTGTGTCTGATTCATGGGGTGTCCTGGCTGGCAGCCACGCCAGGACGGCTGGTGGAGGGGACAGGTGGGGTCACAGGCAGTCTCTGTTTTGCAGCATGGCACATTTTGGAGCTGCATTTGAGTCCCTCAGTGGGAGGGAGGCGGACGAGGTGATGGCTGCTCTGTCGGGAGCATGAGCATCCATCTGGTGTGCTGAGGGCACAGGGGGTTTGGCACCCAGGAGCTGGCTCTGCCACCACGTGGCATGGAAGGGCCAGGTCTGAGCTCTGCCTGGAATGGAAAACTTGTCCTTCCCTCTGACCTTGGTGCTGAGCAGTCCCTGTGGAGCAACTGCATCCTTCAGTCCCTCTGCTCTGCAACAGCTCTCTGCATAAGCCAGGCACAATCCAGACTTTTCCTGTCTCCTCCCAGGCTGTGCCATGCCCTAAACTGTGAGAAAATCTGGGGGACGCTGCTCTGGGCCCTGCACCTTGTGCCATTTGCATCAGTGCAAAATGTGAGTGGAAGAGCATTTAATACACGAGGTGTGTTTGCAAATGACTGCAAACCAAAGGGTGAGGAGTCTGGAGAGGCAGAGGAAATTCCCACCACAGTGCTGCAAGTCCTCATGGGGGGTTGAAAAGGAAAAGCAGCAGCAAGATGGGAGGCATACAGCTGAGCTGACTAAGAAGGCTCTCCAGTGGGAGTAGAGCACATTTAGGCATGCTATAAACTCCACTGAAAGAAAGAAGAGGATTTAGCATGTTTTTCTGCTCTTCCCACTTTACTTCTGCAACACTAGTTACATTTATTTCCCTCTTTTGTTGTTTAGTAACTCACCCTCTGTTTTCCTCAAACTTTGATTTTTGTTATTCTCTCAAACTGTGCCCAGAAACACAAGGTAAATGCACACCTAGGACGCCAACACATCTCTGCAGATGCAGGAGCCTGCTGGAAAGTCCTTGGGAAGAGAATTCAGGGACACAGGGGTGCCACTATAACCTCAGTGTTATTGCTGACAGATGCACAGTTCAGCCTGTCTTTTTAATGTGTGTCACTTTGGGATCTGAAAACCCAAACTGGCGAGTGGAAGTCACCTCGTGCTGCAGCATCAGGGCACTTGCTTGAGTGAAGCTGGTGATCATGATGTGTCTTTATCCCACAGGAGGTTCCCCAAGTGCTGCTGTATGCTGGATTGCAGCTCCTGGTATGGAACATGTTCGTGGGCTTACAGGCTCTCCAGGATGCCAGGATGAAAACAGGACCTACAGCAGTCAGACATGAGTGACAGGGTTGGCAGAAGAGGAGTGAGGTTGGAGGGTTTTGAGCATCATCCTTTTCTTTGCATGGATTTATTCTGAAAGGGCTCACCTACATCCCCACTACCTGCTGCTGCATGGACACCCAGCACTGCCCCAGCTGTGGAGCTGAAGCTGGAGTGTGAAGTAGGGAAGTCCAAAGCTGCTCCTTCACCCAAGAAATCTTTGGGAGATGGGGGGAGAATTGGCTAATGGATGGGACATGCAGAGTCCACAGGACGTCATGCTGACTCTCCATCTCACAGAAATACCACAGCCATCAATAACTCACATCACCAAAGCCCTCACAGCTTTCTGCAGCCTGCAAACAGCACCAGACTTTTACACTGATCCCCTCCTCTCGCTGCTCTGCACCCTCTATCACTCTGGATCCCCAAAACTGAAACCGCAGCTGCTTCCCTGGCACCACGAACAACCAGGGCTGTGAGAATGACCCCCAAGGAAAGGCACACGGGTGCTCACACCTACTGCCCCCATGCCATGCCATGCCATGCAATGCCATCCCACCCCATCCCCTCCCCTGCCCCCTGCCCCAGCCCCGCCCGGCCCGGCAGCAGCCCGCACCGCCGGGAGAGCGCCGGGCTGCCCGAGCCATCTCCGCCCGCGGCCCCGCACGGCGGGAGCCCCCACGCCTGCTCAGCAGTCCCGGCTGCTCTTAGTTTCTCCCTACTGAAGAATTATGTAGCATGAAGAAGCAGGCTCCACCATCTTGAACTGGCAGTGAACTTTGCTTTCTACATATAAATACAGATAGCAATCACACCCCAATCAGCACACAAGCTTCAGGGCATCATCACGGCAACTCTAACTTTCCCATTACGATAATGTGATTTTCACTCAGTCTATAATATCACCAGCCATGAATAAAACAACTGGCTTTTTCTCTCTTTCTCTCTCCCTTCCCTCTCCCCCCCCCCCCCCCCCCCCCTTTCCCTTTCTCTCTCCCCCTCTCTCGGATCAGTCTGTGCATACTAATGATGGCTGAGTAAGGCTTCCAGGGTGAGATCTCTGATGGATTGGGAGGTCAGGCTCTGGGTGGATCCTCGGTGCTCTCTAGTCCGGGCACACACGGCTTCATCTCTTTGACCTCCTGGGTATATGGAACGGACTGGACTGACAGACCTGGCTGGACAGACAGACAGTCACTGCCTTCTTGTCCCGTCTGTATCCTGCCCCTAGAGTGGGGCAGGGACATGCTGCAGTTTGTGGGTCTGAGCAGAGGGAACGTCCTGCTCCCTGAAGCCTACCAGCCCCTTCCCGGATCCCTGGAGTACCTACATCTGAGCTCGAATGCTCTGGTGTGTGGGAAATGTGTCAAACCGGGATTAATCCTGCCCCAGGGCACCCTCACCCCTGCTGCTCAGCCAAGCTGTTTGTCTAACCCCGTTCAGGTCTGCTGTCCCTGAGGATGTATGGAGGCTGGATCAGGGAAGCAGGGAAGCGATCCGACTGAAAACAGCCCTACCACCAAAAAAAAAAACAAAACAAAAAAAAAACCAACATTCCTATAGGGATCAGGCTCCTGATCGAATCCACTACACAGAGCAGCACAGTTGCAGGGAATTGACTGAAAGGCAACTTGCTGGATCAGACCCATTCTCTTCTGGTTTCCAACATGATTAACAGTTACTGCAGGGGAGAACCCCCTTTTGCAGGCTTCTCAGGAATAACCCTAACCAGGGCTTCCTGCTCATTTCAGCATCTTCAAAAATTGTAGCCTGATGAGTTTATGAATTTCTGCTGCCAGAAAGGGTTTATGACTGATTTTGGTGATTTCTGGCAGACCAAGCATCACTGTGCATGTTCTGGTGCAACTGGGACACTGTGGTCCCTGTAGCACATGCCCTGCTCTGCATTCAGCCCCAGCAAACATCCCGTGCCTGCTCTGCATGCCTCTAGCTGAAACTGGCACCCAGCTGTCATAGGAATGGCATGGTAGGGAGCACTCCCATATGGAGACACTCAAGATATGTCAGTTTGATTTTGTTTCCCATTCTTACTTCAGAAACTGTCATGCCAAGGCACAGAAACCCAGGAACAATTTTGCACTTTCCAGACCATGCTGATCCAACATGCAAAGCCAAAGTTAAATTTCCTTGCACCCTTCCCACACTTATCTGCTTTCAAAGTTTTCAGAAGTCTCTTGTTTGGGAGCAGTGGTGGAGCACTGCGAGGTTTTGTAACCCCAGACTCTATCATCTCAGAAACAAAAGCACTGTTCCTTTAACTCCTCTCCACCCAGTGCTTTGCTTAAGATTATTACCTCATGTGGATAATTAATTCTCTTGAACATCAGCATCTGGCCCTGGGTGGGAGCAGTGGTGGAGAGAGCAGCAGAGCACAGGATTGGGTTATAAGGTGCTAGAACACCTGTTTGTGCCTTTTGTCCTCTTCCTCAAATCTATAAAGGAGGAGAGGAAAGGAGATAGGGTCCCTACTCTGCTCCAGAAAGGTGCCTGTGGGCAAGCTGCATTGTGGAAGGGACTAGTGCTTCTTTTTGCAAGACAAAGGGATGTATGGAGTACTAATTGCTCAAGTGCCTGTTGAAATGTCAGTGTTCCTTATGAGCACTCCTTGCTGTGTCAGGAGAGTTGCAGGGTGAGTGTTGTGTTACTGGGGCCTTCCAAAGGCTGAAGCAGCAGTAAAAGGCATTAGGAGCAGAAATGGGATAGGATGCCACCTTGACTTTGCAGTGGCTGAAATTGTGGATGTTAAGTTTGTGCTTGCAAGTTTTGAGCATTCAAAGAGGGGAAAAAAACAGGCAGGACAACACAAAGGAGCATCAACAGCCTGCATGGACAGACTCTGATGCTGTTAACCTGTGCCAATTCCTCAGCTGGGCTGTGGCTGACCCATGCATGCAGAACCAGCCCTGCATGCCCTGAGCCTGAAAGGACATGGCCAGGACACGTTCATGGCATGGCTGTGCAGCACTGCCACAGCTCCTGACTACTTTTCTGGAGAGTCACACAGGGAGATGGAAGACTCGGTCCCTGCAGCTTGTCTCTGGGACAGGATAAGCAGGGAAGGTGCATATTGCAGACACTTGAATCCTAGTTAATATGTGCCATGGGGTGGCAGACAGGGCATCTCTCAAAATGAAAGACTGGGACAGGCTACCTGTTCACTCCTGCCTGCGAGCACTCACGACTTTTAAGTGTTCTTTTATAAATCAAGCTTTTTTCCCAGCTGACTGCTGTCCTTGCAGTATAAGTGGCTTTGGGGATGGCTCTTCTCTGCCATCTCTCAGATGTGATATAGGCTGATTCAGAAACTGTATTGGGTCTTGCTGCAAACAGCCTGGAAGGTTCCCTCTGCAGATGAGAAAAGTGTGCTGGAGTGGTATAGCCCAGAAACCTATCCTGGGATCTATTGCATGTCCTCTCCCCACCCCCGGCAGTGGTCTGGGGTATGGGATGCTTTGGATTTACAGAGACAGAGAAGGATGAGTCCTCAGCTTTGCAGCTGGTTTTGCTTCTTCTCTAGCTGAAAAAAGTTTCCTTGCCTTCCCTGATTTAAAGAGAAGAGGTGCTCCCAAAACGAGTAGGCAGCTGTGCCAACTGATCCCGGCACAGGGCTCACCCCCCACAGCAGGGTGCGAGTCCCCTGGTGGCTGGCTGAAATGGATGGGGCTGTAATGGAGGTACCTGCCGGCAGGGCTACCTGGGAGACACTCTTATCTGTCATCTGATTTATCCAGGTTAAAAGGCTGCAATCAGTCACCAAGGTAGATTCATTCCCCAGTAAATAGTGCCCGAGGGCTTCCAGGACCTATTTTACTGCTAAGCACTCTCTTTCCAATGCTTGAATACCTTTGTTCCCGATGGAGCTGTTGCAGGCTGATATATATATGATATGGGGAGTCCCGGTGACTTTTTTATTTTTGCTCTGTTCAGCTCCTGGCCTTGTCTGGGCTGCATCGGGCTGCACGATGAATTATCTGTCCGAGGCTTTCTTGCGTCTGGGGGCAAATCCAGCCGAGACTGCTCTCGGCTGCCGGGAGAGCTGTCTCCATGAATCAGCTCTGCCTGGAGCCTGGGCAGCCTGGAGAGGTTGGAGGGGAGGGAAGTGATGCTCGGAGTGCTGGTGGGCTGGCCCAGGTTTTGGGCTCGGGGCTGGGTGGGACCAACCTCTCCCAGCTTTGCTTCTGTCGCTGGGGCACTTTGTGATGGGGTGACAGAGCTGACAAGGGACTGCCATGTGCTGTTGTGCCCAAACAGTGGCTTTCTTCAGTGACTTTTTCCTGCTGGATCTGCCTAGAGCCTGTCCCCTATCGCAGGTGAGTCCTTTCCAGGTTTGGGTGCCTCCAGGGCCAGGGAGGCTTCTCGAGCTGTGAAAAGCAGTGACTGACATTAGTCACACGGCAGTACCCAGACCCCAGTGATCCCCAGGAAAAGTACACTCTGCCCTCTGGGGTTCAACTGCCACCTCTCATGACATGTCACAAAGCCAATCAGATTTCATCTGAGCACTGGGATCCCCTGCACTTTGGGGGCATGTTTGTGTTTGACTTGATGGTGAAGAAGAGGAAATCTCTATCAAGACTCTGGACACAATAGCAGATCCTTATTTTAACTTATTACTTTTTTTTTCATCCTGGTTGAACCCAACAACAGATCCCCCACAATATTGGCAAGAGGCTGCCATCCCTATCCAAGCTCCAGGTGCTACCTGCCCCCCATCCCAAAGGACAGAGGAAAGGCTGCATCTTGCCCCCTCCTTTGGGGAGAGCTAAGGAACCCTTCTCTACTACACCTTATCCTTATGTTCCTTCAAGCAAACATTTTTCCTGCAAACATTTGAGGTTTGACTGCTTTTTATTCCTTTTCCTGTCTTTGAAAAACCTCTTATGTAGTTTATCAACCCAAATCAGTTTGTTAACTTCCTCTTGCTCTTCCCATCTCCTCCCACTCCTCCTCCCACTAATTGGAGTGGAGGACTAATGGAGTATTACTGTGAGGGACTAGGCAAGCTTCCCAAAGTGCTTACCTAAAAGGAAAGCACTTTGACTAATAGATGTGCATTAAGGATGTGCATCCTCTTGTCCTGAGAGTGGGAGGAGGGGGCCAAGAGTATAGAGCAGAGCTGCAAACATCAATATTACTGGCTCTCTCCAGATATCCAGACTGTACAGTTAGACCACCTCTGCTCTCAGATTCACCCTTAGGGATGGGTTTTAGTCTAACTTACCCTTTGGTAACATCCCAGCCAGGTGGATTTTACCCCCATTAGGTGCAACAAGGCCCTTTGCCAATTACAGACATCAGTTTTCCTGCTTGAGCAAAAGAGGACTTTTCCCCCATGTTGTGTTTGTACAAGACTCAGCAGAGGAGGGCTCCTTCAGATGCCCATGGGATGTTTTGAAGTGGCTGCACCAGTACTTTGAGTATTGGACAAAGCTGTCCTGGGACAAGACAGTGGGACAGCCAGAAGGAGAGCAGGACAGGTCTGTCTGGAGGCACAGGGCACTTCAGGAGCTGCTCTATACCTAGACCTTCCACCCATGAATGTAATGAGAGTTTTTTTCCTGCACTTTGTCAGGCTTTGAAGCCTTCTATGCTTTTTCTAGGTGCCATACCCAGCACTGGAGGAGAGTTTGAAGTTGTAACTATGCAGAGCCACAAAACCTGAACTTTGGAGATGCACTGGGGTGATAGGCTGTGATGATCAATATGTGCCCCTCTCCTTGCTCCTGCAATTTGATTTCTGAACCTATGCTAGGGTGCAGAACCAATTAGATAGCCTGATGACCATCACCAACGTCATCTGCAACCTTCAAGTGTTTTGTAGCTCAGTCCCCTGCACCCCTGAGGGCATCACACTGACATTTAAACATTGCAAATGGCAGCAGTGCTCAAAAGCACCAGGACAAAGGTCAAGTGTTCAGTAAGAAGTGGGCAGGCATGGGTCTGCACTGGGTGTTTGCTGGTTAAGTGTATGGAGACATCTTATCTTGGGAAAGAGGCAGCAAAAGTAGCTGGATGCAAATTGGGTGTGCGCAGGATGGACAGGAGAGGGCATAAAAACAGAGAGGAAGGAGTGAGTTGCAGCTGTCATGGGCCTTTGGGGAGGAAGAAAGCATTTCCAGAAGCTAAAAGAACTAAAGCCATGATGTTTATGAAATGTGGGTGCCCAGGTTCAGCAGACTCCTGATGGCTGAGTCTGCAGGGGACAGCTTACAGCATGTTTCTGAGACCCCTTGTTTCACCAAGGAACATGCAACTTGCTAAGTGGTTACAGGATGTGCAGGTGCCAGCCTCACCTTTGTTTGTCTTGGGCTCTCCAGGTGTCCCAGATTTCTCCCTGCCACTTCTTACTGGGAGCCACCCTTAGGATGTCTGACCTCTCGGCAATCTCACCTAGGTAAGTGCTGGCTCTTTGGAAAGCTCTTGTGTGTTCCTGGCTTTGCCCCCTGATTAGCAGTAGCACTATAACAGAAGAGACGGAGTGATAAACACAGGACATGTTCAACTTGTGCAGCTTCACTCCCTAGAGTCAGCAGACAGTCAGTCAGCCCCTGCTGAGTCACCCAGACTTATGATACTCTTCATCAGGATGCTTCAGGAGGAAACCTAGCCAAACTGAGCCTGAGTGATGGGAAATGGCTCTGGGCCTCTCATTCAACCCTCTTATGCTGGGCAAAACCTTGAAACTCACAAGTGCAGACACTGATATGAGAACTGAGTTTGGCCCAGCTGCAGCACGGATTGCAGTTTGTGTCCCTGGTTTTCAGGCTCTGGGTGTTCAAGCACTGGTCTGTGCTGGGAGAATGAGGAATCCACCATGGCAAGAAGAGCGTTCTCAGGACAGCTGCCTATGTGAACATAAAGATGTGGGGGAGGAATAAAACACCTCCCTGGTACAGGGAGAGGGGCTGTCATCATCCTGACCACACCCAAGCAAGGGCATCCTTCAGTCTCTTTATGTGAGCCCTGTGGGGAGGATGGATATCAGAGCTGCCCATGAGCTGGACAGCACTCCCTCCCTGCCCCAGGGAAGGCACAGGGAGCGGCCACAGGGCGGGGTCACTCGGCAGTGCTCCCATCAGGGAGGAAGCCTTCCTGTGCCCCGGCAAACCCCTAGTGAAAGACAATCAGGCTCGCTGTCACCGAGCTAATTCCGACGGCATAAAAGCAGTAATGAAATTCACGGCAGGATTAGCCTCTCCATCCAATGGGCCGGCGCCACAGTGACATATCGTGCTTCTTGCCCGAATGTAACACACCATCTAATTTACGTCGTGTAGCGAGCGGGAATGAAATGTTCATAAAGAATTGCTGAATCTTGTCACCTTAACTGCGGCCCCGGGCTCTGAGGCATCTGTCAGGGAGAGGAGAGAGGAGAAGGAGGCTCCTGCCTTGCAAAGCTGCGACCAGGGCTTTGGGAAAGGGGAGATGGCTGCATTAATCTTCTGGGTCTGTGCCGTGGAGATGTAGCACGTGGGGATGAGCACTCTAGGCTGGAGAGGGGGAGTTGGAGAGCATCCTTACATGAGCATGCTGTGGAGTGGTGTTAGCAACAAGAAAGGGGCTGTTAGAGCTTCCCCATCCAGAGAACTGCATGCCTGGGATGCATGAAAATGGACCTGTGGTGGCATGGAAATAAGGGGCAGCATCCTTGGAGATATACATGCTCACAGCAGAACACAAGTTCCAAATTCCATGTGGAGTCCAATGTGCAGGTACACACTATTTAGCAACTGCAGGTGTTCACCTGTCTGGGGAGATGTGCATAACTTTTTTGCTGTGGCTTGGCAACCCTGTTCCCCCTCCCCTCCCCAAATGTTTATTTGCAGTTAATTTTCATGGATCCTAATGGCTCAGATCCTGCTAGGGGGGATGGTGCTTGCCTCTTCAGTCAGAAAGTTTGCAGAAAAAAATAGCCCTTTCCTGTTGTGTTTGGAGTAATAGCGTCTTGGTGTCCGGAGGGGAGTTGGCAAGGAAACAGGGAAGTTTATTAAGAGGAAGAGATTGAATTCCACTGGGTTTAATTGGAAGTGCTTGAGCAAACAGGGGAGTGAATCGTCCAGTCCAGCTCTCTGGAAACAGCAGTAGTAGCCCCAGGCTCCATGCCCATGGAGCTGACTAGTCCCAGGGCCGCCTGATCCTCTTGACTCTTGTTGAAGCTACAGCTTCTGGCTTGTTCTTTTCCTTGGGGTCATCTGTGCACCTCAACCTTGGCTGCCTATTCCATCAATTGCAAGGATCCTACATGGGATCTGGAAATGCTGGGTCAGGAAGCATGCAGCTTTGAGGTGTCTGTGAAGACACAGTATTTGGGTCTGTATTTTACTTTGGAAGCTTGTTCAGGGCACAAAGTGTGCAAGAGAGGCAAAGGTCCTGTCCTTCCTGTGCTGCCCAGTCCTCTCCCATGAAAATCTGACTTTTCTCCCTCAGCAGGGACAGCACTGCCCCAGGTGGGTATTGGATACAAAATTAGCAACTGTGATATGTTTTGGAAGAGTAACCTAAACTTAAGAGGCCTGCTCTGCTTTCCTATTTTAAAGCTGAAATGGAGAAAAATCCACTTTTGAATCCTAATCCCTGCACCATCCTACAGGGCACAGAAAAGTCTCCAAGTCAGATTCTCATGAATGGAACCATCTGCCTGCCTTGGGCTGGTCTGAATGCTGCCTGCAGAATGAGCTGCAGCACCATAGAGCCTCCCCTACACTGATAATCACAGGTATGCAAAATGGTATGGAAATGTGCCTTTGTGGCTGCAAAAGGAGCTGAGTGCCAAAAGTCTGATTCCCTCCTGGAAAAGCCTCTCCTTCAAGACTTTCTCCTGCACCATGCTGAGTTGAAAGGGGCATCAAGTATTCTCCTTGCAGATGAAGGTAAATGGGGGCTCAGACATTTGTTTTACCTTGAACACAGCCGATGGCTCTGCTGAAAAATTCAAAATTAAAGAACAATAAATAATTTATTACTTTATTTACTTTAATTCAATAAATTGCTTCCCCACAAATTAAGATATATTGCTTCAAATTAAATGTTTCATTAAATCTGAGATTAAACTTTTGGGGGCTGGGGAAAGTAAGACTTTTTTAATTTGGCTGAAAACATGAAAACTGCCGTTTCTCATTGCTTTAATTGCAAACTCCAGAACCAGAGTGACACAAATTTTACAAAGCGTGGTTGTGCCTGTTTGGTCTCTGCTCCCACTCCTCTGGGAGATCAGTGGGTTTCTCTTTCTGACTCTCTCACATGACTGTAGAATTTCAGCTGCAAATTCAAATGCAGCATGTCTCTAATCTCAACCAAACCTCACAAGAATGTCCTCTATTTGAAACACTTTGTGTCTTCCAGACTTTGCGGGGTCTTGTTTCTCCATAATCTTGCTTTATGGGTGAAATGGTCATAGTAGCTAGCTGTGCTCCAGCCACATTCTATGATCTTTGTTTCAAATATATATGTTAAATACATATTTATGAGCTAAATATATATATATATATGATATTATATATATATATATATATATGTGTGTGTGTATATATATATGTATATATATATATAATTTTCTTTTGGTTGATGTCCTGTGCTGGGACTCCTGAAGGTGGGATTTCAGCCATATGCTATTTCCCAGTCTCCAAATACATTCACTTCTAATGAATGTGAGATATAACCTCATGTCTCTGTTTTATAGTGGTTTTATGCATGCAGAGCTCTTCTACAGATTTTCACCAGTATGATGGCCTGGCCATAGACATGAATGGGACTCTCACACTTACAAATGTGGAAATCCATACAGACTGAAATGAAGGAGAGTTTTCTGGGCACTGATCCTCTTGGCAGTGCACCTATTATGATTGAATCTGCTACAGAGTGGGATCTCTGGGGCCTGTCTGGCTGCTGGGTGCTAGTATCAGCTTTTGCAATCTATTAGGCACTGCTGGAGGGACTTCCAGCCAGTTCAGCACATGCCTACATAGGTGCTTGTGCACCTGTGCACCCATGCAGCCTCTGAGGAGCACATCAGTGCTCTGTGACAAAGTCTGTGCTGCTCAGTTTAGGAGCAACCTGCACAAACACAGCTGTAGGAGCAAGCAATTGCTAAAGGGCTTCTATGTTTTCCCCTCAGATGCTGCAAGCAGATGAACTGTAGGTGCTGTGAAACTGTGTTGGAGGAATTCTCCCTTGCTTGTCTAAGCCCTGGCTGGAAGGCTTTGAATGACAGAGGTGCTCAGAGTAGTTGCTTGTGACTCTTTGGTGCCCTCTTTGCCCATGGCTGCAGGGTCACAGCTCTGGGCTCTTCATTGCAATGGTATCTGCTGCAGGTCTGCAAAATTGGGATCATGGTCTTTCACAGGAAGGTTAAACAGCAAAAGGAGTGTCTGAGATACTGGGTGATAGAGGGAAAAGGCTTGTGATATCTGCTCTGGGCTGCTCTGAGAAGGGTTGGTAGGAACCAGGGCAGAGACAAGGCTGTGTGTGTCACTTCCTAGAGGGAAATCTTTCCTCTGAAGGCCTTTTTGCTTGCAAGAGAGGTGTCCCTCTTGGGAGTATTTTCGAGGGCTGGGAAAATCTCCTTTTCTGAGTTCTCCTTCAGGCACCAAATGGCAGGAAAATACCCCATGAGGAATGGGGTGCATATAAAGGAGGGGTCAGCTCTGCAGGCAGGATTCCAAACTCCTCCTCTGAGCAGTGAATGATGCTGTAGAGGCAGCTTCTAAGAACTGCATGTCTGTCAGCTCCTGGAACACAGGTCACTCTTGGACTCATTGGGTCCATGGCAGAGAGCAATTGCTTTAGCATCTCTGCATTGTAATGTGCCTCTGTGACATGGAGAAAGGCACAGCCACTGCAGCAAGTGGGCTTTTGCCAGGAAAACTCTTTTATGTACTTACATAGTAAGTCAAGAGTATTTACAGGAGATCTTGCTGCCTGTAACTTAAAGCTTTAGCGAAACAAATTGGAATTGCCTTCTGGAGGCCATTGTTATAAATTACAGCCCCAACATCTGTCCACATCTGCAATGTCTAGACAACCCGTCTCAGCTAGAGGAGCGAGCGTGGGGGGTGCTGTGATCACAGTGGGGAGGGGAAGCAAAGGGTTTGTGCTGGGGCTTGTGCCAAGCACCCTGGCTCAAAGCAGGGTCCAACCAGCCTGGCCAGGAGGGACTTCAGGGCCATTCAAACAGGAGGAGAAACATCTGCCTTCCCCCACTGCAGATTGATGGCAGCAACAAATTTGGCCCTTGGAAGTCTTGACTGCTGTTGCCTCATTTATTGCATGTTGAAGGATGTGAGAGAAGGCAGTGCCTTCAGCCAGGCTTGTTCCTGGTTTTCCTTGGCCCCTGTGCAGCAGTCTCGATAAAGAGGCCAGGCCCGTCAGCTGAGCGATTGTATTTTTTTTACAGTTCCTAGCGCAAACCTTCTCATTTATATGTAAAGTAGCCATTAGTCATAGCTCTGTTCCCTCACACTGCCTGATGTACAATCACATTTTGCAGTGGATGAATCTTTCCACACAGCTGCTCTGCTATGAATAATCCGTTGCTGGGCCCATAAATCAGAAAAAAATCATGCACCTCCTTTGCCTGATCCTTACACAAAGTCATATATTTTACATGAGG
This sequence comes from Erithacus rubecula, assembly GCF_903797595.1. Taxonomy (NCBI): domain Eukaryota; kingdom Metazoa; phylum Chordata; class Aves; order Passeriformes; family Muscicapidae; genus Erithacus; species Erithacus rubecula. Next base: position 22,306,924 of record NC_136660.1, on the reverse strand, counting down.
ACAAACTAAATATTCATGAGGCTTTAAAAGGCTGTTCTGACTACAAGGTACTTGTTGGGGTTGTTTTTGTTCTGTCGGGTCAGGTTTGGTGGTTTGGGTTTGTTTTTTGTCCTCATAAGAAGCAATCTTTCTTTCCCCTTTGCCACCCTTCTGGCAGCAGCACTGAGCTCCCAGCAATGCTCCTCTGGACTCGTGTTTGCTGAAGGACTGATGAATTTGTCATTGCTGCTGTGTCAAGGACAGGCTGATGGAAGGTGCTGCAAAAACCAAAGGACACATTCCAGGGGAGGTAGCAAGACCTCAGAGAGTGAAGGAGCTGCTTTAAGGGTAAAGAGGCACTTCCAGATCTGTGTGGGGGCGGCTGGGAGCTGGGGTGCACGTTTCTGTATGTGCCTCAGCCTGGGGCTCCACACTGGGGCCTCTGGCAAGACCATGGAGACTGGGAAGGCTGCAAGATCAGCACCATGCAACCACCATGGTAAGATGGGAAACTGGGAAGTGAGGTCAGGTTTAATCTGCTCAGGATCCCTGTAAGGATTCCAAGCTCTCAAGTTCTGCCCTGTCCAAGACACTCTGCCTTGGTCTCCCAGAGCCAGGGATGATGCTACTAGTGCAGGGAGGGCTCTCAACCCCCAGGAGGGTCAGAAGATTCTGACAAGTGTGAAGACAAGAGATTTTCCACCTTCTGTTTGCTGGATTAGCAGCTCTCAATAACTGAGAGGGACCATCCTTCCCTGCCCTGGTCCCACTTGCCCTTACAGTAGCTTTGCCATTTGTGTAGTCACAAGTAAAAGCCAGTTTTTGCCAGGAAAGTGTTTAGTTTATATTTCCTGAGTATAATTTTCCTGCCACTATAGTGAACTAAACCAGCTCACTGTGCTAGCAAATAGGTTTTGGAGCCAGCAGAAGGTGAGAGGAGGAAACGTGTCTGTCAGAGACAGGAGAGAGGATGCAGCTCCCCTTTTCTGCAGCACAAGGGATACAACCAGCTCAACCTGTAAATGGTAATCTACAGCCTACACTACTGTGGCTTCTCTGCAGACAAGCCTTTCTCTCTGGTCATCCCCTCCATACGTGCAGCCTTGCACATCTTCTTATACCAAGTAATGAGTACTGTCCTGCTCAGTGAATATAATTCCTACTGTGTGGTCTTGCATTCTCTCCCATTGCTCTTGCATGACTGAGTGTCCCTTTGTCCTAAAAAAGCCCCTTTGCCCACAGGCTGCAGGGAGCCAATCTGCCCTCAGTTTGCCCAGGCCACTGCACACCAAATGCCTTTAGCTGAGATGCCAGAGCCCCGTGTGAAACATGCCACTGTCAGGGATAAGCTGGGCTGGAGAGGCAGAGCTGGGATGTTTCTGGGTGCAGGGGTCCCTGTCACCTTCTCACAAGTTCTTATGCTGTCAGAGATTGCCTGTGTGCACACCACTGTGAAACACAGCCCCAGTAGCAGCTGCTGCCACTGCTGCCGCCAAGTTCTTGCAGGACAAAGGGAACAACAAAAGATTCTTCCACCAGTGAACTCCCTTCTTTTCACTTCCCTTCCTTTTTGCTCCAACTTAGAAAGAATGAAGCCAAGGCACTGCCAAAGTAGAGGAAAACAAGGCCAAGCACACACAGATGGTGACTCCACAAATTTAATTTAAAAGCATCCTTTATTATTCAAAATATTAAAATTCAGGCAATAATGCCCAAAGGAACTGCACTGATTAAAGTTCCCTAATGTTTCATGGCCAAATCTTGCTGCTTCCACCAAGGGTCACTGGGACAAGAAGTGAAACCCCTCTGGTGTGCAGAGAAAGGTAGGGCTGTACCTGCTGCAGATCACTTTACCACTTCCTCACTGACCCAATCAGCTTCACTTAAATCAAAGCAGCAGCTGTTCCTTACCCAATTAATGACTGCCACAGCAAATTAACATGGCGTTACACCAGGCGTGGATGTGGCCCGCAGAGTCCAGAATGCACAGAGCAATATGCTATTGCAAAAATAATCACAGTAATATCTTTACTGTTAGGTAGCATCCTTCATCTGGAAGGATGGTGAGGTCCCTGAGCGCTATCTGGGCTCGTTTCATGCAATGTGCTCTGCAGTGAGGGGGTGGAGGGCAGGGAGGGGGGGGTATGGTTGCTGTTTCAAGGAAAATTAAAGAGGACCTGGTCAGGGTGGGTCTACTGTGGCAGAGACAGCACTGACTACACACATCCAGTTCCTGCAATTCAAACAAATAATTGTTTGTTTGGTTGTAGATCTGTTGAAGTCTGCCTTCTCCCTGCCTTACAGACCTCTGCAATGCCTCTTTGCCTGCTGTGTGATGGGACACCTTGATGGTGTCACAGCTTGGTTGCTGACCATTGTCTCCTCTGGCCACAGAGGACTTAGCAAGGTGGTGGGTGCAGAGCTGGCCATTCAGCTGCAGGGAGCATCCCACAGTGGGAAGGGGCCACAAGCTGCAGAGGCAGAGATCCAGGTGAGGATCCCACAACAAGGTGTTGCTCCATGCTCAGTGCTGCTGGGCCAACTGCTGCTTCTCTGAGTCCTTCCTCAGCCACTCTGTGCTGAGGTTGAGGCTCTTGCCCTGTCCCTCTGCAGTGGTTCTGCATCGTGGGGTCCTGATGGCAGTGTGGCAGAATAACCAAGCCATGACTTTCTACCACCAAGTTTAAGTCCAGCACCTAAACACTCATTAGTTTGGGCTCCATATAGTTCAGGGACATTAATCCCCTGGAAGTTACAGTCCAGACAGATCAATCAGCCTGGAGGGTTTTGGGGTACTGGTGTCTAATGCTGAAGCATTACACTTTCCAATTTTCCAACAATTAGGCCAGCATCAGATATTATTGACAAATAAACCATGCAATCAAAGCCCTGAGCCTGCCATGTGGCTACCAGGAGGATCCATTTACATCCCAAGCCAGCTGCAGGATGCCTGGAGGGAGGAGACATGGGAGAGCCCTGCTCAAGCACCAGCAGCCCCTGGTTGCCTTCAGTGCTGTTACAGGAGCCCTGCCTTTGTAATTATAGGATTCCCTCATTATAATTACTGTTATTTATATAATCGTGGTGAGTGTTTTCAGTGCTGTCAGCAGTCTGGAAAGTGCCCAGCCCCACTAGAGCCAAGCATTTCAGGCATTTCACTGCTAAGAGTCTGGGCTTAAAGTGTGATGGCCAAGGGCATGGCTGGGTCGGCCCAGCCTCTTGTCCTGGTGACATGGAAGCTTTATTTGGGAGATTTCTATGCCCTGGGATTGTAGAGGGAGAACATCAGGTTATCTCTTCTTCCTTCTCTTAGACCACTGCTCTGGGAGTGTAGATCATGCCAGGATCACACCCTGCACAGGCTGACATTCCCTGTCACCTCTGCTGGCTGCAGCAGACACTCCTGGCACTGGAGTGAGGCACCACCTTGTCACATGTCCCTGTGAGGAATCCAGGAATGGGCACATTCCCTGCATCCTCTGTTTTCTATCTGATCATCTTGCCTGAAAATCTGGAGGAGGTGGAGTGCTTGGAGAAAATGAGGGAAGGGACTGGACTCAAGAGATAGTGGTTTTGTACCTGCTTCAAGATTCATTTTTGTTCCTGTGTCAAACACAGGAATGAAAACAATGGGTTTCAGCTGTATATGGGCAAGGAAGTGCTGATGTTTGTGGCTGGCTTCTTTGCATTTAAATAGGGAGAAATTCAGAAGATCTCACTTAAAATGTAGAGCCAGATATATAAATGCAGCAAGGAAAAGAACCTGAGTGTTTTAGTAGATGACAAACTGGCTAAAAATCAGTTTTGTATTTGCTATAGAGAAGTAAAAACTTACTAGGGTCTTATAGCTGATATTAAACCCACAGGAAGCAATTCCTCTCTGCTGCTCCATACAAGGCAGCTTCCATTTTTTGGGCACTGTGAAAAATGTATAAAAACTGTAGAAAGAGATGAGACAGATTTAATAAACAGGAGGATTAGAAGCAATGCTGCCACGTAAGCTGGTCTTGAAGGGTGTGCAACAGAGAAATAGAGGGAATATGGAAAATAATCTCCTGCCTGTGTGCAGCTGCTAGTCAAGGAATGCTGATCAATTACTTTTTCCTCTTTGCTGCTTCGTACAGCAAAGAAAACTTGGTCCAATTTTCAGGGAAAATTGATGTAGAAACATTATTAGAAAAAGGGCACCAAAGCACCACAGGAGGCTTTCTACGTACAGGATGGCTTCAAACAAGCATCTCTAAAGAATGATGTCAGCCCACTTGATCCATTCCAGTGATGCACATTTTCCTGTTTCCCATCCCCTGTGGGCCTTCGGTCTGGTGACACTTCACCAGACATTTTTGGCACCGAGCGCACGGGGCTCAGTCCAGGTTTAGCAGCAGCAATCGACCCCAACACCGACAGTGCGCGAGCACGGAGCGCAGCCGAGCAACGCGTGGGAGCAGCCGGGGGCATCTGTGACTCAGGGGCCAGCCGTACTTCCACCCCAGGGAAGGTCTGCAGCTGCAAAGTGCCCACACGGCATCTGCAGGACGCGCATCCTCATCTCCCTCTCTCCCCCTTCGCCCGCCCAGAGCGGTCGCGTCCATCTCAGCCCGGCTGGCACCTCGCACCGTAACTGCCCCATGTTACTACAACCCCCGTCGGCCCCCTGCACTGCGCACAACGCATGTGTCAGCCGGCTCCCAGCGTGCCACGGGTCCGGAATCTGCCGGGATTTGTAGTTTTACCCATCGCGTCGGGCCTTTGCCAGGGACGTGATCGGGGACTCCATTTCCCGTGGGCCTGCGGAGCGGCGCATGCGCCGTGCGGGCAGCGGGGTGAGGTGGGGGGGCCCGGGGCAGCGCAGGTTCCCGTCTGCGCTGGCTGCGGCCTTCACTGAGCGGGGGGGCGGCCCCGGCCCGGCCCCGCTGGACGATGGACCCGGCCGAGGCCGTCCTGCAGGAGAAGGCGCTCAAGTTCATGGTGAGGGGCCGCGGGGGTTGGCGGAGGCGGCGGTGGAGGGTGGGGGCACCTCTGTCTATCTATGGAGGGGCGGCGGGGGGCGAGATGGAGCGGGGGGCAGTGGGGAAGGGGACCCGGGCCTCGGGGCCGGGCCGGGCCGGGCCGGAGGGCGCTGGGCTGGCGGGCCGGGGAGGGCGGTGAGCCGGGCCCGGGGAGGGGGCGTCCTGCCTGCGGGGAGGGCGGTGAGCAGGGTCCCCGGATCCGGGCAAAGGGAGCGCAGGGCGGAGGGGGAGGGGGCTGCAGGTGCCACCTGGGAGCGGGAGAAGTTAAAGTGGAGTGAGGCAGGAGCTGGCAGAGGGGCCCACAGGCACCGGCAGGCTTTGCGCATGTAATTCTGGGATTTTTTTCTTTATTTGTTCACCTATGACTATCCTGCTGTACTGCTCACTAGCCCTCTGTAATTCTGTTTTTGCTCCCATTTTACTGCAAGATCACTAAATACTGGCACTGGAGCGTTTCACCTGCCGCTGCAGCATTATATCAGTGACAGTGACTGCAGGGAGCACGTACATTGTTTAGGTTATGGGTTGGCCTTTGGTATGGAAAACAGTACATGCATCCAAGATGCTCTTCAAATATGGCTAATTTCCATAGATTTGAGTCATGGTGCACTTAAACTGTACCTTCATTCTCTTTTTCTTCATTTGTTGATATTTCCAAGTGTTTTGGCCAGAAATGTGAAATTTAGAAATGAAAACAAAGTGTTGCCAACTAAACTGAATGTAAATTTCAGGTGCCCTGAACTGTTCTTTCTCTAAGGATATAATTTAAATGACTGGGAACACTTGCTAAAAGTTTGTTTTGGATTAGTCTTTCTGGTGGCCCAGAATTGTTTGAGCTCGTCAGGAAGAAGGAATTCTATTAAATCTTCAGAACATATGCCCAAAATGAAATTGAGGAAACACTAGCTGCAAATTGTAATCTCTAATTGAGCTTTGAAACACTTGTTTGGCTTTTTGTTTTTAGTCTAGAAGAACTTGTTTCTCTCTTGAGACTTTTTGACCCGTTTGCTAGTAGTCTCCAGGTTTGCCAGAGTATTTATAGAGTCTCAGCTAGGTGAAGTGGGAAAAGGCTATGGACACCTAAATCAGCAAGATAGCAATTAGCAATAATGAATGGTCCTCTTTGGTGTGGGATTGGCCAAACGAGTGTCCCAGATCCTGCTGCACTTGTGTTTGGCCAAGCTTGGTAATTACAACCTGCCTCTAGATAGTGAGTTTCACATCCTCAAAAGTTTCTGCTGAAACATTCTTGTCTGCTGCCAGACAGCATTGTGAACATGCTACACTGGCTTCTCATACATTACTTTTTTCACCCCCTCTGCTAATATTCTCATTCAAGGGCTTGGTCCAGGAGTTTTGAGATCATCTGTAAGATTGGGCCTGGAGGCTGAGGGAATCCCTGCCCATCCTGCATCTCTCAGTGAACTCGAACAATAGAGTTCCCTGACACTGGGGAGAGGCATGACCATGAGAGGAAGCTGCTCTCCTGGGATATGCATCTATTAGGAGCACCAGATAAAGGGAAGAATTACCAAGATGAGGCTGCCCTGAGAGCTAAAAGCTTACCCACATTCTTTCATGCTTTATTAAAGTGCCTCTTGTATACAAAATGCTTGTAAAACATGCAGTGAAAGATGTGGCTTCCCTCTGTCCATTCTGAACTTTTTTAGGGATTTTTTGCTTACAGGTTGAGAGTAGAGTAAGCAAAGGTTTTGTTAAGCACTTCTCAAGCTTTTGCTTTAGCGTGCATCAGTCCAGAACGTGGCTCTTACTTTAATTCTGCTGTTGGAGTAAAGTGTTTGTCAGACTTGGTGGGGCCTTCTGGAAGGGTGGCACAGATAGATACATCGGGATACACTAGAAATCAGTTGCAAGTATCATCTTGGCCCTCCTAGGAGATGTCTTCTCTCTGCCATGTAGTGCTGACAGTGCTCAGGCACTGCAGTAATGGCACTGGTACAGTTGTCCATACAGAGGTAGCAGATCAGCTCGTGCATCCTCTCAGCTAATGCTGAATCATTCACAGTGGATTACCTTGTCCATCAGAGTGTGTGATACGCTTCATTTGCATCTTCCTTGTTAGCTGGCTCACAGTTTGCTTTGAGGTGGGCTTTACTATTAATTATTGATTTTCCCTGAGAGCTTCCCAAGGAGCATTTTAGGTAAATATTCAAATACATTTTGGAGGTGTGAGGCCTATTATCAAAAGCAGGAGAGACAGTTTTGGTTTTGATGTGTGTTTGGGGTAGGTTTCATTTCATACTGAAAAGCAACCCTTTGGGTGGTAGTTTGCTTATGCTTCTCTAGAAAATAATACTTTTTTCCACTTAAAATATCAGTACCTAATTTTTCACATTGGCTTTGAGCATCTCTCCTGAATCTCAATGTATCAGGCAAGATGGACCTGGTGATTTGATTTTCATTTTAATGTCCAAGAAAAGTGTCATGGGACAGCTTCAACCAGTGCTAATAATATGAATGAAATTATTTTATAGATGCTTTAAAGCATCTATATTTGATGCTTTGAAAGACAAACAGTACTCTGTTGTTCTTCTGTATGCTAATGTCTGTGCAACTTTTTGATGGGAGTAGAAGGCAGCTGCCTTCTCACTGGCTGGTGTTGGCTGGATTATTTGCCAGTGAAGCAGTATTGCATTTAACTGATATCTGCTACCAGCTTCCTGCTTAGGAACACTTCTGTACCTGGTCAGGTACAATATGTATAATATAATACTTTAAGGTTTAGGTAATTTATTTAATATCATTTGCTTACTCAATTTACCTCTGTGTCTTAATAAGACCTAATTTATTCCTGATATTAAATTGCTGTGTATTAACACTACACAATACTAAGGAACTGCTCACAAGGGAAGACTGTTTGCTGGAGAAAGAGTGCCTTGTATCATGTATTCTGCACATCATCTTTCAAAGGTTTTGTTGGTGGTTTTTTTTTAGTTTTTTGAATGAAAGATGGTTTATAGATTTAAAATACAATCTTTAAATTAAATAGTCCAGTGTTCTGCAGCTGCAACGAGGATTTTACCAGAGTGGAACCTGAGTTCACTTCAGCCTCTTTTCTTTTTTGTACAGTCCTGCTGATGGAAGTACACTCTTTATAAAGTACTGTGTATAAGAAACTGCTAAGCACAAGCTAAAGAGAGAGGTGAACATGCCCATTAACCTAAAAAAATGCACACAGAAATCTCACCCAAAACCTCTTGCCATAGAGAGCTCTGCTTTTATGTGTTTATGAATATGGCATTTCCTTAGTCATAGTCATTTACAAAAGAGCAAGAAATCGAGGTGTTCAATAAGTAACTTTCAAGTTTGAATAAATGTTTGAAACTGTATATACAGTACTTAAAGTATGAATGTGATGGGCTCAACTGAGACTTTGATTAAATGTCATATAAAGTAAACTACATAAGCCTGCATAGAATAGTAGATATTTTTTCAAAGTAGCTTCAAATGGTTCTGTTAAGTATACGAATGTTCTGATGATTATCTTTTTAATTAAAATGAGAAATCTTTGTTTAAAGTGGCATTCTTTTTTACGGCCTGTTACAGTCTCTGTAACAATCATTTCTTAAGTCTGAACGTTTTTAATTCCAGGAATCCATTTATATAAAACTATGTTTAGACTTAATTAAGGAACGATTCTTACAAAGCTTGTAAATAGCCAGGAAAAAAGGGACAGAAAATAAAACTGACATTCACACTTAACAGAATGATTGTTACAAGGTATGTAATATGCTATAAAAATACAATAAAGCCCTTTTTATAAGAGTTCATATTTTTTGTTCCTCATTTTAAAAGGTATTTAAGAAAAATATCAAAGCTCTATGAAGCGACATCTGTTTTCTTGAATGGACTAGTGACAACTTCAGTTGTGTTTAATTAGCAGTGCTTGGAACAGCACCTGACCAGTTTGGGGTCCCATCTAGGACTATTTGAGAGGCAAAAGCTTGATACATAAAAGAGTTTCACTTTCTCTGTTTTTATGAATTAATTAATTTGCAATGATTCACTGAATTTCCTGGCTCATGAATAGGAAGGAGTCAGTCTGAGTGTTCTTTGTGGGTTTTTTTCTGTTTCACCCCCAAAAGACCATTTTAATTTTGCTTTTGGATGATGGGATTCTAGGAGCTGCTGGTGGGCCTTCCAGTTTCACAGGAGAACCAGAGCCTTGTGGTTGTGTTTTAAGATCCATCTGCGGGTTGTTTACTTGGTGGTTTTCTGTTTTATTGTTTTGTTTTTTGTTGGTTTGTTTTGTTGTTTTTTTCTCTGTGTGTTTTTTTTTTTTTTGTTGGTGGGGTTTTTTTGTGGTTGTTGTTGGTTGTTTTATTTTTTAATGAGGAAAAACTCTGAAGTTCATAAATTTTTATATTTGCATGTTTGTAGGAGCTCCCACATAACTGGCAGGTAATATAGTAAAAAATAGTCAGTGTAATTGAAGGCTGAAGGGTAATAAAGTTGAATTTTTTTTTTCCTGCTGTGTACATGTATATATATGGAACAGATGGACAAAGGTTTATACTTTAAAAGAGGCTCTGCTTGTACTGAATCTATGCCATTCATGGTGTCGATAGGACGAGGATTTTTAAGACCTGTTATTTGTTAGCTGTTTTTAAAAAAATCTTTTGAGAACCTTGCAGTCTTCCCAGTAACATATTTTGTCATGGACATTGTGGCAGAGAGCCGTGGGTATCCAAAGCAGGGATGTCATGGAAGCAGTGAGAATAATTTTGTAAGCTGGGATAGCAGAGCATTGCCTCTAAAATGTGGGGTTGCAAATCCTACTTGAATACTAAATTTACCAGTTTTTCCAATGAGACTGAAATAGCATCCTGGTTTTTTGGGTGTTGGTTGGAGCTAGTATATTGTATGGAAAACATTGATTAATTTTCTTCTACCCCAAACTTCATGCTGTAGGTTTTTGTGCACTTGCTGCAGGCCTTTGGTACTTCAGTAAGTTCACCCTCACTTCTCTGGTAATGTTTCATTTCAGCCACTTTGCTCCATTAAATGTATGCAATTAGAAAGGCAAATGGCAAATTTGCTATCGCATCACTGAAGTATTTAGTTTCATAGACTTAAAAAGCCAAATTTGTTGCACCATGCTCTCTGCACTGTAATATGTACTATAAACATCAGAGAGAATAGACTGACCTTAATATTTGCTTCTCAGACTAAATCGCCGCCTTGCAGCAGTTATTTCCCACTGAATAAAAAGTTTAATTTCACGCCCTGATTAGTGCTAGTATGTGCAGGTGGATATTTATTTTATGCAGCTAAACTAATCTGCCTTGGCAAATTATTTGCCAGTCAGCAGAGCTATAATTCCTCATGAGTATTTGGTACTAAATTATCATTCTCATTAGTGAGATAAAACAGACTGTTCTAACCACAAAGTTTGGTTAGGCAAAGGGCTTCCTAAACAGTCTTTGGAAAATAGAAGATGTGTGGTGGCCTCAGCATTCTCAGTATCCTAAAATGGTTTGTGATATGCAAAAAGGTAATGAGGATTTTAGAGGAAGAAAATAGAATTATTCCATAGTGGTGTATCATGTCTAGAGGTAAGGTAGGAATGCACAGTGTTCGGAGATGACCTCTTTAAGAGGTGCCTAATGAAGAAAAAAATCAAATTGTTATCTTTGGTTGGCCACTGGAAATAGTCCAAGCTCAGATATCTGGGCCATAAATGAGATTAAATATAAAGTTATCTTGTTTTCTTCTTTATTTTCAGTGCTAGCAGCTGCTGAGTTAACAGAAATAATGACTTGAGACAAAAAGTCAAATGGTTGAGGAAACTTCCTGGTCTGGTCTCATTTAAAATTTGTTTACACTAAAAACATTTTAAGTGGGGATCAGAAAGTATTTCCTGACATACAAATGTGGAGTGGATTTGTTTGTCAAGTGAATGTGTTCATCCATTGTTTTCTATGGATTCTACTGGTTTAGTAGTTTGTATTATGAAACATGTTAATGAAGGTACTTATTTTCTGTCACAAGAAGAGTAATTTATACCTGGAAATTAGGGATTCTCACCAAGTATTGTGTGAAGGGATTCCACTTTTTTTTTTTCATCTGTATATGGGCTGTCATATTAATTTTCTCAGTGATTACTGCAACAGTATTTAGGGTCACATTTGAGACCAGCAAAACCAGCAAGCTGAGTAACTTGATTTTTTTGTTTAAAAATCTTCATGCTGAATTCATCAATGCAGATGGAAAAGGCTGTTTTCTTACTTCCTTGTCTGCTTATATTGTGTCATCTTAAAATCTATGCATGCTGGTGAGATTTGTGTAATATTTAACTGTCCTCAGTAGCAAGGTTAACTGATATTTCCAGTACTGAGTATTTTCTTCAGTCTTTCTAATTTCTTCCTTGCAATTCAGGAGATGCTCAACAAGGCATATTCTTTACACATTTTAAGTGATTTTGCACAGAAGGGCTGAATCCACTGTGTGTTCAGCTGTGGAAGCTGAAAATTAATTGTAGCATAGCAGCGTCCAGTGGCTGCAGCTAAAGAGTAAGTGCTCAAAATACAATTAATAAGCAATCAAACATGAAGCTGTTCCCCTGACAGGATACTGATTAGTGCTGTGAAAAACTTCTTGATACCGCAGAAATGGCTGAAAATAAACATCCTGGGAATTGCATTAAATATTTCCTGCTTATTAAACAGCAGAGCATTTCTAATGCGAGTTTTTCTGAGGTGCTGGGGAACTCTGGTGTTGGACAAATGCTACCCCTGCTTGCTGAAAGAGAAAGCTGAAGCTCAAAAATTTGCTGGGGATCATGGACTGGCAGGATTTGTGTAGGGTGATATGGTGCACTGATAATAGAAGGCAGAATACAAAGAAAACAGTTCTTTTAATAGCTACCCTTGTGCTTCTGACCATGTTTTGGTTAATTTTACAATTGGCTAGCCACCTGTTAAGATAACCCATTTTATCATTAAACAAAATTAATTTTAAAAATGGCTTGAAACTGTCTGATTTTAATGGGATCTGAATATTCTTAGTTTTAATCTGCCTCATGAGGCTTGTCTTTCTTCTGGGAAGTACATTGTTACATCATTAAAATATCATCCCCTACTGAGAGAGAAATCGGTCCCATTCACTAAATGGCAATGCTGAAACAATGACAAGTATTTCTAAAAACTGCATTAAAATTCATTTTTTTCTGTTTGATGTGCAAGTTCCGTGGTCCCATTAACCAAAGGGTGCTCAGCCTATTTGCTGCTGTGCGTGCACAGCCAGATTTGTTAGCTGGGATGGCAGAAGGGTTCAGAAGCAGACATGATGACTTATAGTTTTAAATTATTTCACTTTTCCACAATGATTTTGCTTGGAAACCAATGATTGATCATAATTTTGCACTCTCTAGCTACTTCTAGTCCTCCTCTGTACTAAAAATTGAGAAACATCTGATTTAATTTTCCTTCCCCTACTGCTAAAACAGGGTCTTGTGCCATCATTTTGATGAGAGCAACAGAAAGGAGATGAGGAAGAATGGGAAAGCTCAGCAAGGGGTCTTTCTAGTCTTCTTGAGGGAAGGACAGAAGTGTTTTCAGTCTGTGGGCAGAAGCCATGCAGCCTCTTGGCAGAATCCACTGGAGTAACCAGTTTGGACTAGATGCAGCAAAAAGGCCTAATGGTGGTTTAATTTGCTTCATCCCACGGTGAGAAGAGAAAGGTTGCAGGGACATACTACATAGGAATGAAGAAGTTCTTAAGTGCAGTTGTATGTTAGCAGAACAATGAGTGTGTTATTTTAACTATAGTCTAGATGGACCTATCTTCTTCAGAAGCACCTGAAGCAAACCTGATCTGAAGAAGATGGTAGAGAGGGAATTTGGATAACACCAGCCAGTGCAGAACTCTGGTATGAATTTTGTCAGCTGGCTTTGTGCCCTACATGGGATTTTTCTGTTTGTAGGAATACTACCTCATGATATTTCCATCTTAGGACATAGTTATTCTTACAGAATTGAGGGGGTTCTTTTTCCCAAAATACAGTAGGATGGTTGAAACACTGTAGAGAAAGGTGATGGCAGTCTTTGCTTGGATACTAATCAGGGCTGGACTGTATGCTGACTAGAAAAGAGTCTGAATGTTTCCATGCTTGCCCATAGAGCAACCAGAACAGTCTCTAGTTGTTTCAGAGAAAAATGGTCTATCATGAAAGTCTGTCATACAGTGTAGTCAGTCTCCTTCTCTACACACATCATTTGTAATTTATTGTGAGGGCAGTCCAGAATGGAGCAGTGTTTATGTGGGAGTTGCTTTTAGTTTATGGATAGTTGGCCTTGAATTCTGTCTATTAGGAAGATGTTGGCGATCCTCCAGAGGGGTGGTTCATTGGGTCTGCTCAATGCCCTTCCTTCTTATATGCCAAAATTGTCAGCATGATTGGAAATGCAGCCAGCTATCATTCATCTCCTGGAAATTAGAACAATGAGAAGGAGGTGTAGTCTCAAGAAGCGATGGATTGATCTTGTTTTAGAAGATGAGTCTTAGGAGCATCTCAACAGAAAGAAATCCAGATAATGTTAACAGCCTCTTCAAATGTGACAGAACGTGTTTCCTCTTGCTAATATATTCAAAAGGACAAAAATCTATATTTCCTTTTATTTTTGTAACTTTTTCCTTATTTGTTTTTTCTTCTCTTGATGAGGATGACTCCAGTGAAGTGTATTGCTCTAGTACTTTGTTACAGCTGTTGTTATAAGCAAACATAAATACCCTGGAAGTTTTTTAGTGACAAGAAAATATTTGTAAGCTCTTACTGACCTTAAAACAGCAATTTATGTAGAGATGATACAGGACCCGTCAGTGGTAGAGACATGTGTGTTGGATTGGAGTAGGTCTTGTGGAGCATGGGTTCGAGCTTGATACTGGCAAAGTACTCTCTAAAGCCTTTGCAAACTACTGAAAGCAGTTGCTAAGTGGATTTCTCTTTGCTCTGCCATTGCAGAGTTATTCCAAATTTGACTACTTTGAAAGGCAGAATCCCTGTTCTTATTTTCCTGCTTAACTCCATTCATGGCTGATTCATTCTCATTTCTTCATGCACCAGTGTCCATGAGCTTAAACAGCTCTCCTTGTTCCCCTGTGTTCATCTGCAGATATTTGTGGAGACCAACTGTATTCTGCTCTGTGCTGAATCTGGTCAGGCTAAACCAGCATTCTATAATTTATTTTTCCTTCTGTTGTAAGACATTTCCTGGAACTTTTGATCATCTTAGTAGACCTTTTTAAACAGCTGCAAAATTTGATTAGTCTTCCTGAAACACGAATGACCAGAGCTATATAGAACATTCCAGGAAATATTTTATGGATTCCTTGTACTAAAGCAGTGATCCTAATTCCTCTCTACTGGGAGTATTTGCCATTTCTGTGGCTCATCTTATGGGTGAGCCATCATTATCTAATGACTAACATATCCCAGGGCCTCTTTCCTTCTCAGTTACTGAGTTCCTAATTTATAATGAAAGTAATGTGAATTTCTGACTTATATGCATCATGTGTTCTGTTACCAAATCTTCAAGATGCTTTGTCCTACATATTTATGATGCTTCTTTAATTTCATTAACACATTGGTAATTCTTGAGTATTTTCGCCATTAATGAGAGTATTTAACATTATTTTCAAGAACAATAATAGATTTCAAGAAGGATAATTCTCTGTACAGCTTAATGGTTCCTTTTTCAAAATGGCCTGTGATGCTCTACAGATTTTAGTTTCTTAGCCTCCTTATAACACTGATATTAATCCTAATCCTCTTCATTTTAACTAGTAGCTTCCTACATGTCATCTATCAAATGCTTAGCTGCTTCTAATTTGTCTGGACTTCAGTGATCTTCTTAAAGAAGAAGATTGGGTTAGTCTAGGACTAATTCTCGTTTGTTCTAAATTGGGAGTAGATTTACTTAGCTTCCCGTGGTGACTTGTTTTGTTTTAGCATTAGTTAGTCTCAGTAAATTTCCTTTCTTGGGTGACAGAACATACTGTTGGTCTGTGTTTTGGCTTTGGTTTTTTCTTTTTTGGTCAGCCATTTCTGCAACATTTTAGATTTGTTCTGGTTAGAATTACAGATGTTTGTGCTGTGTGAGGAGGTGCCCATTAGGTGTCTTTAATGACTACTGTTGCCCCTGCTTTGTTCTGGCCTTGTTGTCCTCCAAAACAGCAGCTGATGCTTTGGGTGTTTCTTGATTGAAGGAAGGTTTGCTCTAGTTAAGCCAAGCAAAGGAACATTTGCATCCTATGGCAGGAATTGAGAATTGTCGTGGAACTGAACTTGGTACAGGGTATTTACATAAGGAAAAGAAATTTAATATATTTTGGTAGGTTTTTGAGGCAATTAGTTATGGATTCCGGATCACTTCTGATGAGTGAAAAGGTCCTGCATTGTAATTGTAGCAGAGTGCTTTGTAGGGGAAAGGTATTTGGACAGAGTTGCCATTCCTGCAAAAGGAAGTGTTTTGGTTACATTATTGAACAGGAGAATGTTTGGCTGGTGCTGGAGCCTGCTCAGAAGACAAGAGCTCAGTAGCTAAGCAGAAAATGTAGTGGAGTGCTGGAGTGTGCCCTTCAAAGTGTTTCCTTCTCTTTAGAAAAAAATGTTATTCCTTTTACAGATTTGTCTGCTTAATGCTTGAACTGCAGATTTCCTCTCAGGGTAGTTGGTACAGATCTGTAACCCATCTCTCCTGAATGCTTTTTTTGTCTGTTACCTAAAATTCAGCAGGAGATCAGGAAGGTGAAAGTTAATACTCTAGGTTTTTATGCTGATCATGGAGACTGTAGTATTCCAAACTTAATTTGGTTTACCTTGGCTGTATTTTTTTTTTTTTTTTAAGTACAGGACTTTCTATTCCTGATGCTCTGAATTTCACTGAAAAATTAGAATCCAGGTGAGCTCTCTGACTTTTCTATGGACTTGCAAAAAAGAAACACAATACTTGGAAGGCAGCAGCTTCATTTTGTTGATCTCTGGACAGGCTTCCAGCTGCCATTTTATACATAAATGCTTGCACTGTGGACATCACTGTTCTTGTTGGATACTTACCTGGCACAAATTCAGAAAGTAGCATGAGAAATGGTCTTCACCACACATCTTGCAATCTTGAAGGAGGCTGGATACAGCACTTGAATTTCATACTAAAATTTCAAATGGTTGTGAAATCAAGCATGGGCACAAAGACAATCTCCACACTACTAGAGTAAGCACGTTTGTTGTGCAGCCTTGCTGCTACTTTGTTCAGAGATTAATGGAGTGCTGTCATGGGTCTCCATTAGTTTTCAATACTGTAACTTAGTATTCTTGTGAGCCCTAAAGAAGGTATCCAGTGTTTCATGTTACAGAAGTAGTTTATTTACCTGGTTGCTGTTGCTCATGAAGGATATAAAAAACCCCTTGCATCTGTTTATCTGTCAAGGAGTATAAATAGACACTCTCCAGTGGGAGTTGGTTTTGAGCAGATCTCAGTCAACAAACTCAGCAGATTCATTATGGAACTGGAGTAGCCATGTTCACCACGTGCAGTGAGCTCATTAATTCACAGGCAGTCAGAGCCTACTGTTTGAGAGTGCTGTGTCCTTCAGAAGGAGTTTGGATCAAACTGTGAGACCTGACAGTCAGCTGACTTAGTGTTTGTTCATTCTTTCTACAAAATCTCACAGAGGACACACTTAAATACTGGCAACTTAAATTTTTAGGATCAGATAGCTCATGGGTTTTTCTCCTAATAACAATGAAAGATTTTGAAATAGTGTGTTTGGTTTTGTTGGAGTCCACAGATCTAGTTGTGCCTTATTTTGGCTATTGCTTTGGCAGTAGAGTCTGGGATCTGTCTGTGCCATGAAGCTGTATATTCTGTAATAGGAATTCAGTTTATTGCTGTAATGGATGCAAACTCATTACAAGTTCTAGGCCACAGGGAATACTTTCCTTTCTGTGGAAATCATCTCAACTGGACAATCTTCAGTGCAACTGGCCATGCCCTTCCATGTCAGTGACTGACAGATCTAATTCTGCTTTTGTAGCCGAGAGCCTGTTAGTTAATGGAGTCGTGAATATTGTTACTCAGAGGCAACCTTCAGAGTATTAAAATGCATTATTCCTGTTCTTCACTTGATATTTATCAAACAAGGTGTTATATCTAATGAATTCAATGCTATTGTCAAATAAATACTGTGTGTAGATCATGACTTAAAAGAAATGGTAATATAAGTAGCTTCATTATTGCTTTGCAGTGATGGAGAGAGATGAATTTAGTTTGCTTGTTTAAATCCTATGTGATGGAAACCCAGAGTGAATGTCTTCTCTGAGGGAACAGCAAGCATTATGGGTGATATGATCAGATTAATAAGATTCTTAGTACCTATATATTTCATACAGGTCTCCACTTCCCCCCCCCCCTCATTTCTTCTTACATGGAAGCAGATGAAATGCAGAAGCAGCAGGACTGCCTTGGAAGTATCATAGTAGGTTTCTTTTTATAATTATCATTCTTGGCATATTTATACTTTCTTATGGAAGTGAAGATGCAGATATTTAAGAACCCTTCTTGCACAAAAAAGCCCAATTTCCGCTCAATACTTAATTAGCACTTGTTTATGACACAGCATCTGATTTGATTTTCGAAACAAATTGCACAGTAAAGAGGCTGATATTTAAACTGTATAGTAACCACAGCTCCAGCTGTGACTCAAATCTTGTAAGCCTTCAGGGGTTGTGTTTAGGCTTAGAAAATAGGAACTCAGGCCTGTAATTAAATGTCCTCTGAAAATCAGCCTTGGTAGAGAAGTGGAGAGGGTACCACTGAATTTTAAATTACTGACTTGTTCTCAAGAATCATTCTCTTGTTCTGGGCCTTGCTAGGGACTGCAGAAATCAAATGGATTAAAAATGGAAGAGTAGATCACTAAAGGAAAAAAAGTCAGGGGTTGCAGACAAAGAGATGAGTAAAGTAAATTATTTTGGCTCCAGTTTATGGGCAGATGCAATATATGTAATTCTAATATATGGCTAACATATAGATAACAAGTTCTGTGGACATCAGAAAGACTAGAGAGAGAGTAAAGATTTCATACACAGTGAAATTGCATTTCAGAACTGTGAGTAAGGTGCTGATGGTTGTGGAATAAGCCATCTGTGGTAATGGAAGGCTCATTTTTAAAGCAAGGCCTCAATAATAAACATGAGTGTTTTGGAAAAGGAAGTAGAGTAGGTTATATTACAAATTAATCACTCACCTAAATTAAAATGTGAAATATTCACAAAATAGCATGATAGGAATTAGGAGTTAGAATGCTTTCAGAGTTACTTTTTGAGGAAAGCTGTCACTGTCAGTGCTGTTGAAAAAGGGCAAAATTCCCCAAGCAGCCCGACTTCTAGTCAAGGAAAATGCTGGAGCAGATGCTAAGAGAAAATACTGTGCTTATGAATGGTATTGAACCATGAGCATAAATGATGTGTGCTCATGAAAATACAAAAATGAATAGGTCTTGCTGGGCAATTAATTGTATTGCTGATGGAATTGCTTTGAATGGATCATAATCATGGAAGAGTTTAGTGTTGATTTATAAATTAATACAGCTTTCAAACAAGACAGTTTTCTGGATCCCACATCTTTTTAAGGCCAGAGGGAAGAGGTGCAATTTTATTTTATTTTTTTAGATTGACAGTCCCCTTACAGACCTGTTTGCTGTCATTGGGATACTGAAATTCAGAATATTTTAACCAGATGTATTACTTTAATTGCCTCTCTCTACCGAAGAATGCATTCCTAGGGGTCATTTACAGTGTGCCTTGGAAAGCCACAGAAATTAAGAATTTAGGACACTGGCTAAACTTTAACAACTAGTCATCAATCTGAGAAATTTAAATTAAATTATGCTTTTCTATTGTGCTTATTTTGATGTAAATGGGGGCTCACTTGTGCAAATATCCCACTTTAATGCATAAGCAGCAGTATGTGGGTAATGACACACATACCTTGTACTGGTAGAATTTGCTTCTCTTTATGTAGTCTGTCGTTTCTTCTTAGATGAGAGTAGAGAAATGCAGAGGAAACATACCTCTTTGAGAGAATTCTGCAGATACAGTATTGAGGGATGAGTGATGGGTCTTAGTTTCTCCTATTTTTGTATCACTAGTCAGCATTGAAAAATAAATTGAGTTTACAGTAGCTGCAAATCTTCCGAAAGTCCTGATTGCTTTTATTTCAGTCCTCAAGTACTTACCTTGAGTCGAAAAAAAATTGTGTTGGTAAGAGTTGTCTAAATAGAAATACAGTGTTATCTTTACTGCTGGAAACACTCCTGCTGAAGAGTAATCTTGTTGCTGGCAACAGATCTGTTGATACACTTACATATTTGCCGGACCAGGGTCTTCAAATTAAATTGTTCAAGTCAGTGTCTTAAATCAATTATTCAGGCTGCTCTGGACTGATGGGCTAGCAGATGTTAAGCAGCCCATTCCTCTGAAGAGCTTGACTGTTATCCTTTAATTTGTAGGTTAGGTGACAGAAACAGAAAAAAATGAAGTGATTTTTCACAATTTGTTGTAAATGCAATTTTGTTTCTATCATCACAACAATTTGTTGTGTGAGCTTGGGCACATCTGAGTCTGGTCTCTACTTCTGACACTGATTTTCAAATGATTATTATTTCTGCTTGTTTATGAGGACTTTTATTTTTTTTCTGGATAGATGTCTACTGGGCCGTACTACTTTGAAAAGAAACTTGAGGCAGAAGTAAAATGTTTCTGTAGTGCTCTTGCAAGATATACAGCTCTTCATAGAGTTTCTTCCATTTCCAAAGCACATAGAAATGTCAAGAGCTCCTCTCAGCAAATCTGTGAGGTGGGTTAAACGAGTGTTGTCCCCATTTTACAGTCATAGAGAGATTAACCACCCATGTCATTAGTGCTGAAGGAAGGATTAGGTCTTGGAAGATGATGCTTCTAGCTGTGTGAGAAGTCTCCTAAAACATAGTTTGTTAATGTTTTAAGCATTGCAAGTCCAATCTAGGTGAATGTAGTAACCAGACATCCTTGACTTTAATTTATCACACAATGGTGGTTATTAAAATTCATGTTCAATTGAGATCATTGGCTAGGGCACCAGGGCATAATCTTACTACTACTTTGAAAGAATTAGGAGGATTTCAATTGAAACTGGTGAGAGGTAAAAATAACAAGTGCTCAAAGTATACTATAAAATCCTGAGTTTGTACTTCTCTTTAGAGGCAAGATTTTAGTCTGTTCTAGTTCTTATTTTGTTTTCAAATTCAAAGGCTGCCCACAATAGGTGTGAAGGTTTGTCATTCACTTGTAACACATTTTTTATCTCCAACAAATTGTATTTTTTGATGTTGCAAGTACCAAAGTGAATGCACTTTGTACAAACTAAATATTGTATTGACTCAAGAACAAGTTGGAGTAAGTTCATCTTCAGTAGAGCCATTCTGAAAACGAGT
The DNA here is from genome assembly GCF_903797595.1 of Erithacus rubecula. Classification (NCBI taxonomy): domain Eukaryota; kingdom Metazoa; phylum Chordata; class Aves; order Passeriformes; family Muscicapidae; genus Erithacus; species Erithacus rubecula. Next base: position 22,286,444 of record NC_136660.1, on the reverse strand, counting down.
AAGTTTTTTTTTTTGTGTGATAGGGCACACATCTGGTTGGAGGGGAAGTACTGTGAGTTAAGAAAAGGATTGTGAAGTAGTTTCTTGGAGTAAGAACAACTTGGTGTTTTCTGGACTTGGTGTTTGTGGATGTTCTGTCGGGTCCTGTTGCTTAGATGTGATTTTAATTTCTAAGTATTTCCTTTTTTGGGGAGAGGGGGAGCACTTGAATCCACTTGAGAGTACCTTTGAACTACAAATAAATGTCATCCTAGGCAGTGTTTTGGGATTTATTGCATACTTTTTCCTAGCTGTAAGTTACACTGTATATGTTTTGTGCTTCTAGAGCTATTTGATGTCTTGCTTTTTCTTCAATCCAATAAAGCATGAAAACAGTAAATAGGGGGAGATTATATTTGTCAGTTGATTTGAGGCATAATTTATGGCGGTGTGTAAGTATAATAACCTGTTACCCTGGTGTTAAGGCTGCACCTCTTCAGGAATTTTCTGTCATCTCTTCATGTTGTCCTGTGTCTGGTCTGACCATGTTGAGGATGGCAACTGTGTAAACACTCATAGCTTGACTACTGCTGTTTTGACACCATCTGCTTTTTATGTAGTGTCAAAAGCATTAATGACCATTAGTCTTTGCTACTGCAGCCACCACAGAGGCTGTGCATATCTGAGCTCATTTTTGTGGAAATTAAAAAAAACCAAAAACCTATATATACTGAACTGAAATGTAAAATGGTGGAAAGCATAAAAATTGTGACTTTACTAAAGAAGTGTTCTTAAAGCAGCTGATATCAGAGCAGTAAACAAGAACTAGTCTGGGGACTAAACCTTCATATGCGGTTTTAAAAAATCTGCATTGTTTAAAATGCTCCAGAATTTAGACTTAGGTTAGCTAGGTCCCAGTGTAAAAGGAGGTCTCTCTTTATGTCTATTCTCTCCTAGCCCCGAATACACATGCCAAAAGATGGATTTCAACTTATATCTTCTGGATACCAAGCATGGCTAAAGCAGGTTGGACTGTATTATTGTTATTCATCTCATGTGAGGGACCGTGTTGGACACCTGTGCTTGTCTCATTAGTGAAGTACATAAATGAGGGTGTAATGAAGTTACAGTGCCATGTTAGCTGATACCCCTCATAGCCATCACTGTTTTGTGTTTATGCATGCTGTGTTTGTATAACATTTTCTCACCAGTCCAATGAATGTGCACTTCCTGTAAATAAAAGTTCAAAATGCAGTCACCTGGAAGCGAAGAGGGTCAGAGACTGAAAACGAATCTACAACAACAGCTTGAATTACTGAATTAAAATGGGTCTTCAAACACAGAGCTGCATGGTGGTGGTGCTGGTAATAATGGGGAGGCCACTGGGTTAAAACTCAAGAGAATTGCATCTAGCATCTAATTCAGATCTGCCTGGGTGAATCAAGTATGGACACTTACTCACATCACATAACAATTGTGCAGTTTGACACAGTCTGACACTGTGGGGAGTCCCCACTCAGAAGTGGCCTAGTGCTATATTACTCTGGCTATTATTAAAGGCCAGGCTTTAGATGTCTCAGCAGTCTGCCTCTAGCAATTGCTGTCAGCTTTTCACTTTTGTGAGTGAAAAATCCCCCTTCAGAAAAAATAGCTTAATTTACAAATGGCCTGTACAGATCTCTTCTCTGATGAACATACATATATGATGAATCCTGTGTCCTTGAGAATACATGGCTTAAAGTTGCTGTTTCTGTAGAAAGCCAGAATGTGTTGTTATGGCAACAAAAACTGGAAATATGAAAACAGCACAGATAAGCTGCATCCTGTTGTCATGGCAACTGCAGTTGTAAAATGACAAAACATGGTGATGAAGGGATCTTCAAGGTGGTACTGTGAGCCTAACATAAACAAAGAGCCAAGTCACTTGAGCAGAGTGTGAGAATGAAAAGCTGCATCAGCAAGTCCCCTTAAAATATGAGAGTTTCATTGAAGGTGCTAGCAGGATGGTTTTGATTGTTTCCAGTCTTGTGTCAGTATCTTACAAGCAGTAGGTAGTAACTTACTTGTGCAAGCTACTTACTGCTGTCAACTTATATTGACTTCTGTGAAACTGGGCAGAGCTTGAACATTTATTAAAAGATGGGCATCAAGTCTTATATTTGCAAACCATTTCTTTGAATGAGTGATGTACTGCAAAGCTGAAGTGTCCTTTGGAGCTTCTTTCTGAGACACCGTTTCTCTCTCTCTCAAGTCCACTCTAGTGAAGGTCAGCTGGGACACTGAAGCTTATGTTTCCTTGATTTAAACTTTGCTGAGCCGGAGGCAAGGTGTCTCACAGGAATCTCAACTCTGCAGTTATTGTCTCACAGAGCTCAAGTTTGTTGACCTATGGGGCATGGCATCAGTTTCTGTTTCTAATGTGGGTTGGTAGAACAATAGGAAGAGGGTTGTGTGGCTGTTCTGTTTTCCTTTTACTTCTGAGGCAAACAGACCAGCCTTATATTACTAGTGGTCTGATGCAGGTGGGCTTTATACTTTTTGCACTCTGAAAAATGCCAAGGGGGTAAAAAACCTAAAACGCACAGCAAAATTTCCAAGAAGGCTTAATACTAGGCAACCTCAAGTAATAGAAGAACTTGCACTTTTTGAAAAATATATTTTTTGTAAGCATGCTTTCCCTTTGTTTTTTAGTTTATTGATATTAGTTCTAATGTCTATTTCAATCTTCTTACTCCTTGATCCAAGGAAAAGTTATAAAACTGTGCTTGTCATCAGCAGACACTGTTGTAGAAATAGCTTTGCTATTCCAATTTCGTGCTGTGATTTCACCACAGGAAGTGTAAGGGTAAAGCAGTTGATATAAAGGCTGGGAAGAGCTTTCATGAGGTTAAATTTTTTTGAGGTGGGTTTGATTTGATATAGGATATCTGTCAAAGGTACTACCTGTAGGATTCCTTGAAACTATGTATTGAGAAGAAAGCCACTTTTGATGTATGTAAAAGCATAATCTACTTATGCATCCAGATGGAATGGGGGCTGTGCATCAGGTTTATTCTCCTGATGTCTGTGTTTTTAACAGGATCCTAACTTAATGATTTTTTTTTCCTCAGCATGGCTGAGTATTGATCTGCTGCCTGACTTATACAGAATGTGAGAAGTATCCCAGTAACATATTATATTAATGTGGACTAAAAGCAGTTTATATTGCAGATGAGGTGGAAGAAAATGGAGTGCTGCAAGACTGGACACATACTATAAATATCCATAAAACTGACAATTTTATCTAAAACCAGTGCTGACTGCATTTGCGTATTTTCAGCCTTCTTAAACTGGAGGTAATAGTTGAACACCACCTGAGCATGGGTTGCCCACACTGATGTCATTACCCTCTGCCCTTTAATGGCAGGTTTTATATTTAATGTTGCTGTGCTGCAATGGAGAATTGTATTGTGTTCTTATGTGGGTTAGAGGAAATACAATACCAGTGGCCAGAAATACATGTTGCTTTAAGATTGGCATTTTGTGTAACCTGCATTGTTCCCTTTACTCTAGCTCTTTCCTGTTGAAGTGTTTATCTTTTTGTAGAAGATACAGTTGTTTTATTCAGCCTTGATCTTCATTTAAGCTTGTGACTTGCTAGCAGTTTGTAACATCCCATCACCTAGATGCCTGACCCTTTGGAGACAGGCCACAATTGCCTTCTGAAGGGAGAAAGGGAGGAAATGCTTGTGTATAAATACAGTTAATAGACATGTCATTTTAATTCCTGTATTATATGGACACTTTCTGTAATTTAAGACAAACTAGGTAACTGGGCAAGAATAGCTCATTAGGCAAAACACTTAGAAAACATAATTTTGATTACATAAACCAGGAAGTAAAAGTATCATTTTAGGTAGCTTCTGAAACATGGTAATTCAGAGTTAATGCCTCCCTTTTTCATAGCATTGTGAGCAAGTATGCATCATGTAGGATACATAATGTAATGCACTCATCTGAGCCTTTCTGCCTCCCACTGTCTTTTTGTAGTACAATTTTTAAAGCCAAGTTATAAACCTGTAAATGTGTTTTATGCTGGAAATTCTTGGTGATACCTTAACTAGATTGGTACCAGCAAAGGCCAGTATAATCAAAACAAGGCACTTCAGATATTAATGGCCTGCACTTCAGTCAAGTCAGCTGGAAAAGAGAGTGTAAAAACCAGGACTGTGGTGAAACCAGGATTCTTCTGCTAGAATTGCACTTTGCTGAGAGAAAAATGAAATTATTCTGGATATATTTTGGTTTTGTAATTTTGTCATTTAGCATCTTTTACTTAACTGCTAAAACATCTATTTTCAGTGGATCCATATGCTTTTTAAAATTCAGATACTAACTCCTTGGGTGGAAAGTTGAAATAGGATTTCTTTCTGCAGTTCATTTATTAATACTTGGCACTCATATAGTACATTATGTCCTGAAAGTGCTATGCAGGCATATCAGTTATCCTTGAAACACTTTTGTGTGGTAGGTGCATAACAATAACTCTGAGAGATTTTATGGAATTAAATAAAGCTTAAGATGAGAGAAAAATCATCTCTTCACCAGTATACGTTTTTTCTCTGCAGTTTGTGACATGAAAATAGAGAGAAGTTCTAGAAATGTTCCAAGATGAAGAGGTTTCAACACATTCCTTAGGATGCTGTGTTACTGTACCCAAACTCATGAGGAATTGTTTGGAATTGATCGGGCTTTAGACACAGAATTATAGAATCATTCCATTTGGATGATACTCCTAAGATCATCTGACATAATGGACCTTAGTAGCAACTGTGTTTGCTTGCTTGCCAAACAGCCAAGTGCACTTGGTCTTGTAAGATTTCCATTTTAAGCCTTAACATAGTTTCATGCTTTAGACCTTGGTGAGATTGCTCTTAGTAAGTTTGGTGTTGTTTAAAGAAGCACACACAAGTCTCTGCAAGTTTTGCTCCTTAAAGAAGAACATGGCACCTGAATGGTAAAGCTCTGCAGCTACACTGGTTTGTATTTATCAGCTTCATGCATTAAAGAGCTATAATTATGAAAATATTAGTTATTGTCGTGTTCAGATATGATCCATACAAGTTCCCTCATGCGCTTGGCAAATGAGGATCTTGTGCACCTTATAGATGGAAGTTGGCCCCTTGCTGGGGCAGGTAATTTCTGTTGACTTGAAATCACAGAGGTTGAGCTCCAGTTACTTCTCTTTAGGGAAAAGATTTCTTCACATTTACCTAAAAACTGTGATTTGATCCTCCCAGATCCCACTCAGGTAAGTTATTATTTGGATAATCTGAATACCGTGTGCCTTATCTTTGATATTTAAAAGTAGTTGGTGAACTGGAATATCTTGTAAAAAGTTACTGTTAGCTAGGGAGTTACCAGAAGATTAGAGAAGTGTTTGCATAATACGTATGTTAAGGAAAATTTACTGAGCAATTACACGCAAAGTGGGTGGCTGAAGGAGAAGGAGCCTTTTACAGCACTAGGAGCTCTGTGTGCACAGCAAAGCTGGCAGAATGTAGTAATAGCCTGAGGGTGAAAGGGAAAACTGCTGCACTGAAGTCAGTGATCTGTACCAGGGTAAGAAGTCCAGTATTACCTATGTTTGGAATTTAGGAAGAACGTTATAATTGAATCCTAGTGGCATGTTTCAGCCTCTGATTTGTAGGATCTAATTGTTCGGAAGTCAGAGCCTGGTTGTCCCAGAAACATATGCTCATCTCTCCCAAAGTGAAATGTTGGTTTGCTTTATTGGCAGTTTGTGAAAAATGGTCCAAGGGCATTTATTGAGATAGCTCAGCTTTTGTTATAGCAAAACAGGAGCACAAACCACTTGGAGTCATCCCCATACACACTTGTGGAAATGTGACTGAGGTGTCTGAATGTAATAGAAGATGAGGAGTTGTGCAGAGCACTGGTTGTGACAGCAACCACATCTGGCCCTTCACGATTCTGGTGCAATATGTGCAGCTAGAAGACCTGACAGTTGGTGGGCTGGTTGAGCTCTGCAAGATCCTTCTCATGGTCACACTCCAAGGATTACTGCAGTTGCCTCTTTATTTTTATAAATAAATTTTCTTACTGTGGAAAGACTATAAAAAAAACTACCAGTGACAAAGTCAGAGTTTTCTGGTTATAAGTGTGGAAAACTGGTCTGGGATGCAAGGAGGTGCACATTTTAACTGCATGGCTTTGACTATTTGTTTTTGGTCTTAATTAAGACTTACAGCCTTTAATGTTATTCTCATTTTCAAATGAAAACAGGCAAAAAACTTTCTCCAAAAGTTACAAAAGTATTAATTTGCTCTGAGACATGCTAGTCTCTTTGGTAAGTTCATAATTGGGCAGAATTTTTTTTAAATGCATATTCTTGTCTCACAGGTATATAACTACTTCATAACTGGTAAATCTGTATTCATATGTTAGGGTTTTTAAAGGCATATTATTTACACAATTCACTTGAATGGCTGCTTTGAAAGCTGTGTGGCTCTCTCATGTAATTATGTATTTAGTATGCCTTGCATCCATTGTTGGGATAGAGAGAAAGAACAAAAACTATGCCCCACAAAATTTATTAAAATAAATAATAAAATAATATTCTCATTCTGATTTGGCAGCTTTTTTTTGGAAGTGGTATTATATACTCTTTTTTTCAGATAATAAGAGCTACCAAAGCTAAAAAATGAAATATATATGACAGATTTTTTAATTGTGAAAGTATACAAGATGCAGTGGGAATATATATATTTTTTAATACTTATATATATTTAATCAGAAAACACCTCTCAGAACAATAGAGGGAAAAATAAGAGATACACATAAAAATGAAAAGGTATGTGGGAGGTTAAAAGAATGAGAAGTGGACCAGAGAAAGGATGAAAAATAATTTTTTAACCAGAAGTAAATTTCTGAAATTGTTATTAAGTTTCATGAGACCGACATTTGTAATGTAAATAGCAGCTGCCTTATCTGATATGTTTCATGCAATGTGTTGCATTCTGTGGTGACAGGAATAGTGCAGACTGAATACAATGTGAAAGTGATGTATGTTATATTTTTGGCCTTGGCTTAGTTAAGTATGTGACCAAAAAAAGTACAGGAGGAACTGAGTGAGATTGAAAGGTATTGAGGTTTGTTCTCCTATTTTTTGTGATGTGTGATAAAAATAATTCTGAATATTAGGAATCCCAGTAATATGTGAGCATGTGTTTGATAAAGGATTAATATTCCTTAGGCACATTTCCTGAGAATTAGGTTTTATAGGGTATGCAGGAAACAGTAGTGTGAAAGAGACTTTCAGGGAGAATTGTTCTTGCCAGCCATCCCATATTTGCTTTCTGAAGTGCTGATCTGTCTCCTCACATCAAGCTTATGTCTGGTTTACATGCTTCTAATACCCTTCAGAGCATCCCTTGTGTTCTATCTGCTCCAGTTTGGGTGGTGGAATTTCTAGGACCTCTTTTCCCTTCATGTCTTGGTTTTTGTAAGAGTTTGAAATTGTTTTTGTCTTATCTTTAGAGTTCACCTGCATAAAGCACTGGATGCTGTACCAGAAGGGGAATAATTCTGAACTAGGGAAGGACTGAAGTAGATGTGGTTAGCATCTGAAATTAATCTTATGTACAGTACACAAACACCAGCCCTTGGGGAGAAAATTGGTTTTCTCTTTAGAATTGTCACTAACTTGTGAAGATGTACAAAAGTAGATTAGGCTGCCTGTAGATCAAAGTTGTTTTAATTGCACAGGTTATCATAAAGTTCAGTATAAGGTTCATGTGGTGTAACAGGTAATACCTCACTATTTCAAAATGTGCCACAATTAGAGACAGTAATCTGTACTACTATCTAATTAATTTCTCTAAAATTACTATAGAGAAAATCTCCTTCAACTATTGTTTGATTTTCTTTTGGTCACTCTTGTTTTACAGTGAGCTCAGTATAGTCAGTTTATGCTTTCTTACCTGTGCACTATAGTTGTGAATTTAGTAGTCCAAGAACTATTTTTTCCCCGTGTAGAGCCACTTAGTTTTACAGGACAAGGTGATATATTTCTGACCTGTAACACAATTTGCTAAAACTGTGTTAGTTACCCCTGGTATATTGTATTTGCTGAAGGACTAGAAGAGAACAAATTTGATAAGAAAAACCCAGTCTGAAATGGTAATGTATAATCTTGTAATGTAGTAGCAAATAAAGTAAATAACCAATTTTTAGCACTGGCAAAAATTTAGCCATTGAGTGTGTATTGAAATTTGTCTTTAGGACATCAGATAATTGGAAGAGAGGGTAGACTATTAGAGGCAGAGCATCTGATGTAGTCAAGAAATGTTCTTGCAATATAATTACAAGAATAATTGAATAGGTTAAAATACATCTTCCCTTCAGCTCATGGTTACTGTCCACTCAGTTCAGGCAGTGGCTGTGAATGCTTCTAGCCTATTTTAATTCAAAGTAAGGCAAACCCATTTTAATCACCAATGGAGCAGGTGGAACCAGCCTTTGTCAGAAGGAGGATGCTGGTCTTGTTTGAAACTGTTCTCCCTGTATTTATTTAGTGGGAAAATACATTTCAGAGTTCAGGGAGTGGGATTTTAAAATCAATTGGAAAAAGAAATTGGGTTTTTCATCAAGTAATTCCCTATTTTATGCCACTCAATGTGTATTAAAGATGCTTAGCTTTTCTAAATAAAAAGCTTTGCATCTCTGGGTCTGAAAGTTGTGCAGACATCTGAAGTATTAATGCAGTTGGGAGTTAGGAGAGTAAAGAGATTGCTGCATCCTGGCCCAGCACTTAGCAAGCAATACCAGCATTCCCATTTGGCTCTAGATCAAACACTGTGCCTCTGTATCTTTGTTTTGATGAATCAATGTAGATTGACTTGAGTTCAGGAGTGGATTTTGTCAGTCAGCTTTCAAGTCATGAACACTGAGGCCAGTCCCTTGTTTGTGGAGCTGACAGTACAAAAGTGAGTGTTTGACACGTGGCTTGCTCAGTGCATGGGGATAGAGGCTGTTGGGATTTTTCAGAGATCAGCCTCTAAATGAAGTTGTTCTGTTGGGTCACTCATCTGATTTACACACAAGCTGTTTCTATTGAAGCACCTGGGGCCTTTTGTTCAGGCTTGTGAATAAGCCTCTTTCAGTCACCAGCAGTAATTTAGTGTCTCTGCTTCCTTCAATAGGTAAAAGGCAAGTACGGGAATGACATTTCCTTCCACACTCTGCAACTTCATGCTTATATTTATAAGATAGGTAACATAACTGTATCACTAATTTAGATTTTGTCATATACTGAAACAGATTCAGAAATTGTCTCAGGTATTTTGGTAGTTTTTTACTTCGTACTTCATAACTCTGGAACAATACTAAGTGGCAGGAGTGCATGGGTGAGGAATGATATCCTCTGTTGGACAGAGAGCTCTGCAGAATAGCCCTTCAATGCTTTCCTTTGTTATTGTGGCAATTATAGAGGAAGACATTTCATTGCCTTGTAAGTTCCCTGGCACAATAGAGTGCCCTACCTGCAGGTTGTAATGACTGACTTGAGCTGTAATCTCACCTAAACCTTGAGTCAACTTAAGCTTGCCTTTCCAGTGACAGAGTGCTTCTCATTTTTCCTGCCTCTGTCTTTCCATGCTTCAGTCAGTACAAATATTTAAAGTAACTTCTTTTCTTTACTTGTCAGTCAGTTTTAATGGCAATCAGCTCTTTGAGTTCATTATCACAGCATGAAAACTTGAGCCAGCCCAAGGGATGGAAAAGCTTGAGAATATGGAATAAATGATAGCTACAAGTCTTGGATAATGCTGTATGGAAAAAAAAATCATCCCGTATTTATTTTGTATTATGTTATGAATCCTGGGATGGGTATTGGTGAGCAGCTGATGCTTACCTAGTGAATTTATTCTGCATCATCAGAAGCACCATGTAGTGAATTTCCTGTTACTCTGACGTTTCTTGGAGAATAATAAACAACTTTGATTTAAATAAATAAAGCTGGTGAAATGTTTGACCATGGAAATCCATTTCATGTATGATTTTTTTTTTTAAAGTTATTGTCACAGCAGCTTTCAGTAGCTGCAATGATACATATTAGATTGCAAAGAAAAGATTGCTGGCATTTTGGAAGGCTTTTTATATGTGGGAGTGTTTGGGAGGTTAGAATGGTGGACAAGGAAGTATGGCTCACTTTTGTAGCCTGTTACAATACTATGGCTGTAATTTTTTTTTAGCTTTGGGGGCATTACATACAAATTAATGTGATATGTATTACTACGATGTATTCAAATTCTTGAGTTTCAGTATCCTTGTAAAGGGAACACTTTTTTTGGTTGGGTTTTTTAAAATGGAATTGCAGTGAGGAATATATTTTAAGGTACCATAAATTTCTATTGAGAACATTTCTACAGGTTATATTCCCCAGCAGTCTCTAAATACTATTTCTGGAACAGCAGTGTAAATTGCAACAAAGTACAGCAAAGAATGTGGTGACAGACAAGGTTAATCTCTGTGTCTGTCTGCACAGGACCAGATTATGGATGTTGGTGATCACCTTTCTGCTCATTCAAAGATGGGTTATGTTGCTCTTACATACTCTCATTTAGTGCAAGATTGTGCAAGGATTTCTAGCCCTCTCAAGAGCAGGAAGAAACGGTGGCTCAGAAGGCAGCTGTCATTTCATACCCATTCCAGCTGCCCTTTCCACTCAAATTTCCTCCCATCCCCTCCCCCTCTATAAAAAAAAAGCGGGGGCAGGATTGCAAAAAAGAAGAGTATGAGGATTTAAAATCTCTAGCAGCTAATCTATCACATCCTTCAGTTTTCATGGCTATCTGCCAGTTTAAAATACACTTGTTTTTTCCTGCCTTGCCAGTAATTAGACAAATGCAGTAGTGCTTATGGCATCAAAAACTCTGTGTCTGGTAAAAGCAATTGCTATCATAATGCATCCCTAAATTTAATAGTAGTGGTGTAAAATGAATAAGCAGCTCTCTATTTCAAGGGGTAATGGCTTTAACTATCAAAATGGCTAGTATTTTCCTTGATTGGCTGCTTTGGCTCCTTTTTTGTACTTCTGTTTGTAGGAACTGAATCAATTTATTATAACAATTGTATTTTATTTAACAAACAACAAGGCAAGCAGAAGCAGGAAACTCTTATAAAGTGTCACTAAATTCCTATTCACCTTGGATCATAGGTTTTTCCTTTTAGCTCATTTACAGACAAAACACAACCCTTTTCTTTCCCTACAAGTATTACACTTAAAGTTGTAATTTACTTTTCTGCTTTCCTTGCAAAATTGCTTGCCTTGTGTTCTGCCTGGAGCATTGCCATGGATGGACGAGGTCTGATTAATTGGAAAGAAACTTTTTATTACTGGGAAAATTCAACACATTGTTGTGAGAAATTAATCAAAATTTACTTTCTTGATCCATAGGCTTTTTTCTTGCTACTATGACATCGTAAGGCTTCTCTCAAGGAAAAGATGCTTCAGCAGTTAGTGCTCTCTTAAAGAGCAGTTGTGTTGATGCCATTTGGCTAAGCCTTAAAGTTCCTGTAATCTGTGCCATCCTGTCTCACACAGTCCCATCTCATAGTTGTCCTTTCTCTGCAGTGCTCTATGCCCAGATCTCTGTGGCTGGGCTGCTCCAGCCTGGCGGACAGCATGCCCTCGCTGCGATGCCTGTATAACCCAGGGACTGGCGCACTCCCAGCTTTCCAGGTACTTTCTGTCTCTCCCACTCCTTTTCTCTCCATCTGTGTGTGCGTGTGCATCTCCTTTACTTGCCTGCTTGACCTCTATTTATTCTGGTTCACACTCTATGCCTCTCCTCTGTCATTCTGATCTCTGGTATTTTAACCCATCTTGTGTAGATTCAAGGCAGCTGGGGCATTTCCATTTACCTTGATATAATTATTTTATCTAAATTGGCCTGATACCATCATCTTTTTCATTGGCTTTAAATTGTGTCAAAAAGATACCACTTAATTATATCTGGCAAACCACATCCATTACACAGTCTCAAATCTGGCCATTCTGGCTATTTGCAATTCCCCTCCTATCTAAATTTTTTGTGTGCCACTTAAAGGACTGAGAGGGTGAGTTCATTGCCATGAAGATAATTGATGCCAGCAATTCTTTACTGCAGCTTTGTTAGCAGGAATCTGGACATTTTGACTATAGAAAAATATTGTCCAAGTAAGCTGTCAGACAAAAGGCAATAAAGGAAACCTTACTTTTTTTCTTTTACCCTTTGATCTCTGATTTGTTAGATTCAGGCTTTTCTCTTCTGTCATGAGTCAGTTTTCTGCCAAACAAGTTTGTTCAGACCTTTTGGGCGACCAGTGAATCTTAAAAAATGCAGCCATTCTCCCATGGGTAGAGAGTAAGACGAGTGCTGGGTGACCATCAAGAATCCTAGACAAAGCTCTCAAGATCACTGCAGGCATTTTTGATGACATATGGGCATAACAGCAGAGACTGGGCTCCAGAGATGTTATATTCACTTTGGAAACTCAGGTGTTGTATGAACTTCAGTGACTGAGGGACTTTAGGAATGTCTCTGTAGAAAGCACGTTTATTTGAGTTTATCATAACATGAATGTTTAGTTCAAGGTTTATGCTGCTGGATTATGCTACTGCTGGCCTAACCTTTGGCAGAGAGTTTTATTTACCAGCATCTTTCAAAACCAGATTAAATAATAGGCCAGAATCTTTGTGAAATTTTCACTTGTTTTGGGGTAAGTTCATCATGCACCTCTAAAGGAAAGCATGCAAAGATTATTTTAAGTTTTACTTCTTGCTCTCAGAGTTAGGATAGTGCTGTGGAAATAATCCTCTTAGTCCCAGAGGAGGCTTAAGTGTCTTGCATGATTTTGCTGCAACTGTTTTGCTGACACAGCAGTAGCACTGATGGACTCTGGAAGGTGTCCTGCCAGACCTCCTTTGCTGAACCAAGCTTTTAGTGGAGCTTTCTCTGGGGGGAGGGGGAAACACGACTTTTTATTAGTCTAAGAGGACTCTAGAGACAACAGGCAGAGTTTAGGATCCTAATCCTGATTTGCATAATTTGACTAAATCGGATGGGCCTAATTTTTGTGCTTTTGGCTGTTGAATAAATCTCAGATCTCCTTAACCTTAGCAATATATGGAAAGTAATTTATAAACTCAGATTGAGATTTCTTCCTTTGTACTTGAATTATTTTTGATTACTTAAAATAGGCATATATTACAAAGGGAAAGAGAAATTAATTTATTTTAGCTTAAGATGTCCTTGCTAATGATAGATATGAACAATAATTGTTCTGCAAATGCAATGCACTGATATTTGGGGTCAACTGAGTTAGCTGCACAACCATTCATTGTGTTGGGAGACTGGTAGGACTGGCACTCACATTTCTGCAGATTTTGAGAGACATTTCCATGTGTATTTAGTGACTGTGGGAATTGGGGAAGTATGTCACTTGCTATCTGAAATGGTGGACTGGTACTCTTCACTGAACTCCGACTGCTGTGTTGAGGAACACATTTACTGCCAATCGAGAGAGAAACCACGTTGACAGCAACAGCTTCTGCAGCATTGAGTCATCCTCATTTCCATCAATTTTTTTCAATGGGCTCTGACTGATCCTCATTAGCTTGCATGGTTTGAAGAAAACTCCCCTCTGAGGCACGGCTTCAGCATTTTCCAGTGCAGAAGGGAGTGGTTGGAGCCTGCTTGAAGCGATGGTGTTGCAGTATTTCATCATTCTTTAATGCTTTTTTTTGGTATCAAATCTTTGGGAAAGCATTAAAGACTTTCTTGTAGCCCAGTGAATTTTCTCATATTAAGTTACTTTCTTTTTTTCTGTAGAAAGCTTGAAGTAACTGGAGAAGCATATCAATGTTCTTTGCTTGTGGCAAAAGAGAAGATGCCATCTGGAAGGCTACTTAGTCACTGCTGAATTTGTCTAGTTATTTACATGCCTGCCTTCAGATGCTCAGACAGAAATGTGGAAAGATGCTCTTTTTGAATAGCTCAGTTAAAGTCTTGCTGACTCCTCATGGGAAGCATTGGCAGGTAGTCGATTTAGAGATAATTCTATTAATATGTCAGGTAACTTCATTTTTCTTCTTTGTGTTTTTATTACTGGAGACACTTAGGTGAAAACAGAATCTTCTGGTTCCTCAGCCCTGTTTTTAGGCAAACATCCTGCAGTGGGAAAGGCTTTAAGGCTAAACCCATGAATAGGGGAATAAGGAACTAGAAACAGTTCTTTTTTACATCTTTTATCTCAAAGGGCTTTGCAACTGACAGTCTGCTGCGTAGCTGAAATTCATAGCAATCATGGTGGAAGATAGCAAACTGGGACATGAACTCCTATAAGGCACTGTGGGAAGTGGTCAAAGAGGTTATTTTAACACAAGAAAAAGGTCAGCTGTTCCATTTTCACAGTGTCTTGGATGCCAGTTTTTACGGTACTGTTATTCTGCAAAGCAACTGAAAATAAGGTTGCATGTAGATTCTCCTAATAATAGAAAATAAATAATGCAGAATATACTGTCTTTTCTTAGAAATTTGTGCTTTGTAAGTTTCTAGATGTACCAACAAGTGTCTGTTTTCATGACATTTTCCATGTGAGGATAATTACTTTCCCTGTTAAAATATTTTGCGATTCATACTCACAAGGCTCTATTTATGTTGCTTTTCATAGCTGCAGCTCTTTGAAAATTCAAATTCACAATCACAACCATCAAGTGTGCCAAGGAAATGATTGTATTAATCCTTCCAGGTTTGCAGAAGACCAAAGTATTTCCTTGAATTCATTTCTGTAGGCTTAGGCTGTTGTATAAATGAGGAGGCTTGAAGAGGAATTTTACAAGTCTTGCCAGACTTTATGTATCACCATAATCACAGAGAGCAGTCCACCTCTTCCCTTTTATCTAATTCGCAGCCAACACAAGTTCCAACTCTTGTTTAGATTGTAAACTTCTTGGGACAAGAACCATGCTTTTACTACCTTTGTCTGGAACTAGGCACGGGTGGAGAAGAACAGAGTTGTCTTGTCAGCTTTATTTTGCCAAATCTGAAACTTTTGTTTCTGTAATAGGCTCTAGTAATCAAAGGAGGATTAACTTTTGTGGTGGAGGTGGCAGCATCTTGTTGAGTACAGAAATGTCTCTATGGAATGTCAGAAGTTTGTGTTTTGTTTTAGCTGAAGATCATGGTCATAAAGAACTACACATCAGAGTTTGTCAGGTGAAGGGACAAGCTTCTGCTTGGTTTTGCAGAAGTGGGCATGTGTGTGTGAGACTTCCTTAGTCTGGGCTAAGAGCTCTGTCCTGGGAGGAAGACATGGGTGTAATGTGCTAGGCAGACTGAAGCAAAAAGGAGTGTACTTGAGGCTGGGCAGTGTGGATATGACCTCTGTGGACCGAGATTACTTTTGCAGAAACGTGAAAATGCAAAAAATGTCAAAGGTGTGCAGTGATGGAAGTCTCTTGTCTCTGTGAAACAGATATGAACTTATTTTTCAAATTACTTTTACAGTTTATAATTTTGTGTTACAAAGTGGAATATTTGTTAAAGAAGCATTGCCAGTGTATTGGTAGAAACAGTTGTGTCTGTAAATGTCCTTCAACCTGTCCGTGCGCTTTTGTGTTAGAAGTTGACATTTTTTGCTGGAAATACAGTGTAAATGTGAGTAGTAGTACATAATTTCTGGTTATACAGGAGGTTAGAGCTAGAGTCTTGGGGTGGACAAACTGCATGCTCAGAAACACGTTTGTGAGAATTACATTTGAAGGAAATTGTTTGGCTTTGGAGCAGTGTTTGCTGGTGTGCATACTTCTGTCTCTAATTGGGAAAGATATGGGGTGTCCAGTCATAGACTCCATCAGCATGGAGACACTAAGCCTGCTTTGTATTCACCCCTCTCACTCTGCCAGTGGCTGTGTGAAACCTGCCCGGGGGCTGTTTACAGTGCACCTCTAAAGCAGAATCCTAATTTTGGTGACTAATAGCCAGAGCATGTGGCTCCAGCACCCCCCGGCTGGCAGCAGGCTCTGCCCTGGTTGTGGATGTAGTTAGGTGGCCCCCAACTGTTTACAAGACAGCAGAGGTGAGATCTTTGATTGACAAGTCAGAAATGCATTAGATCATTCCTCTGCCAGTCTCTGGTTCATGCTGTTAAAAATGTCAGCCTCTCCAAGTTTGAATGGCAGCCCGAGGGCCTCAGAAGCTTTTTGTTTTCTGAGATGGAAACACAAATTGGATGTGTGCCTGAGCGCTTCATCCTGGGCTGTAATTTCATCTTTTAGCTAAGAACCACAAGGTACATGAGCAAAGCACCCTGTAAACAATAATACTGGGGAAAAAAATAAACAAGGTCGTGTTTCTGGTACGTTGATCCACTGGTGTCCTGACCTCTATCACGTTGAACATCTCCACTCTGATTGCTGTTCCCTTTGGCATTACAATGAGAGGAGATAGACTGACACAGGAGGCAAAGATTTAAAGTTGCAGTGCTGTTGCACATTCCTTGTATTGGCTATGAAATATTGAACTGCCACAGTGTGACACCTGGTTTTTTAAGCAAAGTTTCTTGTTGGAGGTGTTCAGCAGCAGTCTTTTCTGGTTTTCCTCATTTTACCACCTGGCAGGAGCAATTATAAAGGCATGAGAGACAATATAAGAAAGAGCAGAAATGAAGCCAAATCATGTAATCTTTGATTTTGACTCCAGCCACATTTGTAGCTCAGATTATTGGGAGCTTCACTGTAGAAAGACCACGATGTTAGCCTGGCTGGAGATTTCTTTAAATAAAGTTCCCAGTGACTACAGAAGAGTTTTCTTAAACATATTTAGGATTTATCCCTCTCTTTAAATCTGATGACCTTGTCTGGCTGGCAGTGAAATGTGTGCAGAGGCTGAGTGATGCTGGGGTGCCCACCAAACTCAGGAAGTTGCCAGGGTGTGCTGTGAGATCTCGGGTTGTAGCAGCAGGAAGAGGTATTTTCCTCCTTTCAGGTAGCAACAATTAAAGGGGACTAGAAAGAAATCTTTGTGGATCAGTAGGATGGGTTCGGTTGGTTTTTTTGTAGCATTTTGCTAATTTCTAATTACATTGAGTAATTACATTTAGTAACAGAAATCGGCATTTGTTCTGCACCCACATTGATCCTAGAAAGTTCCAAGTTCTTTAATCTGTGTATCAAGAAGTGTGACAATGTCACTGAGAAATACTACCCGAGTGTGGCCAGCACAATGATTAATTTAAATGGCATCTTAGCTACAAGATGCCCTCCTTCAGCCTCAGTAGTGATGGTCCGGTTACTACTAATGTGCTTTTCCCGCTAAGGTGAGGGCAAGATTTCTAGCACACCAGCACCAGTTTGGCTGTTTGGTATAAAAAATGAAACAAAACTCATCCGAGTTTTCCTTCCTCCCTCGTTAGGAGTCAGGAAGGTGTGTAAAGCCGTAGTGACAAACGGCATATGCAGCTCCGCGTTGGAGGCATACAGGTATCTTTAAAGCTAGCTCCGGTTCCTCAGGATTGCGAACATCTGCTTGGAGGTATTGTGGAGCTCCACAATGCACTAATTGAATTACTCTTTTCTGGAGTTGCAGGCTGCGCTAATTGAATTAGAAGGGGCTGTGCGCGGCGCGGGGCGGGGGCCGGGCCATGGCGCGGACTGTGCTGCGCTCCCCCGGCCGCGCCCGGAACTGCACCGCGGGCCCGCCGCGGCTGCGGCGCCTCAACAGCCCGCGGCTCCCGCTGCGCCCCAAACTCCGCGGCTCTGTCCCTTTCCGTGGGGAAAGCAGGCGCGGAGGGTGCGCCGCAGCCCCCTCGCACCATGCTCCAGCGCGCTTAGATCAGCCCAGTCCCTGCCAATCGCGCCGTTATCGCTTTGGATTCGATGGCAATGAGGGCTTCAGCAGGAGCCGGCGGCACAAGATCAGATTGTACCTATCTGTGCACAACTGGCAAAGAGATAACGCCTATAATTTTAATTTAAAAATGCAAATGTGGAATTTTATCACAAATTTGGAGAAACCATGAAATACTTTCTTATCCAGCATCTGAATTTAAGCCAATGTTAGAATTCGGTCACTCTTAGGAAATATGCGGATAGTTATGAATAATTTTGTATAAGGAGAAGAAAATGAAATATTTCTTCTTTGAAATAAGGTGAAGACATGCAAAATTTCAGGGAATGAATCCAGACACTCTCAATAGAAATTGACTTGCTAAATCTTAAAATTCATAGCTTGAAGAAGTACTGTGCTATACTGTCTTGGGTGGGTTTCTTCTTATTTCCTCTGCTTTCTGTTGGCTGTTATTTGCAGAGCATGTAAAAATACTCAGATACTCTCTTTCCTAACCAGATGACTCACTTTTCCATAAAATCTCAGCTCTTTTCACTCAATTTTATCTGTGTTTGGTAGATCATTCTCATAAATTTAAACCATATCAGAGAGAAGATGGTATTTGTTTTGCTTTAATGGTTTCTTATATTTTGTTTCATTTGAAATAAAAATAATTTGCTGGAGTACTCTGCAAACTAAGTAAAATTAAACTCTCCTTGTGAAAATACATAACTAATATTCTGTGATATGCATGATTCTTTTTTAAGATGTTTATATACTTGCCCTGTTTCTGGTGGTGCTAAACTGCAAAGAATTTGCAAAATTGCTGCTAAACACAGAAGTTTTAGGAATTTTCAGTTATACTGAAAGTTATTTAACAACCAGCTGCCCCCTAAAATAAAATGCAAATATTTTGTTAAATATGTGAAACAGGTTTTGGTGCTTTTTGAGGAGAATTCCCAAAGAAGTTTATATTTTGGGAATTCTGTTTTTCTGATTTTATTTATGTTTATAGTTGTTTCTCTCTAACATTTTATTTTTATGTATACACATATAAATATATGCATGTGTGTGTATAGGTATTAAAAAAATCAGGTTGTCAGTCTTCTTGGCTCCCTTTCTAAGTAGTCAGGTAGACTGCTTCTAGTAGCCATTGTGAATAAAATATCCAAGGAACTCATTGATTATACCAAATATTTATTTAGGGCTCATGTCTAGATTTTAAATGACTACCAATATAATTTAGTACTATTGTGGAATTTTCTAAATTATGCCTGTAATAACAAGATCAACCATTGCCTTTTGCTTACCTTCTACAAAAAAATCCCTGGGATTTATTCTCTCAAAATACAACCATATATCCAGCAAACAAAGGAAGCAACTCTTCATTCAGCCAATAAAGCTGCATACGCTTCTACTCTTTTCAGGAATATACCTTGCTCTTCTATCACACCTTCAGAGTAATAAACTGTGCAGCGACCCTTTGATGTAGGTAATAACATTTGACCTTGCAACACAGTACATTCCCCTGTGCAAATGAAGAAAAACTTTAAATGTGGATGTTGTGGTGATTGTTCATTAAAAAAACCCAAACACACCACACAAAATTAGTGTGTAGGATAACACACTTGTATCCAGTGCCTTCTTTTGGTGAAAATCAGAAGGGAAGATGATCATGGTGAGAGTGTCACCTTTAAAATAATGTGAGTGTGAATTTGGTGCTGCCTTAAGAGGCTGTAAATGGGAAAGAATCTATTCCATCCATTGTATAGAATGCTTTTAAAATCAATCTATTTCTAGAAACTAAATTGTCCTGGGACCAGCTCTTGATATAAAAATTCATAGAAACCTGTTTTTCCGAGTGTGGTAACTTCTTGCCATAGTGCTGTAGTGTTAGAATTCACATTGGCCAGGTTGTTCTGTAAATTAAACAGTGACAGCTTCCCTCGGGGGAACAGCCAATGTATTTATGATGATGTGCTGATTACACAAAATACACTGCAAGCAGAAAACAGCTGCAGAGAACAAACCTCTTAAAAGAATACAATTACAAATAGCACCCTCAGTATTTCTAGTGGTGAGAGCAAAATACAGCATGCTAATGCAGGCTTCTGGTTTGCTTCCACCAAAGAAGAGGGATCTACAAAGAAGAGGCTGAAGTATGGTTGGATGCACACACAATGCCAGGGTGGAGTGGCACATAATCCCCTCGTGAAGGTGAAGGGCAAGAACACACCTCAGGCCTGCTTTTTAGCTGTCCTTGTTCTTAAAATTCCTGTGACTGCAACTCCAACAACACTGGCTGGTGAGGTGTTGGGGCTCTCTGTCTTATTGGTGTTTTGGCTGATGTGGTTCATACCCTGTGTCCTGGTTAGGAGCTGAGATGTGATTAGGTGACTAATTTGTGCTACCAGTATGGCTATTATGAAGCAGATTGTAGGAGATACTATAGGGGAAAAAAGGCCCTGGTTTAAAGCTGAGCTCTTTTTTTGCTGCTAATTATTGCTTTGAGGGAGCTTTTGGAAATAAATTCCAATTGTTTGCAGTAGCCTTCAGTGGTTTTTTTTAAAAGGTTCCTGTTTTGTATATGTAGGGCAAGATCTTGTACAGTACAGTTTAGGATAAGATAAAACTTGAAATATAATATTACTAGAAGATGGTGGCAGTGGGACTGTGATCCTCAACTCAGGACACAAACAGGCATGTGAAGAGAAAGAGGTCCTCACCTGGAAACAAAAATTAAGTAACTGGAATTGCTTTGAGTAGTGTGACTGTATGCAAGAGGGTTGGTATAAGGATCACTGTGGTTCTGTGAGGGCATGTTGAAAATGAGGAGTATCTGGCAGTGGCAGCTCTCACTGCTCTAATGTCTCACTTTGGAGGGCTGCAAAGGCAGAAAACCTTCACAGCTCCACAGCACAATTCTTTTTTTAGCCTGAGTTGACCTGTCACACTTAAATTGTTAAAATATAACATTCTACTTTTGGCTATGCCATGTATGTATGTGGGAGAGTGAAAATACAGAGAATGCCCTTTCCATTCACTTTTTTTAGCGGTAGATAAGTATGCCTTTCAAAAGTCTGGAATTTCTGGTGTCTTTGTTATTATGTTCTGGGACTGTATCACTAAAACATATTTCAGGCAAAAAATTGCCTGTTTAAAATGAAGAAGTGTGGTCCTTTCAACATATATATCTGATTTTAAAGCAGATGAGATAAAAGCATTGACACTCTAATTTGGAAGGACTTAATTCACTTGCTTAGAAGAAGTACCAGGTTTTTCATTTACGGATTGCTGGCATGTACTAATAGACTGTTATTCATCTGTCTGTATTTTCTTTAAATCGTTTTTGAGCCTCTGTGTGTTGTCCTGCTCTGCTTACATGTATCCCATGTGGCAAGAGGGAGTTTTGTATAATCACCCTGCTTTAATCAATAGAATAATTGATAAACCAGATAAGATTTAAACTGATTACCTCCCCGAGTAGAACTCCCTGAGGGCCTTGGACTCTCTTAATTTTGACATGTATGTTGTGTACCCTGTGGATGAAGTGCAGTTTGAATTATCTGTTTTTATTTGCTTAATGATGGGGAGGGTGTTAAAGTCAAATGTTTAATTAACCCAGCAATGGGCTGCGCTGTCACTTACACACACATCCAGCTGATTGAGATATCTCACCGAGAATACTGAATAGGAATGATAATGTGGCACTGAGACGGAAGATTGCTTTTTCAATCCATTTGCTGGGTCACTGGTTTGAATGTCTTACTGGATGAAAGGCATTCAGCCTGGAAAAAAAATTCAGCATTTAAGTACATTTTGTTTTCCTGGCCCCTTTCCACCAAGAAGTTAAATAAAACAGATATGCTGTAGGTTTAATAAGCCATTCATGTTGTAGCAAAGAAGCTGCACGTACTGGATCTCAAATAGGTGGTGGTCTAGAGCTGTATAATTTCCTACAGGAACAAAATGTTTGCCAGCCCCAAGGTATCTGAAGGTGAGAACCTATGTAGATCTTTATCTTTCCTTCTTTGGTTGCTTGGCTACTCACCCTGTTTGATGGTCTCCAAAGCATATCCAACTCTACTTTCTTACCCAGCACAATGAAATAATAAATAATACTTTGTAACTCCTTGTTCTAGTTGAAGAAAATGGTGGTTTAAAGTTGGAATTATTTTATAATGGTAGAACCTAGTAGTGAGATGTTAAATTTAAATGTTGCACGAGGGGCTGTTGTGTTGCCACATTTAAATTAGCCAAATTAGGAGAACCCAAGTGTTCATTTCTTGGGTGGCAGCTGTTAAAAGGCTGCAGTGCTTGCTAGCAAAGCATTATAATGTGTAATGCCTAATCTGTAACTTTTAATTCTTTTATTTGAAGATTGTTCAATCACATTAAGTAAAAAAATTACAATCACACCTTTTTTTCATATCAGCAATAAGGTTTTTCAACAGCACTGTATGGAGATAAACACACCCTATATTGGAAGCTAACTAAATTTGCCTCATAGAATTGATGCTTCTTGTAATAAATGTAGCTTTGGAAGCTGGAAAAAGCACCAAAGACTGACTTGTATGGACTAATTACTACTGTGAGGCACACTGGGGAGGTGGAGCTGTGTCATCCAGACTGCTCCATGGTGACTCCATAGGTACTTTGAAGCTGTTCCAGACTGGGAATCAAGTAGCTTTGGCTACAGGGTCACCTGGCTCACACTGTCTAAGACAAAGATCTGGGTGTCTCCACACTGGGTGGTGTAGACAGTCTGTTGTGAATTCCCATCAGTCTGACACTGCAGTGAGATCATTGAATAGGCATTTATTTACAAGTGAGCTGCTTTAGTGGAGAAACTGTGCCTAAAAAGTTAAAAACTTTTGTTCCCCTGTGATGTAATTTTTACTTTGAATAGACAACTTGTGCTTCATTCCTTTGTTTCGTATCTCATTTCCCCTTTTTCTGCAATAAAAAATAGGAAGGGAAAACAACAAGTAAAGTATAAAACAGTATCAGCAAGATGAGGATGGTGTGGTTGATTTAGGTATTTGGGAATGAGTGCCACAGGCTCTGAGGAAGGGATGTGATGACAAGTGGAGATATTTTGTCTGTTTGACAGGAAAGCTCAGAATGAGTGGTTTTGGAAACAGAAAATTATAATAATAAGTGTAGGTGATAACCAGGGATGAGAGGGAAAGGGGTTTTATAGTCAGTCCAGTGAGACAGCATTGGTTCTTTGAGAGAACTAGTTAAAAAGTTAGAAAATAATGCTTGAAGAAGGATGATGCCTATATAACTTAGATCAAAGTTACAAGGTGCTTCTATAGCTTGAGTTATAAAATATAAATATGACCTGATATATCTATATAACCTGATATTAATATAGCCTAAATAATGACTTTTTATATATCTATATAACATATATAATCATAACTCTAATACCTCTATAAGCTGATATAAGTAACCTTTTATTCAATGTAATGGCTTAATGCTGAACAAAAAAAAAAAAAAAAAAAAGGAAGAGAAAAATTTGCCAGGTGGATAGCTTTAGAGATAGATAACTATTAGCACTAATGAAAAATTTGCAAGTGCAAAGCAAATTAGCCAGAAAACAAAGAATTTAGGCCAGTTAAGACCAGACAGACCAAGGAACACAATAACTGCACATGCTTTGAAGACAAAGTTGAGAAGTTCAGATGTGAAGAAGAGCTTGGAAGCCTTCATCAAAGACCCCTGATGACCCCTGAACTGGGGAGACACAGGTGCAGTGCAGAAGAATTATTTATAACCACAAGATCATAGTAAATTAGTTCTGGTGTGTATGTGGTGATGTTGTAGTGACACAGTGGTACTAAGCAATACTTACTGTATAAATGCACCATAGCACTTGACAAAGGTGGGTGAGTTAGGTGGAGATACCCCCCTCACCACCAGCACTGCAATAAACAAATACCTTCTCTTTAGACATCAGTCTGTGGGGATTTATCTCCAGCCTGTCTGCAGCAAAACTAGACACTTTTACAACCGGTTTCTAAGAGCACTTGGAGCTCCTATGCAGATGAAGCTGTAATAAATACTGTACAAAGAAAGTTAAACTGTATCCAGAGAATTTTAATAAATAAAAAGTTTTTTAAAACTCTCCCTGGGTCTGTTGGCTCTTGTTAATACTAGAAATACGTTTTTGACATGTATTTTGAATGTTGGCTTATATTCCAAGCCTGTAAAAGCTGACTTTGTGCTTTCCCCCCACCCTACATGTAGGGGAAAGAAATCAAGAAAAGATCTTATTCCAGCATACAAAATCACTGATAAAAGCCTACAATTCATGAGCATGGGAGGGAACAATGCTGTGAACTGTGAATAAGAGTGTATCATTTCAAACTTTAGTACTTTTACACTCTGGGATGAGTGTTGAAAATGAATTTTTGTGGAAGGAATGTAGCAAAATGAAAGCAACAAAGAAGTGAGAGCCAAGCCTGGATTGATTCAGCTCTTCTCTAAAAGGCTTCTGTTGCATGCAAAATCCTTCTTCCTGAAGTATGTGTGGCACAATTCAGCAGTGTCGCAGAAAAACTTAACCCCAGCTGAGACTGTTATAAAGGAATTTTAACATGAATTCAAAAGAGGGGAGAAATTTTTAATGTTGCCCTGAAGAATAGAAAAGGAAGAATATTGTTTTGTTCAATGTGAGGAGCAGATGTACAAGGGTAAGTCAGTAGGAAGAAGGAAAGCAAAGCACAGAGATAATAAAGTTCAGAACAAGTCCTGACACCAGTCTTACATAGGTGATCTGGTTGAATGTTTGAAAGTATACCCGTATTATGTGTATCATAAGGTTAATTGGGTGTTTTCAGCCATGCTTTTTGGGAATATGTGCTTTCTGTTCCTTAAAAAGATGTAGATAGCTTTGAACTACATAAAATTCTGGAGTACAAGATGTACGCTATAAAATCATGCATAGAAAGTGCGAGCTATAAAAACATGTGTACCTGTGGAGGTGCTGATCAATTTGTGCTATTTAGGAAGGGAAATTCCAAAACAGCCCGGCTGTGAGGAAATGCAAATAATAAAATTCAACTAGAGGTCCTTGAGGCTTCTTAAGCCCTAACCTTGTTATGAGGAATGGGGAAGTCAAACTGCCTAATGCAGATGTCTGTGAGTTACAAAAATAACCAGATGTCCTGATTAGCAGAAGCAAATGTTCTTCCCTTAATCCACGTGAAATTATATTCAAAGGCTCTCCGGATGTAATGTGTGTGTAAATAAGGCACCAACAAACATTGGAATAGAAAGGGCCATTGGCCAACTAGCTTGCAAGGCTTGAAAGCTTGAATATTAAAAACAAATTTGCCACTGCTGACTCTCTTAAATTCACAGAACAGAACTGTTAAGCAGGGCTGCTTCCTGGGAAACATGGAAAGCCTGTTCTCATTAGCCATATTCTCTCTCTCTCTATCTCTCTCTCTCTTTTTTGAAAAATGTGGATGAAGTGAAGCTAGCTTTTTAAATTCCCCTAAATGACTTGTTCCCAGCATCTGTATTTAGGGGGAGGGGGTGGTGGTGAGGTTTTTTCCGCTACAACTGGATTTTTGCTCTTAGAAATGCATCTGTTCATCAGATCTTTGCTATTTTTTTTTTATATTTGCTGGTTTTTGGTATTTTAATGTTAAACTGAATCTACTGTGCTGACTTCCCATCCCATTAAAGTACCCTTTATAGCCAACCAGTAATTACTAAGTTAAACAATGTCATAAGAAGCTTTTCTTTATGTTATGAAATTCTTTTATCAAGTCTTGTTGCTTTGAAAATGTATACTTTTCCAATTATTGATTTGAATGAAACATAAAGAAAATCATGAAGAATCCATTCTCCAGATGGAAAACCAAATTTTGTCCTAATTGTTGAAACATTTGTTTTCATCATCAGTGCTAGTGTGGAGGCAGGCCAAATTAGGACTTGTGTGAACATGTATGTATGTGTCTGGTCAGAGGTGTGGTGTTGTACTTCCCATTTTCATTGCTGTCAGAACTTCAGTTTTAAGAATTTAAGTTATAGAAAATTATAGTTAAGTTCTGTATAGTTAAGTAAGTTATAATTAAAGTATAGCAGCTCAGCTACTGCTTGGGTGTGAATTTCAAATTAGTAATGTTGCAGGTGAGGGTGAAGTCTTCATCACGGGGCATTTATAAATGTGTTGGAGGGAACAAAAGTGCCATGATTTTGTGCAAATAAAAGATAATAGGTATAATAAACACAAGGGACCATGTGCATGCCTGTCTGTAAAGCAGGTACTGAACTGGAAGGCCTTTTTAGTTTATTCCCTTTCTTTTTCCATTATCAGTCAGTGGAAGGCAGGCTGCAGATCCTCTGCCCTCTCCTTCCATCATTCTAATGCTCAGCCAAAACCCCTTTCAAAAGTACCATCTAACTTTAAACTTGTAAGAGCTGGGAAACTTTGTCTGTTTCATTCCAGGCTGAAGTTACCCCCTTGTGCCTTCCCATTGCAATTTATGGTGTTCTCTAAAAGGATGTAATCTCAGTGAATGTTCAGAGCAGCAAATGCCGAGGAGGAATGGAGTCTGATACTTATCTCTGCATTTTCATTGCTGTGGATCTCCCTGTGTGTTATAGCTGTCATTTTTGTTTTATCTACTGAACAGCAGAGAATTGCCTTCAAACTTGCAGCTTTCTACTTGTTCTTCTCAAAGAACATTACCAATCCTAAGGACTGGTTTTATATATTGTAGTGACCAGCCAAATAAATGTGAATTTGAATGTTTTGGGCCTCATGATAGGAGAAAAAGGAGAAGGTATCCTTGCATGTTTCTAGTGTATCTTAGACACTTATTTTTTTTTAAACAGTAATACTGCTTCAGGCTGACACTGGCTATGCCAGGATTCATCCTAGCACTGTTTGAAATGGCTGAGATATTTATAAACTGACAGACAGCATTTATAAAATGAGGATGCTGACAGTCCCTTAACGATAACAATGGGCTTGGACTCATCTATCACTTACAGAGGTTATTGGAAAGGGAACATAAGGCTTCTGTGTGCCTCTGGTCTTAGACTGGCACTTATTTCCACACATATCTCTCTTTTCAGTCCTCTCTGGCTGACATCAGCATTAGGCAATTACAGCTAATTTCTCCATACTTTTACCTGATGATGCTTTGTCCTGTTTTCTACAAGTCAACTAACTTTACAGCATCTTAGAGCAAGACCCTCTTTCTCCCAAATCCCCCCTCCTAAACAAGAGGAGCATCCTGACTTCTGTCAGGCTGCTGGCTTGAATTGGGAGGGAAGAACAGTGTACCCTGATTGACAGACTTAACCCAGGGCTGGGCAGGGGTTAAACAGGCCTTCTGCCTCCTTTTATTTTCATACAGCACCAGTCTGCAGACAGAATGCTGATGTACCTCTTTATTCAGTGGCTCCCTCTTGGCTGAGAGAGTCCCCTTCTGTCCTTGGTGAGGAGGACCAAGTGCAGCACAGGGACACTTCCAGGAACATGAAAAAGGATGTCAGTTATTTTCAATTTCTGATAAAATGCTGTGTTCATTCAATGCACTTAGGAGCTTGAGGGTCAGGTCATATCAACAGTTTGCACTGGAAAAGGAAAAATGCACTATTTCACTGGTGTGTGCTAAAGCATCTATTTTAATGTGGCAGCAGAAATACTGAGACAGCTATGTCTGGCATCCAGTTTGCCCTTGGAACATTTACTCTACTCTAACTGTTTGCACACTGTGTTCCCACTGTATTATTTGCTTAGAGACCTAAAATACCCAAGTAGATTTCCTACATGCAGTTGGATCTGCTGATACCACTAACATCACACCCTGCCCAGGCTTCTGTTCGAACTGATGTATACGCACGCAGTGGCTGGAGCGAGACTTGATTGGCTTGAGGGGGTCTATTTATCAGGGAACTCGATTAAAATACAGACTGCACATGACATCAAATTTGTAATCATTTTTCCACAGCAAGCAAGCAAGCATTTTCTGTATTGGATGCAGGTGTTTAAAGCAATAGTGTGTTTTAAGGGCCAGTGCAGCACAAATTCTGGCCTTTGGGATAAAGACAAGTGTTTTGCCTGCATAAACAATATATTATTTTTTTCCCCTCCCCGAGGTCCACACACACCTAGTTTCCCTCAAGCTCATCATCTCTGTCAGGTTAATCAATAGGCACCGTATGGCAGAGGGTCAGTAATCAGTGTCATCGTGCCTTTAAATCGTGTTGAAAATTTGCTTAAAGCCTGGGCCAATTAACATCGAGATGATGAATGGATGGGTAGATGGGAAGAGCCTGGCGCTCAGGGGCTTTGTGAGAAGGAGATGCTCAGCTGTTGAGCAGCAGACACCAGCGAATAAAATCAGCCATTCATGTGAGCTCAGTCCACCCACTCTTAATGATAATGTCAATCTAGCAAAATATATACACATTGGAGTTGTCATGAGTTCATAAATCAAAGGAGTTTGTCAAAGGCATTCAGATTAACGAGGCAGCAGCAATAACAAGTCAAATTTGCATAGAGAATTGCCCGAATCTCAGTAAATTATGATCCTGTTTTTCATTTGATTATTTGCTAATGTCTCAAGAGGGAGAATGATTATATTAGCATGCAAAATCTACTCCAGAAGTAGAAATCCGAGGTATAGCAGACCAGCACACGATGACAATTAATCAGTTTCTGCATACTAGCATAAACACGCAAGGCCCAGAAATGAACTCCTTTTTTATTATTATTTCTCCTTGCTACTGATCCAAATGGTTCAGCTTGACAGAGACTTTATATTGCTTTAACAGTGTTCTGAATTGTGCCTGCAGGCAAGACATAGTTATGCAGCTATAACCAACCTATCCATCTGCCAACCAGATTGGAATTCTCCTATCCAAGGCTTCCATTAACCCCCACTGACAGCTCCAAACAGGATTAAGAATTTGAAAGCATAAAAAATACTTGTGCTCTTCACATAGACACACGCTTCTCCCCCACCCCCACCTCCACACACTTGGAAAAAAGGCTGTGTCTGTACTCTTTTATAATTAGTGCAGGGCAGAACAGCATCAAAGAAAGCCTCTCCCAGTTGGCAGGGGTTTGATTTCCACCACGAGAGAGGCGGTACTAAAGGTAGCTCTGCCCAATTGGTAATCCCTGGGAGTGCATTTCTCCATGTATTATATCTCATTCCCAGCAGTGCTTTGCTGGGCTGTGTACACAAAATGCTGCATGTCATCTCCTGTCAAATGCTTCAGTCTGGGGATTTCATATGCATTGTAGCATGTTGTGTTTAGTGGTGGAGGAGGCTTCATGGGGAGAGTTAAATAGTAATAATTTCATAGTGGTCTTTAAGACAACCTGCCATGGAGTTATATTCTGTTAATTACAGGCTGAAGTTTTAAATGCAAATCAGATTTAAAAGGATCTCGTTACAGGCAGTAGCCATTTTAGGAAAAATGAGCTATGGAAGGCACAACCCCTTTGCAGGAGTCTCCTGTTAAAAATTTTCAGGGTTCCAAGAACTATGAGCTTGGGTTTCCTGACTTTTCTAATCAGTACTTCCCCTGTCATTGTTTGACCTTGGGCAAAAAAAAAAAAAAAAAAAATTACCTGTCTGTGGAAAGAGGAGGTGCTTTGGAGACTTCAGCATTTAATCTTGCCTGTATTTGTTCAAAAGAAGAGATGCTTGCATGCAAGCACAAACACTTTTAGCCAGCCCAGCTTTAGTCAAGAAGGCTTGCCTGTGGGAAGTAAAAATTTTCCCTGGGGGAAGGGAGTTTGTACGGCTTTTCAGCTTTCCATGTGCACTAATTTTCTTTGCTTCTTTCTCCCTAACAAATTCCATCGTTGCCCTACTATGTATGAAGTACAGTCGCTGCAGATCTTTAATATTCCCAGTGAGTACACCCAACTTACCGTCTGGATACCAAATGCTTCTTTCCAGGTCTGTGCCCGGGACGTGCATTTCAGTAGCCACGAGAGGGTGCTCAGAGCGGTTCCTCCCTTTGTCTGCCTCTCCTGTGGCCGAGAGCATCGCTGGAGTCCTGCTGAGACAAACCTTACTCTGACCTCGCACATGTTTATCCCTCCTCCCACCTTGTTCAGCAAGGAGAAATATATAGATGTACCGTTTCAGTCGATTACGTTATGCTCTTCCCTTGGCCACGGCTAAGTGTTGCCCTGTCAAGTGAAATTCACTTCCATGCAGCCACAGTTAGTCCTGAAATATGCGGGGTCCTGTACCTGCACCTGGATTGATAGGTTTCCTTTTCCTGAGAAATGAGCGGGAGTTATAAACATCTGTGCTTTTTCTTAAGTGTAATGCTTCCCAGCCATTCTGTCTTCACCAAGCGTAACTTACTTGCCGACAAAAGTGCACGAGCAGCGCTCCTCTTTAATAGTCTGCCTTCAGAGCTGCTGTGTTGGTGCTGTAGAATGGTGAGACGCCAAGCTGTGAACCACCATATGCACTTGGCAGTCTTTGTCTGGTCTTTGTTCAGCCAACCTCTTAGCCTTGCCACCTATAAAGATAATGAATGCAAAATGGTCCTCTGCTTGCTCTTAAAATTAGATGCTCAGCTTAAAAAAAAAGTAGATAACTTGATGCTTTGCAGTGACTAGAAATTTCAAAATAAGGGCTAGCAGTTCACCAGCACTTCCTGCTTTTTGATATTTGTATGAGGAAGGATCCTTAGTGCCTTTGAAATGCGAGAAGAATGCAAAATGTCACTGTTGAAGAGAGATTATTTGGAAAGGGAAATCATTCTGACACATACTGTAGGGAAGGGGGCAGGTGTTGAAAATGAGTCCAGAAGTACTAAACAACCCCTTTACCCTACAGCCACAACAAAATGCATCTTCTGGAAATCTGTAATAATTCACCTCAGATTCTTATAGTTTCACTCTTGACTTTTTTTTTTCCCAAAGCACAAAAATAAAATCCCTAACTTGAATGAAACATTACTAAACTAAATTTCATGAGCAGAAAAGAGCAACTTCAATGTCTGACCTTCCTTTTTGTGTATATGCGATTCTAGCTTGTATGTTTTTATGACCACAGTTCTTTCAAAGCAGGATTTAATGTAATAACTTGGTCCTGGCTATGACCTCATACAAAAACTTTTAAAAGCTGCCCTCTTACAGTGATTTATCAGGCTTGTTTAGGATTGATTTCTATTATAAAACCCTGGTTACAGCATCCCAAATGTCATGGTGCCTTTCAAGTTCTATATCTTGTTTAAAAAAAAAATTCAAAATCACTAGTTGGTCTGCAAGTCTTGATTTACTCCTGACCAGTTTATGACATCCCAAGTGGGGTTTTACTGTAGCGTTCATCTCCCTCCACCCCTTCTCTGCCATTTCTCAGCAAACAGCTCCTGTCCCTGCCCTGTCTCCTGGCTGTCCCTTTGCTCAGAGCAGCAATCCTGCACTGCCCTGCTGGTGCCAGATCCCACAGCACTGCAGTGGGCACACACTTTGCCCTGCTCTCTCTGCTCTGCTCTGCTCTGCTCTTCTCTCTCTGCTCTGCTCTCTCTCTGCTCTGCTCTGCTCTCTCTGCTCTGCTCTGCTCTGCTCTGCTCTTCCCTCTCTGCTCTGCTCTCTCTGCTCTGCTCTCTCTGCTCTCTCTGCTCTCTCTGCTCTGCTCTGCTCTCTCTGTTCTGCACTGCTCTCTCTGCTCTTCTCTGCTCTCCCTGCTCTCTCTGTTCTGTTCTGCTCTCTCTGCTCTGCTCTCTCCGCTCTTCTCTGCTCTCTCTGCTCTGCTCTCCTTGCTCTCTCTGCTCTGCTCTGCTCTCCCTGCTCTCTCTGTTCTGCTCTACTCTGCTCTGCTCTCTCTGCTCTCTCTGCTCTGCTCTCTCTGCTCTGCTCTCTCTGCTCTGCTCTCTCTGCTCTGGCTTCCCGCAGCCGCCGTGCCGCTGCTGGCCCTGTGCTGCCGCTGCTCGCAGGGCCCTGCTCCTCCTCTGCCAACAGATGCCACTTCTGTCTCCTGAGGTGTTGGGCTGGAAGCTGTCTCTGGGAGAAGCCAGGCAGAGCCATGCTCAGTGAAGGACAGGTTATTTGGGGGACAGGTACAGAATGCAAACTTCTGCTGTAATAGATGTAGTCCTGAGCTCGTCTGAAAGTAATGGGAAAACCACCTTTTTTCTGGCAGAGCTCTCCCTAGGCAGTTTTTCTGTATCTCTTTAAAACCTGTTTAGTTGCTCACTACTGAATGTGTGGGAATGTAGCCTAAGGCTATGAATACTGTGGTGATCAAACTGATTTTAGATGTGTGTGTGGGATTCCCCCAAAGCTGGCTGTCATTCCTTCCCGAGTGCCGAGTGCCGTAGCTGAACCTGTGTGAAGGAACACTGTCTTCCAGATAGCTGACTTTGGCAGTGAGGTCAGGATTCTCCCCACTGCATCCAGCAGTTTTTAACCAAACATTTGCAAGACACTATTCATGTCCTGATATGACTATAGTTTGTCTTTAAACCAAACAATATTTGGTTTTAATCATGACATTTGGAAGATGAAATTGTCCTGGTTGTATTTTTTTATTCATGCTGGAAAAGCCCTTGTATTTCTTGTCTACCTTATCTTGTCTTACTGATTTTTTTTTGGAGGTGGCAGCTTACATTTTGGAGAATCAGTCTTTCTCAAAATTGTACATGTATGTGGAGTCAGTGGTCAGGAGAGAAGTACAAAGCTGTATTAATGGGTAGTAGTATATGTATCATACACTACTTACACAATATTTGGAGGGTTTTTTGGGAAGGATTTCCTGACAACCTCTTTTGCAAGAATTTAGCTCCACTATAATTTCTCTATGATTTTAGGCAGCCAGGAAGACTCAGTGCAATTAATAATTATTAGGCAGATTAAAAACATAGGGACACGGAGAACAACAGTTGTACCCATTAAAAACCTCTTGTTTTCAACAGGTCCCACGTTTTAAATGGTTATTCTCGTGTGTTCAGGAGCACCAGTGTTGCCATACTGATACAACCACCATTTCAGCTTTTGGAAGTGGCTGTTATTGGTAGTTTCAGAGTAAATCCTTAAAGCACAGGCTTCTTCAATAGATACCTGCACAGTGGTGCATTGTTATGGTGAGGGGGAGAAATTCTTTCTCTGCCATAACAAGCTGTTTGGCATAAAAGTACAAGTTAGCCTCCAGTATGTATATATGTAAAATGCTACAGCCTGTGTAGGAAAAATACTCTGTTTCTTTTCTCCTCGCAGAGTAATATTAGGGATAAGAACTGAATTAAAGCTTACTTTCTTTCACAGAATTCCTCTGAGAGAGAAGACTGTAATAATGATGAGCCCCCTAGGAAGATCATTCCTGAGAAGAATTCACTTAGACAGGTATGTGATCAGTCTCTTTAAAAATGCGATAAAACTTTCTAGCTATTTGAATCCTTAAATGCTTCTGGAAGCTGAATTCTGGCTTGTGCTCATGGAAATCTTTTCTTCTTTGTAGTCTGAGCAACTCACATTGCACCCAGGAAAATCAGACACAGAGATTTAGTTTTCTGGGGAGTTTGATGACACTGAAGAAATGTGTCCTTCAGTATAGTTCAGTCAACTGTGATTGTAGTTTTACCTTTCTCCAGTTAGTGTTCATCAAAACCTCTTCAACCTTTTCTTCTGTAATTGTTCCTGTCTTGTTTGTAGTACATTTTGCCTTACCTCTGATCAAGACTCAAAATGTTCTACAACAATTAAACTTTTTATTGCCCTTGAAGGTGAATTTTCTTGGAGATGGTATCCAGGTTAATAACCTGAAAAATGACCTCTCTTGTTTCTTTTACATTCATATAAATTACTAATGGATAAAAAGAGAAAGGATGGTCTAATAAAACAATATTTCTTTGTCCTTTATATATAGTAAAGCAAATTTCTTACCAATTCAAAATAATTTCTTTTTTTTTTTTAATCCCTGTGGCCAACAAAGGGAGTCTGGCATGCTTTCTGGGAAATTTAAGTTGAGTTTAGTGATTTCTGATCCATTTTCACCTTGGTCTTTCTCCCCACTGCAACCTTCAGGCAGCAGAAGCAAAATTATGTCCATGCCTTAGCTGCCTGAGGTTGCTGCCTGGTGTATCAGAGTGAAACCATTGGTGAATGTGACTTAAGTGAATACCCCAGGCCACATATTGCAACAGCTGAAGAATTGTTACATTTCCTTCTGCATCTCAGCCACAGGAGCAGTGGTCTCAGGCAGAGAAATATGGTGGCACAATCTGCCCCACATCAGCTATGTCCAGGTGGAGGTGTGGGTCAGAACCATAGTAAAGGAAGAAGTATCTTCTTCCTACAGTGCACTTGTGCTCAGAGTTGTTAGCTTTGCATGATTGGTTTGGTTTGATTTTGTTTTTGTTTTGTTTTAATAATGCATTGTTTTAGGAGTGTTTGATTTTGTGGGAAGAAGTGCCATGTGAAGGGACTACATATGGCTAAGACAGGTCCATCTAACAGATGTAGTCCATATAAGTCTTTGGACATGGGGCAATATGCTGGCATAATGGCTGAGGTCCCATTTATAGCTGAGAAATATTACCTTGCAGAATTGATTAAATATGTGAGATGAAACTTAAATTGTTTCTGGCATTCAACAACAAACAAGGGCTGGAGGTAGAGGCAAACCTACAAAGTCCCTACTGTTAATCCCCAGGATAGGAAACATGGTCCCCAGCCTGCCAGAAAATCAGGGAGTTCTTATCTTAGAGTTATATTATCCATAGCAAGCCTTCAGGTTCCACAAGAAGAGGTATATGACTCTTCTCCAAAAGAAGATTCATAGTAAGAGATGTGAATTAAAAAGCACAATGAGTGACTTATTCTGTGTGTCTTCTTATCACACCGAGTCCTTCCTCATGATTATTGATTGAGGAAATAGATTTTTACAAACTGTATTGTACAGATGAGGAAGGTGCAATTTCTTGAATTGGGTTTCCATTTTGTTGTATTTCAATCTGCAGAAGTATTCTTAGTGTCATAGGAAAGCTGTCTTTTCCCTCAGGCCCACAATTCATCATAATCAAGTAGATAACAGGAATACAACTAAATCACCACCTGTAGTGTCCCAAGATTTCATACTGGAATGAATTTGATGGACACTCTACATTGAAGATGGTTAGCTGTGTTGCACAATATTGATATATCAGTCTCCATCTTTGTGTCCAATCCTTACAGTAACAGATGCAGGACAAAATCCTTGGGTCTTTTATTGCTGTCTGGGGCCTTTGTGTTGAGAATAGTCTTTGTAAATAAATTCAGGATGTAGTCCTAGTCTTAAAGCAAGTACCCTCATATAGATCATACAGGGTGGTTGTCCATGATTTTTTGCCTGTTATGGAAGGAATTCTGGTTCTTTATATAGAAGTAAACAAAAATCTGAGCATTTTGAAAGCTCAGATTGCTCCTCTTCTCTATTAGCAATGGACAGGAGAAGTGAGGAGTTTTCTGGCTCTCATTCCAGAAGTCGGACACATATTTAGCCATGTGCCTAAATAGTCACAATCAATGATTAATGCTTACTGAAAAGATCTGGATCTCCTATAGGAAGGGATGCAGAGTGGCTGCTATGTCTTACATCTATCCATACTTTGCAGAACCAAAAAATGTGTCCTGAAAATGCTGTCAAAGCAGTAACACACAAAAAATATCTTCCATTTTAGTGGAAAGATGCTAACTTAGTAAATATTGTATGAACAGTTTTGTATTTTCTGTTCCTTCCATAAGACTCCCTTAATATTTCATTATTGGGGAACACGGACCTACATCCACAGAGAAATCAATTGTATGTGGGTAGAACAGAAATCTGTTTATTTAAATGCTGTTTCCAGTGAACGTATCCTCATATTTAGTACTTTTTGATTAGTCTTAGAAAATTAATGAGATGCATCAGACCACTTCAGGGTAAGTACTATGTTTTGACATGTTCAGCTGCTAACAAGTTTAAGTAAAGGTGCATTTCCTTTTCTTGCCTTGTTTGCAGTCTTGCTATGCAGCCTTAGCCATGATGTTTTCTCCCTGGGTTTGTGGATCAGACATACCAGAAGGTGGAGGTGTTAAGGAGGTGTGATGCTTACTTACACGTCTGAAGTTGTGTGCAGGGGCTGAAGACACCCATTGCTCAGGGCTGTGCAGCTCTTAGTAAGAGAAATATCATTTTGCTGTTGATTAAAATGGTTTATGGAGAAGGCTGTCTTCAGAACTCTCAACAAGTGGGGCTGTATCCTTGAATTGCTGGAAGTGGAAGGCACGGCTGCTGTTGGGTGCACGTCAGGGCAGCAAGGCAGGAGAGACATGGAGATTAGCACTGGGAAACAGAAAAAGGCAATGAACTTGACACTGGTAGCTGGAACAGTGAAAAGATCTAAGCTATGACAGACTTTGGAATATGGATGCAGACGTTCCGTTTTTGTTGAGTGCTTGATCTGACAAAATTAAATTCTGAAGGGATAAACTGAAAATCATAGTATGAAAACAGACCAGAAAAAAACAATGACAAGTGGCAAAAGTTTTTGGCAACTTTATTTAAGCTAACAAACGAATTTTCACACTGCAAAGTTATAAATTAATTTTAATAGGCTGATCCAGATGGTCCATTTGGAAAATGGATAGCTTGATCTGTTGAAAATTAAACTAAATTTATCTCTCTCATACTTCAAACTGAAGTAAGCGTGAGAAGAGTGCCCATTAAGTCCAGCTCATACAGATGGACCGGCAGGTCACACATGGGACTAATCTGATTCATTTTAAAAATAAATGCATGAGTTATTGAATCAGGTTCCTGTTTCAAGCCCTGCATGTGAGCGTGTGTGTGTGCTGCCCTTTCAAAGGGACTCACAAATGCTTCAGTGCATTTTTAACCTGTGTGTTTCCATTTTAATTCAACTTCCTTGCCAAAAAACATAATTAGTTTTCAGTGCCTATCATTTAGTGTTAGACCCAAACACTAGATTGATTAGGTCAGCCATTTGTTATTTTAAGGGCTATGTCTCCATCCTTCATTTATGAAGAACATGAGCTCAATAGTCTTGGGGAGAGAGCTGGCCTTTAGAAACTGGGAAGGGGAAACTCTCTGGGGGCCCCTCCAGCCTTTTAGCTTCTGGGTGTTTTTAACAGAGCCATGAATGCAGATTTGTAAATTTATTGCAGTGCCATCTGTTTTTTTTGCAGGAACCGTATTATTGTTGGCTCGTATCTGTCTATTGTGGTGGTCACTCCCCGGGAGCTTGCCCTCATAGTCCTAAGGAAAGTGATGAATAGTGGGGGTCAACATGAATAGGTCACAGGGCAGCTGTCCAGGGCTGCCCTGAACTTGATTACCCCACTGGTTTTTAAAGAAGATGGGCACAATGCTGGTTGTTTAAAAACCTCCCTCCCTTCTCTTCAGTGCAGCAATAATGAAGTGCCTTTTGCTGCTGTGGTTCATCTGTGGGCGAAGGTGCCTTGTGGGGAAAAGCTGGCAACAGCAAGGCTGCCACAGTGTACCTCCTGCAAACCTCACATTGGACTCTGCTGTCTTTCTGCAAGCTTCCAGATGGAAGTCCGGGGGAAAAAAATCCATGTCTGTTACCCCATTCAGACAAGCCCCTTAGCATTTTCAAGAATTCTCCCTCTTACAGTTTTGGCACAGAATATTACCTCAATTCACTCTAACAGATTTGAGATAATTTTCTAAAATTACATGTAGCACCTAAAACGTGCTCTGGGCGCTATTTCAGAGTTAAAATAGGCAGAGTTAAAATAGGCTTTAAACTTAAGAGTTTAAAGCCAATACTTAAGAAAACCTTGAGAAGCAGAAAGTGGCGGAAGAAGGTAGAGGAAAATGAAAACAAGCAATTGTTTAGTGGTTTGCTTTCAGCTGGCAGCCTCATCCCACTGCTTAGGGCTCCTTCCCAAGTGTATTTCTCCTCTGCAAAAGTGTTTCTGTCATGCAAAATTGAAGCCCTTTTTTTGACTGATGAAGAATGTTCCATGGTGTGGAAGAAGAGAGGGTCCTTCAGCTATTTCCATCTCTTCAGGGAAGATGCTGCACTTCAGATTTGCCTTCTGGGGCAGAGCAGTCCTAGTCTATGAAGTTATCCTGGTTACTTCATCTTTTACACGCTTGATAATAAGGAGTTGCTGATTGAAAAGCCCCCTGAAATTGCTAGAGGTACACCCTTAGCCTTACTTGCAAGATTATTTGTCCTTTTCAAGTTATTTTTCTCATTATTCTCAAACAGCAACAACAACAAAAATAATTTCCATTCCTTTGTGACACTTATGGTGTGTTAAAAAGCTATCCAAAGCGGGATGTGCTGGAGTCTAAGTTACAATGGGAATGCTGCCTTGTGGCGGAAAGGCCACTGGGCTCTTTCAGCATTAGTGCTAATAGGAATCTGTCACCCCGCATTGCTGCATTCCTCTGTAATTGAGTAAATTGCAAGTGTTGTCTGCTCCCCCCTGCCCTTTGTGTCCATGTCCACTTACCATCCCGAAGAGCGTGGGCAGTGATAAATAAAGCACTGAACAGGGCTCCCAGCTCTTTGAAAGCAGCATGTTGCCAGCCCCCTAGTTATATTTCTTTAAGTGTTTATGTTTTTCTGTATTCTTTCTCTTGTGTGGCTGGAACCCTGGGGATCCAAAGCCATGAGAGAGGCCAAGAAGCTAACAAAAGTAGCTGTCCCCTTGTTAGCTTGTTCCTTTCTTCTTTAAAAAACAAGATGAAAACCATCTGGCTCAGGGCATTACATTTTCCTCCCCCATGCACCTCTATAGATGAAGAGTTTCACCTGCAGTGAGGGTTTACATTGATTAGGGAGGGAGCAGTAATTCAAGCCTCCATCCACTTCAGTGGTACTTTGCAGTCTTTAAAGGTGCTGACCCATTGAGTTAAACTGTCAAGGGAGGATAAAAAAGGATCTTCATCCCAGGAGGTAACAGCTGCCAGGTTTTCAACACCTTGCACGCTGCTGGAAAAATGTCACAAATTGTCAATGGAAAGAAAAATCACTTGGCTGCCATCTTCCCTTAATGATATGCCTTATAAAATGAAAGATTTAAGGGTTTAAAAATCAGCAAGTAGCTGTTAGGGAAAAAAATATCCTGGGGGGTTTTGAACAATGGGCCCAACAAGATGTATCCTGAAAGACTGCAAAATAATGTGTCCAAGTTACAATAACCGGGTCTGATTGGGATGACCATGGTTGTGTCTGCACAGTGGGACAAGAGGGAAGTAAAAGCAGCAGCTTAGAAGTCTAACATTACCATGCCTGTATTTAAAAAAAAAAAAAGTAGGAAAAGTAGTCTGATTCATAAGCCAGTGAACTGCGAGAAGACATACTGTATTCCTGCTCTTCTGAGGACAATTTGTTTTCAAGCAGCTACCAGATGGCTAAATACCACGACATTTTCTTTTTCCTTCCTTTCTTTAACAAGAGATCTAGTTTGCCTTGGTCTTTGTTTTTGTTTGTTTTAATGCTTTTACGTAGCTGAACAACCCCGTGGTGTTGGGCATTGTGGCATACTCCTTTTTGTGTTTCTCCCCCTTGTGCATTGATGGATGAGTTTAAAAAAATCTCCAGCTTTAATGTAATTTCAGGTAACAACCATATTGGACTAAGGTTTTTTGTTCGCATTGTCTTGAGTTTTTTTTGTTTTAGGGGCCTTTTTTTTCATGTTTGTTTTAGTAAGTCATTTTAATTGTACTGGGTAATTAGAAGGTACACACAGCCAGGGGAGCTTTGTTATGGTAATTGCTCAAGGAAACCCACTCCCCAACTACCACTGCTGTGTGTTAAGACACGTCTTCCCTCTAGTGGCAATATTAAGGACTCTGGCTTTCACAGCCAGCAAGGTGTAATTGCAATATGACAAACTGTGCTTTAGGGAAAATCCTGTAAATGATCTAGTTTTTTTGTTTGGCTAGTCTTTATTTTGTCATATGACTTTCTGTGGAGATGATCTTTCCCAAGGCTGGGCTAAGGATAACAAAAATTTCATCTTAAGAAAATAGTCGAGGCGGATCCTGGGTAATGTCTTACAGCTTGACTTAATTCCAGTCTTCTTCTTAATTACCTGTTTATAAAAACGTTTTTAAATTTGTTAAGATTACTTAATTCTTTCAGAAGAAGCACCTCATTTGAAATAAATAAATAAATTGCATTTATTTTAAATAGTCCATGTGAAAGACCTTTAAAGGCTAATTAATGCAAGTCTCCTAAGACTCTAAGTAAGCTGAAAGCGATCTTTCCAAATCTGCTGGAGTGATTTGTTTATATAACTTCCCACTTCTGCTGTATTCTTCTGAGTCTAATAACTTTTTTTTTCTAACCGTTTGGCAATTTGCGCTTAGCTACAAAAGCCCTTGTTCAAAAAGAACAGTTTAATAATCTTTTCCCTGAAAATGACTTGAAGGGAGGGTATGGGTTTTGTCTTTTTGCTGTGTTTTTATTAGTGTTATCTTTCTCTGATAAATCATGTAATTACTAACTATTGGGGGGGGCAATCTTATTGAACTCCTGGGTTGCAGCTTCTATTAAGAAGTGGAGCTTTGTTCAGGGACTGGGGATTCATGGAATGAATGGCCAAAGAAATGGATTTCAGTTGGCAGGAAAGCTGCACACACATGGAGTTCTGCCTGAGGTTCGAGGCTTCGGGCTGGTGCTCAGTGTTCATCCAGAGCTGCACAGACAAGAGTAGAAATGTTTACGTGTTTGTGTCGAAGAGCAGGATCATACTTTCTTTAAAAAGAAAAATGTAACCAAAGACACTTACGGAATGAGATCAGATACAGCTCTATCTTTAGTGAACCATAGTCTAGTGCCTCTGTGGCATTTTAAACCTTTGGCTGAGAGTGAATACAGCTTTGTGGTTCCCCTGCTTCTGACATGATTTGGTGCTCCCATATATTTGTAGGTTTCTTTTTTTCTTTCATTAGAGCTTGTTTGGCTATAGGGCTGCTTAACACTCTTCTCAAAAGGCTTTTGCAAGGTTAAAGGAATGCAGCTTGGTAACAAGTTTGTGTCATTTTAAATATATACCTCCCAGTAAATAAGGAGGAGTCTTGCAATCAATCCCTTTTAGTGTGTTATATGTTTCACCTGACAACTAAACCCTCTATTGATTAACCATTACTTTGTTAGATAATCTTGTGTCATTGAAGCCACTGTAAAAATTAAACTCTTTAAAATGTTTTACCCTAGCAGCAGTGC
The DNA here is from genome assembly GCF_903797595.1 of Erithacus rubecula. Lineage (NCBI taxonomy): Eukaryota > Metazoa > Chordata > Aves > Passeriformes > Muscicapidae > Erithacus > Erithacus rubecula. The sequence goes on along the minus strand of NC_136660.1, from coordinate 22,245,402 downwards.
GAAAATTGAAAACTTGTTCAAAATTACAGCCAGCTTCCACAAAGAGGGTAGTTTTCAACAAACTGGTTTATGCTTGCATGCTTTATATGCAATATAAAAACATATTAAAGCACTCCAACGCAAAGCTATCTGCCTGTAGCATTGAACCAGGCTACCACTTCAAAATACTTTCCCTTGATGAAGAAACCTCTTATTTTGATGAAAGGTGAGGAGAAACTTCAACAGTTTTGGTGCAGATTAGATGAGATATGTAAAAGGGTCAAGCTTTAAAGGCAAACTTGAGAAATATCCTTTTCTAAGGCTTCGTTTTGGCTTTGATTTTCCTGCTTTTCTTTCAGGTAAGTCAATGTTCCCATGGGCATTGGAACAAATGAAAGGAGGTACTTTTACATTGCAGTGTAGCATTTGACACCATCAAATGTTTCACCTAATATGAGAGGCTCTGCATTATTACTTGATGATATGACTTTAATTCTGCTTTCAGAATTCACTAGTCTATTCACTGGACCTATTCACAGTAACTATTAGTGTATGAACAATATCAGATAAAACCAAATCTTCATGTCCAGCAGCCATTTTGTGTCTCAGTAACTGCTGCCTGCAAAAAAGCATTTGGAGACCAATAGTACTGCCTTGACAATATATTTTCCAAGCTTCAAATGACCTGGCCTCATGAGCCAGATGCAGCTTCTTGGTAACATTGGCAGTACTTTTCAGTTGAGACCCATCAAGTGGAGTGACATTACCTCTTTTTCCCCTGGACTTTTAAGGGAGAACTAGGTTTTCTGTGTTTTGCTTTCAGCTCTTTAAAACATTATAGAACACGCGTGTGAATCTTCTTTGCCTCTTTATTCATCCTGCAAGGCATTCTTCTGTGAGAATGTGAAAATAAGAACTTTGCAACTTTGCAAAGACAGTAATGTATGTCAAACTGAAGAGTACTTTATGTTTTATTATCAAATATGCATCCTGGTGTGTTGCATCCACAATATACATTCTTTTTAATTTTCTCTTTTCCCCTTCTACTGAGAAACAAAGAGCTGCTGAAGGACTAAATGGTCGTCTGGTAATTTGGCACATACATAAATCCTTATAGCAATAAAATTACTGTGTAAAAGTTGGCTCTTACAGTAAAAGCATGTTCTTGTCTCCTTCTGTGGTTGGAAAGGTTGGGAAGGAGGAGTTCCTTGGCATGTTGTCAAAGGACAGAGAGATATATTGATAGCATGAGGATGCCCAGGTCAGTCAGACCCAGAGTCAGCTCATCTGCTGCCAACTCCAGACTGTCCGTGGAAGGTGCTGCTGGATGAGAGCAAAGCAGTCTGGCCTCTCTTGGTACTGCATTTCCCTCCTGTTCCTGCAGCATCTACTGCTGTTGCACTAGGCATGAATGGAGGATATCTGTGCTGAGTATCTCTGGAACTCCTGTCCATGAGTTTGTTTAGTCCCTTTTTCCACTTCTGACAACGTTCTCTGCACAAAGCACCAGAAGTTCACTGCCAGCTGTGTGGAAAAGTATTTCATGTTATTTCATGTTATCATGTAGGCTATACTAGTTCCATCAAGTGTCAGAAGTGCTGGTATTGTGGTGTTTGATGAATAAATTATGCTGGAAGTTCAGTTAGTGCTGTTCTCACTGAAGTCTGATTTGTGGGTTATTAATTAAGCAATACACTGGAATAATTATTTGTATTTGCATTCTGACATACATGTAACTTTTGAATAGAGCATAGTGAGCTTCTTTCATTCTCAGAAAATGCTGACATCTTTAGGTTTAGCATTTAGTATTTCATATTTTGTGTTTGGATTGTCTACTCTTTCCAATTTGAGAATGTGGAGAAAGCCTGTTGTAAGCCCAGCTTTTAAAAAGCTGGCCTGCAGCCAGGGTTTGTGCATACCTGTCTTGGAAGGAAAAAGACTGACATGATTTGAGTTCATGGTTCGGTTCACAGAGCCACAGACTTCCTTGTTGCTTTCAGTAAATGTTTTTGTGGCTGAGCTTTTGATCTGCAAAGTGGAGTTAGCAGTAGTTTTCCTCAAGTCAGGGCTCCTTAGAAAATTCAGTATTAGTATGAAGCAGACAAGTTGTGCAGAAATACTGCATATGGAATTTTAGAAATGAAATTGCAAGTGAAAAAAATCACAGATTTACAATAAATGGGTTAAATTACACAAATGTATAAACTGAACAAAGAATCTTACAAACTCTTCATGTTTAATCACCTTCAAAATCTGGTTGAGTTTAACTAATACTATGACTGTAAAATGAAGTTTGCATGGTATTGTCTGAATGTCAGTGCAAAGCAGATGACACCAACTTTTTGCCTATCAGTTGGATGCTGTATCGAAGCCCCAATTTGTAGTAGTTTATACCATTCAGATCTTTCTTCTGAGGAGAAGGTTTTATGTGTACCAGTGCGATGGTTTTATGATGTTGGCAAGTATTTGCAAGAAGCAATCAGACTTCTGTTTGCTTGGCCTAATCCAGTTTGAATCTGAGCCTCTCCTGCTGAAAGATGCACTTTGTTCATCTGCACAGCACCTTGAAAGAATTCATGTGTTTGAATTTTTCAGTTTCTCCTTCTGGGCCTAGAGTCAGAAATTGCTTTCTGGCTGCTAGTCAAAGCAGATATCAATGTTGTGACATGTAAGGAGAACTGCTGGAGCCAGAATATTCTGCATTCCTGTCTGTCACTGGTTGTGTTATGGTTAGAGAGCTCACTGAGAAATAAAACATGAACTGCCAAAGCAATGAAGATATGGCTTCTGTGATCTCATTTCTGTTTTGTGGTGGACTTGAAAGGGGCTCTGTAAATAGGTAAGGTGGAAAGAACTGTGATTTCCTTAATTTCTCCCATAGTGAATTGTACTATGCTGACCCAGTACAGGAATCACTATACTGATTTCCCATGGTGTGCAGTAAGGAATGTTTCATGAGGGTCATAAGGACTTAGGTGAATGTTATAAACTGATTGGGAACACTGGCTTTGTGGACATATCTCCTATCACTCAGCATAAACCCCTTTTAATCTCTGAATTCCTGCTCTGACATCCTTTGCCATGTGCTCCTCTGCCAGTTTTTGTGTTGCTGCTGACAGTGTTTTGCACAGTCAGGCCTCTGGCAGAGAGGCAAGACAGGTAATTTTGCTGTGGTGATGGAGCTTTGGGGCAGAGGGGGAAGTTTAGGAGCCCTTAACATGCCAGTGTTCTCCACGGATTTTGTAACCTGTGGGAGGTACAGGGTTGAAGTAATTTCAAATCAAGCAAATGGAAATCGTAGCAAGCCCTGAAAAAAGCATCTCCAGAGATTTCCAGTGAGTATTACAGAGAGAAAACTGACAGTAAGGCAGTCTTAAAAGTATCATGAATGTTAGTGTGCTTTACTTAGGGCTCTTGAAAATGTCTTTGTAACGAGTTAAATTTCATTTTCTTTCAGCATCTTTTTTTTCACGCAACTATTTGAGGTGGCAACATCTCTGTGGTCCACCTTCTGCTCTTGAAACAAACCAAGCTGGTGCTTGCTTTTGAGCTGCCACTTTTGCATGGCAGCATTTTTCTGTAAATGGTGGCAGGTGTATAAATCCCATACTGAAGCTCTTAGATGCAAAGGTGCAGAGGGTGAGGAGAGCCTCCATGTGGAAGCTCCTGAGTTCTTCAGGAACTTCATATTAATTCTTCATATTAGTTTAAACAGCTAAATCGACCAAATTATAATTTTAAGCCCACTTTGTAAGTATTGTTCATACACTTCCCTCAAAAGGGAAGGAGACTGTGATGTGTTCTGCAAAGACTGAAATCTGCAGCCCCAACTGGGGATCATTTGGGCAGGACAGTATTAAAGAAAAAAGACATTCTCCTTTAAAAAATTTAAAAAGCTTTACATTACTGAGAACATTAAATACAACAATGAAATGTGGTCTGCATTTGCTCCCTTCTGATTATAACCTTTGTTGTGTCTCATGTGTTTTGCATTTTATATTTTGATAAAGTTGGATGTTTATTCACATTTGACATGCTCTCTGATAACTAGTGTGTAGGAATCACTTTGCTTTAATTGTTCCATTATGCAGCATTTTGTGAAAGAACAAAAACTGAAATGAGATTTTTTTTCCATTTTCAAAGGAACAGAGAAGAAAACTCTTTTTCTTTGTATTTTTATATTGTAAAATTGTACATAGCTTCTCAGAGGACATGCATGCCCTAAACATAGACTTTTACTGCAGACTACTTTATTTTGGTTTGAAACATTTACATCTTAGAAAAAGGAAATGTACTAGAGTAGTACAGTTAGTGTAGATTTCTGTGCCAAAAATGTGATGCCTGAAAGAAAATTGTATTCTTCTATTCATAATCATTTTAATCTTTCTGCAGACCTACAACAGCTGTGCCAGACTGTGCTTAAACCAGGAAACAGTATGTCTAGGAAGCACTGCTATGAAGACTGAAAATTGTGTGGCCAAAGTAAGTAAGAGAACGGCTTTGGTTTTGAGGGATTTTTAGCAAATTGCTCATTATTAGTCAATGAAAAGTTCTCATTGAATATTAAAGTTAGGAAAAATTATTTAAACAAAGAGCTAGTATTTTGGGTAGGCTTTCCTATCCTTCAATGTAAAGATTTTAGACTTGCTGTTTTTCTCTGCTGGAAATAATTGCTTGAGTCCTGAGCTATGTAGGATTGAAGGGTTCATTCTGCTATACAAGTAATAGGCTTTTCCAGTGGGATGACCTGTGCTGGCCATGTAATTAGCTGTGGCAACTTCAAATGATAAATGTCCAAATACATATGAGAAATACTGCATGAGAGCTTTTTCTATCATGGTTCCCTTTCTTAGCTACCAGAAGGGAGGTGCAAAAAGACTTTTCAATTAAAATCCAGTGAACACTGTACTTAAAGGAAAGGGACAAGGGAGATATTACAGTCAGAATACTAAGAAAATGAATTTATTATTCTGTCATGGAAAAGTAATTTCTTGACAACTGAAGTAGATGTGATTGGAAGAGATGAGGGGCCATTAGCCACCCTCTTTTCTTAGAATTCAGCATAAGTAGAGTAAAACAATGTCCAGCATGGTTTGTTTGTGAATGGAGGACATTTGAACCATGATGATGTGTGGAAAGGCTGCGTGAAGGATGCGTTTAGCCTTGTGTAAGCTTTGTATTTCCACTGAAAGGAAGTTTAGAATGGGCATGCAGGACAGATCAGTGCATGCAGCCATCTGTTACTGAAACCAGCTGGCATTTTGTTGCTCCTCTGTTGCCACAAACCCGACCACTCAAAAGCCTGTTTTCTCTTTCAGTTATTATTCCTTGATCTTCTTGAAGTCCATTTCTTTCATACTTTGATTGGTTGTTAAAGGTACCTTGTCCCTTCAGGGGCCACTTTTGTATTGACCTTTAAGATAATTTCCCAGCTAAATCTTTGCTAGGGTTTTGCTGGTGAAATTTGGATGTCCCTTTACTTTTGACTCTTGACAGCAAATTGGCTGCTGTAGAAGTTTGTAATGGTGCTTGCAGATGGCTTAGCACTCATAAACTGTGCTTGACATGCCAGTTGCCTTCCACTGGAGAAGTACTTCTGAGAGAAGCTACCAGTTCTGGTACAAAGTCCTGGTACAAAGTTTAATATCAACACTTCCATTCTTCACATGCCTGGTCTTTCACACTGCTTCCCAGGGTGCTTTATGATACAGACTAGTTGAAACACTTTAGGCAGAGCAGCTCTGGCTCAGTTGTCTCATCATAGAGCATTGTTCTGATGCCATAAAACAGCTCACAGCAAGCTCATGGGAGTAAACCATTCAACCTCATCTGCTCTACAGTGTCCTGTTTGACCTGATTGCCTCACTGGGGAGCAAGGGTGCCCAAGAAGTACAGCTAATTTAAGGGGTGCCTCTTTTAAATAAAATCACATACTTTAACAACTTCATGTCCTACATAATAGCTCTCCAAAAGTTATGTTTTCAGCAGGTTTGTGGTAAGAGGTGTGGGTAAGGCTCAAGGCAGGCACAGCAAGACTTGTTTCATGCTACTGAGGATGAATTTGAGACATCATCCTAGAGAGAAAAAAGTGTGTGTTTTTTATTGTGTCTCTATATGCTGTAGGGCAATATATATGTATAGATACTCTTGGATAGTCTGCCATCATATATATATATGGGAAACTATATATAAACACACACACACACACACACACATATATATATATATATATTTAATCTTTCTCTAAAAAAAACCATAAGGACTTTTCTGGGGATATAATTCCTCTAGTACAAGCTTGCCTGGCTGTTGTACTCCTTTCCTTTGCCTTCCTATCTACAAACCAAATGAAGTAGGTTCTAAGAAAGCCTGTCTTTCAAATTCCAGAAGTGTCAAAGCATTTATAAATCCAGCTATCTAAATGCAGATGGTTCAGTGATGGCATAGGCAAATGGCACAAGTGTTAAATGTTCCCTAGGTGAAGAGCTTAAATGGGATTTTGGGAGTCCAGAGGCCTTCTCCTACGTGTTTTATCCTTCATGATTGATATGTTTTATAGCCTTGGACTTTAAAATGTTTTGTCAGAAAGGTGAATGTTGGAAGGTGCTGCAGTTTGCATTGTCAGCAGCACTTTTCTGAACATATTGTAGGGGGTTCTATTTTTTTTTAACTTGCTGTGAAACAGAAAGGGTTACTTTGGAAATCATTATTTACTTTTCCTGCTTCTGCAGTGCAGTGTTAACCCTGACTGGGAGCCACTGTCTGCATTATCACCTGCTTGTCAGATGTTCCAGTCAGTCTGCAAGAGACAATAGTTTTTCTGAAAACTAGATTTCTGATTCTGCACCTACTTACAGAAAAGATAATTGTGCTCTGTTAGAACTGTATTAATGGTATTTACTGACTGTGTGCTTGACATTTCTATAAGTTTGTTCAAAGAATGAAATTCAGTTACCCTTGAGGCCACACATATCAGTATTGAGGTATCTTCTCTCAGATTGGAGCACTATCCATTTGTTAAACTCTTATGTGAATGGGTGATTCTGTACAGGACATCCAGTGTAAACTACCAAGCTAACAACTGGCATTCTTCCTAAAATAGAGGGGGGGAAAAACAGATATATGTAATCAGGTGTGGAAAGCAGCATAGGGCCACAGTATTTTGATCACTCAAGGAAGTTTGTGTTTGTTAATAACCCTTGTCTGTCAGGTTTTGTGTACAGTGTCATGCTGCCACTGCAGCCAGATGCTCATGCCTTTTGCAAACCTATGAATTAACTAGTTTTAGTCAGACATTTAAAAACAAAGCTAAAATATAATATTCTGATGAATCTTTGTGTCTTGTTCTTAGCTCTACTTTTCTAGTATTTCCTCTGAAACTTCATTGATAGGACTTGGACATGTTTGGGTGAAAGCAAATAAGTAACATTAGAAATTGTTTCAAGTGTGTGCATGTTTTGACTGAAGAGCTGGTATCTTAATAAAAAATTTTACATTGTGATGGACAGATTTCACATATGTGATCTGTAACGTCATTTCCCTCCCATGTGCCAGAGTTTTTCTGTTCTTTTTTGCCATCTTTTTGCCCATTGCCTTTGAGTGATCAACAAGTCTGATGTATATTCAAGCTAGTGTCTTTTAAAAGGAAATGCAAACTCTGTGTCTTACGTGTGTATGTAACACACACAGGCACACATATTTAAAAACTCCTTCTTTTCGTTTCTTTAGAAAACAGAAAAATCTCTGCAAGAGGGCTTTTTTTATTGATACTACTGATGTGCAACCACAAGTGGACATCTTCCTCAGGAACTGGAGCTAGGTGCTTAAATAAGGTAGAAATGTAGCATGGACCTGGGCTCCAAGGACAGGGTGTTTGATTTTAATGAGGCTTATTGAAATCTGGCCAAATGAGCATCTGTTCCTATTGTTTGTTCCATATTTTGTAAGCCAGTATCTTCAGGCAGATAATGGTGTTGGTGTGTGCTTCATCCTCAATTAGAGAGGGACATAGTTAAAAGTCCCCTGGCATCTGGTATGCCACTATAATTTTTTTATGCTCCTGGGTGTGCAAACAAGTTTCTCTTCTGCTCTGTACCCAGGAAATCTGTGGTGACCTTCACACTTTATGTTTGATGTGTGGTGAGGGATGCTCTGGTATGTCTCTAGTCTCTTTGGCTGAATCTTTGGATGGATTATTCACAGTCCTGTTTTATACAGAGGTCTTACCTTTTCAGCCTTTGATTATGTGGTGTGTTAGGTCTGAGTTTTGCTGTTTGCTTCGAGTTTGTTAGATTTTGCATTTTCCTGGATTCTGGAAATAAGCTTTTGATTCCAAGTGCTCTTTTCTTTCCCAGCAAGAGATTGGTGTATAGCTGAGCTCAAGAGTTTTGCAGTCAATACCCATTTCCCCCATTCATTAGATAGAGTTTACTGTTTATTAACTCCTCCAGTTGGTTCCAGTTCATCTGTATCTTCTGTACAAGGAAGTGTTCTCAGTTTCATTTTGCACATTGAATTCTCTCCTCCTTGTGCCAGAGACAGGCACCCTATAGCATCCTTGGGAGAGGCAGCACTGATGAGACCCCTTCAAAATGGCATGCAGCATCCCCAGGTTTCTCCTTAGTTCTGAACTCAGCAGCAGCAGCTGGGAGAGGTTCTCTGCCTCTACCCTGATTTAAGTAAAACTGGAAGAAGAAAAATAGTCACGCACATCACCCTTGAGAAATCAGACTTCTGTTTCAGACTGCTGCTTGCTACTTGCATTTGATAACTTGCTTTTTAAGGTTCTGGCAAACTAAGGGACTTCTCAGGGTCTTTTTAGCATTTTCCATCTTTTAGGGAATCTTTGCTTTTCATCATACTTCTGAAGGTGGAACGGAGCTCTGTTGTGCTCAGTTCTGGAAAAATAGAACAGGCCTTGGCACTTCCAGCATGTTATGTGAAATTTCCTTTCAAAGATGCATCTTATTATTTAGCTATAGCTACACATTTTACACTCTAGGGTGATTCAGCACGGAATGGTAGAAATAGCTGGTAATTGAAATCTTCTTTCCTTTGTCAGTTCTTTCTGCATCACTACTTTCGAATTTTTAGAGCAAACATAGTCTGCACAATAATAACATTAAGTCTGGAATTTTTATATGAATTTAAAGGAGAAGCCACTAGCAGTCTTTAATAAAGAAGCATTTAGGGTTCCAGGCTGGATGTTCCAGTTGGCAGTAGGACAAATTGATCTGAAGATGTCCCTCTTGTACTCTCAAGTCCCTTTATGTCACAGATTGATGGCTCTTTTTTTCCAGAGAGTGTGTCTGCATTTACTTTGCATGAATAGCACAACCAGCTCAGAGTTCTGCTGTGATGTACCACTGAGTCAGTATATCTTCAGATAATGCATAGTTTTCTAGTGCTTTTGAAGCCTTTCCGGTCTCTGAGATTGAAATTAGAGCAATTTAATAATGAACATGTGTTATTTGAATAGTTACATTCAGTTTCTTGATATTTGTTCAGCTGTTTTAATAAGAAAGTAGTGTTCACTTGATTTTTAGTATTAGACTTCTGTGTAATGATGCAGAGGGACTGTCAGTGGACATGCTTCCAGCCCCAAATGCCTCGATAAGGTATCCTCTACTGTGTCTTGGATATACCTTTCTCTGGGAGGGGCAGCAGTTTTTGGGGTTGTTGCAAACAAGATAAACAAGATAAACACTGGGTGATAGAGATGTAACTTGCCCTTCTCTTGGAGGTATTCTCTCTGTAATAAGAGGGTTGTGTGAATGGCAGGCATTGCAGGGACATTACTGGGAGTACTTAACATACAAAAGGTGCTTTGAAAGTGAATTCTCAGACAGCAAAAGTAGAAAATGACATCAGAGGTTTATCTAAGAGCTTTGACCTAATGATGATTTTCCTGTCACAAATATGACTACTTTTATTTTCGTTGCTAGTTTGTCTGTCTTTTCTTAGGTCATGACAATCTTTATGCTTTAGCTTCGTCTTGGTCTAATAGCCTCTTTGCAAATGATGGAGAAAGAAATGTGATATTCCTTTTCCCCCCACTCCACCCCACCATACACATTCTCCAGATTTTGATAGACTTGTTTTATTTATTTCCAAAATTATATCCGCAGGAAACAAGCTGTTTAAATTCAGATTATGCTGAAGCAAAATGGTCCTGGTATGAGAAGCAACGTGCTGTTTTATGAGCGCAGAGTCCCTTTTCTCATAACTGATTGATAGTAAATATTTTCCTGAAGAATTATTGCCAACCATGAACAGTGCAACTGTTTCACTTTTTTTTTCTGTGCTACTTGCTGTACCAGCCATTGTCTGTAATTAAGATCTACAATTCACAATGCAGACGTTTGCACTTCCTCTGGGTCTGAGCTATTTATAAGGCATTTCAGCTGTTCAGAGTTTCTTTTGAGTGTTAAACTATGTGTAAACAGGCTTCTTTAGTCTTCAGTTACACAAACATTGAGGAGTGGTTGTCATTTCTGCTGCTCTTACCACCCAAAATGACTTTGCATGTCAATGAAACCACAAATTAAAAAAGAATTACACTTGGGGTTTTTTAAAATGCAACAGAGACTTTGAAGAAATAGCAATATAAAAGCTAACTCATACATTGCTTTGTAGCTGAGGGTCTCTTAAGCGTGTTATGGAGACCAGTTCTCCAAACTGCAGTAAGGATGGTCAGGCAGGGGATAGGCAAAATCTTGATATGAAGAATCATTTTCAAAGTTTGGTCAACTCAATGGAGATGTTTCTACTTTATGGACCCTGTGGTTTGGAATCTTGATAAAGCAAGTAGCATTATATTTCAGATTGAGTTCAGTAATTACTGGAAGATCCCCCCACAGTTAGAAACTCCATCTCACGTTTGAGTGGTTTCAAGGAAGAGTTTTCTTGTGGTCATGACAGTCAAGCTGGAGCAGGTTGCTTGTGGAGGCTCTGCAGCCCCTGTCCTTGGAGGTTTTCAAGACCAGGCTAAATGAAGCCGTGAGCTACCTGATAGACCTCATAATGCACCCTGCTTTGAGCAAGAGGCTGAGCTGGAGGTCTCTTCCAGGGCTCTCTTCTAAATAAAATCATCATGGAATCCTCACAGTGTACGGTGAAGATGTAATACAAGTCTTTTAAAATTTAGAAACTGACCTGCATCCTTAGTCAAAATTCCCCTGCAACTATATTATGTGTAGCATCATATACTGTAGTTCCTTACTGTGTGTTTGCTGGTTTGATGATGGATGCTGTGCATAAAGAATTACAGCCTTGAGGTCTTCATTCAAGATCCATCAAATTAAGCTTGTAAGGGGCGTTTACCTGGATAAGTGTTACAACCAAACTGGACTTGAATTTACAAAGTACTTCAAGATCCTTTGTGTTGGAAATGTGAAACAGTCTGGAATCCAAAGCCATCAATGTCTTCGGTGATAAACGATGGCAGACATGAGGGGAAGCATTGCTTTTTAAGTAGTCACCTGCAGTGACAACACCCTCAGATGGTATGAAATATATGACATTAGATGAATTTTTAGTATTTTTCAAATATAAGAATTGAAAAAGTTGTTTGAAAATATGTCCAATTCTTGTGCTACAGCTCATGGTATGAAATGCTGTAATAACGGTTTCCTAGTGAAGCCCACTGCAGGGAAGCCACTGATGTGGCCAAGTATCAGATTTCAGAAGGCAGAGTGAGTTCTGAGTCCAGCTTAGCAAGAGAACACCCAAAAGCGAGGCTGTTTTTGCAGCGTGCTGGGGTGTGGGCGGGCTGGGCTGCAGGCTGCTCGCTGCGGGAGCGGAGCAGCGCGGGGCGGTTGGCGGCCCGGCGCGCACCGCAGCGCTGCCCGCTGCTGCGAGCCCCATCACCCGCACGCAGAGATCACATGGCTCCTCCAAAAGTCAAACGATCAATTCGCCTCGTTTTGGCTCTGTACTTAATGCACAAACAGTGCGATCTGCAGGGCTGTAATTGCATTGTTAGGGCCAAGGAACAAGCCTGTGCCTTTTCAGCAGACAGCTGGCAGGGAAAGAGGCATGTTGTTAGGAAAGAGAGAGGCAAGGCAAATAAAATTACTGCTAACGCTCAGAGATCGGCAGGAGTCCTACTTGCCTAATCTTACCGGTGGGAGCAAGCGGCTGTTGTAATCCAATTATAGCAGCATAAGCAATTTGTTAGACACTCCGCATAATGTAACAATTTCCCAATAAACTCTGACTTGTAATAACGTCGGCAAGAGCCCACATAAATCTGCCCGAATGGTGGGGGCTGGAGTGTTCGGCTGGGGGCTTGTAATTTGTGCCATCAGCACGTTTTGTGGAGTGTGGTGTGGTGCAGTCTTTCAGTGCAGGAATTTTAAGAGGAAAAGCGTGGCACGCCCCTCCAGGAGAACACCATTAGTGAGGGTCAAAAGAGATACCAAACAAAGCTAGGAGGTGGCTTTTCTAGGAGGGAGGAAAAACCAAACCCCAAATGCAAAGCTGAAGAGGATTTAAAAATATTAAAAAGCAGTAATGAAAACTGTAGCATTTTAAATTACATCAGGGGGAGGAGGGGGAACTAGAATTACATCTGGTTTGGAGGGGGAGGAAGGAGAATGCCCTTCTTTATGTTTAAGCCATTTAAATATTAAAAAAGAAGCTCAAGTCATGAAAGGGACGCTCTGTTCTTACAAGACAGCAAAACCACAGATCCTGTCTCAAGCAATTCATAATCTACAAAGGAAAAAATTAAAGCTTTTCTACTATCCAGTTACTCTCCCGTTGTCTTTCTTGCAGCTCCTAGCTGGCTTCGTGCATATTGGCACAGCATCTTGATGATGCGTCTGAGAGATGAAACGTAGGTCTAGAACCATTCACTTTGAGCGTACCCCAGTGAATTTAACTTTTTTGGCACAATGATGAATGTCCCCTCTGGTTCATGCAGATCTACACAAAGAACTAATCTAATTTAGATATTATTTAAAAGTAAAATCAGTCTGCTGTGCTCTGCCTGTCACTCTTGGAGTACATTGCCAGTTAGAGCATCATAGACGCCAGTTAAGGGTTTATGTTTAGCAAGATTTAGGGTAACAAATTTCTGTTAATCCCATTATTTAGCATTTCCCTTTGCTAAGATGTAGATAGGCAGCAGGCAAATTAAGGTAGGTCCCTTTATATACAACACAGAAACAGAGGTCCAGAATTTTCAGCATTTTCTAAACACTGCTCTGGTGTAAAAATGTCTGACTTCGTACTGCTAACAATACTTTATTAATTTCTTAGCTCTGAGATCCTGTGAGGCTTTAGTGTGGAGTGACATTTCTGATCCTGTTCCCAAGTTGTGGCAGCATAATGTCTTTATGTAGGGTAAAAAATAGTTCCAGCCATACGAAACAGCCTTTCTCTTATTTGGACCTTCTGCTCTCAAACCCTGTGCTTTGATGCTGGGCTGTGCAAGTTCTTTTGCTTAGCAAATAAAAAAAATTTTTAAAAAACCAAAAAACCCAGAAAATCAAACCCAATACTAAATCACTGACCTTGTACATACAGCTCCTACAATCATGCTGGACCATGCTTGCCGTTATGGTAGTACGGTATTTTGTGTGGTTATGGGGTGTATTTACATACTCACCTGCCATGCTAGTCCTGAGATGATTTTTATTTAAACTGTAGAAGAGTAGCTGAGAGGTGCACGCAGGCTGCCATGCGGATAGTGCTGCATATTTTGCCCTTCTTTATGTGGAAGTCAAGCTTCCATTGTTCTTAATCTTTGTTGTCTGGCAGCATATCAAAATAACAGGCTGAGACAGCAAGCACTTCCAAAAGTATCCTAATAAATATTTTCTTGCTACTTAAGTGTACCTTAAACTGTGTGTTTAAGGAGGGCAGGTATTATCTTAGTTTACCGAAGCTGAATCAATAAACTGCAGTGCTTCTAATAAAGCCACTCAGTGTCTGGGTTTAACTAATGGCTGATTTTCACAGCTTTGACAGTGAGCTGTGTGCGTTATTTTCTCCTGATATTGTAAAAATAATGAGAGCAAATTAGAACAATCAGTTTACCCCGATAGCTGCTGATTGGAGGTGATGGGCAATATGGCAGCGGGTAATCCATCTTCGGGCTCCTGTCACATTAACTTCAGCAGTGTGGAAAAGATCAGGCGGAGCGAGTGGGAATCCTGCCCAATCAGAAAGCTGAAATTAATGAGAAGAGCATTGTTCTGTGATCAACCTTTTAATTAGCAAGAGTGGAGATGGAGGGAGTGATGAAGCTGGCAGCACAGCTGCACAATGTTGGGCATGTTTTCGGTGAGGGGGAGGAAAAACATGGGTTTTAAATTACCCGTTCTGTGCTCCCTGTACACCGGCAGTGTGTCTTCATTCTAACCCCCTTAAAAGATCTTAATAAACAGCCACATCCAGGTTAATATTGCAAACGTGGCTGTTACTAATGAGTAGATTCAAAGTAGGTCGTTTCGGGGGTCATTTAGGAAAATGTTGATCACTGTTTACAAAAGAGAGAGAGAGAGAGAGTTTGCGGTTTGGTGTTAAAGTTTCACTGCATCAAGGAAAGAAGAGGAGATGGATAAAATTAGAGTAAGGGACTGCTTGTTTTAATACTCCTCTCCTTATTTAGTATATGTTTGAAATAAGATTCCTCAGCATATATTTGAAACAAGACTCCTCAGTTAAAAATACTGTGTGTGCCATGTGGCTTTCAGCAGCGAAAAAAGAGGAGACGTCAAATACTGGGTTGATTTCCTAATGCTCCTTTTTGTTGTTTTTTTCCCAATGTGTATTTTTTGGCCAAGTATTTTTTTTATTCACTTAACAACAAGAAATTATAATTAAAAATATTTGGCTGCTGTAATTGCTAGGATTGACTTGATTTTTTTTTCCTGGTGGTTTGAGAAAATCACAGTTTTCTCAAGTGCATTCTAAAAACAGACACTGGAGTTAATGGCTGTCAGTTCTGCATATCAGTCTTAGGAAAATCTTTATTTTTATAAAGAGAGAAAAATAATGGGGGGGGGGGAAGTGATATTACGGAGCAATTTCTAGGAAGGAAAATAAGAAATATTAGAAAATAATGTTTGCAGTGGAAACGCAGCTACTTCTGATTA
This sequence comes from Erithacus rubecula, assembly GCF_903797595.1. Taxonomy (NCBI): domain Eukaryota; kingdom Metazoa; phylum Chordata; class Aves; order Passeriformes; family Muscicapidae; genus Erithacus; species Erithacus rubecula. The sequence goes on along the minus strand of NC_136660.1, from coordinate 22,230,322 downwards.
CCATGGTTCCTGTTCTTCCTTCCTTGCTCTCTGTATTGTTTTCAGACAATTCTTTTCTCCTTCCCTGTAATTCCCAAAGAAGTTGCAGTGGTAGAAGAGTGAAGCTTTGTCACTCTGGGCACAGTAGCTATGTTGCTTTTCTTTCATTTTTCCAGTCAGGATACAGGCTTTTACTTTTAGACTTTCTGCTGCTGAAAAGCAAATAAGCTCTTGTCAGTTTGCAAGAGAAGGCAGAAGTTGTGCAGGCTGTTTGTGTGAGCCCTGAGCTCACACCCAGCAGCAGCTCTGTGGTGCAGCAGTGTGCTGGGGAGGAAATCTGCTGTGGCTCAGGTTGGCTCCCTTGGGGTTTAGCTCCAGGCAGATCTCACCTGCTTTGCTCACTGTAGTGTTTGGAGCGTTCCTAGTTTTGTGAGGATGTTGTAATCTCTTTCCTTCTCTTCCCTCTTTAAAAAGTGAGGGCTTTGCATGAGTTTGGTTGTGTCCACATAGTTTTTATAGGCCAAACGATTCTGCATCTCCACAAAGAAGTCAACCTGGTAAAACACAGATTTTTTGTACTATCTAACCAGTTGTATTTCTAATATAATAATGAGTGGGGCTTGCAGTTCTGCTTGTAGAAGTTGTGTTAATATTTTTATTTGTAAGAAACAATTCCAATTTTTTTGTAACTTTGTTGCTATTTAACCCTTCAAAGTAGCATTTTATTTCAGCCTCCCACTCCCTGCAGCCTAAGGCAGAAATAAAATTTGGTGTATGGGATGAGCAGCATTCACTTAACAAACAGCTGTTCAATATTTTATTTTATTTGTACTGCTTGTTCTGTGCCCCAGGCTGTATTTATTGCATGCCTTTCAAGTCCTGGTCAGAATATGGAAATACAGACTTTCTCCTGGGGGTTTTCCCTGCACTTTCAGTGCTTCACAAACCTTAATTAATCCTTCCTGTGTTTCTTGGGATAAGTGTTGGACTCACTGCATCCTTTTTTTCAGATAAGTTCAAAAGTTATTCTAACGACTGAAATTCAGGGAGGAAATAGTTTATTTATATTACAGTAAGCAATGATGACTCACAGGAAGAATATTAGATTAGGAATTATGACTCCTAATTTTGAGATATCTTCTGTCTGCCATATTCTGCTTTTCTGTCTCAGTTCTTTCATCTGTAAAAGGATAATGCTTCTTAACATTTCCTCATTAGACTTTTGGGAATCTAGAAACATGGTATCAGTTGAAGCATGTTCTGTATTTAAACACTGTTTTTGTTTATATACACCTAATGTTGATTTGGGTTCTGTTGTTGTGGCATCTTCTCTCTTCCCAGGCCCATGCATTTTTCAAGGGCTGTGTTAGACATGCATCTTGGGAAAGATGAACTTACCAATGGTTGCATTCAAATGGCAGTCACATATGATCCTTGTGGAGGCAAGAGGAAAGTTCAAGACAAAGTGGACAGTTACTAAGCCAAACATTGTTCTTCTTGTGGCATAAAACACCAAAAGCTCTTAAAGCCTTTTGTTCTCCTTTAATAAAACTCAAGACCCAGTAAATTATTCCACAGTTGCTTAAATCAGTTTGTCAGTTCCCAAAGAGATTCCCCTGTGGGTGGAAGCCAAGTGGTAAATTCTTGCCCCAAAGTAATCATGCTTAGGAGAATAACTGGAAAGATGCAATGTGTTGCAGAATCCACCTTAAGTATGGAGCTTACCACCGTGACTCTGTAATGGGATGTCCCAATATGGGGTATAATATCATAAACACTGTAAATATGCCATTTGTGAATTAATAGGCAGCCTTGGGATTGTTGCTGTTTACATATATGTTAAAATTAACATAGAGCCAATATTAATTCTTTTTCAACCTAGTAAAAGAATTTCATGCTAGCTCCTGGCTGGTTTTGCAAGTGTATCTTTTTATTAGTGTTGAGTTTCTTGGTCAGGTCTATATTTTACTTAATCCAATTATAATTTCATTCTTTGCTCTCTGAGGGCTAGCAGACTATCTACTAGCTATTGACAGAATATCAGCAACATTTTTAAAAAATTCCTCTATTTTTTGTTTTCTATAAAACCTGTGTTAAGCAGAGTTACAATTTTCAGACTCAATTTAGCCTGATTTTTGCATGTTGAAAAGTAATAGCAAATTGCATCTGTCAAAAAGTTTTGAATATTTTTATAGTTGTATTTATAATACTCTTCTTTATACTTTTTTACATACAGTATTACTCTTCCACAGAAATCTTTCTTTTCTTAATGCAGTACTATTTATTATAGGTGAAACTTATTAAAGTGTTTTTATTAGCTAAACAGTTACTTATAAACTGTTCCAGAGATTTAAAGAGATTATAAAACCTTAGCTGTACTAATGAAATAAATGCATATTTTAAAGTAGTGATTCCTGAAATACATCTTGTCGTTTCCATGAAGCTGGGGTCAGAGAAATGTGAATTTTTAAATTTCATAGATAAGTTACCATTTGGGAAATGGGAGCAGCACTGTTGAGTCTGCAGTCTCATATCCTACAGAATGCTTAATAAAGCAGTTCTCATAGGACAGCCTGATATCTTGCCCTCAGTTTACTCCCAAATATGTAATTACCTTTATTTTTGGGCATTTATTACCATAGTAACTTCTTTGGATCAAGTACTGACAGGTGGAATCCATTCTAATGTGAAAAACCAGATCAACATGCTCCAAATCCTGTCCTCAGGTGCAGCCACATTTTCTTTCAGAGTTTCCTGATACTGCACTAAAGAACTTTTCATCTTATGTGGGACCTCAAGGGATTCAACATAAACAATCTGTGTGGAGGTCAGACACTGGTCTCCATCTCTTTCTCTCAAAGTAAATCACTATCAACTGGCAGGACAGGTTTTGATGCTGGTGGTTGTAAGAGTTGGTTTGGAGTCATACTGGGATCCAACTGGCGCCAGTCTGAGTTTTTGCTCTTTGCAATTCCAGGAGTTTTCAGGTAGCCACTCCAGTCTGTACCCACATAACTGGTCAGTCAAAGCAACAGTATTGAAACCAACCATGTAACTTTTCTTCTAATTGTGGAAACAGTAGACAGTTGGCCCTGGAGAAAATGGAGTTCATAGTTACAACATTTTGCTGCCCAGCAGATCTTCTGATCTTCTCAGTAAGTGACCTGAAGGCAGCTCCTCCAGCAAAAGTGCCTCCATATCAGGGACTCTAAGGTCACTTGCATTACTCACATCTGGGTCTTCATCTGACATCCAGACATCACATGAATGTAGAACTTAAAAGTTTGTCTCAGATCCTGTGAGAGTTTACCTGTAGGCAGTGTAGGTGTGAAAAGAGATACTCTCTGTTCCCATGTAATGCATTTATTATAATGCATCAGACACAGGGATATCCTGTGAAACCAGTGACAAGCACAGTGAATATGGCCTCAGGGCAATCTGAAGTTACCTGGGAGTTTCCTGGAGGCAAGATCAATGGATCAACCATAATAAGTAGTGTTCCTATGTGTCATGTGCAACTCAGCAGTTCAGCAGATGGTAGAAAGTGTAGGTTGTACATTTCATAAATCACAGTCAGTCTCAAGCTCACTGGGCACATGCCAGACTGAAAATTGACAGCTCTTCCAGTCATCCATGTGAGAGGAATGAAGCCCAATCTTTGTGTATTAACAAAGTGGAGTCCACAGTCCCATCAATATTCTCTACTCATTCAAAATCAACAATCAGCAAGTTTGCATCTGTGCCTTTTCAGGTATACTCTGAGCTGTGAAGTAATGAATGTCCCTTGCAGAACAAGACATTAAACAGCCTTGTTACACAAGAAGGGCTGGAAGGAGGATCCAGGGAACTACAGGCACATCAGTCTGACCTTGGTGCTGGGGAAGGTCATGGAACAGATCATCTTCAGTGCCATCACAGGGTACATGTGGGACAAACAGGTGATCAGGCCCAGTTAGCACTCCTTATGGGAGGCAAGTCCTGCTTGTCCAGCCTGATCTGTGGTAAGGCTGTGACTGTGTCTACCTAGACTTCAGTAAAGCTTTTGACACCATGTCCCACAGCATTCTGGAGAAACTGGCCAAGCCCAAAGAGTGGTGGTAATGGAGTCAATTGCAGCTGGTCACCAATTACCAGTGGTGCTCACCAGAGCTCAATATTGAGGTCAGTTCCTTCAGTGTCTTTATTGACAATATGGACAAGGAAATCAAGTGTGCCCTCAGTAAATTTGCAGACAACTCTAAATTGGGTGGAAGTGTTGATCTTCTTGAAGGATGGAAGGCTCTGTAGAGGGAGCTGGAACAGTCTGGATTGATGTCCCAAGGCCTGTATGAGATATGTACCAAATGTACATGTATGAGATTCAGGAAGGTGAAGTGCTGGATCCTGCACTTGGATCATAACAACCCCATACAGAGCTACAGGCTGGGGCAGCTGGAAACTGCCCAGCAGTAAAGGACCAGGGTTCTGGTCAACAGCAGCTGATCATGAGCCAGCAGTTGTCCAGGTGACCAAGGTGGCAGACCCAGAGGTTTTTAAAAGACTTGTGTATGTGGCACTTAGTTTAGTAGTGGACTTGGCAATGTTAACAGATAGACTTGATGATCTTGGAGGTATTTTCCAACCTCCATGATTCCATCTTTTGATACCTTGCAGGTCACTGATTCCAGTCTCTTGTCTTGTAACACTACTTTGTCCGTTTAGTGAACTTATGAAGTTTCACTTTGCAATCAGTTAAGGTCTGGTCTGCAGTCTTTTTTTCCACTGTTTCCATCAGAAGATTTTTCCAGAACCCAGTTGTTCTAATGACTGGAAATCCCCAGACAGAGTTTCCAAGCTAGCTTGTTCATGGACAGATTGCATCACTGGTTCTTCACTTCTTCCTTTTGTTTTAATAGTTCCTGTTCAATTTTTTATGTTTGTCCACATGCAGTTTTAGAGAGCTGTCATACCTGCATTGTTTTATTAGGATGAACTGAATGGTCCTTAGGGAGTGGTGTGATTTAAGAAATGGAAGAGAAAAGATGCTTGAGCACTTGTGGTTGAGGACTTAGTTTTCTAGGAAGAATTCATGTTAACTTTTCTGATTATTCTCTCTTAGGCAAAAGTTGTCACATTATTGCCCTGAACTGTACTTCAGGGATTGACATTCTTACATACATGTGAAGATTTAATCCATCTGTCTGATGCAGTGACACAGCCTGCATCCTTCTAAAATAAAGAGAAAGCTTGGACAAATCACTGCATCCTCCAACTTGTTAATTGTCAGAATATCATGGTCCCTTGATTTTCCTGGAATATTGTTCTGCCCTGTGCAGTACTCAGCAAATACTACTGCTTGACTGGAATACAGAATCACCAGTAGTCACTGCCACTAATTGGCAGATTCTAAAATTTATCGTTTTCTCGCAGGGAACTTGTAATGGGAAATAACTCATGTTGTGCAGTAAAAGCAACTGTTCCATATTTTCCTTCATGTATATTTAACACAATCTGTAATTTACAAAAATAGATTTGAATTAGTCTGCCTGTGGAAGCTCATACCTAAGATAACTTCAGCAAGGCAGGCAGTCCCTTGTTGCTTGTAACCGATGGCTTAGTTGAGACTGCAGCTTGGAGGGAGGCAGCAGTAGTCACTGTATACATTACTGAACCTAACTGTTGAGGAAAATTAAAAATGAGCAGCAAAGTAGTTGTGCTCACAGTCCTGAAAATAGTATTCTTAGCAGCTGCAATTACTTGTTTTACCATAATAATGAATCTTGACAGGCAAATAGTCCTTACCTGCTCAACTCATGTAACCAGGCTGTTTGGGTCCTGTGCCCAACAGGCAAACTTGCCTTCAAAGTGCCCTGAATTTGTGTCATACAATAGATTTATCCTAAACGTGTGTGCACAGGTTCAGATTCAACTGTCTTCTCATAACATTAAAGTCTGAAAAACTCCTGTTGTTTCTCAACACACAATAAACCCTTTGTAACACCATTGATTGAGAATTCAGTTAAAACACAACTAACATATTTCAGCATTGTTTTTTCTGACCTCACTTCTCTCACTTTAAACAACTGCTTTTGTGTTTAGACTAACATTCATTTAGAAGAAAATAAAAGTGAAAACCACTTAACAACTATACAACAAAAAATTAGATGGTTAATTAACTAAGACTTGTAATTTCTCAGAAAGAAAGCTCCCTCTCTGACAAGTAAACCTTCCTTATAGGTCTTTGATTGTAGGTAATAAAAATGTTCTTAATTAATGCCAATTATGTGCATTTGTTGTTTTCTTTCAACTCACTGTATTTTACAAAACTGTGTGAACTGCAGAGCTGAATCAGGTTGCTTTCCTGCCATGTTGATTTAGATCTATCAGCCCTATTCTGGATCATAATTTGTAATCCCAAATAGTTCTGAGGTGGGTTGTGATGGGAGTATTTTCAGGTTTGATTTAGTAGACCGCAGATGATTAGACTTCAGGCAATTAATTAATTGTAAAACCTGAGTTTTGAAATTGGTTCAGGTTATAAGTGAAAATATGTTTGGAATTTAATAATTTGTGGAGAATATGAGCTGAAGTTCCTAGAGAACACATGCATCATAAAAAAAAATCGACAGTTTTTGCACATTTTTAAATAGTTGGACGGATGTAATTGGAAGTCGGTTTTGGATGTCTGAACAGATGAATACTGCTAGCTCTGAGCTTGTAAAACCAGAGGGCAGGTGTACCTGCAGTACTCTTGAAGAACCTGGTTTTGCAAAAAATGAAGAGGCAAAGGCCTCAAAGTTGGAAAGTCTTATTAAAAATAATAATTCTCTATACAGCATCTTTTAAAAAGAGTTCCAGATTTTGCTTATGGCGAATTAAATACATCAACATCAGACAATTGTAACTGTCCAAAACCTGTCAAGTGTATATGAACTTTGTAGAGAGGTTAAAAATACAGAGTCACTTAGGTTGCAAAAGACCTCAGGAGGTCCAGCCTTCTGCTCAATATTGAGTCAATATTGAATTAATTACTTCCAAGTAAGCTCCCCTGGCAGGTACCTGCTTCTCCTGGGTTTTACATGTACAGAACATCTAGCTACAATTCGAGGTCTCAGACTGCACTGAGAAATGAAGCCAGCAGGTGCTTTGCATAAGAAGGGCTACATTTTGCCCTGGCTGTTGCCTGCCTTTATCTCCTAAGATAGCACCAAGGACCACATCAAGTTATGTAGTCTCGAAGTAACAAAGACACCATAACAGCTGCAAGTTGTTTTCCTAAAAGGAAGGGAGATATATTGCTGCTAATACACAGAAGTGATCACAGATCTCAAAAGTTTCAGTATGGTTATGTATGTGGGGGAAACTCGTGCTGCTGTCTTCCTGCAGTGTAGTTAGCACCACCTTTTACCTGTCTTGTTCAGACCTAAGCTACAGCTCTGTGGAGGTGGGGAAGAACAGATGGATTGTGGTGTCAGCCCAAGAGACACCCAATTGAAGGTCACCAGCCCAACCAAGAGATTGCAGCTGCAGAGATCTTGCTATCACTTGAGATGTCCTTTCCCTGGTGCTGGACAGGTCAGATGTCACACTGTAATCCTCTCCTGCCACATGTAAGAGGTGTGGGGAGAGAGAAGTTGCCAGTGCTTTTCTCCAAGTCCTCTTAAGGGGATAAAAGGAATGGCCTTGGATGCCATCAGTAGTGCAGAAGGAAGGTCTGTGTGTCAGGATTTGGGTGCAGCAGCAGCACTGTGTACAGAGTTCGGGCCCAAAATGGCAAGGACAGCTGTCAGATGGGTCTGAGGGACATCGGCAGGCGATGTTGGGAAGTTTTGGTCAGGTGCTTCTGTCATCTACTCGGGTCTGGTTACTTCTAGTCTTTCTGATTGGACTTGTCAGAGACATAAAAACGTAGCTGTGGGTAGCCTAGCACATCCTACTGTATTTCCTCATCTCTGTCACATACAAATATTAAAATCACAAACTTCTAAACCCAGGCAATGTTCTGAAGTCCCCCGGTGGTAACACGTCAGAGTTGCTGTGATGAGTAAAGAAACTTACCTAAAGCATATCCTCCCTGGGGCACTTACCAGGGATGAGAATTGTTGCCATGTCTGTATTGATTTTGGAGAGGTATCTGGGTGTCTCAGTTTGAGAAAACTCAACGTGAAATTTTTTATAACACACTCAACTTTTTGGTTCTGCTTTGGAAGGCTGTGGAAACAATTAGTACTGCTGCATTTTTTTCTAACTGGTGCAGTGTGACCATGACTTTACTAACAAGCCCGTTTTGTTTAGTTTTCACATGACAGATTTGTTTGCTGACACTTGGGAGGAAGTTTACACTTGTGTGGTGTGATGTCACTTTGTGACATTGCCCTCAATGAGCACCTTTGGTACAGAGGCTTCATTCCCAGCATAAAGCATTGCTTTGTCTTTGTGTGAAGTGTGTTGGAACACATCTATTTAACTGATAGACTTGTGAAATGGAGTGACTTGCCTATGGCAGCACAGGAAGGGAGTGGGAGAGTTAGGAGTAAAACTTGAAAGACTTGGCTGCCATTTCCCTTTCTCATTTTTACATTTGTAATGCCAGCTTTCAGTTTATCAAGAATTAATAAGTAATAACCTATGATTGAAAGGACCTGACACTCCTTCTGTTGTGAAATGTTTCTCTGTCTTCAGCTTTGTGCAGAACTCAGCAGTGTTGCACCTTTTTAGTTTTACTTAAGCAACATTGCTCAGTATTTAATGTGAAATAGAAACGTGTAATTCACAGCTGCAGTCAGCTGCATTGGGAATGTTTTGCAGTCAAAAAAGGGATAAGGTAGAAAGACGTTTTATGCTATGAAAATCGAAAATTTTCAACAACTTTTCATTGAGTTTCTTGCTGCATTTCACATAGTACACACAGCTGACATGATTATCCTTCAGTTTGTCCTAAATTACATTTTTAAATAGAAATCAGTAAATTGTAGCAATCTGAGTATCTTTAATCCGTTATAGAGGGAATTTCTAATGACACTTGTTTCTCTTGAATTTCAGATAAACTAGTGGAAGTGTTCTTAATCAAGTAAAAATTACAGGCAGCACCCAAGACTACTTTGAGATCATATAGTCACAGCTTAGCATCTATGTCTCTTCTGTTTGGAGAGTGCTAGAGGGAGCTCTAACCCCTCGATCGAGGAGCAAGCTGACAATGGTGCATCTCAGAGTTTGGGCTGTGGTAGGAAACGCTGACTTTTTTTGATGTTCTAATTTTATTTTTGTAGCAGGAGATTGCATATGGTTTTTCCAGGCACGAGCCCAAATTGCTCTTCCTAGATGAGAAGATGCAAATAGTATGTTTGCAAGTGTACTATTATTAGATTTAATACAGGCTATTGTGAGATACCTGAAAATACAGAAAACAAGTGAGAGGTATCACAGAGGTGTTTAGCAAATAGTGAGTGCTAAAGTCTTATAGTCTTTTCCTTTCACAAAGGAGAAAGATTCTCACCATAGAAGACCTAATGCTATTTAAAAGAGAATGCATTTTAAACTGTTGGAAGAAGAAGCTACTTTACTCAGTATGTAATAGGTTCTTAGATGTTTAGCCAATTACTGTAGTAGAAGTTATATAAAGTCTTAGTGGTTTTTAGATAAATTTACAAATGGAATTAATCAGTGCCTGAGGATGGGAGAGATTTCTCACAACAAATACTGTACATTCTTGATATGACAGGAAAGTGGGTCTCAGAAATGGGATAAAAATAGAAAAGTTGGTTTTGATTTGTAGAAAGGGAAATATAGGTGAACATATGCTATTTTCATTGTTTATTAGCAGACTCAGTAAAAGGCTTTGAGTGAAGGAATGTTATGTGGAAAATACAGTGTGTTTAAGGACCAAGTGAGGCTAGCAGTTCTGTTTTGCCACAATTTACTGGGGGATTTATATTGTTTATATGCTACATTCAAACGCGTCCACTTCGACTGAGTCTACCATAGGAAGAAGAATTATGGAAAGCTCCCTCCCTCCTTTAGTTTGAGGTATTCTTCTGAATGATTATTGGCAGCTGAACACAGAGCCCAGGAATCCCTAGTGGAACAGTCTGTGACTTGGGCTTCTGAGTTATGCAATTTGAGTGTCAGCTGACAGAGGATAAAGTCTGCTCAGCTGTGGAGCTGCATATGCCTTCCTGAAGTGCTGCTGTGGTTAGACCTGGTCACTTGGTATAGCAGAGGATACTAGTTTCTTCCTTTCTTGTAATTGTTTTCAGCAGCAATTGGTCTAATTCAACTTAATACAATTTCTGAAGATACAGAATTCATTGTCCTTAGCATGTATTTTTGGAGTCTGTTCCTCAGGTCATGAATCTCTTGCCAGGTACCAATGAAAGAATGGACCAACACAATACTAAGATATAAAGTCAAAGAAAACTTCAAGATAGGATGGACCTCTGGAGGTTTGCAGTTCAGCTGCCTATTCAGAGTAATATTACTTTACAACCAGTTCATTTTGCTTGGAACTTTGTTCATATTTTGAATGTCTTCTTTTTAATGTCCAGAGCTTTGCTTGCTATAGCCTGTTGCTGTTGCCCCTCTTTCTGTCATTACATACTTCTGAAAAAATTCTGTCTCACTTTGCTCTGAACCTCCCTTCAGGTAGTGGAAGGCTGGTGGATAACCCCCAGTCTTCACACAAAACACATCCATCTTCCTGAGCAATCCTAGGGGTCCTTCATGGGAATCACCCCAGTTGCCAGGAAGGCAACATTTGACTGAAACTTTAGCAGAACAGCTCATCTTGAGAAGACAATGCCCATTAGCGAGTGAGGGTTATTGGATGACCTTGTAGGGGTTATAGGAGGCTACGAGGCAAAATCTCAAGATTTTGACTGCAGACCACTGACCAGCTTTAACTTAGCACTGTACAAGAATATTTAATAGATTTGTCCTGTTACAGCTGTCTCTGTGGTGGCTGCTACCAGCAGCAATGTTGGTATCAGCCAGTGTGAGATCTTCTAGATCTGGCTGTACTGGTGGAAAAGAATACTGTGCAGCCTTCGCCTGGCTGCTGCAAACCTGCTGCCCTCCAGGATCTGTCAGCAAAACTGCAAATCTGCTCTCAGCTAAGATGAGGTGTTTTAGTGTGGACAGTTTAAATAGCAGGTCTCTGCTAACAAGCTTATTTTGACTGAAATAGGTTAGGGAGTGCTCGTGTAGCCAACTCCTCCAGCAGATCCAAGGAGTACATTTGCAATGGGAGCAGAGCACATACATGAATCTTGTGCTTCTTCAGAATGCTGCCGGGTTTAGTTCTGTCCAGTGTGCCTGTAAGTATGTAGTACTCCTGTAGCTGGGAAATATTACATGATAAGCATGTATATTCCTGATTTTCAGTTCTGAATCTCTCACATTGCCTTGGCCAAGTAGTTTGGTGCACATGTGCCCTTTTTGTTGGTAAAAAAAAATGCATCTCAAAGGAAAAAACTCATGGAAAATACTACTTAGTAAGCCATCTTGGAGAGCTTGTGTTTCTTGGTGCTGAAAGCTTTGCATAGGCAGAAGCAAGTGGTTTGAAAGTCTCAGTAGTGTTATTGAGAGCAGATAACAGGTTTTTATGATCATTCTCTCTCTCTCTCTCTCTCTCTCTCTCCATGTTGTTCACACCACTGTGAACAGTCTTCACTGTTACTTCAGCCATGTTTTGAATCACTTGAGTCCATCTACCTGTTCCTGGTTGCCTTTCTCTCTCAAGTTAAGGGAGAACTTGAAACAAGAAGGAAATCAAGTAACACCCATAAAGAGTAACTTCACTCAGGCAGTAGATCATGCTTGAGTATTTTAAAAACAGAAGCAACTGTTCCAGAAAACTATGAAACTGCTGCTTAGAGCATTGTTCACTTCTGCATCTCCCTGACATAAATGAGTGCTTTGCTGCTGCTGGCCATTACCTGATGACTTTAGTAGACTGGTTCTCCAAGTCATAATGTGCATATTCCTTCCCTCCATTAGCAGTAATAACATGTAATGGTCCCAGCAGTTCAACTCTGGTTCTGGTAGCCATGCCAAGGAAGAAAGCATTTCCTTTGGTGGTTTCCACTGGAAGAGATTTGTTGTTGCTGCAGTGTCTGCTTTGAAATTTGTGTATGATCACTTTACAACCAGTAAAAGGTGTGCTCTGAAATCTATCTCTTTAAGAGTGATGGTGCCTGCTCTCCCCCACATATGTTTAGATATGCATTTGGTCAGGGATCATAGTTTGGGAAAGTAACATATGCCAGTGCTGTGCTGATGCAAGCAGATTTCTCATCAGTGCTTGTTATTTGCAAAGACAACTTGGAGATGAGGAGGAGGAGAGGGACTCCCAATTCACATCCATTGCTGGCATCAGAGAAATTTTATTTTGGAGGATTTTGTCAACACTTAAAATCTAGGGGGGAGACCTATATCGAAGGAAAGTTTACAGTAAGAGCTATGAGATTCCAGACAATTAAACTTTATTAGCCTGTCTGAAACATTAAGTATTAGCTTAAAATAATAGTTTTTTAATCTCCTCTCCCTGTTGCTGTTTACTGTGTAGCAGTGTGGGAGGGGAGCAACTTGTCCAGCAAGGTATTACTGCTGCTCTTTGTATAGCCTGTGTGCAAGTGCCCATGGCTCAGTCCTGTCTCCCCAGTCCCTAGGTAGATTCCCCATGTTACTTCTCAGCTACTTCTCAGGTGTCTGAAGCTTTTCCTGGCCCTGAATGAAATCAGCCTTTTCTCTTTCTTCTGTATCTGAGGTAATATTCTTAGCCAGGTGCCCTCCAGTCTGACATCATGTCATAGGTACCCAGATGGTACCTCTGAAAACTATTGCCCTCCTAGGATTTCAGAAAGTGCAGCAGGTTGGGCTGCTGTGTCCAGCGTAATTCCAGTGATCCTTCATCTAGATCTATCCTTTCTTACAAAGCTTTTCAGCAGTGTGATTGGAAACCAGATGTGGACAAGCAGCCTAAAGCTCCAGAGAAGCAAAATTTCAAGTATCTTGGGTGCTGTTAATTTCAGTATGTGTGTTTTGAATTTTCTCTTGAAAATAAACAGTAGAAATGCTGTGGTTTCTTTCATGGTGCTTTCTTTTTGACTCTCAGATGTGATTGATGATCGTCTACTTCTGGGTTATGTTCGTTTTTCAGAATGTTTCAGTGAGCTTTGCAGCGTGGAAAGTAATTCAGTACTGAGCGAGTAAGTCCATATATGAGCTAAACCCATGGTTAACCTCACAGAGGCTGTTATGTGAGATGGAGGCAGGCAGAAATGAGTAGATTCTAAACTGAGCTTTTAAAATAAAAGTAAATGGAGTGAGTTGTTTAATGACCTAGCATTGTAGCCTTGCTGTCAACTCAAACACTGGAAAAGCAGGTTCATCCTGCAAAGGAGAAAAATGAGGAGCTGGCTGCCCTACTCATGTCTCTCAGGTGCTATGGCTCATGAGATCGTGTTTTTTATGGTGACACAACCCCCTCACCACCCCCCAATTCTCAAAGAAAAGGAGTTCTTTTTAGGAAGCTGCCAGTGAGGAGCTGTAAAGGAACTTCTTTCCTCTTTGCTTAGCCTTGGCAATCTGAGAATCAGTTCTGCAGCATTTGGTAATTGCAAGCCTAAAAAAGAAGAAGCCAGCTATAGAAATTGAGCCTGTATCCTCTTAATTATGGTGTTACTGTCTTCAGGCTGTACAAAAAACACTCTTTGAACTGGATTCTCAAATGACTATCTCTGCCTTTAGCATGGAGGGCTGGCATACTTCAGCTATGTTTCACCATTTTTGTTACATTGCTGTAGTTACATTGTTGTGACATTGAGTGCTATGTTATCTTGGGCTATAGCAAGCGATTCCATGGCCACACAAGTAACTTTGGGAAGGCCAGCTGGGCTGAGGTTATCTGGCTAAGAGCACCTTTTCAGGCATCAAACCAGATCATCCCATTGCCATGTTGGTACTTTTTAATCCCTCTGCTTTTCCCACACACTTCTAACTTGATCCAGAGTTCCTGAGCTTTTGGTGCTGGTGAAAATAGTTTCATGTTTGGATTCACAGTTGTGGACATTTTTATGTGGTCAATCTTGAAGAATATTCAGGATGTAGAGGCAAGCACAGCTTTGCTTTCATTGTGAAGTTCTGGTCTTTCCCCACCTTCCTTGGCTCCTATACACCTTCGTGGTTCCTTTCTTTGTCATTCCATTGCTTGGGTTTTTTTCCCCCACTGTCTTTTATCTTGTGAGTAAAGTTTGAACAGTACGCAGAAAGTTAACTGCCTGGAGTCTTTTAAATATAAGTAACACGCACCCAGTAATAAGCTGTCGGTTGTTTTTTTGCTGCCTGCAAAGAAACATAAACACAGCGCTCATTTCTGGCAGGTTTTTACTGTCAGAGTTTCTCCTATTATATTTATCTTACAATTTGCCAGGGGGTGAAGTTATTAAGTTTTAGCAGCAGCCATCGATCAAGTTCACAAGTTAACACGATAAAGGCTCTGTGCCGCTCCGATCCGGGAAAATGATGATCCTCACTCGGTAATTAACTAAATGAGAAAGTTAAATCTTACTTGAGAGCTGGGAGAGATGAAAGAGAGGTGTTTGTCAGTTTCTCAGTGGAAATTAGAAGCAGTTTTCTGCAATTCCCTAAGCTGCTGCTCTGTCATATTTTACATAAGCACTGGGAAAACGTCTTGTAATTAGTGCTGTCATGGAGGATTTTTTTTGCTGAAGGATGTTGGAATAATTCATTAGATTATCAAGAAAGGCTTGTGTCCTGAAATGATTAGCACAGTGAAATTTAAACCATTAACGATAACAAGTTTAGAGCTTGCTGCAGTGCAGAGGCACCCGGGGTATGTCTGTGCCTATTTCAATCATTTCTTATAATTAAACATTATGTCCTCTTTTTTCCTCCCCTTCACTAAGACCCATCCAAAATTCCTGTTAAGGTGGCTCTGTCTAGATCAGTGACTTAACCACAACGGGTGGTGCAAGCAATTGGAGGTGAAATGCTGCAGTTGCAGAGAAGCAGTAAAGGACATTTGTCTGTCAGAGCCTGTTAGTCTCAGTGAGTCCAGGAAGGAGGGGAAAAGCCCAGTATGACCTGTTGGTACTGGAACATGGAAGAGAAGACCTTTCCTTTTATCTAGGGAGAAACTGAAATTTGCAGTGGTGGTCTAAGCTCTCAGAATTTTCAGAGCTTCAGCGTGGAGATGTCTTGAAGGTTCAGAAGGTCCCAAACCTTGATGGGATGGTTTAAGCCATTCTTAATATTCTAGGAGACAGTTTCTCTTTGACTTGAAGAAATGTCTTCTTGCATTGAAGAACACAAAACCTGAATTCATCTGCACTGTGAAAGGTGCCTGAACAAAGTTTTCTGCAATGATTAAAGGATAAAATTAAAAAAAAAACAAACAAAAACATGTGAAAGTTGTGACCACTCATATTGGTGGATAAACACTATTGCTGTACTACAATCAGGGAAGTTGCTTGGTTTTGGTTTTATTCTGTGCTTTAGGAAGCTCCTTGGTCCCCTGTACTGAACTAAACCAAAAGTAACCTTGGTTGTCATATATGGGTTACAGCTGGTTTGTTTTATATGCAAAGCAGTAGATTCATCCAGTCTTTATTTATCTGAGTTGAAATATTGCACCTTCCTACAGTTGCAAGCCATTATTTAGACTAAGTCCTTTCATATATTAGTCCTCTTCTACTTCATTTGGCATACAAATGTGCTTTGTGTTAAATGTAGCCATTTGGAGAAATGGTCTTGTAATTATGGGCTGCAGTGGAGCATGGTACGCAGATCCCTGAGCTAGTACCAACCTGAGGCACTCAATCCCCTGGGTTTCCTGGCACAGCTTATGAGCTCAGGCTCAGCATTGTCAGAGACACCTCTGCCATTCCTGCAGATGAGTCGTGGTGCCCACAGCCAGCTGGGGCACCTCAGCCCTCACTTACAGGGCTTTGTGAAAAGGGACTTGGTAAAGCTTCATCTATTCCAACTTAGTAGTTTGCTTTATTACAGCCAAATTTCCTCCCAGATAATGAACTACCAGTGTTTATTCTTCTTTGCCATTTTTGGAAGTGAAGCTTATAAAAAATGTGATTGTATACAGTGCATTTGGATGCAAATGTGGATGGCAAGTGGAACAGGTTTTTCTCTTTCAGGTGAGGCCTGATTATTATATAAAGAGAGGAAACAGGCTGTAGATGATTCAGTAATACAGATGCTTGATGAAGTTATTTTGTTGATGCTTTTTTTTTTTTTTTTAATAGGCCTTTTTCACTGACCTGCCAGTGGTTTTTCAGGAATCTTTAAATTCAAATTCTGTAACTTTTGTTCTAAACTGTAGTTTGAAAGATTCAAGAGCCCAGTCAGTTTACCTATCTATACTCTGCAGAACTGGTGTGTTCATGGCATGTCCTGTCCCCTTGGTCCCCTACTTGCACAAACCATAGGACCTGCTGGGCACACCTCTGGGCTTATGCTCACTCTTTTGGTGGGAAACCAGAGCAGACAAAGGTGAAAACAAGGTCTCAAGCTGACATTATAAGAATGCAGCTGAAGTATGAACCAAAAAAAATCAGGTGTTCTCGTGTCTGCTAATTTGGACATAAACACAGTAACATGCTTTTCTTAGTAGAACCACTTTATAAATCTGGAGTTTCACTTCCAGAGCTGTTAAAAGTGCTGGTAAATGGATTCTTTAATTTACTCATTATTCCTATCCAAGAAGCCTGTGCTCAGGCATAATTAATTGTTTTGTCCCATCTAAGCCATCTATTTGTACACACATAAGCCATGACTCGTATTTGCACATGTTACAACTCCTGTTTTATATCACAAACCAATGTTTAGAAATAACTGGGGAGTTGAAGGCTGCTGGGAGAAGGGTGTTCAGAAGGCAAGGAAAGGCCAGAATGTGGTGCCATCCTGTGAAAGGAGCTGTACCTTTGTGTCCTTTGCACACCAGCTGTACACTCTGCTCAGACTCAGCATATCAGGCAGACTTCACGGTATCTCAAATTAAAAGACAGATGTATAGGTGTTTTAAAAAATGCCCTGTAGAGACAACCTACTTTGTAAGATGCACAACAAACAAAATGAGAAATTAAATGAGATCAAGCTTGTAGGTTACAACATCTCCCCACTGTCTTAATCCAGCATTTTTACTGGAATGCCTGTTTTGCAGGCAGTTTAACTGCAGCAAAAATTATCAGCATTCCTTTACACAGGTGTTCAGTCCACTCCACTGGTAATCATCTTTTGCCAGGCATTTAAGTACTATTGGGCTTTGCTAAAAAAAAGCCCAGTGTTTCACACACAGGACTCCATGCCCACAGTGTCTTTAAGGATTTCTCTTGGCCCAAGAGTGTTTTTTCTTTCCTGCTGCCCGGTACTGGCTCTGTGACTTGCTTGCAGTCAGTGCTGTCCATGTGAGCATTGAATAAAGTTGTAACTCCCTGTCTTTGTCTTGCATGATCTTGATGGACACAGCCACACATTTGCAGGGGGGAGCAGGGGTAAACCTGAAACCATTGAGCTGCAGAGTGGAGCACCAGTGGTGCGATCACCATGTGCTGTGTTCTCAAAGAAACTTAAGTCAAGCTATAATCCAGAAATAGAAAAAGCTGCTTGTTAAAAATCACAGCTATTTGCCATATTTTTCTATGAAAGGAAGGTCCAGCTCTCCAGAAATGTTGAAGAAAATATTTAGGTGCATTATCTCTAAGAACATGAAATGTATATGGTGATCAGTTTAAGTAGATTTTCAAGTTAGGAGATTTTGGTGTTCCAAAATCAGGATTGCTGTTGGGATTGGGAGGTATTGTAGTTCAGGAGTTATTTACTCTCGAAAATGAGAAACTTGTACATTCAAAATCTACTACTGGTAACCAAATTTTGTGGTCTCTAAATAGCCTGCTGTTTTGGCTCTTGCTGAAAAGAGGCTTTATTGTTGTTTTTCCTTTTCCTGTAAAATTGGTTAATCGTTGCATTTCTTTTAGTTCATTAGATATCTTTGCAGAGAGACTTAGGGACTCATTTTTTTCCCTTAAATAATAATAAGGTCCCCTGGCATGGTTGATGCTTGGAATTATCATCATAGAACAAAAATATGGCATCCCTACCTCAGTGTTTTATATGTTCTTATATCTGTAAGTTATTTTTAATTATTTTATAATTAATTAAGAACATCTGCCTGTATTTTGACAATAAAAATTATGTAATAATATTGGCTTCTATTATAATGCTGTTTGTTAACATGTTAAATGAAAGAGAGTGTTAAAATATTGCAGTGAAAGATAGATCACATGTTTTCAGCAGGAACTAGAAACTACTTGACCACCATAAGAAAAAATAATTTCCCAGCAAACTGTTAATCTTACTTAGACAAAAGATACCCTTGCAATGCAAAATGTGCACTTTTCTTCCAGTTAAATCATTTAGAAAGCAGAATTTATATCTTACTATCAAGTAGTAAATTGAAATGTCAGTGTTCTGTTTTGTCCCTGAAACTCTTCTTTGAGCTGACTCCTTCTGACAAGATATTAACAGTGCTCAGAAAGTTGAAAATATTTTATTCTGTGAAAGAAGTATTTACCAAATGTCAGGGTGTATTTTAGCTTGCTTCGCTCTCAAGGTATAATTCCATTTTTTTTCATCCATTTCATGCATTCCCTATGAGTTTTAGCAGCAATCCATTCTTTAGAAGTACAAAACAAACCAGAGTACAAATGCAGTTTGCTGTTGGTGCATTAAAGAAACTGGTATATGTACATGTACATCCAAGTGCATTTTGCTTTAATAAAGTTGTGTTTATGTTTCATTTTATGTTAAGCTGCCGCTGAAGGTCTCCCATCTGAGCAGAGTCTTTGTGTGCAGCTCTGGCAGGAGCCAGTGCATTGTCCTGCAGGCTGTGCTCAGGCTGACAGCACCAGCCAGGATATGTGGGCTCAGCTCCCACGTGTCAGAGTGCTTTTTGCCTTCTATTGTCTGCTCCCTAAAAGAAATTGTACAACTGCTTGTGTTTCTTCTCATATGTGTTATATGGGTTGTTCCTCTCCTTCCTGTTTACAGACAAAACTTGCCAATGGCACTTCCAGTATGATTGTGCCCAAGCAAAGAAAGCTGTCTGCGAGCTATGAGAAGGAGAAGGAGCTCTGTGTCAAGTACTTTGAGCAGTGGTCTGAGTCTGACCAGGTGGAGTTTGTGGAGCACCTCATCTCCCAGATGTGTCACTACCAGCATGGACACATAAACTCATACCTCAAACCCATGTTACAGCGGGACTTCATCACTGCACTGCCAGGTATTTCTGCAGGCAGAGGGAGCTTGCTCCCTGTCTTTCCAAAAGCTGTTCCCTTCCACCCTACCCTGCTGGAGAGGTCTCTTGTAGGGTTTGCAAAGCAGGTAATAGCTTTTGAATGAAATGCTCTATACCAGTATGAAATGTCATAATATTTTAATTTGTGTTCTTACTTTGTGTCAAGGCATGATCTAACAACCATCATGGTTTGTTTAGGAGTTAATGATAGCTAATCTGTGTATTGTGAGGGTAGTTATCCCCAGCCACAGGGCAGGTAGTTGTGTTCTTAATGCCCATAACAATGCATGAATAACAAAATTTTTTAAAATTAAAACTACTACTCTTTCTGGTTGCTCAGCTGAGGTTTTCCCTTTTCTTATTTAGATATTTGTCTCTCTTTCCTATTGAAATAACTTCCTGAAGCCATTGCTTTGATTATGTGTTTATTGGTAATAGAAAACGGAGGGCATAAGAGCAAAAGATGGAAGTGTTCTGGTTTTTACACTTTTGTAGTGCTTTCCATTGAAAATATTATCCCAGCTATTCTCACATGTGGCATTGGGTAGATCTCACAGAATGCACACATAAGGTAGTCTACATGCAGTTTTATATCATCCCTGTCTTATGGATGGGAAAACTAAGGTGGTGGGAGATCAGATATATACAGCAATGGAGTTTCAGAACCAAACAGAGATTCCTGGATCTTTTGCTCATATTTTTTCAGACCATTAGATCATATTTCTGTAGACAGATAAATAAATAAATAGTTACATATTAGCATTCCCATGCCATAGGTACTTAGTTTGAGAGGGACCTGAGCAATAAGTGCTAAAGTTGTTGTCTCTAAACAGCCAGCTGAAGAGAGGTGTTTCTTTCAAAGTACCTGTGGAGAAGTGCTGAGCTTTTGGAAATTTGATAAATCCTGTCATTTGATCATTCTTCAGAAGGGAGTTCTCAACAGGAAATATAAATTCTAGGCTTAAAAGATGGGGAAAAGTATGCTTAACTGTGAATTGTATAAAGCATAAAGGCACTGCAGGAGTTTTGCTAGGATGTTAAATAGGTAGACTCATTGGATTTTAAGCTCATTGTGCCCAGTAATCAAATGGCTGTTGTAGCATTAAAAAAAAATCTTAGTTATGCTAAGTACCTGCTTTATGTTAGTTTTTAGTAGTCCAATGGCAATAATCTCGTGTACTTAGAGCAGCATTATAACTTGTGGAGCTGCTCTGTTTCAGAAAAATAAGAAGTGTTTGGAAACTGTGTTGGTTTCCCCACTTTTAAAGTGGAAGTATACATGTAGCTACATACACAATTTTTCCAGGTCTTTCTCCACAGAACCCCATGAAAGCACCCCATGAAATCAACACATCTCACTGCACTTGCTTAATTTCTTCCTACAGGGCTTTTTCTGAGAATTTTTGGCAGGTGCTATAAATACTTCTAGAGACATTCCAAATTTCCTAGCCACACCATATTTGTTACTGGTCTATTCACAGCTGCCCAGGAAGCAGCTCATTTTACTCTATCAGAATGCAGAATAAATAGGAATCAAGTAGTTAATATGTGAGTATTTTAATAGTTGGGGGAAATGTGTGCATAAATAATGTATGGGCATCAATTTGCATATTTGCAAAGTGCAAATGTCCTAGTGAATATAGCTCTAAGGGAGAAAATTAATGGCAAGGAATTGCACTGGCGCAGATTCTCTGCAGTCTCTCAGGATGTTCTGAGTATAAGCAGGTTCTAATAAGGGGAATGGGAAGGGAGGAAAGTAAGAAACTTCCTCAGAAAGTGTGATGAACCTAAAATTCTAAATTAAGTCATATAATGAAAAAAAACCCTAAACTCTGTAAGTATTTTTTACCTTTCTGAAATTCTCAAGTGTTCAGTACTCTGGTTTAATTTTTACTACTTCATTCTCTCTCCTACTCTCCCCCTTGAGTGCATAAAACAATAAAGCTACTTCAAAATCATGAGGCATCTTATCTCTGTCCTCCTAGCATGGTCCCAAAGAATGACCAGAATTAAAGGTAGTTCTGGATCATGGGCATGTTTTACTAATATAAAGTAAAGTTGGCTCAGATTATTTTCCCATTGCTTTGAATTAATTAAGGTTATTTGAAAAATACAGCTTAACTGTGTACTTAACAAAGTTTGTTCAGTTTCTGAAAAATAAGGCTTCTGCTTAGCATTTTCAAGCTGTTTAACATTTTTTATGAGGAAAGTCATTTTGATAAGGATTTCATGTATGAAAAAACTGAAACATTCTTGTTGGTTCAGAGGGCTGAAGGGCTAATCGTGTTTCACATCCATTTAGCAAAATCTTCTGTGAGCAGAGTTTTCCCTTTTTAAGGAAGAAGTACTTTGTTAAATACATGCCTCAGTGAACTGTGCTGTTCCTAAGAAACAAAATAATAAAATTTAATTTGCAACCAGGCCAAAATAGCTCATCCACTTATCATAAATGTGAGAAGGAGAGGCCAAAACATTAGTATCCTTTTGCTGCAAAGGGTCTAGTGTCAATGGGAAAGGATGACTAAAGAACATGGCAGTAGGTACAGCACCTCATTGCAGCCAAGAGCTGAAGTGCAACATAGAAAGGGCATGTGGGTGAAGATTTCTGTGCCCAGGTGTTGCAGTGTAGCCCTACTTCCTAAAGCCACCAGTTGTTTCCCATATATAAAATTATTCATCCTGTGATGCTGCTGACTTAAAGCCACCTGTAAGGATACTGTGGAAGCAGGCATTTATAAGTGTCCTGGTGGGTCTGTAAATGTCTGTGAGCCCACTGGAAGCAACACAGACTGGGAAACCTGCCATTTCTACACAAAGCTTCAGAACAGGGCAACAGGATGTCCCATGTCTACCTTGCCAGTGGAATTCCTGCAAATTCCAGTTCACATTCACTAAACCATTGTCTCCCTCTTTTCACAATTTGCTGTGGAGTCAATCTAAGTCTACAAACACTTTTTAATAGTGGTTGTACATGTCTTTTCAGATTAAGTACATAATAAAGGCTGATGATGCTTTTATTTTGCAGGTTGACATCTAATTTTGCATCTCTAAAGATAAGAAATGTCAGACCTCTTTATCCACTCTCTGGTTGTGCCTGGTATCATTCACAAGCTTTTTCTAAATAAATATTGAAGCATAAAATGCTGAGCAGAATGTCTGACCCAAAGTGTATTCTAAGTTTAGTATATTTGAAAGCAGCAGAAAGAGGCATGCTAAATTGTCTCATTTTCATGCAGTGGGAGATACTTTTAAGATGTTTTCATTAAGGAAGAAAAGGTTGGGCCATTTGTGTGTCATGATCTCTAACCAAAGTCATCTGGTTGCACCCAGTTTGGGTTTGCAGAAGTTCAGATGTGTTACTATAAAAATGTACTTAGTGCCTTTTCTTTCCCTCACAAGGAGGGCCTGGTCTTGGAGGCTGTTGTTCTAAAAGCAAGAAGACATGTATTTAACTTTGTCCCAAATGTGAACCAGAGGAAAGATGCATATAATACCAATCTGCCACACTTCATTTTTGGTTGGACTGAACCTTATGCCTGAGGGATGATGTGGTCTAAACTTTCACAAAGCGTGTGAAATTTAACATGTGAAGTGAGATAATCTCTTGGTTGTGTGTCTCACGAATTAAACAGCTTTCAAGAGAAGCTATATTTGCACAACTTCTCATTTAAAAGGCATCTTGTTTCCCTGAAGTCTTGATTTTGATTGTTGGAGTTGGTAAGGGCATATTTTTACTGACTACATCCATCCAGTTAAGAAATATAGCATAACCTTCCCTACACAGAAGTTACATTGAGCTGCTTGGTGCTAACCAGGCAATTGCTTTACATTTCACTTCAGTCATGCTGAAGTACAGCCAGTCCTGGTATTCAAACTGGGAAATATTTGGAAATTGTATTATTTTGGTGCATATTTTTCCTTCACCCACTAAAATAAATGGAACTAGCAAACTTGCTTCACTTTCTCCTTACACAGCCTCTCCTTCCCTCCTGACGTCCCTGTGCATCTGCATATCCTTCCCTCCCCTGTCTAAAGGTACCACTACTCTTCAGGGCACACATTGGGAATATATATTTTTTTCTTCATTACATTTAAAAGCTACTGCTTTAGCAAAAACAGCTTTTGAGCCGTTGCAACATGAGAACAGCTGTAGCAGTGAGATGAGAAATGGTGCTAATATAGAGAAATTTTGGGGGCTGCATTGCTGAGTTGGAAATGCCATCCATAGAATATCCCCCTAGTGCTAAAACCCATCGAAATAGATTGGAATGACTTCTTGGATTCTTTATTATTTTTAATGACTTGTGCTATATCCAAAGGAAGTTGGAGAACGCTGCTCACTCCTGAACTTAGCCTCAAATGCTCTTCTGTGCATTTGGTCCAGCTCTGCATGCAGAAGAGGAGATGGAAGGAGAGTGTGTCTTTGTACTAGCAGGGGGAGTTGTTTTAAACTCCATGTCTGTCCAGCAAATAATGTTTTTCTGTTGTTGCTGTTCTTCCCCAGCTCGGGGATTGGATCACATTGCTGAGAACATTCTGTCATACCTGGATGCCAAATCTTTGTGTGCTGCTGAGCTGGTGTGCAAGGAGTGGTACCGGGTGACGTCGGACGGGATGCTGTGGAAGAAGCTCATTGAGAGAATGGTCAGGACAGACTCCCTGTGGAGGGGTTTGTCAGAGAGGAGAGGATGGTAAGGAAACTGAATCTTCACCTCTTTTGCCCCCATTCAGGACAGAAGGGTTTGTGTGTTTCAAACCATATTTGAACAGTGTTATTCAACACTGAAGCATCATGTTCGTTCCAAACCTGGCAGTTGCTTACACCAAAAATCAGGGTTTGGGGAGTTACAGTATCATTTGGCTATGTGGCAATGTGTGGGATTTTTTCTTCAGCTTCCTCATCTGATCATGCTCTTGCCCCACTGTGACAAGTGAGATCGACAGACTGAGATTTTTACACCCAGCCTGTCTTTCAGTTCAAATTAAGAAGCTGTGTATGCCTCAAGGGAACCCTAAACCGGTCAGCAGTTCAGAGCAGAAGAGCTTTTTCAGGAGTGGCAGTGGGGGAGCATGTGCTATGAATTAGTTCTTTCCTGATAGGTCTGTTTGTTTTCCTCAGCAGATTTTCACTATTAGATATCTGTTTAATTTTCAAACTGGAAGCTGAGGGTAGGTACCACGGAGAATAGGGGACTTTAGAAATGCAGATAGATTAGTTAATAATCATCTGGAATAGCCTTACTACAATGTAGGTCTCACTCAAGTTTGAAGCTGCTCTGCTAACATTTCATTAGAACTTTCTCTCTCAGGGGTACACCCTTTAATACATAATTTTCTTTTCCAAGGGTGTCCCTAGGATGTTGGCAGAAGGGAAACTGGGTATGAATATTTCATAAACAAGATAAAAGTGACAGCTCAGGCATTTTGGTTGCTATTAAAAAGAGAAAGATACAGAGTTGCAAACAAAGACTCTTGGTTTATGGTTAATTTTGTTATATTGTTTGTCTCAGGAAGTAAAGGCAAGTAAATCAGGATTATGAGACATTCTTTAAAAATAAATACTACTTTGATATGCTTCCAATAGTGCAGTGTTTCTAAAGAGTGTAAAATAAATACAAGCATGGCAGTGGTAACTTTTGCATTTCTTTTAGTGCATTATTCTCTCCAGGACTTCTATTTTTCCTCCCTACTGTTGAGATCACAGTAAGTCCCAAGAGGATCTTGATAAGTCATTTAGTCCTTTTTGTTTCCCATAGCAGAGACAGGTTTTTCTTAAGTCATTCCAAATCTTTGCCGTAACTTGTTCTTAGAATCCTCTACTGATGGAGATTCCCCAGGCAATGCCTGGAAAAGGAATTTGGTGGCTTCACCTTTTTGCTCTTTCTAACTTCAGTGTTTGAGAGGTTTTCCTGATATCTAGGCTGTCTTCCTAGCTACAGTTTGACTTGTTATGTTTAATCTGCTCAGATAAACAGGACAGTTTCTCTCTCCTTTTTGAAGTAATCTTTTCCATGTTGGAAGATAACCATGTTTCCTATGTTTTGGCTGCACTAACCAGCAGTAACGATGTGTTGTCTTGTCCTCTTACTATTTCTGGTTTTCTCTGTTTAGATCCTTCCCAATTACTCTACTGCATTCTTGGAGTATGGTGTAGTCAGCTGAGTGTCTTCTGCTGAGGCATCACTGGGTTTGCTCCCTCCACGCTTCAAAATTAACATTAGTGCCAAATAGTAGTCATCCAAACACATGACATTTCTAAAAGACTGGTGCAAAATTTTGCTTTTCATCTCAAGGACAGTCACCCTGTTACTGCACCTCTTCTTCAAGTTTGTGCTATGTGCTAGACACAGATTTGACACAAAAGCAAGTAGTACCCAAGTCTTTCAAGTTGCCCTCTGGTTATCTCTGTGATGAACAGATAGAACTGTGTGGTTAAGAGAAACAGACAGGAAATACCCAGTGCAATTGCATCTCTGCCATGTAGAGGGTTATAGCTTGTAATCAGTGCTAGCTCTGTGCATGGCACAAGGAGATGATTAACTGGACAGTTCAGAATGATGGATGGCTGGTGTTATTTGGTTACAGCTCCTCAATTTGCACATGAGCTGCCTGATTTCAGCATTTGCAGCTTGTGCTTTACAACAGAACCCACCCCATTCTGCAGCATGGCAGCCTTCACTGGCAGATTGTCAGGGAGCAGTAAGGGTTACACAGATTTAGAGAAATATAAATCAGAAGCCCAGAATCTGGGCACGCTTGTGTCCATCTGATTGAATTGGCTGGTCATCAAAACCTGCAAACAATGGTTCCTTTTATCCCAGAGCCACAGCACAACAACTACTGGGATGCCATGGAAATTCCAAGCAATCCTTCAGCTGAACTGTAAACAACTGACTACATGCAGCAGGGCACAACTTACAGGTAGCAACCAGACTTAGCTAATAAAGTTAGAAAGAATAAAAAGCTTTTTAGGTACATAGGCTTGTACACAGGTTTTTGTAGACCTGTCCCAAGTCTCCCAGGATGTCTCTGAGGTATTCTGTGTATCTCTAAGGAGGTTTTCATCTTCCTTGGCCAATAATATTAATTTTCATGAATGCAGTTCCAGACTGGGTCATAGTAAACAGGTGTCTGTCTAGTTAGTAGTTTGTCTGCATCCATGTGTGCCATCTTCATGTGTTGGTTCCCATATGCATGTCTGCTGGTCATTGTATTTAAAGAAACAGGTGATTCCTCTGTCCAAATGTGAAAGCACCTTTCTCTTGAGTTATACTTAGAATACTTGATTTAAAGAAGTATCAAAAGTTCTATTCCTGAGCATTTGTCATTTTGTTTGTCCACTCCTAGAGTTTGGTACTCACTTACAACCCAAAGATTTTGGTTTGTTGTTGTGATCTCTCTAGATCAAATGCATCAGAGCAGCTAATGTACAGTCACTGAAATTAGTTTTGAGATATACTGTGTGGAAAGGACAGGAAGGAAAAGCACAAGGAAGAGTTGAACAATTAATTATGCTGTAATGGAGCAAGGGAGGGAGGAGTGGAGAGCTGGCCTGGTGTAAACTCTGTGCCTCTGATGCCAGGATTACACTCAGAGGCATTTGTGCCTCTCTCCATTTTGTGAGGCATGTTGCCAGGCAGAGCAGCAGTTAGTACGCCCATGGTGGGGTTTACTAGCTTCCACACCGTGTTTGGTGGCTTCTTAACTTCAGGATGAGGAATTAAAGTTTTTTACACAGCAGGCAGTGATTGCCGTTTACAGATTTTTTTGGTAACAAAACTCTAGCTTGGGATATGAGTATTCCAAATTAGTGTTGAGATGAGAGAGGCACCACAGATGAGGTGTTGCTTACCAAAACAGAGTAGTAGCAGTAAAATGTCCATGTACCCAAACTGATACTGTTACTGCTAATGCAGATAAAAGCTAGCCTTGAATGTGTAGTGAATTTCAGGGTTCCTTGGCTTCTTTTGCTTTCTTTGTGTGCTGTATTTTAAAGGTGACCTTTGATAATGTGAGTGACTATTGCAGGCATGAACCATTGTCAACCCTTACTGAGCTGAATGGGCCCATGTCCATAATAGAGAATTTATTTCTCTTCCCCGACACAGATTTTTCTTGGATATTTCAGTGTTAAAATGCAACACTGATATTGCAGGGCAAACAAGGAACCATTCCATCTTAGTAAATTGAGTTTGACCATGAATCTGTCAGCAGTAGTTACCATTTATAAACTGCCAGGAGAACTTTCTCCAAAATCCTGAAGCGTGATTTGTGTTCAATTGAAGTGTTCTCTGTCTTCCAGGGGGCAATATCTATTTAAAAATAAACCTCCTGATGGAACTGCACCACCTAACTCCTTCTACAGAGCACTTTACCCCAAAATTATACAGGACATAGAGGTAAGAAACAACTGCCAGGTGGTGTTTTACCAGTTGTTTTTTTAGTTTTGCTTTCTTCAAATGTTCCTGATTTATTAATGATGCGAAATTCTGGGGATATTCCATGGCAGTGTAATATTTTATTAAATCTCACATGTCTGTGTTTGTCTGGAGTTTGTAGATTTGGGGTAGTTGTAAAAGATCCTGCTGCTCCTTTAGACACAGGATAAATCAGGTTATTCAGTGAGCTGTTTGCAGGTGAAGTCTCCCCACTTTGCACATCAGATATCACAGCAGCACTGTAACATCTTGGTTTTCTCTGTTCTACAGTACTTTCTCCTTCTGGTGCAACGAGACCTAATAGGCTGTTACAGAAAGATATCAAGAACTGAGGCAGGGAGAAAGTGCTCTTCTAAAGTCTGCAATCCTAAGACTCAGGGAAACAGGAAGCAGCTGAACATGTTTGCCTTGCATTTAGTGTGAGCAAAATGGCTTGTTCTGGTTGTTTCCTAACAGCAGAAGCACTGCTCGGGCGCTGTTGTGACAAGTAACAAGCGCTTAGAGCTCAGCTGAGACTTTCTCTTCAGTTATTTAGCTGTTGAGTCACAGGGGGCTAAAGGTTAGAGACAGAAAAAGGCTTTTAGGTTACTTCTTCCTCACCATTCCCAACAGCACAGACCAGTTCAGCCACAATATGTTTTCCAAGCGTTTGTCTGTTAAATTGGTTTTATTACATGTATTTTAGAAAGCAGTTATGTCATTGTATGGGCCTGACTGCAGGAAAAAGCATAAAGAAAAGTGTCTGCTGCCTTCTCAACCAAACAAAAAAAGGGGAGATAGTTCCATGGTGCTTTTTTCCCTACATCTCATTTGTCTCCTGTGTCTCCTCAAGACAATAGAGTCGAACTGGCGGTGTGGAAGGCACAGTTTACAGAGGATCCACTGCCGGAGTGAGACGAGCAAAGGGGTTTATTGTTTACAGTATGATGATCAGAAGATAGTGAGCGGCCTACGAGACAATACTATTAAGGTGAGAGTGCTCCATCATGACATGCTAATGGCTTGGAGTGCCTATGCCATAAATAATCATGTCCTAATTTCAGTGACACCTACCCAGTCTCTTGTTAGTAACCTAGCCTTCTCCTTGCCCTTCCCCCATCTCCCACCTGCACAGCAGCTACGCCTCTTATCTGGCTAGAGGGACCCTGTTTTCAGATAGACAGGCTTCACCAGCAGAGTTTCTGTCCAGCAGTAATTACAGGCTATGTAATTACTGGGCCCTGTACCCTAATGAGAAGGGTAAAACCAATATTCATAGTAAAGGCAGTAATATGAAAGATGTCAATGTATTGCACCGAAGAGCCTGTAGAAGACTCTGTGGATGTTCTAAGGTGTTCTAAGTGTGCTATGGAAGATGTGCTGTAGTGAAAAACAGTCTAGTCAAACCAGTAATCTCTGAAAGATTAAAACCTTACTGAACTGTCCAGTTTTGAATATTTGCTGTCTTAGATCTGGGATAAGAATACATTGGAATGCAAGCGAATTCTCACCGGACACACGGGTTCTGTCCTGTGCCTCCAGTACGATGAACGGGTGATCATTACTGGATCTTCAGACTCAACAGTCAGGTGTGTGCTCATGATTTGCACCTTTCTGTTTGCCTCTTAAGATTTTAGCTTTGCAAGCTGCTGAAATGATCTCTTTCTAAATGTGTGCTGTTCAAGCAGCTCCATGAAGTAGTTCAGCATATTTGTTCAGCATTTTACTGTCCTTGTTTATCAGATGTCCATGCAAATTGCTGTCAAGGAGAAATGAGAGTCTAAGCCAAGGTCAGTCAAGGTCAAGATGACTTAGGAAAGCCATCTGGCATTTCACCAAGGTTTTGCATGTTTTGACATTCCTTGAGAATGTTACAAATTCTCTTTGAGAATGACTTTTTAAGAGTTGAAGTTTTCAAAGCAAGTTTGAAGGTTTAGTAATCCATTGTCATTTAATTTTAACAAAATATGTATTACTAGATATCCTATGACTTGAAATTAAATTTCAGCATGATCTTTCTTTTCATTCAATCTTTCTAACCTTGCTTTCCTTCAAGTCTCTAGTAAAAGGCTGGATACCTCAAGGTAGCACTTGTGGTGCATGTTGTGCATTTGTGAAGTCCACTAGTCATATTAGAGGATACCAAAGAGTGTAAGACCTGTAGTGTAAATAGAGATGCATATGAGTTAATGAATTGCAATATGAACTTGGATGTGAGGGGCAGATCTGACTTTTCCATGTTGTTATATACTCCCTCCTTGTCAGAGTGCAAGCAGTGCTCGTGCAGTGAAGTTAGCAGAGCTGCATTGGTGGCCTTTCCTGGAGCTATTAGCATGCATTCCTTAGCTGCAAGCTCCTCTGTGTTGTGTAAACTACTACTATTAAGCCAATAACTATTAAATTGAATTCCTGGCATGTGATGCATGCAGTCTTGCAGTTCTGCTAGTTTTGGGGTCCTGTCATTCATACGAATCCAGAATTTCAGCAACATGCCTGGAGGCGATGGAGGAACTGCACTGGGCTAAACAGATCACAAAAGGAGAGGCTGATTTCTGTAACAAGCACTGTCATTTTCCATATCAGGCCAGGCAGGCCAAATTGCAGACTGGCTACTTGCCCAGGAATGCTTTGTCTCCCACTGTATCTATAAATGTTTGTGCAGACCCCAGAGGCACATAGGATGCATCACTTTTATCCTTGGGTCTCCTCAGGAAGAGAGGCTTCATCCAATAGACAGTACAGATGGGCTCTTAATGCTTCTGAGATCTCAGGGATGCACTTGTCCAAAGAAGTCAGTGGGTCTCCAGCTCCTGTTCAGTTTGGCAACCCTGTCTGCAAACTGTTTGTATGTTAATGGCTCAGGTCTTTAGTTTTTTCTCCTTTGCATTTTCTAATTGGAATGTGGTTTTCTTTCTCATTTAGAGTTTATAAGATGATGCACTTTAGTTAGAAAGTAAGGCATTAGAAGTCTTTCTCACATCTTGCCTTTTCTTACTGCTTGCCTTATTGGCAGCAGGAAGTTTTAGCTTCTGCAGGGTCTGATGTGCCTGATGATACAGCCATTTTCTGCTTTCATATAGTGTGTCTGGGATACAGGTAATAGCACCAAAAGAAATCTCTTTATGGAGGGCAAAAGAAGTTTGCCAACAGAACAGTCCAAAAGAAATGTTTTTAAGGCTTAAAATCTTCATTTCAAGTACTAGAAGTTCTGTATGAAGCTTTATCTAACTTGCATCTTAAATTATCTTTCAGTTGAAACAGTTGGTTCCAATAACATTAAATTGACATAAATGCTATGTCTTAATTTGGGTATTCAGCACATTCCTGGAATGTAGCTGTGTACCAGATGCACCGCAGGGTAAATGCAAATCATGGTGCAACTTGTGGCAATTACTTGTATTTGTTTGAAAATAATTGTCTTCTGCTTCTGTACAAATTACTACGTGAGCTGATAGTCCTGTGAGAGAGGTCAAAAATGAAGCCTGTCAGGGAACTTACTTCCCCACATTGACTAGAAATTAAATGTATAATAGGCTGGCACAACCAGGAGACACCAGTTTTTAAGGCCATCAGTCTTCTGCCTTTCCTCAGCATTAAATTCCCTTAATTAAAGAATACTTTTTTTCCTAGGTGCATTATTTTTATGGTGTTAACTGCATTGCGGGGTTTTTGGCTGCTGGACTGTCTCAATGTACACATAACCAACAGGTTTATCTAATACATTTTTTAATGAACTATTTAATAGATGTAGATATAACTTGTGGTGTTTGCTTCTCTAATATCACTGGAGGGTCAATTACCTCTCGCTATCCCTCTCTGGCTCTGCAGACAATTCACAGTGCAGGTTTTTAACCCTGTTCTCTCTGGTTTGAAATGCGGGCGTGCAGAGTGTGGGACGTGAACGCAGGCGAGATGCTGAACACGCTGATCCACCACTGCGAGGCCGTGCTGCACCTGCGCTTCAACAACGGCATGATGGTGACGTGCTCCAAGGACCGCTCCATCGCCGTCTGGGACATGGCCTCCCCCACGGACATCACCCTCAGGAGGGTGCTCGTGGGCCACCGAGCTGCCGTCAACGTGGTGGACTTCGACGACAAGTACATTGTGTCGGCATCAGGTGACAGAACTATAAAGGTGAGGTGTTTCACAGGCTTGTTATTTGCAGCACTGGGGTATTTATTAACAAAGAACAGTGACCAGACAGGGAAGATGGCCCCCTTTAGAAGCAGGGTTCTTCCTCTTGCTCATTTGCACTTGTCCCTCCTCTGTTGAGCTGGCACAACTCATTTACACAGCTTAGGGCAAATCAGTTCCAGGTACAGATGCAGTTGAAAAAGAACATACTTTTTCTGTGTTCTTTTTTGTCTTGACTACTTCCTTAACCTGTTTAGTCATTTAAACAGTTGTTAAAAGGCAGCATGGGGACAAAAGTGAAGGTGAGTGGATAGGAGACACTTAAGTGTTACTGCTACGATCCCAGTGTGCAGCATTAAATCTTAGGAGAATCTATATCACGTTCAAACTAAATCATAGCCCAAGAATGCTAAATCTGGAAGATAATTTGATACTGTGTGGCAAAAATTTTCTGTGTGCAGTGACCCAACCTGCTGTTGGTTGCAGACTACAATCACAGGTCATCAGAGGGGTGATTTTCCCAGTCTTGATATCATCTTCATTAAGAGCACTCTGGATGCATCTATATATCATACAGGCACCATCTTTTGTTAGTCTCTTCGTAATAATTTTGTCTCTGTGTGGTTCCCTCCCCCCCTTCCTGTCACAGGTATGGAACACTAGTACCTGCGAATTTGTGCGCACCTTAAATGGCCACAAACGAGGCATTGCATGTCTGCAGTACAGAGACAGGCTAGTAGTGAGCGGCTCTTCAGATAATACCATCAGGTGAGAGACAAACTCCCCATCACAGGGTTCTGTGCAAGCACACTGCCTCTGGTGCCCTGGGACATGCAGAGCTTAGGCAACTGAAGTGCTCTGTACCCTTGTCAACTTTGAAATATGCTTTCTTTGGTGTAGAACATTGGGAACTACTGGAAAAGATATTAGAAGCCTGTTTTACTGTGTTGTCTTTCATCCTCTACATCTCAAGAGTCCTATACTCATCAACAAGTTGCATTGCTCTGACAGTTCTGGTGTATGAAAGAGCTGGCAAGTACCACTTTCTATGGTGTCCTCTTGTGATATTTTAATTGGACTATGTGTCTAGTTAAAGGGGTCAGATTTGCAGTAAGAGGCATTTAATCCTCGGTAGAAATCCTCCTGGGCTCTTGCCAAACTCTTCTTGTGGTACTTGGCACCTGGTTAAGTTTGGAACAGCTGGGTTAGAGGATGAAGTTCAGTTTGCTGCCTTTTGCACTTCTCCAGCTGCCCTGGTTGCAATCTGAGATTTAACTCTTTCTGGTATCACAAGCCAGAATTTCTCCCTACATCATGCAGCTGCTGGCAGAGGGATGTCCCACTAATTTCAGGATGTATGGAACAAGCTTGAATATTAGTTTATGTGATATAGAAAAATGCCTCTGTCATGGAAATGGAAGTAACAGCATCCTCCCTTTTTCCCTTTGTCATTTTTTTAAAGTAATTGTCTGGTTTTTGATTAAACTTGGAAGCAGGACAGTGTAAGTAGGAACATTCATTTCACATGACAGTAATAATTTTTCCTCAGTGAGAATGGTCTATGCTATTGTTTGCCTGTGGACTTGGTTTGCAACATGCTACCTCCCCCTGCACTTCATTCTGTAGGAAAACAGTGACCTTTGGTTGACATCACCAGGTCACTGTTCAGATTTTAGTGCAGGGCTGTCTGAGATCATGACCAGGAGAGCTAAAACTTCCATCTCTTAATCAAGGGAAGAGGTATTGCAGGCATTGTGTAAGAGCAGCACCACTTGGTGAGAACTTCTGCAGTTGTACTATGAAACTTGGCCTCAGAAATAAAGCAAGAAAGAGTTAAATACTACAGAAGTTCAGGAAGGATCTAAAATATGCAATGCTAATAAAAATAAATGTCATGATAGTGATAATGCTAAACAGGAATACAGTTACTTTTATGCTTGCATTGGACAAAATCCCTACTTGACAGATAAATTGTGCTAGAATTTCAGGAATGTCAACAGTGAATCTTAATGGAAGTCAAGTTTAGAAGCAATGTAAGCAAGGCAAAAGATTTACCCAAAGCTGAAAGACAGTTTAGCATTTTACCTAATGCCCAACCATTAGCAGAGGGCACAAGTCAGTGGAAGGATGATTAAGAAAAAGATTTCTAAGTCATCTTTGTGGATGGCTTGGTGCTGTGTAGGTTTGATTTTAATCCACTACCAGATGTTGTGTGCTGGACCTCAGTAGAGGCTGATACAGAGCTTGAAAGTCCACTATTCCTCAGTTGCAGGGAAAATTTTTTCCAGAAGATGACTTTGTGATTTCTGGTTTTGCAACTGCAAACATTAAGGACATGTTAAGTGACTTATTAGTAGTTCTGTAGGGAGACTCCATGTAGAAAAATTATTTAGGTTTTGATTTAGGCCAGAAATTTCACCCGTGTAAGAGGACACAAGTACACAGAAATCATTATCATTGTGCTAATTTCCATCTAGCAGAAACTGGTCCCTAGCTTCTAGGGCCAAAGTTCTTAATTGCTATAGACAAACATGGTGTAGAAAAGAAGGAACTAGGGAATTTAGGGCAAGAAAATAAAATTAGACTATATCATCTTGGGTTAGGTTTTTAATGAGTGGTTGGTCTTTTATTTCTAGTGTATGCACACATAAAGAGCATTCTCTTTAAAGGTGGGGATTCAGACTCATCTGACTTCTGTACATCTCCCTGCTCTGCTTTCAAGTGAATTAAAGGCTGAGATAATTGCAGACCTCCCTCTACTTCCAGAAGTTCTCCCAAAGTTATAAGAAGGAGCAGTGGTAGTGGTTTTGACTGCATGCACATTGTAGTGATTTTTTTTTGCTCATTCTCAAGCCTTAAGCTTAGTTCTTGTACCCTTTTGAATATTTAAAGAAGTAGAAGTTAGAAAAACTTTCCAAATTTGAGAAAGATCTTTGGCACCAAATCTGCTGAGAGACCGTACTCTTAAGAGCACTTGTCCCCTTTGTACATGAAAGCCCATTTGCCATGTGACACACGGGACATGGTCACCTCTTGTAATCCCATTCAGATTCAGGTAAAATCTCAGACTGGGAACTGAAAATACAGGCCTGAGTTAGTGTGATGCAGTCTCCCAGAGCTGCTAGCAATTTCAGGATCAATGGCAAGGAATGGAAACACATGGCACAGAAGTTCCTGGCACAAGATTGCTCTTCAAACCTTTCTGCACCAATTAATCTCTGGCATTGTCTGTCCTATTTACAGTCCTTGAGAGACATAATGCTCTCTGACCAGCCAGAGTGCCCTTGGCTGACCTTTGCCATGGAGTTGCTTGCTCTGACCTTGACTGGTGTGCTGTACTCAGTTGAAAACTGTTGGGCCCTTCACAGATTCCTGAAAGATCAACTTCAGAGATTGAAGAATCACTTTGTGCTCCTTATTGTTTTCAAACATGTGCATGGACATAACCTCTTGAAGTTCTACAAAAGCATTCTGTTCATTTCTGTGTTGTCCAAAGTGAGAGCAACTTGTTGTGGCAGGACAGCTGCAATCATTATCCACCAGCCTTGGGCACATATCAACTGGTTCTGGATTATTCCCTGGGGAACCTCAGGATTAAAATATGTGGGGATGGTTTATCTCTTTCTTTGTCTCTCAAGCAAAAGTGACCTGACCTCCTAGCAGCTGTTCTGCTTCAAGATGTGTCACCCAGAGAAATTTCACAAACCCCCTCATATTTCTCGCTGCTGTGAAGTTCATGCCAGTCAGAGCATTTACTGAATAAGCACTTGAGAACATTTGTGACTGCTTTCTTTCTCCTGTGTGTCAGGGAGTCAGAGCAGATATTGCTATTACAAGACTGCAGAGCATGTCTCAGCCAAAGATGGAACATGTCTAGACAATACATGTCAAAGAGCTACAGTTCTTGTAGGAAAATAATCTTTCTTTAACCATGGTAGTTGGGAGTCATGTCAAAGAGCTGGCAAAAGTATGGAGAGCAAATACACTTACTTCATAGCTGTTTGAAGCATTTAACTATTTTTCAAGGTAGTGTGCAAGTGTAAAATTATGTATTTTAATTTATTCTTCATTCTGAAAATCCATCACAAAAGTCGAAACTCTGGGATACTAACAGTTGAAAGAATAATGTGTTTCTGGGCCTCTTACTCTATATTGGTTTGGGTGCTAGAACTTTTTAAAAATAGTGTATTATTAGAAACAGTTCATATAGAGCAACAGGAGTTATTTGAGAGCAAGAAAAAAATATATTTCAAAATAATAAATACTTAATAATAATAAACACAAAATAATAAACATTTTAGCCTATGTGTAAGGTGCCTGCATTACAGATTAAACATACCAGTAGAAATGGCAATGGAAAAGGTCTTGTTAATTCTTGTACCTCTCACCACCATATTGATAACCTAATTTGTCTGATGGTAGTCTTCAATCAGAAGTGGGCATGTAGGGGAACAGAAAGGGGCTCATGCCCTGTGAAGGTGATCATGCCAATTGAAACAAGCTGCCAAGGGGATTGTTAAGTGTCCCTCTCTTAGTATCTTAAAACCAAGGCACAACACTTTCATGAACAATGATCCTTATTAAGGTAAAGGGAGGCTCACTGTGAAAATAACTGGGAGATACACTGTGTTACTAGAGCAGTAGATACTAAATACAACTGGTTTGTGACTCATCTGCCATGTGTTACTGTTACATCATAGGGTCATGTGGAAAATCATGTACCATTTAACTGTGGGAAAAGGAGCAATGAGGGTAATTTGTTTCTTCTTTGTTGTTCCATCACAGTCTTTATTTCCAAGTTGCCATTAACTACAAGCAAATATCAAATGTTTCATTGCAATGCTAAGTTCTTAATGCTTGTTTGTACTCTTTTCCAGGCTGTGGGATATTGAGTGTGGGGCATGTTTACGAGTGCTGGAAGGCCATGAAGAGTTGGTGAGATGCATACGCTTTGATAACAAGAGGATAGTCAGTGGGGCATATGATGGGTGAGGTTATCAGTGCAGTCAATGCTTTGCATCTTCTGTCTGTCTCAGTGTCTCCCATCCCACTTTGTGCATCTTCTGTATAAATATCAGCCTCTCTGTCTGTCAGTATATACTGAGAGGACCTGTTCATGGCTGCTAAATGAGGACCATGCTACAGAGCATAGCTTTCATTCTTTTGAAATAAGTCCATATGATTTGATGTGTGTGGTCCAGTTCTTGTGCTTGTAAGAATATCTGACTGACTCAACCTGAAACTTCTTCCAGCTCAACCACTTGTAAGAACGATCTTAACCATCTGTGGTTGTCTGCAGGACCATTTGCCATTACAGACTAGTTGTCTGCACTCCCACGTGTTTCTATTAGTTATTACCACCTGCTTTTTATGTGTTTTACTTTATTGACAGCATATTTTAACCTCCCATTAAGTTCTGTAAGCATTACAAAGGGAAATACAAGAACCAGGTCTCAGGAGCAGAAGGATTGCTGTAATGTTCTGCTGAGTTGTACTAACAGTTTTGGTTTTTTTCTGTGAGTATTTGCTCTTTTCTCTTTAACAGAGCCATGTTGTTTGTCTATTTTTTCACCACTAGGAAAATTAAAGTGTGGGATCTTGTGGCTGCTTTGGATCCCCGTGCTCCAGCAGGGACCCTCTGCTTGCGAACCCTTGTGGTAAGAGCTTTAGCCCCAGTCTGCAAGATCTTGAAATTATTTCTAGGGGTCTGGCTTTTTTGGGTGTCCAACTTCTCTTAATTTTGCAAGCTATTAATTGCAAGCATTAAGAGTTAGAATCTCTGGGCTTTTCACTCTACTGTGGACTTTTCAACAGTTCTGTTCTGTGATTTGAAGTTAATAACTGAATCCATTTTTAAATTCATGCTTGGAATCCGTATGCTAGTGGGTTTACATTAATCTGTGTGTACCTGATGATGTAATAGTAAGTTCTCTGAATTGTTGGCATAAAATTTCTTGAAAGTACTACATTCCAAATTTGAGAAATAGGAACAAAAACACTCTTGGGATTGCTTTTAACTGCCTTTTGGATGTTTAAAGAAAAAGCAGGTAAGGAATGAAACAGACAGTGAAATTGCTTTTTATGCTTAAACAGCAACTACTCTTTTCATGCTGTCCACTGATTTCTAGTGCAGGTCAATGATGGTGTGGTTAAAATGTCATTATGTGAGTGCTAACAGCATTCACAATCACATTTAACAAGGCTCTTACAATAATGTGGGAAAGTTGTGAGAAAAATGCTGGGACAGCCAAGGCCTTGGATTGGTTCCTATAAGTGTTTCTCCACCACATTCAACCCAAAAAAGCAGCACTGTTGCTGGGTATAAAGCAAGATTTCAACCAGTACCAAAATCTCACTGAAAAATAAGTACTATATGTTTTTATTTCTTAGGTTGAAAGTGTTTGGGCAGTATATTAGACCTTTTCCTGCTGTGGCATGTGACTGTAGTTTGTGCTTTAAACAGGATCGTACCAAGGCTGTGTGATTCTCTAAAAGTGTGGCTACTTCTCACCAGCTGAGCTGTGCTGGCTGACCTTCTACACACTCATCAACCACCTGAATTGCCCCTGTTTTAGATTTCACTGAAGTACTTTACATCACATTTCGTGCAGGCTGTGAGGTTACTGGGACTCAGCTGACAGGTAGTAAGATCATTAAGCCTATTCCAATCATGTATTTGGACCATCAGCTGCAGGATTAGAGTCCATGAGAGCTTTGGATGCCCGCAGGTGCTGTGTTGAAAAACCTTCTTGTTAGCCAAATAGAAGTGCAAATAGTTTCATGGCTGAAATCCAGAAAAACCTTTTGTCATTGGTCACACAGTTCCAAGCTATGGAACAAGTCTGCCCATGAGCTCATATCCTGGGAGTCTAAGACTTAAGCTTGGTATTAGTAGAGTTTCTTCTCCAGTCTGAGACAAATGTGTGCCTAGTAACCTGTAGATTTAATTTAACTGGTGTGATTCCTCTGCATTTTCCAGCAGTGGACAGCCAAAGTGCCCCAGCTAATTATATTATAAATCAGAAGCGGTGGGATGGAAACACTGTAGGAATCTCAACACATGGATACTCATAAATCCCTGTTTGATAGCAATGGAGGAGGCCAAAAGCAGGGTGGGGAGCAGAGGAAGCTGTTGTGGTGCTTTTAGGACTTTTATGACAACAGGGTGTCCTTAAACCCGCTTACCCATGCTTTGGTGTTTTTTTCCTCTTTCCTCGTCCTCCAAAATTAAACCTGGCTGCACAATGAACATCATGAGTCTCCTGCTGCTTGTGTTCAATTTTCAAACAGTAGGAGGAAAGTGCACAGATAACAAATGTTCGCTGCATGCCAGGTCCCTTCCAGTTTTGTCTTCCGTTAGCTGGAACAGTGGCCACATGAATTTGACAGAGACTTTCCATGAACAGAATAAACTCACAGTTCAGCTTTCCTTATGACATAAACAGTAAACAGTCCAGGTAGGGCAGCCTTACTTAGCACACAGTTACTGGGATCAAAAAGAGAGTTTTGAACAGAACTTTTGAAAGTCTCTTTCTCTCTCTCTCTCTCTCTCTCTCTCTCTCTCTGTCTCTCCCTCTCACTCCCTCCCTCCTTTCCCCATCTCTGTAAGTAATCTGGATCTGACTGTTGTAATGATACTTTTTCAAAGAACTTCTTTACTGCTACAACATAAAACCTGGAAAAACACTTCCCTTAAGAATAGGTGGGAGGACAGAAGCTCATAAGGTGCTTATAACACAAACTGATGTTACAGTTTAGAAGATCAAAAAGGTTCCATTGATAAAAATTAAAAAAAAAATCTCTTAGAATCTGGCTTATATGTGCATTTATTTTTAGATAATTTTGATTTAAAGATTCAGAAATTAACTTTAAAGCAGCTGTTCTCTCTAAACTGAGCTTTATTTCTGTAGTCTTGTTCTATAAGACAAAGACTTCCCCTTTAGTAACTAGCAATTCTCTTTTGCCTAAATGTTTGATAAACCTGTAGTTTCAGTATTAAATTATTTTAAGATATACTTTTCCCTGACCCTCAGAAGCCCCTTACGATGTGTGAGCACTAAAGAGAAAGGTGTGCTCATGGAAGAGATAGGGCTCACCATCCCTGCTCAGTTTCTGTTCCCTGATGACCAAGTAGGAGGCAACTGCTTTGGAAGTGTTGTGAGCACCAAGAGAAAATAGGCAACACACGAGGGAAAGCAGAGTGGATCTGCTCTGTGATATCCAGGATCTTGCCATTGCCTCCTGTTAATTATGGTCTGAACTCTTGCCAAATCATCCTGCCATTTCCACTCAGCCTCAGAGCAGAATGCAAGCTGCCTGTAAGGAATGCCCTTTCTAGATCATATTTTTAGAACTGCTTAGAAGGAATTACTGCTGTGTCACTGGACTTTACAGCAGGCTCCTTAGTGTCCTCCAGTTTTAAGCTGTTCCCTCTTCAGCAGTGGCAATGATGCCAAGTCTTGAATGCAAGTTCTGTCTCTTACCATGTAACCTGCTGTACCTGGAAATGCTGAAATTTAAGGAAGGAGTTTTGCCATGGAATAAGGAAGAGTCAGCATCACCACATGGAATTATGTGGGGAGGGAGTTTTGTTTCTTCTACACAGTATTGTGTCTAATATTGGGATTTAAGGAGTAGTGGGACAACTGTAATATAAACTTCCTGCAAGTCAAGTACTCAGATATGGCAAATCCTTTTCCTTGAGAGAGGGTTTAATTTATGCTCTGTGATGGTGATGCACAGTGTGTCATGTGGAGTTTACTGACAAATTAATGTAACACTAAAATCAAGCCCAAGTTCATCTTTCCCACTCCATCCCAGGTGCCAGTTAGTTTGCAAAGTAACATGCTGTGTCTCTCACTGGAATTTCAGGAGCATTCTGGAAGAGTCTTTCGTCTTCAGTTTGATGAGTTCCAGATTGTCAGCAGCTCACATGATGACACCATCCTCATCTGGGATTTTCTGAATGACCCAGCTGCCCAGGCAGAATCCACTCGTTCCCCGTCCAGAACATACACCTACATCTCCAGATAAATAACACTACACTGTACCTCACACTCGCACAGGTAAAAAAAAGAATAAAACTACTTTACAAAATAAGGTGAGGTTCAAAGGTGACACTGGATGTAGTGTGAGCCTGCTGCTTGAATAACTGGCTGGGTCCATCAGTATTTGTCATCTTGGTTATACAGTAATTACAGTGTCCTGTAAAAGGACAGGAATAGTTCTGGTACCTTAGAGAGGGACTTTATTGTAGGATTTGTGACATGTGGTGCCTGTGACTCCCCCTGAAGAACTCCTCCTCCTTGTCCATCATCATCAATAATTAAATCAGTTATACTTCTATCCAGAAGGAAGAAGGGTTTCTGCAGAGCGAGTAGAGCAGCTGCTGCCTAACAAGAAGATGCAGATGGCCTGACCCTGGGCAGTTGTCACCAGGCAGGAGGGTTTTGCCAAGAACCTCCCTCTGAAGTGATGACCATTCTCCTCACTCTGCAGCAAGCTGATTCAAGATTACAGTTTGGCTAGGGGAGGAGACACTGAGGCACAAGCACAGGCAAATTAAATCAAGATGCATCAATGTGCAAAATAATTTATTGATAGGACCCTGCTCTTGTTCTCTCTCACATAGCATGGATGTTAAATTATTCATACCAGAGCCTGGTTGGTTTGCTCATCTCCTTTTGTCTTGGCCAGCACAGTGTGGGGAGGACAAAATGTTTCATATGTTTGGGTCAG
This sequence comes from Erithacus rubecula, assembly GCF_903797595.1. Classification (NCBI taxonomy): domain Eukaryota; kingdom Metazoa; phylum Chordata; class Aves; order Passeriformes; family Muscicapidae; genus Erithacus; species Erithacus rubecula. The sequence goes on along the minus strand of NC_136660.1, from coordinate 22,188,745 downwards.
TTGTAGAGTGAATTTAATGCATATGAGTGAAGTGGGATAACATGATTGCCTGTGTGGGTGGGTACATGCACAATTACTGTTAATAGCAGTATAAGAGCAAAGAATGGCAGAAGAGCTGACAGGCTTCTGCAAAGGGATGTCCACAGTGATATTTTGCCATGAAAATGCTCTGTCATGGGCCACATCCTGTATCCTGTTTGGTAACTGTACAGTGATGCTCTGGACCTGTCAGATCATGATTTCTCAAACACTCTGGTCAATCAGATGTTATTTTAAATCATTAAAAGGCTTAGTATGAATGGGGTTTGTTTGTTTTGTTCTGTTTTTGTTTTTTCCCCAGGACTCATTTAAGCTGCAGTATTTAAATGCCAGGACAAAAGAACTATCCACGTAACCAATACTTGCTGAAGAGAGAGGCTCTCAGACTTGTTTCTGGAACAAAGTTGGCATGCGGTTGATCTCAGACAGGTCTACTCAGCGCGGCTGACTGCTAAAGTGCTGCTATATCAGAAGATGACTTTTATCTTTCATGAACAGTTAACATTTTTAAACCTTCCCATCCCTGTTTTCCCTCATTCCCCTCTTCATGTTCACTCTTCCCTTTAACCATTTGGTTCCCCTCCAAGCCCAGTCACCGATGTCCTATGAATATATTTAAGATGTTGCCAGAATGTGTTGCTTTGCTGTTAAGCAGAAGACTTAGAGCCACAGTGCATCCTGCTGAGAGTCACTTCAGGGTGGGTGGGAGGGTGGGTGGGGAGGAGGCTGCTGCTCTCAGGCTAAAATCAATATCCATTGCTAGGCCTTTGAAAAAGCATTCAGCTCTGAAGAGCAGCAGAAACACTTAAAACAGCCAGACCATCATCCCCCCAACCCCAGCTTCCCTGTGGCTTTTGGCTGTTCTGACTGCAGACTTACTTTTTATGGAGAGAGGACCCTTGAAATTTGACTATTATGAGCCAAATCCATCTCTTTCCTCTCCTGCCTGCTATGCTAACCCTTTGGAAGCTGGATGTGTATTGTAGTCTCCCCTTAACATCTGCTTGGCTGGGGAATGCTAGTCAATGAAAAGTTAAACTCTCTCCTGCCAAAGTCCCAAGCATGATGGACTGGGGCTGAGATCCTGTCCACCCCCACCCTAGGTGAACTGTTGGCCCAGGACAGTATTTTCACTAGCAAAGGGATTGTCTGTACACCTTTCTACTGCTGTTCTCCCTGAAGACAGTATGTTGCTGATGGCTTACGAATCATTCTGTAAATTGGAAAAAGTTTGAGGCTGGGCTAAGAAGGAAAGCTGGACATTGCTCCTATCTTTCCATTCTTTCTCCCCTCAGAGAGGCTGTAGCTGGCTATTAGAAGAGGGAGCTGTTAAAGACTTTGTGGAGCTCTCAAGAGCCATCCTAGAGTGGACACACTACACAAACATTCTGGCCATGACAGTCTTTGCCTCACTTGAATGAGCAAATGCATACCCTGCAGATGGTGATTGAGCAAAATGAGTGTGGCCATGAGGACAATCATTGCATTTAGCAGTGACTCCAGGCCAATTTTGCAGCATTTCTGGGACTGGCATTGCTAGAAGGGATTGAGGAGTTTTTGATCCGCTTCTCTAACCTATGTACTGCATTGCAGTTTGGGGACACAGGCTGATTAGTCCTTTTGCTGATAGCTGAGATTGGTCTTTGCTTTCTGGCTGAGACTTCTGCAAATTGTCATTGTTTAGAAGACAGAAATAGCCCTGAAGAGTAGGTACATGAGAAACAATTCTGCATGTGTCTGAACTAGACAGAGGTCTGGGGGTAAACAGCTCTCTTCACAGAGCTGGAATGAATTGCAGCTGGCCTGCATTTAAATTAAAAATGACTCTGTAAATCAGCCCCTGGCCATTTCAGGTTTAGGCCCAGATCTTCTGCTATAGGTCTGGAAAAATCTCCACTGCTTTAGTGGGGAGTTGTTCCAATCCCACAGTAGGAAATCAAGGTCCTTTGTCTCTGGGCTTGAGGGGTTTAAACTGGCTTTGTTAACACCCTCTGAACTTGGCAGATGGGATTTTTTAATAAGCTTTTCTCATCAACTTCACTTTGCTGGGGAAGCTGTTGCATTGTTTCTAATTGCTTGGGATGTGCTTTTTCCACCAGGGAAATCTAGTAAGGAGCTGGTCCAAGAGTTCCCAAAGAATAGTGCAGAGGGCTTGAATAATTTAGGTGACAGTTAAGACAGACAAGAAGGCAATGAAGTTAGGGAGAAGAGCAAAGCTGGTTCCTGGGGAGTACCTAGTGCATTTCCTGAAGCATGTGGGCAGCAGTGTCGAGATCTCAGAGCATGTGATGACGTTCTTCTCTGAACTATTACTGCAGAAGAGTCAAACAGGTTAACAGCTCTGTTCAGGTAACAGTGACAGAGTGACTTACCACTGCAGAGTCAAAAATAAGTTCTGAGTCACAATGTTTATCCACAGCTAATTTTGGCACTACTTTTTAAGTTCAGGAAGGCTGTTTTGGCTTTCAGGCAGCTCTTTCAGGCAGAATCATATCATGAATACTGCAGTCCGAAAGCCAAAGTGGCAAGGGAGCAGAGAATCAAAGTTCACATCCCAAACTTTGTTTAATTCAAGTTCTGAGTCTTAATACTTACTTTAGAACTATCCTTCTAAATTCAGATATTACAAGGTCTGCAGCATGGCTGCATATCAGTAGGGGTTTATATGAACTTGGGTGAGGATTTAATAATTATTTTCCTCAGTTTGGTCATCCTCTGTCTTTTCCATTTCTGTTACTGTAAAAAGAAATGATCTGTTACTCCAGCTGCTGAAGGCTGCAGAACTTCCTAATATTTTAATTACATCTTTGTGGCAAACACTACAAGGATGTGTTGTATTGTTGCTGGCTGAGAGAATTTGGGAGAACTGGCAGACTGGCTGGCCAAACACGAGACACCACCACTGCAACTTGTCCTTGGTTGTCATAGCCCTGCTGCTCTATGCTGCTATTCTGTTGGGTATTCAAGTGGTACCATACTTTGTACTTTGCTGTATAGAGCTCTTTAAGGTACATTTAGCAAGCAACTGTTGGAATCCATTTTTTGGCACGTGTTAAGAAAGGTGTGTCACCCTCAGGAAGGGACTGTGTGTAGGTACTTCAAACAGGACTGCATAAGGGTGAGGATTCCTACCCCACTCCCCAAGTTGTACAAATTTTCTGATAGCTGAGAAGGAAACTGAAGTTAACTGATCTAACTTGAACTTGAAACTGCCACAGCCTGACATTTGGTGGTGTTTATTGTGCACCCAGGGAGGAGTAATCTGGTAAGTAGATCTCCCAATGTCAGAAGAAAGTGGCTTTTTCAAACTCCTTCCCTTCCCTTAGGATATGTGTGCATGTGTGTGTGAGTGTGCAAGAGTGCATGTGAAAGAGAGGTTTCAGCATGAACAGGGTGGAAAATTCCACAACCAGATTGGAGTAACTGCAGAGTTTATAATGCAAATAACTAGAACATGCCTGCTGAAAGGAGATAGAAAAGGGCTGGAAGTGTCTGTGGGCTTTAAGTGTTGCACATTGCTTTGAAATGAAATACCTCTGCTGCTTAGAGATCGTCACTTCTCCCACAAGTAGAAAGCTCATGCTACCTTCCACTTTGGATTATGGGATGGAAAGTACTGGAGGTGTGGGACAATCTGTTGTGGCCGCACCATCTCCTGCATGTGACTCCTCTGCAATAGGGCACAGTTTGGCTGCAAATACTTCTCATCCTCAGAGGAACACAGCTTGCTTTCAAATATGCAAATAGAAAATGGCATGAAGGAGTTTGCAGTGAGATAACTTCTACAGATGTCTCCTCTGGAGCAGCTCCCTCTGCTCCCTGTTAACATTCAAGGACAGACACATTCACTGTTGGAATGGAAGGATTCAGGTGACAAGTTGAGACGTCTGTGATCATGAGAAACATTGAAATGCTTTACACTTGTTTCTAAACTGGAAGCTGACTTGGACCACCATGCACCATCTACCCACCTCCTGCTCCAAAGGTTCCTTTTTTCTTTTTCTTCTTTTTTTTTTTTTGAACACTGAAAAAGCTGGAGAGTATCATGCACATTTCTCCACTTCCAGGTATGTGTATCTGCCCCTTCCACATGTCCCTTCCTCAGTCTGAGCAGAGCTCCAGGCTTGGTTCTGAGTTTTTTGGCATCCCAGCTCCAATGGGAAGCACATCTCTAGGTTGGGCTCTTGCCTAACTTTGTTAGCTTCCTTTAACATGATTTTAGATCTGCCTTTTGTGGCTTATTATTCCTTAATTCACTGGGAAAGGGCAGTATTTCCCTTTAATAAATCACAAATACTAACAGCTCTCCTTTGCTAGAGAAGGGAACAAGAAGGAGTGTCTAGCCTTCCTACTGCAGGCATGCTCTTAACTGTGGGAGGAAAAGGAGGAGATGACCTGAGTGGTTGAAAACTAGGGATATGTAGAGATGGAGATGGATCTCTGCAGAAGTGGGGGGGTGCTGAAAACAGATCTTTTAGCTTGTGCAGTTGGCTGGGAAAATGGAGGTTTGCCATGATCATAAGTCATCAGGAGGTGATCAAATAAGGCCTCCGACTGTTTAACTTGTCAGCTGATGCACCTTTTAGGATGCAGTGGAGACATGAGGAGAAAGGGATGGTCTAAACTACACTTGCCAGGAGCAGAATGAGCTTTGCCAGGGTCTCCAAGTGGCATGCATGATGCATTTGACATGCTGAGCTTTGCCCTACTGTTCCCCCCAAAGTGATAAGTAGCAGCTTCCCAGAAGGAGGGGGGAAACAGCAAGTGACCCAGTGCAAGTGTCCTCAAAGGAGGTTTCCATATGAAATTCCTGTATCCTGCTGGAAAATGCCTACTGGATTGATTGGCATGAGGGGGTTACAGTCTTTCTGCCCCTGCTTTTAATTCAGAGATGGGAGCAGCAGGTCCCTTGGGTGTGTTCCTTCTTCAAAATCCCAGTAGTGGGTTGAGAGAAATGGCTGCCTGCTGAGACTGAGCATTTGGCTTCCCCCTTCCCCCATTTTTTTTAAAGATGAAGTATAGCCAAAGTACTGGGCAAAATCCCCAAAGCAAATCCCCAGGGGGAGCCTTGGCACGCTGGCAGAATGGATCATCTTTTGACTGGTCAGGAAACTGTTTCCATGACTTTGGGTTTGTCCCCAAAAATTGCTGGGCTTCCACATCCCTTGTCCAGCAGATAACCCATGGGAGTCGGCAGCACTAGTGATCCTTAGTTAAGATGATACTCTCCAGATCAGAGGGATTCTGATGTACATGGATTTGCAGCAAGCCTTTAGATACTATAGACAACTCCTAAATAACTCCCCCTTTTTAATAGCTTATGACCCTAAGAGATACCTTGATTTCTGCTCAAGCAGGAGCCAAGTGCAGCTGTGGCCAGAAAATCAGCATGAAATACAAGTCTTGATCACAGAGCTGCTGTGCTCGTACCTGCACAACGAACAGTTTTTTGTCTTTACAGGCAAAGTGTTTTAACCTCTTGGCACTGGAACACTGGTTTACATCTGTGCAAAACTCTATGTGCAGGAGGCACAGCAGTGGGCTGAAACTTTTTGGGCAATTCAGTGTGAAAATCTGGAGCTGTTTTTAAGTGTGAAAGTTTGGTTTGGCTACTGTGTCTTTATCATGCGAGGTACTGCAGGGCTCAGCCTGGTCCCAGTTTCAGCATGGCAGAACAATGGTGTGGACCTCAGCAAAGTGTATTGTCCCATTTCTTCCCATCCTTTTCCATCACTGCATTTAGGAGAGCTGCATGCCTGCCAGGCCAGCCTGTGCTGCATCATTCCAGCCTGCTCAGGCTGGGGTGGCTGTGGAAGTGGGAGAGGTGAGAAAGAACATGGTTTCTCCAGAGTTTTCTGTTTGTTACTCTGCTATATTTGTTATCTGGATTCTTAAGTAATGAGTGCTTTGAATTTTGTGATTATGTTACGGTGATGTGTAGTTAATGTACTAATGTTCACTTGAGCTAGGATCATGGTAACAGTGTGGTTTGTTTTGTTTTGTTTTTTTTTTTTAACTGTTCAGAAAATAACTTAAATACAAAGATTAAGCTGTGAATCTCTCCTGTTTTCCTTTTGGGGGGGGAAAGACACTGTCAAAGCCCCAATCCTGTATCTTCCTTGAGCCCCATGTGTGTGAGTCACACTTCAGCTACACATGTACTGTACACAACATCTGCAATATGAACACCTGGAAATGCTGGCTGTGAAAGGTGGATGGCTTTGCCCCAAGCCTGAGGTGGCTGCAGCTTCACAGGACACAGAGTCTGCAGTAGCCAGTCCCACCTCAGAGCTGCTGCCCGTGGACAAATGCAGCACAAAAGACTGCCCTGGCAGTCAGAAAAAAACACTCCTAAAACCACAGCATTTTTAATTAACACTGTCTCCATTCATAGTTGATGGCCTCTGGCTGGGGCAGATGAGTCTGCCCTGTAAGCCAGAGAGTGGATGTGACTGACAGAGAAGAGTTGGAGCATCCTGCCCATTAAAAAAGTGTGGGGGGAAACCTATAAAGACTTTGTGTTTTCTGGGTACTGTTGCAAGATCCTGGTAGGAGAAGCACAAATTTGTTTTATAAGCTAATCAGAATCCTGCTGTTCAATAATGAGTGAGTAATTGACATATCACAGCACCAGCACGCAGTTCCATGGCTGGGGGTGCTGCTGTGCTTGCTGCTCGCCCGGATCAGAACACAAGCACCCTTGCCCTCACAATACCTTCCTCTTAAAAGTGCTCCTTGGATAGCAGCCTTGCATCTTTCCATTTTACTTAACAGCCCCTTTTAAAACAAAGGCTACCACAGTTTTAAGATCCCGACTCCAGGGGTGGTCAGAAAACAAACAAACCCCTGCACTCCGACATCTCTCTCCCTGCTGGCTCCATTCTTGGGAGCCAGTGGGGGGCTGGAGATTGTGAAGGCTCCTGCTTTTCTGAAGTGCTGGGAGCAGGATTCTTGTCACTTCTAATCTCCATCTCCCCTTGTGACAGGGTTCCCAGCAGCCCTGTGCTTTATTTGGCACTGCTTCAGTGTTAATATGTATATGTGTGTGCAAATATATATAATATGTATTTTACATACATATTTAATATGTAAAATATATATCTATTTACACCACTTTAACTTCTTCTGTTCCCTCTCTGCTATTTCCTTCATCCAATAATAGATTTGGAAGAGGAGTTGCAGTTACTCGCTTTATCCATTGTTTTGGATTGGTCTCTAACACAGAATGCAGCTTGATTTTAACAACCTGTGAGTGCCAGCACACACAAATGAGACCCCTTGCATACCCACAGTCCCAGTGTCTGTGTACCCAAACAACACACATACTGCCCACGCCCCTGAGAAACAGGTTCTCCTTGTGGTTTATTTCTAAACGTTCCTAAGATAGTCCTTGTCTTTCTCCTTGATGTTTAAAGATGAGAATGAGATTATTTCAGATTTCTAGGACTAGGACAGGAGCTGCAGGGCATGAGCTGGAAAACTGCTCCTAGGAAATCTGGACTCGAATCCAAAAACTCAAGTACTAAAGAGAGTCTTTGAGAAAGAAAAGCAATCTCAATTGTAAATTTCCACTGGAAAAGAATGAACAGCTTATCTTAAATAGATTCAGTGGTTAATTACCCTTTCTGTTTAAAAATGTGTGCCTTATTTCCACTTCAAATGAAGGAGGAAAGTAATGTTTGCCATAGCTTCAAATTAACAGCATTTGATAACCCTACAGCTTTAAAATGAAATCTCTTGTTTGGTGGTTTTTTATTGTTGTCTTATATACATGCTTTCAAGAGTATAGTAAGGTACTTTTTAGAAAGGGAGAATTGGCCAGTTTAGATTAGCTAGGCTAGAAAGAATGTAATTCTTAGAATAACTGTTTAGGATGAGTTTAGCAGTTGGTGGTTTCAAGAGGATGATGAGCTCTCAGGAGAGCAGGCAGTGTGGCCAAGGAAACAAAAGACCCTGAGCAGACAGGCTGTGATGCTGCTATGGATTTCTGTGGGTGAGCTGTCTGTCTGTCCTGGAGTAAGGGCTGTGCCTGGCTCCAGCAGTGTCCTGGCCCCTTGTGCTCCAAGGCAGTGTGTGGCACAACTTCCTGTGTAATGGAACACATGTCAGTGCCCAGGATGCCACTCCTAGTCTTGAGAGCTCTGGATAATTCCAAGTGCTCAAGTTGCTCCACAGCCAGCACATACACACTGCCCATGACTCTGTCCCAAGAAGGGCTGCTGGAGGAGAAGATGAGAGAGGAAAAATAAGCTGCTGTTTGCACTCTCCCGTGCAGTGGGCTGCAGCCATCAGAGATCTCAGTGTGATCCCTTTGCCAGCTGGTCCATGCCCAGAAGTGCATGCCAGTACCAGCCACTTTGCTTTACCCTAAAGCAAACCCTGAGAACCAGCACTGGGACCACATCCTTTCCAAAGGATGTCTGTCTCATCTTGAAAAAGAGGACAGACATCCCACAGGGGAGCTGTCAGCTCTGTGGCAGCCTCAGGTGTCCCTGCTGCTTCTCCATCCTCCTCAGAAAATGCCATCACTCCATGCAGAATGTGTGCTGGGACCACCTACACCTGCTGCTGTGCCTCTCCTGGTTCTCATGGGTGTCTGTGTGCCTCAGGTGCTGTGTCAGGTGCCTTGGCATCCCATGGCACAGAGTGCTGGGACAGGGACAGCCCCAGTGCTGTGTCTGGAGTCTGGGGCAGCAGCGAGGAAAGAGTGCAACAGGAGCTCTGGGAGTGATGATGGGTGGGGATCGGGGCTCACAGCCACTTTTAGCCAGGGATATCTTGCATGGAGGCAGGGGAGGAGTGCCTGTAAAATGTGGAGACACGCTCCCTTGCAGATCAGAGCAGTGGCTGTTTCTCACCAGCCCTTGTCTGTCGTGTGCCACTGTCATCGGGTCAGGTCACAGGAGTGTCTCCAATTAACCCAGCCCCCTGGTGATCCTTAATTAGTACTCCAGGCTTTCCTCCTCCCTCTTCCTGTCCCACCACGAGTTTCTCACCTCTGCATCTGCTGCTAAGTCTCTGCTCCCAGCATTTCAGCCACTGCTGGGAAACAGTGACCATAACCCATATTTGCTCCCTAAATCAAGGCAGCAGCCAGCCCCAGGCATGGAGCAATGTCCAGAGAATGTCCCTGCTTGGTCCCCAGCATGAGGCTGTGTGACAGCAGGAGGGGCTTGGGGATGGGGATGGGCTTCGGTGCAGAGGAGCTGGGAATTTCAGGAGGGTTTTTTGGTAGGTACTTGCTGGTAGAGTACAGGGTGGGGGAGAGATGGCTGCTGCTGTTTCCTCTTTCCAGTGCTCTTTCCAGAGACCACTGGACACATTTAACCCTGCATGTGCTGCTCCCAGAGATGAGCCATGTACATCAATGACCAGAGCTGGAGCATGGCTGCAGGACACAGCACAGCCTGGCTCATCATCCTGTCCCAGGTTTGCTGCTTTGCCCTCTCTTAGCAAGGGCTTGGGGTAAGTCCTGGGCATGGTTAGGGCTGCCCTGCAGCACTGCAGGAGTTTTGGGCATGGCTGGGACCCACAGGCTGCATGTTCTCTTGCTGAGACTTCTCACACATCCATTAAAATGAATCTTCATCCTGCTGCTATGGGGAAGAACCAGGACCATCCCCAGAAGGACTGTGGTTCCTGCAGGTCTCCTCCATTGTGTGCCTGTCTCCAAGATCAGATCTCTGTATAAAGAGAGACCCCCCCCATACCCAGCACACTCACACAAAGGTAAAGCTGATGCTCTGATCCAGATTTGGAGAAACTGGGTCTGGCCAAGACACAGGAACTCTTGAGCAGGGACCAGCCCTTGGAAAACTGAACACTGGCAGGCTGGCATGGGCTGGTGGCTGGGGGAGAGGGCCTGATGCCTTCAGGAAGAGTTGGAGGCTCATGGGCAGGGAGGAGATCACAGCTGGAACATTCTCCGTGGGAGAAAGCGGTGCCTGAGCTCTCTCTCACCCCACACAGCCCGTTTGGGGCTGACACTGCAGCCTGGGGGTGCCCATGCAGCTCTCCCAGCTCTGCTCCACTTTCCTGCCCCCGCAGGACTGTCCTGAGTGGGGCCAGCCTGTCGCGACCTGTCCCTTTTAAGCCCTTGGAGCTGTTGCCAGCCGTGGCTTAGTGGGGTCCCCATCCTTTCAACTGGCTGTTCGACAAATTAAGAGCTTGCTATTAGGCTGCTAATTAAAGGCACTTCATTAGCAGCAGGGGAGGCAGCTCCTGGCCGCAGCAAAATTGGATTCCTCTGAGCAGCCATGAGCCGATTCTCTCCTCTCCGGGGCTGGGAGCTGCGTCCCTCCGTGTCGGGGACGCGGCTGCCTCGAGCCGTGGCCGTGGGCTGCCGGGCGCTGCCGAGCGCAGGGGATGGAGCTCATCTACCCCACGGTGGGAAGGAGGCCGGAGCTGTTCGGGCTGTCGGGTGATGTGGGGCAGCCCCTTCGCCCCAGCCCGGGATGGTGCAGCGATGTTGCCCCGCTTGCGGTTCCTGGGGTCACTCCCGTTTACAGGAATGCGAGAGCTCTTAGCAGTGGCAGGGCATCCCGTCGGTGGTTCCTCTGTCCCCGGGCTGGGCCGTGACCCCTCAGCGGGCTGAGCAGCCCGGAGGTGCTGCCCCTGCTCCCGGACTCCTCCTCCGGCCGCTCCGGAGCCTCCAATGAGCCCCGGGGGCGCCGGGCTGCCCTGCCCTGCCCTGCCCTGCCTTCCCTTCCCTCACCCCCTCCTTCTCCTATCTAAAAATGGGAGAGACCAGCCGGGCCGCCGGACCGGGGCTGCCTTCCTCCCCTTCTCCTCCTCTCTCCCCGCGCTCCGCCTGCAGCCCCGCGCCGCCGCTCGGGAAGGGGCCCGGCGGGGACATCGCTGGGGTGAGCTCCTTGCGGGCTGGGAGGGCTCCCCATCCCTGCTCCTCTCTGCCCCACGGTGTCCCTGACACCCCTCGTCCTGACATCCCCCTCCCCTCTTTCCCGGCTTGGGATTCCTGGTGGGATTAGGGGGGATTTGCTGTGCGTGAGCCGGGAGCTGCTGGGTGCTGCCAATCCGGCTACCGTGCGGGGTGTTGCGAGGAGGGCGGGCTGTGGGTTCTGGGGAGCGGGGCTGTCCTGGGGCTGCAGGCTCACCCCATGTCCGCACCCCTCGAGCCCGTCGCTCCGGGGACATTCACTGCTCCGGGGGGCAGCACCAGGACTGTCCCTGCGGCTGGGGGGCTCTGAATGGTCCTGAGCACCCCGATCCAGAGCTGCAGGGTGGCTGTTCCCCCGCAGTGAGGACCCCGAGCAGCTGGAGCGGGACACAAAGGTGCTGGAGGGGACGAGGGTTTAGGAGGTGGGGCCATGTGGTGTTTTGGGGTGGGCTGGCACCTTCCACGGGGACCTTTCAATGGTGTTGCCAGCACCATTCAGTTGCTCATTTGAGGTAGAGGGATGGGTGTCCCTCCTTTCTCCACCTGCCCCTTTCCATCTTCTGCCCCTCCCAGCTGGGCAGAGGTGCCCAGATTACCCAGGCTGGGTCATGGCTACGGTAAAAAACCTCACACCACGGCCACAAGACAGCCACGAGGAAGCTGGATCAGCTGGGCTGGGTGCTGGGCACTGGCAGAAAGCAGTGCTCAACACAAGATTCCATTGCATTGAGGTCTTTGCTCCGGGCCAGGGTCATCCCTACTGGAAAAGGGGCAGTTCATGACACCTTGACTCCTGGCTCTGCTGGCCAGGGCTGTGCTGATCCTTCCTCCTCTTTCCTAGCATCTCACCTTCTCCCTGCTGTCTGTCACCCTTCTGGTGTCCTTCGGCTCCTCCATGCTCTATGGCTACAACCTTGCTGTGGTGAACTCACCAGCAGAGGTAAGGGATGGGCAGCTCTCTGGGAGCAGGGAAAACAGCTCTGCATTCCTCCCCTGGAGGGTGGAGGGACAGCTGTCCAGAAGCCCCACATCAAAACACTGGCATTTTCCTTGAGCGGTCACCCAGCGAGGAAAGGCATGGGAGAGACATCAAAGTCCATGTTCATGTACACTACTGGTCCCTGAGAAAAGAGGGCCTGGAGCGCTGGCCACAACCTCCCTGCTCTAGCTTGAGTGCTCTCTGTGGTGTCTCTAAGTCATCCTTAGGTGACTCATCTCAGGTGCTGAGACTTCCTGAGCAGCACATGCCAGCCATCCCCAAAAATGCTCTGCCCTGCGTCTCCTCTAATGCTGATAAATCCATGATATGATAATGCTGTTAAACCCTATAGTCCCTGTCTTCCCTTGTCTCCCCCTTTCTGCCCACACACCCTGTGCCTGTGTGTCTCTGCCCTGCAGCACATAAAGGCTTTCTACAACGCCACGTGGTCCCAGCGGTTCGGGCACGGGCTGGCCCCTGGCCCCCTGACCCTCCTCTACGCCCTGACCGTCTCCATCTTCGCCCTGGGCGGGCTGCTGGGCTCCTTGCTGGTGGGGCTGCTGGTGGAGCAGTTCGGCAGGTAAGGGTGTCACCCCACGGGCCAAGGTGTCTGGGAGCTGGGATGGGGCTGGAGGAGCTGCCCTGCTGCGTGTCCCGCCAGGAATGGAGCTCTGAGCCGCAGCGCTCTCCTCGTCCTGCTGGCCGGCGGCTTCATGGGCTTCAGCCGGGAGCTGGGGTCCCCTGAGATGGTGATCATCGGCCGTGCCATCACAGGGCTGCACTCAGGTGGGTGTTTCAGCCCCTTCCTCATGCCCAGTCCCCTACAGTCATTCCTAGGGGGATGGAGAAGGCTTCATATTCCCCACAGGCTCTGTGGAAGGGTTCTTGGTACAGCCAGGGCCACCTCCAACGCCACTGTAAATGATGCTGGGTATGGGTGGAGATAGACCAAGGGTCTGGCTTGGTGCCCTTCTCCCTACTGCCTCTGCCATCCCCAGGTATCTGTCTCAGTGTGGTGCCCCTCTATCTGGGAGAAATCGCTCCCAAGAACCTGCGGGGATTCCTGGGCCTCATGCCCAGCATCTTCATCTGCCTGGGGGTTTTCTCTGCCCAGGTCCTGGGCCTCCCAGAGCTGCTGGGCAAGGTGAGCACAATACCCCAGTCCACACATGCTGGGCACTGCTCTGGCCTCTCCATGACACATCCCATTTTAACTCCTCTCAGGACAGGTTCTGGCCCCTTTTCCTGTCAGTGGTGGTTGTTCCTGCCTCCCTCCAGCTCCTGCTGCTTCACTGCTTCCCTGAGAGCCCTCGGTACCTGCTGATAGAGAGAAACGATGTCTATGGGGCCACCAAAGGTGAGGGGATTTCCTGGGGGAGACTGGCTCTGGGAAGTTCTGGGTGCTTCTCGTAGACCAAGGTGCATCCTCATGGCAGTCTTCCATACAGCCCTGACAGCCCACTGCAGTCCTGATGATTCAGCCCTTCTGTCCCACCTGGCTGTGCCACAGCATTTCCACGGTGCCCAGCACTGTGGTGTGAGGCTTTTCCCCATTTCCCATGGATGCTGATCCCCATAGGGAGGCTGGGAGGATGGGACAGGGTAGAGCCAATCCCCGCCCCTGTGAGCATCCACCCTGTGCTGGGGACACGTGTCCACGGCCCCTCTCTCCCCACAGCACTGCACCGGTTCCTGGGGACCCACGATGTGCAGGGTGTGGTGGAGGAGATGCAGGAGGAGCAGCGGGCGCTGTCCTCCATGGAGATGGTGTCAGTGTGGCAGCTGCTGCGGGAGCGCTCGGTGCGCTGGCAGACGCTCTCGGTGGCGGTGCTCAACGCCGGCATGCAGCTCTCGGGGATCGATGCCGTAAGCCCCGCACGGTCCTGCCCCAGACACGGCTCTGGGCGCTGAGCTCAGACCCGGCAGCTCATTTCTTCCAGTGCCCCCTGGCTCCATCCCTGGCTCATGCTGTGTCCCCTCCTCGGCAGATCTGGTTTTACACCAACACCATCTTCAAGAACGCCGGGATCCCCGTGTCCCAGATCCCCTACACCACCATGGGCACCGGCGCCATCGAGGTCGTTGCTGGGCTGATCGGGGTGAGTGAGGCACAGATGGACACAGCCCCTCCATGCCAGAGCCCTCTTGCCAGCTCCCAGCACCATCAAACAGGGGGGACCCCCAAATACAGTCTGTGCCACAGCACAGCCCCTTTTCTGGGGGGCAAAGTATTTGGCATGGAAATGAAGGGATGGGAGATGGGATGAGACAGGTTCAATTTAGGAGTCACATTTAGGAGTAGTGGGGTAATTTTAGAGTAGCAGGGAGATTGGGTAGAGATGGCAGGCAAAGAGCAAGTTGGAGATGATGGAGGGGACTATAAGTTCCTTCTGGCTCTTGCTTTCATTGTCCCTATGTTAGCAGAGCCACATGTGTCCCCATTTCCCCCTGCCCCCAGCCAAGCACTGGCCTGGCCCCAGGCTAGCAGCCCTGCCCCCCAGCCAGCCCTCATTTAGCTGGAGAGTTAGCACTGGGCCAGGCAGATTTATGGCCCTTGTCCCATCTGCAAGTGTCACCCAGGGCCAGCCCAAGCCACCCAGCACTAAATCCGCTCCCTGACAATTACAGAGATGGATGGGGCTGGCTGCTCCCAGAAAGCAGAGGATGAGTGGGGGGCTGCTCCCCTCTCCCATAGCCCAATCCAGAGCAGAGTGGGGTCCCCTGCCTCTCTGAAGGGTACCCCCTTCTCCCCTCCCCTGTCTGTGTGGTGTCCCAGCCCCCAGCAGTCGCCCAGCATAGAGCCAGATTGCTTGGGAGCAGCCCCACAAATGGCCCCCGATGGACATGCTGAGATTGGTTATAAAATTACAGGCATTTGTTCTGCTGTCAATACCCTGCTTGCTCCCACTGCTGCTGCTCTGCCTGCCTACACCCTGCTTTGCCCACTGCCCACAAACACCCTGTGCCCCAGAACCTCCACCTGGCACTGATGCCAGTGTGGCTTCCAGCCCCAACCCTGCACCCTAACCCCTGCTCTGTGGGACCCATCTCCTGCCCCATGCATGCTCACCCCAGGCACTTTCCATGCCCAAGCCCCAACCCTGGAACTCTGAGCTGGGGTTGCCCCCGATCCCCAGGTGCCACCAGGAGCTTCCTCCCACCTTCAGCTGGATCTGAGGTTCAGGGGTGATCCCATCCACCTCGGAGCTCCCCAGCCCCCTGTCAGTGTCTGCTCTCTCCTGGCAGTGCTTCACAATTGAGAGGGTGGGCAGGCGGCCCCTCATCATCACCGGCTTCTGTGCCATGGGTGTCTGCTCAGCTGGCATCACCATCTCCCTGCTGCTGCAGGTAGGGCCTGGCCACTGCCACCCCCAGGACACTGCCTGGGGCTCGGGGGTGGAGGGATGGGTAGAATCCTGGGGGAAAGAGTATGCATGGAAATGAGAGGTGAGTTGGCTCTTCCAAATCATGTTTTCCCTTCAGAGTTAAAGAGAAGGTAAATTTAGCACCAAGAATAACCAAAAAACCAAACACAAATCCATATGAGAAAAATCCTGCTACTTCTGGTAGTTTTTTTTCAGAATTAGTTGTTTCCAGAGAGGCAGGTGTGGAATGCCAGGGCGGGGGGTACTGCAGCATCATGAGCTGCTGGGCTTGGCTGGGGCTGACCCCACCAGCTTTACCCCAGACCACCACTGCTTGTCTGCATCTCACCAATGTGTGGCCACTGTCCCCAAAAGCTGAGGGCAGGTATGGACCTGTGTCCCGGGGTGCTGGGTGTGAAGCTCAGTTCCAGCCCCAGCAGCTCCCCAGCCCCAGCAGCTCCCCCAGCAGCTCCCCAGCCCCAGCAGCTCCCCCAGCTCCCCAGCAGCTCCCCCAGCAGCTCCCCCAGCTCCCCCAGCAGCTCCCCCAGCAGCTCCCCAGCCCCAGCAGCTCCCCCAGCAGCTCCCCCAGCAGCTCCCCCAGCAGCTCCCCAGCCCAAGCAGCTCCCCCAGCAGCTCCCCCAGCAGCTCCCCCAGCAGCTCCCCAGCCCAAGCAGCTCCCCCAGCAGCTCCCCCAGCAGCTCCCCCGGCAGCTCCCCAGCCCCAGCAGCTCCCCCAGCAGCTCCCCCGGCAGCTCCCCAGCCCCAGCAGCTCCCCCAGCAGCTCCCCCAGCCCCAGCAGCTCCCCCAGCCCCAGCAGCTCCCCCAGCCCCAGCAGCTCCCCCAGCAGCTCCCCCAGCCCCAGCAGCTCCCCCAGCAGCTCCCCAGCCCCAGCAGCTCCCCCAGCCCCAGCAGCTCCCCCAGCCCCAGCAGCTCCCCAGCCCCAGCAGCTCCCCCAGCAGCTCCCCCAGCAGCTCCCCAGCCCCAGCAGCTCCCCCAGCAGCTCCCCCAGCAGCTCCCCCAGCTCCCCCAGCTCCCCCAGCAGCTCCCCCAGCAGCTCCCCCAGCTCCCCAGCCCGTGTCCCCCCGCAGGCTGCCCTGCCCTGGATGCGCTACGTCAGCGTCGCCTGCGTGGTCGGCATCATCGCTGGCTTCTGCATGGGACCAGGTGGGTCTGGGGCAACCTGAATCCGTGGGGTGGCAATGGGGGCTCCAGAGACCAGGGGGGTTTGCAGCAGGTGACAGGACCCGAGCCTTGGCCCCGTGCCCGTGGTCAGCCCTGGTTTATGATGCTGTAGCTCCAAGTGAAACCCCACCAGACCCCACTGCCCCACACATCCCCGGGGCACACTCTACCTGCTCCTCCTGGGCCATGCTCCAGGAAGCAGAGTGAAAGCCCTGGCAACCTTCCCCAGACCTCTGTGGAGGTGTCACCACTCCCATCAGTGCAGCTGGTGAGAACCATCCTGCCCCTAATGGAGTGCAGGCTCCAACAGCCAGGAGTGAAACCTGGACTGGTTTACCCAGTTGATGTATTAGCAGAGCTCTTAACAGATCTATAATTCATCCTCAGCCCAGACTTTATTCACTGTAATTACATCTTTAATTAGGATTTTAATGGCTCATTGTTCACAAACAATGATGAATAGGAGTTTTAAAACAAAAAAAAATATATATCTCTGTTCTGGGCGAGCTGTGAGTAAGAGTCCATCAGGGGATCTAGTCCTCCCTCACTTCTTACACTTGTTTTCTGGTTCATCTTTTCCCTGCATTTATAAAGAAGTCCAGCCAGCCCTGTTCCAGGCAGGTGGGGACCCGAGGCATGTCACCATATTAAATACAATCCCTTGTCAGATTCCTGTACTCTGGACCTCAGATCCTGTCCCCCAGAACTTCTGGCTCAGTGACACTTGGCTGGAGAGGCTAAGTCCTTCTAGAAGATAGCCACAACCTGTGTCCAGTTTTCAGACCACTTACAAGTTGGCTTGTGAAACCACTTCCATACATTCTGGGTTTTTTCACTATACATGGGAAAAGCAGGTTGGAAAATAGCATTTCTGTGTGCTGTGGGAGATTCTGATGCTCAAAGGAGTGGTTGCTTCTTTCCTCCCTGAATCGTCCACAGTGGCAACAAAAGCTGATTGACAGAAGGAATTTTTCTAAATGTTTTGATCAAGGGAGTCAGGAAAGTGCATTATGGAGGGTGCCAGGAAGAAGTTTCTCTATGCCTGTGATCTCTATGAGATTTAACATATCAGCATTTAGAAACATTTTTTGAAAACAAGGATCCACATTAAATGTTCCACCTTTGACTCAGTCTGAAACTTTCCAGTCATGGAACTTGGGGAACAGGCCTGGGCACCCAGTATGTGCCAGTGTGGGATGTCAGGGAGATATCACCCACCCCCCAAGACATATCCCAAGGGAGACCAAGGGTAGGACACTGTTCCACCACACTCCCTGTCTGCTCCAGCTCTCCCAGCACCACCAGTTTGAACCATGGGTCTCACTGGGCTCCTGCCCTTTGGCCACAGGACTGAGGTGGGCAGAACCTGCTGACCCCAGGGGTACTGGGGTCAGCCTGTGCCCCACAGCCTTGGTCTGTCCCCTCCCTCTGCAGCTGGTGTCCCCTTCCTGATGACAGCTGAGCTCTTCATGCAGTCGCACCGCCCGGCTGCCTACATTGTGGGGGGCTCCCTCAACTGGCTCTGCAACTTCACCGTCGGCTTCATCTTCCCCTTCCTGCAGGTACCACTTCAGAGGGCCCTGGGAGATGGAGGGAAGAGCCCTGCTGCTCTCCCAGGATGGGGTACCAAGCAGGGATGCCCGTGCTCTTGGCTCAGCTCAGTGCTGGAGAGAGCCAGCCCAGGGCAGCTGAAGGGAGGGGACACTGCCCGGTGCCATGCCCAGTCTGGCAGTGCCTGGCTCTGCCTCACCCTGCTCTTGTCCCCAGATGTCAGCTGGTGCCTTTTGCTACCTGGTTTTCTGTGGTGTCTGCCTGCTGGTGGCCCTGTACGTCTACCTTGTCATCCCTGAGACCAAGAACAAAACCTTCATGGAGATCAGCCACATCTTCGCCACGCGCCGCTCCGTCCTCTGCGCCCCAGCCCATCTCATTGGCATGATGAAGCTCGATGGCTATGGCACCTTGGAGAGCAGCTCCCTGGAGGGCTCCGGCTCCAGCCTGCCCTGACCTGAGTGGGCTGGGCTGGGGAAGGATGTGGCAGCCAATTTGTTCCACCCTGGTCCTCTCTGGGTCTCCCAGCACATCTCTCCGTGGCACAATCTGCCCCCAGGATGAGCCCCATTGGTGCACCAAGGTTGCACTGACTGCTGGGCATGATCCCTATGCTGGAAGAGATGTCCCCACAGAGACAAGGGGATGTCCTGAGGGAGGGGGTTCTCATTGCTCCTGGGTGTGGGGCCTTGTAAGAGCTTCTGGCATGAGCTGCTTAATAAAGAGCATTGCCACCAGAACCATTGTTTAGCCTGGAATTGCAGCAAGCAGGAGTGTGCTGGAATAGGCGGGTACCTCTCCAGCACCAGGGAAGAGCAGAATGGGAAGAGGGGCTTGTCCTCCTCCCCACTGTGACTGATTGGAAAGGTCAAAGTCACCTCACATTTTCTAGGCAGGGTGGTCAGGATGGATCCCAGGCTCTTTCATCTCACCCCAGGTTGACCATGCAAAGCTGGAGGCTGTTGCAGAAGGGACATGGAGCAGCTCTGAGCTGTGGTCACATAGTGAGGAGCCCACCCTTCCTGCAGCCCTTGGCACAGCCTCAGGGCCCCTCTGGGTGCTGGACCATGGGGACACAAGGACTGGGCTGACTTGGGTCCCCAGGGCCTGGTCCTGTCCTGTCCATCCTCAGCCAGCAGCGTGGGGCTCTCGAGCACCTTGGGCTGTTTAGGGGACATCTGGGGGCAGGGTCACAGCCCCCAGCATCAGCCCTTCCCACTCCTCCTCCTTCCCAGCCGCTGCTCTCGGCAGAGAACAGAGCGGTAAATATGTGCAGCATTACATATGTATAATGGAGTGTAAATAACCCCAAAAAGTGCATTGTAAATAGACTCCAAGTTTATCCTTTATTAATGAGGCACTGAGTGCCCTGCTGTTTTAGAGCAGCGAGACTTTGATAATATCAAAACCTAAATTACACTTGTGTCTCTCATTCCCAGCAAACGACAGCATCATTTCAGGCCTCTTTGCCACTTGTATTTATTTATTCTGGTATTTATCTATCTCTCCTACCCAGCATGTGGGGCAGCTTGGAGGATGCCCCTTGCCCTCCATGTGGGAGGTAATGGCCCCCCTGGGACCAGCCCCCCCATTCCTGGGGTCCTGGCACAGCCAAGGATTTGGAATGTTGCTCTTTGGCCAAGGACTGCTCTAAGTAATGGGGCAGACATGGGAAATGTGGGGTCAGGACCCATTTCTGTCAGGGTTTTGGATGCCACCAGAGCCAGAAGTGCTCTGTTTCCAAAGACTGGGGGTCACTGGCAAAATTCTATGGTACCTTTGGATGCATTTGTTCCTGGGGACTCATTTGAGGGTAGCATGTCAAAGGACATGTCCATCCTCCTTTCCATCAGGGCCTGGGGGTGAGGAACCCCCCCATGCCCAAGGAACACTGGCAACTCATCAGTTTTTTCTGAGGCTGTTGGGGCAAGGCTTTTTTGTGGGGTTGTAGTTCAGACTGTCCTATGACAGTCAGTACCACTGGCCTGGTACTCTTGCAAAAGAGGGATCTGGGCTTCCTCTCTGCTTGTCTTGCCAGGGAGGCATTCCCAGCTGCTCCTCTGCAGGCTTCTCAGGAAGGATATGGCTGGCTGAGCTCTGAGCTGCTTTTCCATGTCCAAAGCTGCTTCCCCACATCAAAATCCAGTTCCCTGGACCAAGGCCTCCAAAAGCACTGGTTGTGTCTGGTGAGCATAAGGCTGTATTCTCTAGCAGTGTCCAAGCAGACCTTGAAAGACTGGAGAAGGTGCAAAGGAGAGTCTGAGGAATTGCTTGGACACCTGGAAATGCTGCTGATCCTCTTAAGGTTTGCAGAAACATCGATGAAGGTGGCTTTCTCCAAGTGCACAAGTGCCTCCTCCTGGTGTGCCCAGTGCTAAAGGGTGGGTGGGTTCAAGAGCTGAGGTATTCACATGGAGGGCTGGGGCTCAGCCCAGGACAATGGGGAATGGGAGAGAAGACCCTGGTTGGAGCTCTCCAGATGCTTTGAATGGGGGTCCTCAAGGCAATGGTCATGGCCACTGGATATCTGCAGATGCTTCATGGAAGCTCTGTAGGCTCCAAGTGAATGATCACATCCCAATTGGAAAGCTGATTAAGGCTTGCTGGACACATCCTGGTGTCCCTGTGCAGTCACTGGGGTTTGCTGAGGCCCCAAGTGGCTGCAGACCACGGTCAGACAAGCCACAGGGCATTCACACCCTGCCAGTGCCCTCATTCCTATGGCTCCAGCAGAGATGGGCTCCAGGAAGATGGATCCTGGGGGTCCACCAAACCTTCTTGCACTGGTCTCACCAGGTGTTCTAACAGCAAACTGTCCCTGTCACCACATCAGGGATGCCTTCACTCCCCACACATCTCACCTGACTGCAGAGGCTCCACCAGTTCTGGCTGAGGTGGGTTCCTGTGTGCTCCACCTTCTCTCTTACTCCACGTGGAAAAAGTGGTGCTGGGGCAGGCAGAACCCCGTTGCCCCACAGAGGCTGGTGCAGAATTTGTCCCTGCCTCTTGTCTCACTAAGGTTGTCCATGCTTCCAGTTCAGCAGCCATGGGAGGAGGGTGCTGGACACAGGGAGCATTGCTTGGGGTCAGCTGGGTTTGTGAATAGACCCTGTGTTTGCAGCCTGGGCCCTGGATGTATTTAAGGGATTTGGGGACTGATCCAGGGACTTGGAGGTGGATGAGAGGCTTGACATGACCCTGCAGTCCATGCCTGCAGCCCAGGAAGCCAATCATATCCTGGGCTGCATCACAAGAGGTGTGACCAGCAGGTCAAGGCATTCTGTCCCTCTGGTACACTCCAGTGATTCCCAGCTGGAATACTGCATCCAGCCCAGGGTCCTCAGCACAGGAAGGACATGGACCTGCTGGAACAAGGCCAGAGGAGGCCATGAAGATGCTCAGTGCTGGAGAACCTCTCCTATGAAGACAGGCTGAGATGGCTGAGGTTGTTCAGCCTGGAGAAGAGAAGGATCTGGAGAGGTTTCACTGGATAAAGGGGCTGCAAGAAACTGGGAAGGGGCTTGGTACAAGGGCTTGTAGTGATAGGAAAAGGCCCCCCAATCTCCTCAAATGGTGAAAATTCCTCTCCTGTTTTGATATAGCAGAGGAATCTTTCAGCACCATGCCAGGGCATCTTCTGCCTGGGGAGGGTGATTTCATTACAGAATGGGTACTCTTGGCACTTTCTTTTGCTTTTCATTTACCTGGTGGTGTCAGGAGTTTCCCAGGGATGCAGACACAGAGTAGGTCTGCCCATTCCAGGTGTCACAGCCCCATGGACACTTTCATGCTATGATAAATCTGGCTCCCTCCTGGCTGAAAGTCATCCCTCAGCAGGGCCTCCTCAGGCTGAAACCACAGGTCTCATCTTGAAGTGCAGAGCCAGGTCCAGCCTGCAGTTCTCATGGACTCTGATCAACAGTTTTTCTGCAGGTAAAAATCTAAAGTGGGTGGGTTTTTTACTGTGTCCTGGATAACAGGCACACAGCTGAAACCCAGCACTTCAGAGAGGTGGAGAACAGTGATTCCTATCTTTCAAAAGCCTCAAATGTTTCCCCAGAATCAACAATACCCACTCAACCTCAGAAAAAAAAAAAAAAAAAAAATATATATATATATATATAATGAAAAATATTTACAGTTGGGTGGGGGAAAGTGTTTCTTACCCTGTGAGAAATACAGTAACTCTGTATGGATGCCGTGGTGGTGCTCTGCAGGTCTCTGCAGCAGCTGTGGGGTGGCAGGAGCAGGGTGGCCAGAGCGAGGGTGCCCAGCACAGGGTGCACACCAGCAGATGGCACTCCCAGAATTTATTGCTACAGCAAGCTGCCTCTCAGAGAGCAGTCATGTAGGAGATGTCCTATTATATGGGCAGTTGACTTTAATAGTCATTGTGTGCTTAAAGCACAGCAAAACAACAGTGGGAAAAAAAAATCCCCACTCCACTTGGATGGCCCTTTTCCCCCCAGCCCTGCTAGTCTATTTGTACAGTAAATTAAAAATATGAATCACTTCTCTCTACTGCCTCCCCAAACACTCATCCTGTCAGGCTCTGTGTTGTCTTCATTTGTATTACCTTAATTTAATGTTAATTATGTTCTTCATTTACAAAGAACAAGCATTTACACTCCCTGTCTGGGGATTTTCCGCACTCGCGGTCTCGGCAGTCGGGGAAGGGGAGCGGCGGAGCCGGGCCGGGGCCGGGGGAGCGGGGACAGCGGGGACAGCGGGGACAGCGGGGACAGCGGGGACAGCGGGGTGTCCCCCCGAGCGGCCCGGTAACCACCGCCGCTACTGCCTTTCGATTTATGAAACACTGCCGCTGCCTGCGCTTAAATCCCCCCTAATAAATCCTTTTTAAAAGGTCCTCGGCCAATGCAGGGCAGTGATTTATGGCGGGGAGATGCAGTGCAGGGAGGTTTGGTGACAGGGTTTGCTGCCGGGGGTGTTGGGATGTCACAGGGCTGGGAGCCTGCCCACTGCTGGGCAATCCCGAGAAAATTTCCTGCACACCTTTGCCCTGATTCTGCAGATTTGTTGGATGCTGCTGGTGATGGGATGACCTGTTTGATGTGATGACCCACGGCGTGGACGAGGACTGTAAATCCTTGCTCCATGCCTCAGTTTCCCCATCAGCACCTGGAGAAAACCACTCCCTCCCAGCTCTACCTATCCTCAGTGCTCACCAGTGAGCCAAAGTCTGGGGTGCACTTACAGAAAATACTTATGGGAATGTGTGTGCACGCACATAAAGGACCCAGATCTCTGAAAACACCCACACTTCATCCCAAACCTGACCTTCCCATGCACAGAGCCTGTCACTGGAACGAGGAGAGGAGAGGAGAGGAGAGGAGAGGAGAGGAGAGGAGAGGAGAGGAGAGGAGAGGAGAGGAGAGGAGAGGAGAGGAGAGGAGAGGAGAGGAGAGGAGAGGAGAGGAGAGGAGAGGAGAGGAGAGGAGAGGAGAGGAGAGGAGAGGAGAGGAGAGGAGAGGAGAGGAGAGGAGAGGAGAGGAGAGGAGAGGAGAGGAGAGGAGAGGATGAAAAAGTCGTGAGCTTTCCTGGGCTATAGCACATGTTCCCCTTCACAGGCTGCCCTTGACGATCCCTGGGATGGGGGACAGGGGGGTGAAGGCTCAGTGCAGCCACATTTTCAAACCTTGAGCTGCTGTCTGCACCCAGCAGGGTTTCAGCACTGCCCACACCTGCCTGTGCCCTGCCATGGCCTGCTCTTCTAGCCCTGTGTCCAGCCACAGGTGAGGAATATTGGGGGCTTTTCCAGGGAACCTGAGGATGGGATTTGAGCAGAGGAAGCAGCATCTTTGGTCTCATTTGTGCAGGAACCCCTAGAGTTGTATTTTGCAGTGCAAATCGGGGTTGTACCAGTACATCATGGCAGCTGGGTAGATCTGACTGAGATGCCCATTGCCAAATCCTCAAAAACCCACAAGAAGATAATTAAATAAAAAAAAAAAAAAGAAAAAATTCCAACAAAATAAAGCAAGCAGCCCACCAAGCGTTCCTGTTCTTTATGACACAGGAACCCCAGAAAAGTACATAAAACAAACTCCCACTGCCAGGAAAACCCAAGATACCCCACACCTGCTCCTCCCAGTCACCACCACCCATTTCCATGGCAACAGCCACACGTTCTGGGCTGGTGACCTGAGCCCCCTTGTCACTGAACGACCTCAGGACCAGGGCTGGTCTCCTCACTGGCTGCTTAGCGGGGACATCTCATGTTTGACCCTCTGGAGTTCTGCCACGAGCCCTTTTCGCAGCTGCAGAGCGCTGTCCCAAACCCGTGTGCAGCGGTCACAGCCCCACAGCCCATCCCTCACCCCACTCCTGCCCTTGGCCAGCCGTGGAACTGCCCCACTGCAGGGTTTCCTTCTCCCTACCTCATCCTTCTGCCACGTGGCTTTGAGGCCACTCGCTCCATGGCAGGAGCGGCTCAAGCGCTCCCGGCGGGACACACGCCCCCGCTCCAGGGGATGGCAATCTCCATCCTCCGCTGGCCATGCCTGCGCCCTCCCCTGCGCTCTCCCTTATTAACAATGACCTTTCCACCGTGCTCACCGCTGATTCCCCAGCCCCAAATATCTTTTAAATGGGTTTCAGGAGCTGATGCGAGCTCTGTTAAAAGGGCACCGCGCCGCACCCGCGCTGCCCCGCGCCCCCCGCCCGCACGCAGCGCCGCCCGCTCACACCCTCACACCCTCACGCTAACATTTTAATTAATGACAACCCTTTTTTTTTTTTTTTTCCCTTTCCTTTTCCCCTCCCCTCATAAGCGCTTTAATGTGTGTTCGCAGCCCGGCTGATCCCCACAGCCATGGAAATATTAGGTTGACGGATGTGGTCTGTCGCCAGCGCTCCCTCAACGGGTCTGCCTGTCAGCTCGCCGATGATGACATTAACACGGGAAGAAAGTGATGACAAATGCCCGTTATCAGGGAACGAGGCCTGTGACAAATCGCACGGCGCCTCGCGAGCAGCCCCATTACGCTGTAATAAAAAAAGATGGATGGCTCAGCGCACCGGGGCCCCGCGCTAATGCGATTTCGCCTGGTCTCTCCGGGTTCTAATTAAGGCAGAAAACGGAGAATGAACAGGAGTCCCTGGTGCCCGGCTCCCACCTAGTCCCCCCCTCACACGCCCCACGGTGACGGGCACTCGCCCGCAGGGACGATGTCCCCCAGCTGCCGGGTGTCCCCGAGCCGTGGGGATGCGGATGGACCAGAGGTGCAGATGTCCGGGGGGTGGGGACCCCTCAGCCTGTGCTGCCCATCTTGCCTCTGCCAGGTGGGCTCAAGGTTCCCCCACCCAGGGCGAGGGGAGGAGGGGGGACACGGCCACCGTCAAATGCGTCACTCGGAGACAAATGTCACCTCCACCATCTGCTGCAGCGTGCGAGCGCGGGGGGAGAGCTGCGCGCACAGAGGGGTGTCACCGTGTCACCGTGTCACCGTGTCACCCTGCGGCGGAGCAGGGACACCAGCACTGACCGCCGGCTCCTCTGGGGACACAGGGGGTGGGCAACAGGGGTCCCTGGGGGGCTCAGGGGAAGCAGCGACTTGCTTTGGGACAGAGAGGGAGAGGGCGGCTGTGTGTGGGGGTCAGTCCCTCCGGTTCTGTGTGTCTGTACCCAGTGAGCACACCACGGCTGTGCCCTTGGTGACAAGGACACCACCGCAGCTGCCAGCGAGGTGGGGGAAAGGAGGAGTCAGCCCCTGCCGCGGGTACCCAGTGGGGATAAACACCCCAAACCTGGATGGGGAGCCCAGATGGGGCAGGCAGGCACCTCCCCACTGTCCCCACACCTCCCACTGCCACCTGGCTGCCTGCACACCCCTCACCCCCTCCCAGCTCCCCAGCAAGGAGGTCGGTCTGGTCTCCACCTCCATCTCCACCTCCACCTCTGCCTACCCCACATCCTCAGCCTCCCTGGGTGTTTTCACTGGCACAAAGAGACGTGCAAGTGACAACTCGTTCCCTGTCCTCTCCCCAGAGATCTGAAGAGCACTCACAGATGTGAATCAGACTTGTGGGGTGTCTCAGTGGACTGTGGAGTCACCTAACAGTGCCTCCAATCCAGCTCCTGAGAGAGGAGCAGTGGCACTGCCACCAGGACCCTTCTGTGTGGCAGGATCTACCCCTGACTGCACTTTGCAGATGTGCTGAGGGGCCACACTGATGGAGTTTTCCCATCTTTTCTATATGCAGGGAAAGTCTGAGCAAACTCCAGCCCTCACCAGACCTGATGAGGATGGTGAAAAGAGGATGCAGCCCCACACACACTCTACACCCCACAGGACAGCACAGAGCAGCATCTCCTGCTGCAGGTCCTGGCCACATCTAGCGTGCACTTACCTCATGCCAGGCAGTCTGTAGGCTCAGGTTCTCAATTTGTTTGGCTTTGTGCCATACATCTTAATAATTCCTAGCAGAACACAGCAAGGTATGGGGAGCAAATGGCACAGGACCTGTCAGGAAATGTCACTGTCCTTGGGTGATGAGAAGGAGGCTTGGACACCATTGTGCTGCTCTGAACATGCTTTTGAAAATATTTTTCCTTTTCAATGGAGAGCTACGTTTCTTCAGGAAGGATCCCTGAATGATTCCTTTCATGTCCTGGGGGATTTATTGGTCATTTCAGGAAGTTTTTTAAGGCTCACACTTATTTACAGCTCCCCATGCTCTTTTCACCTGTCCAGGCCTTCAAAGGGGTTTTGACAAACTTGAAATATTTCTGGAGCAAAACTGATCCCAAATGGCAACCATTGTCAGTGGGAGCATCCCAGCTCTGTTGTAAAAGCTACTAATCTGAAGCCAGACTCACCTATCTGTTGCTCATCAACTTTTGTATTTTTGTATTTTAGATCTATTTAGAGTGAGAGCTGAGCAAAGTCTTCCAATAGCTTCTGCTGGATGAAACTCAGCCTCTGGTGATGCCTAGCAGCGTAGATTAAACCTGCTTTCCTGGATCCTGCAGCACAAGCAAGTGCAGAGGCCATGGAAATTATTTTAAACATATCACTTTTGCTGAGAGCCAGCTGGGAATGCACCAAATTCCTGTTTTTGCAGCAGGTTCAACCAGGGGACTTGCTTCCCCAGCTGGGATGAGCTTTGGATGCTGCACCTGGAGCTCTGAGAGGCCAGTGCTCAAGGGTGATGCTGAAGCATTGACCTCAAGCTGCTGCTGTCTGGACCCAGCTTAGCCCTAAGAAGGACCCTAAAAAAGATAAATCACCCCTGTAATATTGCAAATACAACCTGCATTGGGGTCATGTGGAGGATGTGTCAAACTTGCTGGGAAGGGGTTGCTTAGAAGGATGGGAGCTCTGGCTGCAGCCTTGCAAAGTCAGTAACATTCCTTGGGAGCAGAAATGTGTGCTACCAGTTGGAAAGCACGAGTGTCAGTGTGGACACCAGCACACCCTCCAGTTTGTGACCAGCAGCAGGAGCCTGGCAGGACTGTGACAGATCCACTGCACCTGTGGGATGGCCAGGCAGTGCCAGGAGAGGCTCACAGAGCTCTGCTTGCCCAGACAGGAGGTTGGCAGCCTGCACACCCAGCCCTTGGCTATACTGTCCACCAAAAATGAGCCTGTCCCAGCACAGGCAGGCAGGCAGATATAGTTTATCCCGGGGGAAGTCCTAATGCCTTAGTCAGGTATGTTTTGGTGTTCTGCCCCTTCCCAAGGAGAGAACAAAGGCAGGGTGGCAGCAAAAACACTCTCCCTTACTGCTGCAGAGTGGAGCTCAGTGTGTGGCCAGGAATGACATTGGGTGTGTTCTACTGCACCCCAAGGGCTCCCCTCAACTGACTGAGACCACCCAGGCTGGAAGGCCGGGCTGGCATCATCCTAGGATGTGGAGCAGCTGTCTGGTGGGTGCATGAATATCCAAGTTTACAGCCATGTTCAGGTCCCACCTCAGCAGCTGGTGCAGGCAGGGATTGGGGTGGCAGCTGATATAGCTGTCCCCAAGCTCAGCCTGGCTGGATGCTGGGCTGGTTATCCACTTCAGCTGGGAAAACAAACAGGGCTAATTGCCAAAACACACAGGGAGTATGCTGTGGTGGGGCTGAGTGACACAGGGCTCATGTGCACTGGGGGTCTGGGACCTGGAGGTATATCTGTCAGGAGGGAACAGGAGGGGAGTACCCCCCACAGGACATTTTTGCACCCTAAGGATCAAGCAGAAGGTGAGAGCAACAGACCAAAGGGGACATTTCAGGCCACCAACTGTGGCATTGCCCTCTACTGTACCTGCATCAGGTCCTCCTGGTTCTTCACCCCGAGTCCTGGGCAGGAGCTGGGCTCAGATATCTGGTGCCCTCCCTGGCTCTGCTGTGATGTTCATGAAACCATCAGTCCATGTGTGCCTCAGTTTCCCCCACAGCAAGGAGCCACCTCTCCAGGCTTGATACCAGAACATCCTGTGGTTAAAACAGAAGGAGAGTATGGTCAGAAAGAGAGCTCAGGAGCAGGCGATAGGCTGGAGGGGTTATACTGGGAGCTACAGCTGCTTCACCCCTGCTGTTCACTGCTCTGGCAGCTGTGCCATTGGAACTGGGATCCTCAACACCCCCAGTTCTGCACCCCTCCTCCCTGACCCACACCAGCCACTTCACTTTAGCTGTACTCAGTGACCTGCCATTAGTTATAATGCCTGAGCCCAAGCAGGAGGTCAGTGCAGGCTGGCCCAGACATAAATCAGCTCCCTACGGGCAAGGAGGCTTGGGGATGGCAGTGACAGGTGCCCACCACATGCTGTAGGACCCCAACCTTGGCCCTGGGATGCTTCCCAGGGATGGAGGCCTTACCCCCATCATATCCAGCAGGGCTTCCTGGAGACCTTGCTGTCCCACCAGCAGGTCCTCAGGCTGATGAGAAGCACTGTGTCACAGAGAGGGGACAAGGGACTGTACCAGAGAGAGGCTCCCCAGAATGAAACAGCAGGGCTGAGATCCTCAAAGCCCAGAGAAGGGATTGAGGGCCAGCTCAGGAGGTGCCCACAGAGGTGATGTGACTGAGAGGTGACACCACGGGGCTGAGGGGACACTCCGCAGGCTGGGGCACCTCCCGCTGCCCTGCTTGGGGAGGGTCTGGGCCAAGAGGGGTCTCTCTCTGGCCATGGGGCTCCCTGAGCTGCCCAGCCCAGCCCAGCCCAGCCCAATAGAGCTCAGCCCAGCCCAGCCCAGCCCAGCTCAGCTCAGCCCAGCCCAGCCCAGCCCAGCCCAGCCCAGCCCAGCTCAGCTCAGCCCAGCTCAGCTCAGCTCAGCTCAGCCCAGCCCAGCCCAGCCCAGCCCAGCCCAGCCCAGCGCAGCCCAGCCCAGCCCAGCGCAGCCTCCCTCTGCCGTGATGCCATCCCCGGTCCTCCAGCTCCCTCTGCTGCCGGCGAGGTCGCGGCTGCCCGAGCAGCATCGCAGCCGCCCTGGGTCCCCAGCAAGGTGTTCAACCACAGGGCACCGGCACCAGCATCTGCCACACGCCCCGATCCGCGCACCTGGAGAAGGGCTGCGGGCAGAGGATGCTCCAGCACTGGGACAGGGGGACACCCAGCCCCGAGCAGCCTGGCCAGAACCAGCAGGCGGCTGCACCCATGGAGACCCCACGGATGGATGGACTGTGCCAAGATCTCAGTCTCAGTATTAGACAGCAGGGACTCCACGCCGAGAATGCAACTCCACAGTGCAGGCATTTACAAACAGGTCCTTTCAGCTTAGGTGATTTCTTTTCTCTGGGTAGACATGTGTTCATGCCATGCACATTGCAAGTGTCAGGAGCTGCTCAGCAGCTAGTCTGTTTCTTTTAAAAACTTGACATAAGCAGGTAAATTATCCCCAAGTAACACATTTACCACGAGAGGAAAAATGTTGGTGCTGCTGCCACCAAAGCAGGAGCTCCTGCCTCCCATTCCCCACGGTGACAAGGAGCCTGAGTTATGGCCCTGTTGGAGAGACAGCGGGTTTGTAAATGCCTCTGTTTGTGCTGTTTTCCAGCCCAACCAGAGCCCATTGATCACCAGGACAGGAGTGAAGCCAGCAAAGAGAAGCAGGAGCTGGAATGGTGGAGACAGGCAGCCAGAGCCATGCCAGGAGCTGGACACGTGCAGGGATGCTTGGATCTGGCCCTCTGTGTTCTTCTGCCTCTGTGAGATCCCTGGTCTAAGGACAGGCTGCTTCTTTCACCCCTTGAGCAAGCTCATTTGCTTGGCCAGCAGCTGCAAAAGGATTTAAGTCAGGAGTCCATGGCACCATGGAGGAAGGTCCCTATGCCAGCATGGTGCAACACAGAGCCTTATTTGGCACACACATTTGGAGTGAAAAAAGGCTGGTTTGGGGGTGAGGA
Organism: Erithacus rubecula; assembly: GCF_903797595.1. NCBI lineage: Eukaryota > Metazoa > Chordata > Aves > Passeriformes > Muscicapidae > Erithacus > Erithacus rubecula. The sequence goes on along the minus strand of NC_136660.1, from coordinate 22,158,377 downwards.
CTGACCTTTTACTTGGCCACAACTCACAGCCACTAAATGCTACCAAGGATGTTCAGGAACTGGGATGTTATTTACACCCAGAGAAATATAGACCCTGCCCAAAGAAAAAACAGCCTCAGGAAATGCAAGGAGGGAAACTGAGGCACAGAGTGCCCATTGTGGTATGCAGAGACATCCTGGGTTTTAGCCAGGGCCTCAGTACGGAGGAACCTTTTTACAACCCTCAAGCATTTTCTGTAGCACAGCCAGTGCTGAAATTTAATCTGGACAACTACAAACTGCTGTGAGTGACCTTGCCCCAGGCAGAAAGAGGAGCCCTGTGCCCAGTGTCTGACCTGGACCTGAGCAGCCTGGGGTCTCACAACCATCCATGCTGCAGCAGCCCTGCAGCACCTTCCCTGCAGTGAGAGAACCATGGGACAGAGTAGGGCAAGCATGTTGGAGACAGTCCCCCCAAAACACATTCCCCAGAAGGGGGTGACAGGACACAGACACAGCCAGGCACATGAGAGCCAGTGTGATCCAGGCACGTGGCTGCTGCCCCTGGCAAAGGCACTCACTGGAACCCTGAGCCCTGCACAGAGCTGGGCAGCTTCACACAGAGGTTAGGGGTGGCCAAGGGGATGTGTAGGATCAGGACATTCTCCTCATGAGATCCTACCAGGCAGGCTGTTTCCTATAGCCCAGGCAGGGAAACTGAGGCAAGGAAGGTTGCTGGGACTCAGGGAGCAAGGGAAGGTGGCAGTAGGTCTGTCCCAGCTGCACCATCACTGCTGAGCCACAGGGAAAGTCACTTGCCTACCAAGCATGAAGCCCCTGTGCAGACCATTCCCATGGGATTGGGATCACAATCCCTTCAGCAGGTGGGGGGATGATTCTGAGAGGGCACCGATTCCTGGCTTTGCTCCTGCAGCCACAGGCTCATGCAGACCACAAGACACTACCATGGTATCCTGTACAGAACATAGCCCAGCATCCTGCCATGTATCCATGCCATGTTCCCATCAGGCCAGCTCTGCCATCACCCAGCTGGATCTTATTCCTGACAGACGAAAAGGCTGGAAACAGGGGCTGCAATACAAACCACCACCCCAGGACCTGGTGCATGCCCTGCTGCAGTCCTTGCTCCTGTTGCCCACTGGCTGCCCAGGCAGGGCTCTCATTCTGCACCCACTGGCCCTGAGGATGCCCTGCAGGGAGCTCTTTCCCCAGGCCTCCTCCAGCCAGGCTTGCTCAGCTACACCCCAGCATCCCGTCCCTCCCGCTCCACTCCGCACCGACGTCACCCTGGCCATCAATAGCACTTGGTTAATTAATTTGATGGGAACAGCAGGGACCACACTTTGCATTTAGTGAACTTCTGAGAACTTCCAACCTCATCTTCATAATTGGCCTCATAAATTCGAGGAAAGAGAAATCAGCAAAGCCAGAGAAGCGCGGGAGGCAGGAGAGGCCCTGCACGCGGGAGGGCGGGCGAGTGCGTGAGAAGTGACTCTATTTGGTGCCCTTATTTAATTTTATTGCACAGATCCATCTTCACCCGCCCCCTCCCTGCCTCCCCTCTCTCTCCTGCTCTCCCTGCTGAGTTCACCTAATCATGATAAATTCATATTCATTTCCCTGCCTGCTCCGACGGGGGGAGCAGCAGCTCCCCTACATTCACCCAGCCATGCTGCCATTAGCAAATATTTACTCATGAATACAAAGTGCCAGAGTTAGATGCCAAACTACCCTCCCTGCACCCCTCTCCCCTGCCATCCCTGCACAAGGATGGGTATCCATCTCACAGGGTAGGAAGCAGGGTGGGAAGGGCTTCCTAATGTCCCAAGCTTTTCCTTCTTACAGAGCTTTCCTTCCTTTTCAATGAGGGAGGTAGAGAGGTGCTTGTTGGGGGGGACAGGAATTGCCTAAGACCCCAATCTAGACTCACCTTTAGGATACAGGGGTGGCAGGATGGGAGCAGTGGCAGAACCTGAGGGCCTGTCCCAGCTCCACGACTTTCCACTCATTCTGTAAGTGCTGCTGCATTTTGTTTTATTTTTAATTTTCAGGATGATCAGACTCACAGCCAGGGAGAGTGAGAGGAGGTGTGCTGGGGAGGGGGGAATAGCTGAAGCACCTTCCTGGGAAGCAGAAACCAGGCAAAAACCTCGTTAGAGATGCCTAAAATCATGTTTGCTCTCCTTGGCTGAACTGATCCTGGTGAGTCAGCATCCACCTCTTCCCAGACACCCCAGCAGCCCCATCAGAGGTATAGAGAGGAGCAAGTGTGGGGCAGCTCTGTCCCCTCTGCCCAGGGCAGGGCTGACTCACAGTGGGCAGCATGGCACAGCCTTTCCTGTGTCTCCCCTTGCATCAGGATGAAGAAGAAGCAGCATCCAGAAATGTCACCCTCCAGCTGCTCTGGTCAAGCTCCTTGTGCCCCTTTCAATCCCCACAGCTACACCTAGGAGAAATGGTCCTTACCCATCCGTGGCCCACCTGGCTGCAGTCAGCCACATGAGGGCCCTCTGTCCCCTCTAAAGCTCCTGGGCAGGACCTGTGGGGTGGGAGGGGACAGACAGACATCAGGCTCATTCCCTCAGAGCAAGGCACTGCTGGGATTTCTGTCCCAGCGTCCTCCACCTAACAAACGTACTAGGGCCACCCTCCCTGGCATTTCCCAAGGGGTTGGGCACAACGTCCTGCTCCTGCAGAGCCCTGGCCTCACACATCCCCATGTCCAGCCTCTCCCTAAACATAAGGAGGACAAACAGCAGGGATAGGCTATGGTGGCCAGCAACTCCCTGCCCAGAGAGCCAGAAGTGCTGGTCCAACAGTGTGATGATCTCCACTGTGTGCTCTCCACCTCCACTGAAAGCAAGGAAATGGGCCAGCACAGGAGGAGCTCCTGGTAAGCCACAGGAGAAAGTCCCAACAGTCACAGTGCAGAGAGTAAAAAGACAGAAGATACCAAGGATTTATTTATTACTTCAAATTTCAAAGCACCAAGACATAGCAAAAGACATTCATTTCCCTCAGGTGTCCAGCAGGAAGTCTGGGCTGACAAATGCCACTGCTGGGGTGTGGGCCAGCTCAGCAAAGCCCCAGCCCTGCTGGTGCCCAGCAGCCACAGGAACTGTGCAAACCCACCCAGCTTGTGCCTGCCCTAGCAGCAAACATGCAGCTTTGCCACTGTACATGATGGTGCCAGATCCCCCAAAAGAGAGCAAGAGCCCTGGGGTCTGGCACAGAAATACCCACAATGGCACCTCTGCCAGAAGCAACCACTGCAATACCTGCAACAGAGAGAGCACTCAATGTCTCTGGAAAATTCATCTACACAATATAAAACAGTCAAGGTTTCCTGAGAAATAAAATTCACTCCCATGGAACTGGTGGGACCAGCCCCATGCACATGTATACACAAAACACACACACTTTCCCTGATCAAAGACCAGATAACTCCATGGCTTCCACACAAAAGAAAGGGAAAAAGCTTTGCTTTGCCCCAGTTAGAACTTAACTATCTCCTTGTGTTTCTCTCTGTCTCCATGCCTCCATAGACAGACACACAGCCCTGCTGGGTTACATTCAGTGCCATTACATTCAAATCCCTCCTGAGCACAGCTCCCCAAGAAGAGCTGTGCACCAAGAAGAGCTCTTGGGCCAGCGCAGGGCTCTCAGTAAATCTGCAGGATCCTCAGAACACAAGGCTGGGATCAAGCAGGAACAGCACCTCAGGTCCTTATGTCTCTTTCAAGGCTTAGCTGGCACCAGGGAAAGCTGGTGGCAGTCACAGCAGCCTGGCCTGTGCAATGAGACCCATCAAAGGACACATCAGCTGAGACAGAAGGACACAGCAGCAGCACAGGTTAACCCCTTGAGACTTCTGCAGTAGCACCTGCCAGCAGTATTGAGGAGGAAGGCCTGTCAAAGAACCAAGCTAGACTTCTGCTACCTTCATTCACAGCTCAGAACAGAAATTTTGGAGCATCAGTGCTCAGATACAGAGGAAGATGCACCTCACTTCCCTTATTCCCAAGCACTGTCAGGGGCTGGATCAGAAGACTGCAGCCCAATCTTCCATTGTTGGGGAGAGAGGACCAGGGTAGCTGATGGGCAGGGAGCCCTTTTGGTAGCCACACCAAGACAGCACAGTGTGGTTGCAGCCCACAGCCTTTGCTGAGGAAGCCACAGAGCTCTGCCCATCAGCCAGGCCTCACGCTTGCAAGGGAGCCCCAGTTTGCTGGGATATGTTCCTCAGCCTGCAGGCACCACAGAAATCAGAGCCTTCAAAGCAGCAGCACAGCAGCAGGCCCAGGGTGGGCAGCAGGCATCACCAGTCCCGCTCGCAGGGCTCCCGGTAGGGCAGCCCCAGCTGAATGAAGACATCTCTCTCGGTGGGGGTGGGCAGGGCGTGGCCAGCCGAGACCTTGGCGCCGCCGGGGCCGCGCAGCACGGCCGAGCTGAGCGCGTGCTCCGACAGGCTCATGCCCTTGGCCTTGGCCAGGGCGCGCATGGAGCGGTTGAAGTGCGCCGAGCCCGTGAAGTAGAGCAGGGCGCAGGCGAACTCCCGGTACGGAACCACAATGATGTCCAGCCGGCGGTGACGCCGCGCCGGCCCCGGCAGGCGGCACACACCCAGGTACTTCTGCTGATCGCCATTGTCCTCCTGACTCACCAGGTCATCCGTGAGGAAGCCTGGGGAGAGAGAACAGCCCAAGAGGAGATGAACAGTAGATGGACACCTTCATGCTGAACCCCCCACTGCCCAGAGAGCAGCACAGGTATCCCACAATGTGCTGGGGCACCCCAGGGATAACAGGCTAAGCTGCAGCAATATTCTCTCCTTAACACTACAGCTGAGCCAGGTCCAGGGGCAGTAATTTTAAGGACTAACAAGATGTCCTATCCTTGGGAGAAGTGATAGCCTATCCTTCAATGAATGCCATCCACCTCACTGCCTCCTCGCCTTGGCCACTCTCAGAGCAGCTTCCCCGCCCTCTTACCGCTCCTGCGGAGGCTGTCGAGCAGCTTGCTGAACACCCCACGGTGAGACTGCCCATCGGGGTGAGTGACCAGCACATCCACATCTCCACAGGTGGCCTTCCCCCGACGGTAGGAGCCACAGGCAACACACACCAGGCCAGGCTTCACGGCCAGGGCAGCCTGTCTGACCTTCAAGAAAGAGGGATGAGGAGTCAGAGACCAGCCTCGTCATGTCCTTTCCAACAAGGCAGCAAAGGATCTCATGTCTGCCTTGAGACCTGTCCTGCATCTCCAGAGTCTCATACACTGGGCAGACATGGCACACTGCCCCACCAAGAAGGGTGGCCTGCTGCCATGGGAGGAGTGAGCCAGAGTGGCCTCCACCCAGTTCTGTGCAAACATCCTGCACAATGCCACACCATACATTGACTGACCATCAGCTCTTGGGAGCACTGGGTTGGGACAAGCAGGAAAATGAAAGGGCAAAGTACTGTACAAACTTTCAGAGCCTTCACTTTCTCAGACAGCAAGAAATAAGAGGTTTCTTAGCTGCCCTACAAGCACAAGGCTCACCAGCTCTGCCCACAAAGAGAATCAGCTCTGTTTCAAAAATAGGAATGGGCTCATGAAGTCTCTACAGCAGGACCCAACATAGCAGAAAATCTGTGAGTAACCCTTGCAGTTCACTCCTGCAAGGAGCTCTGCCTCTGCAGGAAAGCTGGGCTTCCTGACCCAGAAAAAGCATAATTTTCCCAGAATTTTAGATCAAAGGGATACCAACATGCTGCTGCCAGTAATCAAACACATAATCAGAACTTTCCCTATTACAGTCTTCTCCAGGCTGGACCCAAGCTCCTGTTTTGTGCAGACAGTGCTAACTCTGATGGCTTCATTCATTACATGTTTAAGAAAGGCTCCCAAGTCCCTGACGGGCCTGAAGTATTCTTGGTCTGATTGTGCCAATCACCCTGCTGGCAGCAAATAATGAGGGGCTCAGCAATTCCCAGTGATGGGGCCATCACAGAGGCTGGGGTTCAGCAAGGCAGTGTCTGTGCCCACAGCCCCTTGTCACTCTTGGGGATCATCCTTCATTAGCAAGAGATAAACCCATTAACCTTTGCCCCAAAGGTGCTCCAAGAAGCCACAAGCCTTTCTCATGCGGAGCAAGCCCTCCTCTGGTGTTTTCGCCCCCCTTCTGGCTTTAAATGAAGATTTCTAGAAAACTCCCAGCCCCACCCAAGAGCCTAAAAGCTCCTCAGATCTCACTGTGACAGGCAGCACAGACAGTGACTAATCCCTCATTCTCTCTCCTGGGCCTGGATCAGAGGTGTGTGCGTGTGTATGGAGGGCAGCACAGTAATCCCATCAAGATAACAATAGACCCACTCCCAAGAGCCAGCTCCTCAGCCCAGCCTGCCTGGGAAAGGGACCACTCACCACCAAAATGGCTAATCCAGCACACAGGACTGACACCCCAGCAGGAGCCTGGCAGGAGGGTATTCTTCATGGCCAGGCCCTGTGGCCGAGTGACAGGGTCACACTGGCTGCTGCTTCCATGGCGACTGGAGAGCACAGGGGTAGCAATGACAGTGTGTGCCCCAGGCTCTCTGCTCACATTAGGGTACACTGGCTTAGCACCCCATACTCATGGAGTGCCACAGCATCCTAGAGCAAGCAGCACTCCTTTGCAGCCTGGATCCCCTTTGCTTCCACCAAGGATATCCACTCTCTGATCTCTAACTGACTAGATCACAGGGTGCTCACAGCTTCCTTTGTAGAAGCAGCACCAGGGACACCTCAGGTGGAAGCAGACACTCCAGACATGATGAGAGGCAAGAAAGCAGAGCTGGGAACCTGCTTATCCCACCATGCCACATACAGCCTTCTTCAAAGCAGTGTGTAGAACTGACTCCTGTGAAGAATCCTCCTCCTTGCCAGACACTCAGACCGAACTTTTTTATGGGGCAAGGTAGGGGCCTTGTGTGGCCATGCCCAGAAAGAATCCCCCAAGCACTGACCCCACTCAGAGCAGCTGAAGAGCTCAGCAATAACACAAAGGCCATTTTCACAGCATGCACCTTCCTGTCACGTCCCAGCAGGTACTGTACTCTGAGGGCCTGGGGCCAAGGTACTCACAGTCTGCTCTATTTCTGCAGCTTCCTCCCGAGGCATGCGCTCCAGGAAATCCGTGTAGTGCCTCAGCCCCACAGCCTGCTGGCTGCTCAGGGTGGCCTTGCTGCGGATGTCATCCAGCGTCCGGAAACCCTGTGCAGAACACGGTGCATATTCAGGCATCTAACAGGACTTTGCTCTTCACATACTTTCCATTAAGATTTGGGGAGATTGTATTTAGCCTGTCTCAAGTTCATGCCAAGTCACAGCTTCTGAGATCACATGCAGAGAATGCTTTAGGGCCTGGTTCCTAGAAGAAGGGATTTAGGCAATCCCACTACCTGTGCACACCTCTAATCTCCACCCTTCCTCTGACAGAAGGCTATTGCTCTTAAGGCATGGTGTCCCTACAGTAATGCAGGTGAAGGAACAACACCCACAACATCCCAATGAGGGAAAGTTGATAGCATGAACACAAGCATGTATTTAAGACAGTCAAGAATTCAGTCACAAAGCAAACACTACAGGAAAAAAGCCTTAATTAGCTTGTGCTCAGGAGACAAACCACTTTTAAAGAAGGAACCCACCCAGTGGGCAGGGCTGCTCCTGTTGGCACAATTATTTCAACCTCATTTTTATAAATTCCAGACAAGATGAATGGCTGCTCTGACAGCTGCAGGCCAACAGCCAGCAATTGCATCAGGAGCTTTCATGGACAAGATGCCCTGATTCAAGCCTGGCTCCTAGCAACATCACTGCCATGACCAGTGTGACATGAGCTCCAAAAAGTGATGCTAGAGCAGAGGCAGCATGTCTTCTATTCCTCCTCTCCACATTTTTGTTCTTTACCCACTCCACCACAATTAAAGTCTCAGGTGGGTGCTGAGACAAAATGGGACCCAACCTTATAGTTCCTCCGAAAAAAACCCCAGATTTAAATCTTACCTGTAGATATGGGAAATTAAAAACTATTTTTAGTGAAAGTAATTCTTCTACACTCAGCAGCAGTCTTCCAACCATAACCTGAGAGCCTCTTGTAAGGCATTGAACTTACCTGCTGGTACCACATCTGAGCTGTCTTGACTCCTGCTCCCCAGATGTTGGAAAATAACTCCAGCACAGGCACACTCTCACTGATGTGATCCAGCTTGCGCAGGTGGCCACTCTCCAAGATCTCCAGGATCTTCTCTGCCATCCGCTTCCCAATCCCAGGGATTTTACAGGCTTCCTAGAAAGAAACCAGGGCTGCTACTGGAAAAGCAAAGATCATAGAGAAGCTGGGGAGCTGCTACTGACTCAGAGCCTAGTTAGTAATTTGATGGGTAAAGGGTGAGTGGCAGGACTAGCTCTGTCTGATGGTCTCCTCTATAGCCCAGGCTTACCTTGGCTAATCAATCCAAGTGGAAAAGGACAAGCCTGCACAATGGGACTGAAACATGAACACACTGAACTGCTGGACTGCCACAGCCCCTAAGACCCATATCCAGCTAGTTTTGCATGTTATTGCTATTGGTGACCAGTTGCTGCTGATGAAGAGGAAGGTGAAAATGTCCCTGCATTGTGTCTGAGGAAGGCATTTATCTTGGGAGTGTTCAGAAGGCTCAGATTCCATTTTTCTGCTGTTCTGCAAATACTGTATCTGGTCAATAAATCTCAACTTGCACTTGCTATACAACTTCCATTGAAGGTCTGTCTCCCTGTTCCACCTCTCTAGGGAGGTATTTTACCTGGTAAGAGGTGACTGGTTTGTGGTAGCTCTTGAGTGCATTGATTGCTTTGTAGTAGCCCAGAGCTCTCCACTTGTCCCCCTGGACAGAGTAAGCCTTTGCCAGCACTTCCAGTTTCTCTGTGATGCATTGATTGTGATTTTCCTTCTTGGTGTTGGAAGACAGAGCACAAACCCACTTGCTGGGAGGCTGGGCCACTGTGCAAGAGCTGTCACTGATCTCCTCTGATGATTTCACAGGGTAGTGGCCAGTAATCAATGCTTCCAGGTCTCCCTGGGTGACACCAGCATCTTCTCCTTCACTGTCTTCATCATCAGAGTATTTCTTAAGGGAAAAAGCAGAAAGCAGCCATGTGAGAATAAGTGCATGCCTCATACATCCCCTTGGCACAGGCAGAGCAGCAACCACCCTCCCTCCCAGGCATGCCATGCTCCAACTGCCACCTCTAGAAGTGTCTGGTTATATGCACACCACAGCTCCTCACACTTCAAGCTACACATGCACATCTCACACTGCACAGGAGACTACACTGCTGCTTGGGATTCAAGCACACAGCCCCCCTCCTACAGCCAAGACCCTAACTGAGGTAAGACACTGAGTAAGAGAGCAACTGCTGCCAGCAACAAAGTATGACAATGCCAATATCCCTGGATGGCAGAGATCTGACTCCTACTCCCACTGGGAAACTTTTAGCTCATCTGGTGGCAGCACAGGCACATCTCTCACATTCAAACTCAGCAACTTCTACCCCATGATGCAGATGACTGCAGACAGGCACTGAACTTTGTTTTCAGTTTACAGACACAAAATCTTAACAGAGTAGTAAATTAAAAGCCCCTCATTTTCCCCATGGCTATCTGCAAGAGAAAAGGGGGAGGAAGGAATGACACAAAGGACTCCACATTCCTCAGTGACAGAAGAAAGAACCAATGTATGCATTTGCTGATACCCTCAGCATTAGGATGCCTCTGTGTAGACTTAAGAAACAATGAGCTTCAGCTTCAGGTAATGAACAAAAGGGGATAGAAGTGGAAAGCCACACAGTGGCTTTGTAGACTGCTTTGCTCACTGGGGTCCCCATCTCCCCTGATGTATAAACACAGCAGTCTACAAAGATCCAAGAGCTTCTGTGTTGTGGAAGTAACTCTGAGTGAAGCAGGGTTCTTTGGGATCAGTCCAGCAATTACATGCAGCACACCATTTCCTAAATTTCTGGAGTGTCAGCCTAAGTCAGAGCCACATCCTTACAACCTCTGGTTCTGCTGGCTAAGGAGGTACAAGGTCTGGAGACACAAGGATGGGATGTGTTTTTCAGTCTTGTTTTATAACTCTGAAAACCGTGTCAGATTGATAATTTGATAGACTTTATCAGTTTAATTTGTCTTGAAATGCAACTCCCTTAAGATGATGTTCTCTCCAAGGGCAGCAAAGCCTCAGAGGGCTCAGATAAGTCAGTAAGCCCCCTAAAAGCATATACAAGAGCATGTTATCCAATCACAATGCAGAGAACTCTGCAGCTGGAGCTGAAACCAATTCTCAGCCTCTTGGCCAGCAGTGTCACAGGTGGAACAGCCCTTAAACCCCTGACTCTCTATTCTTTGTCAGCAAAGCTGATGGACTCTTCACAACCACATGTGCAAAACCAACCAGTAGTAGGCTACTTGAGAGGGAAGCAGGCAGCCTGGAGTGACAGCTCTGGGTTCACAGAGAGTAACTGGCACTGCTTACAGAGGCTGCCTTTCAGAGAACTAATGCATGTGGATGCTGTGGTTGCTAGTCTGACTGGTAACAGGATTTCCTCACAGGAGCTGACATCCAAAGGCAGAACTCCCACATCAGTCTCTGTTTAGTAAGAAACACTGGCACACTCATCATCTTCTAGAGAAAAAACATCCACCCAAGCTAGAAAAGACTCTGTGCTTAAAAGCTACTTCTAAACTAAGTTTTAGCTTTATTGCTGTAGGTGGGTCTTAAGTGGTTGGTATTGTCTTTAAAGCATATCCCACTCCTCCCCAAGTCACACAGACCTAAGCTTGGGACAAGAGATTTTACTGAAATGCCTATAAATGTGACTTCTGCACACTCAGTGAGCTGCCAGGTAAAGAGTAATTTCAGGGATTGGGCAACAAAATTCTGGATTCTGTTGCAAAACAGATGTCAGCAATATAAGGCAGCTGCTGGGGATGTTTGAGGTAACTTTCCTACAAATAGATTTGAATGACACCAATGCCCAAGAAGAATTCAGCAAATCTGAGCAAAAATACAGAGAAAGGAAGGAAAGCTAACAGCAGGCCAAAGAAGCTAACTCACAGCAGAAGCCACTAATAACCCAACACAGATATTTTAAGAACACCTCTATGATCACTCTGGTAGCAACTTGATCCACTGCATAAATATGTGTCTGAGCAGGATGTTTGCCAAGGAGTGGAGAACTGGTCCATATAGCTCAGGCAGGAACATGGAATGAAATATCAGAGACAGCTTCCTGAAAAGGAGATATTCTCAGACAGGAAATATTCCTCAAAAGGACATAAGTGAATAACACCATGATTAGAGCACCAGGATTGCTTCAGCTGGAAATGTTCTGATGGGAACAACAATTTGGGGGTGTTGTTTCTATTCTTAACATCTAAAAAGGACAAAGAGAAGCAGTAACCATGTCCACAGCCTGAGTCTGGCTCACTGAAACATCCAAACATCTTCCCTTCACTGAGAAAATCTCAGACTGTATCCCTGCAGGGATGCCCTTAGCCAGGAAAAGCAGCATGCTTTACAAGGAGATGGATCTGTGGAGGAAAGTCTCACCTCAGCCAGTTGCTGCTGTCCAAGGGTGCCCATGCCTTGCTGTGAGGAATCCTCCCCATGCAATTCAGCATTCAGTTTCACTGCTCCCTCCTCTGCTAGGGGCTGGATTTTTTCTCTGTCCAGGATCTGTTGCTGTTCCTTCTGGGATTCTTCATCCTCCAGGTACCTGCCATGAATTGGATGTTTTAGTACAGGAGAAGGAGGACTTCTCAGCCCCAAAAATTTGACCAAGAAATCCTTCTGTGTGTTTTAGGATTGACCAAATGACTCATATGAATTATACTCTCTCAGATCACAGACTAATTACTCTGGTTTTAGTTCAACTCCCCAAGCAACATCTACCTTGCTCACCTGCAACTTCCACTCCTACTTCAGTCTTAGACTCTCTCCAAAACTTTGCTAAAACATTTTGATCCTAACCTGTGCCTGCTGCTCCATTCTTAATTTCCTCTTGTGCCTAGTAGCCAATTCTCTCTCTACCTTCCATCTGCAATAAGTAAAAAACAGTATTTAATCCTCAGTATTTTTAAGAGACATCTTGTTATCACTGATGGATCAGAAAGAGGTGCCATCAGCACTGTAGCAAGTGACAGGACTTCTGGTAGTCTTTCTGGGCCCCATTACATGTTTTGTTACCACGCAGAACTTTGAGTCATCTCACAGGAGCTGCAAGGAGTTGCAGTCCAAAATTTTGAGCAGAGGTCAAATTTTAGTGCTGCTCAGTTTAGGACAGAGGAAACGCAGGGTGGAATGGCAGTGTGGCATTTGCCTACCTGGGAGGGACAAAGACAGCATAGCCAGCAGTGCTCAGCAGCTTCTGGTCTGTCAGGCAAGCACTGAGCCAGGACGCCTTCACCAGCTGCAGCCCCGGGCGCAGCCGGGCCAGCCTGAGCAGGCGGAGGGCGCGAGCGCAGTCCATGTCCTCGGCCACGATGGCGTGGGTCACCTCCGAGCAGAGCTGCCTCTGCACGGTCCCCCCGTGCAGCACAATCTGCCTCTGCAAGATCTCCGCCCTGGCCTGGCCAAGGCCAGCTTGCAGCACGTAGGCAATGACAGGTTTCAGCCACTCTGCTGAGGAAAGCACAGGGGCAGGGACACAGTGACAAGAGAAAGGCAGGGCTCCATCTCTCCCATGGGAATTGATGGCACCAGCCCTGGAGGCAATCTTTGGGGGGATCTAGCTGGACACACCAAACCAAGCTGGCCATGACCTCTACAGAAAACACTGAGGGCCAGAAAAAGCCTTTGGGGAACAGCACTTGCAGTTAACATGCTAGGTGCAAGTATTATATCCTGCATCACAGGGACTCGGGACTTACCCTCAGGTATTTCTGTTCCTTCCTCTTTTGGGATCTTTGGAGGGATGCTTTTCCCCGAGTCATCCCTCACCTTCTTCCTCTTGGGAAAGGCTTTGACAATCCCTCGTGGCTCCATAGACCTGGTGGGAAGGTTAGCAGAAATTGCTAAATATATATAAGAGCAAGGTTGCTTAGATCTTACCTAATCCTAACTCAAGATTCACTCATGCTGCTCATTGTCTTTGTTGTTCTAAAGTTTTTTGCTGTTGCCTTCCAAAAATGCTCAGCCTGAGGGAGGCAACCGGAATCAAGAATTGCAGCCCACAAGGTCAGAAAAACCAAAGTCAGAAAGTCATTTAAGTCAACTTTGTCTGTATGTCTTAGAAACCTCTACAGCTGAGTTCTTATAATGGAAAGCATTCTAAACTTAAATGTTTTAGAGCTCCTATCTACTGAGCCTAAAGAAGCAACTTTATTTCTCAGGTATTTCTCAAGCACAGTCCCAAGAGGGAAAAACTTCTCCTGCCAGGGCTGAAATCCAGGCACCTATGAGATAAAACACTGATGGACACCAAGTGTTTCACACAGTCACAAAACGGAGACTCCCAGCTTGGCTTCATCTGGAAATAGCGAATTACTAAAGATTAACTACCCAAGTTCAATATGAGTATAACTGTAGCTTAACCACGACAAGACTTGCAAATGCAAACTTTGGAGCTTCGATTAGCAGGATAAGGAAGCTCAGTTTTCTGCAGTCCAAACAAGCCCTGAATCTCTATGTACATCCCAACAGCCCCGCCCATGTGGCTGCAGCGCTGAGTAAACACCAGCCTGGTTTCCTCTCAGTGCAGCACTCCGTGTTTCTCTTGGAGTTCTCACACACAGTCCAGCACAAACCAATCCTACCAAGCCTGGAAAAGCTGAAAATGGTCCCATCTGGCCATGGCTTCCTGCTGTGGAACCTTCTCATCTGAGCACTAAACAAAACCCTCTGAAGACAAACCCAGAGCTCGACTCGAGCCCTTGCTTCTGCGAGGAGGAGTTCAGCTCCACGGGAGCAGAAACCCTGCTGCATTTCTAAAACTCACCTTCGCTGAAATGTTTCAGTTTTCAGGACGTTTTGACCAAAAATTAAAAAAAAAAATAAAAAAAATCTCTGGGAACAGTAATCCTTTCTATTAGATAAAGAAAAAACCCACATCAAAAGCCCGCCAAGGTTCTGGGTGCCCAAGTACGTTGCAGGGCTCGGAAGTGTGTTTCTGCAGGAAGCATTTTAACTCCTATAAACCACAACGCACGCGCCGAGCACCAAACCTGCCTCCCCAGGCCGTGAAGGTCTCAAGGCCACCAACCCGGGGCCGGCAGCACGCGCACCCTCGGGGGCAGGAAAAGCCCCCAAACCTGGGGGCTGCGCCCGGGGGAGCCGGGGGAAGGCGAAGCGGGGAAGGAGTGGGAAGGAAGGAGAGCGGGGAAGGAGAGAGGCCCGAAGGGGAGCGGGCCCGCGCAGGGCCGCGCTCGCTCGGCCGCGCCGGAAGCGCTTCCGGGCCAAGGGCGGAAGTTTCCGCGTTGCCGCGGTGACGGCGCGGCCGCCATGGCGGTGCCGAGCTGGCTGGAGCGGCTGCGGGCGGCCCGCAAGACAGCGCTGGTGCAGGACGGTAACCGCGGGGCGAGGGAAGGGACAGCCCCCGCCGCGGAGCGCGGGGTGATCCTGCGGCGAGCGGGCGCGGAGGGGAGCGCTCCTGGGCACAGCCCCGCACGCCGGGCAGGGCCCCAGGGGAGGACGCAAGGCCACCAGCGCGGGCCGTGGGACAATGGGATTGGGCCCCAGACAGACGGACAGAGCCCTACACCCAGGGGTAGGTGTATCCCGTTTCGTCTCACCACCTGCCTTGCCTCTAGGGAAGCGGAAGATCCACTACTTGTTCGAGGATGGGAAGGAGATGGCCGAAGAGTACGACATTAAGACCGGCCAGTTAGTAAGTAAGTGATGCTCTCAGCTGCCCCCCAGCAGAAGTGGGTTGGGGAAGAACTGCAGGGTAGTGGGTCTGTACCCTCAGAGCTGGGGTGTTGAGAGGGACCACTTGGTCAGGAACAAATCATCCCTGCCTATTCTGGGAGACAGGCATGTCTGTAGTGGAATTTTGTAGGGACAGAAGTAGACTTCAGCTTGCAGCCAGGGTTCTCAGACTTTGACAGCATAGCAGACTTTGCTTTAGCCTAGGATCTCCCCAAACATCCCATCTGTCACAACAGACTTGGATGGACTAGATGGGATTGCCATCATAGTTGCCAGGTACCAAGTCTGTACCACATGAAGGGCTGAAATATGCTTTTTGGTGGTTTTTGCTACCACAAACTAGGTGTTGTCGTTTATGGCTCTTGTGTCCAAAACCACATCAGCTGCAGCACAGCACCTGTTGCAACCCCAACATGGCTTCAGCACCAAGTCACAAAAAAGGCATTCAGCAGAGAATTTATCACCCAGGAATAGGCCAACTAGCAGATCAACTCACACCAAAGTTGAAATTGCTGGAATTAAAATACATACATTCATATCATCTCAGTGTGCTGGGCAGCTTTGACAGTCAGTTGCTGGAATTCTTACGGAGCAGGAGAATGAAAACCCTTCTTGTCTCTTGCCCAGGTCGAAAATGGCGAGAGAAGAACACCCTCGGGGGCACCGGCAAGTGGCAGGTGGAGGTGGGAGAGCCAACCTCACCACTCCTGGGAGCACTGGAGTCAGAGCTTATAACAGAGAGCAGCTCAAATGTATGTAAGGGGCTGCAGGTACCACTGCACCTAAAACTACCTTGTCTTGTGCTTACAGCAGTAGTTGGTAGAGCACAGATCAAGAGACAGCCTTAATGCCCCCAGCACCCTGCTACAAATCACCCCAAAACTGTAGGGCTGGGTAGAAAGAAGACATAGCTTAGATTCTTTAGGGGTCTAAGAGACTTGTACTTTCCTTAAGTAAAGAAACTGTACTGGTGTGTTGGTCAGCTACTACCCTGTCTTGAAAGAGCAGGGTGACAGAAAGGCCAGTGCCAGGACAAGTCAGGGGATAGAAAACAGAGGTGATAGCAATGAAAGGCACAGTGCATAGCAGGCTGCTCCCTAACAGCTTGTTTCATCTTCACACCCCTCTAGCTGAGGGCACAGCTGTTTTAGTCTCACCATCTTTTCTAGAGACCTGAAAAGCACAGCTCCCTGCACTGAAAACTGGGGCAGAGCTAGGATTGAATTCAGCAGGTTCCTAGAGCAGACAGAGGTCAGTATTTGGTTGCCTGTCAGTAAGAGGTCCCTGCAACCCTGTACTGCAAGGCTTCCTCACTGAACACTTTCAGCACTGCAAGCAGTGCCCTGGGCAAAGGCAGAGCAGCCATAGCTGTAGGAAAGTGGTGCTCAGGCAGCTTCTTGAGTTACTCCCTAATTCTCCAGTGTGAAAGAGCAGCTACTCCTGTGTGGAGTCTCACAAGGTAGTACAGGAAGGAGACAGGGAGGAGAGGAGACAGCTGGAGGGGCCTTGCTAAAGGTACTTGTTTGCTGTAGCCTATCTTCATGAGGAAGGATACCCTGAGCAGCTTCCAGTGGCGGATCCGTAACCTTCCCTACCCCAAAGAGGTCTACAGTGTCTCCGTGGAGGAGGAGCAGCGCTGCTGTGTCATCCGGACCACCAACAAGAAGTCAGTAAGGACAGCAGTGCTGACAGTTCCTTGGGGTGGGCTGGCACAGAGGGCAGGCAAGTGACACACAGGGCTGTCCCCTCTTCTGTCCCTAGTGTGCAAGGGCTGAGAGGCCTCATCTTACACCGCATGTCTCCTGTTGCCCGATTTCCACTCCCAGCTGCCTCAGATACATTTACAAGTTGGGCCCTAAAGCTCTGCACTGGCCATTGCAAACTCATCTTGGCCCCAGTAGGGTGGTGCTTGTGCTGTTCTTGTCCTGTCAGATGCCACTTTCTTAGAGACTTAAAGTAAGAGCCTTGCAGACCTCTTGAAGCTAGAACATTCCATTTTCTCCCTCTGATTTAGTCACTGGATCTCAGAATGCTGCAGGATTCAACATGGACAGCAAAGTCGTGGGCACCCAGACAGATCTCCCTGCATAAACATGTCCTATAGTCATAATGATATGATCTGAAGGTAGCAAGCAAAAAACACTGACTGAATCTGGGAAGGAAGCACCACAGTATTCTGCCAAGAGAGATTTGAGATTGGAGGAAGAAAATGGAAAATGCTTTTAAAGCTACATCTTGTAGTGTGTCAATACATGGCTTCTCACACAGAATGAAACACACACTGTGTCCCAAAGCATGTACAGCCTCAGATGAGCCCAGATGTGCTGTAGTATTGGAGTGACACGGAACGAGCCTTGGGAGCACAAGGGAAGGTGATGGAAGGGGCTGTAGGTGGTGCTGTCGGCACAGAACTGCGGCCCCTCTGCTGCCCAGGGCTTCGAGAGGCAGCACCTGCGAGTCTCCCAGCAAAGCACTGCTGCAGCTCTGCACATCAGCATACCTGGGGGCTCAAAACCAGAAGGGAAGTGGCAAGTTAGCCCAGAGAAAAAGCAAGCAATTACAGCTCTAATATAGAAAGATGTTGGCCTAAATGCACACAGAGGGATTCACAGAACAGTGGTGCTTTAACAGGGAGACTACGTAGCAAAAGATGAATGAGATTCCCATCAGCCACCCATGGATATGCATGGGCCAGGACAGGAATGGAGTACTTGATCCTAAATCCAACCACATACCGTCACAGACAGGCTTATCTACTCCCAGTCCTACTGATAGTAGTGTGTATGTGGGAAGTTCCTTGCCTGTGTGTGTGGGAACTTCCTGCACAGGTGCCATAAAGCTTATAATGTAGCACTGAGGCTTTAACTACACCCTACGTGACTTCAGGCTTTTTTGTACTGCTCTCAGGAGGGTCTTCCATGAGCAGCTGTCACTTGTTCTCTCACAGACTAGTGTAAGAGGACTCAACACAACTCATGGCCTGCATCTGACAGTTATTTGGAATTAAAGCTGAAAGCCACCTCACCGAGGACAAAGAGTGACGTTGCTGTCAGTAGGGAGGGAGCAGACACCAGCACTAGCACACTTAGTACAGGCTCCAGGATATCTTAGATTATTTCTCCTGGGTCTCGGCCAGGGCAAGGCACCACTCAGCAACTAATTCCAAGATAGCAACAGCATGGAATCCACAGAGAGAGTGCACATCACTACGGGAGAGAAAGGAAGCCTCGGAGCCTCTCCAGCCCTTGGAAGTCAGCCACGCTGCTTCTGAGCAACAGAGCTGTGCTGACCGCCAGCCAGAGGGACAAGTAACAGGATGGGCTGCCAAGTCACTACTGAGTAGTTCAGCTCTAAATTCTCAGCATACCAGTAGCAGTTTTCCCTATGGGCTGACAAAAAGTGGGTTTCCAGTAGGAAAATAATAGAGGTGGTTTCAAATACTTACTGTGGATCTCGGGCCAGGACTCGGGCTCAGAGTGTAATACTGCCCTTGGCCATGGGGTGAGAGGAGAGGGCAGAGAATCAGCCTGAATCGGCTGGGATAACCACCCATCAGCTACCTCCCCAGCCCAGACAGGAGCTCTTCACTTCCACCAGTCATTCTGTTCCCTCTGGCCACGGCAAGGGCTGCTCAAGTGGGATTTGCTTAAAACCTCTTGCTGTAAAATAAATCCATTAAACTGAACTCTAAAAACAAACCTAGAAAGCCACCTCCCCAAACGCCAAACCTGATTCAATTATTGTAGTGAGAGGCAGTGGTAATGTTAGGAGGAGGAGGGGTTGGCAAGGCAGATCTGGTTTCCTTTGATCTTGTCACAGATTTTAGTTTGAGGCCAGCCAAAGCCATTCTTCTCCCCTTCTCCTTAGTCCTGGGGCAGCAGAATGCTGCTGTTTCATTGATGACTCCCAAGGCCCTTTGAAACAGTGGTTTTTTTCTGTGTACTGCTTTTTTTTTTTTTTTTTTTGTCTAATCGGTAAGAAGTTAACACTTCCTTAACATGTCTTTGTGTTCATCTAATCTCTGCTGTTTAACCTTTGACATCTCCCTTATTATCCATGTCTGCCACCTTTTCCAAATACCGACAGCAGTGACAACACAGAACGGTTTGAGCCCTGCGGTAACAAGCCGTGTACATTCCTCCCACTGCACCGGGAAAGCCATTTGCCCTTTGTAGCTGTTTTCACCGTGACTTGGAAAATAAACCGCAGTTTGGGCAGAGGTAGCTAGAGAGGCCAAGCCTCACACACAGCCAGCTGAATTGAGAACCACCCCTCATGGTAGCAGCCACTGCCTGTTCCCACTCTGCTCCAGGCACCTCAGTACCAGCTACAGGTGAATTCCTTGGAGAGGATTGCCCACAAGAGTGCTGGAAGAGAGTAAGAATCCAGCCATGCCTCTGGGTGGGCACAGGACCACAAGCCAGTGTATTTAGTGCAGCTTCAGAGAGAAGCAGTAGATGCAGGGCAAGGCATGCTAAGCACAGATCATCTCAGGCAAACATGGACACAGGTCTACAGGGTTCTGGCTCCAAAGTCTTAGGAAATCTCTTAGCTGGAAAAAAACCTCTCTGTTCTCTGCTTGGATGTGAGAAGTTATTGGAAGACTGGGATAGAAACCAGGGAAGAAACAATTAGGAGAGCTGCATGGAGATACTGCAGAGCAGAGGCTCAGGTGATTGTGGGCAGTTACACCTGGAAATCTGTCCCCAGGGGTATGCATGAGCAGCACTGTGCCACCAAAGCAAGAAGTTCCCTAGGAAATACAGCAAGAGTTAAAAAACGGGGGTTTAGGAAGGATTGCAGCACAAAATGATGCATCACAGAGGAAAGTAATTAATATGGCATGAGAGCTTTTACTGCTGTTTTGACACAAGCTAAAGGAAGCTGCTACTTAGGGGAATTGAAAGGCCATGAGCAGGGAAATAGACAAGGAACACCTTGGTAGGGCTGAGTAGTCTAACTGCAGCTGGCACTACACATACAGGCAAGCTGGAGGGACCAAGCCTGCTGTCACACACCAAAGCTCTTCAGGACTTTGCCAGCTCTGGTTTCCAGTTTGGAGGTTTGTTTCTAGTGCTCCTGCTAACCTGGGGGCATCGGCAGGCACACAACATGGCACAAGGGCCTCCTGCCAACCTTAAGAGGTCTGTTGTCTTCATCTACACTTTGTAGACCAGCAATCTGTGTCTCGTCACTCCTAGGGGCAGACTAGAAACCCCACATTCCTTATTTCTGTCTCCCCTCTCATTTGTAGGTACTATAAAAAGTTCTCTATTCCTGATCTGGATCGATACCACCTCCCCTTGGATGCAGCTGCCCTGAGCTTCACCCATGCCAACAACACCCTGATCATCACGGTGAGGTTTTAACCATGCAGAACAGCACTCTGCCCTTTTCTTTATGTCCACAAAGAAGCTGAAGTTCTTACACATGGGGAAATGAGGCAGAGCTGAGGGTCACCCATGCAGCTCCTTCTCTGTCACAATCAGTGGGAGTTTCAGATTACACTGGGCATGCTGACACTAGCCAAGAGATCCCAGGCAGCAGGAGGGGTCCTGCTTGCTGCTCAAGGTGACATATAGGTGGAAGAGTATCTGTCATGCCCTGTTTTCCATGTATTCCCTCCCTCAGGCCTGAGCAACCCTCCATTCTCAGTAACATTAGGTTTTTCTTGCCTTAGAGTATAAAAGTCCAAGCACCTGCTGCACTTCAAGGCCTTGAAGTCTTAAAAAAAAATAATAAAAAAATAATCACCTGCTGCTTTGTGTCAGAGAGAGAACACTTCCACACACATGGTGGAAGCAAGAGACTAGCGACATGGACACACTTCTTGTTGCAAGGAGCAGACAGATGCTTTTGAGCAACAAGTGTTTGCCTTATTCAGTGCAGAAGTCAGCTACACAGAGGGCACACCCTCCGTGAGAAACCTGGCAGCAGAACTGGGCTGCACATGCTGAGGAAATGGGCCAAGAGGAGCACCCTGAGTCCTCCTGAGCCTCTGCTTGCTACTGGCCAAACCTTGCAAAAAGCACCTGCATCTGCCTCTAAGATGCAGCTGGGTGAGAGACCTCTGAGGGGAAGATAGAGGAACTGAAACTCTTACTTCTCTCTGCATTAAAAAAAAAAAAAAAAAGGCTTATTTTGTATATATATATATATATATATATATATATATATATATATATAAAACACTTATGAGCTTATGGTCAGTGAGCACAGCAAGGATCTGCTTGCCAGGATATTCCGAGGGGTTGGTGGGGGGCCAGGATTCCATACCTAACTGGAAAGTTTTACTTGCACTGTAAAAGACACTCCAAAACTTGGTAAATGTTTTTAGCTTGATGGCACTACCTCTCTAAGTGGGCTTCAGAAGCAGCTGGTAATGGCAAGGCCTCCCTTGGCAGGAGGGCCCTTGCTAGACCAGCAGCAACAGGTCCCAGTTGGTCTGCTTGGAGCTGAGACTGAACAGGAGGAGTTGAGGAGTGCTAAGGGCATTTCTCTCTGTCCTACAGTACCAGAAGCCAAAGGAGATCCTGGCTGCAGAAGAGCAGTTGCAGAAGGAGCTGAAGAAGATAAAGGCAGCTAACAGTGGGGATGGAGACTGTAAGACCCAGTAGCAGTGGCTGCTAAGAGGTTGAGGTGAGGGGCAGCTCTCTGGCACAGCTTCATGGTGTTTATTTTGCCTTATTTAATAAAAATGAGTTCTGTTGTTAATGGCGCCATTTGAAGGAATCTCTGTAAGCCCAGGAAGACAGCAGGGCAGTTGACCTCTCTGCTGTCTGGCCTGCTGATTTATGAAGACATTTCATAAAACCATAGAACAGTTTGTGTTGGAAAAAAAGATCACCTAGTTAAACCTAGATCAACTAGTTAATCTAGTTCTAACCTCCCTGTCATGGGCAGGGACACCTTCCACTAGAACAGACTGCTCAAAGCCCCATGGAACCTGGCCTGGAACATTTCCAGGGAGAGAATGATCTTTTTATGAATTGTGGGAAGCTGTAGTATGCAAAGGAAGCACACCACCTCCACAACCAGCAGCCCTGTCCCATCCTTGGGAACTCCCCATCTGCCACCACTGCTGAAGGCAGTAATGTTTGGAAAACAAGAACTCCCTCCTCACACCCGTTACTTGCCTGGGATGTGCTTGGAAGCTCTCCCTCCTGTACAGTTATGCAGCTCCTCTGTGCAGTCAGAAGGATGCTCTGGTGACTTTGATACCTCTGCAAATAGCATCAATGTTTAGATCTGAGTGGGCACAGCCTATGAAACAGGGTAAAGAGGAAGACATGCAGCTGCTTCCTTAGTGCCAGCCATCCATGATGTGACAGGGCTGTGCAGAGCACAGGAACCAACATGCAGCTGTCTCCATTTGCATGGCATGGAGGGGAAGCAGTGGCTGGGCCACTGGCCAGCTAAGGAGCAGCAGCTGCCCACCCTTCTGTGAGGGCACAAACATGGCCCCTTGCAAACCTTACTGCACAGGGACAACCCAACAGTCCTGCTTTACCAACTCCTCTCCAACAGCCATCCCCTTACTTAGATTTCTGAATGTTGTTCCATCCCAGTTCATACTTGAACAGTTACTACCCAAGCAAACCCCACCTTCAAGTGAGGTGCTAATGGGCTCCTAGCACAGCTCCTCTGATGAGGCTGCTTTCAAACCATGACAATTCTTTAGAGTCTGGGGATCCAGCAAACATATTCCTCCAACTCTGGTGCATCACGAGGGAAGAATGTACTAAGTTCTGACAAAGCACTATGCTGAGTGGCTCACCCTAGAAGTGCTCTCAGTTTGTGATAAAAACCTCTCCTTTACTTATCCAGAGTACTCAAACTCAGCCATGTAGGGTTCCCATGTTGCCTTCCCCAAGAAGGGCCAGACCTCAGACACACTGTATTCTCTCACAACACATTATCCACATCCAATCAGCACTGAGCACACTGAAAGCTATGGTTGTTCAGAGACTCATGTCAGGTTCAGAAGGATGACACAAAAAGGAGTAGAGCCCACTTGGATGTGCCTGCAGGATCCCAGTAAATCACATCCATGTGTTCATACTAGTCTGGTTTGCTGCTTCATTATGCAGGCACCAAATGAGTCACAGTACTTTTTGAATTCTTGTTTGAAAAAGTGACAGGAGATCCAAACTCCCAGGAACCACCTTCAGTGCAGCAGTGTCACAGGGTCTAGCCAGGGAGAGAGATCTATTAGACATGGAGACAGCGTCTGAAAATAGGTCCAATCTCCCCCACCCATCCAGGCCCCTGCAATCAACAGGTACCATCACAGCCCCTTCAGAACTTGAAACAAAACATGCAATCTCTTGTTTCCTTTCAGTTTTATTCAGGAAAACATGACCACTTCAGCCCTGCCAAGTGTATAGCCTGACCTGACGGCCAGCTTGGGGAGGCACACTGAAAGCAGGGCTGGCTCTGCCTTTTAGCTCAATTGTTGCTTTTGCCTGTGAAGGACAACACAAGCAGCTGTCAGAACAGCAAGTTAAGGAGAAAGGTGGGCCTCACTCCAGGCACCTTTCCACCAAATCAGTCTACCCCACACACAGCTTAGTCTTGCTTCACAGGCTTAGAACTTGGCTGGTCTCAAACTGACCAACACACAGCTCATGGGGCATCCTGGCTCAACTTGCCCCTCAAATGATGTATCCACAGGACAAAAAAAGGAAGGAAAAAGAAAAAAAGAAACAGTTAATAAAACAATTCCTCACTTGCACAAAATAAAAAGGGTAAAGGACAATTAGCCTATTATTTTTACTAACAGGCAGGTAAGGTTGAGAAAGTTTGGCCCTTTGTGCACTCTGCATTTTAGCTTTCTGGCAGGCAAAAAAGTCCCTTCAGAAGCTTTGTGGGCCTTTCTCACCTCTCCTGCCCTGCAATTCCCTGAGCCAAGTGTCAGCTCTGCTGAGCTGGGGTCACCAGAAGCAGCTGTGGTGCCCTTCACGAGGCCGTGAAGTCCAGGACGTGCAGGGCTGATGCCAGGGCAGCGTACAGGTGGGTGGTACTGAAACGGAGGCAGTACACTGGGCTGCTGGAGGGTGAAGACAGGTGAAAGCTCTGCAAAAAACAGGAGAACAACCTTTAAAAGACAAGGTCAGCCCAACACTGGCTGGTGTTACAGATCCAAAGGCTGAGATGTCTGAGCAAAGCAGGTTTTCCCTGCATATAGCTTAGGCTTGCCATGATGGATTAGCCCCAAAGACAGCCCAGCAGCCCCTCTTTTTTTTCCCCACAAGGCATGCACACTGGGCTGCCACAGAAGAGCTGAGAAGCTGTGCTGCTGCCCCGTCCCCCACTGGTGCTCACCTGCAGGCACCGAGTCTGCCGTTTATCCCACAGGCGCACCACACCGTAGTAGGAAGAGCCGCTGGCAATCATATGGTTCCTGTCACTCCTTACGCAGTACAGGGCACTGTCATGGGGCTCTTCCCACTCCTGGACGCACTTCCTGCAAGGGCAACACAGACCACAGCAGGGCTGAGCCTCCACTCCTCCATCCACTTTGCCTCCAGGAGCTAATTCAGTGAGAGCTGAGTTCCCAGACACTTCACCAGGACAGGCCGGGAGCCTTGCACGGGCTCCAGGTGCCAGCAGGACAGGCTCACCTGGTGCTGGTCCGTATGTCCCAGTAGCGGATGTAGGTGTCATACCCACAAGAAAGGAGAAGGGAGGGCGTTTCGTAGAACACATCCAGGACTCCAGCTCCACGGTGGAAGTCGGTCCCTAAACAGGTCAACAGCTGACCACTGCAATGAAACATATTAGGGGAAATCATTCAGAGCAAAAAGCCCTTCCAGTTCAGCTGGCCAGAGCAGAGATGGTGTCGCAGAAGTCTTCCAGATCTCATTTTGTGATATAACAGAATACAAAAGCCTGCAGTTTTCCTCTCCCACTCCCAGCTTCTGCCTCTGGTTGGGCCACTAACCATGAAGAGTATCATGAAAGATGACCAGCAGGAGTCTCAGCTGAAAGAAGAGCCAAAGTACAGGCACAGCTGACCTCCAGCAGAATGGGATCCTTTCCCTTGGGAGAAATGACCAGTATTCTGAATTATATGGCTCCACTTCCATAGGAGACAACTCCCAGTTTAGTCAGACTCCAAATAATCCGCAAGAGCCATTTACTGTTTAATCCCATCCCAAACTGTCCTTCAAAATACTGTCCACTGGGGTATTTCCCCAGATCTTTGACATACAGCACAGATCCACAGGCAAATCAGACTCTCCCAACCTAGTCTGCCATGACTGCTCCCCTCAACCCCTTCCAGTTACACCACATTCTACAAACACCATATCTGATGCAGAATGTGACAGGTCAGAAGTAACCACCCCAATGATGCTCTGGAGATGACCTTTCAAAGGCTAGATTTTTCTCTTTTTTTTTTTTTTGACCCTTTCCTCCTTTTTAATTCCTTGCTTGCAGTGAAAGAGCAAAAGCAAGGTCTCCATGAAGCTCTATGCTGGATGTTTTGTGGTGGTATCACTCTGCTACTTGTTCATGTGCAGAACCATCAGCATACCAGGTGGATGGTGCCTGGTGAGGTCCTGCCCTGCCAGACTTCAAGAAGAAGCTTGAGCCCCTTCCCTGGGTCACACAGAATTGCATCAGGTGCATGGCACAGCCTGTCCCAGTGTCATTCCACCTGCTGCAGCAGCCAGTGATATTCAGACATGACAGACTCTTGGGAATGGAGTGGACAATCTGCCCAGCTGCTTGAAATGGCCACCTATTGCAAACTCCTTTTTTTCCTCCTTCTTCTCACACCCTCCACATCAAAAATGCTGGACACAATAAAACTTGAAGCACCTGCTTTTCAAACTCTGCTACATGGCCACCCCTCTCCAACAGCCTCCTGGTTCTCAGGACAATGAAGCAGTCCTGAAAGCCAACAGCACGGATCCCGCAGTGGGGTCACTCTCAGCATCTCCCTCCATTATTTTGTTACATTCTGCTCCTTGATCCAGCACCACACAGTTCTGAGGCACATCGCCAAATGCCTTAATTCTGTCTGTAATCTGGGCTAAAGCCCTCGTCGGGGGATAAAGACCACACAAAAGGAGAAATAGAGTCCTGGGAGATGTTAAAACAAGTAAACACCTTTGTGTCAGGAGAGAGAAATCGCTGATAAAGCAGATTAGCGCCTCGAGCCCTGGTGTCCCCAGATCAGAAGGCGAGCCCTGGCCGATCTTTGCAGCCAGCACGCTTCTATGATCACAGAGCTGGCGGCATGCTGGGGCCAGCCTGTTTCCCCACAGTCACTCTCCAAAGAGCAGATTATGTAGAATAACAATTTCTTTGTGGCTGTGTAATTCCCTCCGTGACCGTGGCTGTGGGCAGCTACATTGGACCTTGATGCCAGGGCCCTAGCAACCATTTAGAGAGGCCAACCAGCCCTAGCAATGGCCCCCCCATGCAAACCTCTCGGACAAGCTTTAACATCAAGTGCATGAATTAATCCCCCCCAACACGAATCCAGGGGTGCTGGCTTATTGGACTTTGTGTTTCTCCAGGCAAGGGATCGAGGGGATTCTGGGCTTCAGCCCTTTGCAACCTGCTCACAATACATTAACCCTTGGAAGGTTACTTGTAAACCAACCCAGCAGCAATTCTGCACCTGTCTGGGGGTTGAGAGATTGAAGCACTCATGAGCAATAGGGTTTGGTTGGCACAGATGAATCATTAGATCCACCGTGGAGTGAGACATGGATGGACGTGAGTGCTCTGGCACTCCCTGCCATTCCAAGCACACAGATCCCCTCCATATGCCATCCTGCAAAGCCAGCAGGACAAATGGACATGCACACAGCCCTTAGAAAGGCTTCTGCAAAACCTTCTTCATCCTACAGTATGTATGTGTGGCCCAGAGTTGTAAGACATACAACAGAGGTATGAGGAGGAGTCAGCTGCTCTCCCAGACAAGAATCCTTGGATTACCTGTGAGATGCATAAGGGGCTAGGCTGCCCAACTGACAGAGTCTTCTGCCAGTTGCTCAGGCAGGAGCAAGGAGTCACTCCCAAGAGGTGAGCTACCCCAGCAAGCCCTAGGCAGCACCAGCAGCTTGGACCCTGAGCACCACCCAGGTGTTCCACTACCAGTGTTTCTCCATACCTTCACACCTCACTGCAGTGTAACCCAAGCACTTCGACAGAGTCACACTAGTTTTCCTCCCTCTACTTACCTTTACATCCCAGACAACAAAAATGAAAGAAAAGGCAACAAAAAAAAGGGAGGACAAGAAGACTGGCTTTTCAGGCATAAAATGAGCATAGATACTTGCAAGTTACTGCAGCAAAGTAAACATTGCTTTGCTGTTTTTTTAATCAGTTTGGTTCTCCTGGCCCAAGAACAGGTCAGCCAAAGCAACTCTCAGGTGGGAGCTGCAGCCCCTCGAAAGAGGAGCAGCTCTTTGGCAATTTACAGAGGCAATGTGATAGTTGCTACAGTGAAGCACTTAACCATCTGGCACCAGGGGAAAATTTATTGTGCTCCACACTGGGCATACAAACAAAACACCCAAGTGTTCTGGCATGGGCACACTAAAGGTGAAAAAGATGCAGAACACTATTAGTATTTCTACTTTATTCAGCAGATTAAGGTGTCTCTGGACAGCTATCATCATGCCAGGCTAGCTCTTTGTGCCTGCAGCATACACAGCCATGCTGAGCCCATGCTGGGAAGGGAATTCTGCCACACAACTCTTCCAGTCTTGGGAACCACAAGTTAGTGCCCACCAATTGTCCACTCTTGGTTATCCCAAATATTCCCTTCCCTCACACCTCATACCTGAACAGCTTCCTCTTTCTTGGGAGCAAAACCCACAGCTAATCCTAAATAACCCAAAAAGAATGAAGATAATCCATAAACAGGTGACAGAATAGCAGCAGCTACACCAGCACATCCCCAATGGCTTCTAACAACTTAGAGGGACAGAAGAGGGACATGTCTCCATGAGGGACATAAAGGGATGCCATAGCTATATTGGACCTTTTTCACCAGCCAAGCACAGCAGGAAACAGCCACCTTCCTTCCTTTGTGGCTCCTTTTTTTACCTAAACACCTTTCAAATCCCAGGTCGGCTGATCCACAGTCCTTTAGAGGCCCTCTCCTTGTGAAGGTTAGTCAGGAATTGTCTGTGAAGACCAAGACCAAACATGGAAGGGCCACACCATCTCCCCACCCTACCATGGCCCTCCAGCAGCAGCAAGGAGCTGTTTCAATCCCAGGTCTTCTTCAGGCAAGTCAGGTCACCTGTGCATGTGGCTGGAGCTTCTCTTGTCTTTGTACTGAACAGCCTCTGCCAGGCAGTGCCTGTGTCCAGGCCCAGGGCTGGGTGGCACCAACAGAAACAACTCTGCACCAGTGGAGTTCTGTGAAGCAGAATTGCAAATGTGACAATGCAAGTTTTCTGGAAAGACCAGTCTAGAGCAAGAGCTCTCAATTTCAGCACTTTAACCACAAATCACCTGGGCCAATGTGGCCCACACAGGTAAGCCTCTAGTCTTGAGGAATCTCATAATATTCCTAATTTTTTTCTATTTCCTGTTAGGCATCTAGACAGACTGAATAATATTGGCAGCAAATCCAGTACCAGCACACAAGGAACAGAGCCAGAGCAAATCCAGCAGCCTATTTCATCCCTAGCATGGGACACCTGTGTTAGCACTAGGCTCCAGACTCCTTGGTGACAGAACACAATGTTTAAACCAAGTCCATGTGCCTGGTAAATGTATCCAACTGATCCAACAATGAAAGGCATTTTGTTCAGACACTATAGAGAATCTTTTAATTCATATAGATCAATTTCCAAGTTCTTCAAGACTTTTTAAAATCACTTTTATAATGAGATATTTGTTCAGGATTTCCACAGTTCACTTTTTCCTTTCCATGCAAGAAATCTAGCCATGAGCATAGTTCTCCTGATACCTCCAGAAGACAGGCAGCCTGGAAGCAAAGTGAAGGGAAGAAAAAGTTCTTGTTCTTGTTTTTAAAAACAGCTTCAAGTTCCATTCCTTCTCAATCACTAATATGAAGACAAAATAAGATCAGTCATGGCAGAGCCCAGATGGTTACTCTCCAGATAACCCATGGGATGTTGCTTCACCAAGTTAAAGTTATACAGTCTGCCAAGCCACTGCAACTATTTGTGTGGCCCTAAAAGTTCAGGATCTCCCTGAGATCTTTCTGAAAGTCAGTCCAAAAGAAGTCTGCATCTACTTCCCTGGAAGCTGCCCATTTGCTGAGGGTCTTACCCTCTTGCAGTATGCAAGAACTAAACTCCAAAAGCTGGGATGAAATATTTTTCTCCCTGACCTCAATTTCTAGTGATCCCAATTCAATATAGAACTGATAGAACTGATACTATATAAATATGCAAACTCTAGGAAACTGCTGAATTTTGAACATCTGTTGAAAACAGAGATGTGCAAAACAGAGGACAATTAATTTGCTCTGGAATCCTCATCTGTGAACTGTGATCATCCATCAAAGAGGAGAATCTATTGCACGTAAGCAGATGACTATTCAGAAACCAAACAGAGCTCTAAACCATCATTTCAGCCCCAATAACTGTTTGAAACAAGACAGGTGGGAAGCATATACTTTAAAAAAAAATTTATAAAGAGCCCTGTTCAGTTCCAAACACTAGGATATTTGATGTGAATATCACATAGAGAAAGGAAAACAAATCCGTTTTAAAATAATTATCCCAAGTGCAGCATTTGCAGACTGCACAAAAACCAAAGGGAAGAGCTGAGCTGCTGTCTCTTCCAGGTGCTTTGCAAGAGCAGCTGAGGTACTGAAGGGATACAGCAACTCATGCTAAGAAAGGAAAGGCTTGATCAAACAACATCTGTATTGTACATAGGGAGAAAAACAGATTTTTGGCAAAATAATTCTTCTATCCTACCCCAAAGCTGCCCCTGCATTTAGACCAGGCTGTTAATTCCTGCAGGGAGATGTGGGATTGGCTTGGGGAATTTTGAGGGAGCACCTCCAAGTGCAATGGCTCAGAGATGCTGTTTCAAATGATTTTCAGGGCAAATGCCTCTCTCTGATTCCTCAATGCAGCTGAAGGGACTCGAGGCAGTAGGGGGGAAAGACACCAACGACGGTCTGAGATTGTGTTGAAGGGACAGACAGAAGAGGGAGTTTTGCCTTCTTTTCTTCTGCTTTCTCTGAATTGGCCCACACACGTTTTAAATGGTCCAATAAAAAGATACAATTTCTTTACCTTTCCAGCTCTGGGACCCTGTGAGTTTTTGTTGTTCGGGTTCCCGTAAGGTTAAGTTCAGAGGATAAACTGACACACTGGGCTATGGGAAAAAGCCAGTTTCTTCAAATAAAGCCACAACGGTGCAAAAGAGACCCTGCTGGGGCTTTTATTTGGGAAAACAAACAGAAATGGCACCAAGCCCTTCTGCTTTACGAACCAATTTAACTATAAAACCAATGTTCTCCCTCTCGGGGGTGAGGAGGGGAGAGAGACAGGACATGACAATAGTCCAAAACCTTGAGGGAAAAAAAAAAAAAAAAGATAGGACAAAAAAGGTTGTCTATCCCCTTTTCTTTCTTGTCCATGGCTCCTATTCTTAGCACACGTGTGTTCTTGTAAAAACGATTAGATTGCAATTTGTATAACATGGTGACCCCCAAATTCAGACATTTAACCCCTTTTCTCTGAAAAGAATGTCAAGAATGTCTTCTCTGTCTTTCTGTCCAACGGGAGGAGTAGGGGGGAATTCTCAAACTGTGATTTCTTGGAGGAAGAGAAAAAGAGGGAGGTGAGGGAAAGAGGCAGGGAATTCTCAAAGGCTCTCGCCTTTCGCCCCACTTGTGTGGGAACAGGCAGCTGTATTGCTCCCTTTCTGGACACAGCTCTGCAGGTCTCCTTTAGTGGGGAGACAAAAAAATGGAGACTCCAAATCAAAACAAAGCCATCTGTTTAAATGAGCTACCACTAGCCAGTGACAGAGGGGGTTCCTCATTCACTCCTTCCCATTCTTCTCTCTTGCCTCTGTTGATTCTCTCTCAACCCAGGGAAAAATAAAGATTACTTTTGCTTTGGCTCAGAGGGATGAAACTGATTGATGTGCTTGGAGTGTCCAGCCCCCACCCATGCTCTCTGATTGTTCAGGGCCTTGTAAAGTTGTCATAAATACGCCTGAACAAGAGTTCAAAGGCCACAGCATGCCCTGAACATGCACACATCCAAAAGGCAGGAGCTGGTCTCGTGGTTCTTTCTAGTGAGACAGGGCCAAGAGGGCCAAGACTGCCACAGGGAAGAAAGGATTTTGGATAAACACCTGTATGTCCCTCCTCTTACAATGATTTTACATTTAGGTTAAGATGGACCACAGCCCTCTTAACAAAAAGAAGGCAGAAGACGTCCAACTTATGTGAGAGAGTTCAGAGACAATGTCACAAAAACCAAAACCCAACCAGAAATCAGTAAAGAACATGGTCTCAGTTTTGAGAAAACATGCATATCATGGGAATATATTGCATAGACAAGACTGAGGCTATCCATTATAGACAGGAGACAGAGTTCTGATCACAACAAAGTCTTGTAAAAGTGAGAGTTATCCAAGAAACCATCACTTGAGAGGCTTCTTGCACCAGCAAGCTTTCTCCAGAATAGGCTCAAGTCAGCCATGGGCCTGGTGAGCTGCTTCCAACAATGCTCAAGATCTCAGTCTCTGGATTGGCCATTGTGATTAAAAACTGCATTCAGCCAAGACAGAGATGCTGATAAAGAAATGCAAGTCTGAAAGGAATAGGGAGCCTCTTCACCACAAAACCTGGAAGAGTTTCCTTGGCAAGAAAAGATGGCTGGCATATGAATCTATAGAAAAGCAGGTGCAGACAGGGTATGCCACACCTACTGCATTTATGCTTCTGCTCCCCAAATCCTGTGAAACTGGTATCAATGACAGGATAATATTTGCTATTGCTTGTCTCTCCTGTTATCAGATTTATGGACCCACTTCTCTGTGACTGGATAAATCCAGTTTAAATGCCTGGGTGAAACAGACTCCCCACACTTCTTGGAGTTAGTTACCTTTCCTTTTGATCTAGCAACTCCAGTTCTGAATATATGTGCTTCCTTCACCCAACAACCCCTTTGGTGATTAAACTAGAGGGTCTCAAACTTGCATAAACCTTGGAGTTCAAAGCTGTGGATAGAATGCTCTTCTACAGAAATTATTTTAGAACACAACACCAAGAAGCCTTGAGCCAAGGTTCTACATTGAAAATGTGTATTGAAAACATTCAGCAAGATCTATAACCAGGAACTAGACCTACATATTCTCATTTCACTCATCTACTTATACACAATTAAAAAAGTGGAGCACAACAGGAGACAAAATCAAGAAGGACTGGATTTAACCAGGAAATCATCAGTAGTAATCAGCTGACCAGAGTGTTCAGTGCTATGCTTCAACTCTCAAATTACACTTGCTGTTTAAGACCAGTACAGGGACCACAAATTTTAACTCCATGGGCTCTGAAGAGCCACCAAAATGGATGCAGATAAACATAAGCCAAAAGTTGAAAATACAGCAACTCATTCTTGCCCCCTCCATGGCCCAGACAGATGTAACCCAGCAAGGGGCCCATAGAAACACACACTAGAGATACAGCAGCAGCACATTAGCAAGCTTCAGCCAGCTGCTTAGGATGGTAACACTCCTGCTGGCTCTTGGAAAGAAAGAGCAGAATGCAATAGCACTACAGGATAACAGATTACTAACCTGCTCAGCAGCTGCCTGGCTACCTGAGACTCCTCCCCAACCCTCTGCTGAGGGCACCATCCACACACCTGAATCTCCCTTCCCCTCCACTCACAAGTCACTCTCATGTATCCTCTACCTCCCACCTCCCTAAAACCTGCAGACATCAAAGGCACCTGCCTTGAACACCTGAAGAGTAGGGGGGCCTGACGGTCAAGAAATGCAACTCTGTATCTTCCCCTTCCATGCACTCTCTATTTTTTTTTCTCTATCTCTTTGAAAAGGTGGCAGAGATAAATGGAGAACAAAGAAACAAGAAAAAGCCACAGCTCTGGCCCACACCCTGCCTATTACTTAAGGGGGAAGGAACTCTTCCGAAAGAGGAGGAAAAAAATGTGCTCCGACACAATGGCTCAAAAGGCCAGGCAGCAAACCGGGCCACTTTGTACTGCTAACAAGGGAAACCTAATTACAGGAAGAGGGCAAAGAGGGACAGATAAAAGGGATACAAAATTTCAACATCTGTTGCCATAAAGGGACAAGAAGTGGGGAAACGCAAAGTGTCAGTTTGGTGTCAGTGACGGCATAAAGCTACTTTCAAAGGGCTCACGAGCGGGAGAAACACCGAACAAGAAATTAGAGGGTTCTTAAAAAAAAAAAAACAAAAAACCCAGAAAACAAACAAACAGAATCTCCACTGCCAAAAATACCTTCAAAAAGGGGGGAGGAGTTGGACAAAGACTGGATATTTAAAAGATAGAGGATCTGGGTGGCTTGCAGGGCACAGCTAACTTTGGTTCAGTTTTCACAGCTCTCATGCTCTGCAGCATGTCATGTCATGTCACAAGAACACTGTAGGATTTGTGCAAAGTGTTTATAGCATGAAGACTACGATGTGAGACAGATCACTAGTCCATTTCAAATGTCAGGCTTTGCAGAATAGCTCCAAGAGCTGCTGCAGAGACCTCTGGAGTATTCTGTCTTATGGAGAAGCATCCTTGAGACGGACATTTGTCTCCTAATGACATGCAAGACCACCCCAATAACATGGGAAGCAACAGTTCTCTGCAGGCAAATAACAAATGCTGGCCTTGGAACTGTCAGTGGTGCATGACCCTCATCTTCCAAGAAGTTTAAACTCCCAAAGGCAATAGAAAGAAGAAGAAAAAAGAGGAAGATCTGAATACGGTTTTCTTTTCTCTTGCTTGCCATTAAGTGGCTGTTCTGTTGAGCCACACACTCGCACTGGCAAACAAGACAGGATGGTCTGAATAGAGAAAGGCAAAAGTGAGTGGAGGAACACGATCTGCAAGAGGGGCAGTGCCATCGTATCTTTCACTAAAGGAAGGACAAGGGGACTTGGAAAAGGACAGGGAGTCAGCAAGCCCTAATACTTGATGTAAGGACACAGGTTAGTATCATGTGGCCCATACTGCTCAGTGCTCTCCTTGCAGACCTCTCATCACTGAACTTACAGCTGCCTTCCACACATACACACCTTGATCCAGAGCGGGAATAAGTGCTCAGCAACTTCCCCACATCTAAAAGCAATCAGATGGCACAATGTAGCATGTGTGGGGTGGGAGATGTCCTCCAAAAGTGCAGCTAGCCAGCTTCAAAAGCATAAGAAAAAAATCTAAATCCTCCTTCATTACAGGAGACAGGGCCAGGTGTAGCAGCAGCTGGAATTTCAGCCATCAGAGACAGTGTCTTGGCATTATGCAGTCATTCCCCTGCTTTAGACTCCCCTGACAATTGCTTGTTGCTGCCTGTTGTGGCTTTGATCCAACGCCATCATCTCAGCAGTCAGAAATGAAAGACAGTTGTGGGAGTGGGATGCAGCAAGAGGCGTTTCCTTTCCCCACTAAAAATTTCCTCCACACCAAAACCAACCAAGCCCTTTTCAAAGCACAGGACATATTTACAGGTGAAGATATTATCCCCTTCCTCTTGGAGGGATGAGAATGGCTGCCCCAGGGTCAGGGAACAGCGGAGGTCATAAATACAAAACATACCATGACCAACAGTGACAAGCACCAGCCAAGGACTTATCTGGCCTGGAACTAAGATGATCAGTACACAAAAGGTTATTTAAGCTTTAAATCCTTTTGTAGCACGTTCCAGCTCTCAGCTGTTGGGTAAAAAGACCACCTACCCCAATGGAATAGCACAGAAACTGTTGTACTGTTACTTACTCACCCCACCTCAAAGCAAGGAAAACTCCCCTAACTGAACTAACTGATCCTGGACAGCACTAAACACCTCAGTGGTGCTAAGGATCCTGTGGTTTTCAAGAACACACCTTATGCATCATTCTACCCTGCCTAATTTTTTTTTTTTTTTTTTTTTTACTGAAGTTACCTGAATTCTGTTCTTAATATCCTTGCCATATTCAGCCTCTGTGGGTCAGCCTCTGGGCTCTTTTGTGGCCACAAGAAAACAAGCAGCAAATGCAAGGCCCTGGCTCTGTCTGTCAGATGTTATCAGGACACACTGAGCACAGGAGGAGTTTTTAAGTCCTGGGTGGCTCTAAGATTTTAAGTTTTCATGCCATACTCTCACTCTTGGAGCCTGACCAGGGAGACAACATTCAAAAGCCTCAAAGGAACAGACAGCATTCCTTACAAGATCACTTCTGGCAATCACTGGATTTGGAAGATGGATCCAAACCTCTGCTGAGAAGGTGAACAGTATATGGAGAGTCAAGACCTGGAAGGATAGCTCTGTACTCCCTTTCTATGAATGTTGACATCAAGCTTCATATGCTAGAGTCCCAGCCATGCTTCCTACTCAGCCTCCAACCCTGCACATGTTGACAAGTCTACCAGCTCACACACAGGTCCCTGCAGAGGAAAAGATCCAGTGGCATGATGCATTCCAGCTGTGACAGGTGAAGAGGGAAGAATAAGTTTGACACTCTAGCCATTTCAACAGAGGCCCAGTGGCCTAGGTTGCCTTGGCTTTTTTATTTGCCTGTCACTCAGGCTTTTATGTTATTGAAAGATCAAACTCCACTGTGCTTGTTCATTACCTTAATCCTATTTTCTACACAGCTTTATTATCTCTTCAGGCTTCCTTGGGAAAGGCTGTCAGAAAGGCTGGGGCAGGGGGGAGAGGGTTGCCCATCTCCTCACCCCTGTCAGATGCCTCTATTCAAGAACAGCCAGAAGACTTGATGGGCAGGGGTATCATACCCCAGCCTGCATCCTTCTGGGGTGCTCCAAAGGCACCACTGGATGGGTCACTAAGAAACATGCACCATAAATGCCCTGGTGCTCTTTCCTGCTCCAGTTTATCTTTTGTAAGACGCATTGTTGCAAAGTATTTTTGTTACTTCAGAGAAAAAAAAAAAGCTGGTTTAAATTTGTACTTGATACAGTTGACTTACATAATCTAAACTATAGGTTAGAAGGCAATTGGTCTCAGACTTACCCTGTGTCCACACCAATCCTCCTCCACCCTCTTTCCACAAATACAGCTCTACTGACATCCCTCAGGCCCCTTCTGCCATTGCTCACCTCAATCCTGACAGCACTCCTTTGAATAATCTGGGCCATGCCACTCCTACCCAGAGAATCCTGGTCCTGGAAGGCAGGACTGCCATTCTAATAATCCTGTGAAATATTTGCTATCTGTCCATCACTACACTAAGACCCTCAGGCTGAGAGTTTCAAATTTGTCAGCAGTTGAGTCTCACATCAAGATTTGAGAACAACATTTCCCCAGTTGCTAAGGTCAGCACCTTCACCAAACAGGAACTACTCAAAGACCCCAAATCAGAGGCCACAGCAATTAACCTCCTCAGTGTTTATTAGGACAAAGAGAAGACAAGGTGCCTTAGTCACTTCCATAGATAACCTGTTGCCACACCTCACTTCTCTGTGCTACTGCAATTGCCAGCCAGGACAAGGTGATTTCAGAGTCTGTTTGCCTCTGGCTTCCCTGCACCACAGAGAAGTAGGTGAATGGGAGGATAAGGATCACCTTCCTCACCTCCTCTGGCTGAGGCTGAGGAATCAACAGAGACAGATGAAAAGGAGGGTGTAATGGGTATATTTTGACTGTATACAGGTAATGGGAAGAAACCTGGATGGCTGTGCCATCAACTGGAAAAGCTGAGAAGAAAAGCTGAGTTATCGAACCAGAACCACTCCCCACACATGCCTTTTCACACCAGTTTGCTTTGTCCCCCACTCTGCAACACACCTCATATTCTATCATCCCTTGCCTATATTGACAAAAGGAATGATACCCTTCTGCAGCATTTCCAGTATTGCATCATTAGTCACTTTCCTTGTCAAGTCCCTCCCTGTAACCTGAAGTTCACTCACCTCTCAAGGTCCCAGATTCTCAGAGGTGAGGTGTGTCCACAGCAGGCTGTCCCCGTCACAAATGAGCTGTTCGAAAAAAAGAAACAAACAAATAACACTTACTAAACCTCATGTTCTGAAGAAAGTGCATGAGCAAGACAGAGAAAACAGGTTACAAAACAGACTTTGAATTCAGGTTCAAGATGATTTCAGCATGTCCCACCACATTTCCCAAGGGGCAGGAAGCAGCAAAGGGAGAGCTGCTGCAACACTCTCACTAGCTGAGCTTCTCAGATGCAGCAGGTCACAACTGCAGAGAACTGGCAGGACATAAAGGTGCATTTGTAAATACAAAGGGAAAACCTGAACAGGAACTGCAGTAATCATCTTCAAATGAGTCAGTAGTACTCAGCATGTTTCATACACAGTCAGTGCAGTAAGCTGCAGAAAGACTCCATGAAAATTTACTATTTCCCACTTCACGTCTCACTTCTGTTTGTTGGCAACTTCTGAGTACAATCATGAACTGGCTGCAGCATCACAGGCCTAAATCACAGAACAGAGGTCTCTGGTCCAGCCTGCTCAAAGCAGGGCCAATTTCAAAGCTGGATCAGGTTGCCCTCCCCAGTGCTTAGGCACTCACTGTTAGAAGCAGCACAGCTCTCCTGCAGCAATATTTGGCTCAATTTACACCCTCCAACAGAGTTCATTCCAAAGTTCTCTTGGCAATGCTATGTGTCTGCTGAACATACTGGCTCCAGAGGTCACCTGACACCCATTGGCCTCACACTAGTTCATAAGACAGAACAAATCCTTAAAATCAAGCATCAGCAACATGGGTGCTGTGCTCTCCAAACCACACTAGTTGTTTCGTGCCAGCTTCCCATTCTCAGTCCAAATAAGAGGAAGCAGCTCATGGAAGGACTTCCAAGTAAGTTACAAATGACTTCTCACAAAGCCATATTTATTGCAGCTACCAAGAATAAAATGCCAAAACTACATTTAAGTCAATGCAACAAGGATAGGATGAACACAGGAAATGGAACCTGCTTTAAATAAAAGCCAACTGTATGCTTTGCCTAAAGAACTTCTGCAGTATGACACAGGGTTGACAGCTGAAAGATGCAAGTAAAATAAGAAAACAATGTCATATCTGTAAAAATAGCAGTTAGAGCAGTTTTTAAATATTTATTTGATCCTCTATAGCATTCTTTCTTTGGAAGTCAAGGTGGCTGCAAGCCTCTACTGCACCAGGAATGGATTCTTGCAGCATCCTTGACTTCTGTGAGAAGCACTACTGCTGCTGTGAGAAGGCACTCAGCAGCCAAATGGCAAACATTGGGTCAACTCAATCAAAGCCAGAGAAGGGTAGATAGAAACAAGACTGGAACTCAGGATTCCTTCTACTCCTATCTTTGTGGCTTAGCTGAGCAATTGATTTCTCCAAAGCATGAGGCCATAGTACTGACAAAACACTCTGCAAAAGAGGTGAGCAGATAACATCAAACCGTTTCAAAGAGCTACAAAATCCTAGGAAGGGCTTCAGCTACCAAGGCTCTCTTTTTTGCTGACTCTATCCTTCCACCCAAACTCACATATCCAGAGGTGCCCACAAGTTCTGTGACCCTTAGCAGCCCTTTAGGCTAGAAAAGGCCTGCAGAACTCCAGCTATTTCAGTGTCTCCAACCAGGATATCTTACATGTAAAATTCCAGGTTCATCGGCAGTGGACATGTGGTCAGCCAAAGCATCTGTAGCACTGGGCTGTCCCTACAGGTGCTGCAGGGTGCTCACGTTATCCTTCTCCATGTAAGTCACTGACCAAAGTCTGAGAGTCTATGGAAAATCCAATTCCTGTTGCTGTGCAGCAGCCACCAGAATCAATTAAAAAACGTGCAACATTTCATCTTTGGAAACATGGTTTCTGCTCAATGCCTTCCTTCTCTCCACTATAGTCCAGGACAGGAGGGAACATCTCCCTTTTGCCAATGTCAGCCATCTCAGAGGAAAACAAGCAAAAGATACTCATTTTGACAGATTGTCAGTGAAGCCTCATGTCTGGAAAGCAACACTTTGGTCAGGAGGTCCCTCTGCTACAAAGCTAGGTGTTGGGTTTTGTCCCCCCTCCCCAGTCATAATCCATTAATAAGTACTAAAGTCAATTACTGTGGTTAGAAACATAATAGCAGTCAGAGAGTCAGTCAAGCAGGCAA
This sequence comes from Erithacus rubecula, assembly GCF_903797595.1. Classification (NCBI taxonomy): domain Eukaryota; kingdom Metazoa; phylum Chordata; class Aves; order Passeriformes; family Muscicapidae; genus Erithacus; species Erithacus rubecula. The sequence goes on along the minus strand of NC_136660.1, from coordinate 22,119,177 downwards.
TTGGGTGCTTAAGATATTTCTTTTGGGGGACAAACTGACTCTGTCCCAGCAGAGAACGCCCTCACGTGGGAGACAGATCCCTTTGTGCAGAAGGTATGCACAAGGCTTTGATGGTTGCCACAGGTCTAAATTACCATGGAGGCACACCAAGAGGGAGAAAAAGGTGGGAGGAACAGCTAGGTCTAATCCTCCCTCATGCTGTCAGTTCTGGACTTCAGCTTTCCCTCCTTGGTCCTTACCCCTCACCCCTCAGAGAAAAAAAAAGGAAAAAAAAAAAAAGAGAGAGAAAAGCATTAGATAAAGAGATTTTTCTCCAGCATCAAATACAGGCCTCAGGGCCACAAACAAGTCTCTTCTGAGTAAAGCTGACTCCATTCAGTCAACAGGAATTTTGTCTCATACTTCAGCAGGATCAGGTTTGCAGGCCTTATCTTTAACAGCCTGAGCCCATTAGCAAGCAAAGATAAGACTTCTCCCACAAGAGCAGGCCACCTTCACTGCAGCATTAGAATGCAGCATTCACAAGACAAGATGCACAAGAAGTGGTGCCAATGAGAAATTCTCAAAGCCTGAGAGTGAACTGACCTTAAAGTCTGGATTCCAGGGCATAACACAGGGCCTCTCACCTTGAGTCCAATCTGCAAACACACACCTTGAAATCTCAGGTGTCTCATAACTGGGAACCTCTCAGAGGTGACAGTTTTACATCAGTCAAAAGAGCAACACAAGTCACCTTTCCTATGTCTAAAATGACATGCAGATTGGAGGAAAGCATGTAAAGCTTGGCTCCAAAACTTCTGAAACTTCATGCAGCAGAGCTGAAGACTTTCTATCAGGCTTGCTTCTTTCAGCCTATCTTCAACAAGGCTCTTTTACCTTAGAGAGCACACATAAGAAAACCTCCAACTTAGAGAAGTGCAGCTTTTTCACAACAGTTGTTGTCAGCTGCCCAAGAAAAACAATTCAAGCTGAGTTACTAGCTTAGAGAGTCATTCATTTTGTCCACACTGCTTTCTACAGCCAGACTGAGGAGAGACTAGATTGGGTAGAGGAGAGTACAGGTTAGCCTAAATATATTAAGGCAGGCATGACTCATCTACCTGAAGTATACACATCTATCTACACTGATCAGATGCACCTACACCCACCATAAAAACCGCCATGGCCAGTCTCCAGATGGCCTTGGAGATGTAAAGCCCCTTTCCCACTAAGCTTCCCTCTGTCCTTTGAAAGCTGCTGGCTACCATGAGCAGCTACTACAGGCTCCCCCTAATAGGTCCTTCTAAGGGAACGAAAAGCACTATTGAAGGGCTTCCATAATAGGCCATGTTGTCTTCATAGGGATCCCCTAGGAACTAAAACCAAGTCAAAAACCAAACCAGGAAGGCAAGAATTTTGCACAGTATTGAGACACACATACTTCAAAAATAGCATATTTTTGTTGTCCAACACAAGGAATCTTCCAACTCATCTGATACTTTGATGTCCTCTTTCTTATTTGAAACTCCCTACTGACAGAGGGAGAGGAATAAACAAGAGGGAAAAAAACCATAACAAAACAACCAAGAGCCTGCTTCTCCAGAAGCCAGACCTTCTCTACATTGCAGAAGAGACATTTCATTAGACATCATCCCCTCACAATAGAAGCTGGGCCAGGAAATGAAAGAGAACACACACCCTGGCAGTGCTGTTGGAAGAAACACAAGAACTCTCCATCTGAGAGATGGAGATCCCATGGCATTTCTGGCAACAGCAGTAGTTCTCTGGCGACACTCCAGCTGCAATAATCCCCTGGCTGCTCCCAAGGTGCCAACCACAGTTTGACTCATGTAGCATCACTATTTACCCCATCCTGGACAGACCATTACCAGATGTGAACAAACCAGAGGGGCAGAGGTAGATGCCTATTAATCCTTTTAGAAAGATGCTATTTATCCTAAGGTTTGAAAACAGTCTCAGCTCCAGAAATAAAAGTCACATTGAACAACACATAGTTTCCCCACTATCAACTGAGCTTTCAGAGTGGGTTCTGCCTGAGCTGGGAACCCTGCAATGCAAAGTTATTGAAGAAACCTGGGTTAAACAGGTTCTTTCACACCTCTTCTCACTACACCTTCTCTGTGCCCAGTCATGTGCCTTTCCCCTGTACTGTAAACAGATTGCTTTTCTCGTTCTATTCTGCTTTTCAGGGATTTCAAATCCAGAATCTGCTTGACACGTGCAAGAGCCTGTTCCTTCTTCCTGGCGCGCTGCCCCGCCCCCTGGAATTGGACATCGTTGTTCCATTTTGGAAACTATTATATATGGAGACTCACTGGACTGGGAAACAAAGAAGTTATTACTTGACAGAGCTCTGCAGCTGGGAATGTGGAAGGTGGGGGGAGAGAAGGGGGAGAACCAAGGGAGACAGGATGGGGGGGTTGGTAGCAGTGTTATGAAAGCGATCAACAGAAAGGACAGCTCAAAGATGGGAAACATCTATTTAAAAAAGTCTCAAGTGAGATGAGAAAAGAAGGAGAAGAGAAAGCAAGCCCAAAAGGGAGCTAGGAGAAGAGAGAGAGCAGTTGGTGCTGACGGTGGCGCGGGTTAAGCGCACGGGTCCGTGGGTTTGTGTAGCCTTTGATTCAGCACTGACACGCTTTGGCAAGGGAGGCCACCGGAGCTGTCAAATCCTTCACCAACGTGCCCATCAATTGTATTCAGCTCTCCCCGACCCGCACTGGCATTTTAATTACTGTTGGGTAAACTAATTTGTACAAATGAAGGCAACTCTGCCTAATAGAATATGCAAGCTCTCTGACCTCTGACAGGCGATGACACAAGATACAAAGGAGGCAGAGGAAGGCTTTTTATCAGAGCCTTATTACTCTCTATTACTCCAATTAGTTAAGCTCCACTGCTCCTAATTGGGGGAAAAAATTGCAATTAAATCAATTTTTGATGGGCTGAAAGTGGGTTACCGAACCGCCCTGCCTGTGAAACACTGATATTATAGCAGCAAAGGTCAAAGTCTTTGTCGGCACCTGTGGGGCCCCCACCTCCCCTCTCCAAGCCCCTCTGTGCCCCCCCAACACACACACACAGCTCGCTAAGGCGAATCATTAGAACATGTCATGTCTTATCGCGGCCGCCACCATCCTGCCAGCCTCATCAGTTGACATCATTATGGAAGGTAACTCCTCCAGCATGAATACAGTGCTAAGGTCACACAAACTTGATGGAGCCCCTGCTGAAGAGCAGATGCAACAGTAACAACATTGTGAAGGGCAGAGGAGGGGGTCAGAAACCCAGCACAGGGAGTTTCGCCACCTCCAGCATGAGACTTGTCCAACAGACCAGATAAACACAAAGGGAGAGAGACAGAGTGCAGGAAAGCAAGTGCTCCTTCCCCAGGAGCATTTAATTTGCAAGGGGGAAAAAAAACCCACAGCACAGCATCAGTTTAGCATTTTCTTCTTTATGAGCAAGCAGGCATCGCAAACATACAAGAAATTCCACTTGCCTTAGATGCAGGCAATGCTGGACAAACCCAGGACTCAGTGGTCATACAAGGCTGGTGTTGCCCCTTCACTGTCCCAGACCAGTTCCTTTAGCTATACTTCATACTTCTCACAGGATGACCAGAGAACTGAACCAAGTGTCTTTAGTATCTCAGAAGTCAAGACAGCTGGGTTATATGTTAACATTCTGTACCCACAAATTCAACAAAAAATCAGCAGGTAAGACAGTAGGACCTAAAGCTCACCTGAGCAAGCAGAACCCTACTGCAGCACAGCCTCACCTTTGTGCAATAACCTTGCTGAAAAGACACAGCAGCTGAAGGCAGATAGCCAGGCTTCCTCCAGAAACAGACTGGAAAGCTCTGGAAGGTTTGCTGCTGCTTCTTTGAGTTCATGTCCATGCTATAGCATCCTTCAAGGCACCAGTCAACTCAGAGTTAAATTCTGCTCCTGATATACCTCATGTCACACAGATAAGGTACAGAAGAGCTTTGCCACACCCCACCATGGACTCAGCACAGAGAGAATGCAAAAATGCATAGAGAAGGCCATGAACCCTGCAATGCTGATAACCACTACCACTCCAAGAGGAAATGCTGTGCTCTTGGCAAGGAGCACCAGTGACACATGCATGAACAGATGGATTAATAACTCATTCATGTGCCACCTCAAGTGGGCCACTAAAAAGTGGTCTCCAGAAAGAAGGCATTTACATTTTGTACAGAAGGGCACTGTAAAGATGCTGGGTTGAAACACAAAGTACCATTTGAGGCAGAACTCCAGCTAATGAGGTAGAAGAAATGCTCACATTGTTGCCTCCCAGGTCATTTACTTCATGCCCTCATGGTAGAGGGAACATCAGCTTCACCTCTCCAGCCTTCCTCCTTGACCTCTAACTTCATGTATTCCTCCAGACTTCAGAGACACTCAGGCTGAAGAACATAAAAAGCTTTTAAAACTCCCAAAAGCCCAATTCCTGGCATGGTAGACAGATTACCCATACTCTAGCAAGCTGCTTAGCAGATGTCCAACCTAGACACCTCCATCTTGCCTTCACTGCTTTGCAGTTTCACCCCATACTCTGTGCCCAAGTCACCTGCAACTTTGATCACTGTCCCTTCAGCAGCCCTGCAGCAGGTGAGTTCTGTGAAAACAAGCCACCTCACACAGAGCACAGTCCTCATTTCTGGAGAAAAACTGAGCTCAATGACATCAAGACAAAGATTCCAGACAGGACAAATACACTGTTCCACACTACAGTGTTGAAAGGAAAATACCCTTGATTAGAAACTAGTGATTCAATCCATAAAACAACAGTCCTGATGTTCCTAGGGCTGTTCAAATCTAAGTACCACTGCTTTCCCCAATACTCCACACAACACACACCTTTAGGAAGAAGCAAATGTCCAAAAGAGGATGACATTCAAATTAGCTCTATAAAAGTTGATTTAGGATCCTGAGCAAAAGAGTGATATTGGAACAGTGCTTTTCACAGTGCTGCTGTCATTTTTCAGAACTTCAAATAGAACTGCTTTTGTAGCTACACAAGTATTTGACATCAATCCTCCTCCTTTATTGAAGGAAAAGTCTTGATAACCTATTTTTAACAGTGGGAAATACCTATTTACCTGTTATGTCCAACAATCTTCATATTTCCTCACTCCCCAAACCTCTGGGCTTGCCAAGCATGGAATAGTTGTTCATGCAGAGGTGTTTGTACAAAAACTCCTTCTTTCTCTTGAGACCAAATTTAAACTCCAAATGATGTTCAAGTTATTACTGTTATTACAGAAAAAAGTGACTCCCTAACAATAACAGAAATTTAATCCAGAACATAATTCAGGCACTGATCTGAATAACTTGTACCAAAAATCAAAGCCTGTGCCAAAACTGATTTGTCTGTGCATGCCTACCAGGCCTTTCTGTGAGCAGAGCTCTCTTTGCAGGCAACCACTGGGGTTACATCTTAGAAGCTGAATAATAAAGAAACATGACTCAACTGAGAAATCACTTCTGAGTCTAAAATCTGGGCTGTGCAAGAGATACTGCTTTCTATTCCTACCACAGAGAGCTTTTTGCAGAGAAAGAGAAAGAGGGAAAAAAAAGAAGAAAAAAGATGAAATCTAGAGACTTTCAGGTCAGTTTGAGACTAGGTGGTTATACAACACTACAGCACAGTTACATCAGCTTATCAAAAACGAGAACAAAATCTCAAAGAACATTTTTAATGCTCAGAAGCATTAACATTGGAAATTCAAAGAAAGTGGCTACTAAGGTTACATTTGTGTTTGAGGAGCTAAAGATTTATTCGTGTTTTTTTTCTTTCTCAAGTGCAGGTGAAATAACCACAGTTGGTGTCTCAACTTCTTTACTCAAACATTGCATTTTCTCTTCCAACATCACTAGAGAAATCTCAGCCATTTGTAGCAACTTCATCCTATGCTCTACTCCTCAGAGCATCCTTTCAAGCAGCAGTGGCAAGACTTCTGCAAGGTACCCACCAGACAGCATGCTCTGCATCCAACTGCTGCACATGCCATCTGCAATATGGTACATGAGATGCAAGATAACTTAATAAAATCTCTATCTCAACGAAATTCCCTTAATTTTGGGTTTTTGGAATAAATTGAAAGGAAGGAACAGGTGAAGCTGCTGACTGAACAGCAGAAAAACATGATCCCTGGATGAGATGCATGCACAGTATTGTACCTACAGGCTCTCATGTATCTTGGGCAGATCTCTAAGGGCCTGGCATTCAGTTCTCACCAACCTGCACACCCATTCCCACCCTTCATACCCATCACATTTCCCCTCCCTACTCTGCTCAGTGCCATTATCCTTCCCCTCAACCCCATGGGGAAGAAACCCTGAGCTCAATCTTTGCCCACTTCCCCAGACCCAGCAGCCCCCTTGAGCTCAGTGCTCTGGGCCCACACACAGCCTTACAAGAAGCTCTGAACTCCAGCCCTCACTTTCTCAAAGCCTGCCCAGGTGTAAAGCTCCAGCGATTCCTTTTTCTTTGCCGTTTTCCATCCCTCCTCCCTCTCCTCCTAGCCCCACCAACATTTTCAGGCCACACAGTGAGCAGGGAGGTTGGAGTACATGAGGACCATTGCAGCAGTCGTGCTGTTTCAGGCCCCCCCAACTCAAGACAATTTCTAAGAGCCATTTCTTATCCTCCCCTCCGTGAAATTATTTCTGTTAATTGCCTGGTGGGAATCAGTTATAGGTGGGGGAGACTCTCCCCACATACACACCCTGGCCCCTAATTGGCTTATTGAAGTTTTAACGGGGCTTTCACCTGGAGAAGCTGGTAATTATTCCCTTCATTCCCCTCTTGCTTGTACCTGTAGCTTCACACTTGGGGCCTGCCTGGCTCCACGGGGGGCACTTTGTTCCCTCTAACTACAGGCCCCACACAAATGGGCCCAGCAGCAGGACAACAGGGCAAAGTGGTAATTTTCAGCCTGGCGTAATTAGCCAAGGTTCTTTCAGCCCAAACTGCTGAATGGGGAGAGGGCTGCTGGGGAGGGTGTGCCATGTGGGAATGGAGGAACGGGGGCTGCTCTCAACAGGCGGACAAAGACCTCTCGGGGGCTCCAGTCTGGGGCCAACAAGGGGAGGGGTGGAGCAGGACAGTTTGCCTGGCATAGCTGGGGCACAGTCAGCAGTGGGACACACAGTGAGGAAGTCAGCCCATGGCATCCTTCCCCCGGCCTGTGGGACACACAGTGAGGAAGTCAGCCCATGGCATCTTTCCCCCAGCCTGTGGGACAGGGCAGTGCAGGATGTAAGGGAGAAAAGAGATCCAGTGATGCACAATGGAAGTCTGTGAAGGGGTGTGATGCATGACAGATTCTTGAAAGCCTGGTGTAGGCTATGCTCCCAGGACAGGATTTCTAGTCTAGTACCTGCACACTGAGATTTAGAAAGGCAACACGTTCAGGAGAATAAGATGGACAGTGCAGGTCCCAAACACGATAGCAAGAACTGTGCCAAGGACAGAGCGAGAACTCTTATTGCTGAGAAAAATCATCAAAAAGTAAGTCAATTCCTCCAGCATCTGCTCCAAAAGTCAGGCAACAACCATAGCCACAAGGACAGCAACAATGGCTCCAGGTTTTCTTTTAGCTAAGGCATCTCCCATTAGCAAACAAAAACTGTTTTTCATAGTGGGACTTCACTTGTTCTGTCTCCCTTTCTGCTACAAGACTTTAGTTTTGCAAAACTACCAGGAAACCTGCTGCATATGGGTTGAAAAACTCAGCCACCTGTGTATTGTTCCTGTGTTAAATCAGACTGATATCAGATGTCCCACAAGCCAGATACTGGAATCCTGTATGTGGCACGCTGCATCTGCTGATTCTCAGGACTTGTTAGCATCCATGCTTGTTTTGAATTATCACCATTGCCTTCAGGATAGAAATGCTTGTCCTGACTTGTCAGGTCCTGTAGACAAGTTAAAGCTGCTGCTCAGCTGGATTAATGATCACAGCTTCTGTGCAGTGGGGCCTGGGGGATCTTTTGTTTGTCAGTTTTTAAATGTTAAACCATCGTTTTACAAGACTCACCTCATGTCTCTTATGACTGCAACATCCTACCAGAAAGCAAGAATTGCCATAATCTAAAAGTTTGGTCTTGATTCTGCAATGAAGACCAGGTGGTAAGCAGGGAAATGAAAAGATGCCACTATTGCCAAAGGACAGGTACACTGGAATGCTGAGCAAGCCCTAGGAGATGATGCAATGACAACAATTCTGACAACAAGGAAAGGAGATTCTCAGGGACTCCAACTGTAGGAAGAGAGCACGCAGGCAGCACAACCCCCAGGGCACAGACTTAATTTCTGAGCTGCCTAAAATACAACTGTGACACAATGCTGCAGCAGGTTGCAAAGCAGAGAAGCAAATTGCCTGGTTCAACTCCATGATTCTGGTTTCTTTTCAGACCATATCCATTTCTACCACATTTTATGAAAGACTCTCACAGAAAAGATAATTTTTCAATTTCAATTCTGTTTATTTCTGCCTTAAGTACTTGACACAGAGATGAGTTCAGCCAGATACTGTCTGCCTTTGATCCATCAATGCTCAAGACTTTTCCTTAGCAGCAACTTTTGACATCTCTGGACAAAGTATGCTTGCTGGGAAATCCATGCCAGCATCTGAGAAGCAGCCACAGGAATGAACAAAAGCAGACCCACGTTGACCAGGCCAATTTCAAGCCTGTGCAGAGAAACAGAGTGAACATTCCCTGCACCAGTGGGAAAAGATACATAATGTCATCTGTGCTCACACTTTATCACAGACCTTATGTACTTCAGGGCTCTTCTTATAACCCCACACCCTACAAGAGGACATGTAGAATTGATTTAAGTAAATATTCCAGCTGTCACTGCTTTGGACAAAAGTCTAAATTTTGGTTCATGTATAGAAAATGCTTAAAGAATCACGATGCAAAAGAAGAAAACCTCTTCTACTTATAAAATACTGCCTTTCTATTTTCTAAGGTTCAGGACTGCCAAGACCAATCCCAGTATTTTTTCAGATGTGACTGGCAAAGTTTTCAGTTAACAAGTATTGTTTTAAAAATGCATGTGTATATATATATAGAATGACATTTTATATAAACTTTTCCATTAGAATCTATGACAGAAAATTACTTTTCAATAAGCAGCAATCCATGCATGCCAGTGAGGTCAGGGGGAGGGGAGAATCCTTTCAGGTCTGCCAGAACAACTAAAAATCAAGAATGTTTCAGTTTAAAAGTAGAGGTAGAAGGAATCTCTTTTCCTGGTGCCACAAGCCACAAATTATTTTCGTCTTTTTCCTTCTGCCATACAGACATAGGTATAATAAATTCAAATTCTCATATTTGGAAAATTTCGAAAAAAGTGATCAGGATGATGAGGAAGAAGAGGAGTTATCAACAAACATATACATTCCTTATCTTAGCACACAGGGCAGCAGTTCTTTCTTAATACCATACAGAGGCAAGAGCTGTACTTGTTCATGCTTCTAGGGGAAAGAATCCAGATCACAGAGTGCTTGATCTTCCTCCTCTGCCCTGCGATATTCAAACAATTTACAAATTAAGTCTAAATGAGTTCTTCATCAGGGGAGAGGGTTGCTCAGAGGGTTTTAAGAAGTCAAAGACCAGAAAAGGTGAAAGGGGGAAGGCATGTAAATGGAGCACATGCTACACACAGAAAGGGCCAGGACACTGAGGCATGGAGACACAGGTGCTCTGTGGAGGAGGGAAGCAAAGCCTCATCTGCGTTTAACTCAGCCATGAAATGACTCCTAGAGCTTTCCTGTTCTGATCATTCCAGTCCTGACACGGACACGCTTGCAGCAACCTTAATCCACTTGCCCTTAAAGCTCTGGGCAGCTTCCACCTCCCCAGTTCTCCACTCTACACAGCATGATTTGCTTCAGGGTTTTCATACTGTGTGTTAGGAGCATGTCAACACTTCAGCCCCAAGCAACCAAGATCCTGAGTAAAACCCCTCCTCCCCATCTGCAGGTTCAGGACATACTTGGGTTGTGAGCAAGCACCAGAGTGAGAAATCAAACCTGCCAGTCAGGCCAGAAAGCCCCAGCCCTGCATGCAGAGAAAGGCACAAGGTTTCATTAACAGATAGTACACATTTGAGGCACAAAGATGTTTAGAGGCCACCTCCCACAAGATCTCAAACCACCCAAAAACTTGCTGAAAAAGTTTTGCAGAAGCCAGAGTTCAAACCATGTTGACATCAATAAGATACAGTTTCACAGCACCTTCAGTATCTGCAATCAGGCTGGGCTTTAAGGCAGGCTAAGAATTATTAAATTTCACTGATAACTGAGATAACCCAGATGAAGATAGGAAAGTGATCAGGCAAAATAGATGTCATAGAAGATAGGGAAAGGAGAAGACAAGAAGGTGAGCATTAATTTATTATGATGCTTTATGTCAGTATATTGGGGAAAAATTACACATAAAATGGTATAAGAGAGAAAGGATTGCATTGGAAAGGACTGAGAAAAAGACTCTTCAGGCACACACCTCAAGTCTGCAATGGACCAGGGGATTCCCTAACCTACATTGTAGTTTGTTGACAAAAAATATCTGATAAAGGGATATTAAGTACCACACTGCCTCCTGCCACTCAGTAAGCTGCTGTCTAGGTGAAGCAGGACAACCTCCTGGCAGTCAGTCCTCCAGCACTTCAAGGAACAGAAGTCTGGAAGCTTTAAATGTATAGGCAACTTTGTGGTTTCACACTCCTACCCACAATTTCCTCCTTTCCTTTCCATGGCTTGCCTTATTTCCATGTGCTCTGAGAATTTAGGAAGTCACATCCAAAAACACAGCTATTAAAAGAACAAGTTCTACTTGGTAAGTCAAACACCCACACAAAGAAATGCCAAAACCAACCTCACTCTCACGTCCTACACTAAAATGAGCATGTTACTTGAGTACCAGTATTTGATTCTGTAGCCAGTTACAAGTGTCCCAGTCAAAACTGTCACTCATCTTTTATCATGTGAATACACAAGAATCAATTACATGGCCATCAGTTCATGTTGGGCTGCATCTCTGTGGACTCCAATCAGAGGCTGCACTGGAAGGAAGTGATGAGCTCACCACAACTCAGGGATACCTAACTCCATTCCATATAAACTCCACTCCAAATAAATGGCCAGCAAGTACCTGCAGGTGGTGGCTTGCTACTGTTTAACCTAAGGCCATTGATACTAGAGTTGGGGTGGCTTGGGAAAAATATTAACACTTTAAAAGAGTTAGGGGTATCAGAGAGAAAAATCATTCACTGAATAATTCCATAAACAATCAAGGTTTAAAAATGGAACAAGGTGTTTCTTCCTCAGAACACAACACTGAATTTGAAAGGAGCCCACGAAGCCCAGAACATTAACAGGTTCAGAAAGAGGAGAGGAGCTGCTCACAGAGCAGTATTCTGCAAATATGAAAGAAACATTAGTCCAGATGAAAACTCTAGCCAGGGAAACCCTATCCTCTGCCTACTGGAAGCTGGGAAGGAATAGACAGAAAAAGATCTTTTTGTTCATGTTTCTTACCTTCTCCACAGACTTTTACTACTGACCACTGCTGAACACCAAATGCTGGGGAAGAGGTATGCTGGACTGACCCACCATGGCCAGAAGAAGAAGAGAAATGCCCACTTTTGTCAAGCCATGGTCCATGGAGCTCACTGTCTTGTCTCCAGTGGTACTGGCAGATGCTGTTCAGGAGGATTGTGTAAGCTTGGCAACCTTCTGTGGTCATTTGCTTTGCATCCACAATTGCTGTATTAAGGTTTTTAAAGAGTGTGTTCTCATCTAGTTCCCTATTATGAAACTGCTATCCATGAATTTACAAAATCACTTTCAAAACTGGCATCAACCACCTCCATGACCTCTGAAGTACTGTGTGAAAGGAATATTATCTTTTATTCATTTTAAAATAATATCTTAGTAATTTCAAATGTCTCTGGTACTACTATTGCAGGATTTGGTGAATAACAGTTCCACATTCAAGCTTACCTCTCCATATTTTTTTCAGGGTGGTTTTGCCAGGAGTAATGGAGGCAACCATACATCAGCATATCATTAACTTCTGCAGAGTGTTTTACTTGGGATCAAGTATGGGGAAAGACCACAAAAACATGATACAAACTGGTAATGCATCCATTTCTTTGGTACAGAGGAGTGCTCCTCTGCTGTATCTCCTCTTCAAAACCTGTTGGTTCATTGCCCTTTCTGAGGCAAGTTAATTGCTCCATGTTCTGAGGCTTCAACTAGCTTCAGTCACTCCTAAAATTAGCAGGGAACACTATCACCAGCTCTACTGAGAGAGCTGAAGAGCCAGCACAGATATCAGGACCCTGAGGGTCTCACAAGCCAGTTTGGGAAGCAGAGGATTCAGATACTGCACAAGGCTCAGATACTGCTGTGCACTGCTCACCTGCACACAATTCTACTAAAGTACCCCATATTTTCCACCATGTACCACAAACATGAAATCCTTGCTTTGCCAGGCTCCAAACTTACCTGAAGTGGTTTGCACTTCCATGTTCTCAGACTGCTCAGAGACATCAGAAGACAGACATTAGAGAAACATTACTGCTTTTCTAGTATCTGGAGCAGGCTCCCTTGCTTCTCCACTGTCAGAGGAGAAAATCCAGGGGAAATATACAGAGAACAAAAACATGCTCTAGGCCAAAACAGAAAATCGTGCAAGAGAGAAACTTTTCAATTCTGCTCCAAACCCATTCTCATTAAATCAGCCTGAACAGCCAAAGCAGATCACTGAGTAAAGTACAGGTGTAAAGCTCAACACAGCTGCACCAGAAGGAAGAGACCAAGCACAGCAATAGTAGTAGTTGCTGCTTGGCCCAGCTTAATCTGCAATTGCTGCTTCAGATGAGTTCACTTCTTTCAGGAGTGGGGAAGAGGTACACACACACACATTTCTTTTTTCCCCTGAAAAAACCTAAGCTGCTGGGTTCCAGCTTGCAAGACTCTCTTCAGCCCCCACACTAATAAATCTTTGGAACTATAAATCACCTTGGTACAGGTCTCTCTTCTCAAAGGAAATGGGCTCTCTCTTGTCATTAGCTGCCTTGTGTCTACCAACCATAGCAGGGCCTCATTCAAGTCCTCTTTGATGGACGGTTAGACTTAAAGGAATATGTGCTTCAATCTCAGAGGAGAGAGAACAAGAATTTACTAATTAGACAGGGCAATGCACATTAAAAGCTCGCTTTAATACCTGGTCCCAAATTAGCCCTGCACCTGCTAAGTGACAGGATGCCTACAAGTCAGTAAGAGCACATCCTACATGCACAGATGGTGATTTGAGCATCATGAACCCACAACACCTCTTAAGAGCAAGAAAGTGGTTGCAGCAGTTGTGTTTCATGCAGCTGGGAGGGAAGGTAGAGATTACCTGACAAATCTAGATAATGAACCACAGAACACAAAGCAGGCAACACTGCACAGAAAGAACAGACTTTCCACTCTGCCTTCCAGTCTGTAACAGTCTCACACTGCTCTGAAAAGAAGCCAGAGGCGATGGAGCCAAGGAGAGAGTCAACCACACAATTCTGTCCCCAGTGTCCAACTCATAACAGAGATTCAGGATGCCAGCAAGCCAAGGAAACTGAAGCTTAGCTACAGGCAAGAGGCACTCTGGCATGCTCCATTTGAAACTGTATTAGCATTCAAGCAGATACACACATTGAGGAGAAATTCAGATAAACTGGTTTCCCTTCAAGGATGACTATCTTCTGTTACCCATTTGCTCCTCTCCAAATTTTAGCCTCTCTAGTCCTGTTCCCTTCTTGCCTTATTTTAAACAGTCTGCCAAGCATCTTCTGTGAGGACTGAAGTGACAAGGAGAATGTTGCAATGGGAGACATCATCAATCTGATGTGTGCCAGACTAATATGGGAGAAGCCCATCTCTGAGCCATGCTTTCATTTTTATCAGTATTTTCTCTAAGCCTGAAGTTTTTTCTGTGGACAGTGCTATGCTCTGTGTCAAAATGCCAAAATTCAGCAGCAAGTGATAAGCCAGAGATTTACATTTATGACTGTAAATTCATACCATCTGCAAACCTTATCCCAAGCACATGGGTGACAAAGCCTGCCATGGATGAGGCAGTGCTGCTGCAAACATGTCCCTTTCTGCCAGGAGCCACCTTCTCTGCAGACAGAACCCTTCCTTCAGCAGTTTCCAGCAATCCATATTGATATGCTCATCTATTCCCTCTCCTGAGCTGGAACAGAAAAGTTTGTAACTGAAGATTGGAAGAGCAACATACTTTGCATACCACACACCTGAAGAAAGTATGTTCTTCTCTTCTTCTTCCTCCTCCTCCTGCTCTTCCCCCCAGCCTTTCCTGAGAGCACTGACTGATAAATAATCCAGTCCATGCTTGGAAAAAAGAAACTGACCCCCTCCACTTCTAATCAGGAAATGCAATGCAAACCCTTATCCCTTGAATTTCCTCTAAGTTACTCTTGCCACCATTCACACATGCAGATGTACATATAAAGCACATCCATGTCTGCCTGTTCCTCAGGTTGGCACAAGCTATTTGGACCACAGAGCTGTATACAAGCCCCAAAGCAGCCACCAGACATTGCTGGACGTTGGCCATTGTCTTCCCAGGGATATAAGCAAATTTCTGTTGGATACAACAGCTGTAGTTAGAGGTAGAATCAGGAAAACTCACATTAAGTAAGCGTTTTGTGCAGCATGGACTTGATATGCAGTATAAAACAGGCTTGAATTGACTCCATTGACCATAATCAAAAACACATTTATTTACTTCAAGCAAACTAGTGCATTTTGGATAGTCTAGAAATGTGATTCAGCAAGTAGCTGAATCAGAAATTTACCATCACCTGCAGCCTCCTGTATACTTTTTAATTTCCTTCAGGAAAACTAGGACTAGCAACTGCCTTCATGTGTACACAATCATCACTTTATTGTATTTATAAATAAAGAACTGGTGCTTTACTATAATTCTTCCTCCTGCAGCAGTCTGAAACCTTCACTCTGTCAAATTCAGTACTTTCACAATTCTCTCCCAAATATATTTTTTACTTCTAGAAAAAGCGAGGGCAGGGGGGAATCCCCCAAAGAGGCCCAGTGCTTCCCTCCTTGTAATGAAACCCTGTAATGGAATGCCCTGCACTCCAATTAGGAAGAAATGCTAATTTTCTCCAGTTGAGCACCCCCTCTAGATGTATCTAATTTGTTTCACTGCTTTCATCTCTCCCCTCCATCACATTTTCATTTAAAGGTTATGATCTGTTTGTGCCCTCCATGCCGCGCCCTGACAAGACACCCCTATGAGAGGTTGCAGGGGCCAAGTCGCCCTTCCTAACCCCCTTCCCAAACAAAAACCAAAGCTTTTTTCCCTCCACTGCCTCTTTAAGAAATGCAGAAAGATGAAGGGGAGGAGCAGGGAATTGGGAAGACAATAATTAAAAATAAGAAGCAAGCCCTCTTGCAAGTTGGGTTGTTGGTTATTTCCAACAAAAGGTTAGAGACCTTTGCACCGTGACCAACACCAGGATGACCAGTGCAGGCCAGCCAGGAGCAACAGCATCACAGAGCTTTGCTACTTCTGCAGATCCATTTTAAGAACAGCTGCCATACAAAAATACTCTTTTGCAAAAAGTTTTGTGATGTTAAATTGTTTAGCTCCCTGTAGATCTTGGGGAATACATTTTCTCTCGTCTGTCACAGGGAGAGTCTGGTCAGAAAGTACATGAAGAGCTGAGGAGAAATTCTCAATAAAGCTTTCCCACTCCTTTCTAAATGACTTATGCCTTGTTCTGGGAGCCTGTACTCTGAAAATTTCTTCAGGAGAGTAGAGATTTCAGCAGGGTAGCATGGACCTGGAATAGCTCTTCATGGTATCGATACATTTGTGCAGCCATGGTTGTGGTTGGACAGACACATAGAACCCATCTGGACAGGTTATCCACCCAGAAGAGCTCTGTATACACCACAAAGGGAAAAGGCATCCAGATGACCATGCTGGTGCCACACCACTTTCCATAGAAAATTTCAAATTTCTTAGTCACCAAAAGACTATTACCGAACAAAAATAATTTAAAAAATGCAGCCACCATCCTACATCCAAGCAAAGCCTCTTTGCAGCCTGCCCCAGTATTCTCAAATAAAACAGCATCTCTGAAGCTAAACCCACAGTCTTCCCTAATACAAACTCTGCTTCTAAGCTAAGCCATTCATTACTTGTATTCAGCCTCTCCCTCCCTTCACTTCAATTTTCTCCATCAGTTCTCATCTGCTAGAAAGGAAATCATAGATCTTCATTCTCTAGATACAAGTTTCACCACACACCTGTTGTCAACATCCTGTAAGTTGAAAGTGCCCAAAGAACCTCTTTGGAGGAAAGGCAGTCAAGTGGGCCCTGATTGAAAAGTGGAGACTGCTGGGTTCCATTGGTGGCACAGCCTGGAACAATCATCCTCTTCAAAAAAGTAGAAGAACAGCTGGACATGCTGCCCAGACTGAGCATTGAGTCATCTTGACAGTAGGATGAAGCTGGAAAAGTGCTGCAAGAGTGTTTTCTGTTATTAATAGGCACTTTGCTAATACTGCTTAAGATAGTCAGCAGACATTTCCTGCTGCAGCCACTGAATCCCATTGGTCACAGCACTATATGCTCCATTACAAGCTATTTCCTCTCTACGTTTGCAATGCCTCCAAAAGCTTTTGCAGAAAAGTCCTGATGATCTCCCTTCCTGCTCCCTCTGCAGACACAATTCCCTCATAATTTGACTTTCTGGGATCACGAATGGGGAGTGGGTAAGAGGCACACAAAGATTTACTCTTCATAGATAGCAGCCTTGCCCCTTCCTCCCCTTCCAGGCCCCTCTCTATCTGGTCCATGCAAACAAACCCTGAGTGGGAAAGAGCGTTTGGAAGAGGCCTGTGTCTGGGCCGGCCGCCTTTCATCCAGAAGATGCCTCTTCCCGTTGGAAAATACAAGCATTGTGTGAAAACATTTTAATATATTCATGCACATTCCTATAGCTCGCAGGAGCGAGTGGGTCTCAGCACCCTCCCCTCTCTGCCTTCCAAACGATTTTCATAGGCAACGATGCACTGGGAATACCACTTGTTTTCTCAAATGCCCGCGAGTATGTAAATTGTGGGAATATGCAGGCCAGGGGCTGTGGTTTTATTGTGCTGCAGAAAAGATTTTACTAATTACTTGCCTAAACTCCAAAGCAGTACGCCTGCTTTTTTACAAAGCAGAAGGGTGGGGAAGGTGGGGGTGGTGGGAAGAGGAGAAGGGGGGCTAAAAAAAAAAAAAAAATGCAGAGGGAAGAGAGAGTAAAGGGAAAGAGGGAGAAGGAAAGGGAGCACAAGGGATGCATTTCAAAGTTTCTGCAGGAATTGGATGGGGGGGAGTTGGGCCCAATGTGAAATCATAGAGGTCAAAGGTGGGTCTCCCTCCCTTGTGAGAAAGTGGTGAATCAGGACGGTTTATCAAACGATCATTTTCTTTTGAAACTGGGAGGCAGCGGCTGGGACAATTCTGCAGATGTGCTTGATGAGTTTGGGACAAAAATGGGCCGCCTCCTCCCCCCCTCCCCCCTTTAAGGTCTCCCATCAGGGGTTGCTTCTCCCTCCACTGCTTCCAGGACCCTCCCCTCCCTTCTTCAGTGGTCAGCTGAGACCCCCACCCACTGACCGCCTTTGTATTCCTGGCCTTTGGACACAGTGACAGGGCCCTTTATGAGACCCCAATCAAGACCCCCATGTCACAGGTACCTAGTAGAGATACCAGACCCTTTTCAAATGAGGAACAACAAGGAAAATATGCTGGCCCATTGTCCCAGCACGGCACCAAGGGAGATGAAAGGGACAGGCTGCTCCCTCTCTGCAGACTGCCTGCCAATCAACCCCAGTTATTAAGGTCACGATGTGGAAATTCTTTTGACCTACACCTAATCAAAGATGCACCAAGGACTTTTGAGACAACGTGGGGGAAGGTGGGAGAGCAAGCATCCCCCTGTCCTCTCCACCCATAAATACAGTAGAGCTTCCACAGAGAATTAGTAGGTGTTACCCCAGCTAATGCTGCAGCACACTTGCCCCAACTACCACTAGGGCAGCCAAGCAGAGCTCTGTGCTGGCATGCAGCCTCAGGAGAGCTTAAATTAAAAGCATTTCTCACTGAAAAGTTATACACTGAGCAACACTGGAGATGGCTCAGAAGCCACAATCAAGGACACCGTGTGACAAATACTAACATTCTCTTTCTTACTGCTGGTGTCTTTGGTTTGTGCGGGCTGTGGGATTCAAACATGGTCAGCACCATCCAACAGTGTGTCCCAAAGAAGAAAAACTCAGTGGATGTGAATGCCTGAGTCTCCAAAAGCTGAAGCACCTGGAAGAGTGGATAGATGCCAGCAGTACAGAGCAGACATTCTGACTCCCCCTTTGCAGGATACAGGATGAAGAACCAAGATGATGTTGATGGTGGCAGTTCTTAGGACTACAAAGAAATATTTCTCAGAGAGTAGGTAGGAGCGATGTGCACTGCCAGAACAATGAGATGGGCACAGACAATTAGAGCATGGGTCAGATGGGACCAGAGAAGCACATCCCACCCGACAGCTCCAGAGCACTTGGAATATGGAAAACAGCAACTGCCTCTGAAAGGCTGTTCTGCATCACTCACTGAGTCATCACTGTAAACTCAGAAGAGTCAGACACAATACTTCAACCTGACAAGTGAAACAAGAAATGAGAGACTACAGTCCGTGATACTTCATACAAAAAGGAAAGAAAAAAATCTGAACTCTGTAACAGGAACATCATTCATCACATATAGGATGCTTCTGCAAGTGCATGACTTTGAATTAGGTCCTCTAAAAGAGCTACATGGTGTAAGTCATGGCCACCACTGACACACTTATGATCAGTCTTGAAGAAACAGAAATTTTTGGCACTCCTCTTTATGTACCATATCTCCTGTCATTCAAGGAATACCCTTCCTGATCCCATACCGGCTGCTCTCATTCTGTTTGGCATTCTTCAAAGCCCACCTGGATGAAGGTCTTAGTGAAAGGAAAACAAATCTGGGGTGGTAGTATAGTGAAGTCATAGAAAGTGGAACACTCACAGCAAACAAGCTGCAAGTTTCTTTATGCTGAACACTGCTCATGTGTTGGCTCATTTTCCTCTGTCTTTTAGCTAAAAGATACCATGCAGTGCTACTGGAGCCCCCCAGTTCCTGTCAGAGAGCCTGCAGAAGGTAACAGCCTACCAGTGGTGACCAGCTCGGTAAGAGATGAAAAGTGGAAGATTCCAAAAAAACTCTGGGACAAAGACTCATGTCTTTACACAAATCCTACTACGTTGCTTCTCCACTGGAAGTCATTGACATTCCTAAAACTGTCCCCTTTGTTCCTTGGCTTTCACACACCTGTTGAAGCAAGTGGAAAACAGCTTTTTCTTCTTGATGTTGAATGAACTGCTCTTATACCAAAAACTGCTTACCTATGGCAAAGCATGGTCTGGTTTAGGTCGTTGTGAACCAAGATCCAAACTGACACTTCAGACACAGTAAGCTGCAATGCTCAGAGCAGACGTTACTTAAGCCCTGCAGCACAAAAGACAGATATTGCCTTCACTTCAGGGCAATATCCTCCACTATCACCCTCCTTTCAAATGCCAATGGCAGGCTGAGGACCAGTCTCCTGCTGCCCTCAGAGCGAATCAACACTCCTTTAGAAGGGCCAGGCTGCTATCTTAGGACACTACAGCTTCACTTCCCACCTCAGGGCATGAGCTTGCATCCTCTGAGTGACACGTCCGGCCTCATCTGGGAGGAGTAACAGTGGAAGCTGAGCCTGGTTAGAGGCATCTGCACCTGGGGCTCTCACCGTGCAAGTAAGGTCCATCCCTCTGTGTCCCTTCCCGCCTCCAAAAGCAGTCATTTGGAAGGCGGGGAGGGAACAGACACCACTCTAATTGTAGGAGTGAAACCTGGCATCCTCCTGCTCATCTACCTTTGCACTCCATTTCTGTTTCTCTTTGAACCTCTGGTACAGCTTGTCAGGTCGCTGCCCTCCTGAGAGATCAGAAAAAAAAAATAAAACAGTGATTACTATTGTACACTGATATGCAAGCTAGAAAAAGAGAGAGAGAGAGAAGGAGAGAGAGAACGGCCTCCATGTGTCAGACTATGAAAGGGCTTCAACTGAGGCCGCCTGAAAAACAAACCCTTAATTTAAATGTTAATGAAAGTGCTGAAGAGACATCAGAGGCTTTCATTTCTCTACAAGGAACAGAATCACCAGGTCTAGAATTTATGGCCCCCTTCACCTCCCCTCTCCTCTTCTCTGCTCCATCAGCCACAGAAGTAAGGAAAGGAAAAAAACCCTAATTTTAACATTAACTCCACACTTCCACCCTAGGATGCAATTGCTAAATTATCTGTTGGCAGGAGACTGATCAAAGGTGGAAAAACAAAGGCACACTGCACAACCGAGCAAGGTAAACAGCAGCCAAGGTCTGGTGAAGTTACCTTCTCCCCCTGCAAACTTAAAAAGCAAAGAGAAAACAATCACAAACTGAAAATGGAAACCTCAAACCATAAAGTTGCCAGCCCCCTCAACTAAGTTTCTTCTGTGACATCGATTAAACAGTCATGGATTCTCCTGTGCAAACCATGCAGCACAAGAAAGATGCTTCCTCCAAGCTTTCTGAGAAAGACTTTCCCCTCAAGCAAGGGGAAAAATGATAAAAAAACTGCAGGGGGAGGAAAAAAAAAATTCAATATGCAACACAGCTCAACACGATTAGAAACAGATGTCTGCATTCCAACTCAGTCAGCTACTGCCTCCCAAAACTTGCTCACCTGCCTGCAACCACTAGTGAGCCAATTCACACAGTCACAGAAAATATACACATTAGAGTATTGGCCAAAAGTGACAAAAAGGGAGGAAGTAATCAATCATGTGAGCTTTAGAGGACAAAAGAAAGAAACTGAAGTGAAGAAAGGTAAGCTGCAGTTTCTCAATCTATAGAAATGATTACATATGTGTTTCTTTCTGGAAGAGAGGGAAAACGGAGATGCGTGTTCATGTGTTCACCCTCATGGAAAAGACCAAATAGAGTCATTATCACACAATAAAAGAAGGTAAAACAAAGTCTTCTTCCTCCCAACACCAAGGGAACAGTCAGGGCAAATGGACAAGACACAGGTGTCATTTTAGCTCCAGAGGGGAGAAACTGATACTCATTTCCTGCTCTTCAGCTTTAGGGTGAAAGAGCACCAAGTCAGTTATGACTATTGCATATACCTAGAAACCCACATCCAGATCACCCTCTGGGGTCAGTAAAAGATGGCAGTTAATGCCACCACTAACTCTGCACGTCCACTCTGGGATCTCACAGTTGAGCAGGTTCTTCCTGCCCTGCTTAAGAAACAGCTGCAGGTCAGAGTCCCCTCTCAATTATTCAAACCGACCAGGCTCTACAGAGGTCCCCAAGGACAGCAGAGCTATTGCTGCCGGCTGTTTTGCTGGCAATGCACAAACCCAAACAAAACTCAGCTCCTTCTCCCAAGTCCTAGCAGACTCAGAGAGGTTAACTGCACAAAGCTAGGTCAAAGCAGAGCACACTAGAGCCAACAGCTCATCTTGATATGCAGTAGGGGCAATAACCTGATAAAATCAGAGTAAAAAATGAGGACAGGGGAACATTATCCAACATTTTAACTTCTACATATTAGGGCTTCAATTGCACAGTTAAAACCACTGCAAAGTTGCTCTGATTCAAGTGGGTTGTTTTGCTCTAAGGCAATCTGCAACATCAGACTGTTACTCTTGCACAAGAAGTTTCTAGATAACCATTAAAAAGAAGCCCTCAAAATTATTCATTTTGATCATTCCCAATGGAAGAGAGGCCCATTCAGTAAAGTTGCCTGTCAGTAACCTTTCTCTTCCTTCCTTTCCCCAATGAGTTTGGGGTACATTTTACAATTTGACTGAGGTTGTCTGTAGAAGCAGAGGTCTCCTCAGATATTACTTCTTCATAGTAAGCCATGGGAGAGGCAATTAGGTTAAAATCAGCATATTCAAATAGAGGAGTTGGGTCTCAACTACAACACTGTATAAACAGGAGAGCCAGCCCAGCTTTTTAAATTCAGCTGCTCATGTAAGTACTTATTTTCCTTTAAATTAAGCATCCAATGCAGACAGTCCTCAGTACAAACTTTCCTTCTCTCTGGAGTTAACCTGCACCTCACCAAGGCAGCATCCATGAGGAGAGGTGACCTACTGCAGCAGACTCATGACAGAGTCAGAAAGGAAGAGACTGGCTCTTGGGCTAACACACCCAAAGCACATTTCTGTCACAGTAGGGCACTTTATGATTGCCCCAAAATGTACCAAGGGTTTCCTAGTTCTCTATCTGCTGCTGAAACCTGGCATCCTGCTGTTAATGTAAAGTTGCACATTGGAAACCATTTGTGTGCTTCCATCTCTTTGCTTGCTTTAAAATCTGACACACTTTGAGTACAGCATCACATGATAAACATTAAAATATTTTAAAATGAAAATAGCAAATGCCAGTGGCTGTACCTGTCAGGAGAAGTCAGCCTAGATCTGAGTACTTTTTAAAATTCAGCACAAAAAAAAATCTGGATCTGAGATAAATAATGAACTTAACATGAAGGTCCACTTCTCTTTTTCTTTCCCCTCCAGTTTACACTGTACACTGCTCCTTTCTCTTCCCTAGCTACTTCCACCTCAGGGAACAACAAAGAATGAAGGTTCCACTCCTCTACCAGAAACTCCTAGGTTTGCCTCACCTTGCACACTTGAATTGGTCCACTGCACTTAGGCTTGCCCTGGTCCCTGAGCACACATAAGTCACTGCAGTAAGCACCAGTAAATGGAAGTTTAACATCTGTGTGATGCAGAGTTCAAAAGGCAAATGAACTCAGGGCAGGGGGAAGAGGATTATGAGCAGCTAGCAAATGTAGTTTAGGGTACAATGCAGAGTAAGTACAGCATTTTACAAACCCATGGAGAAGGACAGCTTTGGAGATCAATTAAACCAATGGCAGAAGGAAGCTGAGGTACCCTTATTTTAAGTATCCTACTTTAAGAACATACTCAGAGCCTTCTCTAGTCACTTATGTGACATGCAATGTGTGACCTGCTATCCAAAGCACAGAATAACTTTGCAGACTTGCTGAAAACCCAGAATGAACACAACAACCTTCCATCCCCATTACCCTTGCAGGGCACTGTTAGGGATCCCCAAAGTAATGAAGCTCCAACAACACATATGGGTATCAAGACACTTCCATGGCTGAAAAAGCTATGTATAGGACTAAGCAGTTTTCCCCTCCCCAGTGTGAAGAGATTATCCAATATCCTTGGTACCCTTTTAATACCTTTCCCTCTACTTAATCTCCTTTATAGGAATCAATCTGTTTGCAGACCATAAAAACATCCAGAATAGCAGCACTACACGAAGAACAAGGAATCCTCCTCCTCCAGCTCTGCACATCTACACGATGATCTCTGTAGTGACACAGGGACACCAGAATACCTAAAAAAATGCCTGAAGCCAGAGGAACTGTGCTCTAAGAGCTCAAGTCTCTAACATTTAGCTTGAGTGTACAGGCACTGTCCTCTAGAGTAGCAGTCCAGCAGCGCAGGACTACAGGCACAGCAGGCAAAGCAAAAAACCCAGCTGTGGATCTGGAACATGAGAGATACTTTGTAAGAAGCTTCACACAGAGGAAGACATCACTGAAAAGAAGGAAGGTTTCAGCCCATTAACAGCTGTAAGAATACCACCCTGACTACTCTAGAGAGTCGTAGTCCTGCCAAACCTCCAAGTCAGGAAACTACAGCCTCTCCAAAGCAATTTTGGATGGCTAGAGTTGGAGGAGCCTTCCTTGCTCCAACCCCACTGCACACAACTGCTTTGAGCTCACACAGCTTTTGAGTGTGTCCATAGCAGAGACAGTGGCCTTTCTTAGCAGCAATGGGCCAAAATACTTTGGTGGTTGGAGCCTGATTCTCCAGCAGTTCTACACCAGTAGAACTTGTCCTTATGGAGGAAATCTCAGTTTACATCAGCACAACTGAGAAGAGAGAATCAGAAGGTCACGTTAAATGTTTAGGAGGAAGTGGAGGTTATAGGCCATGTTCAGCCTCACTGGGGAACAAACGTATCCAAGCTCTGGCTAGAAGGATGGGGACTGTGAGGGAGGAAAAGCTTTAGACACAAAAGCACACAGGGAATGCATATGGGTGAAATATGGGCTCTCACAAATAAAACAGAAACCGCAGAGCTCCCCAAAGCCGACTTTCCTAGAAACCAGATATTATCTTTTTGATACTCGCCCTCATTAGACAGCAAGTAATAAAACCTATTAGTGAAAAATTCATCTCCCCTGCCCCTTGCCCTGGCCCACCCCCACCACATGCCCTCCTGCTCTGATCCTCTCTCTCTTCTAGGATGGCTGCGATTTGTTCTGAGAAGCGACAGGTTTATAGGTTAGCCGACACCTTCTCTCTGTGGAATTTTAATTAACTTCTCCCATCGTCAATATGTTAAGGAGCAGGGTTCCCATTATACGAGGTCAGCAGCGTGTTTCAGGCCCTGCTATATCAGCCGTCAAATTGAAGAATTAATGACGTGGCTAATTGGCTCTAATTCTCCACACCCCCCTCCCTAAAATATGGAGGGGTAAGGGAGGGTGCAGTAGGGTGGGCTAGTGGGAGAGGCTGGTACAGTCCACAGTCTCATAAAAAAAATGAGAGTGCACAATTTAAGCCCACTTGTTCATGGGGTAGCTGTTCCACCACCTCCAATTTATCACCCTGCAGGGAGGAAAGAGGGGGTGGGGAGACTGAGGGTAAATATTGTGACAGAGAGTGTGCACAAGCGTGCACACCAGGGAGAGGAACACTGTCCTGACAAGAGGCCACGGCAGTAGTTCATCACTTAGGAGCAGGAAGCAGAATGCCACTGGTCTCTAACCAGCCAGGTGCCTGAGCCAGAAAAGGGACCCTTGCAGCACAGAAGACAGCAAAGGGCTTCTATCTCACATCTTGCAGCAACACTAATGCATGTGGCACTTCTTCAAAAACACTAATTGTCTCAAACACTCGGAGCAAAGGAACAAGGCAACAGTAAAATCATAGCGAGCCTCGAGTGTCATTTGTCTGATAAAGCCATTAGCTCCATACTGCTAAGTTTCTGCTGCCTGCAAAACAAGCTAGGAAATTTAACAAGGACAGCAGTTGTGGACAGTATTTTGGTTTTGCACGAGCCTAAAATTCAACAGTTGCAGACATCACATGAGCAGCAACAGCAGCTCTTCCTCCCCTCTTCCTTGAGGTATACTGAGGAAGAACCTCTCTTGCATGTAGACTAGTTTAACAGGGAACCAGAGAGACAGATCATTGCTGGTCAGTGTAAGATTTTAGCAGTGAGAGTTTTGCAGATTTTAACTTCCTCAAGAACAGCAGCACTTCAAAGAACACCCCAGAAGACACTGGTGTAGGTATTGCTGACCGTGCTGAAGTTGTACTTGTAGCATTATACCTGCACTAGAAGCACAAAGCTACAGGCAACACCTGAACTCCACTTCATCTTTGTCAGTTCAACATGTTCAAAAAAACTGAGTTTTAACTACTGCATGCAGCTCTCAAGCAGGAACCTTTTTGTTCAGCATGTCTTCTGCTTGAGAATGAGAATACAAGTTGGCATCTTTTCAGCAGAGAAAATCTCCAGAGGATCCAGCTCACTGTTTCTAATTAACAAGTCAGCGTTCCTTCGTCAAGAAAGAACGAACAGGTCCCACCTGAGGCACTAAGAGGAACCCAGCACCACCTTCACGGCCTCTTTATGAGGAGATCACTCTGCTGGTATAGGAAATAAAGACCACATGCTCTTCCCTGAGCTCCTGCTGCAGGCACAAGCACCTGATCAGTCTCCACACAAATCACGTCCCTGAACTGTCACATTGGTGCCGCAGAAAGATTTGTGGACACACAGCCTATCCAACTCCTTTACTTCTCTCTGCTGAAAATTGGGAATAAAGAGATCTGTTACCTTAATAATGGGCTGATAGCAATGGACCACACTCGATCCTCTGTCTGTACTGTATGTAGACACTGACCAACTCTGCCTGTGGACAGGGACCAAACCTAAAGAAAGAGATGTATGTTATGCCACATCACCCAAAATTGCAGAAGGTAGGATGCATACTGCTAATATTGTGCTGGATGAGCTGCCCAAACTGCCATGTTTACCTTCCCAGAGACCATCTCCCTGAATTCCAATTACTTATTTTAGGGGAGCAGAGCCTTCAATTGTTGGCAGAAATAAGCACTTGAAGTCACAAAAATATTCAGCTTATAAGTATGATCTTTCACCCCACTGGTAACAGAGAGCACTCCCATCACCACTTGCTGTCTAAGGGCAGCACTCAATCATCTTCTGCAGTTAAATAAATGACAATTAGGATTTGTTCAAATATATTCTCTTGAACAGTGTGGGAAGACTTAGTAGCATCCCTAGAAAATTTCCATTATATTAACTATAAAGTTAATCATTCACCAGCCTGTAAAATGACCTTCTTTTATAAGACCCCCCCCCCTCGCTTTAAACCAAGTTTTTCAACTGTACCCCAAATCGTTTTCAAAGTGGCTGCCCTTGCTCACAGACAGTATGAGAGAATTCCTTCCCTCCCACAACAGTGCAAACATCTCCTTCCACCAGTTCACCCCTTTGTTTCTGGGTCCTAATAAAGGCTCCAAAATTCTTGCTGGGGCCTCTGCTAGTGGCCCTCATTTTCTCCATCTTGCCATCATTCTTGGCCCACAGGACTCAAGCCCCCCAGTTGTCTGTAACCAACCCCCAATGTTTTGCTTCAAGACTTCAAAGCGTGGAGTGCCCTATTTGTTTGTTTGTTGATAATGCCCAGGATTGCAGGCTATTCTTGTCAGCGGGGAATTTAGCACCTAGTGTCAGCAAAAGCAGCAGAAAAGCTTAACTCCTTTAAGGCATCCCTATCTCCTACAGGTTAAAAATATTGCTCAGAGCACACTATCTGCTGCCTATCACACAGGAATGTACATTAACAGCTCTTCAGGGCTTAGTCCTAATCAACACTCAGCAGAGCCCTCAATAGCTTAGACACTTAGAGCCCCTTTAAAAGGTTGGCAGGGATTCCCTTCCACCCTCCAAGAGTCTCATTCACGCAAACAAGACAGCCTACAAAAGAGATGATAAAAAATAAGAGGTGAACATCCCCAGAGTATATGCTGTGGGGAGTACTGGGTGGGCAAGATCTCACATTAGCTCTAAGAAAAACAGCTTGAAATTCCCCTCTGGGCTTCAGGAATTTGTTCTCAAGGTCGGGGATGTCTGTCCTCCAGCTGTCAGAGAAGTAGCAAGAAGGCACTCTCCCAGAAAAGAGGATCCACAGACCACAGAGGAGCAGCACAACTAAAGTGTGAGACAAAGCAGCATCAAGGTCTTGCTCCCAGGAGGCAAACAGCAACTCCAAAATTGCCTTTTGCATCTGAACATTGCTTGCTTTTACTTGAAAGTGACTTTACTCAGGAGTACATCTTTACAGAGGGACCAACAAAAATAAATAGGGTCATGCTGCTTCACACACTTCTTAAAAAACCTTTAAAGATAAATTTAAGTCTTTCTTTGCTTCACTTTCCCTCTTGAAAAACAGGAATTAGCTAGTTTTCCTCTTATCTCCATGAATGCTCTATGATATGAATCAGCACTAAGAGTGTCGATCAACCTACCCCGAGTAAAAGCCAATATATAACATTCAACATAGTGCAACCACTTCCAATAATAAAACAAGTGGTTGTGAAGATACTATAGGTACTACTGCATCATGCTAGCAGGATAAGGGTGAAACATCTGTGTAGAGCTTTCTAAACTGATTACACAGCTCAGAGGAACAACTCTCCAGGTCCACACAGGCACAAAGCATTGCCAAACATATCCAGAAAGACAAAAATCAACAAGGCTCTGCCCCATAAAGAAATAGTCAAAAATTATGTGACAGGACCCAGTGATGTCAGCTGGAAAAGAGCCAACAATACTCATAGTCTAACTTCATTCCAGGTTTGCAAACCAAGAATCATTGGGAAAAAAAAAAGCAAACCCCACACAAACAAATAAAATAAACAAACCACAAAGTCAGTAAATAACCATAGATTTGGAAAAGAGATCATATCCTTTACAGAGATTAAATATATAACAGAGAGCATGCTAAACCACATTGCAATGTTAAATCACAAAACAAGGATGGGTTTGAGATCCATATAGCAAACTTCACACTAACTGGCATCTCCACTACAGTGTAGACAGACGTACAGGCAAAGAAGCAAAATATCAGCTGCTGCCTTCTGCACTTCCAAGTTTAAGCCAGCAGCTGATGCTGTAAATTACTGCCAAATCTCTTTCTAACAAGCCTGGCAGAGCAAGCATCTTTTCAGAGACATGAGCCAAGACAGTCAGCATTCCTCCTGCAAGGAGTACAGGGCTCACAACATTCTGCTGACACTTAAATATTCATGGCACAAGACCTCTGAAGTCACCTCTACAGCAGCACCTGCAGCTGCTGAAACATTCCCTGCTCACCTTCGCTGTTCGGTCCCGGGAGCCGCTGACAATGAGGCCACCTTGGAAATCCACACAATTCACCTCCTGTTCATGTGCAGAGAACTTGACACTGTAGGAGCCATGGATCTTGTGAAGGACAATACTGCCATCTCTGAAAAACAAATCCACACGCAGGGAATTTGTATCCCTTGGACATGCACCTTCCACCAATGCTTTGGAGTGCTACAAAAAGATCAGGACTGGTCTCTGACAGGGGCTGAAATTCATGCAGCATTATTAACCCTCCACTCTTCACGCATCACCAGTTGTCTTGTAATTCCACATCCAGGCCAGTTAAAGCCTGATCTGATGCACATGAAAATTTTCCTGGCTATCTTTCCATCCTTCACTTTGTGTTAAGCTGCAGAAACTATAGTAAAGCAGCCATTCCTCCTCCTACTGCCTTGAGCCTGCCAGAATTCTGCCTGTATGCTGAAGGGTTGGAATAAGGGAACAAGCGAGAGGACATTCTCACCCATGTCCAAGCCTCAGCTTTTCATTCATTTCAGAGCAGTTGTGCAGAGTGCTGTGCTTTGAACTAACTACACAGACATTTAGACCTTTTTCAACCAATGCAGTTACAGGTATTTTAAATGTAAGCCTGCATTTCCACCTGAATTTTGGTCTACAGTTCACAGGTGAGAGTCCCACGATACCCAGCACAGACTGCCATGCTTGTCTCTCCCAATTCTGCACTTAACTGTTGTGTATATTTTTAAAGTTTTAGTTATTAATGGACACCCTGTCACTTGCTGTAACTGTAAAAGGCAAAATTAATTGGAGAAGTGTGTGTGTGTGCTGGAAGGCTTGGCAATTTTTCTCCTCTCCACAATTATATCAATGGGTCTAATAAACACACACTTGTCTCTAGAAAACATTCTGCACCACTGCAGTCCCAGCTAACCAGCAGTACTGATTATTAGAACAGTCTAGCTACCCTGGCTCTAACAAGTAAAGAAATAAAACTTGCACAGCAGTAAGGTTTGCCTGATCAGTCAATCCCGATCCAACAATCCTGTGGGTATCAACACAAGTTTACAAGATCAAAGGACACTTTTTAAGGTCAACAGCATGAGACACAGCTCTTTCACTGCTGCAGGAGAAGCTTTTTCAGGCCAGAACCAAAATTATAAGAGAGGAAGCAGCAGCAGCTGACCACAGCCAAGCATGAGGACACTGTGTAGCAAAACTGGCCCCTCCGCTCTGGGCTGGAGTTATACAGAACCTTTCCAACTTCAGTGGCAAAACCCTCAGTCTCCTTCATTCACCCAACTTACCCCCCTCCACTGACAATGTGGGAGTTGACAAGAACAAAACGACACACGTCCTCCTGGTGGCCAGAGAAGATGGCTTGAGGGTGACGCTGCAGGCCTGTCCCCTCTGCACAGAGGTGATAGGCCTGGATGTTCTCTGCTTGAGACAGGTAGAGATACTCGCCATCCAGCTCCATCCAGGGCATCAAACTGCAAACAGACAGCAGGTTGGGGGCATGCAGGAGTGGGGAGAAGAAAACGAAACAAAACAACCTCACTGAAAAAGAAAAAAATAATTCCATATGCAAACATATCAACAAAAACAAATGCCCGCTGAAGAAAAGTGAAGTTGAAATGGCAGGTCACATGCAAAAGCAGGGTTTAATATAGCAGCACAGCTACAAGTGAAGCTTCTCCAGCAACATAAAAAGCAGATTACATTGATGGCATTTTTCTAACCAAGAGCTGAGAAAAAAGAAACATGGAATCTCCAAAAGAGAAATGGCCAAAAGTCTAGTGAGCAGAGATAGGAAATAGTTAAGGGCCCCTGAACCTGCACGAGGTCTGTACTTTTCAGGAAACTAGACTCTGGTGCTGGTGAGTTATGCCAAGCATTTCTAAGAGAGCATTCAATGTGAGGCTGTTGGTGCAAACAATCACTCTTGATCCTGAACACTATTTGCTGGTGCCCAGCAGAGACCACAATGCCACAGTGCCACTGTTCCACACATGTCTAAGCAGGGGAGCATGTCACCAAACTACAACAGCTCTTCCTACAGACAAAAAGTCACCTGCCTCCTGCACTCTGAGGCTACCCAAGAACTTTATGCTCATCATACAGAGGAGTTATTTTTCTACATTCACACCTCTTCCCCTGATGAGTAATAAGCTTTAGAGCAAGCTCTTGATTTCTGTTGCCCATCTTTCAGAACAGCCCATGCACCCTTTTTGCCTCTGCTTTATGTGGGACAGCAGCAGGTTTGTACAGACAAGTTCCAAGCCAAGAGCAGTGGAGCCAAAAAAACTATTCCAAAGTATTTTGGAGATTGATGTTATATATGGAAAATATGCCTTGCTTTTTGGGAAGCTAAGAAGAGGAGCTGATAAGAAATATCTGAATCAAGTCTTCCATCTCAAGAAGTTTATTTATTCTTGAAACAAAAGCAGAATACAGAAGAAAATAGGATACAATACACAATTAGTGAGATCTTTGTTCAAGATTTTGCTTTTGTGTAGCCAACAGAGAATCAGCAAATAAGATTTCAGGATATAGAGAGGCCAGATATAAAGACACATGAGACTTGTGGGGCATGTGTGAAATTGTCTCTGCTCTGCAGTCATTGCCAAGTGCACCAATGTCCATGGAGACACCAAGCAAATCCAAGCCTTTCTACAGAGTAGTATTTCTGTTTTCAAACTCTTCAGGAACAAATGGCTTTGAAAGCAGTGCAGCATCTCATAAAAACCTGCCTCCCTCTTTTTTTCAGATCATTTGTCCTCAGAGGTCATGATTTTCTGTCATCAGAGTCATTACACACAGCCGTACCTCATAACATTACAATGAACAACTAGAAACAAGCAAGAGGATAAGATTGCTCATTAGACAGAAGGTTTCTGCTTGCCTGTATTAATCTCCAGTAACAGGTTTTTAATCATATGGACAAAGCAGTTGAGTTTGTAATATTCATCTGGGACTTGATCATATACATGGAAAAAGTAAGAGGCATCTTCAGAGCAGGAGCTTTGGGTATAGGCAAGCTTTGATTTCCCCTTCCTTCCTCCACTCCTACACAGTCCCCTAAAAGCAAGTGAATATCCAGCTTACCTAGGCTACAGCCAGTTTCTGTGGCTCTCCTTTTGCAGAAGTTTAGCTTTTTACCTTTTTCTATGGCTTTTTCATAAGGAGAAGTAACAAATCCAAAGCAGGATAAATGAAAATTAGGGATGCCATTTGGATGGTGGCCTCATTAAATCAGTCCTTGCCTTTTCACTTGGGAAGCTGCTTTAGTAATGATCTCTAATATCCACAGAGCCTGTCTTCACAGATGGTTGCAAGCACTTCAAAGGCAGGTATACAACCTGCACCAAAACCCACTGTGCTCATTACAGCTGTTCCCAGGACTTTAGACAAGAAGTGGCACATTATCCACCACTTCAATCTACACAGCACAAAAAGGTATGAAAGCTCAGTAGAAAGTCCCTGCTCTTCAGCAGCTAACAATCCATAGTCTTTCTCATTTTTCCTTCGGTCTGACGTGAAGGGTAAAAATTTATGTGTGCTGCTTAGACAAGAGACCTATCTTGTGTTCTGCTTTGAAAGCCAAGTGCACCTTTGCAAACAAGAAGTTAACAACAAGCTTCTAACATTAGTGTCAAATACACTTTTTTTTTTTAAGTGAAGGAGAAAAGCATGAGAATGAAGGAGGAAAAGGCAGATGCATGGCAATTAGCATTTTAGATTTATACATTCAAATCAGGGTCCAGGATAAATCACCAGAGATAAACAAAGCATTTTGAGGGGACACCTAAGTCCACATCTGGGATCAAGGTGAGCTCATTGTGAGAGCAGGACAAAGGATTGCTTATGGTATACAGCAGAAGACATGAATCCAACAGTTTGAAATCTGTAGTAAAGGTTGCTAAATGCAACTAGAACTGTGCAGATCAGAATGAAGACGAATTCAAATTACTAGGAAAGAAACTCCTGACACTCAGCATGAATTCCCAGAGCAAGGCTGCAACTCTGGTTACCCCACACTCAGCTAGCCAGCAACAACCAAAGTAAGCCAGTAGCAAACACTCATAAGGCCCCATGGAGCACAAGGAGCAGGAAACATCTCATTTCAGGGCACAGGAACAAACCCAAGGCCCCACAGCAGCTGTCACATAATAAAGAAGAAGAGAAAGAAGCCACTTGCTTGCATTTCCATTTCAGGACTGTCTCCCTCCGGCAGCGTCCGTGCCTCCAGTTCTGAGACACCTTCACCCTCTCCTTCACTGGAATGCCAGCAGCTCTGCAGACAGAGGAGGAAAGATGAAATTAGCAACCAAGACTGATGCCTTCTAGACAACAAATGGACTCAAGATGGTCACAAGTAAGCTCTCACCCTGTTTCCACAATGATCAACTGACACACATTGATGGTGCCAGAGCCACTACAAGTGAGCACATTCATGAGCACTGACAGGAAAGGAACACTGACAAGAGTTGGGGATTACCAGCAAAGAAAGCCACCTCTGATAATCACAAACCTTAAATGTGATAAAGACTTTACCAAGCATACTGAATGCAGCACAGGTTCAGACAAAAAAATATAATCTAAACAAGATGACACAGAAAGAAGCCACCAGAAGAACCAGAGATATAGGACATCATCTGACAAGAGCCATTTAAGACAAGGACAAAACCACACAAGAACAGATGGAGGAAACACTAGTCAGAACACCAAATCAAGAGACTTTCTATCCAGAAGGACTAGTAAAGAAACTGCTCCAGATTCTCACCTGTTTGACAATCACATAACCACATACAATAGTCAGAAATCAAGATGTGTCCAAACTAAACATAAAATACATTCATGTGCATATACCACCCAATGTGCACACATACCCCAAGAAAAATTATCTTTTGCAGCAGCTCACCAAAGGATAGAGAATTCCAGTGTATCACTGGAAAATTCTCTCTTTACAATCAAAGCTACTAAAAGAGAGACTGGCTCATATAGCTGTTACTGGGTTACAAATGTTATTGGAATGAGCTGAGACAAACCAAGATCAACACTCTTCAACATGTGACAAAAAGTCAGAATCACAGAGACCTGGGACCAAGCTCTCCTTAGAGTCTACATGAATATACCCAGTTCAAGCAGCTGTTCAACACCTCTTCTGTTTTCATGATCCAGAGTTGATTAAAGACACAGGGAAAGGCAGCTTTAGCTCCCATCTTTCTCATATCATAAATTTAATTATTCAATATCCTTGCTGGAGCTGCTTAGGTAGAAAAGATCAGAAAACTACAAACAAGAACAAACTCTAGAAGTTATCCTTTGTAACTAGGGGTTATGAACAACTTTCAAGACTGCAGGAGTTTATCTCACTTTCATGCATTCATGCATTCATGCATTTCTCAACAGATGCATAGGAAGAAGGGAAGATCCTCGAGAGATGGGAACTGTTGCCTCATCAGAATCAGTTTCCTCCTCCCATCTCTATATTCCCTCCAATCCACTTCCCAAAAGTAGCATTTATTGGGTATGTTGTCATTTTTAAAATAAAGATTAGCTCCCTGTAAATAAACATCTCCTGTGGTTGTTAATGGGTGTAGGAATCTCTAACCTGGCCGTGGGGTCTGGCCAGATTCTTATTTTCCCAGCCTTCCTTCCATAGCCTCAGGCTCTCTTTTTTCCCTGGCACTTAGTCACCATTATAATTTGACTGCATTCCTGGGCATGTGACCCATTTTAAACAAAAACAGAAACCACACACAGAAAAGCTTTTCATCCTCTAGAAAGCTTTGCAAGTTTATGTTTATGATCAGTAGAGCCACACCAATTAAAACTGAATTTAGAAAGCTACAGGCTCTTTATTTTTCATAGCCATTTAGAAACAAACAAACAAAACCAAAATAGAGTTAGAGTAGGCTGCGAGAAGAGGAATTCCTTCTTTAAAGGGAGCATTTGCAAGAGCTCATGAGGCTAGATAGTGTCTGGGATGAGGAATGCACAGTACTGAAAGTCAGGTCAGGTCCACTCTCATCACTGCTTATTGCTCTCCCAGACAGAGTTCAGGCTCTCCGCCTACATCCCATTCCATTCATTACTCCAAAATACTTCTCCTCCATACACTCAGCCCTCAGTTAAGTTCTCCCCACATACAGATTTTAAGTCACCAGCTTGCACAATGATGGAAAACACACTCATGCCACATTCCCCTCCCAACACATGCTGGCCCAACCAGACATTCTGAGCTCAATGCATAAACCCTACTAAGACTAGAAGTAATTTCCAAGGCTCTGGAAAAGGTGACTCCAAGGTCAGAAAAGCAGCTACTACCTTACCCTGTTGGGCCCTTTTCTAGCAGGCCTTGACTCTCCTGCTGAAAATGGAAGTTCTGAAGAGTCACACGTAGGCTTGGCCCAGAGCCCCAGTTCACTCTTGAAGTTACTCCTCTAACAGACACCTCCTTCTCTCCCACATATGAACAGTTCCTGTCTGGAGGGGATGAAGGTTGGGTGGGGAGACTATATGGGTGAGGTCTGATGGGATTTGGGAGGGGGGTGGTGATGATGTTATGTCTTTTTTTTTTTACTCTTAAGAGATATATTATTCATCCAGCCTTCCTCCTCCATATAGCAACTCTGCATGCAGGTAATTGAAACACGTCTCCTTTTATATCCCAGACATTTTATTTATTCAAAATAGATGCAAGAAAAGGAACAGAATATATGGAGAAAGATGAGGTAGAAATTGGACTGATACATCCCTCCCCTTTGCCAATTATGGGGCAGCAAAGATTGAAGTGCAGTGCTGCTCAGAGAAATTTGATCCCTTGTATCAGAGGTTAAATCAAGCCCAGTTATAGAATCAAGTGCTGAGATACAATTTCATCATTTGATTTGTTTCCTCAACAGCACCCCCCCCAGAACAAGTCCCAGAATATATCAGAAACGTGATGAGTATCACTGCAATGCATGAGAACAATTCTCAAATCTTAGTAAGTTAAAAAGGGCATCACAAACTTGACAATTTGATAAAAAAAATCCTTTTCTCCCCTACAAGAGCCTGTTTTGTTTCAGTCATGACCAAGACACTTTCTACACTTGCAAACTTTTCAGAATTTTTCCATGATGACCTGAGGCAATCAACAGACATCACACAACTGAGTGGTTGACTTAACTAGGTACCTCTTACTTCAGCAACTGTGTTGAACATCCAAAGATTCAGGAGACTAAGCCACCTTATGAAGTCAAATGCTAAATAAAATGCTATGGAGGGAAGACTATCCACTGGCAAATGAATACCTTGATTTTTCTTAGTGCAAAACCCAGAAAAATACTAAGGCACATGTTTAAAATGCAGCACATGCTTAAGTACTCTGTGAAATCAAGATCTTGGCATTTGTGCTCCCATAGAAGACACCCAGCAGTGAACTTCAAGACTGCTGAAGGCTGACTCACTGGGGAAGGACTGCTATTTTTAGCAGGATCTACACAGGCCTGCATCAGAAAGCAACTGAGGTACAGTTCAGCATCCTAGAAGGATGACAGGAAATACAGGATGAAGGATCCAGTGAACACTGATTATGAAAACACAATTAAATTCAAGCAAAATGGTCTTAAAGCCCTTTAGAGAGCATCATCTTACACCTCTTCTAGGGCATCACAATTATCAATATTTGATAAAGTTACATTACTCAGGACATGCAGGGTTATCTTTGTTATTACCTAATTGTCACCAAAAAGCACTCCATCAGGATCCCAAATCTTAGTGCAATACATGATCTGAGCCAATGCATGTTTCCAATTGCATACACTCCTGATGGAGGCTCCCTTTACAAAGACTTTGTTATACTAAGAAAGAGAAGGTGAACAGTCTGAGAGAGAGCTCCAAGAGTAAAGTCATCCCAAGCAACCCATTATAAAGGATTTTTCATTTCCCCCTTCCTACCCCTCCTCACCCTACAAAAAAAGCTAAAAGTATTTTTCTCAAATTATGAATTTCCTCTCTTTCTTGGCAGAGTTACCAAAAGAAATGTAATATTCCTTCTGGAGCCCACTTCCCAGCTGCTGAAGTAAGAGACTGGAACTGTCCCCACACAGCACCACTGACCCAGGTGACCTCAGGTACCAAGGCAATTTCTGGCCTGGGCCCCAAAATGAAGCAACAAAAGAATCACTCAGCCAGGGCATGTCACCTCCTAAAGCTTCACCTCCAACAGATCTTGCCTTTAATGATCCCCTCCCCATCCAAAGTCCTTTGCCACCAGAAATGGTATTTCTGCAACAGCAGGAGCTTCTGTGCTGTACTGCATCCCAGGGAGATTTCTGCTGGCTGTCTACAATTTCAGCATGTGCCAAAACAGTGGTGCCTGCAACAACATAGACCGTGTTACAGAAGATAACACCAACATGTCATACCCTGTATTTTCCCAGCTGCATGGGGCACCCTAATCCACCAAAGTCCTTCATGTTTCGTTACATTTTAAGTACTGAAGAGCTCATCTGGAAATGCAAGTTTGCAGAGACCCGCTGAGACTGAATTTCTTCTGTGGATAAAATCTGTTGTCTGCATAAAAGCTGTCACCAGCCTGCCTGAGGCCTGACTGGAAGGGTCATGCAGAGAAAAAACAGGTCACAGTGGCTAAGCCCCACTATCAACCTTGGCCCTGTGGCAAGGCTGGCTAACACAAGGACCAACTGCACTTATTTGTGTAGTCAGGACACACCTGTTGAGTGGCAGGGCCTCAGTGCAGCTACAAGTCATGGGCCACCAACAGCCAGCCAAGAGGGAAAAGCTATTTATGTCAGGAGCCCCTGTTGCTGTCCTCAACCAGTCGGCCGGCTTTCAAAATGTCTCTTCCAGGACAAAAATTCCAACTGCATTCTTTTAGCACATGACCCTTATTTAGCTTACTGCCATGTTCAGCCTGTCCTCTGTGCTCCCCTCTCCCTATGGGACATGGGTTCAAACAGCTCCAAGAGGGAAGAGAGCTCTGCCCACAGTTCCTCACTGTTCCTTGCTTCCTCTGCTGTGTCTATGCCATCTCAAATGTTACCAGCCTGTCAGCTGCTCCACTAAACAGCTCTTGTGAACAAGTCACCTCATGAAGAAGGCAGAGAATGTCATAATACCCAGAGGTGCAAATAAATTTCTGTGCACACACCAAGGACACACAGTTTCACAAAGGCTTCCCAAAAAAAAAAACCCAACACTACCAAGACTGAGCCAGGCCACTCTGCCATCAGATGCCCTCACTGCAATGGGATATTGGCTAGAAATTCCAGGCAGGATTTGGACTCTCTGCCAGGGAGCAGGCTTTTTAGAGCCAAAATCTGGGCTTCTTCAAAAAATGCACTGCCCTGGAAAGATTATGAGAAAACCTGAAGCTGCTGAAGAGGTGTCATCTGTATTCTGGTTTAAAAGAGTAGATTGTCATAGTAGCACTCGGATAGAATAAAATAACCCATAGCTAGTCCAACAGGGTAACAGCAACAACCAAAGCACACATATTTTAAGCCCTGAACTACATAAAATTCTTCTTCCTCTTTGAACTTGTGAAGATCTTAATGGAAGAGTAGGTAGGCCTCAAAGAACTCTTACAAACAACTTCACATTCCTAAAAAAAGCAGGAGTTTCAAAGTTGTGGAGCTGTCCTGGCAGATCTGTCCTGCTCAGCACTAACAGTTTAACACAGAGTGTGAATAATTGTAACAGCAGTTTATAAAAATCACTGACTTTTCCAGCACAAAGCAAGAGCTGCATTCCCTCCTCCAAAGCTTTTTCTGTTACTGCAATATCCTCCCTAGAGTATTCTCCTCTGCATCATCTGCACCAGTTCATTGCCTTCTTCATTTCTGTCTTAAAGTAATGAAACTTTCCTTTTAAAACAAGTTTTAAAAGATGAAGGAAACTGAAGCAGCTTTACAAGCATTCACACTCCCTCCCCCTCCAGTGGTGAAGGCTGAGGTCTCCTGTGATTGCTGCAGTTTGCATTTGGATTTGACTTGCATAGATTGGCCATTTCCTGCTCCTGTAGGTGTATACATTTTTCCAAGATCTGGAGAAAACACAGCTTTTATTAACTCACCAAAATGCTTACACAAGCTCTTAAATGCTCATAGATGATAAATCTCTCCATTAATGAATCTGCTTCTCTGAACTGGAGAATACACCAAGATCCTAGTGGGAAAGGCAGAACAGGAGACAGGGAAAGAGAAAACATGCAGTGGAACATTTCTATATTTTGACTTCTATTAATACATTACAAAGAGCAAATTGTCAAGCTATTTAGGTTCCAACTTCTAACCTGCCCTCTAAAATTCCTTTGTAACAAAGAGGAAATAAGTTTAGCCCAGCTGCAACTTTATTCCTTTCTTCCATTCCTTAAATAAAGAATCACCTTACAATGAGCTCTTTGCCTCTCCAATTTCTCCAGTCCAAGGTGGTCCAGCAAGCAGGCCCTGGATAAAGGCTTAAAGCACCCTCTGCTATTCCTGGCTCTGACACTGACCTGCTGCACAGAGGGCAGCTTGGTTGACATCTCCCTGCCTCTCCTTCCCCTTCAGCCCTTGTTTACTCTGGCTATTTAGGCAGCAAGCTCATCAGGGCAGAGACTGCTCTTGCTGGGCCTGTACAACAGCTGGCAAAACAGACACAGACTGCAGGACACAACTGTAATATCACTATATCACCAAAACCCCCAAAGGCTTTGTGTTACTACTCAGCTAGAGTTTAGCTGCAGAAAGTGTTGTTAAGCCTTAACTTTTCTGTGATATGCTGCCATGCATTTTTGAAATGAAAAATTCTCTTTTCACCTTATATCATGAAGAAGTGGGTCAGCTTTTACTTCAGCTGCTCCTATGACTGAGTAAGCAAAAATCTTAGCATAGGGACTCTTTCTACCATACTCATGACAAGGTCTTATAGCATTACAAGTCTATATATAAAATTACCTTGTCTGTACAGAAGTGACAACCTGATTTGGAGAGACTCACAGTTCAGATGCCAAGAAGCACATCCATCAAAAGCCACTCCATATTTCCATAATAGTGACACAATATTGTATTGAACATTTACTTACTGATTCAATGAAGAAACAGCACATTTTTAACCCTGAGAATGTGCTTTAAGAACTCTTCCAGGTCACCCTAATATACAGTGACTCAGGTGGACATGAACCTAGTGATTCCCTTTTGCCAAAGGAATGAAGATACAGATACACCCCTCTAAGCAAACTTCTTTCTTCTCCTCCAAGTGTACAGTTGAATCCAGACCTTAAATACTTAACTTGGCTTACATCTGTGACTCCCATTTGGCTGAATCTACCAGAAAGGGAAAATATGAGAGATTGTCCATGTAGCAAATATGCCTTTCAGCATAGCAGCTAGTGTCTGGGCTCAAGTCCACGTCTTCCTTTGATATCATTAGCAACTTAATTTAATATTATTTAATCACAAGTATGTGTCTAGAGATTACCACAGCTGGCAAATTTTAAAAGTATGTAGCCAGGATGACAATTTTAAAAATTAGATAAAATTGAATTTTTTTCCATATACTACTATTTTTCTTCCCCAGGCTGCTAACACCTAGGGGTTTGCAACCAGTTTCTTATCAATCTTACTTCTTCCCTATTTTAGCAGAAAGAAGTTTTATAAGGAAGCTGACTGTGCAAACAGTTTTTTCACATACAGGCTTGTTCCTTCTGATCTTTGTTGTTACAATTATCTGAAGATATACCCAACAGAAACATTTTACAGAAATAGTGTCATTTGCAAGTTAATCACCTTTTTAAAAATGGGAAAGTGGGGGCAGGGGTTAAGTTACACAGCTATCTCCTTTAGGCTCAAATGTATTGCTATTCACAAAGCATTAACAGATGGCTTATCAAAAGCCACTTAACAGCAGAAATGATCAAACTATTCTG
Source organism: Erithacus rubecula (assembly GCF_903797595.1). Lineage (NCBI taxonomy): Eukaryota > Metazoa > Chordata > Aves > Passeriformes > Muscicapidae > Erithacus > Erithacus rubecula. The sequence goes on along the minus strand of NC_136660.1, from coordinate 22,078,555 downwards.
AGATGGATTTTTGTTTTAAACTGTAAATACTCCCTAGACTAGTTTTTAACTTATGCCAGCCTCCCAGGGACCATCATCTTAAGATCTAATGTGAGAACCATGCACGTTATTTCATTAAGTACATTAACCATAAACGGTTCCAGCCTTTGCTTTCTCAACTGCACACAGTAATGCACAAAATCCTCTCAAAAGTAAAAACTACTGTTCACCTCATGCAACATTAGCCAAAACATGCAATAGAAGCTTCAGCTCCTGAGTAAGTCAAAGTCCAGCCTTGACAAACTCAAGAGTTATTCCATATCTCTAAGAAAGCACAGTTATCAGGAAGGTCCAGCTATCCATCATCTTCATCATCATTCTATTTACACAGTAACATTTTAGCTTAAATATCTATTCAGCTCAAATTTTGCCTTCAGTGAGCAATCTATCTAGTTCTTACTTAAAACTGCTATTCAGAAGGACCCTGCACCCAGAAGCCTGCCTAAACTCCCACCCCAACTTGTACTGATTACTCAAATAAAATACAGTATCTCTGCAAATCCTACTCCCTCAATTGCAAGAGCAGTCATCTGGGAGATTGCTCTTGACCTTCAGGACATGCATGAGGAATAAGTGCTACAGAAGAGACATGGCTAGTTAAAACCCTTGAGCTGCCACAGAGACTGCTAAATGCTCCTTCAGCTAAGTACAGATTTTACACATGCAGCCATACTGGTTCTTCTGCAGATGTTCAGATATCCAAACCTCCTGGTTCTGTAATATGTCCTTGCCTTTTACCTGTTGCCAAACTCTCTACCTTACTGGAGTAAAACTCCTACAACTCCCTCCAGATGTTGGATCTCCACCAAGAGAAAACAAGTGTTTGTTTTTCAGGTATTCTCTGTAGGATTTGGTACACTTTTTCAAGGAACTGGAGACTTTCTGGGCCTTCTATGAAGTTAAAAATAATTAAAGGAATCATCCTCCAGATATATCTCAAGGTTTCTTCATGACCACTTGTAATGTAACATAGTGTGTTACCCATGATTGAACTCTCCAGGACCAAGGAAGTGCTGACCAACGCTGAAAGCAGCTCTCAGTAGTGGAGTTGTTTGAGGAAAACTTGAAAATAGGGCACAGCAAAAAGACATCCTAGAATTACTAAAAAAAAAAACCATACCTTGTTCATAGCAAATCTAACAGCACTGAAATCCCTGTGAGTTCATGATACTCAAGCAGCCTTCCCTTCTCTGAAACCCTCTGACCTAGCAAATCTCTTCTGTAGCTGTTTATAGACCTGCATTCCCCCACAGGGGGAAGTGGTGGTCCTTACACACACTGCACCTGCTCTGCTGTACACCTGATCCCTCCTGCAACTGAAGGAGCAGAGTATCACCTTATTCTTAATGAAAAATACAGAACTTCATTTCCTCAGGAGACAAAATCATATATCACAGTAGACAAGAGTCCAATGCACAGCCATTCTGCAGTGCTTATTCCTGCTGACTTCCAAGGGAACTGCACTTAAGTTCCAACTTGTGAACACCGAGGGGGTTGAAGTGCTGGCCTGAAAACCCAACACAAGGATTTTCAAGACCACAAAATTTCTGCTCCTGCCAGCAGAAGCCATAATTGTTTCTCTAAAGTCTATGCATTGATGAGACAGCAACATCAGACAGCAAAATAGGGGTCAAAACCTGCTATCCCCTTCTTTTGAGTCATGTCACCACAGTGTTTATGGAAACTGAGTCACTGAATGACAAACAAGATCCATGCTGGCAACTAAAGAAGAGCCATAGGAAGGGATTCATAGATCCTAAGAACACAAACTTCTCTTGGGATTCTTAAATGAGGAAGAAAAGCCCACCTTGTGAGGTTGCCTCCAAGTGGCATTTGGTACACAGCCAAATTTGAGAGAGGAAAGGCAAACTCTGGATCCTCACCAGCCACTGCCAAGGCCCAAGCCCCAAAGGCACCACATGCAGAAAGATGCTGGTATCATACACACTGCAAAGCCTAGAGGGCTTGACCCTATTCCTACCCCATGTTGTGCTGTTGAACTGAAGGACAAATAAAGACTCCACAAAAAAAAAACCTCTAACAATTCCTACTCACAAAACTTTAAAACCCAGAAGCCATGAAATGTCCAGGAATCACTTTCTCTGTGCCAGCCATCACCATTTATACCAGCAAGTTGCTCTGTGAGAACCTAACACGTGTTCCTGGGGGCCCAGAAAAGCTCTTTCAGCTAAGAATGCACTAAGCCCACTCTCCAGCCTTTTCCCAGGATGCCATCCCAGGCCTTGCTCCCGTGCAGCTTTTTATCTGAGGTGTTTTCAAGACCATGGCAGGGATCACTGCTCAGAAGTGTGGAGAGCGTGTGGGTATACAGGATCCACCCCAGCTGCACAAGCAGCTCTGTCTGTCTCCCCATGCTCCAACCTCCCCCAGCCTTGAAGGCCCCAAACCTCAGTGTTTGGATGGGTCTGGGAATTGAGAAAATCACACAATTATTAGGGCTGGAAAAGACCTCTGGATATAATCTAGTCCAATCTCCCTGTCAAGGCAGGGTGACCCAGAGCAGGTTACACAGCCACGAGTCCAGGTGGATTTTGAATGTCCCCAGAGGGAGGGAGACTCCATGCACTCCCTCAGAAATGCTTTGCCACCCTCAGCAAAAGTTCTTCCTCATGCTGACGTGAAACTTTGTTTTAGTTTGTGGACATCGCTACTCATCCTTTGAGACACTTATTTGCATTGATGAGATCCTTCTCAGTCATCTCTAGACTGAACAGGCCTGGCTCCCACAGTGTCTCCCAACAGGGAACATGTTCCAGACCCTTATTCCTCGTGGCCTCCGCTGGACCCTCACCCACAGCTCCTGGTATTGAGGAGGCCAGTAGCGGACACAGCTCTCCAGCTGTGGACTCGCGTTAGTGCTGGGCCTGCCGCTCAGACACCCGCGTACCGCCGCCAGCGCGGCCGCTCCCTCGCGGGCACGAGGCGCCTCCCCCAGCGCTCTGGGCAGCGCCGCCAGCCCGGGGCGGCCATCGGCCGCTCCCTCCAGCCAGGCCCTTCCCGCGCCCTCGCCGCCCCTCCTGGCGCAGGGAAAGGGCGGCGCAACCGCTCGGGAATGGCCCCGCGTCCCCCGCCCCTCGCGGCCCAGCGGCGGCCACGCCAGCGCCGCGGCCCTGGCAACCGGCCGGGCCGCCGCATCCCCGGCCTTTCCCGGCCGCCGCGGCCGCCGCCCCCCGCCCTTCCGCCGGGAAGGCCGCGCTTACAGGTCGGTGCCGAGCTGGGTGAAGCCGGAGTTGAGGCAGCCGCGGGCTATGCGCCTCCAGAGGACATCGCGGCTGCTGAGGAAGCGCAGGCGGCGGCAGACCTGGGCCAGGCGGCCCAAGGCCTGCGCGTCCAGGTAGGAGCAGATGAGGAGCAGCAGCTCCTCAGGTAAGGCCCAGAGCGGGGAGGGGGGGGAGGCGGCCCGGGATCCCCCCTCCGCCCGGGGGGACCGGGGGCTGCCCTTCCTCCCCATGGAGCAGCAGCTCCCGCCCCTCCTCCCCGGGAGCCGGAGCTGCTGCTGCCCGGGGGAGGCCCGGCCATGGACGGGGCAGCCGCTCCCCAGTCACATGGGGCAGGAGCCGCTGCCTGTCACTGCCCCCCTCCGGGGGAGGAGGCGGCCGCCGGCACCGGAGGGAGCACGGGCCGCCGAGCCCACCCTCGTTAGCGGATTAATTCATTAACGGGAGCCGCTGGGACTCCCCCTGTGCCGCTTGCCCTCCCCCACACCCCCTCGCCACTCCATGACCGCCGCATGGGTCTGTATCTTCCGATCTGGGATTAGAAACGTCACCTGATCCGAGTGTTCATTAATAACGTGAGCAATTAATGGTGGGGATGGTGATCCCAGGTAACCAGAACATCTGCCTCACCACCTGGAGCAACACCAGCTAGGTGCTGCACTCCTGCAAAGGAAGGTGAACAGCAAGGTGATTAATGCTCATTAATTATCCTTGACCAGGGTCAGGAGTGCCTGTCACCCATGAAGTGACAGCAGGGGTCATCTGGTGCTGCACAGCAGTTTTCAACACTCCCAAATTCCTGTGACACATAAAAGAAAGGGTCTTCCCCACATGAGAGCAGGCCTTTCTCCAATGGATTTAGGGCTGGTTTTTCACCAGTACCTTTCCTGCAGTCCATTCCCCCCTCCAGAGCTCCACAGAGTGGGGTCTGGAAAGTGCTCCCAGTTCACACGTGTGTGTACACATCCACAAGGACACCACCTCGAAAGAACGTAATAACTGAGTCATTGTTGCCATCCACAGGAGCCTGGAGTACTGACAACACAGAAGGATTCTGGTCCAAAATGGCAAAGTAACTCTCCACAGACAGTGAACCAGGAAAATATGAGTCTGGTGCTGTGTTATTCTTTCTTATAGTACTTTCCACTCTACAGAAGCCTGAAATGCTGGGGAAATTTCTCCCTCAGAATAAGAAAAAAATAGATAAGTTATAAGAAGTTCATCATCTGCCTAGAATGCTTTGCACAGGTATCACTTAGCCACCACAATCTACATCTCATTTTGCAGGGTGGAGTAGGATAATAAATTTCAGCATATAATGAGCTTACCATCGTATACAGGCCATTTGACAGCACTTGCATCCTATTCCAGAAGGTCATCTTGTCTGTCTAATCTCAAGGTCCCAAATACTTCTTTGAAAAAATCACCAGGTCTGGAAGTCTCATATTTTAGAGGTTCAAAACTGCCAGATAAGGAACTCTCTGGTCCATGACACTGAGTTTTAATACACCCTGGAAATCAGGGAAGTTTCAGAAATAGATTTTTTATCAGCATTTTTAAGGAGTGATGTCTGAAGTAATTAAAAAATTCTCAACCTGAGCTCAGGTGCAGTAACAGCGCATCTAGTACAGGACTTAAGTAGCCAGCTGAAAAGGAGGTAATACAATGAATTTTGCTTAAGATTATGAAAACTGTGTGAATGAAAATGAAAGTTTTATGTCAATTTCATATCTTTCTGATGATATAGAGTTTGATTCTTTTTGTAACAGACTACAATATTGTCTGAAACATTAAAATTATTAAAAGCTGAATGACTTCTCTGTCTTAAGTTGTTATTGTAAAGACATATTTATTATCAAGTTGGTCTTTCTCCAGTGGGATCCCACAGAGACTGCTTATACACCCCACACTATTTAATATTTTTACTGACAATCTGAAAAAAATCTGAAATCCTTTTTAGCAAAGCTTTGTAGGAGGCACGAAGCATGGGGCAAGAAGCAAAGGATTGCTTATGGCTGCATACCCCTAAGTTAAGTTTAGGCATAATCACATCATATGTATTTCAATCAAGCCAAATGTAAAGTCTCACATCTTGGAACAAAGGATGTAGGTCACACTGAAAGGATGTAACTCTATCCTGCAAAGCTGCAATTCCGTAAAGACTTCATTAAGATGAATAATCAGCTGAACGTGAGCTCCTTCTGCAGTGCTGTGACCAAAGGGCTGGGCTAGTGCTGTCCTGGGAAAAACACAAGAGCTGGGAGTTCTTTTACCTCTGGTTTTGACTCTGTTGTGACTGTTTTGGAAATAATTTGCCCAGACAACACTTCAAGAAGGATGTTTAAAAACTAAAAAAGTTTCAAAGAAGAGTAGTAAAGAATGATTTCAGAACTGTCAAACATGTTTTGTAGTAAGACCCAAAAAGCTCAATCTATTTTAGCTTTCTAAAGAGAAGGTTAAGGTGTGAGGTGGCCATACCTTATGAGCACTGAAACAGGAAAAAAAATCTGGGTCTTCCATTTAGCAGACAAAGAGATAAGATCTCTTAACAGAAGGTGATGGGAAACAAATTCATTAATAAAGTGTGCTTTTGTAGTGAATAAAATCAACTGTTGAAACAGCTTCCCAAGATTTATGGTAGATTCACCATTACTGGGTTTATAAAAAACAATACCAGTTGGGTTTGATTTCAGGGTTTTTTTCCTGAGAGAGACCTGGAGAGTCCTGACTCAGAATATCAAACCAAGACAGTCCAAGGGGTCTCTTCTGGTCTTAGACTCTCTTTACTCTACAGAGGCAGCATGTGCATAGTGCATGTCCCTGCACTGTGTGGCACCCAAATTCCAGTGGACAGTCTCCAGCCTGTGGCTGTGCTGCTTTACCTGGAAAAACTACTTGGTGCAGATCAGAAGGAGCCTGGGTGCAAAGTCACACATGCAGTATGAGCCTCTGGGATACCAAGGTCCAAGGTATGGGCAAATGCATCTGAAGAAGGGGAGCCTTAGTGCCCTCCAATTTGTAATCCAAGGTATAAAACACTGTGAAATACTTGGTTAAGATGAAAGGTGTTTACACCCAGTAATCTTGGAGAAGGTAAACTATGCTCCAAGCAGGAGGCACAGAGCAATGTGAAAAAAAATATTACAATACATTGCTCCTAAATTTGGCACTGTTTTCAAGTAAGGATAATTGTCTTACAACATAGTAACAACAGGGGTTTTTTTTCCCAAAATGTAGATCCATTACTTTCTCTGAGTTCATCTCTCAGCAAATGCATCTCCTTGATACACTTTCTCAGGCATGGTTTTGGATACTGCCTGTTCCAGAGCTGTCACAGCTGTGCATTGCAGACTAAGGTCTTTGCAGTAATGCCAAGTAAGTGCTTATGTAGATGTCTGCAGGAGCAAGAACCAAGGAAGGTTCTGAACCATTCCATTCCTAGAACTGTATGTGTAGCATGATTGTTTCCACTGCGCTGTTCACACTCTAATAAAGGACTCGAAGCAGGTGCTCAGTGCAGTGTAAGCATAATAATGTATCTTTCCCAAGTCTTACAAAGATCCCAGTGCATTTCATGGCTCATGACCACTCTGAACCTCTAGAAAAGGCGGTGGGGTTCTGTGCTGAAGTAGCAGACCATGCCAACATCATGGCTTGCAGGGTTTGTAAACTAAAAATCAGGAGGCTTATATCTGTAAGGTTTTAACAGCATAAATCAATAAAATCCAGCTTGGAGAAACACCATTTGAATAGCAGCCTGTCTTTTTTTTTTTTTTTTTTTTTTTCTGTCTTCAAGGGGTTTCATTATTTGCAGTGCCCTCAAATACACCTTTCCAGCTAAAGACACATTCATGTGGACAGCTCTTTGTTTTGTTTTTCCTTCCAACCAATGCTTTTGTGTATTTCTGAAACTTAAGACACCTCCTCTGCTACTACAGTACTTATCTGTAACACCATCGCTTTGAGGGATTAAAGCAGGTTACTTGTTACACACTTAGATCAAGAGTTATCTGAGTAGAAAGTCTATCCCGTTAGGGTTGGCGGAATCTGTTTTTGATCTTGAGTTGTTTTGATTTTCTCTAAGAGCAAGTAACATGTTATTTTAACTTCTGAATAAGGTGTGCTACCTGACTGTGTCTCTTCTGTTTGGCAGAAAGGATTAGAAACCTCCACAGAACTTGCACTCTATTAAAGCAGAGTGCTCACCATTGAGAACCAAGGGGCTGAATTGTTTTCAGATTATATGTGTGTGTGTGTGTCTTTCCCACATCAAAGACTTTGATGGAAGCTGTTCACGCTATTGTCAGGAATGCAGGGATTGGCACAAAGGTGATTAGCAAAATTGCTTTTCTGTAGGAGAAGCACAAAAATTATCAAAGGATTAAAGAGGATAAAATTAAAAGGTTATGCTCAATTTGGGGGCAAATTTTCTGCTTTTAATTTTTCTCTCAAATTGTACATATTGATTTGGTTTTACCTATAAAATATTTGTCAGAAGAAACCAGGATTAGAAGCTGTTTCATATGGGTTCTGTTAAAGAGAGATGAAAAATCTTCCCTTAAAAATATTCTCAACAGACCCTATTCCAAACCTCATCCACAAGGAGCTTTTGATGAGTACTAAGGGCACACAGCTAGCAGTCATCCCTACAATATTCTTAACAGCCTCAGAATTGGGACCTTTAGTCATGATTATGCTGAAAATTATGATAAAAAACAATTCCATAAATCAATTTGTCATCAGTGATGCTGTTTGTTTACTTTTCTCACTGCACTCTGCTGACAAAGATACTAAACTGAGGGATCACTTTCATTATCCACTTGCTAGGCACATGCAATGCTTTTGTATTTTGATCAAGCAGCTGAGCTTCTTGAATGGTTAGGAAAAAAAAGGCAATAAAAAGGGATTCTCAAATATTTTAGTCTATCAAAATGAACAGAGTTTTCCAGATTCTTTCTTGCTTGGCAAAACTGCAGTGCAATAAAAAAAATATATCACCTCCCATAGGCAGCAGAATTGTCTGATCTTGCTGGTTCAGACTCCTGTTTATTGTGCATTTTATTTTGAACAGTCCTCTATTATTTGCTAAGTACAAGCCATATACCTATTTCTTGTCTTTGCATTTTGAGTTTTGTTTGTTTGTTTTACTAATCTGTTCTTCCCAGGAAGTCACCCAGAATATTTTATCTGTTTTAAACCTCATTTATCAAAGTATTATCTAAAGCATCTGTTCAGAAAATGTTCATTTTAACTGTTTTCCCAACAATGACCTTCTTCCTCCCCCCCAGGCCACATCAAGTTGTCATTCACCAGACAGCTGTGGAATTTGGAATCATTCCTTTTAAATGCTTTACAATTCCAAATGGTAGATTTCTAATGGCACAATATGATTGCCACAAAGATCTTTAAATTTCCCAATCCTCCAGGCTTCAAAGGCTGGACCGTCCTTGATCTCCTGAAGGAATGCTTTTGAATCTTGTTCTTTTATAGGGGCTACCTATGAAGATATTTTAGGGGCTTTTTCCTTTCCTACTTAAAACCTGAGGAACTAAACATTCAAATACCCGCTGGCTTTTTTGGGAGTGAGATCAAGACATACAGAGTTGTTTCTAGGGATTCTCAGCTCAGTTTTTATTAATTCCACAGGTAGTTCCAAAACCTTTTGGAGTATTTATCAAGCAATATAAATATCTTTGGTTTAGCAGTGACTGTGATACTGTTTTATCCTGCATTTTCCTTCCACCTATAAGACTACATTGTGCAGTTCCCCACCTGCCATGGGCAAGTCTGGCAGTGCCCTGACTCCTCCTGTGCCCATGGGTGCAGTGGGGTTCATTGCTCTTGGACTATTCATTGCTGACATATCACAAGGTAATAATTTGTTTAAGGAAAGTGAGCAAACCTAATCCTAGAAATAGTTTTGGGTCTGCCTTGCCCAGGCAACCAAGATGGAGTCTAATTACCTGCAACAACTAAAATATGCAAAATTATTAGAGTCCTAGGCTTACTTCCCTCTTTTTCTACAGTCAGAGGAAACATTTCACTATTTGTCTTTTCTTGCACAGTAGGATTTCTCAATCAGGAAGCTGACATGTTTTATTTCTTGCTGGTTAGTTCTATTTTTTATTGCTGAAACACAGCATTCATTAATTTTAAGTTAAGAGACTTACAGTGCAGCAACAGGAATCTGGCTGGTGCTAGAAACAGCCTTTCTTTCTATTCAGTTCAGCTTATGCCAACCCATAAAGCAGGTTTTACCCTCTCCTCTTACAAATGAAGCACACATATATATAAAAAAATCAAGGACAGTATCCTGCTGTCCATACACAGTAGATCCTGGTCCTGTAGCAAAGCACCACACCTGTGCACAGTCCCACCACACAGATTCATGTTAGATTTGGGGTCTTCAGCTGTCCCCACCTTGGGGAAAGCACTGTCCTATCTGTGATCCTACAGCACCCCACATGACATGGCCTCTGCTGTGACTGAGCCTCTCAGGTGTTGTTACAAGGAGCAATGAATGCTTTGTCACTGCAGTAAGTGTATGTTTAGATACCCTGTATTGGTAGTGCACGTGATTTTTAAATAGTCCACAGCCTAACCTCAGGTTTTGTGATGACAATAACAAACTGCAGGAACCACTGATTACTAACCCAGTTTATGGGTCAGGGAACAGGCCTTAGATCCTCATGTTTCTTATGATCATGTAAGGCCCCACTCTCCAAGACTATTTTTATTTGTTTGTTTAGATCAGTTAAAAAAAAAAAATCCCAGGTCCCAAAATAGAGAATGTTTTCCTTTGGAACTGGAAGCAAACACACTTGATGGCTTTAACATCTGTTGGACAATGCGTGGTTGGGTGGTGGGCACCTCACACAGTTTTGTGACAAACACATGTGCATACAGCGTGTCAGATTATAAATCCAAGAATAAAGAGTCATTAAAACCTCCCTTCTCTAGCCCACCTGCCATGAAAATAGGCTTTTCACTCTATCTATTTAAACTGAAAATTGAGTATTCGGAAGAAAAATGCCGACATTCCAGGGATTCAAGTCAAAATCTCCCCCTCCAGTAAGGGAGGTCTGTCAATTGAACATAGATTGATCCATTGTCTGTCTCCCATCAGGACCCACAAGCTGCCCCATGCACATATGCTTCTATTCTGGCTTGAGACAGAACTCACAGTCCCAGGCCATCACAGTAACATTTACATCTGTCATGGGCTTGATCTGAAACTGCACAATTCTCAAATACCTTTCTGGTTTTGCAGCCTGCTAGCACATCATGCAGTTTTTGGGTGCAGGATTTAGTGAGATTAACTTGCTACCCAGCAGAGCATGAGCCCTCTCGGCTCCACCATGAGCACAAACCTTCCTGCTCTTGAAAGGGAGAAAAAAAGACACACTTGCACACTAAATCAACTCTTTCTGGAATTCACTTGATTGCCACAAGTGCTAAATTTTGTCTTCTACTTTCTCTTTTCCTCCAGCTTGCAGTAGTCTTACTGTTGTTAGTATGCCTGAATAATTAGTAGCAATATATTAAAATGCATTTCAAGGAAAGAATATCCAGGCTGGGCAAGATGTCCATGCCCCTACAGAGGAGAAAAGGCTTCTGATTAACCAATAGGTTATGAATCTTCAAACTGAATTTACTAGTATGGTGAAGCCTGACATATCACAGTGCTTCTCACAGATTATTCTCTTCACCTGTATTTGTGCTTCTTCATCTGTTTAGCCATTGTGAGCCTTTAGCACACTCTAATAATTGAATTAGTAATGCCAGGAAGAAAACAGCTTTCTAAGGCAGGTAAAGCCCACAGCACTTTTTCCCTTTCTGTTATGTCTTTTTCCATGCACACATGTACAAATGTGCACTTATTTCCCCTACATGAACCTCTGTACAAGGAACCAGTGAAGCCTTCTCCTTGCTTATTTTCTGTTGCCCCTCTGAAGTGTAGGGCCCATTTGCTGTGTGGATGCCCTGGCAGGTGTTTGGATGTGCAGGTGTGTGCACAGGCAAAGTCCCGAGCGCAAGCACAAAGATTCAAATATCAGGACCTTTCAGCCTGAACCTGACACTGCCACTTTAAAACCAGAGATGTGGACATCAAAGTTTTCCACTCCCCAGAAGGAAAGGACTATTTTACACCCTTCCAAACGATGTCTCTCATCTCTCTGCCTTTCCTACAGCCTTCTCTCTCTCTCTCTCTCTCTCTCTCTCACATACACACTTTTTCTAATACCATCCCTCCCTCTCCACTTCAAACCATGGGAAAAACCTAGGAAAAGAAGCTTGCCGACTAAGGGACCGTTTCACTGCATTGTGTTTTCCAGCTAGACCTGAACAGACTGAAATCAATTCAGCTCTCTCTTGCTCGCTCTTTCCCTCCCTCTCCCATGTCTTTTTTTGTTTCTCTTAGATCGTGCTCTCTGCCTTAAGAAAGCCAGGTTTAGTTATATCCATCCCCATAGCAATCAAGTGACCAGTGTTTTTTTTATTGCTTGTAAAAACACAGTATCTTTTTCATGGGAGTCAGGTTCTCCTTTGGTTTGAAATGCCCAGTGAGCAGTGGCAACAACCTGCAGAATCTTTGATCAATTCTCACATATCCATTTGAAGTATCTTTAGTAGACCCATCAAAAGAAAGGGGCTTGGTAATTAATATTTTAATAGAGTGTACCAGTCTCTCACTGTGTTATTGGCAAGAGGCCTGATTTAACAGGAGCACACAGAAATACCTCTGTCTAATCTGAATTGCTACGTGCTCTAAAAAAATATACATTATTAAAGCTGAAGTCCAGCTGTTGCTATATTAATATCCTCTGTTTTTTATTTGCTCCTACCTTTTGGAAGGTTTCAGTTTTCATTCTGAAATTTTCCAGGCTTGCTCCCAATACTGAGGTTATAACTGCAGGGTAAGAAGCAGAGGAGAATGCAAGAAGGTTCACTGGAAACTTGAACAGGTGAGATTCAGCACAGCAGAGCCAGCAGCCCAAAGACAGAACTGTCGCTTAAATTTTGATTGTACAACCTGTTGACAAAGGGACAAAATTAAGATGTGTGTGCAATCTGGCTCTTTTGCTTTCTAATCTTTGGAACAGTTAATTCCACAGTGAGTGCTCCCATAATGTATTTTTTTCTTTCCCAGAGTTGTCCAGGGTCTCAGGACCAGATGTGAGGGTGCTGTATACAAGAGTTTTCACTGTGTTTAACAGAATTATGCTGCTTTATATTGAAGCAGGGTGTCACCTAAAGAAAACACAGAAATTGTCCACCTATTCAGAACTTCCATAATAAAACCCAGCAACCAAGACTAACCACAAAACATAAATGTCCAGTGAAAGCCAAACAACACAATTTCAAAGTAGTTTAAGTAAGGAAAAATAAAGGTGCTGTGAAGTTGCAGGTTATCACCAAGAGGATATTACACCCAGTGGACCAGAGCCCCAGTCCTTTAGGATATGCATAACACTCTCCCAGCCAAAGTGGACATATAAAGTCCAGCCACTGGCATGCCAAGGGCTTCTTCTCATACAACCCCACTTGATCACAAAATGATGAGATCCTAGTATGCTTTAATGGCAGCTAGATCAAAATCAGTACTGCAGAAACCCGTTCATCATTTAGCAGGTGATCATTTCAGGTGAACAGCTGGTCCCAGGGCAGGTACATCCCATTTGAGAACCAAATTGTCACCTTCTTTGCTACCTGTGGTTTCTGGCTGGAGCAACCATAAATACAAGCACTAAAACATCCCTTACAGACTGACAAACTCAAAAGTCGTTTGTCTGTCACTAGCTCTGAAAATCAAGCTGAACTGTTGAGTGCTCACAACCACTGAAAACATTTTATTTAAATACTTTTTCCAGTGTCTAGTATGTGTGCTGTGTCTCACCTACATTCTGCACCGTTTTGCTGTGGTGCAAATTTTAATATTGCAGTTCTAAATTCCCAAACAGCACTGCACAGCATATCCTGTATTTCCTCTACCACCTCAAATACACTGGAAGTAACAGTCTTGAAAATTAACCTACCCAGAATTTGTAACCTGTACCCTAATTTTGCCTGCACCCAGAATGTAGTCTAGTTATTTTCAGCCAGTTTTCAGACCTTTACCTGGGAGAAGAGGTGATTAATTATGACCTAATTTTATGCTATACAAACTTTTAGGTAAAGGAATTGAAGATCTTAGCTGTTCAGGTCAGCATCAATTCTATTTGGTTTACACATGTCAGTGTTGTGTGTGTGTTTATAAATGTTCCCTGTATTTAATAAATAATGTATTCTATAAATAGAGCTTACCTAGCATTTTTCTTAAAAATTAGCATATGCTAGTAACATGCATAGGAGTATAACGGATTCTGTACAAAATTGCAGAAAGGGGCAAGTAACACTGTACAACAAATAAATTTTAGATGATAATAAAGATTTGTCTTGGATGAAGGTGCATGAAGTTATCCTTCTTGCAAGGTACCTCCCAGTTTGTGTTCTTAATCATACAAACTCTTGGAAGTATTAGCAATGTTTTTTGGGTTTTGTTTCTCTTTAGAGAAAATGCTGTGGTTAAAAAAATACCCAAATAAACAGAACTTAAACATGGGTCAAAGCTTTGGTGTGTTGTTATTGTGAATGTATTTTCAGGAGCAGTTTCCCAAGAGCTCAGTCTTTTACATGCTATGATTTCTTCTGACTTCTTATTTTATATAATACCAGATTAAAATCTAAATACAAATTTTTCAAACTATTTTAGGTGCTGAAATTGCCTGCAGCTTTAGTTGCCCACTTCCAGGTCTGCTGAGCATTTCTGGCTTGCAAATAATTGTAATGATTGTGTGTAAATGCCATCTCTTGGGACTCCTGTGACAGACACTGTAGGAATGCAGCTCACTTGCAAGTAGCAGAGAGGGATCCACTTCCCTGCACATCTTAAAACATTATTTGGGGAAAAACTCTTTCTCTCCATCCAGAATCTCAATTACGTCCCTGAAGATCCTGGGAAGAGGGTAGAAAACAGGGCACACACTTCAAGAAAAAAAGTATTAAAGTTAACAAGGTAGTAGGGGAGAATAAAGACATTTTCCAGCTCACATGAACAGATGGACAAGAATAGCCTTCTGAGCAATCTGAACTTTGTGCAGGAGCATAAAGACAGCAGATGAACATTGTATTAAAAAGGCAGAGGAGTGAACTACAGTGAGAAAAGAGAGAGACGGTGTTGAGACATTTTTGGGGGGGCAGGGAGATGATTCGTTGGGCCAAGTGACCTTTTCCCATCCAGCAATTTCTTCTGTCCCAGTGCAGAATGACAATGGGAACCCAATGGCAGCGCAATCTGACATCCACGTCCATACTGAAAGAGATTCAACTCGACCGTGCTGCACTGCTGTGGCTATGGGATGCTGTGAAACAAGCCAGACCTAAGTTTCCAACTTGCCCTCTTTTCTGTTGTTGTTGTTATTGCTGTTTGTTTCCATTCACCCCCTTTTATTCTCCATTTTTTTCTGCCTTGACTCTGATGGGGGCTCTTTTTGTGCAAAACAAGCCCTTCTGATCTCTTTGAAAGGCCAGCTCTTGTCATTCTTCCAGATCATCATTGTATGACATGTTTTTATATCAGACTGACAAAGGAGCTATTTGATCAGGGGGTATGGTGTGTGATTGTAAGAAATTCAGCTAGCCGGTGGCAACCATTGTTCCCCAAAGCGGCTCCCTGACCCCATTCTATTCAAGGAAAAACTCCCTTGGAGTGGCCTCTATTCATTGAGTAACACCAGTCCGCAGTCTCACTCCAGGAGTATGCTCAATTCAGAGGTGTGTCACCGATATTGCCCATCAACCAGCCTTTAACTCTTTCATCAGCATTAGGTTTCCAACACAACAGCTGTTATCATAAGATGAGGTGGGGAGGGGGGGTCGCGATGCATTCCAGCGAGCTGGAGCTCTCCTTATCTTGGAGAAATTTAACCTTCCTTTTAAAAGTTGCCTCGGAAAATATCTGCCTGCTGCTTTCTGTAAAGTGCAGCCTGAGTCATTTGCCTTCCCATCCCTGCGTCCTAAAATGTCACAGTTTGTTACTAAGCTTCTAAAACAAGAATCTCTGTGCTCGCTCAGGCTAATGAGGGGCTTTGCATTGATATTAACAATTTTTGGCCTAAAATTATCTGTGACCTTCCTGCACCTCAATCACACAACCTTTTTCCTCTCAGATAATCTTATACCCATGTATGCATCCATGGTATCAGTGCAACTGCTGGCTGTAAAAAAAGCACACAGCCAGAAATCATCTGTCTCCCTGGGAACCACTTCATCTCACATTATCAGCAGAGAAAATTTAGGGCATCCTCATGAGCTCTGAGAAGGCACTTCACTAAAACTGCTCCTGCTTCCTTCAACTAAACTCTCTGTGCTCTAACATAGAGCCCCCAAAACCAAGGCAGAAGCTCATGCTAGGTGGCTCAGGGCCACTGTCCTGTGCTTGAAGGGTTATACAGCATTGCCACGCTGCCCAAATGGGATCAGACTGAGGCACAGGGTGCCAAACAGCTGTGGATTTGGCACCACAGTGCTCAATGGCTTTAAACAGTGCTGGGAGAACTGCCCAGATGACAGGATTAAAACTGGCCAGCTCAGTGTAAGTGCAGATACTGCACAGGTTACTGACTGCCGTGAAGCAGCCTCTGAAGTAAATTAAACTCAGTTCATCCATCATAGTGTGGATCTGTTGAATCTGTTGGTTCAAAATGTTTTCCCCATGCAATGAGCATGTCTGCTGGCTGCTGCAGGCCATCCATCTCTTGCAGGGTCCCAGGAGCAGAGCTCCTTGCAGAGTCTCTTGGCTAACCATTCTTTTACTTCTCTGGTTAAATGCACAGCCCAGCTTTCAACATCACTGACCCTTGCTCCTTCTGCTGCCTTCCTCCAGCAGCCAGAATCCTGCCCGGGGTTTGGTACCACCTTGATAGCAGCTATCTCCGGGATCGGGAATTTGTTAATAAACTCGGGCTCCCTCTGCTGGGACAGAGCACAAAATACGGGAGGGGGCTGGGGGGGCGAGGAGGGGGATGTCTGTCTGTCTGTCTGTCTTGCAGGACAGGGTGATTTCACTGCTGGGCAGTTGGCTTTTCTTTCCCATGACATTTCAGTGGATGTCACAATGAACTGCACATTTCTCTCCACTGGGTGTTAACGGTGGAATAAACAGCAATACTTTGCACCGCAATATCCTCCACTGTATGCTCCAAAACCTCTGGGAAACTTGCACTAAACTTCCAGTGACCTGTGGGTGATTTGGCACCAGCTCTGTTTTACAGGGGCAGGAGGAGCTCAGGTGGTCGGCCAGTTGTTCCATGTCATGAGCTGAAATGTGTCAGGCTCTTCACTGAGGCTCATGTACTCCTGGTGCACAGTGCTGAATTTTACCCCTCTGGGAACAGTCCTTTAAAATGCTTCTGTCACAGACCTGCTGCTTTCCACAGAAGACTTCCCATCACCTCATACAACTGCAAGAGTTGCAGCAGACTGGGGAAACCTGCTCCTGCCCTCTCCCGAGAGCCTGCTCTGCAGTGAGACCCATCTGTGCAGGGAAACTGCTTCTTGGAGGCTGTGTTTGCCCAGCCATCTCTGCATCCCAGTCAGTAGACACTTCCCTGTTCCACCTGCACCGTGCTAAATGGTCACCCTATGATTTAAAGCATGGGGGAAAGATTCAGGTGAAGCCCTACTAACCAAGCTATTCCCAGGGTGCAGAGGTGTCCACACAAGAGTGAAACCTGCTGGGAAGGAGAAGCAAACCCAGTTCTTGAATAGAACAGATAAAGCTGCAGAGAAGACACTTCAGGGACTTTCCCAGTGCATCTTGGACTCTTCCCACCTGTGAATTCAGCATGCTACATTATCTCTATGACCTTTAATCCACCCCTAGTTACTGTGCAGAATGTTACTGCATCAACATTTTTACCAACAGAAACTGCAGTGTAGATCAAATTAAATGCATTTCCTCAGCAAAGCTGCTGCCTTCATCGCTCACATCTGAGCTTCCTGCCCAGAGATCACTGCTGAGGGTAAGCAGGCTGCTCTGCATCCTCTGGTTTGAAGGAAGGTCAGACATTTCCTAGCAGCTCAATGCAGGAAAGTAACTCCAGTGACCTGTTGCCTTCCACGACAGCTCCCAGCAGAAAATGGTACACCCAGCTTGCAGCTAAGTCTGTGTTATGGTCCGGCAGCATCCTGATGTTCACCTGCTGCCTTGGGTTTCATATAGAGCTGGGCCTTCTCTGTTTCAGCTGCTGGCAGAGGTATGGATTCACTGCTTTGGTAGAGAAATATTTTCTTCCCCACCCTGTATATTCCTGAAATAATATACAAATATCTGCAGAGTTCCTACCTCCATAGGTTCTCTGTAGGTTTAAAGCAGAGCAAGAAGCAACACAGTAAGGTTTCTGGGGATGAGGATTCTGGGCTATGTTGATGATTCTCCTCCTCCCTATCCTGAGCTCTTCATGCCCCACTAGCACCCACTCTGCCTTTATCCTTATGACCTTTAGTATTAAGATTGCTCCCCACACAGCCACCTTCAAATAACAGCTCCAAATCCGCTCCAGACAGTAGTGGCAGCATTATCCATCCTATGCAAAAAATCCTGCAAGTTGGCACACTCAGAGCTGAACTGGCACTGACAGGGAAGGCCAGATCCATAAGTACCCACCAGTGCACAGTGCCTGTGATGCTGCCCAGACAGGGAGCAGAGTCTGATCTCAGTGTCCAACATCTCCCCCAGGAAATCAGTGCAACTCCTCTGGACCATTCATCAGGACAAGTTACAGCCAGGCCACCCAGCTTGCCATGCCACAGGGTGAACCTGGCTCTGGGGTGGAGCAGGCAGCAGAGGAACAGTGAGCAGTGGGTGCTGCCTAGTAAAGTAGCCATGAAATAGCTGTCTGTGTCACACTGCCATTTCTCTAAGTGACAGTCCCTTGAAGCAGCCCGTTAGGGGTTCACTAGGTCTCAATAGCAGAGTCTGCACATTTGTCATCTCTTGAGTGACAAGAGGACTAAAAGTCTATGTGCTTCACTAACTGGCTCCAGCTTCCTTCTCCTTCCAACAGATACTCATTCTCAGGAAATGTATTTTAGGGAGCATAAGATGGGACCCAATGCCCCTCCTGGCCCTTCTACTGGCCAGTCTGGCTGGTTCTGCTTTTCCCTGTAGGACTTGTCCACACTCCTGCCTGCTTTGTCCCTTTTGCTATTTGTCTCTTTGCTCACATCAGCAGTACAGCTTTCCACACCATAGGTAGCAAATACACAAAAGAGATGCCCCATCCACACCACATGTAATGTGATCCCACCCCACAGGGTTGAGGATTTGTCTGAAATCCCAGCTCACAGAATATCACCATCAGGACAAAAATCTCTGCTGTAATTTCCTCTTACCTGTAGGGAGGTTTCTCATCCTTACTGATGCTGAAGACAAACTGGCTCCCCCAGGGGAGCCCCAGACTTGATTTGGGAAGCCCAGCTGGTGACTGGGGTGTCGGGGACTGTAGTGGCCTGGAGCCTGCCACATTCACCAGCTGGCAGCTTGGCCCCTGGGGGTGCCAGCTCCACATCTCACCACACCACCCTGGAGCTCTGCCTGGGAATGCCACCACTCTCACACGAGGTTGGGGGAGCACTGGTGGAGGACAGGCAGCTGCTATGGTGGGACAGTTGTCAAGCACGAGTCATCCCCCTGCACCGGTGTCAAGTGCCCGGCAAAGCCAGGGCTCTGCAGGGGGAGGTGGTGAAACTCTCAGCTCCTTGCAGTGATCACTCTGAGAGGGAGTGAAGTGCAGACACCTTCAGGCTCCACAATGGAGGCTGCAAGGGCTCAGCACATGTCAGCAAACACTGCTCCCTGCTCTTGATCCTTTAGGGGCTGGGGATGCCCCTTTAGCAGCCAGCAGCAATTAGTAAGAGAGAGCTTTTCCTATAATTAACCAGCTTCTGATAGTGGTGGGATTTGGGTCAGAGCAGCAGGTGCTGCACATACTGTCACAAGCCACAGCCATAGCCTTGGGAATTTGCAGTTTCCACAGCACTTCCTGCCCTATTGTGCCCCTCCATATCTCGGTCACTCCTCAAAAATGCCATGAGACAGCATCTGGGGTCAGTGACCAGCTCCTGGAGCACAGATTCTGCCAAAACCTTTGAGTATATGGAAACTTGTGCTCTCACTGCAGTTGCTGTGTCGGTTTAGTGTGAGAGAATTGCAGACATGGGCATGGAGGATAATTAGGTCAAACCACCTTCTGTTCACATGTGAAACTTATCCACAGTGGTTCTAGTGAAACTGGAGGAAAGACTGTGGCTTTACCCATCACAACTGAGAGCAAAAATAGATCAGATGTCAATATTTAGATGACAGGAGATGGAGTCCTCCTGGGAAGGCACAAGATCTGGTATTTCAGATTTCATTATAAAATAAATGCTGTCTTTGCCTCAGAGATGTGCTGTGGCCATTGCAGCTGGATATAAGTGTCAGGAGGCTGTAACTGCCTTTCCTGCACCTTCTGTGAGGACCATCCATGTCCCTCCTCTTCAAAACAAACTGGAGTTACAGTGGTCCCATCTGAATGAGGATTACAGCTCCATGGTTGGTTTAAATTGCTCTGCAAGTCCCTCTTGGAAAACACCAGCTCTGAGCAGAGAGACATCACCCCAGTGGGTGGTCACTGCTTCCTTTCTCCTCTCAAGGTCCTGGACACAACCAAGCCAACACCAGACTGCACTGCCAGATGCTGAGGCCAAGACACTTGGCTGCACATCACAAGAAATATTGACAGGTGGGAATCAGCTTTAAAAATCCCTAGAGGAGCTCAGAGGGACCTGGAAAACCTGCTTGCTCTGCCTGGAGAAACTTGGTCAAGTGGGATGACACTGTAAACTGGAAGAGGGCGAGATCAAGTGCCATGAGTTGAAATTAGGCATTTCAGGCCAAAACTGCCAAAGAATATTGAAATATGGGGTCCCTGCAGAATATCCTTTCTTCCTGATCCTTAAGTAAGAGCTGTGCCTTTCACTCAGAAGGGACTGAGCAGCTTTCTCTCATTCAAGTATGGCAGAAGACTGAGACGAACATTTGGAATACTCCCCACGACCTTGAAATCTGCTGATGTACAAATCCAGTCAGCATTCAGGATGGAGTCCAATCTTCAGTCAAAGCTGAGGAATCGGACATGAGGTTTAGAAGAAAATCAGGTTTGTGGTTTTATACCTCATTTATAACTCAGATTATTGCATATATGCATTGCTTCTCCCACTGGATCACTGCCATACCTTTTCTTGGCCTCTTACAGATTGATTCAGCTGATTTGCAGCTCTGCCAGAATTTCTTTCAAATCTTTATCTTTCTGTGCACTGATTTCCCCCACACCTTCTCTAAAGTGGGGCTATGCCACTTGCTTTCAGCTCTGGCTGGGAGCTCCTCTGTGTTCACCCTGTGTCTGTGCAGAGCCCAGAAGAGCATCAACTGCTGTGGCACAAAGAATAAAGAGGAATGAAGATGTGATACTTTGGCAGAGCAGCTCTGGAAAGTCTGTGCTGCTCCTCTTGCTAAATTCTCTGCTGAAGGTTTGGCTCTGTTTGCACTGGCTGCTGAAAGCTAAGCCAGCCTGGTGATGATGGAGCATTTTTGATGTCTAAAAAGAGCCCCCAACAAAACCAATTGTTTCTGTTTATAGCTGACCTTCTCTGATACACAAAAAGTCTGAGCAGACAGAGCTCACCCAGCTCCAGCAGGCAAGAGGCACCCATCAGCTCCATCTGGAAGGATGTGTTCAGCAGCAGCTCAGGCAGAATGGGACACCCAGAAGATGCACAGACTGGGACTGCTGTAAGCAGCCCAGACAAATGCATAGCTGCAAGTAGAACATTTGCACACAGACCTAATGAGTAAGAAAACTGAGTTGTCTGCTTACCCCAAACTCCTCATTTTTACTTTTGCAAGAAACAAAAGACTGGGTGAAACCCTGACTGACCTCCCAGATGCAGAGTCTTGCTGCATGTGCACTGCCTGGCATGGAAGGAATTTCAGCTGCAGCCCAGCCTCCCCAGTATGGGTGGCAAGGTAATCCCAATGTGGGAGAGAGCATAGCTTCTTTTAGTAGGTATCTGATGAAATAAGCAACCTTTTTCTGTTGGCCCAAGGACCTAAGACAGCTGACTACAGAAAACATGCTCCATGTAGACATATGTACTGGTGGGAATCTGGGATGACCATACTGGTAGTGAAAGGACAGAAAAAGCTCCAGGGAGAACCAGACCTGCACTTAGAGGAACCCTGCAGGAAGATCTCTGAAACATCTGTGTGTGTCTCAGGAGCACATGTCCTGCTGAGAGGCACCAGGTCCCAGCCCCAGAAACTGAGCTCAGGCTCAGACCACAGCCCCTGAGCACTTGCACAAGCACAACCACCATCTGTGGTGCTGCTCATCAAGGAGCTCACTCCTCACCCTGCATCCTTGGAGATTACATTTCACAAAGTCAACCTCTGCAGCGCATCCTCTGCATTTTCAAAGTCTCTCCTTAACAGGTGGCTGTCTTGCTCCTCCCCAAACATGCTACAGCTTGAATCAGACACTTTGATCAGGGGGAAAATATCCCCAGGCTAAAAAAAAAGTTCTTGATGTAACACCCAGCAATGTGTTTGAACCAACCTGTCAGTGCACAGTGGAGAACCAGGGCCTGAAACTGGGAGGGAAGCAGATGAAGATCTGACCAGCAGTCTTAAAAAAACCCTGCCTGAATCCTGACACCCAAAGAGTATTTTATAGTTTTTATAGAGATACTCACCCCTGCAGAGGAGTCTAGATTGCCTTCCTGCAAGCACAGTGTCCCAGTGGAGACATCCCAGGCTTTCATGCTGATAGGAGCTGCTGTCCTGTACGAGATCCTGGCTGGTGGTGCAGATGGAAATGGTGGTTTGTGGAAATAACTGAACATCCAAACTAGATACCTTAATCTGTGCAAGTTTGCTGGCTGGAACAGTAACTGTGGAAGAGAGCTGGACGATGAGCAGTTCCCATCCATGGGGGCCTTGAATGCTGTGATGCCCTATGAGTGTCAATGGTTGCCCTGCAAAGAGTGGTGGCTCCTTCCTGGAGCACTGTTCTGGTGGCTGCCAGTACATCCAAATAACCCCTACTGTAATCAAAATGGACAAAAATTCTGGTCACCCCCTTGCCTGCTCTACTGGTGTGGGACAACTCAAATGTTTGCCTGAGCCAGATGCATTCACAAAATTTTCCTTTAATAGCATTTTGTGACACAGGTTGCCTCCTCCACTGCAGCCCCAACTGCTGAGAAATCAATCATTACCAGCAGTTAGCTGTTTGATGGTTAACAGCCTGAACCAAAGCCAAACTGGTTGTTAATTGGGCTAACAACTGATTTCAAGGGGTTGTTTTGCAGGGCCCAACACTCCCAGCAATTGACTTGGAGTTGTAACTAGCAGCCAGGCAGCAATTAACAGAGCCCGGGGAAATTCGCAGGCCATTACCAAAGGGCTGGCTCCCAGCTGGGCTCCTGCTTCTCACGGGAGATAGGGAGCACAGCCACAGCCCAGGGCCTGAGCAGGCACAGCCAGCACTCAACAACCCATTTCATATCCTGATAGACAAAATTCTACAGTGTACAGCCTAGGTCTCATCCTGCACTTCAGGAGGCTCTTATGGGTTTGGGTTTTTGAATGTTGTTATTGGAGTTTTCCTAATGCTCGCTATGAACTTCCACAGGGACACCTTCCAGCTCTCCTTCAAATCCTCTCGGGACTTTCTTCTGCTGTGGTAATAACTAGACCTGTGCTTATGCCTGTCTTGACAGCTTATGGCACCTGGTACTGTTGACCATATGAAACATGATGTCTTTGGGGCAAAGGCTGCTGCTTACTCTGGGAGCTGCTCATAAAAGAGGAGGTTCCAGCCACCAAGATGCACTACTACAGCAAAAAAGATTTTGCAAAATAATCACAGCAAGAGAGCAAGGCTGAGAATTTTTCTTTCTCCTCCTGCTATAAATCTTTAAGAGGAAAAAAATTAGAAAACTACTGGCCATATTGGCAGGAGAAGCCAGCCAAGAAATCAGTCACATGGTCATGTTTGAAAGGGGTTGCTCCATGGCTGAACAGAGAGCTTGGATGGGAGCAGTGGCACAGACAACTTCACCAAACTGGGGAGGCTCTGACAGCCTTCAGCATCCTATTTCCAGTGCACAACAACCAACAGCACATCCTCAGCAAAGTGATAATACCTGAACATGGCTGGAATGGCTCTTCCCAACACATCCAAGCCTCCCCCAGCTCTGACCTAGGACTATGCAGCCACAGATTCCATCTTGGACACCACACAGCCTGGAAGGACATTCCAGTGTTACAGCTACTATGAACATGCTCTAAGTCACATGAAGGCCAAGGGCATCCCCTCTGTTCCCACAATTGCAAATCTGAAGTGCATTTCTTTGCACAGTACCTGGGCCATTGGGCAGCCTGCAGTAACATCTGTAACCTTCAACTGATCCACACACGAGCCCTCTCTCATCCTGCAGCTGGTGTGGTGCAGGCACAGTGGGGGCCAAGAAACTTTGCTGGAGCCTGGCACCAATTTCATGCTGACTTTGACCCTGTAAAAGCTGCAGGTTCCTGTTAGCCCAGTCCCAAATATCCCTCCAACATCTCCCAAGAGCTCCCAGCCAGAGGGGCCATGTATCCCTGGGCTCATGGCTTGTTAGCACCAGAGGTCACAGCACATCCTTGTCCACGAGGAAGGCAAACAGCAAACTTGGCCATTCCTCTGCAACAAAGCCACAAGAACTGTTAGAGCAGCTCCATTGCAAAGGGAGAACTGATAGTGCTGTAGGCATGTGGGGTGGGGGGAGTGCAAAACGCTGCAAATGGGAAGCAGAGTGGTAATGAGGAGCATATGTGTAGGTGCTTGGAGCATCCCAGGTGCTACAGAAGTGCTAAGTGTTATTACTACGGCCAGGAAACGGGCTGTGAAAACCAACTGTACTCCACATCCCCTCCCTCTGCACCTTCTCCAGGGTCTGGACCCGACTCCCCATTAGACTCAGGAAAGCAGGAACCAGCCTGGAGATGCCTTTGGATTCACCCTGTGGTCAGATGAGCTGTGTGGAGAGGAGAAGAGCAGAGAGGGACCAAGGCTCAAAAGGAGAATCAGGTCTTGTCCACCTGTGGCCAAGAAGATTTTGTGCCCTGTCAGAGTATGGTGCTGTCTCTCAATACATGTTGAGTGCTGTTGCAGCACAGAAGGATGTTTCCATATGTGAAACCCATTTTGTGGCCACCTTGCCCAAAGTAATCTGTCTCATGAGCTCCTGGCCTGAAGGGCCATTCCCTTGGGACAGCACCGAGCTCATTTCTCCTCCACCTTGTGTCTCCCTTTGGGATGCTCCCCTTGGTTCCACAGCCAGGGCTTTCTGGTGTGGAGCAGGGCATGGAGCTGTGCTGAGCCCTCCCTGCTGGCAGGATACAGCCCACCAACAAACCAGTTTGGTTTGGAGTGGCCAAAATATGAGATCCCCCACTGAGTCCCTGAGCATCCCTGTTTCTGGCTATAAATCCCTTCCAAGGAGGAGTCTTTAAAGAGGGGGGCTGAGATGATCCACAAGCTGCAGCCACCCCCTGCCCCCTCCCCGAGAGGAATTGCTCTCACACAAATGAAATGTGTGTAATTAATGGGCAGGGGGCTGGACAGGTCTGAGATGAAAGCGTTTCCTGGACTTGTCCCTCATTTGCATGGTATCAGAAGCTGTTCAGAAGGTGTGACTTTTCCCACAGAGAGCCCTTAGTTCGGTGGCACAATAAAGCCAGAACTTCTTACCCAGAATTAATTAAAGGAGGGGGAGGGCAGGGAAATGTTTGAAAGCTGAGCCTGATGCAATAAACAAACAGCCCAGTCATCCTTCCCAAGCTAGAGCTTGCCTAAGGGAGCCTGGGCAAGCCCCAGCCCTGCCACAGCATCCTACAGCCCACCCAGCCCAGTGGGCACCCACATCCAAGCAGAACTCTTGGAAAAGTTGCAAACTGAAAGAAGGGCTGGGAGCAGAGATAGCATGTGCCAAAAGGTTTGGGGTTTGGTTGGCAAGGCCCTGGTGCAGCCCCTGCTCAGTCAGCATGTGCCCCTTTTCTTGCCCCTTCAATTTATTGCTGCCTGTCTCCTCTGTTTCTCTACCATAGAATCACAGAATGGTTTGGATTGGAAGAGGCTTTAAAGCATCTAGTTCCAAATGCCCTGCAGGACAGGGATACCTTCCACTAGATCAGATTGCTCAAAGCCCCATCCAACCTGGCCTTGAACACTGCCAGGGATGGAGCACCCTCAGCTTCTCTGGGCAACCACAGCAGCATTTAATCTGAAAACAGCTCTTTCTCCTGCTTCTGTTGGCCTGGTGTGTTCACCCCACATTTACCTCTGACCCTGTGTTAGCTGGCTGCACCAGATGGGCTGCCCCATGATCTGGCAAGGCAGAGTCTCCCAAGGGTCACTCAGCTCCAGCCTTGTCACTGTGTCTGGGTGGCACTGCCTGGTGAAGGCAGGGACATGCACACACCACTGCTGGAGCTCAGATGGGGCCATCATCCCTGCCCCAACAGCCAGAGCAGCAAGCTGCCCTCCTACTTCATCTGCCACCTCCCTCCAGCCAGCTGCTGGCAGTGAGGGGCTGCAGGGTGACACTAGAACATCAGGAACAGGAACATGCCCACCACAAGGACTTTGCTAGCTCAAAGCAGGGGTCTCTGCCCAAAACACCCACACTAACAGCATGAGTTAACAAAAGCAAACATATCCCCAAATCCCCCTGTCCCCAGCCCTGTCCTGCATCCAGTCCCATCTCAGCACCCTGCAGTCCCCAGGGCCTTTGGATGCCTGTGGTTCTCAGACTTGGTTCACACACCTGCTGATGAAGGAAAAAGGAAAAGTCCCAGATTCCTGGGTTGATGATTGACCCTATGCATTCAAATAGCAGCCAGGGTTCCTGTAACTGTGGAGGAGCAGCAGGTATCACTAGGGACTGTCCCCACCTCCCTGAATGGGTGGAGGAAGCCACCAGCCCTGGGGACCATGTGCACAGCACCCTGCAGGGCCCAGGCAGAGCATGAGCTCCTCCAGATGCACCAAGGACTAAGTGGTGTCAGTGCAGAGACAGGACATGAGGAGCCATTAATTAATTCACCTACTCATTAGTTTACTAGAATTGGGCTCTGTAATTCCCAAGCAATGGTGAAAATAGGTGACTAGGAGCTAAAGTTAGACAAATTCAAGCAATAAACAAAGTCTCAAGCTGTAGTGCTCCATGGCCACCCAGACTAACCATGGATCAAGTGAGCTGGGGATCCCTTCCCAGAGGCCAGGCCTGGGTGCCTTTCACTGTGGCAGAGCAGACAGCAGCAGGATTTGGGGGTAGTGTGGTGCAGAGCTGTGCAGGGACACAGGAGTGTCCATATCCACCTCAAACACCAGGATGCTGGCTGTTCACTGCTCCAGCTCTTGGCTGCATCCCAGGATGACAGGGATGGGGGAAAGAGCCTTACTGGGGACTGGGCACCCACACCATGTCCTTCCCTACCACAGCTGGGGCATTTGCAAAAGACAGGAGTCAGTCCTGTGCCTCTGCTACCTGGAGCAGGCACCTGGCACCAATTCACTCAAGTCCACAAAGCCATTAGGAAAAGCAGTTAGACAAATTAAAGGAAGAAAAGCAACCATTAAGGACTCTCAAACACCATCTCTGCCTGGGGAAAGGCCAGGAGCAATTCACTTTTAATTCCTGTCTGTAAACCACAAATAAGTCTCGCCCTAGCTGTCATCCTTGGCCCTTGGGTCCTTCCTGGAACAGACAGACAAAAGCCATCCTTGCTGTCTCATGGCTCAAGCAACATCCCTGATCACCCTGATGCAGCAGTGATGCTCAGGTGCAGAGCACAGCCAAATGCTCAGCCCCCTCTTTTCCCTCCTTGAAATTATTGAGGAATAGTGCCAGCTCAGCCCAGGCTGCTGTGTCAGCAGGGGAAGGCTCAGCCTTGCACCCACAGATGAGTCTCAGCATGAGCACGAGGTGATGTCACAGGCACCCCCTGAGCACTGCAAAAACTCAGAGATGGTGGGACTCACCTTGCAGGGCAGCTACACTTACACAGTTTAACACATTTCACAGTTTTGTTCTTGCATGCTTCCATGCCTTAGAACCACTCCATACCTGAATCCCTGATCAGCTCCTGTAAGCGACACCCAGCACTGCAGCAGGGTTGAGTGTTCTCTAAAGGAGGGCATGCCCATTTTGCACAGCCCCCAAACTCTTCTGGGTAAGAGAGGAGCAAATGCCAGCTAATCTCCATTGCACTATGTCCCCATTCAACCTGCAGTGGGCCTTGCTTCCACATTTCAAGAAGGTGGCATCTGCACATTAAACCTGGAATTTGCCGCAAGGAAAACTGTGATTTCCACAAAACTCATCTAGGTCTAAAATACTGAGGCAGTCTCCCACTTTTCACAGCTGTTCCCTTGGGAAGGAAATTGTACCAACCAGCAGCCTCAGCCCCTCCTGCACCTCACTGCCATCCACATCTATCCCTGTCCAATATGTCTGTCCAGCCCCAACCCCTCCCTGGAAAGCATCAGGCTCAATTAGACTAATACAAACTTTTAATGCACATATTAAATAAATATTTCAATCATTTCATATTCAATTTGTACACAACCGAAACAAAACGAAAATCCTTAAGGAAACAGGAAAAACCTCAAACAATCAAAAAAGATTGGATGAAAAGTCACCCCTGGTTCTGGCTCCTATCCAGTGTCTTTGTTTGCCCTCCCCGTGAAGAATAATTGGTTTAACCCTTTGGAGAGAGTCACAGTCCCAGGGCAGCATGTGCAGAGCAGGGCTGGCTGAGGATGTTCACTCAAGAGATTTAATGTTTCCTTTGGGGTTGTTTTTTTTTTTTTCCTGAATATAAAATTTGGCTTTTGTCAACACAAATTTTGCAAGAAACCCTTTCCTTTCCCAGGGGAGCAAGGGCAGCAGTATTTCTTATCAAAGAAGAAACCTGGAAGAGATGGTTGGCAATGGAAGCACCATTATGACAAGATACTGAATATTACAACAAAACAGCCTGAAATGGCTCCACAATAATTTGTAAACTTTGTTTAATTTTATGGATGAAAACTTGCATCTCATAAAAAAATATAGACAGAAAAAAATATCACTTTTTGGTGAGAAGTTCACATTTTCCACATGGGGAAAAAAAATAATACCGGTTATCAGCCCGCTCCAGAGCAGCTGTACCTTAGTACTTTAAAACAAACCAAATGCCAAAGATGCTCCCGTGGGTAAGAGGTACCAAGTTCAGGACTTTCTCTGGGGAATCCATCACCCCTGTCCCCTCCTGAGAAAAAAAAAGTAAGTTGAGAGTTGTGAAGCCAGCAGCATTCTCAGAAGGATGTGACTTTCAGCAGCCCTTTGCTCAGCCAAAGAAGCAGGCACTGCGAGGAAAGAAAGCATCCAGTGGTCCTCACCCCAGGTGCCACAGCCAGCCCCCACTGGCAGTGTCCCACATCACCCAGGCTGCCAAAACCACCTAGGAGGCCTCCAACCACCTCCAAAATAAATCCCCTCCTCTTAGCTGTTTTCCAGTCTCTCCATCTTCTCCAGCAAGCATAGCATTAGTTCAGTTCATTTAAGTAGCACATCGCTTCCAGATTTGGATTTCCATGGTTTTTTTGCTTGTTTGTTTTAAACATGATTTTTTTAACTCCTTTCCCCCTAGAGCTACAAAAAAAAATATTACAAAATAAAGCGCAACCCCAAACAGACTAGAACATTTCTAAGTGAAGGGCTCTTCTCCCTTCACCAGTCTTTGAATGTTTCATTACTTTTAAAGCTGGAGTACAAAAATAGAGCCTCTCTCTTTTTTTTTTCCTCTTTTTTTTTTTTTCTGTTTTTTAGTAAAAACCAAACACCCCCCCCCCCAAAAATACCAACAACTAGAGCAGGTAATTTTTTTTTTTATCCTCCCCCCTCCCTTTTTTTTTTTCTTTAGTTTAATGCCCATATGGGAAAGTCTCTACACATAGTCCACCGAGCTCAGAGGAGCATCCTCCAGGAGGGATGCAGGCAGAGGGGCAGGGCGGGCACATCAAGGGCCAGCTCTGGAGTTTCTAGTCCTTTTGCTCCTGCGGTTGAAGGGGTAGTTGAGGAACTCGAAGCGCCTGTGGGGCTCGGTGGTCTGGTGGCCCTTGGGCAGCCTCTTCATGAAGTGCACCTCGCGCTGGTGCTGGCGCGTCTTGGAGCCCTTGCGGGGGCGGCCCTTGCGGGTGAAGGCCATGTACCAGCCCTCGTACTTGGCGTTCTGCAGCGCCGTGTAGTTGTTCTCCAGCACGATCTCCGTGAACACGCAGTCCTTGCCTTTGCCGTTGCTCTGAGAAGGGACGGGAGCAGAGATTTAACAGGAGGCTTCTCACTGCTGAGGCAGCAGGGTTACAGAGCTTGTGAGCAAACCAAAGGTTCACTTCTCTCACAAGTCAGAATTGCCCAAAATGTGCTTTTCCTTAACATGCTACAGGGAGCAGGCACTGTGACGAACACTGCTCATTGCTGCTTTTGTACCAGTGTACCTTAACTTCCACCACTTCCATAAAGGAACTTTTGCCTCCATCTACGCCTGGATGTAACCAAAAGTAAACTCTCCATCCAAAATTAACCCACCCATCCTGTCCTCCTGGGGTCTTTAATACAGGAGGGGCATCGAGTGGCAGGAGAAGCAACATGAGGTCAGTGGTGACACTGCCCACAGATGCAGGTGATGGGAACATGGAGTAGCCAGGAACTGAGCTCCTCACTATGGGGACAGTGGCAGGACTAGAGAGGGACCTACATCGGGCAGCCCCCAGGAAGCAATGCCACGGAAAACCCTTGCAGATAATCACTGCTCTGGAGGGATTTTGCATGTCCAGCCCCCTTGCACGGGAAGGGGCATCAAGGCACAAAAGCTGCATGACAAACCAGCAGGTGGTGGGGTCTGTCCTTGGGGCCAGCCCCATGGAGCATCTTAACATTCCTGGCACTTGTACCATGTAATCGTGGAGAATAGACCAGCAATCCGCCTATTTGTTCGCAGAGATAGAAGGAATGTGCCCCACACGCACCCGCCCATCTCTCTGCTCCCCCTCAGGCTGCAGCATGGCTTTGTCCCCCTGACCCCTAAGGCAGGGCTCTCCTCCTGGCAGTCCCCGGTCCCTGTCCCCGGCAGCTCCCTGCCTTGCACCCTACCTTGCCAATCAGCTTCCCCTTCTTGTTCATGCAGATGTAGAAACCTGTGGCCGCCCCCTTGATACGCACGCGGCTCCCGAAGGTGTCTGTCTCCACGATGAGCTTGGCTGGGGAGAGCAGCGGGGAGAGAGGGAGGGAGGTCAGAGGGGCTCTGGGATAGGGCTGGCACAGGTATGGAGAGCCCAGCAATGCACCCTGATGCACTGATCTCTGGCAACTGAGCCAGAGAGAGCCCTAGAATCAGCACATGAGGTTAAGATACAGCCTGTTGTCAACCCTCTTAACTTGCCCCATGACCCTGCATGACCTTGGACATGTCCCTTTGCCACCTTAAGCTGTGCAGGATGGGGAGTAGCTCTGTTTTACCCAGTTCCACAGGCTCAGTGGTTCAGGTGCCACAGAGGTGTCCCAGATGGAGGCAGGGCAGTGAGCAGGGCACATGCTGGTTGGCAGAGAACAAGGCAGCCACCCTACAAACCGAGGCAAGTCTGGGTGTGCCTGTGGGCAGGAACCAGACAGGCACCTTTTGGATGAGCACAGCGTGCTGCCAGCTGTCCCCAGCCCAGGGGACACCGCTCTGTGTCCCTCTGCCAGGCCAGGGCTGCAGGAGGAGCAGTGACTTTGCAGCTGGCAGGGGAGGCGTGAAGGGTACAGCCACCCTTTTAATGCCTTTCACCTTTGCACGAGTCGAGAGGGCGTATTGATTTGGTCTCAGTTTTTAATGGAGGCATTGATCGGAAGGAGCTATGCAAATCGCTGGGTCGATGGGCCGCCTATAAATAGACCTGTCACCTTCCCTCCCTGCCTTCACCCTGGGAACCCAAGCCCCAAAGCCCAAGCATCCCCAGGGAAGGGGGAGGATGGGGATCCTTCTTCCCCGTCCTGCAGCTGCTGTCCTCAGAGCAAGCCCGGGTGGGGATGGTGGCTACCTGTTTGCACCTCCAAAGCTCTGTGCTCTGCCCAGCACCAAAGAATTCCCCACGATGCTGAAAAGCCAGCTGTGACTGTGCCAGCACCACCTCCTGTCCAGCATCAGCCCACAGTACAGTAAGTGCTACCCAACAAGGAGATTTTAAGACAGGCCACAAAGGTTCCAAGCCTACACTCTTATTAGGGGTTTAAGTTCATTGATGCTTTATCTATCCTCTCTGACCCCTGCACAAGGTTTGCTCAGTTTCTCAGGACTGCTGTTCACTGCAGCAGTGATGTGGCTTTGGAGAGGGAGGCTCTGCAGGAGGATGCTTTGAACAGCAGAAGCAGACTGTAGATGCACACTCAAGTAAAAGAGAGCCTAAATCACACTCTGGGCTAGGGGCAAATGGCCTTTCTGTCTCTGCAGTGCCTCGACCCTGCATCCCTCTTGTGATGGGTGCTGCTGAGGTCAATGGCACCAAGGGTGGGGACAGCAAGCAGGCAGTGCTGGCAGCCACTGAGCTGACCAATGGAAAGGTCATCCCCAAATTTGCTGGGGCCAACTGATTTGGTGCTGTTAGGCAGGTCAAGCTTGATGTGCATGCAGACACCCCCTCCCTGCACCCCCTCCTGTCAATTCACCCTGCAGCATCTCTTGTCCCCAAGCTACCATCTACTCACATCCCCCTACTCCTAGGCAGGCCCAGATTGAACTCAGAGACAAGAAATTTGGGAAGAGCCAACTCCAGGCTGTGCTGGTCAATGCCCAGAGCCTGACAAGCACCCAGCACCCCAAAATCACCCACGGGAGTGATGGCACCCTGCAAACAAAGCATTGAGACAGTGACCCCCTATTTGTCTATATTGGGGAAAGGGGTGGAATTGATCTTGGAGGCAGTAAAAGGTTTGAGGAGAATTGATTTTTCTCTGAGAGATAGAAAGAGCTGGGAGGGAGGGAGGGATGAAGAGTGAAAGAGGGAGGGAGTGGGGAGGCCTTAGCCCCAGCAAGCACAAAACCCTGCTTTAAAGATGCATATTGCTTCTCTTTTGGACTTTTCTTTTTTCTTTTTTTTTTTTTCCCCAAAGGGCAGCTGTGATTTACAGCCACCAGACGGGTTTGCTGCCCTGCACGAGCCCAGCCCATGTGTCACTCTGGCCCCCTTATCCACAGAGGATGAAGACAACGTGGCCCCAGAGATTTGCACCCCTAGACCCTTGCAGGCAACTTGTGAACCCTGCAAACTCCAGCCCCAATCACAGAAAACCCTGGGCACGGACAAAAACCAGCAAGTGGGCAGAGAGCTGTGCTGCTGTCTCCAGCCACTCACGGGGTGGAGTCCAAGCTGCAGCTGGCAGTGGTTTTTCTTGGTGGCAGGCACAGCCTGGGAGGGACAAGCTGGGCTGCACCGGCCGCCCTCCTTCCCTTAGAATTAAAAAAAGTCAATCAAATATTGACAATTAAGACAAATAACTGAAAACGCCGGACTCGATGTTAAGTCGGCTGTAAAAATGTCAGCGTGGGGAAAGGGGTCATCTGCAAAAATAAATCAACCCCTTTTACACGCCCACCTCCAAAAATGAGACTAAAAAAAAAAAAATAAAGCAGAAAGAAGGGCTTGAGGAGGGGGGAATCTTCGCTGCAAAAGTGGATTTCTAAATAATGTTTGGGGGAGTCCTTTTTTTTCCCTTCCCTCTTTTGGGGAAGGGGGGAGGCTTAACGTTTTCAACTCTATTCTTTCATTTAAGTGACAGATTTATCCCAGTAAAATTATGTTTCATGCTCAAACTTTGAAGGGAAAGTGGCTACGTAAATGCTGAAAAAATGCAGCGAGACACACTTGATCCCCCAACTGGACTGCGAAGAGGAGAAAGTATTCAGGAAATGTTAAAAAAGGTGAAAGTAAGAAGCGTTTTAATAGTTCTTCCAGACATGGGGGCCTCCCTAGAGATTCATACAGAACAATCCTGAACCTCTATTTTAACATTTACAGACTTGCAACTCTTTTAAAACTTTACATCTGAAAAACTGCTTGCTCTCTTTCTGGTTTAGATCAGTCTTCATTTTCCTCCTTAGCTCTTCAAATGCTTAACCTTTTTTTATTACATTTTAATAGAGTTTTTCAAGCCACCACCAGTCCCCTCCTTCTGGCCGTATTTAAACCTGGTTGTTATTTAAATATGCACTTACTGTTTTTTAAAATCCAGGCGATAGAGGTCTAAAACAAGATGGGATTTTCTTTTTTTTTTTTTTTTGCTTTGGAAATTAGCTACTGCCCTTTCAAGCTAGAGCTGCTCCAGGATGGGAATAATTCATTTGCAAGATTAATTCTGGATGTATGGAACATCACATGGAACCTGCACTGTGCTCACACTGATAATGTCCAGCATGAAATTTTCAGTCAAAGCAAAATGAAGAAAAAGCCCTCTAAAGCCATAAAGGTAAAGAAAAAAATTGTTTCAACTAATCTACCCAAGGAAGAAAGGGAAATTGCAGCTAATACCAAAGAAAAACAGTTGTGATAGGTGTGTTCAGCACACAGGAGCACAGCTCTGGGTGCAGGATCGGGGCTCCCTGGCCCCACTGACCCTGCGTTCCACCACCCCAACGTCAGTGTCTCACACCATTAAAGCACTGGGACTTCCAGAGTCCCCAGCAGAGGGACCGGTCCCCTGCCCCAGAGAGGATGGAGGTTTTGGGGAGGGGGTGCCAGGGCCATGCAGAGGGGCCGTGGCAGAGCTCAGGCTCTCACGCTTGCAGAGTCCCTGCTTTGTCTCTGCAGATGCCGCAGCATCTTTGCCTGCGGCCGACCGCCGCGCTGACCCTCTGCTCGGGATGTGTTTTGAGAAGGAGGGATGGGACAGGAAAATGACACTTTAGACAGACCTAGTTCAGGAAAGGCTTCCAAAGCAGTCATTCCCCCTTTCTCCTCCCTGCCTCTTCTTTCTCAAATTCACTTTCCAATTCTGTCTCAAAAGGAAATCTCAGGGATTCCCATCCCTGCAAAGAGCCGGGACGAAATGTCTGATGATGCTCAGGATGCCGCAGCCCCAAGCCCTCTGAGTCAGGTGCAAACCACGAATTAAAGGGACAGAAGCAGAGCCTATCCTTCAAGAACTAGTCCCCTCCTTTGGCACAGGGAACCTGCCCTCACCTTGAATCACACAGCTGCTGATTACTGACCCCATGTTCTCCTTTTACAAGCCCCCACAAGCCGAACGATTTTAACGATTTCTGGCTAACAAACAGGACGGAAATCATCAATCGCCACGCTGGGCTGCAAACACCTCCCCAGCTCCCCCCATGGCGTGTCCTTACCGTGCACATCCCCATCCTCTGCCATCGCATTGATTTTCTTGTTGTCCAAGATCTGCACATGTTTCCCGCTGGTCCGGCTGTACAGCTGGTAGGTACGGACAAGCCGCCGGCTGAGCTGATCTGTCACCAGGCTCTGCTCCCTCACATGCTGTGTAAAATTAGGTGGGGACTGAACAGTTACCTTTAGGAAATTAAAAAATATACAACACACCATTATAATCTCTACTCCTCAGCGGGGCAAATGGGCTGAGCCGAGATTGCCAGCCTCCAGCTGGGCTTTAGGGAAGGCCAAGAGCCAGGACCGCGGCGGTGCCTCCTGTGCCACCAAAGTCTCTCCACAAGGAGCATTAAGCTCACGGACACAGAGCCCTATACAGGGCTGTGCCCTCTCCAGACATGCCCTAAGCAGAGGTGTGGGTAGCTCAAGAGTAGAATAGGGCTTGGTGACCCCAGAGGCTTCTCCAGAACTCAGTGGGTCCTGACTGGGGTACCTTGAGATGGGCATCAAGGCTGGGAGCTGGAGGCGATCAAGGTGGGACCTCAAGGGGCTGATGCTTTAATCCCACACCTCTCCCACCTCTGCAGGGGCATACTACTGCTCCAGCTGCCCTGGGCACACACCCCAAAAGTTTCAACAGCTGCCTGTCCTCCAAGTCTCAATCTCTTTATTTGCTCCCAAGTACCCCACTCATTAAGCTCTTCAAACAAAGTCCACCGAGTTAGTAGAATTATGAGGCATAAGAATTACCAGAAAACCATACCCCAGGGCAAGTGTTCAGCAGCATAAACACCCAAGGATACCAACATGCTGCCCGTGCAAACACAGCCCTCATCCCCAGTCAGCTGTTTGGTGCCAGCACAGGGTCATCCCCAGCCCATTCACACCCTTTAGTCCCGGAGCCGCAGCTAAGCCCGTCCTCTCCAGACCTGACACTGCTGCTCCTGGGCTTTAAATGATTTTCATGAGCGGCCAAACCTGCTCCCCCCTCAGCCTCGGCTTGTGAGCTGGCACAGAAGTCTTTTTCCCCCCTCGTCTCAAATCCCTCTTTTAAGTCTGGAAAGTTTCGCTGCTCCCTGACATTTATAAAGATGTATTCTGAGCAAATGTTAGGAGATCGCTCCTTTCAACATCAGAAGGCTGGGGCTACCCCCCACCACCCCACGTCAAATGGGAAGATTTCCTCCTGTCTTAAACAACAACAGAAAACCACAATAAAAGCAAAAGCCACAGCTCTCCCAAAGCCAGCTTTATAGAGATATCTCCCCTTGACAATGTCATCTCTCTCCCTCTGTTTCTGCCTGTGCATGTGTGTTTCCTATAGACGGGTTTTGGATAATGCAGCAGGATTCTCTCCCCAGCTCTGATGAGGGTACCATGTGGAGGAGAGGTCATTAGCCCTGCTGCTATTTGGTCTCCATCTCATACTCCAAAATATTACAGCTATGTTTTTATACAACTGCACAATCCCAGGGCTATGTTTCCTTTACTTTTCAGCTGGAAACTCCATTTTTCTGCCCTCCCAAGCTTCCAGGAAAATAACAATAATTTTTAAAAGTAGCTTAAAGGGCATTTTAAACAAAGCTTCTGCACCTGTAATCTCAGGGGGAAGGGGGGCTTCACCCCGGTTTGGAGGCACACCGCTCCCAGCGACGCGTGCCTGCTGGTATGCGGGTGTTGCACAAGTTCTGCCCGGGATGTTTAATCTATCCATGTCACTTCTGTCTCTGCCGATACAAACCAGCGATGCTAAAGTCTGACACGTCTAAGCTGAATCAAAACCTGGGCTTTTTTACTAAGGCTTTTGCAGGGTTTCTTCTCCTCTTTTTAATTCTTCTTTACTTTTAAGGATGAAGCAAAGGAGAAGGGAAAAAAAAACGGAGCAGAGGGATGAGGGTATCCACAGTGTAATTAGAGGTCGGGGAGACGGGAATTAAAGCTGCTTTAAGATAACCCTGCGTATTTCCTTGAAATCCCGGTACTCCCTGCCTCTCAGCCGGAGTTCCCCGCATGCTATTTCGCGTCCCGGGAAAGACGGGGTACCCCCTCAGCTCCGGCTTTTTACAACCAGGCAACTTTTATCTCCTGGGTTTTAAACTGCTGCTCTTCCCCGTGTCCCTCCCTGCCGAGCCGCTCAGCGGCGGCGGGCACCCCCCATCCCCGCGGGGCGAACAAAGCCGGGCAGCGCAGCGGGCACTTACCTGGGCTTGCAGGCAGAGGACGAACAAGTGCATTAACCTGGGAGGGGGAAAAGCGGGAGAGAGGCGTGAGCCGGGGGGCTGCGGGCGCGGGGCGGGAGGGCTGCGGCTGCCGGTACTCACACGTAGCTGAAGAGCGAAGAGCAGGGGTCCATCGCGGCGCCGGTGCGGGGCCGGGGCCCGGCGGCGGCGGGGAGCGCCCGGGGGCGCGGCGCTGTCTCAGCTCCTCGGCTCCTCTCGCCCTGCCGGCACGTCCTCGCCCCAAAGAAAGGAGGGCACAAGCGGCTACAGAGGGGAAAGGCCCGGCGGCCCCACCGCCCGCCCGGCGGCCCCTGCCGCGGGGAGCCCCCCGCCCCGCTCCGCGGCCCCGCTGCCTCCTCGGGAGGCGAAGCCGACCCGCAGCCCCGACGGCGGGGGCGGGCGGGAGCAGCAGCCGCCGACGGCGAAGCCGGGCCGGACCCCGCTCCCCTCCCGGCCCCGGCGGTACCTGCCCGAAAGGAGCGAGCGGCGGGCCAGGTGTTGCCGGGGCTCGGGGCTGCCGCTAAGGGCCGGGCTCCGCGGTCAGTCGCCGGCGGGACTCCCTCCCCACCCCGTGCCTCAGTTTCTCCATCAGTAAAGCGGGGTTTAAGGGCTCGGAGGGTGGGTCGGGGACGCGGTTCCCCCCGCTGGGGATTCGCCGCTCCACGGGCGCGTTGTGGATTGGGAGCGGGCGGGCGAGCCCTCCCGGGACGTGCCAGACATTAAAAGGATTACCGGAGGAGGGGGATGGAGGGGGCCGGAGTTTCGAGAAAGAGTGAGGCTGAGCAAATTCCGCAGCCGGGGAGGGGAACGGGACATCCCCGCTTCCTGCGCGAGCATCCCCGGCGGGCGCTTACCTTGCGGAGCGGACGGGCGCCCTCAGGGCCGGCGCTGCGGGGCCATCGGGCCGGGCGGCGGCGGGACGGGGCTCAGCCCCGCAGCCCGGGCAGGGCCGCCGAGGGCTGCATTGTTCCGGCGAGCCCCGGCCCTCCCGGCCCCGCCACCTGTTGCGCACCGGGGCGGGGGCTGCGCGGGGCTGCGGCGGGCGGCCCCCGGGGCCGGTACCTGGCCGGGGCCGGGGCCGGCGCCGCCTGCTCGGCGCTGAGTGACAGCTGCTAATTTGCCAGCCGTGCCCCGCTGCCGGTCCCCGCGCTCCCCGCGCCCTCCTTTATCTTATCAGAGCCCATAATTACAATTGCTATTTTGCTTCCTCGAATCAGCAATCAGCGCTATCTGCCGCCGCTGGAGAGGCAGCTCCTGTCAGCCGCCCCTGAGTGACAGCGCGGCGCTGCCCCGCCGCACACACGCACACACAGAGCCCTGCACACGCCTGTGCAGCCCTCCTGCACACGCACATGCATGCACACAGCCCTCACTCACACACACACACAGCCCTCCTGCACACACACATGCATGCACACAGCCCTCACTCACACACACACACACACACACACAGCCCTCCTGCACACGCACATGCATGCACACAGCCCTCACTCACACACACACACATACACAGCCCTCCTGCACATGCATGCACACAGCCCTCACTCACACACACACACACAGCCCTCCTGCACACATACATGCATGCACACAACCCTCACACACAGTCTGCACAGTTTCCTTTTTTCCCTTTCACACACACAGCTGGCACATGTGTGCAGCCTTTCCCGTGAGTTCCCCTTCTTCTCACTTGCACCCCTCACACACTCTGCACCCCCCAGCACAGTTATTCACTTAGTTGTTCAGTTATTTGCTTTGTTTACTCCTACCCGCAAAATAGAGCCCTCTGCCTCACACACAGTCACAGCAGCTGCAGTCACAGGACAGTTCTCTCTCTCACATGCACACTGACACCCAGATTTGGCACGTTCCCCCTTGCTCAGGTACCCAACATCCCTAGACACGAGTGCACCAATACC
This sequence comes from Erithacus rubecula, assembly GCF_903797595.1. Classification (NCBI taxonomy): domain Eukaryota; kingdom Metazoa; phylum Chordata; class Aves; order Passeriformes; family Muscicapidae; genus Erithacus; species Erithacus rubecula. The sequence continues at coordinate 22,039,589 of NC_136660.1, read as the reverse complement.
TCTCCCCACCACACAATGTGTCACCCCAAAACTCTGCCTACTGTCACTTCTGGGGATGTATCTCCCAGGGTTCTCACCTGATCTTGCTCAGCATCCTCACTGCTGAGGGGTGCTGCAGGCAGGCAGGGAGCCTGGGCACTGCCCCATCGCTGGGCTGATCCCACAGGGGGTCAAGGGGAAAGCAGTCCCTGCATCAGTATTAACAAATCCAGTGCAGAACAGGATGAGCAGCTGCCTTGTGCTGACTAAAATTACCCCAAATTCAGCTCCTTGTTAATTTTCCTTCCCTTTTTTTTGGTGCAAAAAGATGTTTCGGGGGGGGTTCCTATCTGTAGAAGAAGCCTTGGGCCAAGCTTGTGTTTAACTGGACGCATTTAAGAGAACCACAGGAACAAGCAGGACAGGCACTGAAGGTGCTTGGCAGATGCAGGAGCTGGTTTCCAAGGGCATGACACATTTATGCACTCAGCTCATCAGTACAGCACATGGTCAGGAGAAAAACTCTTCAGGTTGAGCTGTGTGAACAGCTGATGCTCCACAGCACAGGTGAGGTGGTTCCTCCTATTCTCCTCTCTGCACTGCCTAGGGAAAACCAGGCAAAACCAGAACAGGAAACATTAGACACTCCTGATGCTTTAAATTCAGACAACCCTTACATTTTTATATATTAAAAAATTCAAGGAATTTAGTCCATTTCCCAGATGCTGCCCTCCTTCATGAGTGGTCACCTCCACTTTATCCCTGGTGGGCACAGGATCAGGCAGACACATGTTACCATGCACACCACAGTCTACTCAATAGCACCATTTCCAGAACAGCCCAGACTGCCTTAAACTGGGAGATTTATGGTGCCCTGTACGGGGTCAGAGGCAGCTGCAAGCTGACAGTCCCGTGTGCCCCCTGCCCTCAGCAAACAGGCTCAAGTGCCAGTCATGGCTGTAAAATCAAGCCAGTGTGGGATCACCCAGGGGTGGCCACACTTTGCCTGACAGTGGATGACAGACGATGCTCCTGTCAGCCATCCTCAGACCTACAGCCAAAGCCTCCACAGCCCCCATCCTACCCCATCTCTGGGAAGGGAAAAGAAATGAGCAGGTTGGTGACAGCAGCATCACAGCTGCTGGGCTCACCCCTCCTCTGCTGCTGCCTTGGATCATGGCCACAGTCTGTTCCTGGCTGGGAAGATGAGTGCCTGCACAGAGGCGCTTGCCTTCATCCCTTGGTGCTTCCCAGCCCACCTGTGTTTGCATCAAGAGTGACACCCTCCACCCCCTTTTGTTTTTAAGTAATAAACCTTTTTGGATAGGCTCTCTCCTGTGCCAGCAGCACAAGGGAAATCTGCCTGCCTGTCAGCTCCTTCACAGGCCATCTGAGATAAGCCCCTGGTCCACAGGGTGAGGGTCCCCTCCATCCCCAGGCACTGAGGCTAAATAGCTTGTCTGGCTCTCCTGGGGAGATGAGAAACTCCAGCCCTGTGCTCCTGAGACCAGCTGGGCCTCAGGCCAAACTGCCATGGAGATGGTGGAAGGAAGCCCCTTGTGGCAGAAAAACTTGGGGACCTTCTCTGCCCCCAGCACTCCAAGCAGCCACTGGGCTGTGATCCCTGAAGAGACTTACCAGCATGGGCCCATAAGATCTTGTCCTGCTGCTCCTCTGCTCCATTGCCCTGGTCTGCAGAGCTGGGACCACGTTAGAGTGGTCAGGTACAGAGGTGTTTTCCTTCAGAGAAGAGCTCATGTGTTTTATGTTCATCAAGGATGTTAAATGCTGCAGATGAAGCAGTAGCAGCAGAGATGTGAGCTGCAGCCCTCCCATACCCTTTGTCACAAAACTGAGGGTACCAAGGTGCAGCCACAGGGCTACAGCACCAAGAAGCATGAGCTGGGGGAAAAGCAAGAGATGGAGGCATCTGTCCCAGCCTGGCTGGGGTCCAGGCTTGCTCCCAAACTTTGCTCACTCCTTCGCCTCACACAGAGCCTCCTGGCAGCTGGGAAGTGTGGAGGCAGCTCCTGGAGCAGCCTAGACTGAGATAAGACAGGAAGCAGATCAGGAGAGGATTTGAGATGGAAGGGGAAGCAGGTGAGGGACTGTGAGATTCTGGGAGGGGTCTGTGCTGCTCTACAGCTGGGACTGGAGAGAGCACAGCAGGTGCTGAGGAAAGCTCTTCCCACTCCCCCTGTGATGCTTAGCACGGCATCCCCACAGCCCAGGGCCACCCTTCTCTCTCCCAGGATCTCCCTTAGCAAACCTGAAGGACAGAGCCAGATTCCACTTCCAACTTTCTGCTTGTTTCTTTATCATCCCTGTCTAGCCCAGTTCATGCCAGAAATGGTTCCACATTCACCCTTTTCCTTGAGCAGGATGACAAACAGTGGTATCAGCTCCTGCTCCCCACAAGAGATCAAAGCCAGTGAGGAGCATCAGCCTGAAACATCTCCACCAGCATCCCTTATTTCAGAAAGGCAAAGACAAAGAAAACAACACCAACCATAGCTTTAGGAGCAAGCAGTCCAAACTGGGCTGAACAGAGACAAGGGCTCCTAGCAAAGTAGGAGTTCATATCATAAGAGGAGTCCAGGAGAATTTGGAGTGAGAGGAAGCCAGCAAAACACCCACAGTTTTGCCTTGAACACCTCTCAGAGGGAGCTACCAGCGGGGAGTTTCAGGGGCACTATCAGGTGGAGAAGCAGCCAGGACATTGCTGTCACTCACAGAGACGCCAACAGGCACAGCTCCCTGCTCCTGCCAGGCAGGGACACAGACAGGAGCACAGCTCTAATCCCCACCGATGGAGGAGAGCAGCACCTGCAGCAGCACACAGCAGCACCGAGCGGCCAGAGGGCAGGAGAGCTCCTCTCTGCAGGTGCAGGGGCTCAGACAGGCTGCAGGGCATTGCCTGGGACTGTGAAAGGGGACAGACAGTGCAGTCAGCGGGGTTGAGGGTTAGACAAAGGCTGGGGCACAGGAAGGTGAACACACCGAAGTGCAGGAAGCACTGCCCAATACCTGAGCATCTCTCTCTGCTCCAGCACCATATGAAGAGGAGTCAAAATGCACAATACTCAGAATCCTGTAATGTTTTACAGCCATTCCTGGAGGATGCTTGGCCATAAACCAACTTTTTCCACCCCAAAATAAAGACATGGAGGCTTCTCAGCAAAGCCAGAGGGATACTAGCCCACTCCACCTCACCCTTCCCAGCCCCGCAGCCCAGTGCCCCAGCCCCGCCTGCTGATCCTTCACTGCGGCTTTAATGGGGCGTTTAGTGGCAACAGCAGCTCCTCCATGGCTGAGCAGCACGGAGCAGCCCCGGGCAATCCCCCTGCTCACCATTAACCTGCCCCCACCCCACAAAGGGAAGGAGCTGGGTGAAACCCCGTTGGGATGTGTTACATGGGAATGACCTTGTCTTCACTACCCACAGCACCAAGGCAGCCCCAGGGCAAACGAGGAGCGGGGAGGGGAGACACAGCCCACTCACAATTAATTCTTCTCTCTATTCAATTACTAGCAGCAAGACTGAGGCATGTTTTGTGGGTGGTGGGAACACCAGGCCAGGAGGCTGTCCCTGTGTTCTGGTCACAGAGCCCTGGAGCTGTGCCCACCCCTGTGCAGGAACAAACTAGATGATGTGGCCCTGTCTGGTCACTCTTCAGCAGCCTGCTCTCACAGATTCACTTCAGGGCATCAGGCTGACTCCTCTGCCCTTCAGCAGCTCCTGTCCCTCCTGCCCAGCAGTTTTCTAGAAACACAACCTGTGCTTCCATAATTTCAGTCTGTGCTCCTGGAATTGCAGGTATCAATATTGTCTTCACCATCCTCCAGTGGCCACGTGCTGGCCCCCAGGCAGTGATGCTCCAGCAGGTCAGAGAAGACAAAGCTGGGCTCAGCCTTCCATCCAGTCTGGGAGATGTGGAGGAGAGCTCACCACTCTCAACAGCAGGGCTGCCAGCATAGCAGGGGTAGCCTGGGTGGCTCAGCATGTGGCAGCTTCACTCCTGGCTCCCAGGTAGAGCAGGGGATCATCCTATCATCCAGGACAGTCCATGCACACATGATTTTCCAATGGTGTTAAGCATTTCCTGCATTTGGCTCTGTTGAGGCCAGTGCTATTCTCATCTCTGGCATCCCCACCCAGCACAGGGGGTGAGCCAGGCACATGGGTAATGATCTGGCAGAGCTGAGCAAGGCCAAGAGCCTTGTGGAGGGCACTGAAGGGGAGACACATGCTCAGGTCCATCATCTGCAGGGAGAGAGAGCTGGGATGGCTCTGCAGCTACCCAGCTCAGGAAGGGGTCCACACAGAGCCCTTGAACTAGGCAAGCCAGAAAGACCAAAGGGTCCCAGTGAGGGCAGTCCACATGGGATCAGCTCAAGGAGAACAAGGTGACATCTCCAACCCTGCATGATTTAAACCCAAGACTGAGCATTTTTGTGCAGTTCTGCTCTGTGTAGAACAGGGGTCAACAAACAAGCAGCATGACCAGGAATGGCCATGACACAATTGCACAGGGAAGGGGGTGACACCCACAGACATATGAATGAGGATGTGTGTGCTCATGGCACTTGGGCAGCTCCACTCCATTCCTGAGCCCCTTGTACAGACCAAACAGCACCTCCAGAACCTTGTCCCAAGACATTCCTGGCTGGCACAACTTCCCCAGTATCATAGCCCCAGCCCAAGCTGGGGTCTCCAGCCATGCATCATCAGGCAGGGCTGGGAAAGGGGGGCTCAAAGCCAGGCTGGGTAGGCAGGGGCTCCACTGGCCACCCAGGAAGGTGGGAGCCATCACTCACTGCCAGGTGTCACTGTCCTGTCTGTGGGATGGGGTCTGTGGCTCCTTCAGGATCACAAGTAGCTGAGACAGATGCAAAATGCTATTCCTTTCTTCCCTCATTTCCCAGCCATCCCCATCAGGCAATTTGGCTTGGTTTGGGCCCTCTTGGAAGAGGACTTCTGCACCCAGCCCACAGTGGGGTTAAGCCTAAAACCAACAGCGTGGCCGGGGGGGCTGCACGTCACTGTAACTCTACCTTCGTTTGTTTGCTTACAGCATCCACCCAAAATGCCCGTGTGTGTCTCTGGGCCTCTGTGTCAGTGGCAGCTGAACTGCTGACCCCAGGAGTTTGCAAAACACCAGGGTTATGGCCCCTTTGACATCCCAGCCAGCAGAGCCACAGCTCATCCTGACCCTGGCCCCAAGGAGCCAGGCCCCAGGGCACCCCACACGGCCCTGGGAGAGCTGGGGCTATGGGGAGAGACAGTGGGGCCAGAGGACCCCAAAGGAGTGTTGAGGTGGAGACACATGGTGCTACCCAGCCCCTCATCTTCTGTTAACCCTACAGCCCCTACCCCATGCTGGGATGGAGACTGGCACAGGAACTGTGTCCCTTACCAGCTTCCATGCCCAGGCCATGCCTGGTCTCTGGGCTGCCCTGCAGACCTCTGTGTTTGGGAAGGTGGGGAACATGTGGTCACAGGCAAAACGACAATCAGAGTCTGAAGACAGCCTGTAACTGTTTTTTCCCCAGTACCAGCTGTGGCAGGGGTCTTCATGCCTTGCTGGAGTGTGGCCATGGCATACACAGCCCAAGCTGCCATCATGGTGCAGACTCCAGGATGTGCAGGGATGGTCAGGGCTGCAGGGAGTCAGCCTAGGCACAGCTGCAAATGCCCAGGGAGTTCAGATGGAGTTTGAGAGCTCTCCAAACATTTTTTTTCCCCAGGAGCCAAAATCCTACCTCCCAATGGCCAAGCCCCACTGCTAGACCATGCTGCCTTCCCCTCTGAGCTGACCATAGGAGGTCTAGCAGGACAGACCTGCCACGGTCCCTGTCCCCTCTGCTGTCCTCATCCTCTACTCCACCCATCAGCAACAATCCTTCCTATCAAGCCCCAAAAGCCTCATGCACAACAGCTCTTTGCCTCCTTAGGAGCCTGTCAGGGGAGCAGGGACTGCGGGTTGGAGCAGTGTGAGGTGTCCCACAGGCCCTATGCAGAGACATCACCAGCAAGGATGCCACAGAAGATAAATCCTGCCCACCCAGCCTAGGGCTCTGACATCCCTGTGAGAATAACTGAAAGATCCCAAATCCCCTTGGGACACAGCCCATATGCTCCATGCAGCCCCGTTCCCCTGGATGCCACCAGCCTGGCAGGGACGTGTGGCCAGCAGTGACAGTTCTGCCAGTGTCAGGGACAGCCTAGAGTGATTAGATTTGCACTTGGAGGGGTCGGAGGGCAGGACACCTGTGACCTCTGGGTATCTGGGCTGTGGGTGCTGAGCACAGAGCTGCCAACACTGCCCCAGTGTGAGGGGGCTCAGGAGGGGATGGTGTGGGACAGCTGCAGGAGCCTCAACCCAGTCTGTCTTGCATGGAGCTCTCTGCCACGGCCCAAACATACTTCTAGCACTGTGAATTTAAACCCACACAACCCCTGCTCCAACATTATCCCGTGTTTCTCTAGCTGTGCCCTGACTGCAGAACAAAAAGCCACAGATGTCACAGCAGCACCTTCATGGAAACAAACCCCTCTTGCATTCTGGGCAGCACTGTGGGACTTGGGACATGATTCCACACCACAAGCAGCCACATTATCACAGCCTGACACTGCCCTGGCATGAGAAAACTCCTGTGCCAGGATGTGAATCCAGACATTTGCACTGGAACTGGGAGCTGGAGGAACCTTTTCTCCTTCCACAGAACACTCAGTGGGTCAACAGCCTCACATCCGAGCTCCCAACAAACTTGAGGCAGCCTGGGGAGGACCCAGCACATGTCTGAGCACCAGCATGCAGGAGATGACACCAGCTTCAGCTTTTCCAGCAGAGAAGGCCATTCTCACACAGTGCATCAGCACAATTTCCCTTTGCAAGGCATATTGATGGGAAGAGGATGGGAATTACTGGCAGCCTGGCCTTTCCAGACCCTGCTGCTGCCTCTCTTGGTTGCAGTCTGCCTGCAGCTCAGCTCTACCAGTGCTCCCTGAGGCAATAGCAGAGGTACCCTTGCCCACTTCCTGGCAGGATGGAACAGGGATGGCACAGTCAGCTAACAGTTCAGAGAACAGGACACTCATCACACCCACCATTGGGGTAGTCCCAGCTAAAGATGGCTCTGCTGGCCCTTTTTCTGGCTCCTGCTGCCACCAAGGTGCCACATGGCTCTCTTCCCACCTTGCAGTGTTGCTGAACCCCAGGATAATGGGATGCTGCATCTCCTGGGGTGCCCCCCTTGCTTCCTTCGAAGCCCAGCCAGCCAAGACACAGAGAAAAAGAGCTTTACCCTGGATCAGCGTGGGAACCAGCAAGAGGGAGCTCATGGAGCAGGGGACCAGCCCCACCTACAGCACAGTCACAGCTGTGCTTCTCAGCTGCCCTGGGGCCGTGGTGTAAGCCACAGAGTTGAAACCCAGCCAGAACTCTGATGGGGCAGAACCTGCTGGGGCATCACAAGATAAACCACTTCCTGGCCATGCTCAGCAGAGCAGCTCCCCATCCTGCTCCTCCATCCCTGAAAAAGCAACTCAAACCTGACCTCTGAAATCAGAGCATCCTCTGAGAACTGCTGGCCTGGCCCAGCCACCCAGCAGGAGGAGGCAGCCAAGCCCCAGCCCAGTACCTGAGCCAGGCCCTGCAGCGAGCAGCCTGATCCTCTCACCAGGAGCAGCAGGCTGTTTCGGGAGGGCTGTGGAGTGTGTGGCACCACGGGTGCACAGCCACGGTGCTCAGGTATGATGAGCTGCACATCAAGCTCCACTACAGCCCCATTCTCTGCTGCATGGCTCAGCCAGGGGCAGGGTTACCCACTGCTGCCAGAGCAGGGATGAATCCATCACCAGCTGTATCAGCATGCAGAGCCCTAAAGCAGCAGAGAGGGGGGATGCTCAGAGCAAATCAACTCCTAGAGAAGTCCTACACCCTACATCCTACACTGGGGCATCATTTGGCTTCCCAGGTACTGGCACCTCCACCCCATGTTGGGAGAGTGGTGGGCTCCACACCTTTACATGTGTCTCCAGCATGGGGAACTCCCATACATACACAGAAACACAAATCTATTACTCCTTCACCCCACGGAAGACAAGGCAGCTGTCACACCAGGAGCCCCATACTTCCCTCCCTGTGCACAGAAAGCCTCCTGCCCCCCACCAGGAGTGTCCCCCAGGCTGGCCATGCCCGAGCCCACCTGCTCTTAGACTGCCCTGTTTGTTTGCCCAAGGTATTTGCAGCCGGGGGCACCTGCTTTGATACCATCAGCTCCACGAAGGAAGCTGCTCACCTAGCGTGACCCCTGTAATCCCATCCTTCCCCATTAAGTGCTCTGTGAGCGCATCCCCCCTCCCAGCCTCCTGACATTTCAGCATTTATCTCCCTCTCCCCAAGCTGAGCATATCAAGCCTGTGACATTGCTGGGGAGCAGGAAGCAGACCTCCTGAAGTCTCTTAGAAAGGGGCTTGGCAGTACCAGCACCCCCCAACCCCTCTATTGCTCCCTCTGTGTTGGGAGCATCCATGTCCCCCAGCATTGCCCTACAGCAGCACGGGGGACCAGCCAGCACATGTGACAAAATCTTGAACTGAGCTGGTCCTACAATGCACAACCTCTATTTCCTCAAGCCCTTGCCACCATCCTCATGACCCTATGGTGCCACCTTTGCTCCCTGCCAGGACGGTACTGCCTGCCTCTGTTTCAACTGCCTAGACACCCTGAAGGACACAAGCAGCCTGAAATAATCTCCTTTTACTGTTGAAGAGACTCCTTCTCATCAGCCAGCACATCCTCTTCCACTCTGTGTGAAGCTACAGTATCACCCTTCCAGGACTGAGCACTGCCCATTCCCTCCACTCATCACTCCCCACCTGGCTCAGAACCAGCTGCCTCTCCCAGCCCTCCCTTCCAAGAGCACCTTGTTAAAAATGGTCTGCTGGCTCTTGTTCCACTGGAGCCAAGCTGCAGTTCTGCAGAGCACAAGAACAGTCAAAGTTTGGCAGACAGATTATCCCTGACCCCTTCCAGGTGCACACAGCCAGGGAAATCTGCAGGGTGATGGGGTGCCAGCCCTGGCTTCATCCAAAGCCCGGGACTCCTTTCCTGTACCATCAGCACAGGGCACGGGTGCGCTGTGCCCACCGACACCTCTCAAATATCCACTGCCCCACAGGCAGGGTGCTACTGCCTTCCTTCACCCAGCACAGCTGCGGGAATGTCCCGCTTCTTACTTCCCAGGGCAGCGGGATTTGCTGAGAGATCCGACCGAGCCTGCAGGCACGGAGCGCCAGCCGCGGGCACAGGGACAGCGGGGGGACACCGCACCTCGCGGGGCACAGCGCCGCTGCCAGCCGCAGGAAAGCAGGAGCAGCAGCCCGGGATCCCCCTGCAGCCCGGGGATCCCCCTGCAGCCCGGGGTCCCCCTGCAGCCCGGGGTCCCCCTGCAGCCCGGGGATCCCCCTGCAGCCCGGGGTCCCCCTGCAGCCCGGGGTCCCCCTGCAGCCCGGGATCCCTCTGCAGCCCGGGATCCCCCTGCAGCCCGGGATCCCCCTGCAGCCCGGGATCCCTCTGCAGCCCGGGATCCCCCTGCAGCCCGGGATCCCCCTGCAGCCCGGGATCCCCCTGCAGCCCGGGGATCCCCCTGCAGCCCGGGGTCCCCCTGCTGCCCGGGTGTGCGGGAGCAGCGGGCCGGGCGGTGCCGGTGCCGGTGCCGCAGAGCCCGCCTGCCCCCTGGCGGTGCCGCTCCGGCCCCGCCGCCCCTCGGCTCCCGCTGCTGCCGCGCCCGGCACGGGCTCCGAGGGGTTTCAGCTCCCCCCAGCCAGCTTTCTCCGCTGGTGCCCCACAGGTCGTGTTCCCCGGGATGCCAGCGGTCTTGGAGTCATGGAATTTTTTGGGTTGGAAGGGACGTTTAAAGGCCATCTAGTCTAACCCCTCTGCCATGGACAGGGACATATTTAACTAGACCCTAGATCAGGTTGCTCAGAGCCCTGATCAATGTGATCTTGAATGTTTTTGGGGATGGGGCATCTACAGCTTCTCTGGGGAGCCTGTGCCAGTGTTTCACCACTCTCATTGCAAAAAGTCTTTCTTCCTTATATTCGACTTAAATCAAAACTCTTAGTTTAAAATTATTTCCCTTTGTCCTACCTCCACAAGCCATGCTAAAACATCTGTCCCCGTATTCCTTACAAGCCCTCTTTAAGTACTGAAATGCCACAGAATATCTCCCCAGAGCCAACACTTCTTCAGTCCTTTTCCCTTTGCTGCAAGGGGCTTTGAAGCGTCGTTCTGCTTGGGGCCAGAAGGAAACAGTGGGTATGTGCAAAGGAGCTGCACAGGTTCCAGAGCAGAGAAACAAAATCTTGACAGGAGTCTGAGCTGAGGATCCACCCTGGATTTCCTCCATGAGTCCAGGCTACTGAGAAACTTACCTTCCCAGGGCATCAACAGAGCCAGCACAACCAAACAGTCCATGGTGCTTCTCAGGGACAACATCCAGCATCTCAGACAAGGAGGACTGGGACAGGCATTGATACACGGGCCAAGAATGCAAGACTGACTGCAGAGAAACTGCCAGAGAAACATTTAAGGGCAGAACCAGCCATCATGGGTGACAAATGCCACCTGGCTGAAGGGCAGAAAGGATCAAACCCTCTCCAGGTACTTGCCCCACTGAGGAGTGCATGGGAAGAACCTGCCAGCCAGCAGTGACCTTTCTTCAGACCTGAGCCTGAGAGATCTTTATTGAGTGTAAGAACAGTTCTTTACAATGCAGATTGACCCAGAACCTCCCCCAAATCAGACAGGCTGTGAGCTCCCACCCCACCATAACTGCAGTCAAGAACAGAGCCTGGGCCTCACTTTCACACTTCCAAGTACATAAAAAGCACCAAACTGTGAGTAAGCAAAAGCAAACATGTTAGAATCAGTGAAAGTGCCTGTTCCACAGCTGGCTTTACATCCATCTGGTGGAGGAGGGGCCAGGACTGAGTATTTCACAGCCAGGGAAAGTGAGTGCACAGAGCAGAGGTCCAGGACAGCAAAAAGGCACAACTCCCAGAAGAGGGATTGGGGATACACCAGCAGCATCCATCCACTTTTGGGATCACTCTCCCAGGGCTAGTGCTGGCAGCAGCCCCTATTCCCCCAAAAAGTTGAAACAGCATTTAAAAAACAAAACAAAAAAAGCAGCAAACGTTGAGGTCAGTGTCCAAGGTAAAAACCATCAACCATCCAGGGAGAGAAGATCCCAGTGAGTACCTAGGGGAAGAACCAGGAGACTTCAGCAGCACATTCTAGCCACACTTGCCACACCAACATCACAGCCACCCAGATCCTTCCTCCAAGGCAGCCTTGCCCCTCACCTTGCCTGGAGACAAGTTACTGCTTTCTCCTCCTACTTCTTGGCTGGCATAATAGGAGGAAGCTCCTCCTCATCCTCCTCAGACAAGTCATCATCCTCCTCAAAGGAAGCATCTTCCCTGTGCCCTGGGACACAAGTAACTGTTATTCACCAATGTCTGTCTGTGCAAATACAACTGGCCCAAAAACACCCCAAGAGCAGAGCAGCCCAAGGAGCTCTGAAGCACCTTTCACAGCAGCTAAGTGGAAAATAAGCAGCATCCAGCTGGAGGGAGGTCTCAGAGAGGAATGATGACAGCCAGACATGATCAAAGGGGAGTTTGAGATATCCAGACCCCTTTTCCCATGCAAGGCCTTAGAATAGGGAAGGAATCCCTGCACTGCCCCTGGGGAACCAGAACAAAGGAGGGACAGAGCATGCATGCCAGGTAGCACCCACTGCATCTCCCAACAGCTCCCTGGCTGTTGTTGACTCTGGAGCCCCTTCATACCCCTCCCTGCTCCCAAGCTTTCCCCACCCTTCACTCCTTACTTATCCTGTGCCAGCCAGAGAGGTGCACTGGCCCAGAGCCTGCTGCAAGGCGAAAGGTCACTGGAGGCTGCAGCTTGAAGTTGTTCAGACTCAGCTGCAAAGAGCAGAGATGAAACTGAGTTAGGGGCAGAGGCAAAAAGCAGAATACCCTGTAGGTCCCAATACAGCACCTGGCCCAGTTAAACATGTCCATCTGAGGGCACCTGTAGCCAGGGCATTTTTCTGTGAGCTGCAGATCCTAGATCAGGATCCACAAACATCCAGAGCTGTCCTGTTCCCTGCAGCCATCCACCCCTGAGTCTTCAAATCAGCCTCTTACCAAGGGCTGGCATGACAGCTTCAGATTTGCCACAGGCACAGCGATCTCCTGGTTCTCATGGTTTCGCCCAATGACTTCCACCACGTTGCACTCATCCTTGGCACCATCAGTGAGGCACACCTGGGTGGGAGTGGAGATGCTGAACACATGCTCTCCCTTGGGACACATCTGGGACAGCTGGAGCTCTCCACAGGACAAGTAACCCTCAGCAATGCTACCAGCCCAGACATCATGTAAGGTGTAGGGATGCTGCTACACAAAACAGGGAGAGCACTGAGCAACCCCACAGCAATTGTCCCCTGACTGCCTCAGAGAGGGCTCTGTGCCTTTCCCAGCTGTGACAGCTGTGACTGCAGTCACCTCAAGGGATGGTACCTGGGCTGCATTTTCTGCTGATCTGATCCGTGCTGGCAGGTTCTGTGATCCCAGGATAGAAAACATCCCCAGGGAGAGCCAGGAATGAAGCCCTGCAGCTATCTGGGCTTGGGGAGCAACAAGCCAGAGACCCAGCTGGTGTGAATCTGATGTGAAGCTCCAGCAAGGTCAAATACAAGAGAAAAATAATTTTCTTCACTGCCTGCCTGGTGCATTCCCCTACTCAGCAGTCTCCCACCACCACAGGCTTTGCACAAACACCTCTCTATGATGGATAAACGTGACCACTCTGTGTCCTGCCCTGAGAGCAGCCAGTCCTAGGACCTCAGCCAAGGGATGAAGAGCCCTGATCCAGCCCAGCCAAGAAAGGAGAATGAGCCTGGAAAAGGGGCATAAGGATATGAGTGACTACAGAAGAGAACAAGCACAGTTCATTCACATTTCTCTTACCACACACAGTGCTAAAATGTGGTCAGAGTCATCTTCTTCATCCACCTGAAATGTGTAGGATTTGGTACTGGCAGTCAGCTCACAGCCTAGAAGGAGATTAGAAAAGCAGTAGCAAGCATTACACAACACCAGTCACTAAAGGCAAAGGGTTCTGAGAGGGAGCCCTGGCCAAGCATGTACTCGGCATCCCTAAAACTCTTTATTTTCTTGTATGAGGAGCAGCATGAGACCAGGGCACCCTGGGCTCCAGGGTCCCAGAAAACGATGCAGCTGCCACTGCACCATGCAGGGACAAAACCCAAAGCAGGCTGCCATGAAGCAATGCCCATGGGTTCCCAAGCACTGGCAGGGCAAGGTTCTTCCCCTCTGGAAAGCAGAACAATCAGGGCACACCACTGCAGGAAACAGGAAGGAGCAGATAAAACATCTGCACATGCCATCACCAGTGCAACTTTTTCTTGGATGGGAGTCTGGAAGCAGAGACAGACACAGAGTATCTGTGAGGCACTGCCCAAGAGGAGGATTGTGCCAGGCCACGCTGCAGGGAGCTGGAGTCCCTCAAGAGAAGTTTCGAGACATATTTTATTACATACTTCTTCAGATGGTTACAAAAACAAGGGAGATGCATAACTATGCCTTTAATTCTTACGATCAGGATTCAGCCGGCTAAAGGGAGGAACTAAACTGCCCTGGGTGCTTTTACTTATTGCAGGATGATTCAACAATGCGAAGCTGATCGGAAAAACACAGAGCTGAGCCGTGCATACCAGAGCCGGCATTTCCAAGGGAGAGGAATCCGCCTTCCACGAGCGCAGCCCGGGGCAGGACCTCTTTCTTCCTATGTTATATATTCAGCTTAGGGAAGGGAGGACCGATCCCCCGGCGCACAGAGGCAGCTCCGCTCCCCGCAGCAAAGCGCGCGCGGGCCGCGTGTGCCGGGGCCGCCGCCCGGCCCAAACCCCTCCCAGGGAGGAGGGACACGGCTCCGCCGCCTGCGACAGGCGCCCACGACACGCTGACGTGCGAGCGCGGGGATAAACCGGAGGAGCGGGAGAGGCCGGCCAGAGCCGGGGCTGCCAGCACGCCGCCCTTTAACCCCAGCCCTCTAAAGCCGCACAGACCCCCGAGGCTCCCCCAGACCGCCCCGGACCCCCAGCCTGTGCCTGCTGCCGCCCAAGCCCGGTCAGACCCGTGTCTCTCCACACCGTCCTTCCCCCGGCACCTCAGTGCCCTCCACGTGTCTCTTCATACCCATATGTCTGTCTCGCCTCCTTCCCCCCACAATGCTGTCTCCAGGTCTCTCTTTGACCCCCTCCACTCCTATTGCCCCCACACGTGTCTTTCCAGCCTCCACGCCGCCCCTATTGCTCACCAAAGTCTCCTCCTGCCCCGTAATTATTGCCCCAGCGTGTCCCTGCTACCCCCCAGCTCTCTCTTACCCTCTCTCGTCCCCACACCCCCGCCTCGTGGGTCACCTCCCTAATTCATATATGGCTCCCCCCGTCTCTCGCTGCCCCCTGCCCGTGTCCGGCTCACCGAAGAGGACGCTGCTGGGGCAGGCGGGCCCGTGCGGCTCCATGAGGCGGCGGCGGCGGCGGGAGCGTGTGTGGGAGCGGGGCGGGCCGTGTCGAGTCGAGCCGAGCCGAGCCGAGCCGCTCCGCCCCCGGGGGCCGAACCACACTGTCCTGCTGCAGCGCCCCGCAGCCTGTTACTCGGGAATTTCCGTCCTGGGCCTTCAGCCTTTACCGACCCTACCGCCAGCTGTGGAAACGCCATAACGGATAAACGGCCCTTACTAACGGCTGCTCACCGACCACCCTTCTACCGGCCCGCGGCAGCAGCCGCCCCAGCGCCGGGGAGAGACAGCGCACCTACAGAGCCAGGAGGCTGAGGGCATAAAGAGGCCGACAGCAGGTGACAAACGTGGTGAGAGGGCAACGGGAGGGACCTGCTCACCTCCATCCCTTTATGCGTGGGCAAGAGCAGCGTGACCTGACACTGGGGACTGCGGCACAGGAGCGCTTGAGTGCGTAAGGCAACATCCTACTTCTAAACCTACGGCAAGGAGGAGAGGGCTGGAAAGGGGAGCTTTCTGTCTTGGCACAGAGGAGCAGCCAAATTAAAATAAACCCCACTAGCAACGAGCTCACACTGCATTCTGGGGACAAACCTGGCTCTGCTTCTACCACAGAGACCTCTGCCAGCCAGCCAGCCGCTTTGCTCATGCTGGAGTAAGTTCAAGAAAATCCTGACTGTAGAGGATTGAAAAGCTGAACCAGATCCCGGAAAGCAGCAAGTGCTCGTGCAGCAATGGTTACACAAGCACACATCCATGTGCTTCTCAGCTGCTCTGCGCAGCCACCTGACCCTACCTGACCTGTCTGAGTCACCAGCCTGGAGCCAGGGAGGCAGGAGCATCCATTGCTGCATTATACTCCCTTAAAGGAAGAGTGGTGTAACATCAGAGCACAGTCCCTTTTCCCATGCCAAGATGTATTGTACAGCGACAAGTCTGTAATAACCTCATGAAATAGGCTTTAAGAAAATGTAGCCACCTATGTGCAACACATTACTCATTTTAACAGAGAACATTTCCTGGGCCAGGAGAAAAATTTTCACCTGCTAACTTCACCACTTGGTTTGTGTGTTATCCCGTTCTCCACACTGCACAGCTTCTGAACCACACCAGCAGTGAGTGCATTTGTGCAGCAGGTGGACAAACTCTCGTGAAGTGACTTTTGGAAAAAGCTACTTTTCGTACCCCTGGCCCATACCCTTGATTAGCTGTCACTCTAAGCAGGAAGCTACTTGCTTTAAGTATCTCTTAGGTATTTATGTTCCCAAGTTAAATTCTGTGGATGTGCAACTGCCAACACCAAAACCAGACACAAGTCTCTGAGAGCTGATGCCGAGGGCAAACACAGTGTGATGCAATGTACATTGATTGCTGTTCTATTTCTGGACCAGTTCATACACAAAATACACATTTATTTACATTCACTTCTCAATTTTTATTCTATTTCTCGCATGGTCTTCAAATACAGTTTTACAGGTCTTTTTCTGCTACAGATACTGTTGATCTAAAACAGATTAATGAAAGTGGCATTCCAACCTTAATGAAAATTCATAACCATGAAAGATATGTCAACATATCACTTTACAATCCTAGAATGATGGTATTGGCCTGACATTCCATAGGCTTAGACAATTAACTTCTATAATAATAACAAATTCATAGGAAGAGAAAATGTGGCAACTCCTTAAAAGCCAAGAAATAAGGCCACAAGCATCCTATGCTGTAATGTTATGCATCCAGATAAAATAAGTCAAGTCTGGTATCCATGAAGAAACAAAACTCTCCCACCTGGTAAATCAAGGTATCAGCTACTCAACATGCACTCAAAGCCATATAAAAACTAGTGGCATTCAGCTTGGACTTAATGAAATCCCACAGCACAACCCCATACCTCTCTCCAAAAATGAAATGAACTTGTTCCAACTTAAATACTTCGCTACCGCATTAAAAATCATTCACATTCTGCAAAGGAAAAAAAAAAAAAAAAAAAAAAAGAAACATCTTGCACATGACTGCACCAGAAGGCCAAACACAGCATCTCCTTACAGGTTGCAGAGAGCATTACTGCAGTCTTAATGCCATTCATTACAGGTTGCAAATCAACTTCTATGCAGCTGGAGGCTTGTAAGAGCAACCAAGCTTCCTTTGTGCATCACTGAAAAAACCCCAGGAAAATTTAAACATAAGATATAGACAGCTGATGGCAGCAGGTGGAAGAAACAAAGTACTGCAAAGTGCATACCAATGTCCAATCACCTGTCTGGGACACTGGGACTACTGTGAAATACCATTCCCTTGAAATGATCCAACTACCTACCAGGTCCCATACAACACCAGTTCCATCCCATCACCAAGCATGTCCACCCTGGGTAAAAACATTAAACTCTTGGAACATTTAAAAGTAGATAACCATTTAAATAATGTGTAAAAATGTGCTTATTGTGGTATTTCTTATAGAAAAGTTATTTGATACAAATGTGCAGGACTTGAAGACCCTGATTTAATCAAACTAGTACGAAGAGGCTTTGAAACATGGTGACTCTTCCAAGGACAAATCCCAGCTGTGGGCCAGCTCTCTCTCCCTCTCACCATCTTTCATCCATAATCCCATGCGAACATTACCAAAATTAACAGGTTCAGCAAAGCATCCTGTGAATTGCTGTTTCAGTCCCAGGAGAATGATACCCTCAAGCAGTGACAAACTGCTATCTGAAGGAAGGGTCAGTTGGGATCTGCTCCCCTTTCCAAGATGGTCAGTTCCTAGCCCTAGATATGAGGCACAGTAAGAAAGGTCAGTGCTGAGGACAGACTTGTTCTCGATTGTGGTTTCAGGTTTTTCAAAAGTGCTGTCTTGAACCTATACCACTTCATTTTTCAAAAGAAAAAGTTACAAAAACCAGTAAACAAAAAGTTAGTCAGCATTCAGCTAAGTTTATATACACTGAGATTTACAAATTTGTCATTGAGTGACTTCTGCCACAGACCACTGCACATTTGTCCCTAACGAAACACAAAGCTTGAGCCAACGGCCATTAGAAGTGACAACGGGTCATTGCTTTATCAGCAAGCGCAAAGGTAGTAAAAAATAGAACTGTTACTACTTATCTTTAAAAATGCTGATTGACACAAGCAATCCCTCCCATTTCTGCAACTTCCAATTGCACATCCTGCTCTATGACAGAAAAAAAAGCTGCATCTTTATAGGCATTCTGCCAGACCAATTTTCTGTTGATACTTGAACGCAGAGAACTGTTGTCAACCACAGCACTGACTGAGAGGAATTCCTCTGAGAAGCTATAGCCCATGCAAGATTCCTTGGCACTTCACACAGGACCAGGAGAGGACAAGGTTTCTCTTTGTTTTAACAATATTTTCAGCAGCATTATCCCCTTCCAACAAATTACAGTCTGAATGCGTGATGGGTGATTTTCGCATAGCCCCTTTTAGCAAGCTGGCTTATTGCTGGCTTTGTGCAGTTAGACCATATGAAGATCCCCACCACTACCTGCCCAGCTGTTATGGGTCTACAGTACTGGAACAGTTGGCTGTCAAGCACTTCAAAGGCTTCTTCCAAGGATAACAACATCCTTTGGAAATCCTTCCATTTTAGCAATTTCAAAACAACCCAGCTTGCTGTAAAATTCCAATATTCTTTTATCATCTGGTCTCACTTCACAAAAAGCCCCACGGGAGCCTGAAGAAGAAAGAAAAAAACCAAAATACTGTAAGAGAAGAGTTACTGTAAAAAGGAAAAGACATAAAATATTACTAAAGTTCCCACCTATTTTAGCAGGTAAATCAGTGATCTAATTCCACATGGAGCAGAGTGCCCAAGAGTCCAGATTTATGGCAGCACAACTGCCCATCCCCTAACGGGACTGCACACTGCAGGCATCCATCAGTCTGAACAAACCCACTACATGCCTTTCACTGCACACAAAAAAGACCTAAAAACAGCATTGCAAGAAGGCAACAAGTGGCACAAAGAAACTGTGAGTGTGGGGTGCACAGTCAGAGCAGGCAGCCAAGCACTTCCCATACTGAAGGTGTGGGAATTACTCACCAATGCACACAGCCTAACTTAAAAAAAGAATCATTATCAATGCCAGCAGGGAAAATATAGACTTTTGTGCAGTGTTCAAGATGTAAAGATGTGTGCTCTCAGTGCCAAATTGCTCCCTCAGTTCTGCCTATCTTCTAATTTGTAGGATACTGGCTAAAATGAAAAGCTCCCTTTTCGAGGTAGCAGAAGTTAACTGTTCAAAAGCCTTTGCAAATATTTACTCAAATCTTCCCAGGTTTACCTTGCACCCTAGAAATTACATGTAGTTAGGAAACAAGGAATTCTAACTGCAAGAAACTTACCATTAGCCTTTAGAGAAGAGAGTAGGCAGGCCATCATACTTTTGGCCACACTTGGATCTGTCACTTTTTTGTGGATATCAATCTTTATCAAAGATGGGAAGTTAGCAAGGAACGATTCTGGCAATACTTCTTGTTCTTCATGGAAGCTTAGCATTATTTTCTGAAAAGAATAGGGAAATGGGTATTTAATATTATCCAGGTTTTTAGTTTTCATTTTATTCTTCTGTATCAGGGGAAACAGCTCTGCTCCTGGTGTGTAAATCAGCAGGCTTTTCAGCTACACCTCTGAAGCCACTCAGTTCCTCATCTGCTAATTGCTGTCTGTACTCTAGACCAGAAGACTGGCTAGAAAAGCTTCTCAGACCATCAAAGCAGGCATGCAAAGCTCCTCAGTGACCCATACTTCAAGTGAAAGAAAACATAAACCAACACATAACCAACAGTTTGCATACAGATACTCCTCTTTGTTTCTTTGCCTTTTTAAAGGGCAGTTTTAGGTTGTTTTGACCATTTACAGCTGTCACAGTCCACAAATAGCTCATGGATTTTCACACTGAAACCAAGTGCTCTTGAATTTGTTTTCAGTACTTAAACAGATGTGACTTTCAGTGCTCTACCTGCAGCAGGGGAGACTAATAGTGCATTTTTCAGTAGAACAGAGCAGGAGCAATATTTTATTTTCAAAATGTGATTTTCTCTAGATGAAGGTGCTTTACATTTACTGCAATGACTACTACTAAAGCACACCTCATAGGTGTATTACAGCACACAGCTGTATCTGCCTGGCAATGAATAGTTTTGCTGTCTTCTGTTACATCAGATGCTTTAATACATGCTCAAAGTCTGCAGAAAGATGCAAAAACTGAATTTCATGTGAGCTCAAAAAACAGACAACTTTGGAAAGACTTCAGCATACAGTTCTGATCTCACAGGTTATACCAACCTCTGCCTCAGACAGCTCCTTGTCACTATTTGGTTTAGTATATTTTTCTTGCATGAAAGGGATCCAAGACATTTTGCATTTCTTAATGAAGGGAGTTACATCAACTGTTCCCAAAGCATAACCACATATGCCATCCTCATCTTCTAAGACAAAGCAGTAATCCAGGCTGAGGGTGAGCAGACCTCCAACTAACCTGCAGAAAAAAAAAAAAAACAAATTCAGTCAAAAGAAGGTCAGTTTGACCAAGTATGCCCTTCAGGTACCACGGAGGAGACTCCAGGGTCAACCAAAGAAGTGAGTCCTCCAGTCATGGAATTAGTTCCAACAAAGCACTAACTGACTGACCAGATGTCAAAACTCAGCTATAAGCAATATCTGCACCTCAGGATTCCAGTTTAATTCCATACACACTGCTCTTCACCTTCTGCTCTTAGCTGCTCTGCTGCCATTATTTACTTGCTTTCATAATTTCCTTTGGGTATTGTTTGATATCAGCTGCACATCCTTTTTTAACTGCCTTCCTGTCATCACTTAGAGCAGACTCTATAAAGTTCTATCTAAAGTAAACACCTGAGACAAAAAATTCACTTAAAGTAGCTCATTTTACAGCTCAGATTGATTGCCCCATTTTTAAAAACTTCATCTACCATTGCTTATCCTTTTAAAAAGTTTGTACATGTACTTCAGAAAAAACTTGAGGCACTTGGCTGGGAAATGGCACCTCAAAAATCTGTCAATTTTAAGAACTACAGCAGATCAGAAAAAATACCAGAGGGTAACTACAGACTACGGACACTCATAATAAACTTTCACAAAATCTGATGTAAGTTACTATGATGCACAGATTTCGTAATACAGAGATTTCAGCTATATTTATTTTCTAACAGATTACAAGTGACCAGCACATGAGCTGAGACATAACTGCCAACAATCTCTTTAAGAAACCAAAATACCAATTTCCTGAGAGTAAATTATTTTATCTACTTCAAATGTTCTGTGTATTCTGCCCACAAACAATTCTAAAAATTCTAATTAAATACACTATCAGGACTTCATCCTTCAGAACCACCTCTGCAGGACACTTGTTCCTAATACATACTTGTCTCCAATTAAATCTGGTAAACTATGGAAGGGTTGATCAGCTCCATCAGCATACATTTCTCTGCAGATCTTATATACAGATGCCTAAGAGGAGAAAAGAGATGATTTCAACTCAGCGGTCATATTTAAAAGAGAGTAGGTTATTAACAGCTACACTATAACCTAGTTCTGACAGGTACCCCAGGTCAAAACTATCCATCTATACAAAAGGATGGTGCTCCCTCCACCTCCTCCTGAAACTAACTCAAAGTTGCCTTCAAAATCATTGCAGTTAAATTGAATGGCTGGGAAGGAAAGGCTGGAGGTCAACCTCCTGCTCTTGTAGCAGCACAATATTAAATCTGAGGATTAAATACTCAACACTGAGCTAAGACCACCACCATTGCTGCAAAATTCCTTTAACCTATGATATTCAAGTACAGTAATTCAACCTCTGCCAAGGACAGAAACATCCTGCATGTTAAAAGGCTTTCACCTGACTCTCTTTAAAGAGCCAATTTGAAACTTCACCTGTTTTTTTCCCAACAAAAATGCTTTGCATTTGACACTTCCCTTTCTTCCTTTAATTAAAAGGTAACTCCACAGAATAAATATTGTTGATGACTGCATACTTAGCTGCACCTCTAATTGCTAAGGTGGTTTAGAAATATCAGTTCCAATTTCTAGAAAAGTACAAGTCATCTTCGGTAGAGTCCTGCAGGAAGGTTTGGAAAAGGCTGCTTTACTGCTCATGAGAACAGCACAGGCCAGAGCTGACCTACAAGTGGCAGGAAAAGGAGTCTTCATGTGCCAGCCACGTCTGACTGGCTTCAAAATAAGAACTCCTTTGAAGTACTGCAAACTCAACCTAGCAACTCCTGTTCCATCTCAGTGTACCTACCAATGCAAGATTTCAAGCTGCATTAATCCCTACATCGTTAAAACTGCATCCATAAAGAGCTAACTCACTATTGGATGATGACTCACTTTCAATTATTCTCCATGCCAAGCTAATGGGAAAGAAACTACACTACAGATCCATTCAGAAAACAGAAAAAGTAAAAAATACTAATCAATAATGACTAATAAAATTTTCCTGATTTTAAAGTATCAAACACTCCAAAGCAGATTTGACAATATTCTTTCAAAATCAGACCAAAGAGCTTTCACTGTAACTAAAATGATATGAATGGCTGAACCATGATCACATTTTTCAGCTTCATTTTGAGATGCAGTATCAATGTTCTGCCTATACAGCTCCACAAATACCAGCAGGTAGCACAGTAACCACTGAGTGAAATAGGCACACACACCCACCCTCTGTGGTTAATCCACTGCATGTCTCCCTGCTCCAAGGATTCTTCTACCAGCTGTGAACAAATTTAACTTGCTTTTCATAAATAAGGAAGGCACTCACAGATTCAAAATGGGAGGGTGTGGGAGGCTGGGAATGAAGCTGTGGTGTACACGTACTGTTGCACAGCATGTTGCTGAACCAGAGGCATGTCACTTAGGCTCAGTTTTCCTGTGAGCTGGCATTTGTGCCTTGTGCAAGATATGAGGACACCTGCTTCATATTAGGGGAAGAGGGGACTCAGCAGTAACCACTGTTGCCACAAAAGAAGTGCATCACTAACAACAAAAGTGACAAGTGTCAAAGCAGTTACCTCATCTTTAGGGAAGTAGGGTCGTATGGTGTACACTTTGGAAGTGGGTGTTAATGGAGGTGGTTGAAAAAAGAGGTCATTTGCCCCATCAATAGGCAGCAAACGCTGTGAAAACAAAATACTTAATATAACTGGATGAACAACAAAACCCATCACTCTTGGGTGTGCACTGCAGACTCCCAAAATAACATTTGCTACTTGCTACCCCAGAAGAAGGTGGGGTTGGTATGCTTTACAATGCAAAAACCTTATTTGAATAGAAAATATCCAATTGGTGTTCTAAAATATGCAATTGAAACAGCACATTAAGAGTCTTAATCTTAACTGCTTTAAAAAACTTTTTACCAATCGTATCTACACTGTCTAAGAACACAGAATGTCAGGAGGAAAGGTTTGGTCTGAAGAGGGTTAACTGGCCAGAGGAGACGCTTTATCCCAAAAGCAATGCGCTGATTCAATTTGCTGCGCGCAGAGCACCTGTGAGGGGGGAAAAGTACAGCGCCTGAAAAATCCATGAACAAATCTGCACATGGCACAAACAGCGACTGAGGAATATTGGCCAATTGAATTCCTCGCAATAAAGCGCGTGTCAGCATTAAATCGAGAGGAACCAAAATTTGGAAGACGACCCCTTTTGCTCATGGAATTCCCATCGGCAGACAAGCATGCGCGCATTGTGCAATTGCGGGCGCAGGTAAAAATGCTGTGCGACCTGCAAAGAAACAATGTGAAATGTACAACTAAAGCCGCTGCGCTTCGCATGCGCGTGGGACAGGCAGCATCTCCTTGAGAAATTACTGTAGAAAGGGGAGGAAAATTATTTTAAACCAAGCTGTAAGGCTAATGGGCTTTGGACCAGAAAGCCTTCGGCAGACCAATCCTTCCAGACCTCTGATGTGCAACAAAAGGTTTTTCATAAAACAAAGAAAATGTCATTCAGTTGTGAAGTCATATTGATACCTGGAACTCTCCTGCTAGACCACCTCTAAAGGCCCAGGGTTCTTGGTCTCCACTTAAGAACTGTGCTGAAGATTGACTACGACACCCTGTTGAGATCAGATCCAAGCGGAGAATGTTACGAGAAGGGGGATTTCCTGGGTGTCTTACATGTCCAAAAAGCTAACATACACTTGTGGAAAATGCTCTCTAACTGAGCTAGAATCCAGGGCTTGGGGAAGGGAGGGGCTGTAATAATTTATAATTTATAAAGCTTTTGTGCCAGCGCACTAATTGTGGTATTTCAAATTTTTGATTACCTGTAATAGACAGGTGAGACAATTCAGCTACACACTTCATTCTGGACCAGAAGGCACAAGAATGCAGAACTACATAGACTTCCCACACATTTTGTACACTTTTTTTGCATATCTGTGTCAGAAACATTCATTTAATCTATGAACATTTGACATCTTGGAAGCTACGTGGCTCAGTAGCTACTACCATAAATTTTAGATCAAACAAATACCATTATCACAGCCCCTGAAAAAAAAAAATGGACCTTTCTGAAGTCACATTTTAGTACTGATTGTTTCTAATCTTGTCAGAAAACTAGGACTAGCAATATATGCAAACAGTCTAGAACAGATCAGGCAGCCAGGACAGCTGTATGAAACAGCATTCTTGCAGGAGATTACACAGATTTAGATAACCCAGGCCACATGTTCACAATATTGTTGGCACATTAAAAAACTAAATAGTGTTACCTGAAATTAACTCACAATTTAACTAATACACCTTGGTGGCCACTACTAGCTGTGCTTTTTGTATCTTGATTTTTATTTCCATAAGCGTATGTACACACCAGGGACCCTGCTGCTCAACCAGCAGCAGCAGGACCATTGCAGTGCTTAGCTTTAGCTTGCACTTGCTTTAGAAAAGAGGCTTCCATTGGCTGTTTGAACACTGTTTTGCCAGCAAGGCACTGCAGCCTTCACCAAGTCTGAAGAGAAAAAAAAGCCAAAGTTTTTCTCTGGAGAGAAAAAGTGGTATCTGGAGTGGAAATCTCAATTACCTGCCTAGTTTTCTGACAAGAGGAGCAGCGCAAATACTCTTTTCCTTTTGTGGACAGCAATCTACCTCCTGTTCAAGTAACAGCCTCAGATCAGTACAGACAAGTATGTTGTGCTAGTCAGAGAGTCCCAAAGTGTGCCAAGTTTGACATTTATGTGAGTTTAGAAATATAGGTTAAATACAAACTACCCTAAGTATGGCAAATTTCAGAAACAATCCAAACACCAGAATTGAAATTCTGTTTACTCCCACATTTTAGAATTCTCACATAAGAAGATATCCTTCCCAAAGATTTAGTCAGTAACTTGGAAGACAGTATCTGTCTGTCCTTTGAGACTACAACTTAACTAGCACTTCCAATTATTACAGTAAAGAGCTGTGTGAATGAAGAGCTGTATAAATGAAAAACATAGTTAATGCCTCAGTCGCTGCGCAAATGTGACTTCAGTTCATGCCTGCTGTACATCTAATCTATCTGAGCTGCCTCACAGACAAAACCTTTCCATTTTAATTAATTAATGACGACGCGCTGTGAACATCTGGCGCTGTCCATCCAATAGCAGTAGAAACTTGTGCTGAGGATTCTCCCATCTGTACACAATGGGGAAGAAGACAATAGAAGTCATTAGTAATCCATAGTACTGTACAGCCACACTAATTTAAGGGACTGAATGCTAGCTGGACTTTGGAGGACAGGTGAAGAAAGTGAAGACCCAGTGGACCATTGAGCACACCACTGTGAAAACTAACTTGTTTGGATTTGTAGTGTACTTTCTATAATGAAGTATTTGATCACAGACTTTGACTCTGCATTTAAGCTAGTGATAAAACACCAGCTGAAGACAAAAATGGCCCCTCTCACAGAAGCACTGCTGTCATAAGAGTATTACACTGTGCATGTGAAAAACCCTGAATTTTTCAGCTATCTAATACCAGTGTGAGTACTGGAACAGAACAGTGCCAAAGTTAACAGTGTTTGTGTTTATTGAATTGGCTTCTACTGGAAACTACTTCAAATATTTGAAGCATTTAGATACTTGAACCCAACTTTACAGGGACACTGAAAACAATTTCAGCTGAATTCAGTACTGAAATGCAGTCTGCACTGGGCCCTCAATTTTTCGAAGACTACAAGAACCACTGTTTCCTTTACAGAGCTCTGGCCTATAGCTGTAAGTAGATTAAGTCATCAAGAAGAGAGCATTCTGTCTAGCTAAAAGTCAACATACAGCATGGACAGTAAAGTTGGAGGAGTTGTGTTACACTTAAAAATGCACAAACTAAGGCTTTTAAAACAGCATGAGGTTGTTAGAGAAATGTTAACATACTACAATGCTGCTGAGTTTTCCTCCTCCATTTCTTCTCTGTGCTTTGCAGAAGGCAGTCTTAAAAGCTCTCTTCTTTTTCAACTATAGGTTTAGGGATCAGATATTTAATAAACACAAAATACAGGAATTTGTTGGGCACAGACCAAGTTAATGATTTAACAGATCTTGTCTGTCCCTGCTTAGATCTGCCAGTATTTAAGAATATAATTTAAAGACAATCCAAACACTAGGATTAGACCAAGGTTGTGTAATGGTTAGCCACTGTGAGGTTTGTGACAGCTACAGAAAGTGTGACTTGAGACCATCAGCTTTGCTGTCTGCTGTGTATGTCAAGCAACTCCACAGCATATTCCTTACAGTTGGATTGAAACCTGAAAGTGAAATGAGGTGACTAGAACTACCCAGGCCATGCTGGTGCTGCCAACTTACGATCTCCCAAAAATCTTTCAGGAAAAAAAACCAACAAAAAAAAGAAGAAAGTGCCACACATTAAAAACAAAAAAACAAAAAAAAAAATGTTTCAAGACCATTTTAAGTCTCAGACTAAATCTGTCCAGAGAGCTTCCCAATTTCCACCCATTATCAAAACTAAAATATATATTAAAAAAAAAAAATTCAAAAAATCAGCAATTTGGAAAGTGCTTAAAGGAAATCATTTTGCACCAGAATAGCCTTATGCTAAAGCTCGCATGCGCACAGGGGCTGGGAGGATCACCTTCCTCATGGCCAGGCCCATTGAAAGGTCTGTTGAAGACAGCAATAATGTTATCAAGACAGAGCAAACAGCAGATGGCTGATGTGATCACATTTCGTAGTGTCATTTCCAATCATACAGCGGGGCATCCAAGGAGTTACATGGCAGAGTCCAGTGTGCATTCAGTCAAGAGTAAGTTAAAGTCAACACTTACGTGTCAGATGAGATTCAAGTTTCATTAGCCCAAGAAGAAAATCAAGGTTTCCAATCTTAAGCATCCAGCAGACTTCACTTTTAATAGCAAAGCAAACTCACTGCAAGCATTGCTTCAAATAGCAAGACAGGAAAACCTTTAAAACAGGGTCAAAACAGACCCCCTGTCCAAGCAAACATATTTGCCTAATACTCCAGTTTTCCCCGTGGGCTAATTAAAAACACACATAAAAAGTATGCTATCTGGGATTATAATGGCTCCCAATGCACCTACCTAACCACTGCACAAAAGATTTCACCATTGACATAATACTCTTGATATCCCAGACGTAGGAGTACATGTCATAAAGGATTGTCCTGTTGGCACAATTGGAGAGGCGAGTGAACATGCCCATCACCAAGCTGCACATCTCTTCAAACTTGGCTGCTCGGTTACGCCATTCTTCTATCTATGAAAAAGATCCACAAGATCAAACACAGGCTCCCAGAGAGGAGAGTAAGACTATGCAATTCATTACTTGATTTTACCAGGATGGACTATCACATAAATATTCTCTATATCTGTTAGAAGTGAGGCCAGTACAGGGAACACTGGACAAATGCAGATACCAGACTGCCTTCACATAGCTACATGGCACTACGGGGCTTAAAACAGTAGATTCCACTGGAGGAATGAAAATTGCTGTGACCTGTGGTTCATTTTACACTATCCTTCAGGTCCTACAAAGTAGAATACCAGACTCTATTACAGATAACAGATAAAATTGCTTGGGATTTTGACATAAAATAAGAGAAACAAGATTTGCACTCACTTTTTCAGCATCCTTTCCTTGCAATTACGCTGACAACACTGCTATTTGCTCTAAGCCACTGGAACTACCCCTCAGCATCTGCGCACCTTTGGGTCCATGTTCATAAGGAAGGTAAAACAAGTCAGCAAGAAGCTGTAAGTCCTCTAAAGTCACCGGTTCTACTGTGTAAAGAGGCTTTTCATTTGGCCCAGGCACAAAATGTTCTTTGTTAATTTGCTCATCAGTCTGCATAGGTGCAATGTCACTACCAGAGTCTTCCTGCATAGACATCTCTGGAGACTTTGACTCAACTATACTCTCCTTATCCGTATCCATTGGCTTCAGCTCCTCTGCCATCTTGGCTTCAGCAATATCTGTCAGTATCTGGTTTGCATTCTTGTCTGCATCATCTTGTTTTTCCACCACCATGTCCATTGGTTCCTCATCAGATTGCTTCTTCTCCTCCTCCTTGGCCAAGGCTGGTGAGTCACTGCTCAGCGCCGCTCCCTGGCTCATGATGGGCTCCTGGTACACCGTGGTAACCACTGTTGCTGCATTTAAAGAGGATGGTGCCACCAGTGGCCCTACATCCCCTACAGAGGTTTTAGCACCACTGTGGGCCACTTGTCTACCTGAGAATAAGAAAGAAGTTTAGTTTTCGATATCTGCCAACTAACATTCAAATCAGCAACTCCTGCAAATGATAGATGGTTTTGTTACCACAGCATCCCATCAGCACAGCTTCCTTTTGGTACTTTGCCTGTTCAGTTCTGTCAATGAAATTCTAACTACTGACTTTGTGTTTTGCAAGTTTCCTTTTCACAACTGGTAAGCAAAGATAGGATGAAGAAAAACTTAGGAAAATTATTTAATATTTATGTGCTGCCAGCAGCATTTTAAACGATGTCATCAGAATAAAAAGCTCTCAAAGTAACTATTTTTCCCTCTGCATCAACTGACTAATAAAGAGTTGTATTTGAATATAAAGGACAGTGCATAATAAAAGCTTAATATGATAAGATGATGCTTAAATATTTCAAATTCAAAACTACCTTTAACCTGGGGAAAATTGAGACATTTAAAACCTTACCAGATCCAATCTTGGACAACCTGTTCTAACTCACCCTCCCTGACCAAAGTCATCAGATCCAAGAGAGATCTCAAGAAGTTCCTTCCAACTTAAACTACACTGTGAAAATGGAAGAAGACTGGCACTTTATTACTGCTCCTCCTCACCCAGTGTTTCTGCTGCAGTTGAGTTTTAGAAAGATACAAAACTCTACAATTCAAAAGCATAAATGCACCAGAGCAGTTAGGAGAGCAGGCTCCTCCATTCCATCACCAGACACCACAGAAAGATGCTCTGATCAACTGAAACCCACACTAGAGAAAAACAGATTTTCCCTTATATCCCAAGCTCCCACTGGTACACAAAAAGGTATGAAGTGCTGGAAGGTACTCAACTGGTTTATGCAGACAAACTCAGGGATTAAAATTATATTAAAACAACTGGAAGAACACAGAGTCTTCAGGACCAGAACTAGTTTTATGATAATCTAACATCAACTAAAAAAACAAAAACCACAACCTACTGTACTTCCTGTTCTCTCAGACTTCACTGAAGCATAGTAAGAACTGGGACTAGCAAGATCCAGACGCTTTCCTGCCTTCTATCTGAAGTGCCAAAGGATAATACATCAAGATTGCTTCTGTCTATCAGTCAGAGCATTACACACTGCAGATCATCAAGCACTCTTACTTTTTACTTAAGGTTCCCCAATTACTAAGGGAGAAAATATTTCCAGCTGAAGTGTATGAATTGCCAGAATCTTTAAAATATCTTTAATTCAAACACAAATACTGAACATCTAATATAGTTTATCTACCAGCCCCAGAATGATATAAAATCATACTCACTGCTGTATTGCTGAGGTACTCCAAATTCCTGTAACCATTCTGTTAAGGCCAACTTCAGGGCCATTTGTGGGCTGTAGAGAACATCTGTTTCAATATCTTCATCACTGCCTTCATTTTCCAATTTAATCTGGATTGAAACTGTGCTGTCTTCAGTATCAGCTACAGAGACAATTTTTTTTAAAGTTATCACACTAGTTTAGACTAAAATAGCAAAAAATAGATGTCAGACAAGGCATTCAGTAACTCAGGGGTTTACTTCACCCTTCAAAGGACAAGTTACTAATTAGAAAAAAATGGATAATTATGGTCACCACAGATGTCAACACAGATACCAGACATCCTGACATTCAGGGTGTCTTCAGATCTGAACTGCTTCTATTCCAATGAAATCATATCCATAGATACATTTCAAGTTTGGGCATTAAACTCACTTTCCAAGAGTTTTCATTACATAACCACAGAAACCTCTCAAAACTAAGAAATTCTTTGATATGCCCAGGAAGTCAGAAAAGCAAGATCATTATCTTTCAGACAACTGCCATTCACTTAGGGAACAGAAAAGGCTGGGTGACCATGAGAAGAAAAAGGTGGTGAGGAAGAGAAAATCATTAAAAACACAGAGAGATGGTATGATTCATATGGTTAAGCATAAATGCAGCAAACAGTTATGCATACTTACTCATCACCACGTCTTTTCTCACTCCATTCATGTTGGACTTGTACCAGGTCGCAAGCGTGTGAATGGCAACATAATTGGCTTCAAATTCACAGTTTGGATTGGTCAGAACTCCCTTTAGTCGAGGGATGAGTTCAGTTGACCGACCCTTGTAAGGCCCAAGAAAAAGCCTCTTTTGATCATAATCATTTGCATGAATGTTATCCCAGATAACTGGTGCTCTCCTGATGATCTTAGAGACTTCTTCAATGGATTCTACCGGAATGTCTTTGGATACAACTTTCGGACCTAAGCAGGAAATAGGATAATCAGAGGGCTATGCATATATTTGAACATTCAACCCCTAAGTAATTGGACATTTTATTTTACTAAATACTTATGAGAAAACACTTAACATCAACAAAATAAAAGAAATAAGCCATTAGTCTTCACCTGTCCATAACACTTCAATTCCCGGGAGGAGTTTTTCTCCTACAGTCCGTAAATATGGTGACTGGGCAACATTTGGGTAACAGAAAGTTCCACAGTACTCTGCACAGAAAAAGAAAATATCACTGTTATTATGCACATGTGAACATACCCAATTGTCCCACAAACACATTGAGAGAATAACACCACCTTTGGAAATTAAAAACGTTGATAAAATTAATCAAATAAGACCCAAAATCTAAAGTAGAAAAAAAAAGGACATTATGAATGACATTTAGCATAAATATAAAAAACAAACAGTAGAGAATTATTTTAAATTGCTCAAACGTCAAAATTAGGAAAAAAATAATCAAGTTCATAAATGCAAGGCCATGTTACAGCAGAAGTATCCAAGAGAATAAGAAATCCCAACACTCATTACAAGTGCAAATACCTAAAAATTTAACACTGGAACATGTGCCTCTAAGTTAAGATCTGCATCAGAACCACAATACTACAGTGTAAATGGATAAACTAAAAATAATTTTTGATTAAAATGCAACCTGGTGACTAGTGAAGTGAGCAATCTTATTAAAAATAGGAACCAGTGACAGTCACAAGCACAGACTACATCTACTTTAAAAAAAATCCTTAGAAACTAACACACCTGCTAGTTCAAGAAGCAAATATTTCAGGTTCAAGTTAGAAAAATAAATTTTCCTTTAGCCCAATTCTCAGTTCAACTTCTTGAATTATTCTATCAAGCTGCATTATTTGCTTGGCATTGAGCTTTAGAGATTTTAAAATTTGGGAAAATTTTTGTATACATCTAAATAATCAAACTTTTCTCTGTAAGGTCAATTTCTTCAATCACCCCCAAAATACTCCTTAAGGTAGTTCTTAAATGTTAAACCAGTTTTTCAAACAGTAAGGTAACAGTCCCCCATCTTTAAGGCTGAACAAAACTATTCTGCTCATTTTACCTGTAGGACAGAAAAGGAATGTGTCTGGTTCTCCTAGATATTGATAAATTTCATTTGTGATTGAGACTTGAGCA
The DNA here is from genome assembly GCF_903797595.1 of Erithacus rubecula. NCBI lineage: Eukaryota > Metazoa > Chordata > Aves > Passeriformes > Muscicapidae > Erithacus > Erithacus rubecula. The sequence continues at coordinate 22,007,834 of NC_136660.1, read as the reverse complement.
TGAGCAAAAGAACTGAAAACTTCTTTGTCTGCTGCACACATGTTGTGATCAATATCATCAAACAGCAGTGCAAAAGATCTGCAGCCAAACTGAGAAACCTAATATAAGAGACAAGAACAAAATGTTTAATTTCTTAAAGTATTGCTTCTTTTAATCAAACTGTAGGATTTTTAAATGTAATCCACCTTAGAGACAGCTATAGGAAAGGGGATATAGTGGAAGCAAGACAGACTTTGGTTTCTATTCACAATGCCTCTGACCCACAGCTCTGCTTCTCTCAAAGATTAAACCTTTAAAGACCTACAATCTGTTCCAGTTTTAACCATCCAAAGCTGATCCCACAGAATGGACAGCTGGGAAAAAAGCTAATTCTGTAACAGCTCTTGGACAAAGGAGAGGAGTCAGGAGAGCAAAGATGTGCATGTCAAGTCTGTGAAGACATTTACTGTGGGCTAGAGTCCTTGCTTTAACAGTGCATCTTGGCTTCAAGATTAGGAAATACTCTAAAGACAAAAATAGCCTTCAGCATCCAATACAAGATGAGTATTTTTTTTTTAAATCAAAGTATGACTGGCTACTTCTGCAATGCAATTTGAATGCATCCATGGGAATCGTTCAGAGGCACCCAAACCAACACCAGTCCTGAAAAGGTTCTAGAAGCTGCTGAAGAGCTGCAAGAGTGAGCAGGGAATGGGAGCTTCCAAACTAAGCAGCACTGGAACTGTGCTAAATTTGTGCCATCCTTACCTGGTCCAGCTTACGTTTCAATGTGGATACCTCTTTAGGATTGGAGAAAGTGATGTCAAGTCCAGGTGAGATTGCATAGATGAATTCTATTTCATGTTCTCGTGCAGCTGATATTAGAGTCATGAGCTGCTCTGGAAATTAAATTAAAATATTTCAGAAGAACTCAACAATTTTAAAAAATTCTCAGGCATCATTTCATGTATATTATAAAGTGCAGATATCTCTTCTATCATAGTTAGAAAAAATAATTGCTGGAGTTTCTTGAAACTAACACAGCAAAGAACACCAAAATATTTGGAAGATTTTTCAGCAATTATGCCAAAAGGAATACACCAACTGCCCTTGTATTCTCATTTTCCATGTTAACATTTTTATAAATATTTTAAAATTTTCTTTATCTCATGATGTGAGACAAATATGGATACAGCCTGTTTCCACAGTACGTACATCAGTATCCCTAGAATTATTACTCACTTTTTCCACACATATTAACAATTTATTGTAGTAATACCACCCCATGTGACAGTGGTTCACACAGTACTCATATGACTGAAGCTTGGGCACATGAAAAAGTGGGGTTTAACATCACTCTGAAGAAGTAGCTGCTTTAAGAAATAAACCTCACAATTGAATCTTTCATAGAAGGAATAAAGAGAATTATTTTTAGCATATTTAGCAATCTTGGCTGTTATTGGATATTACCTTGCAGTATCCTTTAGATTATTTTTCTGCATTGATTCAAAGAGGCATCAAAGACGGATTATTTAATTTCAAGAGAGTACAATTTTTCCCCTCACCCAAGGAAAACTATAACCCTCTCAGTCTAATAAAGCATCATAAACCCCATAAATGCCAGAGAGTGATAAACAACTCACACTAGCATGAACACATCTTTTATGTTCTGACTAACTGGGCAAGAGTTGTTTTTCTAATATGTACTATTTTCATTGAGACAAGGACTTAATGAATCACATAAAAGGACATGCTTTTTGTTCATCAATCTTTTTTTCCTTTTCTAAAGCAAAAAATTTCTAGTTCAAAATATAGCCCAGATGTTCAAGAGCCAGAGGAATAAATCTAAGCAACCTTCCCCCCCATGACAAAAAATAAATCTTGTAAGACAAAGCCTTAAAAGCTGTTTCAGAAATCATCTGCAGTTATAGTTAAAAGAAGTAAATCCATGCTTGTTCCAAAGCTCCAATAAACACACCTGCAGGGTATTAAAAAGAGGTTTTCAGTCACCTTTGGGAATGGCTACTGTGATTAAACATGCACAAGTATACACAGCAATAACCAATTCATTCAAAAATCCACTTATAGAAAACACAGAGGAGAAATAAAGGCAATTACCTGCTTCCTCCACAGAGTACATTTCTCGCCAAAACATCCTATGCTTGTAGTCATCCTTTGGGGCATACAGGTATGTGTTCAATCCCCACTTCTGAAGCCTAAAAACACAGAAAAAAGCCTTCAAATAGCCTACAAATTCAGGAATTCTGTGTTTTACCTCATGTTATTATTTTACTTGATCTAATTTTTTTTTTTCTTCACTGAACATTCTGTTAATAGCATTAAGCACAATAATTTCAAGCACAAATTAATATGAACAAATCTGGTATATGCAAGAGAAAAGGTGAATACAAATCAGAAGAATACAGATTATAGGCAGAAAGGTGCTCTAGTTAGAACATAATTCTTTCCAGACTTAGTGGAAGTTTTATGATTACATTCCAATGGAATGTGCTGCAGTAAGAGGACAACATGACTTGCCTTCTAAAAAGTTCTTTCCTGCTCCATCACCCAAGGTCGTCCATAAAATCCTATGGAGACAAGATTAGAATTATCCAGTTAGATTAAGCTTCCTTCATGAACTTTGTATTGCAACCACCATTTTCTTCCTCTTTTGCCAGAAAGCTTCCCAAAACAGAAAGGGAAAAAAACCAGTTAGCATGAGGAAAGTGTAATAACCTAAACTGATCTAAATTTAAAATGCAATTATAACTTGTTTTATTTCTTATTATCTAAGGTCTTATAATTTTGGACACTGAAGTAATTAATTTTCAGAATACAAACTGTGTTCCAGAGCATACGTCCTTGACAAATCAAGTCAGCATTATTATAGCAGCAGACTGAGCAGTTATAACCTAATTAAATTACCACTCCAGACACTTACAAAACAGATTTGATTTTAAGGTGAACACTGAAGACATCTGAAAACATTTACCAGCTCAAAAATGCTTAACTGGTGGTACAGACTAGGATTTATATATATAGAATATATACATATTAGAGAAGATTATGTGTAATTAAAAAAAATGCAAGCAAGTCAAATGAAATGTTTAGGATTTATTTTATTCTGCTTAATAGCCTTTTTGTCAAAATTAAGATGCAAACTGATATCCTACTTTACCATTTCCACATTTTACAAGCTAATATTAACTATGCCTGTGGATAATCATATATAAAAGTGATTTTAGAGTGTATTGAAAGTCATACAATTCCATGGAAATTGAAACTGCTTCTGACTTTAAATCTAATCTTTCCATTCTAAAACCAAAATACTTTAAAAAAGCACTCTCAATGCTCTCTTCGTTAAGCCAACTCAGTTAGTGCAAACAGTTCAACCACAAGTGGGCACTTCAAAACAAAGCTTCAGCTTGCAGTTCATGCAAAAACCAGAGACTAAAATAACATGAAATTTAATAAGCTCTTATTTTCAAACAGCATGGCCACTCAGTGATGAATGATACTACTAATACACAAAGCTCACAAGTCCCTCTGGAGCACCAGTTCAAAAGGTAAACACTATCTTCATTTCCAAAGCTACTCACCCTTGTAAATCCGCATATATTCAGTCTCACTGAGGTCACAACCACCCTTCTACCTCCCAAAACTCCAAACTGATGCAACTGAAGCCATTTTCTATATACTGTATTTCAGTTACATGTTAAGTGTACAAAACTCTTGTAAGAAGCTTAAAGCAAGAGGCTCAAGTTTTAAGAGTGATCTCAACCTGCCTGGCACCACAGCGTGGCAAAACTGAGCAACTACTCCTCACAGCTGCCCAGAGCAACAGGGAACAACAAGAGAGAGCTGAGAGACCTGGAAACCTCACTGTTTACTTCACCCACAAGGAATTTCTTATTTTCACTATAGTTTCCTAACTCCAACTGACTCCTAACTATGCTGCCCTGAGCAAGCTCAGGACCTTACAAAAGTGAAATCCTGTGAACCTAATGAATATCCCCTGTGCCTCATAACTCGTTCACAACACTTTTGCTTTATTATGATACTACTGGTTCAGACCTACAAGCCTAAAGCAGAGCACGGCTTACCACAAAAGAAAAATTAAAAAGAAAATCAGTTACCAGAAACTAATTAAATAAGGCTGAACAGACCTGGCTAATCTGCAGCAATACTTTTCCACCTGTCAACACATTTCTTAGGTTACTGCTGTCACCAGCTGATTACAATTTTTGGATCTTTCTGTCCAACTAAAAAAAAATCAACCTAGTTTTGTATTACTCCCTCAGGACTGTGTGTCAGGTTAATACAAAGTCAACTGATCATGTCAAAATATCTCATCCCATTACCATTCTCTCCATCACTAAAAGTCAGGACATCCTAGAGGCAGTGCACCAAAGCTTTGCATTCAGCAATCTCTTAGACCTTACTACTCTGCAAAACTGAATTTGATTAAGTGGCATATGCTCTTCACATTCTTAGAGTGCACACCCAGTATTTGGCTAATTGCCCTCTGCCTTTTCTACCAAAGATTCAAATTCTCCATCTCAGCACTCTAATCTCATTACATCTTAATCTGCGTTAACCACTGCTCTGTTTAAGTATTTATCTACACTTCTGAAGTTAATTCCTGTTCTTCTCTTAACTCTATAATTCCCTTGAGTCACTAACAAGACAGATGTTTTCACTCACTACCATTTACCTCATTCACCACAAGCTTTTTTCTGTTGGTGGTGAGTTTTTATTAGTCTTTTTTTTTTTAACACCCCCCCATTCCTTTTTTTCCCCCCGTACACATATGATTATTGTTAGACTGGTAACTCCTAACCAGTGTTTGAGGGCTTCATGGGGCAGAGGACATTTTCTTGCTTTGTTTCGTGCACACTACACTCAAGAACACCTGCAACAAAATATATGCTGAGGCAACCAACAATGTAACTAACACGACCAGAAAAATTATTATGGTATTCTCAGTGGTTCCAACAGGAACCTGGATGAACAAGTCATGTTCCAGGTGTATCAGCAGGAGCATGAGAAAACATGTTGCTACAATCTGTGTTTCTCCTCACTGTTATGTGTCTCCAAAGCCTTCAATTCAGCATCTACCTTCACAGAATTAAGTCTATTGGCAAAAGAAAGGCATTTTTCTCCACACTGACTGTATTCAAGCCCAACCGATTCACCTCACACAGTTGTATTTACAGAAGCCAAATTACTTTTTTTTTAAGATATAAACTGAAAGTAGTTTGCAAAGCAATGCAGATACTGACTCTGATAAACTGTCTGCTCCCCTCTCCATTCCATCTGCTATTCACTTTCCTACTGGAAAATCATTATCAGTACAGAAATAATAAGAGATCACAGGAAATATACTATTTTACCCTAACTGTTACACTGGGAATAAACCATTTTTCTGCTGACTTCAACCACCTACCTTAACTGACCTATCAGAAACACATTACTGAGAACTACAAGAAGTTCCTTCATTCTGCAGCTTCAACAGAATTTAAACGTTTTAATGGTTCAACTAGCTAAAAGACAGAGGATTGTTCTACAACTAAAAAAATAGCTATAACACTTTAGAAACAATGTGCATTTAATATTAATTACTGAGCAGATGTCTACAGAATCACCTGTTCCCTACTCAGGACTGAATGTGAGCCTCTGGAGCGCAGGAAGAGCACGTACAGCCGAGATAATCGCGCGGTACCTCTGCTCTCTCCTACTTCCCCCTTTAGACACGTACTCAGGCGAGCCCCAGCACCGCCTCGGTCTCTCTGAGGAACCACGGGCGCGGGGTGCCAGGCCTGCCCTCGCCCCGCCGCACAGCTGCCATCAAAGGGCGCTCCGCTCCGGCACAAGCCCCGGGGGCAGAAGCCCCGCCCGGGACCGCGGCTCCTCCCCAGCCTGGCGGAGCCCCGGCCAAGAGCCGCACGCCGCCTCCCCGCCGAGCGGGCTCCTCCGGGCGGGGGAGGAGACGGCAAAGCAAAGGCAGCTGGGACCAGCCCAGCCCCGGCCTCCCGCGGATACCGAACCCCCGTTCCCCCGCACCCCCTCTGAAAACTCTCACCTTCGACGACTCCGCACAGGAAGCGGCGGGAGCCCAGCGCTGTCTCCGTCTCGGTGTCGGTCTCCTCGCCCCCCGGGACCGGCCCTGCCGCGGCGCCCGGCGGCTCTAAGGGGGCGCCGGGCACCCCGGCCGGGTTGGGACTGCCCTGGGGCTCCTCCAGCGCCGCCTGCCCCTCCTTCTGCACCATCCTGCCGCCCGCCGCCAGCGCCGCCGCTCGCTGGGCCGGGCCGAGCCGGGTCCCTGCCGTCCCCCCTCCGCAGCCCCTTTGTCTCCGCCGCTCCGGGGCCGCCGCCGCCGCTTCCTGTTTACGGGGCGCTGCGCCTGCGCGGGGAACCGGCCTCAACCGGTCCGCGCCGCTCCGCCCGCAGCCGCCCCGCTCCGAGGGACCGCCGCGGCGGCAGAGGAAGCGTCTGCCTCGGCGGGAGGAGGGCGAGGGACGCGGGCAGCCGGGACCGCGCCGGTGGAACGGGAACAACGGGCTGGGGCGCGGGAGGCCCTCAGGGAATGAGGCGGCGGGCGGCGCGCGCAGGCTGCGCAGGCGCGGGGCGGGGGAGGGCGCGCACTGCGCGTGCTCGGTGGGGCCGGCAGCGGGAGGGGCGAGGTCGCGGCGGCCTCAGGGCGCTTGCGCGGGGAGGCAGAGCGCGCCCGCGGCGCACGCGCGAGGGGCCGCGGAGACCGAGGGGGAAGCGGCAGCGAGGCAACACGCATGCGCCGTGGGGTTTGTGTAGGGAAGCGACGCCGAGGGGGAAGGGGGGGGGGAAATGAAGTGTTTACCTCGGGTCTGCGCGTGCGCGCCGCGGCGCAGCGCGCTGGCGGGAGAGCGCCTGCGCGGGCGCGGTGTGCGCGCGGGGTCCCGTGAGGCGTGACCTACTTTTCCCGCAAGCTCAGCAGGGCCCGGCGGGGCTGCGGCGCGGATGGGAGACCCGGCTGCTCCCGGCACGGCCCATGGTCCCAGGGTGGTGAGCGATGGGGTGCAAAGCCGAGATATCAGCAGAGCAGAGGTCTAAGGTCGCACAGCTGAGATGGCCCCTCGTGACTGTGGAGATCCTGCCAGCCTTCCCGGCGCGGGGGCACTGCAGCAGGCACCAGCCAAAGTCAAAGAGCTGCCGAAACCCCCAGCTGGTGGGGAAGGCAGGCATCAGGCAGACACATCTAATGTCAGCCACGTTTCCACTTATTCCCGCTGATAACAACTCGGGCACGACGAGAAACTGGAGCCAAGGGCCGTCTCTGGTTACCACCCCAGCAGGCCCAAGCTTTCAAAGAGCAGAAATAGAAATTGTACAGATACCCTAAACGGGAACCAGCTGAATTGTATTGATGCATGGGCAGACCTTACAGAAGGATTAGAGAGGAGAAATGCACAGAATCTGGGTGGAGAACACACACCTCCAGAGCTGGGTGGTGACTGCAGGGTCACAAAAGACCCTGAAGGGATGCTCATATCTCTGATCATGGCAAAATAATCATACAGTGACAGTTCTCCCAGTGTTGGAATCTCATCCTTTTACAAAATGCTTGTGTTTCTGGGCAGTATTCAGGATGCTGGAATGAATCACTGCCCCAGGCTGCATCAGCTGCCTCATCCAGTTGCTCAACTGTTTTACCACATAGCTACTATTCATTTTTCTGCTGAAAGCTGGGAAAAACTTGCCTGGAAACAATGCAAGGCTGCCCTTTTCCAAGGATCCATCAGCTCTTATCTCTGTTCTCATCACAGACCAAATGACTTGGTTGTCCACCCTTCAATGCCACCTCCTAGTAACAAGGTGCTCCAAGCCCTGGCTCACACAGCAGCTCCTCACAGCGAGCTGAGGGCACATCTAAAGGATCCAGCTCTCCCTCAGGCCCTTCCTGAGAGCTAAACAGTTTTTTTCTGACTCCCAGAGATGCTTCCCCACTCCAAAAGCTACAGCCCCTGCACAAACCTTTTCCCAATGACCAGCATTGGAAGGCTGAGCCCGTTGTGCTGTTTTTTCCCATTTTCACCTCAGCCTCTTCCCTGCCCCTCTCCCTGGGGACAAGGACCCAAGGGACCCATCAGTGGCTCACAGCATCTCTGCGCCACAAGAGGGCACATCAAGCCCTTGGATGTCATTGCCCAAAATAGCAACCTACCAAACAGAGCTCAGGGGATAGGATATACCAGGAAAAGTGGGTTAGAGGGGAAAACCTGCTCAGGCCCATTCATACTGCCATACACAGCCCTGGGTGGTAGCCAGCAGCCCAAAAAGGTCTCTGGAGAGTCAGAGGCTTTGGAAAGATCAGACTTGCTGCTTATCCAGTCCCACAATAGTAATTCCCCCCACAGCCAGAGCCCATCCTTTTAAAATGTTTGGTTTCCAGGCAGCTCTTTGCATTGAGCTTTCAGTTCCTGGACCACAGACTGTTGAATGCTGGGCCATTTTTCTGTCCCACACCAAGTCCCTTGCTCTCTTGTTCTGCTACTCTCTTACTTACATGACTGTTTATTTAATTTTTCCTAGTTCCTTGTGCTGGACTTTTCCAACAACCAGTGATTGCCCTAAGAAAAAGCCCTTCCCAGTCCATACCTACCTCCTCAGGGTGGCAGGTGACCATGTTCCTGTTAGCTCAGCCTTAAATGCTACATCCTGACACGGGCCACCTGGTCCCCAGCTTGGGTCCACTCAGCAGCATCTGTGACAAGCTGAAAACACACCTGGCAGCCTGACTCCTGAAATGTGACACACTTGATATAAAAGCTTTTTAACCTTAACACCTACAGGCTCTTACAGGCTGTAATTACAGGACCACCAACAGCATGGCTAAGATCAGTGTGCACCCTTGTCCCCCATGCAGCCTCCCAGAACATCCTGTGACCACAACACCCCAAAAAGGATACCAACCCTCTGCAGAGACCTCCTGATGATCCTGCATTCCCATCCCAGGCAGCTGACAGATGCAAAGACAGAACAGTAGTGTGCATAGCGATTGTGGTTAAATTTTATTGGTTTTTTTGTTGGTTTTTTTTTGTTGTTGTTTTGTAACTCATATAATTATTATAATACAAAATATACAGACTGGAGATGCCAAGCAGGTTGTGGGTCACCATGCCCCGGGGCAGGGGGTCACACCATGCGACCTACAGCGTGAGGGGGGAGGTGGCAGGTGCTCCACATGGCAGCAAACAATGGGAACCCAGAGTGCTGGGAGGAGGGGGAACAGGACCAAGGAGATGGAGGGGTAAGGCCCTCCCACCCTTAGGGGAATGCAAGTGGGAGCTCAGCCCCACAGCAAACCTGGGAACAGGTCTGTGAGATGAAGAGTGTGTTGAATGAACCTAAAAAACACATCATGTCTGTGAGATAAATAACATGTTGAATGAGCCTAAAAAACGTGATGTCTGCAAGGGCTGAGACAGGGACAGTCCCCTTGGGAAGCAGCCCCATAGCTTTGGCTCAGAGCCCCAGGGGTTAAATTCTAATGTCTCCAACCCCAGGGGCTCAGCCTGGGTCTGGCCCAGCAAGGATGCTGATCCCAGACAGCGCAGATCAGGCCAGCCCCAAACCACTCTGGCTAAGGATCCAGAGACTGGAGCTACTCTCCCTGGGGCTGCCAGGGCTGGGTACATTCCCAGTGCCTGTGAGGGGCTTCTGGAGTTGGCATGGGATCGTTAGCCCATTGGCATCACTCTCCCAGCTATGACTCAGAGTGGTATGTGGGCAGGACAGGCCTGCCTGCACACATCCATCTCCAAGGAGCTGGTGGTGACAAAAACACCCAGGGTCCCTGTCCACAGGGTCCCCAAGCAGGCTCTCATATGGCCATGCTGGGAAGAGTCCCCTGCCCCAAGGTGACCCTCCAGCCTGCCAGCAACCTGTCAGTGACTCCTGTCTAATCCCAGCCTCAACCTTCTCCTCCAGGAGCTGCCAGCTCAGCCATGGCACCAGCATAGAGCTCTGCCTGTGGAGACACCTCTCTGCCTCACTGCTCATTCCCCAGTCCCCGGGGCAGCAGGTGTCTGGCATGGGCCAGGGCACAGAAGCAGGACAAGGTCAGCAGCAAACAGTGCCAGGAGCATGGCTGTGAGCCCTGTGGGGCCAGAATGGCCACCAGAGACCAGCCCATCTCCCTCTTCCACATGGCCCCTGGCTGTCATGTCCTCAGGAAGGGCTGGAAAGGGTGTCTCTCCATTGGAGCCTCAAAGTGGATCCCTGGGGTCCCCCTGTGCCAGCACCCCAAACCTGAGGGACAGGGGCTGAGGTTGCAGCTCTCGTAGCCCTGCATTGTCCATCCTGAGGGACAAGTGCCACAACAAGTCACCTCCCCTCTGCCCCTGTCAGGAAGAGCCTTGCAGGTGTAAGCAGGATCCCTGGGATCAGGGGAGACTCCTCACAGCTCATTCTCCAGGCATGGCCCCTCTGCCCCCCCACTGGCCCAGTGTCAGCACAGGGAGGGTGGCCGGTGGCTCACAGTGGACACACCAGCCATGCTGCCCACAGCAGGGCACAGCCAGGGCAGGGAGGAGCCGAGGCACTGGCTGTGCCCATTGCGGGATTTTATTGGTTTCTTGACAGTGCTGCTGGAGGATCTGGGCTGGAGCCAGGACTGGAGGCTCCTGGGGCTGGGGAGGATCAGGGAAGGCAAGCTGTAGCTGCCCAGGGTGGTGTGCATGGGAAAATCCTCTATTGCAGCCCAAGGATGCATATTTTCCACTGGAACTGGGTGCAGGGAGGTCCATCCAGGTGAAATTCTCATCCTGTGCCAGCAATGCCCATGCTCCCAACATCTGGGAGCACCTGCTTGGGATTCCCCGAGGAAAGCAGAGCTGGGCCAGGGGAAAGGGAAGGTCTCAGCGCTGACTGCATCTCAGGGAAGGAAGGCCCCTTTCCATGGGGGTATCTGTGCAGCCAGAGGAGGGGAGTCTCAAGGGAAAAGTCAAGAGAGAGAAGAAGGTTCTGGGCCCAGTGTCAGGACAGCTCGTCTGGAGGCAGGTCCGGGAGCTAAATCACACTGTCGAAGAGCTGCATGGATCGCATGATGTTCTCATCCTGTCAGGAGCAGGAGGGAAGCAGGCAAGTTGGGCATACAACAGCAATCTGGCAGCTCCCCCAAACCTGGCTTTACCCTCATGGCAACTCTGGCACATGGGACAAGAGCCCCAGGATTACAGGCAGTTTCCAAGCCCTACTGGGATCCGTGGCTCTCCCCATCTGTATGGGGAAGCTGGCATGGGTACAGTTCCCAAAGCAGAGCTCCAGCCTTGCCCCTGGGAGCCCTGGCTTCACCCCTTCCCTGCAGGAAGGAAGCAGGAGGGACAAGGTCCCCAAGGAAGAGGGAGGTGACCCTAGCTCAGAGAAGAGTTTCTGTGGACTTTACCTTCTGGCAGGACTCCAGGAACTCCTCGATTGTCACCACGCCATCCTTATTCCGGTCCATTTTCTGCAGACAAGCACAGCACAGGGGGCATAGCAGGGGCAGCCCCAGCCCTAGGGAGAACCTGCCCACATCCCACAGGGGCTGGACACAGCTCCAAGCATGTCCAAGCACCAACGGGACCAGGGGTGTTTTCCCCCCAGCTCTGTGCTGGAGCTCTGCTTGCCCAGGATGGCTCAGCTCACCTGGAAGAAGTTCTCCACGTGCTCCCGCGGTGCCTCCTCCCGCATGGCCGGGTAGGTGTATTTGCCCATCATGTCGTAGATGGACTTCATGATGTCCAGCATTTCCTGATGGGAAAGGGAGCAGAGTTGCAGTGTCAACACGGGGCTCTGCCTCCGCCTGGTCCCCAACCCGCACCTTTTTCTTGACGCTCCTGAAGGACCTGTGGGGTGCTCAAATGTGTTTGTGCTGGCTCTGTGCACAGTGTGGGCCATGTGTGCATGTGCAATGGAGCCCCAAAGCTGCACACCACTCATCCACCCTCCACCGCAGAGTCACACCAGTGCCAGGGGGCCAGCAGGGACATTTGCAAAGCTGGGCTCAGTTAAATATTGATCCCCTGAGCTCTCCAGAGCTCCACCAATACCCCTGAGTTCTGCCCTGGTCTCTGCCAGATGCACACTTGTGCTGGCCCTGAGGACCAGTCTGGACACCCCCATCCCACCTCTCTGGTGATGCAGCCATCTTTGTTCAGGTCATAGAGGTTGAAGGCCCAGTTCAGGCGATCATCAATGGTGCCCCGCAGGATGGTGGACAGCCCAGACACAAAGTCCTGCAAGGATGGACAAGGCAGGCAAATGGGAGTTACAGCCACAAAGGCCCTCAGAGACACACAGGGTACAGCCCTGCTTGATTCTTCTGCAGAGAGGAACACAGCCCCAAAGCTGATGTGCCTTGGGGCTGACAAGGTGAAATGTTGACTATCAAAAAGAATTGGGGGAGAAAAAATTGCTTAACCATGTACATTTCTCACACTACTCCCTTGGGTCACAGCAGCCAAGAGGACAATGTGCATCATGACCTGCTGTTCAGCTAAAGCCTGAACAAGACCCAGCCATGGCTATGTGTGCTGGTCTGGGTCCCTACACAGCCCTACCCAGAAAATAAAGAAAGCCCCTTTTTTTTGCTTTCCATTGGTTTTCTGTTGCTTCTAGGAATTTAATAAACTCCACTAAGCCTGCAAAGCTCTTCATCCATCTGCAACAGCAACACTGCTGCCCCAGCCCATGGTCCCTGCAGGGATGTGCTCTCCCTGCCCTGCTGCACCCCACCACCCCCTCCTCACCCAGAGCTCACCTCAAAGCTGACGGAGCCATCGTGGTCGGTGTCGAAGGCGTTGAAGAGGAAGGTGGCATATGTGCTGGAGTCTGCAGGGAGGCAGGCAGCATTGGGGGTGCTGTGTGACCCTCTGCCCCACAGAGGCACCCATATGTATGGGGACAGGGACAGGCACTCACCTCCTTGAGGGAAGAACTGTGAATAGATCTGCTTGAAGTTTTCTTCATTGACAATGCCGCTTGGACACTCCTGCCAGGGCAAGGTCACAGCATCACTTCCACGTTGCAAAAAAGGGCTGAGCATCCCCTAAAAACCTATGGCTCCCCTGCCTTGCCCTCCAGCCCTCTGCACCTGGTGGGGTGGCTAGAAAGGCTGCTTGGAGCATCTCTCTGATTTTTTGGGCTGCACCCCTCACTGGAGGAGCTCTGAATCCCAGACACCCAGGAAAGGGGCTCTCTGTACCCTAGGAAACGGAGCACAGGACCAGGTATCCCCACTGAGCTCCCTGGAGGCAAGATCAGGCTATAGCCTTATATGAACTTCAACCCCAAAGTCCCAAAATCTTTCACAAAGCACCACCCCGAGGTGGACATGGCAGCAGAGGTGGGGGCTATTGGAGCTGGTCAAGGGCTACTCACATTCTTGAAGCCTCGGTACAGGACCTGCAGCTCTTTGCGGGTGAACTTGGTCTGCTCCTGGAGCTGGTCCAGCCCCTCAGGGCGGTGGCAGACGGTGGAGAGCTCAAACTCATCCTCAACACTGTCTGCAAGGAACCCAGGGGAAGAGAGGGTGGCTGAGGCCAGCACTGTCCTGCCCCATCTTGTCATGCCAGGGGGCAGGAGAGGCACCTTGCACAGCACACACTGTCCTCTCACGCCTGCCCAGGCTGACACATTTTTGGGGTGCTCTGCTCAGCCAGAGCTGCGTCTACGCCAGAAGGGGACATTCACAGACACCCTGGCTAGAGACCAGAGACTGACACTGGGCAACAACCCCCTCCAGTACAGCCCAGGCTGGGCACAAAAGAGGTGTGAAAACCCCCCAGTGCTGAAACCCTCCCTGCCTGCCCTTCTCCCAGCAGAGGCATCTGGCCTGTGGAGTTCAGACCCTTGATGTCCTGCAGCACCAGGGCTCACAACCAGCAGGAGAATTGCCCTTCAGCACCCTCAACTCCAAATGCCCCCACCCCCACAGCCTTTCCAGATTCTGTTCTGCCCACTGTGCTCCCACCTTCATTGACAGCTTCTCTCCACCAAGGTGCACAATCCCTGTCTGCAGCGACCACCACCCCTAGACCCCACTCAGCCAAGGGGGGCACACGGCAGATATTCCCTCTTCATGGGACAGTTCAGACCCTTCATACTCACCTTTTCCCAGGGGGGACTGCCTTGCACCATGGAGCTGGGACAGATCCTGACCAAGGGCTTGGACTCACCAAGGAACCAAGCACACCCAGTACAGGGGTAAGGGACTCTGCACTCACTCCCTGCCCAGCCTCTTTCATCACCCATCACACCTCCATCTCCAAACTGACTGTAAGCTTAGAGAAACAACTCCCCACCCCTTAGACCAGTGCCAGGAGCCAGCTCCCAAGCGGTTCTTGCCGCTGTGCATCCCGTGGGAGCCGCTCCAGGGAGATGAAGAGGGAAAAAAACCAGCCTGTGAGCAGGTAAAGACAGAGGTGGGTGCAGAGCCCATGGATGGGACCCCTCCAGGGCAGGGCTGATCCTGACAGCCAGGGCAGGGGAGAGGTGGAGGCGTCCCCTTCCCGCAGGCAGGGCCAGGGCGGAGAGCAGGCAGCAGCACCGCCGGGACAAACACACACAAAGGCAAGAAGAAGCACTTGCTTTCACTGAGCGAGGGGATGGATTTGGGCCGGCAGCAGGGCAGCAGTTTGAGGAATCGCTGCTTCAGCGCTTTTTTAGTTTGGACTGGCGGGTTGCCTGGAAGAAAGAAGGAGTCACCAAGCAGAAGAGTTAACACAGCATCAGCCCCCGGTCCCGACGGGCAGCAGGGCTGGGCACGCGGCGCGGGGTCATCTGAGCAGAGGCAGCACATGCAGCGGGAGGCTGAGGGAGCAGGAAGGCTAAACCCAGCCCAGGCTCTGGTGGACTTTCCTGCTCAGTCTCAAGACAAACCCAGCACTGGAGTATCCATCTTTAGGAAGGATGAGGACAACCCTGCTACCCAACCCAGCGCCTATGTACACCCCAAGCATATCAGGGTGCTCTGGAGACTCCCAGGAGCCCAGAAAGTCAGGAAATGGCAGGGCCAGACTCTGTCCTGTAGCCTTGAGGTCAAATATCTGCCCCCTGGGGACCATCTCTGAGGGACTCTGCAGGGACCTAAGGCTAAATGAAGCCCAAGAAACAGCCTGTGGCTGAGCCAGGGCATTGCATCCTCCCTAAGCTCAGGCTGGGTTTGATCCTGCTGGCACCCAAGGGCTGAAGGCAAAGCATGCACCAGACCCCCCATGCAGCCCAGACTGCAGCATGCACCCCACCCCAGTGCAGCACTGGGACCCAAGCCCAGGGACCTGCTTTGAGACAGCCAGGAGGGGAATGGGGCTCAGGGCTTGGCCTTGGCCAGGCTACAGGGCTGGGTGAGGGAGCCAGCCTGGCCCATGGCCACTGCATCCAAGTCAGCCTGCATTAACAGTAGGTCCCCTCACTGTACTGACCCCACTGCCAACCCCTGTTCCCCCATTTGGGCCCCAGTGGTTTCACTCAGCCCCATCTCTCCCAGCTGGTGTTGCCCCATGGCTGCAGACCCCTTCCCTCCCTTCCCCCAGTGCCTCAAGCCAGCAAACTCAGAGCAGGACTAATGCTGCAGGTAGGGAAAGGAGGAAGAGGAGGGAATGAAGGCCATGCTGGGCTCCAGCCTCTGAGGGGAGGCAGATACCAGCATGGGGACAAATGGGACAAAAGGTGCAAAGTCCCTTTTGGGGCTCTGGTTTGCCACTGTGTTTGCAGATGTCCAAGCATCCTGTTCATCTGCAAGCACCAGGTCACAATGCCTATGCATCCTCAGCCCTGGTTTTGGGGTTATTTCTCTGGGGTTCTAGCAAGTAGCTGCTAGAGAAGCCCTTTCTCAGCCTTGTGAGGATGAGCTGAGCCCCAGATGCCAGAAAAATGGTGTTGCATGGTACCCAGCTCCAGGACAGGGACATGGGTCTGCAGCCACTTCTAGGCAGGTTGGCCCCAAAGTGCCCACAGGCAGAACCTGGGACCCTCTGAGCTCACACCAAGGCAGCTCCATCATCCTCAGGGATGGAGAATAGCTCCATGAGGTTATGGATCCAGCAGGACATCCCAAAGCCACTCAAAGAGGGCAAATTCTCCTCAGGGATGTGACAGTAGGGTGTGTCACTCACAATAGGGTGACAGTGAGGTGCAAATGTATAGGGATGAACAAACACATCCCCTGGCATTTGTCAGGGGGTGACAGGGGCAGGGTGAGGACCAGGGTCTTGGCACTGGCAGAACAGCACAACCTGGCTCCTGTCTGCAGGCAGGTGAGGAAAGAGGCCTTTTCTTTCCTAGAAGTGGGTATCAGTTGTACATAAACCACGATTTTGTCCCAGCTTTGACCTTTCATTTACAGAGAGAAAGGGAAATTGCACCTTTCAGCCTTCCAAGGATGCTCTGGGGCCAGGTCCCTCCAGCAGAGCTGAGCTATGGGAACAGACCTGACAGGCAGAAGTATCCCCTTTTCTGAGAGGGAAGGGAGAGGGTGGGCAGAGCAACACCCAATGCCAGGGTGATGGAGCCAGGAGGGAGCAGGGCAGGAGGGAAACCACACAGCAAGAGATGCAACAGAGAGTAAACTGTGGTTGGACTCACAGGGGCAGCAGGTATAGGCACGTGCAGTAGGTCAGGTCGGGTGCAAGTTACACTTTAGTTTGTTATAAAGAAGGAAAAAGAAAAAAAAATAAGAACATGGGCGTTTTCTCAAGGAGGAAACCAAGGGGGGCCCAATTCCAGGGCCCCCAGGGCAGGGAGGGAGCACATTCAGCACATGCAGCTTAACAACAGGAGAGGGGTACCAGGACAGGGGCTTTGCTGTCCTGGCTTTAGTAAACACAAGGGCTCTGCTGAGTAGGACACACCACCCTCTTTCTGTCCCCAGCATCCAAACTACAGCAAGTCTGGGAGCTCCTCCTTGATGGCAAACAGCTGTGCCCAAAGATGAGGAGCAGAGCCCAACCACGTGCTGCTGCTCTGGACAAGGGACATTGCAGCTGTCCCTGCCAGCAGCAGCTCCTTTTCCAGATGCTGCTCTGCTCTCCACCCTTCTGCAAGGGCCCTCCAGCAGCTGGCACAGAACAAAAAGGGCTGGCAGGGTTTTATCTGCAGCTGGAGGTCTGGTGGGTTAAGTGGCTTGTCACTTTGCATGCATCACTCAGCAATTTGCAACTTCAAAACACACACACACAAACTGAGACCCATCCTTGGGTAGCACCAGAAGGGGAAGGGATTTCCCATCCCCACATCCACGTGCTGGTTCCAAAGGGGTGGCTCGATCCCTGCCCCAGAAATGATTGCCATCAGGATGGCCACGGACCACTTTGTATGGAGCCAGCAGCAGCTGATGTGTCCTTGGATGGATCCAGCCAATGCCACCTTGCTGAGGGTTACCCAGTGCTGGGCTGACACCCCCTCCCCATGGAGGACCCAAGCCTGGGCTGCTCCATGCTCTCCTCAGAGGAAAAGCAGGAGACAGAGCCAGTCAGATGCAGAACAATGTCCCTGTCCTCCCCTAGTGCCACAGCCACCAGTGCCCTCCCAGTGACAGCTGGATGGGGAGGCCAACCCACCCCTTCCATGGCACCCTCCTGCTAGAATTCACCCTCAACAACAAACCAACAGGCAATGTCAAAACTGCCTCATTCATTATCAGTAACCTAAGAGTTATTAATGCAAATCAATAAATTCATGATCATGATGGGAGGAAAATGTCCATCTCACAACAAGACCCCCTCCAGTGTCTCCAGCTCCAGGGAACAGCACCACTCCAGGAGGGGAGCAGAGCACCAGCAGCCTACCACCAATGCAGCACCAAAGCAGCACCAATGCAGCACCAGTGCAGGTCAGTTGACAGGTTGGAAGGAGCTGGTATCCCAAGGCTGATCTGAGCCCAGCTGCCCCTAAAAGCTGTGGCTGACAATCATCCCTGTGCAGGGCTCAGTCACACAGGGAAGCATCCAGCCTCAGGCAGTGCCACCAACCACAGCTCTCTGGGTCTGCAGTGACAGCAGGAGGAAGAGTGAGTCTCCCCAGCTGCCCTGGGGAGGTCAGGATGTGTCCCACCAACAGCAGCTCTGCAAATGACCCTCATCAGTCAGCAATGCAGAGCCAAGTGTAGCAAAGGTGCCAGACAGTCATCCATCAGAGGAATGAAATCACAGCTGGCATCTCCCAGGGCCAGAGAGTCCCTGTTCTGGGGGTGGGACAGAGTTGGGAGCAGCAAAGCTGCCAAGGGAGCTGCAGTTTGTGGGACAGCAAAAGCTCAGGACCAGGATATTCCCCAGTGCCAGAGGGAGAAACAGCTGCACAGCCCTTGTGCTGAGCAGTCCCCAGGGAAGCACTGGCCATGGCCAGATGGGCCACAGAGCCAAGTGGGGCTCACAGCACTGCTGTCCCCATTCCCATCCCCAGCCTGTGACAGTGCTCCCAGTAATCTGGTTGTGTCCAAAGGAGATGCTGCAGAATAATGATTTCTTCAGACTACACCATGTACAAAGTGTTGGGAGCAGGGAATGGGACAGGATACACATCCCAAGAGACAGTGGAGCTCAGGGGCTCCCCAAATGGAGCAGACAAAACTGCAGGACAGCCATATGCATCACCCTACTACAAAACCCACACACAGGGACACATCCTGCCCCCATCAGCACCTCCTCAGGCAGCAGGAACACACATCCAAGGAGCCAGAGGAGCAACCCAAAAAAAATGCCCCAGCAGAGCAGCAGCTCCTCTTGGCTGCAAGCAGTGTGTTCCACAAGAGAGCTACTGCTCTGCATATCCATTACCCAGATGCCATCCATGCCCTCCACAGTAAGGCACAGGGACAAAAAGTAGATGTGCTTCAGCCACACCCCAGCCAGATGTCAGGCAGTTCAGGGACATCCTCCATCAGAAGGAGGCTGAAAGCACCTCCTGGGCACAGCACTCTCCTCTCCTCCCCTCCGTTTTCCTTCTAGTTACTCCTCTGATCACTCCTAGCCACACACCTCCCATTCCAAGATCTGCCTACCCAAAGAGAGGTGATCTTCAGTGCCTTCATTGCACAGCATCCCCAGTGCCAGCAAGGAGGCAGAAGGGATGGAGGCAAACCAACCCCAAAACACATTCATGCAGAGTCTACTGGCAGCCCTTGTCTGAGCTGGGACTGTCCATGACACAGTCAAGGAAAGCAGCCAAGGAAACAAGGCATCAGCACCATGCAGCTCCCTGCACTCCCACCCTCACCAGGCACAACAAACAGGTCGTGTATCCATTGTTCTGACATATTTTGAGTCCTCTTCTTTGGCCACATCCAGCCCTATCCTGAGTGCCCACTTGCCAATCCAGAAAGCTCAACCCCCAGAGCATCCTCTTCTTTCTCTAACCCTGGCACAGCCCTGCAGGGAGGGCAAAGGGGCTCTTGCCTCCTTTCCCATATTTTCCCCATAGCCACCACTTTCTGTAGCAGTGAGAAAGCTTTGCCCTGCATGGTGCTGCACCCCACATTCATGGCTCTTTCTTCCCATCTCACACTTATCTCCTCAGCCCCAGTTACCTGCAGTGCTTTCCCCATCATCTGACAAAACCCAGCCCTCTGCATCCCACCGCCCTGAGACTCCAACACCCCAGACAGTCTCCATCCCCCAGCACCCCACATGCACATCAGTGTATCCCAGTGCCTCACGACCCAGACACCACACATTGCAATGCCCATAAATATTCACACCCAATATCTTAACACTGAATCACCCCCAGACACCCTCACTTCCCCAGCCCCCTACACCCTAATGCTGCCAGACACACCAATGCCCCTCATGCACCACATCTCTCCCCCCACAAAAAAAATAAAAAGGCACTAAACTACACTAATTTGTCAAAAACTCCCCTAAGCACCCTGCAACCCTTGGGATAGGAAGAGCACCTCCACCACCACATCCCCATCTCATTGAAACCCCATCCCCATCCCACCTCCCCCGGTCAGGTCGATGATGCCCAGAGCTTGGAGTATCTTGAGGCTGGAGCAGAGCAGCAGGATGATTCCCACCGTTTGCAGCCCCTGCAGGTCCCAGGGTGCCTCAGCAGCCGCCATCCCCAGACACGCAGCCCCGGCAGCTGCTCTGGCAGCAACAGACCCAGCAACGCAGGAGAGGGGAGGAGAGACCTGCCTTGGCCCTCCCTCCTCCTGCCCTGGCACCCTCTGGGGTCCCTTGGGGCACCCAGGCTGCAGAGAAGGAGAGCCCACGAAACTGCCCAAGGGACTTAGGGGGTCAGCTCTCCTCCAGGGCATCCCTGCACCACACAGCCTGGGGCATGAACCTGCAAAGGGGTGCAGAATGGCCACCAGTGGGTGCAAGGAGGTGGAGGAGGCTCAGCCACACTGACTTCCAGCCCAAGAGCAGCTTGTGGTGGCAGTGGAGCTGAGCAGTCTGCAGGGACCCCCAGGTTCATCACACACTAATGGGACACTGCTGCCACCAGCCCAGGGACCAGCTCTGTCTAGGAAATCCCCTCAACCCCATCACAAACCACCAAACCTTCTCCCCAGCAGTGTCCCCACCTTGCATGGCATGAGCTCCCTGCCTTGGAGCTCAGCCTTGTCCACTGATCACCTCCACAGACATCTGCAACCCTCATCTCCTCCCTCTTCCTTTGCATCTCTGCACCAGCAAGTCAGCCACAGCCACAGCCACAGCTGGGGGCTGCCAGCCCTGGGTATGTTGCTTGCTGCTGGACAGAAATGTGCTCCACAGGGTGCAAATACTCCCCACAGGGTGCTGCCTGGGGGAGGGCAGTATGTCAGGGACAGCCAGGGTGGGTACTCCCCACAGCCCACCCAAAATCCTGCTTTAAGGGCAGCAGGACAGAAACCCCAGCCTGGCAACAGTGGTTATTAGAAAGTCACTTTCAGTTGTCTATACATCTCTCATTTAAAAGCTGCTTCTGATGTGGCCACCTCCTGCCACAGCAGGACGTTTGCAAATGAGACATTTTCCTGTATCCCAGGGAGAGGATGCTGTACTCAAACATGGATGGCACATCTGACATCCCAGTAACTGCACTCCAGGGACCATGGACTCCATACTCCCCAGAGCCCAGCCCAGGCATTTCTATTCCCACCTATGCTCAGTCCTGGGGTCTAATGCTGTCCCTCACAGGGGAGAGGTGAGGGAGATCCCATTGAGTTTCCACAGCACCCTTCAGCCCAACACAACCCTGCACTAGAGTCACAGCCTCTCCCACTGGACTCAAAGGTTTCACCCTCCACCAATAGAATAGGACTATAAAGAAGGGTGGTCCTAATATGCTCCTTTGCTCTCTACATTTCTTGCTTTCTCTCCAACTATGATTTTCTAACTTCCCTATGACTGAGTGATCTCCTGCCCCTCCATCTGCTGGCTCAGGGCCCAACCTGGGACAGAGTGGGGGCCCTGCTCCATGTCCACCTGGGTCTCCTTGCTCCCTCTCCAGGTACATCAGCAACAGTAAGAGCAAATCAGGCCAGAGGGAATTGGGAAGGAAGCAATGTGAAAAGTGATTAACACAAGGCCGGAGGGAGAGGAGATTCAACAAGCTAATTAGATCTGGCTGGGCTGAGCAGGACGTGTCACCATGCAGCAGCAGTGGCACAGGGTGCACTACAGGTACTATGGACCTTGGGGAGCTCAGGGCTGCAGGGAGAGCCAATCCTGCCCAGCCCTGGAGCCAGCTGACAAACCTGCTCACCCTTGGAAAGGCAAGGGTTAAAGGGAAATCTCTGGTGCAGCCCAACACACAGAATTCCAAACTTCAACCTGGAGTGCCTGCAGGTCTAGATTTCAATGCTCCAAGATCCACCCCCTTCACAAGCTCACCTTGACCTCTGGGGTCTGTCAAACCCACCAGGCTGGATTATACCCTGAGCCCAGGGACCAAAGCATCACACCCCAGAGTCCCTCCTGCAGCCAAGATGCAGCACTCCTGCCAAAGAGGTTCCTGGAAAGCAGGAGGCATCAGGGCTTGGCACAGGACTTTGCTCTCGCCAGCAGCTTGGGGGTGCTCGCTTTCTCCCCCCTCCAGAGGAACCCTCACCCTGAGCCAGCCACGAGGAGTTGTCCACTCTGCTCACTGCCACCACCCTCCTGCCTGGCACCTTTTGGGGTGCTGGTGGCACCCAGGTGTGATGCTGCTCCCTCCTGTTTCTCCCCAGATTCTGGAAGGGTTTGGCACCCTCCCAGCCCTGCTTCTCTATCCATATCCTGACCTCTACAGCAGCAGCAGCAGCCCTAGAGAAGGCAGAGGCCAGCACACCCCATGCTGGGGGCTCTCCAAGACACCCCCAATCCTGCCTGCCCCCCCAGCATGTACCCTGAACAGCCAAGGCAGGAACAGCCTCGGGCGGGCACCAATTATCCCGCCGACAGCAATCTGCAACTTCATTTAATATTAATCCGTGGCTGGGCTACGCGGGCGGCTCTCCCGCCTCTTCCCTCCTCCAGCCAGGACCGATTGCTCTGCACTGAATTATTGATGCTGCACTTCAAGAGGCAAAATTGATAGCATTTCTCTCCACCTGCCCCATCCTGAGAGCTTGGCCAAAGCAGGGTCTCTGCAGGGGTCTGAGAGCCTCCTGCATGGCTCTGCCAGGAGATGTTCAGGGCTGGGGACAGGCATGATGGCACAGGGCAGAGGTGGGATGACACAGCCCATCATTGATTATCCAGCTGGTAAACCCCATCAGTTCCAGCATTGATCACCCTGGAGATCCTGGAACACAGTGCACTCGTGGGAGATGCTCCATTGCTGCTGCCAGACAGTGGCTGTGCCCGTGCCACCAAGGCTGTGGCAGGATCCCAGGGGATACAGTGCCAAGCAGACAGGGCAAGGGATTGCAGTCAGCACTTCTATCCAAGCCCTTTCTCAGGGAAGTGCCAGCTCCAAATGAAGGATAGGGCGCTTGAGGCCTCATCCAGCTCAATTTGGGAACTCAGCAAGCCTGGAATTCCCCCCAAGATCTCATTGCAAGATGCTCCCACTGAACCCTTCCCCAGGCTTAGCGGGATTGTCTTGGTCTCCTCTGGAGCTGCTCCATTCCCAGCCCATCACTGTGGTGGAATGACACAACCAGCACAGGCTGGGCAGAGCAAGCTGCAGGCAGGGCACCAGCAGAGCTGGGGCAGGAGAGCGTGGGCAGCATCGATTGCTCCAGAGCAGGAGCACAGCCCCGGCTCCATTAGCACACCCAAGCCATTAGTGTTTGGTTTCAGGCTCTCTGCGGTCTCTGGGCTGTCACTGCTGACGGGGCCATGGCTTGTAAACAACCCATGGAGGGGACACAGTATTTTCCAGCCCCAGACACTGCCTGGGACCTTCCCTGGAGAGCAAAATCCTACCTGCTGCCTCTCAAGTCAAGAGGGGAAGCGACCTATGCAACAGCACCTCACCCCCATCCCAAACCACTGCTGTTCACACACAGGACTCCTTGCACAGTGCCCAGGGCTCAGCTTAACTTCAGCCAATTTCTGCCTCTTAAGCAATATTTCCCTCTCCTCTGGGCACCTTTAGGCAATAGGAACAATTGCTGGCAATCCAGGGCACCTGGATCCCATTCCCATCCTCACAGCTGAGGCACATCTCCAGCCAAGTCAGAGGGAACTGCAGCTTCCCAGCATGGGAGTGAGGGTGGAGGGGGACAAGCACGCCCTGTTCCTTTTGGAGGGGTGACAGATGGCCTGGACAAGGCTGGACACAGGACACCCCATCTCCAGCATCCTGATTTGGCCCATGCTAGGGAAAAGTCAGTTGCAGATGGACAAGGAGTGTGCCCCAGGAAACAGAGGAGCCAGACAAGGCAAGGAGTGGCCCCTGCCTTGTCCTGAGCCCCTCATCAGGGTTGCTGCAGGGGCTGGGGGCTCTCTGTCTCCACTCCTTCTACTGCACCTGAGAGCTGCAGAGCAGCTGCAACCAATGCCACCGATTTTGGTCCAAAGCTTCGAGAAGCTACATGGGGAAGCAAAAGCACTGGTAAGGGGGAAACAGGGTACTGGTACCCCCAAATCACCAGTAGAACTCAGGAGGGGGAATCCACCCTGGGCACAGTCAGCATGCCTTCCCCTGGCACTCACAAGGCAGGATGTCTGTCAGGTCAGCTCCTGCCTCAGTTTCCCTCCTGGTATGATCCACCTAGGAGTCCCTGCTGGAACACAGGGACTTTTAGCACACAGTTAAGCAGTAATGAAAAATTCCACCCACTTTTCCTGTCCTGTGATCAGATTCCCAGGATCAGAGGGAGAGATACTCCCTCCCTCCCTATCCCCAGGCACAGCCAGCCTGGGGTGCAGCCCCGGGGTGCTGTCTGCTCCACTGCTGGTGGAGATGAGCATTCACCACCACACCCAGCCTGCGTGGGAGCCTCACAGCAGAGTATCCCAGGGCACCAGTGGACCAGGGAAACTGTCTGTCCTCTCCTCACCCTGTGCATGCCCCAATGCCAGGGACCAGCCAGGCTGAAGCATCCTTCAGAGAGGCGTGTGCAGGCATGGGGAGGGGCTGGGCAGGGCTGGGGGGACCCTTCACACAACCATCACCCTGGCAGTCCAGGGAGCTCCCAGCCAAGCAGTCCTGACCTTGCTCCCACCAGGCACAGAGTCCCCCGAGCAGACCCAGGTTCTGTCAAGTGTCCCCTCTGTGTCCCCCCACCCTGCCCGAGGGCCACAGGGAGCCCAGGGGAGAGCCAGGAGCAGGGAGCCCAGCATGCACCATCCTGCCTGAGCCTGGCTGCTCTGCAGACTGGTGCTGAGTCCAACTCCTCACATGCACAGTGTGGTGACAATGGTCTCTGGTAACACCTTGCTCCTGTGGAGGTGCTGGAAAACACCTGTACCCACATATATGGTCACACACAGTCCCAGCCCACAGCACCCCAGCACCCATCAAAGTCACCACCGTACAGCAGCCACCTTGCCAGCCCTGAACCCTCCCTACATCCCAGCCACAGGCAGGACACTCTGCTCCCTGCACCCTTCAAGCAGCCAATGGACACCAAGACTTTACCAGGGATGCAGCAGCCCTGGAGGATCCTTGGGGGCAGCTCTGGACACCCACCACCTGCACCTCATGTCCCTGGAGGTGACAGCACCACCCACACCCGTTACCTTCCAAGGACACAGGCTCGAAGAGGCCAAATTGCTCCAGCACCTTGACGAAGAGGACCAAGACCACCAGCACTGCAACCATCTCAAGGCCTTCCAGGTTCATGGTGGGGGTGTCTCATGGCCCCTCACCCCCTCACCCCTCCCCACCACAGCCCTTGAGCCCCAGCACTCAGCAGCCAGACCATGCATCCCCAGGGACACCCTCCTGTGTCCCTGCTGGGGGGTTTGGCTGTCACCCCCTACTCAGGGGCACCTGCCATCAGCCATGGGCAAGCCAGGGGTCAGTGCAGGGCTGTGGCAGGAGGCTCAGGGAGCCACAGCTGAGAGCCCAGGCGGAGCGAGTGAGAGTGGAGAGAGGCCAAATGGAGGGAGGTGTGGGGGTGGCGGATGGGGGGGTCAGAGGGGGAGAGAAGGCATGCCCTCCCATTCCAATGACACCACCTCCATCGATTTGCTTAATGCAGTTGCTAAGGAAACGGGCCACAGATATTAAAAGGCACTCAGTTCCCAGGGGGGACACGGGGAGGGGCAGGACGCTGGGCACTGGCAAAACATCCAGGATGGGGATGACTCAGATTTGTCCTCTGTGCCCCAGACATGTGTCTGCCCCGTGGGGACCAACTTGGCTAAACAACTCAACATCTCCCTCCTGGAGAGTGTCTGGGGCAACAGCTCCATCTGCCCCATTTCCAAGCAGGCAGATGGGTCCACCTGTTTTGCTGGGAACACCAAGGGAGCAGGTCTGGGAGGAGAGGCTGGGAGCAGATCTGTGATGCAGAATGCCCAAGACACTGCCAGACCCCCAAGTGGTGCAGCAATGAGCAGGAGAGGAGAAGGTGCAGGGGCTGGGGACCCAGCCAAGGTCACACAGAAGCTGCAAAGAGGGTGAACCTGTGCATCTGACTGCCTTGAACACACATCCACACAACCAACATAGCTAAATTTAGCTCCCCTGCTCTTTTTAAACAGCATTCCAGCCCTTGCCTGGCTGTCTGATCACAAGCCACAGGGATCACTGGGGATCCAGGTACCCATGGTCACTGCCTATCCGCAGGGCTCAGCACCCCTTGGGGTCTTTCCCTAGGGGAGCTCTCCCATCACTTTCCTCAGGGATGCCCTGCACTGCCTATCTCCAGGCAGACAGTTCCCACATGGCACACGATGTAAAACCAGTCCTAATTCCAGCACTAGTGGGATAAGCAGGGAGCAGGTCTGCCCCCATGCCACTGCTGCCTCCCACCCTTCCTAGTTCACCCCAGGGGCAGGGCCAGCTGCCACAGCTACAGGTGAGGTGACCATATCCAGGCTATGGAGCAGACCCACAGCAAGAGCTCCCCGCAGGGCTGCCTCACACCAATCTCCCAGGAACCCCCATCTCCAGCCCAGCAGGCTGCAGGTTTGTCCCCTGGCAGGGGATGGAGAGGGCTGGTGTCTCAGTCCCAGGTTGTGGCATGGCCTGGCTACCTAATGGCTCTATGCCACCAGGCTTGGCATCTCCTGCCCACCTGGGGCACGCTCCCAAGGTTGTTCTAACACCAGCAGAAGATGCCAGAGATGCATCAGAGGCATCTTGGGGAAAGAGCTGAAAGTCTTCCCTGGGGAAATATTACTCAGGCTGGAAGTTTTCAGACCTGGCATTTCCTCTTCTTGGAAAGAGCTGAGTTTCCAGGCACTGAGCCTGGATTTCACGTGTCTGCCTCCCAGCTTTGCCCTCGAGTCAATCCCTCTGGGCTGGGCTGGCACAGACCTGTTGCACTCCTGCAGGAAGTTTCACTGATGTCAGCTGCATTTTTAAAGACACTTTTCTTGCTGAGCCCATCACAGCCCATCCTCTCCTCCAGCCTCCAGCTGCTTCCCGTGCTGATGTCTGTCCTGCAGACCACGAGTCTATTTTTGCAGCCTAGTTTTGGCCAGACACAGAGTGAGGAGCCTTTCCAGCCTGATCTAGAGGGTTTAGGACACCCTCTCTGCAAAGGGAACCTGCTGAACCCATGTGAACAGACTGTCATCTGCCCCTCATGTCTCTGGCAGCACTGTGGGATGCTGGGGCTGAAGGGTACAGTGGCAGGTCAGTCACTGAGTGACAGCTTCCCCACCTGCCCTTGTGCCTCTCCCGTGCCAGCCTTCTCCCCAGTGAAACAGTGACAATTCTCCCACCAGCTGCCATGTCAGGATTACACATTTCCATGTCAGAGCCATTAAAAAACACTCCATTTTTTGCTGCCAGCATGACACAGAATCCCACCAGGACCAGCACATGGACCCATGTCCCAGGGCCACACACTATGCCCAGGTCCCAGCACCCCCAGACTCCTCAGGGTTTCTTGCCCAGAGTATATTCCCTCTGACTGAGAGCAGCTCCAGATGGGATAGGTGTGACAAAGGACAACCCCATTACCTCACCAAGGTCCCCAGGGATGTTACTCCATCTGGAGCTGCCCCCAGGATGGAGGAGATCACATGTGGGATGTCACCAGTGGAGCCAGACCCACAGCAGCCTGCAAGGGATGCTCAAGAGCACACCAGAAGTGTGGGACAGGGCTTTGCCCCCACCCCACTGAGGGGCATCACTGCCAGGGGGGCTCCTTGACCCTGCAGCCAGCCAGGATCTGGCCATGCTGTGGGAAGTGGCTCAAGGCTCTGGCTAAGCTGTGCAGAGAGGTCTCACAGATGGATGGAGCAAGGCACACCCCGGGCAGGAGAGGTTCTGCACGTCCCCAGACATGTAATGCCAGTTTCACCCCTCCTGCCCTGTTCCTTGCTTTGGGGTCTCACCCTGCAAACCTCCAACATTCACATCCCATTGCAGTGGGGCTTGGAGAGACCCTTCACTGGAGAAACTGGGACCCCCACCACATCCCAGAGCTCCCCAACACACCAGCTAAGGACCAAAGATGTGGGTCACGCCCAAAGAGACCCAGAGCCCCAAAACACAGACTGAGCCCAAGCATGAGCTCCAGGCACCCTACAAGAGTGGGAGGCTCCAGAGTCCATCTGCATCCCCATCTCACAGAGAGGGGCAGCACTACCTGGACACCAGCAGCATGGTGGACACGGAGCAGCCCTGGACAGAGCCCTGAGCCACAGCTCAGCCCCGGGGCTGCTCTCACACACAGCAGAGCAGGACCACGGCCAGCAGGAGCTGATGAAGTGACTGAGGAGATGGAGGTCTCCCAGAGAGGCAGAGAGGGAGTCCCCAATCCACCTCTCCCTCACCAAGCATCTGGCTGCCTCACCACTTGGCTTGTGGAAGCGGCCAGGCCGGGCCACCCTGTCCCCCCACGTCCCCCCGTGTCCCCAGCCCCGTACCTTCAATGCCACTGATGATTTTGAAGCAGCGAGTGGTAAACCAATAGGAGATGAGGAGGAGGATGGCAATCAGGGAGGCATAGAGCAGGCTGTCGTTGTGCAGGGATGTCCTCTCCATGGCCCCATGCCCCGTGCCAGCCCCGCTGTCTATCTGGGGCAGCCCTGTCCCCCCGCCAGAGGAGCGGCCACCGCGGGCAGGGAGGCGGGCAGGCAGGCAGGTAATTGGGAGCCTTGTGTGAGAGCCAGGCTCCCAAACCAATTACCTTAATTGTGCTCAGACAGCACATGGCAAACAGTTAAAAATAACCCTCCTGGCCCGGGGGGAGAGTGGCACCATCAGCCAGGAGAAGGAGGCAGGGGGCAGAGAACAGACGGGGCTCTTTACACATGTGGCTGTGTCCCAGTACTATGGGGACAAGCAAGGCAACAATACAGCCCAAGGGGCTGCTCTGACTTCCCTGATGATCTTGGGATCCCCGGGACTCAGCCCCTTGCTGCTACACCACAGGTGAAGCTGGGAGTCCTGGAAACGGGCTCCCTAGGGAATGATGCTGCCAGGATCTGTGCTGATGCCTGTCCTTGCTCCAGACATGGGGCCTTGAAGGAAGGTGTCTCTGCAGTTCTGCCATCCTGGAGAGCTGGGTCTGGCAGAGAGGCACTGGCATCTCCTTCCCTGTGTCCCACAACAGCACTTCCCCAGGGATGTCTGCGATCAGCATCTGCTTCTCTCAGCCTGGACTCAGAGCCAACCAGCCTGGTTCCTGCTCTGTGATGCCAGGTGCATGTAGATAGTGCCACTGTGGGTTTGGGCACACTCATTCCCAGATCCCAAACCTCATGGGATTAGCTGCACCCATGCCTGAGACGCTTCTGGCCTTATCTGCTGCCCCATGTGACACACAGCTGAGGGAGACACTGGACCCAAGTCTTTCATCCCAAACCCTCTTTGCATGCAAGATGTCCCATGCACCCACAGCCAGGAGTTGTGGCCACTGGGTGGGTGAGGAGTACAGCATTGCCCCAGCTGTGCCCCTTTCAGGGAGCAGAACCCAAGCATCCAGTTCCATCCCTCCTTTCTCTCTCCCCCAGGATCAATGGCTCTGAGGATCCACAGGTGACACAGGACAGGCAAAGTGGCCCTGCATGTGCCCATGGCTCAGCACTGGGGAGAGCAGCAGCCCTGTAAGCCTGCCCCAGGACCAGGCAGCCCAGGCTGGCACCGAGTCCAGGCTGCCTGTCCCACTTTGGGCTGTGACACGAACAGCCACAAAGCTGTCCCCACCCAGCCACCCCCGCCCTGGCTCTCCAGTGTTGCCAGCAGAACAGCCCTGCTACACAGCTAAATTTAAACACTCCGGCAGCCACCTGCTGGGTGCTGTATAAATAACCCCTGGAGTGGGGTTTCTTGCCCAAAAAGCAGCTCCATACACACAGCATGCCACAAGCACACCCAGAGCCATCAGGCAGCCAGTGGCTGGTCCCTGTCTCCATCCTCCCAGCACTACCAGCAGCTGGGGATGGGGAACTGTCCCCCACTGTGGGATAGAGCAGATGGGGATGGAGCAGGACAATCACCCATCCTCAAGGGACCTGTCTCTTCAGGAGGGGAACACGCACCTTGACCATGGCCAGGATCTGCCCTCCTCGAGAGCCACCCCTGTGGCTACCCCTGAAGTGCTCTTCACCCAGTGCAGCAGGGTGTTAGGGTGCTCCTTCCACAAAATGTGCCACAGGACCCGCTGGGCCACAATGAGATGACAGTCCCTGGGCACAGCTGGGCAGCTGCTGCCCAGGTCCCCTGGGTGCTCCTGACCTGCTGGGGGGCCAGCCTGATGGATAGGAATTTCTCCTCTTTTTTGGTTCTCGGGGCCATCATCCATTAGGGAGAGTTAAATTTAGGTTAAAGCTGATCCCTTATTACCTTGCTGCTAATCAGAGCGCGAGCAGATTATTAATAAGCACATTAAAATATTGGTGAAATGCTATTTTTGGGAGGTGAAGTCACAGTTTTAATCTGGCTAATTGATTGAGTCATTTCTCTTTGCCCTCTCTGGCGACCTGTCCTTGGCCAGCTCCCCAGGGCACCCAGCCAGGGGCCCCTTGCCCCAGGCCCACCAGGTGAGACACTCAGTGCCTTCTGCAGTGAGCTCCAGGGGACATCCTTCAGCCATGCAGGAAGGACAGGGATCACTGCCACCCAAAAGGGAATGATGTGGTAGGATAACAGCTAGAGAGGTGTCAGCATCTTGGTGACCCAAGGATCAGAGCAGCAGCTGGGAAGGAGGGGAGCTGCAAAGGGCAGAAGGCAAGTCCCACATCCCAAACCCAACTCAGATCTGCCTGGCTTTGGGGTTCACCCCATTTTGGCTTTTCTCAGAGCTTGGGAAGACACCAGGAAGATGGTGAGGGTAGTCAGTGCCCCATGTCCAGCAATGCCCTCTGTGCCCATCCCCATCCCATGCACACCCAGCAAGGCTGCAGGGAAAGCCCTTGGTCCTGTTTAGCACCACACATGGTCACTCCAGGAACCCAGTCCCAGGGGACACCTGCTGCAGTCCCAATGCCACAGTAGCCAGCTGTAAAGCCCAGGACAGTGGGAGAAGGATCTGCAGATATCCTTGCAGGTGGTGGGGTTTAGGAGCATCCCGAGGTCCTGTTCCCTCTTTGCTCCATCACCTGCAGCTCTGCCCCTGATGCCCTGGGCTGGACTCAGCTGACTCATCCTCTGCCCCCTCCACTCCAGGCAAGCTGGCTGGTGCCCAGTGGAGCCAGCTAGCGGGGATGGACCTGGCACTGCTTGCGGCACACCCAGCCTCCGGAGCCTGGCTTGCTACTGGCCTTGGGGACTGTCCCCTGCTGTGACTGGGAGCCTCCATCCCAGGGCTTGAGTCCCAGCGTGTGGGCAGGGAGGTAGCATGCCATCATGGCTCACAGGTCAAATACTGCTCCCACATCCCAGCCTCCAGAGCTGTGCCAAGTGCATCTCTACGCTATCCCCACATTTTCCTGGCCCCAAGGACAGGCACAGGCTCTGGAGACCCAGGGGTTTCCCCAGGAAAGGAGGGGACAGAACCTGGGAGGGGTTTTCCAGGCAGGCTGAGTCCTGGCAAAAGCAGTGCACATCCCAGCCCTGCTGTGAGGCGTGACGCTGCCACATTGGCCTGACAAGGCTTTCCCTGCACTCACGGAATGGGGCATCCCTTCCCAGCACTGCTGGGACTCAGAGGGGCAGCCCAGTGGTCCTCAGCAGGGCAAGGCCATGGGGCTGCCAACTTTGCCCCTGCACAGGGACAGGGGTGGGAGTAGGGCACCCAGATTCCCAGCACACACAAGCCCATGATGATCTCCCCAAGGGTTTAGGAGGTGGTTCTGGGTTCACACCCAGAAGAGGGGGCTCTGGGCAGCTGGCAGGGCAGTGCAGGGGCAGAGAGAGGGTGAGGGTCCTGCCATGGCAATGACAGCAAAGCAGGAGCACACAGCATGAAGCTCTGTCTCCATGACCAAACATCCCAGGACAAAAGAACAGTAGATGCAGACACCAGGGTGTGTCCCTGCCCTGCTCATGGGGCACACCCAGGGCTTCTTAGTCCAGCTAGATGAAGGGCAAGGCTCCAGCCCCAGAGAAGTCAGATTCCTCGACATGTCAGGAACCATCAGACCAGCTGCAATTTATTTATACAGCAGTTCTTTCATGCTCCACTTTCCACCAGCCCCCTCCCCAAATAAAACATTCCCCTCACTCCAGGTCCACAAGGGGCCTTTTGCTGCCTCCTAGAACCATCTTCAGCTTTGCTCCACACGGAGCTCAATGCAACCCCTCCACCAGAGGCTGAAGCACTCAGCACCTTAACAGTATTTCTCCCCTCCCCAAATAACCCCCCAGAGCTCACCAGACAGACACCCCCTCTAACAGAGCAGACACCCCGTGTCCCCCAGGGCGGTACTTACCCTGGGAGAGAGTCCCGGTGACAAACTGGTAGAAGAAGCGGATCACCCGGCCCAGCTGCCTCTTGCAGCGCTGCTGGCAGTGGCTCATGGCTCCAGCTCCCAGCGCTGGGGAGGGACCCAGCCGCACTCCGTGCCGCTCGCCCAGCAGCCCCCAGCTCCTCCGAGCAGCGGCCGGTGCCCGGGGGAGGGCTGACCCTTCGTGCCCGGGGCGAGCCTGCGGGCATGGGCGCCCGGCGGAGCGGGCACGGCAGCGCCCGGAGCGCGGCAGCCGCCGGCCCCGCTCCCGCTCCGCTCCCCGCAGCCGCGAGTTCGGCGCGGGGATGCTCCGGTGCCGGCGGCACTGGGACAGAGGGTCCGGCGGCGCCCTCCCGGTGCCTCACGAAAGCCGAGAGGGAGCGGGATATTCGGGCTCGCCCCCCCGGGCCGTGCCCTCCCGCCGGCCCCCTCCGTGCCGCAAAGTTGCGGGGAGCGGCGTCAGGGGGATGCGGGGTGCCGGGGAGCCCAGCGGGGCCGGCCAGCCCTCCGGCAAAGGCGGATGGACGCCTCCCTGGCTGGCACAGCCTCGGGTTGCCCCCGGCTCCTGATCCGCCCCTTGGCACCAGCTCGACCCGGCACTTCACGCCCCGGCTGGCCGGGAACCAGAGGCAGGTTGGTATGGCAACCCGCAGACTCCACAGGTCCTGCTGACCAATGAGGCACCGCTGTATCCCAGGGCCGCCTCTCTCCAAGAGCAGGCAAGGATGCTCCTTCCGGAGGGAAGCCGGCACCGGGAGCATCCTGCATCCTTGGGCATCAGCCATCCACTCCCACAATCAAGTGTTGTGAGCATCCTGCATCCCTGGCATCAGTCCTTCATCACTGCAAGTGCCCTGCATCTCCAGGCACTCACTTCTGCTGGCTCCACACAGGGGAGGAGACAAGGATGAAGGCAAGGATAGGAAGGAGTCAGACTCTGAGACCACCCAGGCTAAGAGCTGCTTGCTCCAAAACTCAGTCTGGCAGCAAGTTGCTAACTTGCACACTATGTCAGAGCCAAAAGTCAAACTGGAGCGTGGTGGCAGTGGGATTTCCCTGCTCCCAGAGCCAGCCTGAGATGATCTGTGCAGACCCAAGACAATATCCCTTCCCCTAGTACCATTTTCGCAGCTGTATTTCATGTCTACAGTGCATTCACCCCCCACAGCAGCAGGATTCTATCAGTTCTGAATCCATCCAGGCTCTATAATCTCATAAATTTCATCTCTTATTAATAGGGAAGGAAGCGAACAAAAAGGAACCTGATGGAAATTACAGCTTCTGTCCCCTCAGGGATGGAAAAGAGGGTGGAGCCATGATACAGACAGGAACAGCCAGACTGTCCAGACCCTACCAATACCTCAAGAAGGAGTCCAAAGAGAAGGGGCAATAGCTCACCACTTCTCACCAACCCTATACTGGTGTTGGCATAGGGGAACCTCACCTCTTGCTCCCCAAAGAAGGGCCATCCCCTCCAAACCAAGCCCCCTTGTCTGCCCCCTGTCTTATACAGGCCATGGCCCTGCAACAAGGGGGGCAGCTGCCCGGCAGAGTGTCTCCACACCATGACAGTGTCCCAGAGGGACCCACAGCAGGGGATGTCACACTGGCACTGCATAGCTGAGCCAGGTTTGGAGAGATCCTAAACAAGACACAACACACAGCACAGCAGGGACTTGCAAACCTTTAACAGTATATCCATAAAGACCCAGGCCAGGGAAGGGCTGCAAGGAACATCAGCCTCACAAGGGGGTGAGCTAAGGCAGATTGGGCAGCTCAGCAGATAGAGACACAGATGTAGAGACAATCTGTGAATGCAATACCTTGACTGAAC
Organism: Erithacus rubecula; assembly: GCF_903797595.1. Taxonomy (NCBI): domain Eukaryota; kingdom Metazoa; phylum Chordata; class Aves; order Passeriformes; family Muscicapidae; genus Erithacus; species Erithacus rubecula. The sequence continues at coordinate 21,973,634 of NC_136660.1, read as the reverse complement.
CTACCCCTGTGAACCACTTGCCTCCAGCTGAAAGTTCAGAGATTTGGGTAGCCAGTAGTGCCCAATCCACTCCCGCCACCTTCTGTGGACAGGTCTGGGCTTTAGGATCCCCATCCATGTCTACAGTATCCAGGAGCTCTGCTCCTGGCTCAACCTCACAAACAAACACACTGGGACAGTTTATTGCAGTGATCAGGTCCCATGAGCCGTGTGATACAAATCCTGCAAATGCTCAACATCCCCAGTGCTACAGGGACCAGCCAGCACAAATCAGAGCAAGGCAGCTGCAGCATCCCAAAAGCCCACGGGATACAGGACTGGAGGCAGAACTGCCACAGGAGGGTGCCAGAGCCCACAGTACGTGACAGCAAACAAAGTTTGCAGATCATCCCAAACCCTACCATCCACCTCCTTGGCAGCCAGTTTCCATCTGAGAGGGAAAGTTGCTCCATCCCAGCATGCAGGTGAGACATGCAAGTGCCATCCTGTTCATCCTGGTCGTGATGGTCATGTGGGACAGGGGATCTCCCATCCCTTCCCAATCAGTAGATGATGGCCACCCCGGTCACTGACCCTGCTCCTCCCTAGAAAGCTGAGCAGGAATTCAGCACAAATCAAAAGTAAGCCACAAGGCAGGGCTGTTGAGCTACCTTTACACAATTTTTCTTGCTAAAGACACCATCTGGGTCACATCCACCCGCGGGTGCCACTGTAGGGTGCATCCTGCCAACCTCCTGCCCCACAACCAGCCTGTGCTTCTCTCAGACCTGCTCTCTGCTTTAGGAGGCCAGTGATTCCCACCCCTGCCCCAGCTGCAGCCCCAGGTGAGCTCCATTCCCCACAATGCCTCACTGCAGGCCAAAGCACATCACCCCCCAAAAAGTTACTTAGAGTCAGCCTGTGTCCCCAGAGCATCTGTTGGGATCCCAAAGGGGACATGCTGCTGCTGGAGCTGCAGCAATGGGAAGGAGGAAGATTGTGGCTCCAGGCTCATTCTCCAGCTCATGCTCCCCCCATGTGCTTTGACCCTGGCAAAGAGAGATACTGTCCACAGCTCCTAATGCCGAGCCTGCAGTGGGGACAGCCTAGCTTAGGGGATAAAGGGCAAATTCCAGGAGACTGAAGACCAACATTGCCCTGCATCTCCCTGCCCCAGTGCCATGCCTGTCTGCTGACTGTGCTGGGACACCTCCAACTCGGAAGCACAGGAGCCGGGACAGGACATGAAACACACCCGGGATGCCATGGGTGGGGACACGGACTGTCCACTCTCCGTGCCCTGCTCCATGCCCATTTCAGTGTCTCACACTCCGTGCCCCACTCCGTGCCCCACACTCTGTGCCCCGCTCCGTGTCCCACTCTCCATGCCCCACTCTCCATGCCCCACTCTACGTGCCCATCTGTGTCCCACACTTTGTGCCCCACTCTCTGTGCCCCGCTCCGTGTCCTACTGTCCGTGTCCCGCTCCGTGTCCCGCTCCGTGTCCCACTCTCCGTGTCCCGCTCCGTGTCCCGCTCCGTGTCCCACTCTCCGTGTCCCGCTCCGAGCGGCCGCGGTGCCGCTGCCTGACGCTGAGAGGAGCCCCGGTACAGCGCAGCAGAGCGGCGGAGCGGCGGGAGGTGAGCCGGGGACACGGCTCGCTCAGACGGCTGTGGCAGCCGATGGCACACGGGAGACAGGAGGGGACACGTGTTGTTGTGTCGGAGCGTGGCCCTGCACGCGTGTGAGAGGATGCACGGGAACCGAAAAGGCCATGCGGCCACCGCGGACACGGGGCCACCGCGGACATGGGGCCACCACGGCTCGCTGGCAGTGCCTTGGAGCCAGAAGAGACGGTGACAGAGGAGGGGAACACGACACATCGGCCCACACCAGAGCCACTGCTTCCTTTCCTGCCCCGGTCCTCTCCTCCCGAGATGACTTGCTGGCACATACATCCTTCCTAAGCCACCGACGACTGGGCTGGTACCTGCCGAGGGAGTGCAGGGAGCTGCCGGGGGAATTCACGCTGCTTCCCAGCCATGAAATATTCATTAGCACAGCCGCCAAGAGAAGGGAGGAAATAAAGGATAAACAGAAGGGGATGGGGGGGAGAAGACATAATGCTTGCAGGCAGCTCAGCATGGCACCGACAAGCCCATGGAGTGGCTGAATCAAGGTCTTTATACCAGTCATCACAGTAGTATGTGGGTCCCCTGGTGCCCACACAAAGCCTGATTCACTCTCATGGATGTCGTGGGCACATAAACACCACTAGAAAATGCAGCCAGAAAAGAGCAGTCCTTGCAGGCACATCCAGCACAGGTAGGGATACTCTGCAACACACACATCACAAAGGGGCACCATGCTGGGGTGGTGGTCAGAGACTGTTTCTGCTTGTGCCAGCCCTGGATGGTGCCTGGGCTTCAGGTATCTCAACTTGGGCTACACCCCTCAGGACAACACCAGAGAAGGGCCCAGCCCAGGGCCTCCTTGGCCAGGGCATCTGTGGGTTCTCTGGAGTCATCCTGTGCCTGGCAGAAAGCAGCATTTCTCTCAGGGAGGAAGTGCTATCAGGATGGGAGGCACATTTCCAGCAATGAGAAAGGGCAATCAGGGCAGGAAGGAGGAAAATTTCCATTACCAAGGAAGGATGATCAGAGAGGGAAGGATGCAGGACATCCTGCGACCCTGTGCCAAGCCTCAGCCCACCACTCAGGCCCACAGTGGCTGAGCAAATGCTCTGTTCTCTCTCTAAATAATTCAAACTCACCTTTTATTTGGGATGGAGGGCATACACATCCCAGCAATGCCAGACCCACAGCTGCTTGGCAGGAACAGAGCAGGTCCTGGCTGGAGGGAGAGCTCAGCAAGACTCACGCCAGAGCCAGGACACGATGAGGGAGAAGGAGGTGGACATCCCAGCAGCAGGGATCACTTCAAGAGCCATGAGCTCCTAGTTCCAGACACACCACACCCGGGTGGGCGGCTCCGTGGGATCTCAGCCCCTCTGCCACCAGCAGAGGAAGGCTCAGCCCAGCCAGCCCTGCGTGCTGCTGCTCTGCTCCTGCCTCCTCCCAGCCCGGGGAAACCGCAGCCTCCGGGTCTGCGGGAAGTGCTGAAAACGTGATGCCAGAGAAAATAAATAAGGCAGCTAATGAGGTGATTTGCATAGCTATTAGCAGCCAGGATTTGCAGTGGGTCTGACATGGGATGTGCTGTCACAGCTAAGTGCAGCCCGAGGGCTCTGCTGCGCTTGCAGAGGGAAACACACAACACAGCGGCGCTGCACGGGCACACCGCGGGCACCCACCGCGGGCAGCGCTCACCCCAGCACCGGGGAGCCGAGGGAGGCAGCGGCAAACCCAGCAAGGAGGTGGAGGAAGGCTCGGAGCAGGGCACACAGCCGGGGAGGAGCTGTGTGCTCCAACCGTGAGCCCCTCCTGCCTTTGCCACACACCCTGCGGCTTGGCCCTGGGATGTACAGATCCCGGGCCAGCACACAGATCCTACCTTGCCAAGGCTCAGAGAGCATCCATGAAAGGACAAGCTTGCAAAGGCCAAAGAAAAGCTGCCAGCAGCCCAGGCTTCCTTGCAGGGCAACCCTGCATTGTCACAGCCAGCTGGCTCCACGTGCTTTCCCACCCAGAGCTGGGATGCTCTGCAGCTCCCTGCACCCCTTACATCTGCTTGCTCCCTTATGAACCTGGACTAAAACACACCCCAGGGCAAGCACAAGTCCTTTCCTACCCCAATCTTTGCAGTCAGCAAACCCATCTCACTCTGACTCCCAGCAAAAGGTACAATTTTTGGGATGCAGGACTGTGCATGAAGCATAACGCTATCAACAGCTCTGCATCATAACTGCACCCATCCGTAGCTGTTTGGGTCAGGAGTCATTGAACCACAGCAGGCAGGAGGGCACTGGTCATCCTGGTACATTCAGGAATGCAGGGGCAACACACCTGCAACCTGTGACACTGCTGCATCCCCAACCTGCTGTGCCCAGTAAATTGTGACAGAGAGGAATGGCATGCAGGGCCACTCTCCCCAGGGCTGCCAGGGCATGTCTGGCTTTGATCACAAATGTGCAACGACAGCTCAGCTCATTCTCAGCTGGTGGATCTTGCTAAAAAATGCATGTGACGTGATCTGTCTGCTCAGGAAGGTGCTGCCAGGGACAGAACCCAGCCCAGTGCTGGTCCTGCAGCACCCACCTGCCAGCAGCTGGCAGGCAGCAGGTGATGGGGCAGCAGGCTCCGTGGCACCACATTAGGGATGAGCACATGCCAAAACACCCCTGCAATGCAGGGAAAGGATGGGGCATCCCCACCATCTGATGGCAAAGACAAGCAGAAAGACCCAACAGATGGGTGGTTGGACAGACAAACAGACACAAACTCAACCACCAACCAGGGTGGTATGTGTCAGGCCAAGATGAAAGTCAGAGCCCCACATGGCCCACCCTGGTGTGTCCATCGTCCCCAGAATGCCCCTGATGGACCCCAGGCATCCAGATTACACTGAGACACTGAATGCTCCCAAGCTGATTTTTTTTTCTGCTAAATATTTTAGGAATTTACACAGAAAAGCTCTCTGTGCTCGGTGGCATGTCAGCCCCCTTGGCAGCACACAGGCGGCCACAGACACACCCCCGCCTGCCAGGGTATGAATAATTCATCGACCCCATGAGCAGGATAGAAGCGGCGGGTAGGAGGGGACAAAGTTGGGGGAACAGTTTCATCAAGCCCCACCCCGGTTCCTGGAGTGCACCCCGAGCATCTCCATATCCTGCAACAGGAGGGCACAAAACTGCACCAACAGCTGCAGGGAAACAGAAGCACAAGGAAGGGAAAAGAGTCAGGAGCTGAACCCAGCCCTGGTTACGGGGCTGACACTTCAAGACAGCAGCTGTAAGCAAGTAGAACCATAACCTGCCTGGACCATCTGGGGGCATTTCAGAGCTTGTTGTGTCTGAAAAGCACAGCAATGTTTGGGTCAGGATATATCAGGCAGTGAGGCAGCACAGCACCCAGGAGCTCCAAAGAGCATTTCCCAAATGTGCACTTTGCTGCATGGGGGTGCACAGCTCACACGGGGGGACAACACAGACACAGCATCTCCTTATCCCAAACCAGCACTTTTTTGCCCCTCAGATGCCTACCTTACTCCATGCCCACGGCACCCCATGAAAATCAGCAGGGATTTCCATCCCCAGCCCTGTTCCAGCGCCCACTCCAGCCATCACCAGGATCTCCAGAATTGAGAAGCTGGAAAAAAATCTCAGCCAGGTGACAAATGATGCCAGCCCTGCTCCCAAGACAGACATGCATCTCTCCAGCCTTGCCATCCTCACCACCCCTCACCAAGCCACAGTTATGGTGACAAATTAAGGAGCTCCATGCAATCACACATGGGCTGGGCTCCAGTAAATGGGAGGTGGCACTGGGCTCATTTCCTTGCAATCAGCACTCGCTTGGCCACCGACGGATCTGTCTCAGCAGGGTGACAGGAGGAAGCACAGTGGGAACAGGCTGGGACACAACCTCGCCTCCCACGTGTTCAGGCAGCCCAGGGCTGCCTGTGAGCCAGGAAAGGGACACCCTCTGTCACCCAGGGAGGCTGCTGTGCTGAGTGACACGGGCTATTAGCACCACCGCTTATCCAGGGGCTCCTGACACGGCTGCACAGCTGGCTGAGGGAGATAAGATGCCCGGAGGGGAAACATGCTCCCAATGGCAGGAATCTCCCCCAAAATGGACTTGGCTTGAAGGCACCCAGAGTGTCTGCTGCTATTAATAACTCCAGAGCTGTAATGATGTGCATGCCCTCGGCTCAGGGAGACACAACAACAAGGCAGGGAGGGAGAGCAAAGTGGTGCTGGAGATGGGGCTGAGGTGCTGACCCACAGCTCCTCACCAAGCCCACGGAGTCCCCATGCCATCAACACCCCAGCACTGGCCTGAAGGCCTGGATGGGTGGCTGGGGGGCTCAGGACAGGGCAGACACACAAGGTCACTGCTGTCCTTATAACAGCCCACAGCCCACCTGTGCCCTTCTCCAGCCTCAAGCCAAGGCACTGCCCATCCCATGGCTGGGCTAATGGCTCCCATGCCACCATTGACCCTCTCTCCACTTGTACTCTGAGTGGTGGCCCAGCCTTCCACCTGCTGTGCTCCCTGTCCATGGGGCAGCAGGGCTGCCCACTCAGCATCTCCAGGGCACCCACTCAGCCAACTGCCAGCCCAGGGGGGCCTCTAGAGACTTTTTAAGCTGACATTTTGGGGACAGGAAAGCTATTTTTGGTTGTTTCAGAGACCGTGTTTCCATAGAAGTTTGCCTCCACTGGAGGGAGGGATGCTCTCCCTGGAGGTGCCATAGCCAGCAGCTTTTTTTGGGCTGTGGTGCCCAGCACCAGCTCTGCACCACTGGGTCATCCTCATCCCTTCTCTGCCTGCCCACTACACCTGGACACACTGTGCTTGGGAGCAATGGGCTCCTACTTGGGCAGGATCAGGAGCATTCCATCTGGGAGAGGGGCTGGTGGGAGGTACAGCCCAGGGCCTTGCTCCTGCCTAAGACCTTCTCAGCATTACCAAGTTTTCTTCTACACACCTTAATGAGACAATCCCAAAAATTGGCACACACACCTGCACAGCCCCCCCGCTCCCTGGAGCTTCCAGGCACTCTTGATAGGAATAAATGTGCCTGGCAATTATGGAGGGAGAGCACAGCCTCCCAATGCAAGACCTGCTGAGAGATTCAGAAATAAGTATGTTAATAATCAAATATCCATCCTGTGTCTGAGCTCACGGGAGGACTTTCAAGTCTAATTAGTGGAAGATTTGTACCATTGCTGCCAGGGCTCGAGGGACACTTTGCCGTGGTTCCCACGAAATGAGAGGTTCTGTTATAATTAGCCAGCAGCATCCCATCTGCCAGGATTGCCTGCAGACCTCCCTGCATCCCGGGCTGGGGGCAGGAGGGACCCAGGTAAGCCAAGATGAGAGATGGCCCCGGGCTTTGATCTGTGCAAATCGAGTCTGGAACTGCAAATCCAGGGCAGGCAGGAGTTCAGGCTGTGAGGATGGGCAGCACACCCTGAGCCTGCAGGTCATCCCATGCTGTACACAACACCTACATCATCACACAACTCAACTCTCCACAACATCCTGCCAGATGAAGAAGACCTAGAGTGCCTCTAAAGCTGCTCCATCTCCAGACTGGTCGTTTCCAAGCCAGGAAAAGACCCAGGGCTGTTCACAGTGAGGGGCATTTCCCAGTCTAACCCAGTCAGGCACGTTGTACATCTCATCCCCAGTCCACCACAGCAGAAGGAGCAGTGCCCAGGGGAGTACTCCTGACACCCCAGCCCACGTGTTTTTACACAGGGTCATTTCCTGCACTGGAGGATGTCGTAATAGATTCCATTTCCACTGCTACAGCAACTTGTGGGGTGGCAGTGTTGGGGAGAAAGGAGCACCTGGAGCAGAAAGACACACTGGCAGCACCTGGAGATGCACCACTGGCAGTGCCCAAACTGGGACCAGCCTCCCAGGGAAGGTGCAAAGGCAGAGAGACAGCAGAGGGATGAGGGAAGGGATGGAGACTAAGCAGAGGGAGCTGTGCCTGCATTGAGGACCAACAGCACAACCGAGGATGCTCTGCTGAGCAGGGAGTGGGACCCATGTGTCTGGTCTCATGGGGGGATAGCCTGGCAGATACTCTGCCAGAGATCACTGACCTGGCAGCAGCTGCCAGGGACACTCATTAACACCAACTAATTGCAGACAGAGGTGGCTAGCCTGGCAGCAGGCACCCTGCCCACACGCTCTTCCCAGCTTGGGAGCAGGCAAGGCTCCAAACTGAGGGGTAGGATGACAGGCAGGGTGTCAGTGGTCACATCCAGGGCTCAGGGTTGTGCCAGGGATCCTGTGCCCATGAACAAAACCAGCACCTCCCAGGGGCATGCAGGTACCCCATGTTCAGCCATGCTGCCCAGGCCAGGGCACAGCCATCCCCACCCAGCTCCTCTGCCAGCCCCAGGAGACCCCCTCAGTGCCACTGGGTTGTTCATCCTAGCAAACAAGGGTTTGCCAGCCCCTCACTCCTCACAGTTATTTAATTAAGCAGGGATAAAAGAGAAGATGTATTATCCAGAGAGTGACAGCGGGTTGTAATTACAGCAGGGCAGGCTGAGAAAACAAACAGTTCTGAGGGAGGCACAGGATGCTGCGGGGCTGGGGGGACACCACAATCCCTTGGAACCACATCCCCGTCCCAGCACTGTGGTCCAGGGCAGAGGTGGGACTCTTGAGTCTGTGAGGAGTGCAGGAGGAGAAAAGGCTCCTTTGCCTCCATGGTTGTGGTCCCAAAAGAGCCTCTCCTTCCAGCTCACAGTGTACTGGGGTGTTCCCAGTCCCAGGGAACAGCAGGTTTTCAGTGAGTCACTTGGGAATATTAAACACCATCTCCTTGTTCCCCTTCCTGCTTCAGGGCAGCCCCCTGCACTGAGGGGTTGCTGCCCCGCTGAGCCAAGGGCACCAAGACCCAGCTGGGACATGGCCCCAAAGGGGCTCTGCCTGCTCCTTCCCCCTCCCCCAGCCAGGCACGATGCTCTTCTGCTGGGTTACTCCAGGTTTGAACTTGTGCCTGGTGTCTCATGCAAAGCACAGGCAGGTGGAACACGGGGCATGGCCACACTGCAAACAAGAGCTCACAGCTTTGTCCCCAGCAGCTTTCCCTGAGGAGGGGAAAAGCTTCACTCCCATGTTCCCTTTTGGAGGGTACCATGGTGCCATCACAGTGGAAGCTGGGACACATCAGGGTGGCTCAGTCTTGAGGAGTGCACGGCACTCGGTGCCATCAGACCCTGTGCAGCCCCCAGCCCCAGCCACGTCCCTTCCCTTCGTTAAATCCTCCTGCCCTCAGCCCAATCCTCTTACGCTCTCCCTCTCCCATTACAGCATCCTTAAATTAATGCCTGGCCAAGCGTGGGATAGAAGGAAATTAACCCTGAGGAGGGGGAGCAGTCTCCACAATGTCTCTCATCACCTCAAGCACTGTTCCTTGCCCTTCTCCCACTCACATGCAGCAGAGACACTGGATCTGCCACCATCACAGCGAGCATCACTCAAGCACAGGCTCTCACACCCACACCCTTGGCTGGTGGGGTGGCAAGTGCCCTCTCCAGAGAGCCTCCTGCTTGGGAGGCTGCAAGGTGCCCGGGAGAGACAGCCAGCTGTGCTTGGGTTTACACCAAAAACAGCCAGCTGGGAACTCACTGGGAATAGTTCCAGAGCTGCCTGCACCCTTGCTGGGACACTTTGGGGTCCCCAGCTCTGGAGCAAGAAGTCAGAAGGAATTTGGCTGCTGGTGGGAAGCACTTGTGATACTCACAGTTTGGGGAGCTCAGAGGAGCTGGAGTGGGTGGGAGGCAGGGATGTGGCCAGAACAAAGGATGCTACAATACACACCCTGATCAATGAGGGGGACACTTCTTGCCTGTGTCGCTGTGGGAGAGTTGGAACACATCCCTTGTGGAGGATCTGTCTGAGGGTGAGCAGACACCAAAGCCATGACAAACAAGTCATCCCAGCCCTCCAGGCCGGGATTCAAGCAAGACTTGATGGCTTTGACTTGATGGAAAAATGCCTCAGGGATCTGACCCCCTTGCTGCCAGCATGGTGCAGCAGTGGGACCAGCAGGATCCCCTCAAGCTGTCCTCTCCCAGGGCAGGGGTGGCCAGGCCAGGAATCGCTTGCAGAGCAGCACTCCCGCTGATCCTCTCCGTTATGCAACAAATTATTCCACTCGCATTAATGACTTTGCAGCAAAGGGGGAAATGACATGAATGATTCCTGGTGCCTGGGAGTGACTCACTTTGCACGATGGAGGGGAAGCAAGCAGGGAGGGCGGGCTCCAGGGGAAATTTGTCTGGGTCAGCACGAGCAGCAGAGGGCTGGGGATGGGCTCAGAAGATCAACTGCTAGAAGCAGAGTGAGGGGGAAAGAAAGAGCTACTTAGGGGCAGATCCCACCACTCAGGAGAGGGCTGAGATGTCTCCAAGAGATGCTGGGATCAGTCATAACCACAGCACATTATAATATCTGTTACTGTGCTGCCCAAGCCCCACACTCCTTCTCCACCTGTGCTGCGACCCCAGAACCTGGCACCAGCAGCTGTCCCTCCCTGCTCCAAACCAGACCTGCCACATGGACTGCAGTACAGAGCCTGGCATCTGACCCAGTCCCTTCTCCCTCACCTCTAGAGACTTCACTAAATCACACCATTAAAAATTAATGCGTATTCCCTCCTGGAATAAATCAGGAGCTGTCAAGGGCCAGTGCTGCCAGCCACCTCCTGGGGACACCGGGGACACGTGGAGACACACCGGGGATTTCAACAACCCACTGCCAAGTAGCCCCAGGGGGGTCCTTGGAGTGACAGAGGGCTGGGTGGATTATTGCCTTTAAACCCATCCAGGGGCTTTCTGTAAGCAATGCAATTTTAAAAAATTCAATCTCGGAAGAAGCGATTAACCAAAGGGGCCAGGAGCAATGGCTCGCCTGTCTAATCTCGTTAGCCAGCAGGCTGGTTCCATCTCACCCCACCACAGCTGCATGGGCTGCAGTAACTACTGAAAGCAGATGGATGGTTCTTCCCTGGCTCCTGTCCTGGCCTGTGGGTCTGAGAGTTTTCTGGTGCCTCCCTGCATCACACAGGGCTTCGTCCCATACCTTCCCCATATGAGTCAAGGAAACCCCTGTTCCCTGTGACTCTCATCCTGGCCAGACCATCACCAATGATGCTCCCTCCCTAAAAAGCACTTTTTGGTGTCCAAATGCATGGTTGATAATGGGAAAAGGACAGGTAAGGGATTTGGTGCATCCCTGCTCTGCTGCTGGGGTCAGTGCCTGAAGCCAGGAGCAGGGTCCCACTTTCTGCCCCACAGAGGCTCAGTGACAGGGTCATGCCAGTCTTTCATGGTAGCATCTTGCCAAGAAGCCTGTCTCTGCTTCAGACTGTCAAGCCCTTTCCCAGCAGGAATGTCACTGCCATGGGATGTGTCTCACAGGGACAACAGGACAGACCAGAGTGTCCAATCCCATCCAGTTCTCAAGTCTCTGCAGGGCAGAGCTAAGGCAGCAGATTTGTGCCACCACCCCACCTGCTGAGTTAGTCACTCCATCATTGTCCCTGACCTGCTCCCTGGAGAGGGACTGCAGGTGAAGCTGTTCATCTCCACTGCCAGTCCCTTGGGGCTCTGAGTATTCCCTGCCTACCTACAGGCACTGCTGCTGCTGCATGGTTCCTGACAGACCTCTCTGTGAGCAGTGGGACCCCACACCTCCCTCCCATCCAGGACGTTTGTCTGCACACAGGGGTGTGCAGTGCCCCCACTAGCACATGGCACAACCCCCAAAACACTCACTGTGGATGAAGCTGGTGCAGGAATCAGATGATCATGCATGCTCAGAGTGGGGCTCCTGCTTTTATGTCCTGCACGCCTCAGGGTTTCAAGGCCCCCATGTCCCCAGGTGGAGTGAGCAGGAGCAGCATGGATGGAACATTGACCTTGCCCAGAGTCCCCAGCAGCAATACCAACACCAACCTGGGGCTGGAAAAGATGCCAGCTCCCCAAACAGAAGGGATCTCAGTGCTTCCTGCCAAAATGGGGCTGGAGTCATCAGGAACCTGGTGGAGTTGAGCCTTTGGGGCTGGAGGCACACAAGGCATGGACACAGAAGTTCACATCAATGACAGTGAGTGCATTCCCTGCCCAGGAGTGTCCGTAGGTGACTTGCCCTGCCTGGACCACAGAGGAAACATTCAAGGAAGCCCAGGATCAGAGGCAGTGAAGGTGGCAGCTCTCCACATCCCCCATCTCTGTCAACTCCTGTTGAAGGCAGCAGTGTTCTGCCCCCAGCTCCCCTCCTGCAGGGCTCCATCTCCAAACAAGCTAATTACTCTCACTGCTCCCCAGGGGCTGCACCACCCGTTTTCATTTGAAGAGGAAGATAAATTTCCTTAAAAGCCAGAAGCAGCCAGAGCCACAGCAGATCAGGGACAGGAGGACCACAGCAAGAGCCTCCCACCCAGCACAGCCACACAGCATTTGCAGAGCCCCCAAGGGGAATATTGCTGGGAGTGGGGTCACTTGTTCCCTGTATCCTGACACTCATCCCCATAGCATGGCAAGCACCCAGCCCCAGCTGCCAGCAAAGCACTCTGGCATGGACAGTGGGTTGTTCACGACCCCTGCACCCATCCACAGACCCTGCCCTGTGGAAAGGGGCTCCTCTGCCCCTTTGCTCCCATGGAAGCCACTTGCAACAACCCCAGCAGTTCACCTGCCCAGCAATAACCACCCTCAGAGTCCTACAGTGTTAGTGAAGGGTTGTGATTCCCCACCTCACCATGGCACCAGACCACCCAGCTCAGCCCCCCTGGCGAGGGATGACGGGAGATTCATTTCACTAAGGCTCATTTATCTGCAGCATGATTAGAGAGCAGGGCTGGGATCCATCCCGGCGGCAGGAGAGCGATTTGCCAGCAGATGGATTTATCATTTCCCAAGCACAGCAATTTGGCTTAAACAAAACCAAACCACTTTCCCTAATGAAAACATCACTAATGAGGAGCGAGGCAGAGGCAGCTCCATGAATGGGGTCTCTCCAGTCCCTCAGGGCTGGAAGTGTGACCCACTGATGTTCGGGCTGTTAATGCATGAGGCTCAGGTCCAGCAGGGACATATGGCCCCAATACAGCTGGAAGAAACCAGAGTTTGCTCCAGGGACAAACCAGAGTTTGCTCCTGGCCCCCAAAGCCCTGAGGGCAACTGGTCCTAGCACAACACACAGTATGAGACCAGCACCACCAAGTCAAGACACCTTTGCCAGTTGCAACATGGCCAACAGTGAGGAAAAACTCTACGCCCAGACACAGAGATGGTGAAAGAGCCTGTGCATGGCCAGTCCTGTGCAGCAGGAGCTGTACCCCTTCGCCAAAGCTGTGACAATCCATTAATTATGCATCAGCATCTGAAGACATCAGCCATTTAACAGGTCCAACCAAATCCATGAACTTGCTGTCAATTAATCCTGAGCCACCAACTCCCTATGGACTCCAACCTGCCTTTGCTTGCAGGGATGCAGCAGCAGCTGCCAAAACCTCAGCTCCAGCCCTTCCACCTGCAAAATCCAACCTGCCCATGAGCAGTGGCACCCAGCAGCATCACTCACATGGTCCTTGCCCCATGTGTGGCTGAGAGCAGCATCCCTTCCATCAGGGACCCTCAGGCTCTCAGCAATGCCACAGCACCCCATGAGAGAGAAGTCATCAGCATCAGAGAACTGCAGACAAGCCAGGACAGCAAAGAGGGAAGAGGGTACAGATGCCAGAAGGGGGGAGACAGCAGACAGAGATGAGGCAGAGTCAGGCAACAGTCCCATCACCCCAGGAAGGTGCAGCAGCCATCGAGGGCAAGGCGCTTTGGCAGAGATGACCCAGGGAGCCCCAAACCCTGGCACACGAAGGGGAGACCCTTCCCTACAGTACCCCACCCTGACACAGGACCTCCTGGGAGCTCAGGGACCTGGCCCAAGGGCCAGTGTGGCTTCCAGCCCAGCCTCACTGCCAGGCTGCAGGAGCAGAGGTGGCAAGCAGAGGGAGATTGCATGGGGCAGCAGCAGGAGGGAAGGCACGTTAGCAGGGGAGCAGGGGGATGGGCAGCACAGTTCCCATGAGTCAGACACCCAGGGGAAGGACACTGGGGGTGTCACCCCTCCTGGGGGCTGCTGCTAGGAGCAGGGGACAATCCATGCCTGACTGTGACCAAGGGGTGCAGTAGCTGGCCCTGCCATACCCATAAGAACACCCAGGGCTGTCCTCGAGGAAGCAACTGGGCAAGACAAGGACCTTTACTTTGGGTGGGTGAGCTGGTCTTGGGCACAGTCTCCACCCCAGTTCCCCTCCTTGGGATCCATCCAGCACACAGGCACAGCACACAACCTGCCATCATACCTGCAACTCCTGGCCAGCCTGCTCATGCCCTTGCTCCCACCCAATGACCCTGTCACTCTGTCTTCCAGCTGCAGATCCCAGTGCTTCCCCCTACACACACTATTATTTGGGACAGGCTAGCACTGACACCTCCTCCACACTCTGGGAAATAAATTATCCCCCGTGCAGATGGAAGTCCTACGCTATGGCAAGCTGGTGGAGATGTTCCCCCCACCTGGCTGATCACAGGCTGCGAGCAGACACGATGAAGCTGCCGGGTTTGCCGGCAGCAAAACAAGCCCCTGGCACAGCCCTAGATCTGCCCATCACCTGGGACCCTCCTGCAGCATTGCCAGGACACAGCTCTTCAGCTTTATCCCATGGCAGGGACTGGTACTCTGCTCCCGCTGTCCTCCTACCCACCCAATGGGTTGTTCTCCCTCTGATGTGTCTGTGGGGGACAGCTTGGCCCCACCTCTCCTTTCTCACTGCCATGGGGACAGATACCTCTGAAACAGCCTCCCTCGAGGCAGGGAGGAGAGCTCAGCCAGATGCTGTGCTGCCACTATGCTGCTAAGGCTTTCATCTCATGGGGTGGGCTGCTGAAAGTGCTAGGAGTTGGGGAGTCCCCATCCATCAGCTGAGCCTCTGGAGACAGGAGGATCCCACAGCTCTGCAGATGATGTCTATAGCAATTGCTCAACCCTGCAAATGCTGCGGCTGCCTTTGGGGTGGAGCAAAGAGGTTGTTCGAGTCCCCAGATCATGACAACTGGAGGGAAAAAGCAGGGGTGAAAAAACAAGGATGAAAAGTGAGCCTCCTAACCCTTTTTTGGGGACCCACCAGCACCGGAGATGAATCCCTCATTTTTCCAAAAGGCAGTTAGGGGCTTTGCCCACCCCAGACAGCCTAGACAGTGACCCCATGTTGGCACATGATGTCCCGCTCTTGGGGTACAGCATGGCAGGGATGGGTTTGTCAGTGGGGTAAAACAAGTCCCAGGACACCCACCCTTGCTCCAGATCTGGAGCTAAGGCAGCCCTGATGCCCACACATCCCTGTGGAGCATCAGGCAGGAGGGAAACCGTCCTCCAAGCTCACTCACCTCTCATAAAGCCAGCAACTGCACTCCTTGGGACAAAGTGACTGTAGATTGCCATTTCTTCTGGATAGAAAGCCATGGCCAGAGCAGTCCTGAGACACTGGCTCTGCGCTCTGCATGCACACTAATCGCTCATGCCATTAGAGGCTGGAAGAATAATGCAATTTATGGATGGCTTTCATTTCTCGCTAGCGTCATCTAAATCTCCCAGAAATGGACCAGTTTAATTTCCTGGTGGTGTAACCTAAACGTTTCTCTCTCTAACACCTAGGTGAGTGCCCAGCCACAGGCTCAGCAGGCACAGCTGCTTCCTGCCCTTGCCCCAGGCTGCCACAGCAGGGCCAGCACGGGCAGGGTGCACCCCGGCACAGGGAGCTGCTGCTCTCCCCACTGCCCACACGCAGGCAGCTCTCATTCACTCGGGCTCTCTCTCACACACTCATCCACGTGCCCACAGAGCCGGGGCAGCTGGGCATCGCTGGGCATGCTGCAGGGACTGGGGACTGTCCCTGCACCCTCTTTTTCAACAGCTTTTTAAATTTAAGAATGGGTGGGCATTGTGGAGTGTTTCTACCCTGAGCATGGCTGGGGGTCCTGCTTCCTGTTTAGCCCCTCTCCTTCTGGAAGTGGGGTTGCTAACCCTTCTCTGGGCATGCATAGGTGGGAATCACATTGCTCTCACCCCTGATTTTAGGCAGTGATGGGGAGGCAGCAGGACTGACTGCTGTCCCTGTACACACCAGCCATCACTGGAGCTGCTGTGGGGCTGTTGTCTTGCCTGACACCAAATCATCTCTTAGTTTATAGCTCTTGCACCCTCTGAACTCTGACACATCCTGATGGATGGGGGTCTCCAAAGCTACAGGGAACACTCCAAACTGCTTATGCATGACCCCAAGCAGAGCTGAGCTACCAAACAGCAGGTGCCAGCAGCAACCCTCTCAACTGCAGATAGAGACTAAACCCACACAGGCACTGCCAGCTTCACCCCAGGGCTTTGCTACAGCCCTAGGGAGGTCCCAGCTCCTCACCACATCTCCAGGATATCAGCACAGCCAAGACCAGGTTAGAAGACATGGGGTCAAGCTAGTAAACCCTCCCTAGAGTTAAGGTGGCATCCCCTCTCCTGCATCACTTCCACACTTTCTGGGAGAGAGACGACTTTCCCTCCACAGGGGGCTCAGCTTCAGTGCGTTCAGCCAGCACAGGGGAAATCACTGCCACTGGGACCTGCTCCCTCCATGGGGCTACTGCAGGCTCTGCCCTAGCAGTCACTGCCTTGACAGGGATGGGAAATGAGTAACATGCCCTACAGGGCCTTTTTCCCACTCTGGAAAATGGGGCAGATATTTCCAGCCTTATTCTCTGAAGACTTCCCCAAAGCCCCATCCCTGTAGGCAGGGACTTGCATGGTGGCATAGCTCTACTCCATCCAGGTTCTTGCTGCACAGCTGGCTCAGAGGTAAACCCAGGCATAAAAGGTCTCACTCTTGGAGAGACTGGAATTTATTTTTAACTTTGATTTGATTTAAATCCATATGGACATTTTAAAGTTACCGGAGAAACCAAAAGTTGTGTGTGGGTTCCAAGTTCCTACACAGCTCAAAAATATCTTCCCTGCAGCACGTTTGGGCAGACAGTAAGCAGCATTTCCCATGTGTGGGGCTGTTCAGGAAAGCAGAGCAGAGGTCCTGCTCTGCTACCACCACCACCCATTTGAAATTCTAGAGCAAATCCTGAAAGCCACCCAAGATTTTGGCAGGAAAAGCACCACCGGGACTCAGGGAAGCCACCTGTGCACACACAGCAGTGCCTGCGGCACAAGGACACCGAACCCCACTGGCTATGGAAAGGCTCAGCTCCATCATGGGTCCCAGGAGGCAGGTGGGAACTGCTGCCCCATTTCACAGCTGCTGCGACAGAGGCCCTGAAAGGAGACAGGATTTGGCCTGATCTGTGGAGAGCACGTGGGGAAGGAGGGGTGTTGCCAGCTCCAGCCCAGCTGCTTCCCTATCGGACAGCGGAAGATGAGGTGCGATGGATGGACAGATGGTGTGGGATGTGGGATGCTCGGCAATTCCCTGATGGGGCAGAGGATGAAGGGGTCTCAAATGGGTCGCCTTAATCCTCTCTGTCCGACAGCTATCCCATCCAGGGGCGGGATGTCTCAAGGGATGCTCTCGGGGACACTGGGTGATGGGTGAAGACACCTGGCACCAGGTGCTGCTGGGGTTTTCTGAACGGAGTGAGCCTGTCCTCCCTGGGGACCCTGCTGCCGGGCTGCTGCTGTGCCACCCCAGGGAGCAGCGCTGGCTCAAGGCATGGCAGACACATCCCAGCACCAGACCCTGGTGTCCCGAGGGGATTTGGCGTAATAGTGAGGGAGTGTGAACTTTGGGGGAGGGGGGGGGGGGGCGGCCAAAAGCGATTCAAGCATTCCACTCCCTGTCCGAGTCCTTTTCCTTGCCTCGGGACAATATCTGCACGCTGGGACCAGCCCTATCGCCCTGGAGCATCCTCCCCCCGGGGGCCGGGACTGTCCCCCTGCTCCAGCGCCGGGGTGGCGGCCGTTCCCCCGTCCCCGAGCGCGGCGTGCGGCGAAGCGGAGCGGGCAGGGAGCGGGGCTCAGCGGGGCTGGAAGCGGGTGCCGGGACCGCCCCGCGCCGTGCTCCGAGTGGCTGCTGCACCTTCCCCGGCGGCGGCACTCACCCGTCAGCTGGTCGTAGGAGCCGTCCAGGTCGCGGGAGTCGGACAGACTCTCCTTCCTGCCCTTGCTCCGCATCTTCCCGCCCCGCCGAGCGGCGGGGGGAACGGCGACGGGGCGCACGGGCTGCGCCGGCGGGCAGGGTCAGCCCGCGGCCGCCGCCTCCCCCCGCCCCGCCGGCGGTGCCGGAGCTCGGCTCAGCTCGGCAGCGGGAGCGCGCAGCCGCCCCGGTCCCCGCCGCCGCCGCCGGGGCTGGGCACGGCCGCCCCCTCCCTCTCGTCCTTCCCCGCCTCTTCCCGGGAACCGCCAGCCCGGCCCCGCCGCCGCGGGGAAACTGAGGCACGGGCGGGGGGCGGAGAGCGGCGGCGCTCCGGGAAAGGCGGGGAGGGAGGGAGCTGTTCCGGACTGCGCCGAGGTGCGGTCTCGGGCGGTTCGGGAGAGCCCCGGCATCAGGCACCGCGCAGGGACGGAGAAGGGGACAGAGATGGAGAAGGCGTGGGGCAGGAGGGGCGCAGAGCCCCACAGCCACTGCGGGGAGCGAGGGTCCCCCCGAACCCTGCCTGCCAGTGCCCGTGCCGGGCTGCGCCTGGGACCCCCGGGCAGGGGACCTCGGGAAGGGGAACCCAGCCCTGCCCCGTCCCGCAGGGCTGCTGCATCTCCACCTGGGGGAGAAGCTGGATGAGAAATCGGTCCGAGACGGAGGGGACGGGCAGGGGTCAAGAGATGCAGGAGAGGTGTGGGGAGCGCGGCCAGGTCCTGCCTGCAGCCAAGCACAGAAACGGGTCCCACCGCCGTTCCCACCCCTGAGCATGGCTTTCCGTGCAGGGTTGGAGTCTTTAGCAGGATTTTACCCCATCGCCTACAGCCCCAGGGAAAGGGTGAAGCAGCAGCATACTTGGGGAGGCTTCCAGAGGCGCGGTGCTGCCAAGAGAGGAGCTCATAGCCCACCGGTACATCTGGCACTGGGAACTTGATGTGCCGCTGCTGCCCTTGGTTATTTGTTGCCATCTGTGCACGATGCCATCCCCGGGGGATGCAGACTTCTGGAGAGTCAGGGGCTTTTGTCGTGCTACTGCCTGAGTGCTGATTGCACCATGACAGGAGTCCTGGGCACATCCCATGGCTTCTCCCTTCATTCTCTCACCCATGCAGAGACAGAGGAGAGCAGGGGCAGCGGGAGGAGGCAAAGCATCGCTCCTGCTCCCTGTGCCAGCCCGGCACACAGGAGCCGCAGGGCAGAAGGGAACCCAGAGCAGCAAGGAGGGAGGGCCGTGCTCACGAGGCAGCGTGTTGTCAGCGTGCTTTGGTGTCAAGCCATGAAAGAAGCCGCCTTAGCGAGGCAGTGATGCTTAGCAACTGCCTGGATCTAAAAATAAGAGCCATTTAGCAAGGAAAACGCAGTGGAGAAATGCTTGGAGAACTAAACACATTCCCCCAGCCCTCCCTGTGCCCGGCCAATGCACGGAGCCTGCAGGCACTGACTGGCTGGAGGGAAACTCCTGGGGCAGCTCTGGCAGTGCCCCCTCTGCTCAGCCTGACAAGTAAAGCTGGAGCCTGGCCACCCACAGCCCCCCTGCACCTCTGGTCCATCCTGCTGCTCCCTGGCCTCCTCAACCTCCCTCCTCCAACCTTTCCACCACGTGCTTGGCCACGTTTTCCTGGCTGCCCTTGGGGACCAGCAGTGTCCCAGGGAAGTAGATTGGGAGCACTGCCTGATCCATGCCCAGGCTCACCCACCAACTTCTCCTTCCTCAGGCTCCATCCTGCTACAGATGTGGCAAGCCCAGCAGAGCTGCACAGGGAAGTTTTCACCTTCTGCCATCCCTGGTCCATTGGGAGGCAAACATGGCTATTTTTATCCTAGCTAAGTGCTCCTGTTTCGGCAGGCAAGCAAGAGATGCTTTGCCAGGCTGGGGAGAGGGGGGAAGCTGGGCAGTTTGGTGGGTACCACAGGGTAGGATGGGGCAGCCCCAGCCCCAGGCTGACATATCCCACCCTCCCCACAGTGTAGAAAAAGGGGAACACAACTCACTTGATCATTGGTTACAGCTCCTTTCCTTAGCAGACACAAGGGCTGGGCATTCTGCCAGGATTCACAGCCTCTGAGCCTTTCTCTGCTTGGGAAAAATACAACATCCTCCCCTAAATGTTCCTCTGGGCACTGGGAACTGAGGGTCTGCAGGTTGCCAGAGCAGGAGAGGCAGGAATGGATCTTGTCCAGACCCAGACAGGTGCCCTGCTGTGGATACACTGGGTGCAGAGATGCCTCAGTGAACATGTCTGGACAGGGACAGGCATGGCAGCAAAGTCACCCCAGAATGCTGAGCATCCCCTGCAACACGTCTCAATCTCACTGGGACATGCAGCAGATGCAAAAAGACCCTGCCAGGCTGAGGAAAATCACCTAAGCAGTGTCTGAGGCTTTAATCAAAGCGTGCCTTGTGCAGCCTGGCTGCTGCTGGCCACATCCACCACAAAAGCAATCAGCAGGTTCAGGATGGGCAGGAGCCAGCTGCAGGCAGGGCTGGTGGCCTGCACTGCACAAGATGTCACTGGATGAACTATTTCCAGAGGACAGAAAGAGCTCTGTCGGCTCCTGAGAATCCAGATCCCAGTTACAAGGCGTAACTGGGAGGAAGGACCATGCTCTAGATCACCAGCACATGGTGCAAGCTCCACAGGCACAGCTAACCATGAAGCCCATATTCCAAAGCCCAGGGAAATGTGGAGGGCAGGCAGGTGGATGGACCAAGCCTGCTGGGGCAGGCAGGGGTCTTGTGGATGCACCCAGGTCTCCAAACTCATCTCTGTGACAGCAGCAGAGAGCCATGAGAGAAACAGGGCCATGTGAAAGAGCCCCAGGGCTGGCACAGCCAGCAGAGGGATGGGATGAGTAGGAGATGCACAGACTGCTAGGGGTGCAAATGGTGCTACCCCAGGCTGTGTGCCTTTTGGAGACGTGTCCCCTGGGACGACTCAGACATCCTCATGATGGAAATCACCCATTCACAGTCCCAGGCACAAGGCATGCTCCCTCAGGGGCCTGTCTGTCAGAGACAGCAGAGCTTTGATAAGGGACATCTGCCCGGGATTACTGCTGATCCCCAGGCAGTGAAGCTGCAGCCAGGAATGACACTTAGGGTGGGAAGGGCTGGAAAGCATGGACAGGACATCACCCTGCAACACTGGCCTGATCCTTTCTGCTCATCTGTGCCTCCTGCTTCCTGCTGGGACACCCAGCTCTGGGGCCACAAGTCTCTACTCTCCCCTGCTGAAAACCCTAGGCTCAGCACGAAACCAAGACAGTCCCAAACCACAGAAAATAGCCCTGGGGAGGAGTTAAGAGTGCTTGGGTCTCCACCTCAGGGGTAGAAGAATGCAGGGATCTCTCCCCTAGGCCCTCTGCAAACAGCCTGGGGTGGGTCTGATAGGGAGAGGGAAAGACATAATTTGACACTTCATTAGGTAACTACAAGGCATTGATCTGCCCTACCAGCCTGCATGCTCTCTAATTGCATATCTGCATTCTTATTAGTTCTATCGAAAAAGAAGAGAGCAGGACTCAGGAGTCTGATCCTATCTTTAGGAAATTTCAAACAGAGATGTAATTGTCGAGTGCTCGATATCACAGTGCTTTATCCACTGTTAACAGTATTTTAAAGCCATGGTCATCAATAGCAGTCCTTGGGATGAGCACTCAGCAGATGCCATTAGTCCTATTTTGGCTGTGGTCACCTGGTGTCTCTGGGCTCAGATTTACACGTGGCAACAAGAGACAGCTCTGCTTCCACAGCAGGAAGGGCTCCCAGGCTGGGATAAGGGGTGCAGCACCCAGGGACTGGTTGCAGAGGCTAGAGGGCAAAGAGGAGCTCCTTAAACCAGCTTTACCCCTTGCAAACATGCCAGAAGATGGAGATGAGCAGCTGTGCACCAGGGGCTGCTCCCCTCCCAGCACCCAGACAAGCTCCCAGTCTGGAGCAGGGATGTTCATGGCCATGCAAGAGTCTGGGGAGGGCTCCAGGCAGGGCAAATGGCCTCAGGAATAAACCACAGTATTTACTACACCTGCAGAGGAAATGGATCTGGGTGACACAAGACCAAGAGGAGCCCCTTGGTCTCTGCAGAGAGACGGGTCTTTGAGATCTTGGGACAGCTACAGCAGGTCCTTGGGAGGTGATGCCCTGTGGGGACATCAGCCAGGACACACACAGGGGAGGGCTGCTCCCATTTCCACTAACCCACCCTGCAGAGACACATGGGCAGGTGAGAGCCACTGTGAGATTCAGACCCGGGGGGAATTTCAGCTGCTGAAAAACCTTGCAAAGCTGGAGGAGGAACAGATGATGCTGCAAGCTGCTGAGAGAGCCTTGCAAGCAGGAATGCTGCAGGAGGAAGGGAAACTCCTCTGTCAAATGCAAACTAGCAGGTGTGAGAAATCTGGGTGTGCAGGAGGGAGAAAGGACTTTGCATCACACTCTGTATCCTCGAAAGCCAGTCACCTGCCTCTGCTTATGCCTCCAGCAAGGAGGGATTCCCCAGCACAGCCTCACTGCTGGGTGGGATGAATGGGGGCTCTGCATCAACCCAGAATGTTTCTTTGCCACTTCTGCATAATAGATACAAAATCTGTGTGAACAGGAGACTTGGTCTGGGGAGTGGAGACTGGAGCATTGCTGGGCTCAGGACATACCCTGAGTCTCACAAGCCCTTGCAGCATTACAAAGCATCTCATGTTTGTATGCTCAGTGCCTGTGGGCTCAGGTTTTAATTAAAGAGGAACTAGATACTATTTCCAACCTTCATTTATGCCATGCTGGATGCCACACCAGGGACTCTTTCAGCAGCTCAGGTCTGCTGTGAGAACAGATGTGCATCTCTGTCACGAGCGAATCCACACCATGGACACGTGTACTGCTCTGCCAGGGCAGGACCTTGAGCCCAAGCTCACCTGCATGGGAGGGGATGTCTCTGCTGTGAGGGTGGTCTCAGCTCTGCTCAGCTGCCCATCCCATCCCACTGGCCTGGCAATGGTTGCAGCACAAGGTCCACGAGCAGGGCATGGGGCTGGGGTGCTGTAGGTGGGTGCTGCTGGAGCACCACTTACTCCACTTGCAGGCTGGGGGAACAACAGGATTATAACTCCTGAGAAGTCACAGGTCATTAGAGCATCCCAGCCCCTGTACACTGGGCTGAACCCTGGAGCAGGGGAGCTCCAGCTAATTAGTCATTAATTGCTTCAGAAGGGAAACGAGCCAACCCAACCTCTGCATGCCTGTAGCAGAGTGACCTGTGGGCCTGGGACACAGCCTGCACATCACTGAGAAATGGCTGAGGGTTGGTCTGTCACAGCAGAGCTGGAGAAGCAGCCCAGCACAGTGGTGTCCATCTCCCAGCAGCCTCCCCAGCCCCTTCCTGCCCCCACGGGACTCCTGGGAGCTCCCAGGCTCTGGCAGCAGCTTGGCAAAGCTCTGAGCTGTGCTGCAGTGAGAGGCAAGCCCGGCTCATTTAATCTATTCAATTGGATTCAATTTCCAGCCACATGATTCAATTAGCCCTGGAGGGACAGTACAGAGAGCAGAGGCTGCAGAGCATGGCCCAGCCTGTGCTCTGGCAGCTGCCAAGCTGGGAGAGGGCAGCACAGGACCCTGTGCTTGTTCTGGCCCTCTGGGATGGGCTGAGATGCTTGGGGCTCCAGGGGAGTCCCATCCTGTCCTGGGGAGCAGGGACTCCTCTGGGCACAAGTTACTGGTTCTGAGTGCTGTGTAGGCAGCTGTAGGACAGAGGCTGGGGAAGCCCCTCCTGAGCACCTCTCACAACCCTGAGGGGTGACAGCCATGGTGGGTCAGATCTGCATCCCTGAGCACCTGCCAGTGTGGCCCAAAGAAGCTTTAAAAAGACAAGAGCATTCAGAAATGCTCCCTCGAGGGTGCTGCCTATCATGTGTGTTTGGGATCACCCCTCTGCCTGATGAGTGTCCCCCTGGGCACAACCACACTGTGCTGTAGGTGGGGAGAACCAGGGCTCTGACCAGCATGGACTCTCAGCAGCTCCAGGTGCCTCCAGGTCCCACCAGCCTTGCAACAGCCCTTCTCTAGACTCCTGGTCCAGACTTCCATTCATCACTTATTTTTCTGTCTGCCTTCTCCTGAAAGCATCAGCAAAAACATTAATAAATTGCCACCAAGGGAAAAGCACATCTTAGCCTGGCCCCTTTGGATTTCTACACTTTCCAAAGCTGGCCTTTACCTCTTTCCTTTCAGGTTATTGGCTCATATGCCAAAAAAATCCATCATACTTCTCTCCAGCACGACCCTGCTGATACCAACAAGTACCAAACAGGAAAACAGAACCTTAACAGGAGATGAGAATCCCAAAAGGCCTCAGTGCTGACACCAAGAGCTGCTTTTGAGTGCCAAGAGCCAGCTATAAGTCTTACCATTGACTGCTGGCCACCACACTGTCCCAATACACACTGTGCAGCTGTGACTCGGCAAAGGGAACAGCCACTCCCTCTGCCTGCCCTGTACTAGGAGCTAGGGAAGAGCAGCTCCACCCTGAGAAGGAAGTGTGGGGAAGCAGGTGGAGCACACTGGAGCTGATCCCTTGTGCAAGTGCTGTGTAGGAGACATCTCTTTCCAGGACTACTTCTGATATCCACCATGTAACTGTGCAGGACCCCAAAGCAGGGAGTGTCCAGTCCTTCAAGCAGGAAGAGAAAAGCAAAATCACTCCACAACAGACACCAGGACATGCTCTGCAGAGGAATGGCCCCTGTGCCATGGATATGAGACCAGAGCAGGCAGTAGCCATGACAAGGAAGAGGACAAAGAGGTTTGCAACCAAGCACAGGAGGTGGGTAAAAGTGCACTCTACTCTCACTGGCTGCTGTACATGATCAGGGGTTTGCTACTACCTGCTCCTGGCACCTCCAAAGAACAGACAAAACACCATTTGGAGCTGCAGGCCCATGCAGGGAAGACTCAGCTCCAAAGGAGCTGCCTCTCTCTCAAGTCTCTATGAAAAGTGGGACCTGTAAGAGCTAAGGAAAACAGATCAAAAATATCACAGTGGCACTTAAAAAACAACTCTTAGTAACTCCCTCCAAAGTTTAGCTCACTCAATTCTCTTCCAGGTCATTATTTTGTAAAATATTTGTCTCTCTGCAGCTGCTGCATAATTTAAAGGTAGCAATCTGATTTCTCCCTACACTCCCCAAGCCTCAGAAACAGCTCTTCCAATAACAGACAGAATTATGAATTAGATATAACAAAATACACTCACCTGCTCAGATCAGATACAGGAAAGTTTGAGGCTGTCACACACATCCTGAAGCTGAACGTTAAGATTTAAATTACTTTCTGCTCAGTTCAAGCTGGCCTCAAAACACAAATAGTAGTAGGGTGTTTCACAAAGCAGGCACACGTGCAGCAGGATCTGTAAGCAGGAGTTTGCTGACACCATCAAAGAGCATCACACCATGCACAGGCAGGTCCCTGCATCCCTCACTCCTGGGCTCTCAGCCTTGCTCATGGTTTTCTTAGTGCCAGCCAGGGGCATGGAAGAAGAAGAGGGATGCTCACTACTGGATGGTACCTGCAGACTGAACCAAGGACAAAGCATCACTGTACAGCACCTCCACCTCCCTCTGCACAGGCAGCAAGAGCCCAAGGGCAGGTGACAGCCCTGCTGCAGCCAGAGTGCCACCCAATGGTGACAGGGCCACTTCCACAGCCACCCCACTCTCCCTCCTGTGAAGGACAAACAGGCACACTCCAGACAGGCAGGGCTCTGCTATTTATTGAGCTCTAGGTTTGTATGTACATCCATTTACAGTGCTTGGTTCAGTGACAGTGTGACAAGAGGACATGTATCACAGTCTTCCCCAGCTCAGACTTGCATGAGGGCTGGGCTCAGGAACTGATCTCACACATGCCTGGGCTTCTATGATCATTCCAACAAGGGAACACCCTCAGGGAGACAGGATAGCTGAGCCCAGCAGGAAAAGCTGAAAATTCCAGAGGCTGCAGAGTCAGAAGCAGACTCATCCCAAACTCTCTCATGTATGTGTCTAGGCTCAGCCTAAATGGGCTCAGGAACAGGAGGCATGAGGACAACTGGATGACTCAATGTCCCAACAATCACAATGCTGGGGCTGCACCCCAAGTCCCCTTGAGAAGGATCTCCTCCCTCAGAGGTGAGATCCATCTCTATCTCCCCCACCACATCCTGCAAACCACTGTTCCTCATTTTCCAGTGGAGAAGCTGCCTCCTCTACACTCCTCTACTGCCTCCTCCCTGGCCTGTTCTCAAGCAGTGATTTTATGGAGCCTGCTTGCTCTCCTAGGCACTGTCCTTCTGACACATACATATTCCCATATACTTGCATGGCAGAAAGCAAATAAATGTCTGGCTAAGCTGTTAAAAGCCAGACAATTTCCTGCTGAGGAATAGTATCATCTGCTGAGAGAAGCCAGTGCTCCCAAGGAAAACATAGGGACTTCATGGGGTGTTGTCCCAGTGGGTGGCCAAGGACACAGCCTTCAGTTTCCCATGCTCATAGCAGGTAAGATGAAACATTAACACAATTAACGCACATTAGCATGAAAAAAGCCTTGCCTAAAAATGGTAGTAAATGAGCATGACATCCACATTACTCACACTAACCTACAAGGCTAAGAGCAGGACTAGGCACTTTTTAAAAAAACCACCTGTTTTCTAAGGGGGAGGGAAAAAAAAACTTGTGGATCTGGGATGTAAATGACTTCTCTACTTCAGTCCACCAAGGCCAAATCCTAATACCATAACAACACTGCTAGGAGCTGAAAATGCATGAGCAGGGAACAGGTGTGGAAAGGGTGTTTATGCTGTGTATTCCTGAGCTGGGAGCCTGACACAGCTCTCTGAACAGGCCCTGCCAGACCTGGGCACCTCTGAAGCACCAGCTCTGGGAACAGAAAGGTGTGCCTGTGCCCCACAGCATCATCCCAGAGCTCTTCCTTAGGAAGCCCTCAGCAGACCGTGGCTGTAAGTCTCTTGGTGAAGACAGGAGGGTGAGAAAGTGAAGTCACTACTTCTCCAGATGCATTTTAACTGTGTGCTACACACAAGGGAAAAACTGGAGACTTCTTCGTTTATGAAGGTCACCAGGCACCTGCAAACATGTGCAAGGAGATGTTCCTGTGAGGAAGAAGATTGTCACAAAGTGGTCTCTGATGGGCAATAAGGTGAGTGGGGAGAAGGAGTCAGCCTGTCCTCTGCCCCATGAAAACCAAACATCTAAAAATGTCCATCTACATTAGGAACAGTGGAAGAGCTGGGGCTACTGGAAGCAACAGTGACCCCGAGCAGAGCTGGTCTCCAGCAACAAAGTGCTCTGTTTGATGACCCATATTCTTGTATACTGGCTCACCCTGAACCTGTAAGCCAACAGCCTTGGAGGCAAAGCTTCCTCTTCTCCAGCAATCCAATGGCTTGATTGAAGTGACACCTGACATCAGGAGAGAGCAGTGAGCAAGGCCTGCTCCTTGGGGAAACTGTTTTATAATCCTAAGCCATTCCCAATGGGATGGCAATGAATTTGATTTACATTACAGGAGGACACATTGACCCAGGCTGATGAAAAAGAACAGCCCTCACCTGCCACCAGAGAGCTTTCCCCATAGAGCAGGTGAGCAACCTCTACCCAGAACAGTTTCACACAGCTGGGCTGGGTTTATTATTTCAGTTGTGAGCTCTCCCCAGCTCTGCTACAAAGGTTTCCAGTGCATTTTCCCTGAGGCTGTGGAGGGAATCTCCCATTGCTGTGTCACAGGAATGGCTGCCCACTCCCATGGCACCATAAAAAAAACTGCTTCCTCCTCAACATGCCAATCACCTCTCCTCAGCCCAAGTTCTGTTTAAACACATTCCTTTGGGATCAAACAGGCAGCAGCAAGGCGTTCCCCTACAGAAACACAGTCCTGTGGCAGGCAGGAGGCTGCAGAGCTGGAGTGTCCCTGCCCAGGCGGGCCCGTCTCTGCTCGGCCGCTTCAGGAGATGGTGGAGAATTCCTTCAGCAGCAGCTCCTGGCTCAGCGTGTTGAAAGCAAGGTTCTTCCTCACATTGATGCTGATGGAGCGAACCTGACAGGAACAAAACGAGATGTTTTAGCCACAGGACTCTGCCCAGCTCCTCGTGGACACTGCTGACCTCCATGCTCAGCACGAAGCTGTTTTGTATTTACAGCTCCACAGCAATTGCTGCAGCAAGCTCTCACTGACACTCCAGCCCAGCAAGGGAATGCTGAGGTTCAGCTGTTTCCTGGAAAACCAGGAATGTCTACAGTGACATCCCAGCAAGGAGAGTAAATTCCCAATGAAAAGTGGATGGGAGAAGATGCATGAACTATATGATGTGTTTCCTGTTCTGGGGCAAAGAGATGGGGGAAGTGAGCACTCCCAGGTTGAAGCTTAAAGATCATAATGGATCAATGTCCATTTCTGGATTAATGCAGTGCCATGGGCTCTGTCCTGCTCCAGAACTCACAGAGCCAAAGATACAGACTGAAGGAAAGGACAGAGGCCATGCTGCTGTGCTGTAAACACAAATTATTGCCCAGACTGGCAGAAACCCCTGGTTCAGGGCCAGCTGTACACATGCAGCTGGCTCACCCACTGTCTCTAAAGAAGAGACACCTTTATCCCTCAATGACACACACACTTCTGGTCACCCACAGAGCACACAGAAGAGCTGGGCAGCCCTGTTGACAGCAGCTTCCCTTCCCCCCTCGTGCCTGCAGACGCATTGGCCAAACACACAGGACCCAGACTGGGCTCAGTCTCAGCTGCACTTGGCAACGAGAAAACAAAGTCAAACATCATCTGTGTCAGCAACTGTGCAGCAGTGACAGAAAGCAAAACTGACACAAGCTCATCCAAACAACAGGATTACAGTTCCCAGAGACTCAGAGCCTGTGATAATAAGGTTGTTGCTGACCTGGTTAGTGTTTCATGCTTTATAAAAGCACTGGGGGAAGAATTATACAGATGCATAATGAGGAATCCAACACCAGGGGCTGGAAGAGCACATACATATACACACACACATATTGCTGAGGGTCCTGCTTGCTACCCTGGTGAGAAAAACACACAGAAAGGGCAGAAAGCTACCCAAAAGGCAGAATGTGTAAGAGATGGAAGAAAACCACAACTTGAAAGGTCAACAGGGAAAGCTGTGAAATGAACCCCAGTGAGCCCCACTGAACACACCCTAACAACACAAGCATGCCAGCAAAGATGCCCACCCTGAAAGACAAAGTATTAAGGTTTTATGTCATCTGCAGAAACCACAACCTCTCCTTCATCAGGATGTTTGGCAGAGTCCCCAAGCATCTTTGCTTCCTTGGAGCACCCCCTCAACTCTCTTCTTCAGGTGTCTTTTTATTTACTCCATCCTCAAATAGTTTGAGACCACGTCTTTGAAGATGACTACAGCTGTAGCCTGTGTTAAACACCACTGCATGTGGTCTCCAGAACATTGGCTGGCACGGGGCTGTCCTGCTGCCAGGAGTCCCAGTGACAGGATTTGGTCCCAGTCCTACCAACTGCTCCAATGCCAGTGATCTAGTCAGTTCTTACAAGAAGGAAAGAACATGAGTAACCAGTTTGGGGAGTTCTATGCCCTGGGAAATATGACAGCCTGAAGAAAAGGGGCAGATGCTACAAGCAGTGTAAGCCAGTATCCTTACTCTGACTAAAAGCATTTCTGTGGGTCCCAGCAACAGAAAGTACAAGCAGTAATGAGCTCCTGCCCTCAGGAACTGCTGCCAGGAGTCAGGCACCAGCAGCAGAAGATTCCCAGCTTGGATACACATCAAGGTCTCCAAGAAGGAGTCTCTGCAAGCCCAGAAAGTGAGAGTGGAGTGGCACAATGAGAACACAGAGCTTAGCAGACATTGTAGCTATGGGGTAGAGCGCAAGAAATTAATTAGCCTGATTAGTTTGCAAAGAGAAGGAGGAATAGAGCAAACACACTCCATTATGTAAAATGAGGTCAGAAAGAGAACAGTGAGTAATATTTATCTGGATCCCCAGGGATGGGGCAAGAAATACTCTGCCTAACTTAGACAAAGAAGATTTACACAGGAAAAGAGGAAGTACTTTTAAAACCTATGGGCTGTGAAGCAGTGGAGGAGTTCACCTGAAGATACTGTGGAGCTAGATTCATTTAAAGATAGCTTCAAGTTTCAAGAGAAGTTTTATACACAAACTTTGGTCAACAGCAGTCTAGAAGAATATAGATCTGCTTTAACACAAATTGGGGAGAAGAGTGGGCTTGATAACATAAGAGTGACGTTTATACAAATCCCTGCCCAGCATTTCTTCTGCAGTGAAAAATCAGGCAGCCTAAGCCAACCTGCTTAAAAGGTAAGAATAGCTCAAATTAAAGTTAAATCAAGTTATCTCCAGCACCAGGGCTCAGCACAAGGAACTCATCTCCCTTTTGGAGTTGGAAGACCAGACAGTTACACAGGGAGGTGTCAGTCTGTAACAAGGATAAATTTCAGAAACTTCCTGTAGTCTACTTAAGCTGCTCCATAAGGATACACCCCAGGATTCCCCCCAGCCCAGGCCTGGCTGCCAGCCTGGAATTTACCAGATCCCTCCAGACTGGCTTACACAAAGGCCCCAAAACTGCAGAAATTAGGGTCAGAGCTTTAACATTCATTCTGATAGAAGAGCACGTCCCCTCTTGCTTCTCTATGGAGTATCCTGGAGAATTAGGGCCAGAATAATTTTGAAATTGTTTTCTTACTATTAGTCCACAAACGTTGAAGAAATAGAAAATGCACAAAATGCTGACATCACCTGTGGAAGGATGAGTAAATGAAAGAATGGATGAAGCAAGGGCATTAACCATGGGGGGAAAACATGATTAAATTCTAGTTTTGTGTCATTAGAGCTGGAAGCATGTGAGGTTGTACCAACACTCCTATTTCACAGCAAGTCTCATCAATTAAATCTATTCCTAATCAACAAGCAGCCTGTAAATTATTTGTACAATGGGAAGAAGGTTTACACTGACTACTATACCTAATTAAAAGTCAAATTAATATAATTTCCTCTGTATAAATCAATCCTAATCAGACTCTGTTGAGACTGATGATACCTATCTAACTGCAAAGGCAGTGAATGTTTGGAAAGATGCTGAAATCTCTTTCCACACATTCCTCCAGCTGCAATGTGAGGGTCCAAAAGCTCACATCTAAACCATTCATTCTATCAAAGCTGCACACACCTCAAATGACATCCCTGAGGCTTCAAAGGAAAAGAAATAAAAAGTGTTAGAAAACTTCCTAACTTCCTTCCTTTAGCCCCTCAAAGGCAGCACAACATGCCAAAAAACCCAGCTGATAAAACAATCTGCACATCACCTTCCACCACAATGTGGCTGCAGTATCACAGCCTTTGAAAACAGCTTTGTAAAGGGAATGGGAGAAGAAAGCAGATTTTTCTTTGGGATTAGCAAGACAGAGCAGCACTGAGGCAAAGCAAGGGAAGTTAAGCAGTGCATTAGCAAAGCAGGTCAAAGGAGTGAGAACAAGATTTCTAAGCATAAAGGAGCCCCCAGAATGGCTTGGGGAAGCTTCTGCTCACCTACTTAATGGGAGCAAAGAGAGATAAAAAGGCAGCTGAAAAGGAAAATGTCTCCTCTGTGTCATTCCCCACCCAAGAAAGGTTTGCTTTGATGCAAACATTTGCAGATAGTGATAAGAAAACCTGGCAGAATCTGGAAAGAATTATTTGCAAACAGATCCTATCCAGGAAGACCTGATGGGACCAATGTGAATTCAGAAACCTGTAGTTCACCACCAGCCCTGCTCCTCTGGCACAGCCCACAAAGAGAATTGCAGCAACTTCCCTGTGCCCCCTCCATGAAATCCTGCAAACTTCAGAGGTTAAACACAAAGCCCTGGGTAGGGGGGCATTATCCAACATCAGACCAGCAACAGAAGCTGAAGCAAAGCCACAAAAGCTTCACAAAAAGAAAGTAAATACCTGGTTTGAAGGGAACTATGGGAAGGACAGGGCAGATTAGGGCCTTTTTGATGAGTTGTTTGAACAATTAATAAAGCCATCAGTTACTGTGCACCTAGAGAAAAACAGAGTGAGGAGGCCAGGAGGCCAAGTGGATTTGCTGAAGACAAATCAGAACGTATCAGGTTCATTTCCTGCTGTGTTGAGGGAACAGCTTAATGGAATGCAGGGGATTTTCTGTAGCTGTGAGTAAAGAACATTTAATAGGGTCCCAATTCTCAGGGCATCTAGAGATGTGGATTAAACAGATTCACAACTGGGTCAAATCAGCACGTTTATACAGTAATTATTCAGGCTTTTATATGCTCTTGAGGAGAGGGTCCCAGGGGTACCTGGATGGGCAATTTTCAGAAGGGAGTTGACAGGCTGGTTATGATAAACAGATTCTTAAATGATACAAAATTGGGATATTGAAAAAAAATAGGAAGAAAATAATTTTAGCTGAAGTGTTTTGTGGCTGTGATGATCATAGGACTGAGAATGTCATTTTAATCAATTGGCATGATTTAGCCTGAGCTTCTGCCAGGCCAAGTGGAAAGTGGGACATGCAGGAAGCAGAGCAGTCATGTGGCCAAGGGGAAGGAGATGCTGGCTGAGGGTGGGAGCCCTTGGGACAGAACAGATGACAACAGAAACAGGAATGTCTCTTATTTCCAGGGTACAGTAATAGAAGAAACCTGTGTCATAGGAAGGCTATGGCCAAATTTCTTTGTATGTATTCCAGGAAAGCTGTGTCAAACTGCAGGCCAGAGAGACAAAAAGAGGCACAAAACGCAGAAAAGCAGCACAGAAGCAATTACAAGTGGATTCGCCCATATACTACCCAATGTCAGGGCTGAAATGACCCCAAGAGAGTTAAAAGCATTCTATAAAAGGAAACAAAACCGATTCAGGTGCCTGTTCTGGAGCAGAGCTGACAGAGGAATGCACAACAACACATCCAAACTCATGGAGACTCATGACAGAGTAGGCAGGCATCAACTACTCATCAATCAGCAGGGACAAAGTTTGGAGAAAGAATCAGTTCTCAGACTGGTGGAGAAGGCTGCCAAAGTTAGAGACCTCTCCCTTTGGTGAAGCTGTAATGATTCAACAGTGAGGCTTCCCTCACACACCAGCCCCTACAAAAACTCTGCCTCCATGCTCATTGGAGGCTGTTGGACAAGAAAAGTTCCATCAGGGCTCTCTGGAGCAGGGTAAGCAAGCTGGCTTGCTGAAGAACTATAACTACCAACCTGAATTATTTAGACTAATTTTTGTCTTTGCTCTATTATTTTTGTGGGTCTTCCTATCATCAGTCTTCTCTCCTCTTGCAGATGGAGACATTTCTAGGGAATGCCTTCACTTTCTTTGCTTGGGAACCCTTTTTTGTGTGTGATGGAGGAAAGCAATGAGCAGGAAGGTGTTTCACTAGTTCCACATTTCATGGTCCCCTTAACAACAGCAAAAAAGCAAAGTTGCCCTGTGTGATTAACCCCAGGTGGGAGCAGTCAGCTCAGTCAGCTTCTCCCCATACAAATTTACCACTACAAATAACAGCAAATCCCCATGGCAAAAGGGACAGAGGCAGTCTGACCACTGCTGGCCTAAGCAGCCTGGAGGTTCCTCTTCAGCCACTCAGGGAGCTCCAGGAAACACCCAGAACTGTTAAGACATGCAGTGCCTGTCCAGATCCTGCTCCTGCCCTGTCTGTGGAGGCAGCCCAATGCTCAGCTACACCCCAAATACAAGTGCCCAAAGCTCTGGGAGAGGCTGTTGCTTGCTCAGAGTCAAGGCACTCACCAGCTCTTTGAAGAAGGCAGCCTCCTTGTGCTGCTCTGAGTAGCGCTCGTACTGGTCCAGCCCGTCCTGCAGCTTCAGGGTCAGCGTGTCATAGTTGGACCTTACCACCTCCAAAACCTGCCAGAACAGCCAAACAGCACAGGAATCAGTAACCACAGGCTCCTCAGCACAGGAGGAGCAAGGCTGAGATAGAGCACAGCTCTGGAACCTGTTTTCACAACAGAGATGGCTTTAACACCCAATATTTGGGGCACTAAAGTCTTCCTGCCAAGGAACAGTCCTGAAATTTACAGAATTTCTCCATTCACGAGAATGGTAGATGGAACTTATATCCATGACAGCAGCAGCTTTCTGTCATCAGAATTAGACAAAATAATAAATCAAGCAGCTAATTACCACATGTACACTCATATGCAATACAGAAGCACAATACAAGCACAGATTTGCCCAGCCCCACAGTCCTTCCAAGGTTAATTTTGCCACTTCCCTTCTGGCTTGTGAATCACCATTCACAGCCTGCTAAATCATCAGCTTCTAGAGCTGCTCAGGTCAGCTTCCATACTGAGCACTGCATGTCTCTCCTGTGAGGAATAAGCTCCTGACAGGCACTAAGAGAAGACCAGCCTTGGTATGGACTCTGCTTTTAGAAAGACATAAAGACATGAATCCAGGTCTTTTTGCCCAGGAGATACTTTACTATTGGCCTTCATTGCAACCAAAGCAGTTCCAGCTTTTATTACTGCCCTACTCTGCTCCCAGTGTTGGGCTATACCTGCAAATTCATAGTTACACATCTCTGTCCTATTGAACTATTCATTTTCCTAACTAAGAAACATCAAGAGGGACTCCCACAATGATTTTAGCTTTAAAGCATTGCATGGACTAACATATTCCTCAAAGCATTTGTGAGATGGTTAATGACAATAATCTTCCTACAAGGAACCACAGAGATCAACACTCCTGGGCAAAACGCAGGCCTGAAATTATTCTCCTAAACACATGAACTTCTTCCTTAGGCTGTTGCCATTTGCTCTGAGAGCTAAACAGAATTTCAACAGCTGAGATTTGCACTACAGTAACCCCTGCTTATGACAAGCTTCAGTCAGGAAGACACATGGTAAGAGGTGAAAGGGAAGAGGACTCTGCTCCAAGGCATCACAACTCAGAAAAGATCCTGAGAAGAGCTTTGCAGAGGACTGAAGACAACACTGACCAGAACAAGGAGTCCTTGCACTTCTCCTCTTTTACTCCCAGCAATGTAAGCACCATTCTCAACTTCAGGCACCTGGCAGCTCTTGCCCTTTACAGGACTGAATCTGGTCTTTACATCCTTTCTTCTAAGAAATCTATAGTTTCTTAGGGTTCCTTCAAAAGCTTGTTTCCCCAAACTCTGTATGTGGCAGTGGTGCACCAAGACACTCATGCTAGAGCCTGAGGTGGCAGAAGCTACAGGAAATCATCCAAATGAGGACTGGGAGCAAAAAAAGGGGTTGCAAAAGTGATTCCCAGGTGAGAGGGTCACGCAGCAGTCTCTGCAGCTCAACTGTCCTCCAAAATTGCAGATGTAAGCTAGGGATAGGAATAAGCATTTGGACTTGAAGGTCTCAGAGGCCTTTTCCAACTGCATTTATTCTGATTCTGCAATGTTATTTAAGAACAGCTTGCTGGTATTGCAAAGGCTCACAGCCTCCTCTCCAGTACTCATTTCCTAACGCTGTTTTGTTTGTCAGCTCTACTGGCAGAAAGAATCCCCTGCAATGACATCCATCTCCAAATTCAGCCTGCCCTCCTTGCTCCTGTGTGCAGAAGTTACAAGAAGTATTGCAGAGCCAAGAGCAATGATGAAAGAAAGCCACCTGGGCACAGGAATAACTATCCACTAGGGACAGAGTGTAATAGCATAATGCACCTTCTTCTGAGCAATAAAGGATCTGGCAGCTCGCTCCTGTCAATCAGAGGAAGCCAAATTGACAAAGATTAATAAGCTGCAGAGGAAGAACCTGGTTTGAAAGGTGAGGAGTTGAACAAGCTTCTCTAGCAGTAATTCAAGAGCAAAGGAATTTTATTCAGGGCTACCTGACTCCCCAGGAACCTTCCCTTCAGTCTCCTTGTATTCCCATACACACAGGCATACACAGTGCCACAGCTGTGATCACTCAATGGATGCACATGTTTCTTTAGGAATAATCAGGGCTCCTCCTTGCTAGCTCTGAGATCTCTTCAGATATTCAAGACAGGCATCCTTAAACCATGGTGAAGAGAAGTACACTCTGAGGGCAGCAGTGAGCTCTGTAACGAGAATCCTTTAAATCTGCCCTCTTGCATCACCTGTGAAAGGCAGCTAAGAACACAGTTTGAGACTTTAGCATGAGGACAGGGAAAGAAAAAAAAAAGGCCCCCATAGTCTCTATACTGTTACTTATTGTAATCTCTGCAGTGAGCTTGAGATCAGCTTATCCCTTCAGCCATATATTTCATTGGCTTCCACTCCTTATCTCCTTTAATTACGAAATAGAACTTAAAAAGAAAGGGTAAGTTAAAAATAAACAGCTTCTCCCCACTGCCTGATAATTTCCCTTTCTTGCTGCTGCTGAGAAAAAAATGCTACGTGGGATCTGAGATAAACCCACTCACAGATCATTTCAACTTCATACCTTGTAATGGATAGAAACTATTACTGAGATTAGGACCTGCCATCCTTGAGATGATTTCATCTGCTCTTTAAGATGCAGCTTGTTAGACAGAGGACAGGTCAAAGAGCAGAAGAAAGTATTAAGAATATCTAACAGGAAAGGCATCAACTTCCTACACAGATGACAAAAATCTCACATCCTCTGTGTAATAGAAGAGTGTGTCTTAGCATCCTTTGCTCTTCTTGCACATTGCTTTGACTTTTGCTCAGGAAAACTACTGCAGGAAGAACAGCCTTTTTCCTTAAACACACAAGATCTTTATCTGCACCTTTCTGCCAGATACAAAGGAACTACAGCAATTTCATTTTGAGATTAAAGCATTTCTCCTTCAAAGTCTTGTTCAACCCATTCTTGTAAGTCTCTTGTCTAGAAAACAGGAATTCCAAGATGGTCAAGAATGAGAAGGGACTTCAAGGAAGGGAAGTTTAGCTGCTCTTCCAAACAGATTTTAAATAGTCATTCAGATGTTAACAATCACATGAGAAGCTGGAAAAACAGCAGTTTTTCCAAAACACCTTGCCAGTCTGTCAGGCAAGGACAGATGAAATCTGACTGTAGATGATATTCAAGGAGTTTATGTGACACCCCTCAGACTATAAGGATAAACATGCAGGGCAAGCTTTTTTCTTTTATTTTTTAAATAGTTTACTGGATCTTTATAGTGAAAAAAAACCAACAAAACAACCCAACCCTAATGGAGTCACAATCTAAAAGTCTTTTGTAGGTTACCTTAGGGGGATCGGAGTCCCAAAAAAGCATTATGACAGAAGCAAGCAGCTCAGGCACAGCCAATACAAGAAGAGGGAAGGCTGCTGAATTCCCTCCCTGCAGTTACCTGCACCAGCCCCAGAGGCTACATTTGCTCATTTTTTCCACTGCAACAAACCAGAACTCAGTGGAGCTGCACCACTGTAATTCAAAGATAATTTGCCATCAAATTAACCCATTGCCCCACCACTCACTCACTGACTGCTTTCCAGAAGTTTCAGGGAAATTCTGGAGATTCAGGTCCCTCCATGTGTGCCCTCAAACAAATTTTTCAGGCGTTGTTCTGAACAATAAGTGCTTTTTCTAGTATTCAGATTTCAGCTTCCCTCCTGCAGCTACAACTGCCCATGCCCCATAAAACTCTCCTTCCCCAGTAACACCAACACTTGTGAATAGAGTCATCTCCTGAGGAACATGGCAGGACAGCTGGCTTCCAAAGGAGGGACTGATGAGTGGCTCAGCTCCCTGCAGCATCCCACCCATGCCATGCCAGGTCACTGCACCCAGAGGAACAAGATTATTTCATAGTTTGTGGCTCCTTACTTTGCTCCATCTACCAGATCAGCACTGCCTTGCAAACTGGATGGACAATCTTGGCTGGTTGGATCAGTGACTTCTTGTGAACAGGAGATCTGAAACTATTTCCCTCAGAAGCAATTGCCCCACCCTGAAATTTTCAGCATTCAAAACAGACCATGATTTTGCTGCACTAGTCACTGTGCACTGAATTCTTCCTTACTGCACCAGAGCTGCTCCCTCTGACTGATCCTCAACAAGAGTCAACATACTGCACTCCCCCAGGAGGGACCAGTCCTCCTGGAAGATCCTGTCCTGAGGATTAGACACAGCAGTCTCCTGTCCCCACTGTGCCCAGGAGAACACTGCTGCTGTTAGCAGCAAAGCCACAGGGGAGGCTGCACCAGCAGTAAAACCTAATGGGCAACATGCAGCTCTAGGGCCCATCTATCTGGTAGACGTCACTTGCTTCATTGCTTAGTAACTTTTTAACCTGCAGAATCTTTCATCATCTGCATCTGCAGTCTCTGCCTTAACTGGAACATAAAATTAGAGAGCACCAGCAATTCCCAGCACCCAGCAAAGGACCTGGTGGTGGGCAGATTCCAGGAAGCATGCACAGGTAATGACAGGAAAATAAAAGGAAAAACAGAAGCAAGAACAAATCAAGGTCTCTACACTGCCTTTTTAATCAGCATAGCAAAGCACAAGAATGCAATCAGTCAGCATCACCAGTGCCTCACTAAAGCCTCTCTGTGCCCCTAAGACAGTCATTAACTACCAGGACACAGGAGAAGCTGGAACAGCACTGATTGAATGATCTCACATCAAGCCAAAGGCAAAACACCACCCCAACAATGCCCAGGTTAAAATGCACTTGGCTCCCTCACCAACTCCCTGCTGCTGACAACTCCCTGCTGCTGGGGAGGGTCTCCTGGTCAGCACCTGCAAGTGCCCACAGGGCAGAAAAGCCAGAGGCTCTGTCCCATCTGTTCCATGCCAGAGGATGGAGCAGCCAGTCTATGGGGCATGCAATGCCAACCTCTCATCAGCACTACTGCACAACAGGGCAGAAGGACTGGGGCAGCCAAACATCCTTCTGTCCACCCTGCAGAGGGGGTGGAGTGCTTGTCACTGCCTGTGTACCACACACACAGGGAACTCCGGCAGCCCCACCTCCCAAACCTAGTCAAAGTATAAAACACCACAAGCAAACTCAGCAGTCTGTCCCCTCAGCTCCGAGGGTGGAGGCTGTAGGAAGAGACACTAGGGTTTCCCTATTCCAGTAGAAATGTGCATTTTACATTGCAGTCCTCAAACTGGTTTGTTTATTCCAGGTTTAGCACAAATCTTCCCCTTTTCCTCCTTCCTTAATCTCTTCAACTCACAGACCCTGAGTGTTCCTCCTCATGAATTCAACTGAATAGCAACATTTCTCATTGTAATGAAAAGCTGCTGACACCTGGACTACAAAGAGGCTATTGCCTCTCCATAATAAAGTGCTGGATAATTGACATCAATTTTACAGTAGTAACTTCTAATTAATATGGAAAACGATTTTTTTTTTCCAAGTGCCATCACACTTCTCACACAGCAACTTTAAAGTTGCTGATGCAGGCTGGAGTCTTTGTTGAAATTAATCCCCAGAAGCATCACAGACAAAGAACATAACTAAATAATTAGAAGTTAAATAAAAACACACACACACACAGCTGCCACATTTCCCAGCAGACTCTGCCCAAACCCCAGCTGCACTCATCTCCTTCTCCCTTTCCTCTTCCTCTGTCTGCAGGAGCCAAGTTCAGAGAGGCTCCACTAAGGCTGCCAATGCTACACACACACACTGGAAGCAGCTGCTCTTCTGGCTTCCAGGAAAGTCCCCATCCAGGACTAGCAGCAGCACAGGGATTGTGTCTTGACCCAACACTACCTTACCTTTGCAGCTATCCTGGAGCTAAATGCAGTGCTGGTGCTCCAGCACATCCCTCACCCCCGCGCTGATCAAGCCATGACTATTAATTCCATGTTCACGAATGCCAAGACACAGAGGAGGAGGATGTTGCTATGATAGTTTCACAACTCAGATTCCCAAGACATGCAGTGTGTACAGCACATATCTATGGATCCAGAGGATGTGGGGTGGGTCTGATGGGAAAGACAAAGATGTGGGCTGCAGATTGAAGTGTAACCATGTCACATATGTGTAAGACCCACAGCACATTGCCAATCCTGCTTTGGTGCCCCAGACCTCCTGCATCCAGCAGCTGCAGCTTGTACTACATGCAGTGAAGGACTCATGGCCCTCTCATGCTGTGGGCTGAGAGCATGAGCCTGTAGACAGCCCCCACCAGCTCACACATCTGTCATTCTCAGAGCAGAAGCATCATCTTTTCAGCCCTGAGTAGAGGAAAAATTGCTGGAAGAAGGATATTTTTTCAGTAGTAAAAAATTCAGCCAGACCAAAAGATCAAGTGAAAGCAAAAAAGGGCAAATTTCTCCTCTGAGGTATAGAGCAGGATACCACTGAGGTGGGATGCACCACCACTGCTGGGCAGTGAGACTGTAACAGCCTGCAGGGGTGGGAGCAGCTGCCCACCAGCTCCAGGGTAACAATGAGACATGAGCACATGCTCCAGTCCTGCTGTGGACAATCCAGAGCTGATGGAACTCATGTCTTGTTCAGTGTCTGGGGCTGGACACACGGACAAAGTTGAGCAGCACAGAGCAAAGATGGGTGAGCCAGGAACTAGGGAGAGGAGGTGCCTTACCCTCTCCCCACTGCTAAGGTTGGTGCAGGGATCCCTGCACACAGCTCCCACCAGGTTTACTCTGACACTGGCTAGTTTGTGTTTGCCAATCTCCCTCTGCTCAGCTCACTGAGCATTAGCCAGGACACTGCTTCCTGCAGTTTAGAAGTGAACTGTCTCTGCCCACTAGTTTGTCCTTTGTTCCTGCCAGTCACTTCTTGCAGTCCTGCTGTTTTCAGTCAACTGCTCTGTGCCCAGCCAAACATAAGTCTAACTTTCCATGCCCCAAATCCTTCCTGAAGATTGCTTTTATACATCTGCACTTGAGTGGTATCAAAATCCAGGCCTCATCACTTCTCTACACAAGGCAAAAGGTTTTGATCATACATAAAAGATTATCATTATTATTATTTTACTTAGCAACATCAAGGAGGGACATTTCACACCCCCTTTTCTCACCTCAGCATAGAGCCAGTCTGTCAGGCTCAGATGATATATAGTAGCTCAGATGTTTGTTCAGTGATCTCACAGGGATCTGTGATCTTTAAAGGAACAAGCCTACAAAGGCAACACTTTCTATCCATGGAGTGTGAGGGTTTGGTTACAGCCTTTCTCCTCTGCCCACAGGTGCCTCTTCTAAAGATAAATAATTTATAAACTCACTCAGAAAATTACTGTTGTTCTCTGAACTCTGCTAGCAGAAATGGTATCCTATATGGGACAAGAGTTATCTGCTTCAGAGATGTTTTAAACCCACAATCCATTAGAAGCCTTAGGTGTTCAACTTTATTTAATGGTGGTAAAAAACACACTCATCCAACCAATCTGGAAATCACTTAGCTTTCAGAAATGTCTCAAAGCCAAAACTGTTACCTGGCTCCTTGATTACTCAAGAAGCATCCCAAGCTCCCATGGGACAGGCATTCCTAATAATCAACAGCTACTTTAGGAAGCAGTAAGGCTGCAAACAAGGACAAAGGCAAGTAACAAGGGTCTCTATGTGCACAGCTTGCAGGGCACTTAATTTGTAAGAGGTATAGACAAGGAGAACAGATTGATGTGGTGATAACCCTGGACATTCCTGTACTTATCACCAGGACTAGGCAGTGCTGTGCTACAATACTTTCTGAGCTCCAGCTGCCAGGTACCTGAAAGCCTGCCCACCTTACCAGAAACATATGGAATGCTTTTGCTGCAGAGTAATTTCAAGAAGTCATGTCTATACATACACTCCACAACTCCCACATGTGTTAAATGCACTTTGCTCAACTCATTCAGGTTTGGAGCACATAGAACAAAAATGCATGTAGCTTCACACTGCTTTTTCTCAAGACTAATCCACCTTTCCCAGTTTCAAAGATGGTCAGTGGGTTTATGCTAATCTGCATATCCCACTTGGCACAAAGTACCTGGTATTCTTTGTGGGACACTGGGTGCTTTTTCCCAGACTGCAGGGACAGGCTTTCCAGGGAAAATAAAGGAGGCAACTCTGTGCCATTCAAGGGAGGAAAACAGGTTCAGTGGGCTTCTGCCAAATGAACAACATCCATATACTGTGTAACGCTGGCACTTTCAATACCAAGGCAGAGAAAAAGGAGTCAAAGATCGTGGAAAACATTATCTTAAAATTATCAGTTAATAAAATAAGCAGTCTCCAGAGGAAACATGTAGATCTGGAAGGAGAGATAGACCAGAAACCGAATGAGGCTCACTAAGCTTGCCTGGTTTTAGCAATTTTGTTGAGAAAGGCAGGCAGCGTTAAGAAAGGCCAGGATGATGGCAGGAGCATAAAACCCAGAGATAGATAGATTTGCTATTTTGGAGTTACAGCCCATTTTGGAGTTGTGAACCCTTATCTCCAGCTGGTGGCATTTATGAAAACATTTCTCACTGTTAGGTACGTAAGAGCACTTGCAATTCTGCCAAGGCTCAAAACGCACTGCAGATAGCAATGGACTGGACCGTTAATTTTTTTATTTCCCCTTTGTGCTTACAATTAACTTAAGTGCTGAAATGTGATGGGCTATTCCAGGAGAAGCTTTTTATCTACCAGCTGCATTCTCACAGAGCAGTAAATCAACTGCTGTCACCAAAACATCACACAAGAGGACAAGAGCATCCTTATGCTCACTGTTATCATTCATGTTCCCCGTTCAGCCTAAGTGGCTAACCAGCATTCAGCAAATGAATGCTGTGATTTGTGTGCAACCTTTGGTACAATTCTGCATTTACAGAAGACCTTGTCCTCCTGAACACTGAGGGAAAAAAATAGTCAGCAGAAGCTCTTCAGCACCATTTAACTGACCAAAGCAAGACCAGTAACCTTGGTCCCTAAAACAAAATGAAAGTTTTAAGTTGAGAACTGCTGCTCCAGCTGAACTCAGAAGCCAAGA
This sequence comes from Erithacus rubecula, assembly GCF_903797595.1. Taxonomy (NCBI): domain Eukaryota; kingdom Metazoa; phylum Chordata; class Aves; order Passeriformes; family Muscicapidae; genus Erithacus; species Erithacus rubecula. The sequence continues at coordinate 21,930,871 of NC_136660.1, read as the reverse complement.
CATACAGGTATTAAAAAATCAAAGACAGATATAAGAACCTTAAAAATGGCAGCTGAAGATTTTAAGAAAAGGTTTGAAATAAAATCTTTCTAGGACCAGTAGCCAGAAAGCATCCTAGCAAATGCTGGAACTCAAATACACAGCTTTCAGCTGAGATTGCCTTGATGAAATGACAACGGGATGCTTGATGTACACCAGAGGAAACTTATTCCCAGTAAAGAAATTCAAATTTGCCCAAAGACAGTTAGCTCAGGAATAAGGCTGTCTAGAGAAAAGATTAGGCAGGATATGCAACAAAGCTCCTTCTGTTCAATCAAACCAGACTGAAGTAAGTGCACTGCTCCAGTTCGAAGAAACCAAAACCTAATTGTGCCCAAGGAAAAAACAACGGGGAGGCTTATTCTGGTCATGGTCTAATCAAACACCTGCAGTCACTTGAGGCTTCTGGAACTATGTCACCTGGTCAGGTTCACAGAAATCAGTAGAGGATCCAAGAGAGCTTGTGCCCCTCACACAGCCACAATGGACTTCTTTGGGATATAATGAATGCAAACTAACATAGGAATAAAACCAAATCAAAACTCACCAGGACTCTGACTTGAATATCAAGACAAGTGAAAGGAGAACATAGACACTACAAAAAGCTAGGGAGCTTGGCATGCATTTTGATTTTCTTTTTAGATCTTTTACAGCAACTAGCAACCCAATGGCCTTTATGAATGTACAGTCCTAGGTCTGATGCTTGCTGAGAAAAAGAGGATGCTAATCTAGCTCATGACTTTTTTTTTTTAATGATCACAAACCTTTTTAAACTTGGTTTGCACAGCATGAATAAATTTAATTAAAGGAAGCAGCAAAACTAAATACCAATATGCCGAGAAACTGGCCACAAACCAAGTGGATGCTTGTATTTAAAGTAAGTCAAATCAATATAAGACATGCTAGAGAAAACCAGCTAGGACTGGAGAAGGAAGGTACACATTGAAGGGGCAGACATTACAAAGATCAGTTCCCTAACTCCTACTTACATTTCAGCAATTAGTGGAAGTGATAAAAGCCAGTCATTCAGTGGCCTGAGGAGATGCAATGAAGCCAAGAAAGAGGAAACACAAATCTCACCTGCCTGACTGACTACATGAGGAAAATGAACTCAAGTCTGTTCTCAGGGAAAATAAAGACTTTTGAATACAAGCAAGAAGTCTGGATAGCCAAGAAACCCATTGAGCAAACAGCTGTTTGATTATTTGCACTATTTTGCAGTTCTTCAGTGTTTTATGAACTAAGGCCACTGGAATCAATACACAAGATTTAAAACATGGGTTATCAAAGACTTACACAGTGACAATACTGTTTTTATTCTTTATTTTTGTGTTCTTTCTAATAATTTCTAATTCTTTATTTGTCTGACTACTGTCAAGTCTAGAGACAACATTTCCAGGCTTATCACAATGACTCCAGGAGTCCTTTCCTGCATGACAATATCTAGCAGACTTAAAACTACAGTTTACTGATTCTGAGACTTACAAATTCAGTTTACAAAAATGCCTTCTAAAGATAGGGGCCAAAAGAAATAGATCTGTAGTCAGTCAAATAGCTAGAAAGACTGTAGTAGCAGCATGCTAAGGTAGCAATAAGGACAGGTGGACAGTGCTTGGAAGTTTGCATGACTCAACCCATATAAAAGTTCTAGTTCCTAAAGCTTTTGCAAATCTGGAGCTGGAACAGACAGCTATAAGCTGCTGGATGATCCTTACAGAAAATCCTATAGCAAAAAGGAAACTTCAGTTGCAAAATGTCTGCTCTAAGGCTGCAGTCCCAAATATGGTTCAAGTCAAAGTGCAGGTCACCTAGACTGCAATCCAGAGTCTGGAGTTCTTCCTTCAAAGGCATTCACTGCAGAAATAAGACATTCTACTGTGCAAGTCAGAAGTCTTTTTGTTCTAAACACCAAGGGTGTTCGGGACCAGGCAGCACTGACATCAGGAGGGACTGAAAAGTAAAGGAGGAATAGAGATGACTAAAATACAGAAAATGCAGCTGTGCAAGGTAGGTTTATAAGAATCACAGCAATTATGGAATTCCTACCAAGACAAAGGGATCAAATCAAATCTGTCCCAACTAAGTGATTCTTCACAAACCCCAGACCCACTTTTGGATCTTGGACTAATCTGCATTGCACAGTGGAGGAAAAGGAATGGACAAAGTCTGTGATGAGGGCAGAAGTAAGGAAACCAAATAATTTCTGATATGTTGAAGGAGTGAAGCTTGTTAACATTTTAATTTGTTGAATTATTCCCTTTTGTGCTGTTGGAATGTATCATTCTTTTGAAACTCCATCTGGGCAATGACCAGAACTGAAACAGAATGATACCATTAATGCTTGGAAGCATCCATGGCCAACACAGAAAACGTTTTCTGCCTGCAAAACCAAAACTGCTTAAACTTGACTGCTAAGTTAATTTAAAAGGAACATTTAAATGGCTATTGGGACAGATGGAAATGCAGAGGCTACTATCCAAGATAATCGGTAGCAAGGGCAGGCCTGATGAGATGCTGAACACTGTAGGATGAGACACTTTTTTGACTAAAATAGAGATGTGCTGGAAGGCTGGCCAGCAGACAGTCAGCAAGGTGAAGCTGAGTGAGAACAGACACTTGGGCACAGACCACACACAGAAAACAGCTCAGGTATTTCTGAGAAATCAAACTCTCTGCTGCTTATTACTGTCCTTCTCAGACAAAGAGATCCATGTGCAATCTCTGGAATAAATACAGAGGTACCCAAGGTTGCTGACACTCATTTGTTTCTAGTCCTTTCTCCTCATACATGACAGAAACTATCAGAGCCCAAGATAATAGCTCTGCCTCTGAAGAAGAATTCCTGGCATGGTTAAATGGCATCTTGCAATCAAAACATATTTGGAGAAACAAAAAGGCCTTGTAAGCCTTGGAACAAAGTGTTTATCCTATAAACATTTCTTCCACTTATGTCCTCAAAATATCAGACCTACCACTCCTTCAGCACCAGCACTCTCATGATTCATGCTCCCAGCAACAAGCCCAAACACTACAGGAGACAAATCTCTTCAGAATTAGTAGCTGAGAAAGACTGAAAAGAGGCATCTTACCTCTATGACAGCAATCTATTATCTCCACAGACAATCAGATGCTGGATGGGCAGGAAGGGCATGACACAAAGGTAGGTTTACTGCTGACAGGCCAGAATACAGTGTTGGCTGTACACCCACCAGTGACAATCAAGGAAAAGGTGACTGTGCTGGCATCTGTTCTCTCCAAAGGATGAGGAGAACAAAAGAACACAACCTATGCTTTCTTTCCAAAGCACCTTTAGCTGTTGACTCCTCAAGTTGAGCAGCAAGCTGGAGAACTACTTGTCCAGAATGTCTGCCCTCTGAATCCAAAGCCTGGATCCTTTGCTGTCACAGCTCTAAACAGAACCTGCTGGCTACAGAGATGGGACACACTGCAGGCTTAAGTAAAGACAATTCCACTGTCCTGGGATATAAAGCTGATCACCAGTGCTTCTGCTTTCTCTATGTATTTCTCTTTTGCCATATTCCATGGATCAGTACCTGCAGGATCTGTGATGGAAATATCATCTCCACTGTAATTTCTGCAGTACTTGGAAGACACCGTTGTTCTACAGCCTAAAAAATCCCTGTGTGAGGATTTAATGCTCCCAAGTGCCTCTTGGACATCAAACATTTTGAAAACTATTACCTCTAATGAGTTTTTTAATAAAGCTGAGGGAAGCCACTTGCTCAGTATTTCTTATCAGGAAAAAGGTAGCTCTGATCTGGTAGAATAAAACTTACTGAGAAGAAGAAGAGGAGGAGAAGGAGAAAGAAAGTCCACACAGTCCATATTGCTTGCAAGCAAGGAAATGAGATTTGGTTTACTCTGTGATCCTGAGGTGTATTCAATTTCAGCTTGAATTTCCACTGCATGAATTCAGCTTGGCTGAGCAATGTCCCCATTAGAGACTGTCCAAAGCAACAAAAGATGATCCACAAATCATCTTTGAAGCTGAGGGTTCAAAGCCATGGTGAGGTGGGGTTTTTAACATGTTTGCATGAGCAACCCATAAACTCATGTCTTCCCAGAAGTTTGAAGAAGACAATATAAAGAAAGCAATTAGATACAGTGCATACACAAGTCCTTACTGTTGCCAATTAATCAATTTATTTATTTAGTTCACCGGTTTAATTTCCTCTTCCTACACCACAGAGGACAACTCTGGGTCTGTTTTTTATGAGTCAAAGGGATTAGATGACAAGCTGAAATCACTCACTAAAAGGACTTGAGGGCTTCAGTTCAGGGATTAATAACTCAGCAGCTTTTTCTCCAGATTTAAAAACCTTTAATTTGTACTGCATCAGCTGGTAGTTTTATTTGCTCAACTATTTTTGTTGAAATGGGAATCAAACCCTGCTCTTCCAAAATGTTGCTGCATTGCCCTCTTGGTATTATTCTCACATCCAAATTTTTGACTATACATAAAGCAGATTTCATGCCTGCTTAGCAAACTTCTTAAGAAACTGCACCTTATACTAATACACAAGTTCAAGTTCTACTTGGCTTTTCCTGACTAACCAGACATATCAGCTGAGCAGTCCCCTCAGGAATTCAACATCACTAGAGGTGATGGTCTTCCTGTATTTTCAACTTGGTCTCACATTTCAGAGAAGCTCCACAAAATGTTTGCCTGCATTTGACCACAGTAACACACCTTTAAGGATAAAGTAGAGGGATCCTTTCTCACCCTTGGCTATCACAGAATAAACTGGTACCACACTTGCCCTGCTAAGAAAGCCAGTGACACAATCTAAAGCGGGTCACATTTTTAATTACCCTGTAGAGGCTCTGATCTTACAGCTCTAAGTATCATTTGGGAAAGGCAATTTCAGTGAAATAATGCTGTAATTTAACCCCAACACTTCTATCATCTTAGACTCTAGGAATAAAACACAGAAGCAAGTCTGCAGGTTGAAATATTCAGGTACTTTAAAGGTCTGGGTTTCTTGTAGCCTGAACTGGCCTGACTCAGGAAAGACTAAATTTCTTCCATATGCCTTTTTAAGGCCTGACTTGTGACTGTGCCTAGAGCTTTTATTCGGTGTATTTTCATAAACTGCAATAAGCAGGGCTGTTCACTTTGTTTACTGCTTCTAGACAACAACTGCCATCTACAATCAACTCAGAGAGTACAGCAGGGCAGGGCTGGCAGCAGCCACAGGATGCAGCATAGCAGCAAGTGATGGCTGTGCATTAGGAAAGGTGCCATCATTTTTCCTTCTCAACTCTCTAAAACATGTGAAAGGCACTAGCAGGCTACCCAAGGCACACAAAGGCTACAAAAACAATGTCCCTAGTGTCCTGTAAGCCCAATCCTAAAATGACTACCAAGGCTTTAGGAACCTACTGAACTCACCCAGTCACAAGTCTCCAAAACTGATACCAGAAAGAATTCAAACATCACAAGAACTGTAGAACCGAGAAAAGCAAAAAAGCAATGAAGTGACCTACTTTATATTCTGTTATCACATGTTTTAAGAGACCAAATCATAAAATGCCAGAAAGGCACATGCAAAGGAATCCTCTCAAATGCATGCACTGTCAGCAGTGTGACAGTGCACAGCCACCCACAGGAAAAACAAGGGCAGGGGAAAAACTCCAGTCAAATACTGTGCCAGAACAACAGTTCAGTACCCAGAGAGAAGGGAACATACAGCAGGAGCTATAGAGAACATAAGAAGCCTGACATCTGAAATGTCACTCGCCCTTATTAGAGGCTCTGCCAGGGAGGGACACTGAGCATCTGATTGCCTCTTCCAAAAGAAAGGGACAGAGGACAGCTGTCTTAAACATTTTATGGCTATTTTTTCAGCATCTGTTCTTGACTCAGTTGCAAGTGGGAGGGCAGAACAATGTGCAGCAGTCTGTAAACACCAAGGTACAGCTGTGTAAGGTGACTGCAGAGGGTTAACAGCCCAGAGTCTGCATTAACCTTTTCAATAACAACCATGCTAAGCACTGGAAAGTAAGGGGAGAGTGATTTCCACCCTCCATCCCCCCAGGTTTCTACAGATGAATACCATAAAATAAAAACCACTTATTCCCCAGATTTAACTTTGCAGATTTTTGCATCATTCTTTTCTCAAACAAAGATCAGGATCAAGCCAACTGGCCATTTGCCTTCAAGCAACTTAACCTGACCTTTTCCAAACTCATCACAGAAAAAGGTCTCCCTGACATACCTAAGCTGAAGTCATGCTGAGTTATGATCTCAAGGATGAAAAACATGGCAGCTTCAATCCTCATCTCACAACACAACAGTTTCCTTCATCTTCAAATCATACCTCACTCAACTGAAGGGTTTCTGGGTGACAGTGAGGGACCAGGCTATGCCTTAAGCTAACAAGACCACACATTAACAACTAACTTCCTGAGCAATTAGGAGAGGAGTGGTCAGTGACTAATTTCTCTACGCTAAAACATTTGGTATGACATTAACTGCCCAGCCCCAGTACCACTTAGTCCTAGTTCTGATGCATCAACACACTAAATAGCAACAGAAGCACTTTAGGACTCAAGCAGTCCAGAATTATTATCCCTCTAGGCACTACTGAGGGTGGAAAGCTCAGCAAAATCTGCATGATGTGGAAAACTGTCATCAACCAGAGAAATTAAGGTTCAGATCATGTTAATATTCTCCCCTGCAAAAAGTGTGTCACGCTCAGGTATCTGCAAAGAGGCTGAGATGAAGTAGCTTCTTTTTACAGCAGCTTTCTTTTTATTCTTCTGAGAAAGGGAGTTTAGCCCAGCAACAGACTTAAGTTTTCTTCCTATGCCTATAAAGTGACTTGTAGGTGGTACTGTAATTAAAAAGGTCCATCCCTTAAAATAGAAAAGCACATCTTTGTGGCTGAGGTGAGAACTAAGACACTGTCGTGAGATGCTTCCATCAAGTCACTAGTTTTCAGGAGCATCAACAACAGGGTAGAAAATTCCCTGCAAAGCAACCTGGATGTGAAAAATTAAAGCAGACAATCAAAGTTCCAGCTTGCCCACTTCAGCACCCTCACAAATCCACACATCTGTTTTCTTCAACAGATTGTTCTTGTTCTGGTGTTTCAAGATGTTCCACAAAAAGAGCACTTACTGTAAATGAAACACAGCCTTAAGAACTCTACACTGCAGCTCACAGCTACTTTTTAAAGAAATTAAAAGGACAAAACCACCTGTGGACACAGTCACATAAAGCTCCATCTAGATCCATGTTTTGTGCTGTAAGCTGTTTATAAAATGACAGATAAACTTTGCAGTGACAGAGAGAGCTAATGTTTCCTGCAAGCTGGACAGATGCCTGACTCCAGCACAACATAGTGGAGCAGGGGCTGGTATGTAGGTTTGGGGAGGGGTATATGTATTTCTAGTGCAGAAGAGCACTGGAAAGGGAAACTCAGTCATTAATCAGCCAGATAAGCACACTCTTCCTTTAAAGACTCGGAAAAAGAACTCCTGGCGGAATGAGAGACATCCAGATTCACACATGGATTGATTCCTCCTGAGTTTGGAGCATTATTTGTCACTGAACTAGGAGAAGGCTGCAAAGTACAATGCATCATCTAAATGAAAAGACTGATGCCTTACTTGCAGGAAGAACAATAGTTTGGTTTACATTATGCTGAAGAAATTATAACCAAAGGGGAGTCAATAGCAGTGCCCAGATTCTCACACAATATGGTTACTTCCAGCTTTCCATTGTGTTAAACAGGCTCATGGGGCTCCAGGGCAGCTCAGTTTGCCCTGAAAAAGGTATTGCAGACCTTCCTAAAGCCAAAGCACCCCAGGAACAGTTAGCTAGTCATATCAGCTCCCTGATGCCAAATCTCACTGCTGTATTGATGCCTGGTCTGTCCCACTCACTACCTCAGAGACAGCAGCTTGTTCATGCCATCACAAGTGGGAGAAGCACTCATAAGAACTTCTACAGCTTTCACACAGGACCCAAATCCAGCATTTTCTAAGCAATCAGGAAGCCACACAGCATTCTCTGTGTGTTTTTACATCCAACTCAAAAACAAATGCAGTCTGCTGAATTACAACTGCTGAGGGAAACACACTTGGGAAACCACGCCAGGGTTTGTGCACAAATAAGCCTTCAGCACGACACTTCATTAGCAGGGCTCTGCACACAGTGACACTTGGTGGCAAAGTTTCCAACTATGAGGCTAAGGCATATGGCAGGAGTCACTGGAAACAATGTTTATGAGGTGACAGTCTGCACATTACTGCCTTCTCCAATTGTTGAGATTGCAACAGCAGATTTTCCATACTTACCCATCTTACTGCCAGAGGTCATCCTAACTAAGACCTGTTTTCATGGATAGAGAAAGGCTTGCTAGTTTACACTAACATTGCCACAACTGTGATTCACCAGCTAACATTAATCCAAGTGATGCTTGCTGGGTCACATCAGCTTATTCTAAAATCATATATACTATCACACAATGCTCCACAACAATTTAGCAATTTCCTATCTGGGAGACCAGAATACATTTTTCCTCTTAGGAATTCTTGCTGTGAAGCAGATATTGGTGGAGAACATAAATCCACAGATTGGAAAATGTGAAAGAGGAACTCCTCCAACCAGGTGCTCAGGTGAAAGCAAACACAGGGCTATGAATTAATCCTTCTGCAAGCCTACACCCCTGCCAGCTATGAGGCAGATGCTGCTGCTCAAACAGCATGTGCTGCCAGCAATACTTAGCTCCCCAGGAGCTTATTTGTGCCTTAACTGAGCCATGGGGGAATCCAAGGGCCCTCTGACTAAGGCAGTGGAATTGATTTATAGCCTCTGGCACTTGGCTGATGAACCACCTTCCCAGCTTCCATCTCTCCAGACATCCATTCCCCCAGCTTGTTGTCTTTTGAGTGGCACATGTTGGTTCCCTGAGCAATTCCACTGCCTGCCTCAGATATCCCATGAAGACAGGGAGAGTGACACACATCAGGGATACCATCCTCTCCACTATTAAAAGGTTTGCCTTTGAGGTCCCTACCGTGGACAATGAATTTCTATGTGCTGTCTTAACATACAAATGTCAAGTGTCAGAGTCTCAAAAAAACTCATCTTCCAGCTGAGTGGAGCACTGTTCAGATGTGGCACCTTTTGGCTCAGCAGCATTTATTCTCCTGCTCTGGGAAGTGTGGAGTCCACAAAGCTCCATTTGTTTCCTACTTTGAAATCAAGAGTGGTGACCCAATTTGTCACTTTGGAAACAGCTGCAGCTCCAGCAGGAGGATCCAGAAAGGATGACAGAAAAACATCATCTGTAACAGCAGGATACTACCAGAGGGAAGTAAGAGTACCAGTCTCTAAAGGCAGGAGTTTGACCCTAAAAAAAACCCAGAACGAGCAGGGCTGGCAGTCCCTGCAGTCAGTCCCCTTTTGTGAGAGGAAAATGTGACTCCAGGAGTAGCTGTAGCTGGCACAGCAGGCTGTGGCCTGTCTGCTTTTAGGACTCCCAAGCAGAAGAATGACTAAGTGTAAGGAAGCTTAGGGTGGAGCTTGGGACTAGAGCAACAAATCATAGTGCTTCAAATCCAGCTTTACAGAGGATGACCAAAGAAGTTTGCACGGTATCTATAGGCATTATGGCAAAAGCCAGCACCTATTGTTGCTGTTTCACAGGGGATTAAAGAACCTTCTCAATCTGGAGTTTTTACAAAATGCAAATTGGATTGTGCGTTCACACAAGCCAGACGTTGACAGCTTCTGCTTTAATCAAAGATGTGCAGAGTTGTAATTTAATCTTTATAAATGCAGACTGTTTTGATCATTCTTTGCAATCCTCTGTGGAGCTTTCCCTGCCCTATACAGGCACTTAACAGTGATGGGAATCCTTAACACTGCTCCACACTTCCTCAGCAGCCTTCCCTGGCAGATCACACAGCACTTCAAAAGCTGCCTGGCTTCCCAAGGGATCCCCACCAGCTTCCCTCACCTGGGAGGACACAGGGCTCAAGGTTTGCTCAAACCAGCACAGTGAGAGCAGGAAGAAGTTCAGACCCCGTCCTGCAGCCCCTTCCTCTAGCTACCCACACTCCTTTTTCTAGGTTTAGAAGCAATAAAAATCAAGTATGTGGAAAAGAAGCACATATCAAGCAAATCTGCCAGGCATCTGAGAAGTGTTTTGTGAAACAAACTCACTGGTAAAGAGGACAAGCACTGGAACATGAGCAACATCAGCCTGTCTCCACAATGTGGAGTTCAACAAAGTTGAACCTAAGGTTTGTGCTCAGCACACTCCCAGCTGTGAATCAGACTGGGCTCAAAACTCACACCACTGAATGTAGCTCCTGCAGCCCCAGCACAGAAACTTACCTTGCTCCAGGAGACTGCACTCAGTGGCAGTCAGCAGAGAGTAGCAGTATTCAGTGGTCACCTCTAATCCTTCAGTCTTTGGGCCCTTACCAGTCCCTGCTGTAGTGGCAAAGCCAGGAGGATGTGAAAACAGCCATAAGCACTGAAGGCAAGCCTTGCTTTGAACTTTAGTGGACTTTTTTTACTAGTTTGTACTTCAAGGCAGTCCCAAGAGGGCAGCTCACAAAACTAATGGAAGCAGCACATGTCTCAGCATCTGCAGTGCACAAAGGGTGGAAAGACTCCTCTTCTCCAGGAGCAGCCAAGGTTTTTTGGGGTCATGCTGCCTCTGAGGCCCAGAGCAGCTAAAAGAGCCACCAACAGTAAGAGGAAGGATGCTGGGGCCTGAAGGAAGGGAATGGAAGGGTTTCTCCCATTTTTCACTGGAAGAGGGTTGCATCACTCCAGTAGCAGCTGTTTTTAAAAATCAAAGTCCTTCTTTTGTCTCTCTGATGGCCTAGCACAGTTGTCCCCCCTCCTCCACTGACGCACAGTTTACTGCATTCTGCATGTTAATAAAAGGCACTACACAGCACAAAGTCACTGCTCCAAAGCTCACCTTCAGCTTCAAATCTCCTTGATGCAAAGCTGATCAGACCTTGGAGCCTGTTCAGACCCATTCAGTTTGGCACACTGCATAAAGCAGTCTGAGATGTTAGCAAATAGCAGGGACATTTCTCTGCTAAAACAAAAGCAACAACAACAACAAAAAAAGAGGACGAATAGCTAAACCAGAGAAAACTCCCATCAGCTAAGCAAACCAGCAATTTGCCAATTCCAGAAGACTTTTTATATAGATCCAATTTCACCCAGTGCAGCTCTGCTCTTTCTACTTAAACTATAAAATCTGTTTCAAGCTATTAGTCATGAGTAGGTGTCTGTAACGAGACCATGAAAGCCAACATCTCTGCCTCACTTGCAAAGACAGGATGACTTTAAGTTAAGGCCTTGCCTTGGTGATCCCTCCTTAGCTGGAGTTTCACATTCCCACTACTGTGTGCAACACAATTCTAGCAGACTTGAGACCATCTACCCCAAAGCTCACTGCATTTCAGAAGTGAAGCACCATTATGCCAAGACCAATATAAAGTATTTCTCAAGTCTTCATGACATGTTATATTAATGTAAGAGATTAGGGGGATTTACTGTGGTAGTACCTAGCATTGACAGTACTCAGCATTTAAAAAATATCAAACACAGACATTGCCAAGAGGCTTTTAACATCAGTGCCAGCTGTGCTAAAAAAAGACAAAGCATTTGGTATCTGCCAGTGGGTTTGCTACTAGTTATGGAAACCAGAACAAACTGAATAAACCCTGACATCAATGGCTTGGAATTAAAACGTTTTAGGGCACCTACAACCAACTACACCCTTTTGTGTCTTTCTGTGCAACCTGCTTGAGCAGCACTGCAGGTTAGTCCCTGAGAGCCTTACCAAAAGGCCATGTGGATTGGGGTGGCAAGGAGGAGCATGCAGCAAGTGAGGTATGACCTCAGTGAAAGGGAAATGGCTTTGTGAGATGGCCTGACCAAATTGGATTGCAGCTACTGGCAGTGCTGGGTTAGCAGCTGGACTAGTTGATCCTTTCCAGCCTGAAACAATTCTATGGTTCTACCTGAGTTACAAAGGTACTACAGTGTGAAACAATGCAAGTATTACACTCATTTGTCACAATTTCCTAAGTGATAGAGATGTCCTGTTTTTCCATCACAATCTGTTCTGGCTCCCAGCACTTTCCATCTGCAATTACCAGACATAAAACAGGTGTTCACAGCAGTCTCTCACACTGAACTTCACCTCCATTTTGGAGCTGGCATAATGTCCCCACTGTGGCTGGGAAGAAAGAGGGGTTTCTACTAAAAAAAGGATGGAGATGTCCCTAACTAATGAGCATTATCAGTCCTGCGTGTCTGACATCTCAATTTTAAGACCCTTAGAGAGGAAATCATGGAGACAAAAAAAAGCCAAAGATAAAACAAGATCCTAGTGAGCAGCTTTCTAACTGGCAGAAGACTCAATTGGCATGCAAGGCACCACAACACATTCCTACTCAGAGAAGGTTCAACCAAAACTACTGGGTTCCTCTCACTACAGCCTTTCTTGAAAGCTGTGCTGCATTGCTATCAGGCAGAGCTGCCTTCTTACAAACAGCTGATCTTTCACATCCAGAAAAGGGCAGATGTGAGACCCCACCAAGACCCTTCATGCTGTGTTTTCTGTTTGTCTGCATTTGCTCTTCTGGAGAAACTCTTGTGTTGCTGTTTCCTCACTGCCTTTACCCTGTTCTCCACAACTGCTTATGCTAGAAAATATTTTGGGAGCCTCTCAGATCAGATATGGCACTGAGGAGGTCTACTGCTTCCAACATATTAAGTACAAGGCAGTCCAACCATCTGGAAAGTACAGATAAGCCTATGAATTAATTTCATAAAAAGCTATTTTGCCCTTTGACTCAAGAATATACCAAAACCTCTTTGAAGACATGGGAATAATCACTTGCATGGAAGAGCTAAAATTACATTAGCAGTTAATGGCCAATCCAATCTTTTTGACTGCAGCATCTTTCAGTCCCTTAAAGGATGTGCAGGGAGGAGCCAAACGTGTTGAGAGAGGGAAAACCACAAAACAACAAATTAACACCGAAGTCAGGTTTAACAAATTAGCAAGTGAGGAAAGATGCCAATAACTGGCTAAGACATTCCCTGCTGCATGGTGAGGAACTACAGCAAGGTCAAAACACTTAATGACTAGGAAGAATTCTGAGTTTGCCTTGGCAAGGAAATGCTTTGCAGAAGGCACTGAGGTTCCCACAGTGTTTATAGACTGAAGTGGCTCATAGTTCACTTGCTCCTGGGAATCTCCCACTCTTTGCTGGAGACAACATGGGATGGAAAAGGTCTTTTCCCAGTATTTCTCATCAGAACATTGGATAAACCCCTGAACACTGGATAAACCCTACAACAGTCCCATAAAGTCTTACAAATACACTTGCCTAGAACAGAAACCTGTATATTCAGACTATGGTTCCTGGAAATCTCTAGGGCTGAGAACATACAATGGCATTAATAGCCTATGCTTAAAATAATCCCATGCCCATCATTTTCAAGGGCCTACAAATCTCCCCAGCATGTAATATTTTTTAAATTAATGCCTGTAAATAAAAAAGGAGAAAGCACTAGTATGACAGATTTAGAATAGTAATAAATGGACATTAGTAATTAACAAGGTAATAAAGGCTTCAATAGGATTAGGAAAAGAAGAAGATAGAGCAAAATCTCTTTCAGCTGATTACTTACCTACATTTAAGGATATTAAAATATAAAACTAAATAATTCAATAAATAATCTCACACATGAACAGGGTGTCAGAATTTAGCTTCAGGTGAATTTGAAACAAAGAAGAGCAGCTGGAAATTCCCCTTCAGACAATGCTTCATTCCTGCCTGATTAGCAGGAGGTTCTCAGATACCACAGAGGGGTATAAGCAGCCATATGAGAATCTGGTGAAAGACTAGTGTCTGAAAAGGAAATCTTCATTAAAAGAAAAAGGTTTGACCCTTAAAATTCCAAAAGCAAATGTTTTCAGTAAAGAAGTATCAGTCTCCTGAAACTACTGGAATAACTTAAAGGAGAAAATGACCAGTCCCAAAAGTAGTATCTGTGTGTGGACACACAAGCTAAGTGACAGCATTAAATATTTCAATGTGGTACACTTCAAAAGAAGAGGGGGCTATAAAGGATGGTGGATTCTGTGTAGAAAGTATTTAAGAACAGCAGAGAAATGGGTAATTAGGTAAATACACAAGTTAAAGCAAAGGTATAGCTGGAAGGAAAAACAAAAAGGACAGAGACAGCCAAAAGGCAAGCATCCCCTCCTCTTCCCACACACATTGGGTTTTCAGCTCACCCAATGAAAACAGCAAATTCTGTTAGCCCACAAAAGCCAGGCTCTGACATACCAGTATGCCTCATGTACTTAGAGCTACTGACAGAGGGGAAACCACAGTCCAAACACAGACCTGAGCTCATTGGCATAACTGAAAGTGGAGGCAAGGAGTCTCCATCCCTCTCCTCCTTCCACAGTAAATTGCAGAGTGTTGAATAAACACCCGGGGACCACACACTCCCTTCCCACAGTGACATCTCTCTTATATCTCTGCAGTTCATCTGGGGCTATTATTGCTTTATTTTGTTTGATGTTCCCCCTATGTTGAGAGAAAGCACGAAGGGAGAAAAGAAAAAAGAGAAATCTGTCTGTCTTTCAACTTCCTAATCATCTCCCTCAAAATGCTTCATGCATCAGCACTGATTTCATTATCTGCCTGCTGCTAGGGATTTTATTTAAGAATAACACACAAGGAAGAAAGGATTTAACCTGACCTCCCTGAACTGCTGGGGGATGAATACTACACAGAGCTGACAGTGAAAAGCTAATTTCCTTTCTCAGACTAACTCAAAGACTATGCAAAATTCCCCTCTATCCAAGCCTCCAGTTTTAAATTGGGCTATCAAAGGCTTTTCTTTTATAGAGGCCTGGGTTGATGTAATCAGTATATCATCAATGAATGAGGATTGATAACACAAACCATCACAAAGCATAGCTGTGGATACAGTGACTCTCAGAGGCAGAACAATAAGGAAAATTGAGCAAATTAAAACCAGTGTTCTTCTATCCAACTATACCAAGAAGAGAATAAAAACCAGTAGGGGCCATCTTTTTTTCTCCCCTGTACTGCATCAGTACAGCATTCATCCCAAGTCTTTGGGGTGTTACATACTACACATCAAGTAGGTTAATGAATGAAAAGGTTAGTGGGAAACAAGGAAGGGTATAATCAAGAAATAGCAAAAATATCATGGTCAGAAAGAGAAATGAATTGCAGAGCAGGATACAGTCAGGACCTTTTAGCAAGCACAAGTATGGGATCCCATCCAGTGGAAGGGACAACCCAAGGTAACTTAAATTAAGTCTGTCCTGGACTGCATAAGAAATTTCTCCAGAAGATTCAGAGTTGTTGATGCAGCTTTCCCTGGGATGATTCCCCAAGCTCTCATGGTAGCTCTGCATTTTGTCCACCACATGCTCCTGCAGAGTCATTTTTCTCTCTAAGAGTGATTAATGTATAATTCTGATATTTTATTTTGGGAAATAGGCCATCTCTTCCATTCCTGAGACCACTCACAGTAGCCTATTTTCAAAAAGCCACGTTTACAAATTTATGCAATACAAGCAGAACACGAAGATAGCAAACCAGGCCAAATTAAGGAAGGGAAACCTAACACGATCACCCTCTATATTAAAAACCTCTGCTTTTTAAAATTGAACCCAACTGAATTCAATTAGCCTAGAAAATTTCTACCAGTTGTTGTCAGAGTTCTAGGTCTCCAATATAACCAAAAGAAAAAATAAAAATCTGTTCTCAACAGTTCTCTAATAACTAAGTTTGCTGCCAAAAACTTCCTGTCCCATTCTAAATGCCAGCATCCTCACAGTCTCCAAACACACTTGCTGACAATGCTGAATGTTCTCCTTGCTTGTACCCATCCTTCTGCATTTGTGGGACCAAAAATCTCTGTATGTAGTGACAAAATTGGCTAAAGCAGTTCTTGCTTTCCTTTCTCCAACCCATAACTGAACAAGCAACGTGAGAGTCCCGCTTGCATCTCTCCTACTGCTGCCACATTATCAGTCCCAGGGAGCACAAGGCATTCCTGAACACCCATATTCCACAGGTCAATATCAAAAAAGGCCATGGCATGCCTGGCTTACCTGATCCTCAGAGAGCTGTGATATGTGATTCACTGCAGCATAAGACTCTATCTTCGGGTTGAAGTGATTGATGATGGCTCTGAAACAAAGGAGAGAAATTTTCAGAGGTCTCAGGAAGAGCTTAGAGATGCAGCAGAAGTTCCCTGCCAGTCTGAGCAGGTGCACATGGAGCCAGGACTGCAAGAAATTCCTCCCTCACCACAAAGTACTCTTTGCTTTGTTGAAGGCATGCTTCCTGCTGAAGCCAATGCAGATCCTGACACAGGCTCAGTGGCAATTGCAAGCACAGAACTGTCCTACACATGTGTGGATTTGTCCCAGCAGACACTGGACTGTGCCAGCTGCTCTGGGAGGGAGAATTGCTGGGAGCAGGCTGCAAATTGCTCTGTGTTCCAGCAGAGTGACAGCAAACCTGGCCATCACTGCCCCATCCTGCTCAGGGAGCTACAGCCCCTGTGTCACCTGACATTTTGGGGAACTTTGTTGCCTGATATGATGAAGCTGATGGTTTATTGCTTTGGATTTTCACTCAATTAAAAATATTGTAGCTGGCTTTTCCTTGTAGTCATCCATCACTACAACCACTACATTTTGAATTCTAACCATACTGACTTCAGTCCTCATCCCCAGTTCAGATCATTAGAGATAACTTATGTCAGTGTCCCAAACTCACCAGCAAACACTAGTCACTCCTGCCCTTCTGTCTCATTTCTCTCACTAGCTGCACCAATCCACATCACTCCCTTTCCCTTCCAGGTGGATCTAGAAGCAGATGTGAGAAATCTAAAATTGAAAGCAGAATAACAACTGTGGGGGAAAAACCCAACCACACTGCAGCTGGAGCATTTCCTCGGCCTTCCTTCTGCTTGTCAGGTGGTGCTGAGAAGATACCTAGCAGAACAGTGAAGACTTGCTGGGACAGAGTTTGCAACTGCTCCAGCTGGGATATTACTCATGAGACCCACTGCTGAGGTAAATATTCATCATGGGAACAGGCCATGTCAGTGCTCAGCACAGATGAGTTCTGACTGTGCCTGGAGAAGACTTGCTCAGCCAGATTACACTGCAGCAGCAGCAGTCAGGGCTTCCACTCTCATATTCATCAGCAGGAAAATTCACTCTGGTTGTCTCTGTTGTACTCTAATGGGTTCCCTCCTCCCCACTTCTCCCTGCAGAAGGACTTTCAGCTGCCCTCTCCAGACCTCATCACAGCTAAGAGCTAGTGCCCCAGTCTAGGAATACATGATACTCAGTGGTGCCAATTTTAGTGAATGGATAAAAACCCACCTAGAAGCATCCTTATTTCTTTAAATACACAGATAAAGAGTGTGGAAAGTGTGAAGAATGCGAGCAGGAGGAAAAAAAAAAAACAAAACACAAGCCAAAAAAATTCCAACCCAACAAGAATCTGCAAACCACAGACTCAAAGAATTGTTTCAGTTGTAGGGGGACTTGTAAAGCTCATCTAGCAAAACTCCCCTGCAATGAGCAGTTTTTCCTCAGCTTTCTTTTGAGTACTGAAAGGTCTACCCAGTCTACCCACAACTTTCTCCAGCTCTCTCAGCATGTCTTCACAGAAGGGCTCATCCCTCTGAACTTCCATGGCCTCCTCTGAGTTGGCTCCATGTCTTTCCTGTGCTGATGAGGACACTGGAGCTGGACACCCCCCAGGTGGGGTCTCAGAGAGCAGAGCAGGGGGACAGAATCACCTTGCTCACCCTCCTGGCTGTGCTACCTTCACTGCAGCATTTCCAGCCACCTCATCAACACCCCAGGTGCCAGTCAGCACACAGGGCCAGTCACTCCTGCAGCTGCTCCTACAGCATCCATACACACTTGGCACAGAGGGACCTTCTGTCTTCTCACCAACCTTGACAGTTACATCCAGAAAACAAATTCAGCAGTGCCTCTACCAGGCTTTCTGTAACCCCTTCCCTCAGAGAAGGACAAACACTACAGGTTGAGACATGCCCAGACTCTTCCCATTTCAATGTGACTGTCCTTTATCCAACCTCTCCAACACTCTCTCAAGCTGCATGTTTCATGCCTGGCTGGAGTCATATTTATACTCCTACAGGACACACTGCAAGTTATTGAAAGAAAATGGAACACAGACTTACAACAACTTAACTTCTGGCTTGACAGAAGGTTTGGCAGCTCAGAGGGGTTCAGTGCACTCACATGGTTCCAACATTTACCAGGGAACAGATTTAGCATTCATTTTTACCCACTGCTGTGAAGCACTTCAACATGAGCTGCCTGCTCACAAAGTCCCTGGCTGGATCTGAGCTAGTGGAGCAGCACCTGCAATCACAGCTGGGATTCACCCACTGAAAGCAAAACCAGCAACCAGCTGCCACTGCAGTGAGAATCAATACACATTAAGGAAGGAAAAGAATTCAAATCTCCTTCCTCATGTCCTGAAAGGTGAATGGACAACTCCTCAGTGATTAGATGAAGTTCAGCTGTTTAATTTGTTTTAACTGAAGAATTCCTCCCCAGCCTGACCATCTGCTGAGCTGTTTTCCTGAACCCACAGGCAGCCTGGGGCAGAGAAGCATGAAGAGCATGGATTCAATCCTGGCTGTGTGCAGCCAGAGTCTTACTGCCCAACATATCCACCAGGGCCAGGCTTTGCACATGGTGCAGCTCCTTCTCTCTCATCTGCTATGAGAAATCCCACTGCTATTCAGGCTAAAAAGCACCTTTTTGCATCAGCTACTCTCATGCACCTCTGCTATTCTTCCATCTCTCAAAATACATCTTGTCCCTGGAGCATGTTTTCAGCAACTGGCCTCCTGGGATATTCACTGATTAACAGCTGGAATTCATTTTGCAGAGATGCCTCTTCACTGGCACAATGAGACAATGGGAGACCAGAAATCTGAAACACAGTCTCCCTGTTACTGATAAAAGAACCAGGGGTTTCTGCCACCATTAGTTCCCACACCAGCACATAACAGCTGATCCTTGGCAATGATTTATTTTTACACTGTGATTGCCTCAATTACTGCCACACCAGCCAGTAGCTTTGGGGAGGGGGAAGGGAGCAGCTAAAGCACTTAGAAAAGATTTGTGATGATGTGTTCTACTGAGATCTTCATATTGATCATGGGGGGGAAAAAAGAAAACCCTTGTGTTTGGTATTCATGAAGCATGAACATCTTCAACACAGTTGTAAAGCAAGGAAATGGTGAAGTGTCAACTGAAAGACAAAATGCTGCAGTTCCCACACAGTCTTCCACAGTACGTGCACTTATGTGCTTCCACACTGCCAAGTCCCTCTATGGCCATTTGTCATACAAATTTCACAGAACTTGTGGGACACAATTCTCCAGGGACTGAGAGATGCCACTTCAGCAACACTGCCTCCTCTGACAGATCCACAGCTCAGCAGTGAACTGACAAGAGAGGACTGTCACTGCACAAAGAAGGATGCTGAATAAGCAGAAGGCTAAGGAATTAAAAAAATGGCTCCCAGTGTCTTGTCTTGAGGCTAATGCTTATTGCTCTAAGGCAGATCACCAGCTATCTCCACATGCTTTATTCCTCAGTCTCTTGGGAAGAGATGATCTCCCAGTAAATACATGAGGCATACCAGAGGTCTCCAAAAAACACACACCTCGCATCACTTCTTTGTGCAGCTCTTCAAGCTACCTACACACCATGATGCCAGAAACATGTAGAGACACATATGAATGAACCTGCATATTTCTCAGGATGAACAACCTAGGACACTCGCATTTATGTATGTTTGTATTTATTGCATTTATTTAATTCTTCATGAGGAAAAATCACCCTGATTTAAAAACCTCAAAGTGCAGATGAATCATTTGCTTGTACTAGCTGTATCAATCCTGTTGTTAGACAGTAAAAGCAGGTCCCACTGTAACAGGTATTACACCAATCCAGAGTGGTGGAAAGCCTCTGTCCCAGAGGCTAAGGATCTCAAATGCAAGAGAAAAGGGAAAGCACAGAAAAGCTCACGGGCAACATAATATGTAACAGTGCTGCTACTTACTGACAGTCACAAAACACTTCAGTTTGAGATAAACTATGGATAGAAAAAACACAAAGAATTCTGAAGGAAGAAGTAGAGAGATAGGAAAAATAAGATAAGAAGGGCAGATAGGATCAAGATAAACAGAGGTGAAAAGCTGCAGAACAGGGAGATCAGAGAAACAGCAACTGATCCCAGGGCAGTCTGTCCTCTGCAAACTGGAAGGCTCCAACTGGTGGAAAGTTTCTACTTTGGCTATTGTTGAGGCTGCAAAAACTGGCCAGTCCTGAAGTGACTGTTACTTGCCCTTTCTCCCTAAAAAACACATATGCTGGAAGGTGAGAAGCAGAAGAATCTCCATGTGGACCCTACTGTTTTTTTTGTTCCCCAAATAGAGACATCACATTGTGGCTCTCATGTAGAGCTGTGGTGAGAGAAGGAAACCCCCCAGGAAAGCTGCATTCCCCTTCCCTCACAGTGTTCAGTACAACAGCATTTGCTTCTGCAGTAGCTCTCCAGACAGTAACATTTAAAAACTTAGGTCTATAGCCTTTAAAAACTGCCTAGAGTTACTCCTTGATAAACAGAAACAACGAGTGCTGCCCTGCAAAGAGGCCCATAGTTAAAGGAACTTCTGAAGACACAAAGTCTGACTGGAAAGGGCTCCTATGAAAACTAACATGGCACGTATAGAAAGAAAAGGTTTCATTAATTCCATTTAATTTGCCAATAGTTGTAACATCAGGTGTGAAAAGTGAAACACACCAACACCACAAAGGTACTAGTCCCACAATTAAGAGGATCTTCCAGCCCAAGGTAAGGAAGGTACCTCACTCTCCTTAACCTCACAATGAGCTGGTCTGGGTCCAGTGTGCAGGGAAAGCAAAATCACTATGCTCAGGCAGGCAGCATTTCTTCAGCACGTTTTCTCTGACCTCCAGACTCTCCCCATCAAGTTATTGCAGATGAGCTGTCTAATACCCACTCTTGCCTGACAGCAGCTACATTGCCAAAGTCCCATAAGACAACACTGTCCTCTTATCCTGAGCAGAAAAGTAAAGCACTGTGGAGGTGTTGAAAGTAGGCTAAGGGAAGAACAGAAAGGCTGCAAAGCTTATTTTAGAGATGGGAATGCTGAGCCATCATTCCCTGCATGAACCTGGCCTTTGCACCTACTTCACAGGTCCAGCATGCAGTGCCTGACAAAGTATTCTTGTGGATTCCCAAACATTTCTTGCACAATCAAAGCAACACCACAGGTTCACTTCTTCCTACATTCCACTAGAGTGGAAGAGAAAAGCAGCAGCTCTTGGCTGGTATTTACCCCTTCACAGGAAATCAAGGGGGACTTTATAATCACTGCAGACATTCATCTTCTCATCTGCTTGTGCCAGCACAGAGCACTGGGCAGTGGGGAATGCATCTCAGCCTTCACTGAGTAAAACTGAATGCACAGCAAAGACAGCCAGTTCACTCACCCTCTGCAGTGAAAACTGGCATGATCTGAGGTGGACAAATACTCCAGCATACACTAAGCTTCATCCATTATGAAGGCTAGGAATAGGCAAACAGGAAAGGGCACAGTTGTTTTCATCACACTCCACAAAGCTGCTTTACTACAAAAAGGAGGTTGAGATAAAGTAGTTGTTGCTCAGGAACAGGAATCAATAAGTAACCAGTTTCTCTGTGATTTGTCACAGCAGTTCCCTCTCCCTCTCAAACATCTTAGTTTCTCCTTTATGAAATGGAAATAAGAGCAATCACTTCCACAAAGCGTTTTAAACCAAGGTGGTAAGAGCTTAGTGTTCCACTATGTGGTAAGTTGGAAACTGCTCAAGCACAAGGCAGCAAGTAAATTACAGACAATACAGAGACCAAAATGAACACAAACCCTCTCCTTTTCATCACAACCATGGCTGCTGGAGACTTACATAAAGCTTCCAAGCTAATCTTCCTGCAGCAAGCTGTGTCTCAGCAAGTGCTGTTTGGGGCAAGGATCTTGCTGACACTGCTCTCACAGGCACCCCAGCACTCCAGACAATAAAACCCCATCTGTTCCATGCCTGCAACAACTAGATTGAGTTGCTCCATCTGTACAACCCTACCTGGCAGGAGGTGAGAGGGTTTAGATTTTAATACACATGAAGCATTACTGTGAAGTACACATACCTACCATACCTAAGCTGCCTGCAGCAATTAAAAACAAGAAAACTCCCTGGAACCGTGCATCAAATTCTTTCTTCTACTGTGGTTTAACTCCAGTCTGTTAAATTTCTTTTGCTCCTACAATTTAATGAGTACTGACATTAAGCTGAAAGTCCACAACTCACAGTGGGAGGCACCTTCTAGACACAATAATAAACTGCAAGGAAGAATCCAAGACAAAAGGATATTTTAGTCAAAAAGCTTGCTTTACAGCTCACTGAAAATATCTGAGTCAGCACTGCAGCAATTTCACAGGAGAAGCAACTGCTACACCTGTTCAATTCTGCCACCCTGAAACCTATTGATCGTGATGACAGGTTCCATGGCAGAGGGAGATACAGGGTCTATTTATTTAATAAGGAGGGGACAAAAGAGTGCACACACAGCAACTGAGCTTCTTGCATTTCTCAGCATGGTTTTACCAAGCTCCATTCTGCAAGGGCAGAAGCAGAAGTTGTGCTTTCTGAACCACCAGGTAGCTACATAGTGCATCTTGACACTTGGCTGTTTGCTGGATACTAACCTGCTATCACCACAGCTACAGGATATGCTGATTCTCTCTTTACAGTCCATGTCTATAAATTTAAGTAAAGCAAATAAAATACTTCACTTAGCTTCTATTTGTCTTCTTAACTAAGGAAATCCTCATGGGTGAGCAGTTAACTAATCTTTTGGAACAGTTGTACAACCTCACTCGAGACTACAATTTAGGAAATTTATCCAATCACCTATTTTCATGCAGCCAGTGCATCACTGGAAATTAATCTAAGAAGCATTTTTGTTCACTTTTCTCAATAAATAAGCATCAGAATTCTTAGGTATATGTAACCAGTGGCACTGATAGTTTAAGTGGTATGAATGACAAAGGAAAAAATATTACCCAGGCACAGAGAGTGAAGCACAGGGCACCAGACTGATCTGTGTTCCTGCTCATCTCCCAGTCTATAATTGACTGTTCTACAACAAAGCCATCACTTGATAACAAATACATTTCTCACCTCAAACATGTAATTTATGAGAGATCAAATGACATATTTTATAGCACATTTCACTGCTCTAAAACAGCCAGCTAGTAGTGGTGAGAGTGTGGCAAGAGTTTACTGTTACCAAAGTAAAAACATTAAAAAGGCAACCCTTCATTACACCTCAATTCCAGTGAGCAGCAGTTAACTGCACCTGCTCTTCTAACTACAAACAGAGCTGGAGCTGTGTGATGGAATAGAAGCACCAGAGATAGGGAAGCCTGTCCTCTGGGCTTGGGCTGCCAGCACTAAAACCTGCAGCTCAGTCTAGCATGCCCCAGGTGTGAGAGCCAACCATGATACATGTCAGCATACTGGATTTTTAGGCACAATGTGTCTGTGCTTCTTCCACATCTGTGTTCCCAATTTTGAAGATTCAGCCAACTTTTAAAATGAGAAACTTCTTTGAAACTTCCTTAATATATGTTTTCAAAATGCATCTACTGCCCTAGGGCTGTGGTCCTGTTTTAATACCTGCACAGCAGCACAGCAAGAAATATTAATATGGAAGTTTTTCAGAGCTTTAACAACCTTTTCTGCAGCACCTATTTCCCAGTTCTTATACATCATATACATTCCTTTGTCCAAAGTTCTTTAGCTGCACTAAACAACTACAGTGCACTCTGTGATGAAAACAGCAAGACAGTCTCTTACAGCCAGTTGGTGCAGAGCAGTGAAATGGGTTACAGAACACTGCCTTAACATCAAATACAGCCCTTCAGCCACACCAGCTTCTAACTCCTATGTACAAGGCAACCTGCTCTCTAAAACAAACAGTAAGATGTGAAGAAACAATTCATCCAGAAGGTGAGGAATAAAAAAAGAAAACACATGAAAAAAGTGGGGGGAAAAACACATTTGACAGTAATTTACCTTACATGTTTGCATGCCCACCTTCTCTTGTTAGGACCTGAAGTAAAGCATTATAGCAAATATTTATTCTTTCTAAGTGTTATAAGTGGGTAAGCATCTACCCAGTGCTTCATAATTCAGGTTACAGGATGCCATCTAAACCTCCTGAGACAAGACACATTGCAAAACCTCAAACAGAATCTTAACCTGAAGTTTTAAAAATTACTTTTAGTATCTTCATTAGTATTTAATCACAGGATGTTTAACTTGAGGAAAGCCTGGATTACTGGATGCTGCATCTAGCACAGAATACCATACTGATGCACACACCAGCTTCCAAATACATCAAGCTAGGAGAGTTAGAAAGTTTATAAGTCATCCCACTGGGATCTTTTAAAGCTCTCTGAGAAAGGCTCTGAGTAGGCTGCTAGCTTAATTAACTTAGTGAAAACTTGCCATCAACCCTGTATTATCTAGAACACACTGGAAAAGACTCTTATTACCTTATTTTGTCAGATGTGAGCCAGCAGGTATTGCATGAGGCCCTGAACACCCTGTTTGCAGGCTGTGGCAGCAAGACAAACCTCTCCCTTTAGGTCATGGAGCACAACCTTATTTTACTGACTCAGTAAATTTAAAACCTGTGCCTGCAATGGAAGTCCCAGAGGGAAAGGAAGGCCCTGAAGCATCAGCATTTGTCTGTATTGAGTGAGTAAAGGGTTAGAACAATGCAATTGAGTCGTGAAGTAGCTGGATATTAAATTACTGAGAGAGGAGGGGAAGGAACATTGTCTAAGCAACAATCAGCTACAGTCAAACCTACTTCACAAAGGAAATTAAGATGAGTCCCACAACGGTATTTAATTAACTTAATTACACCAAGTGTCAGCTAGAGCTATACCTGCACAACCATGTACATCAGGGATCACAACATCAGCCTTTGAGACACTACCAACTACCATGCCAACCAAGACCCATTATTTACAGTTCAATCCTCTGAAAATAAAAGATGCTGCAAACCTCACAACATTTTTCTTGTCAGACAGGTACAAATGAAAATCACATTTGTTGAAAAACGTCTAGTGGGATTCAGATCCTTCCAAAATCCAGGACCAAGACTGAGGCATGGATTCTGTTGACACCCCCAGACACACCCTAAGTAAACACCACATCCTCAATAAAGATGTCACCCCACACCACCTGGGACAAGGTGAAGTTGGTTTTCAACATCAAGGAAAGCTAGAATCAAACAGCATTACAGCTGAATGAATGGTACTCTTTTTAGGATATTTATTTCATGTCTGAATGACTGGAGAACCTGTAGTTAAGATTCTGTTTTCCTGAGATAGGGCTTGGTTTATGGACCAGAGGAGAGCTTCATCTTATCTCCTTTGCTGTATTTCATGTACACCCATCTCCTTCTCCATTTAATTGCCTTAACCTGACCCATCTCTCTGAAAGCCAAGCCCCTTCCAACCCAATATCCACACATCTCACAAATATCTACACTACTGAGATCTCTACTGTCAGAGGTGATGATCAGAAGAAGTGATTTATAGGCATTGATCAAGTTATCAGCTGAGTTACTGGCAACAAGCACACTGTAAATCTGTTGTACCTGCAGAGTGAAATGCCACAGATAAACTCCCCCTGTGCCTACACACTCCCAGTTCTGGACAAAAGAAGGATTAGGGGTCAAGTCATCACAGCCAGAGGAGAAGAGACAACTTTTTTTCAATCACCTCTCTTATCCAGGGTTTCCAGAATCACTTCAATACACTTGGGGTTTTCTAGGTTTTGCTTTTACTTTACCCATCCTTATCCTGCAATGAATTTCAGGCAAATGTTGACAAAACCCATGCAGCTGAATCACCCCTTGACGTGCAAATCTTTGGGAACAGACTCTCCCATTTCACAGAAGTAGAGAGATTTAGTTATTTTTTCAAATCACCCACTATCATCCTTGACATATCTATACATGGTCACTTCTCCTTCAAAGCTTTGGGTTTGTGATTTAGACATACACTTATTTTCTGCTCTGTTCTCTGTATGGGTGTTAGCAAAAGCAAGGCCAGTGAAGTGCATTTTCTATTTCTAAAGTGAAGTATGGCTCTCCAGTCTTAGAAACAGCAGCACACCAAACATTTTAAAGTTAACTGCTGATGTTTTCCCATCCATCAAGTCAAATAAAAAGCCCAACTCCTACAGTGTTCTGCTACTGATATGTCTTTCGTGCTTTAGGATTTAAGTGTTTTTCAAGGTTCTTACAAAAACATAATGCAAAAAAGGGCCACATGATTTTTAATCAGTTACATGTGACATAATACAGTGGCAGAGAATCTAAAAGATCTAAGGAATGAGTGCTGGACTTTTCTCTATGGAAGGAGAGCTAAAGGTTTGCCTCTGCTTTTTCCTTGTAATTGCTAATACACAACTACACACCAAGGAGGTACATTAGTTCTAACCAGGGCAGTAGCTTTGGATAGCTCAAGCCAGTTTCTTTGTGAAGCTTAAGCACAGTTCTTACACCAACAGCTCAAATTCAACATTTCAGACCCTAAGCCAACCTCTGAGTTGTGCAACACAGTCTGTGTTCTATCCCCTCCTTTCTCTTTTTAAAACACAAAGCATCCATGTATTCAGTTGCTGCTGAGAAGGTTTGAAGACAGACAGTAGTTGGGGAAGACCACACAACTTCCAAATTCAGCAGCCAAACAAATAAATATTATCCATAATCAAGTGCAAATGCAAGGGCAAATAGAGCAAACTTAATATAAAAAGCCACATGTGTTGCAGTTTTTTGAAAAATAATTAATACGAAAAAGAAAGTCACCACACTTGGGTTGCATGCATTTCTCTGAGTTCTATATGATTCAGAATTGCTCAACTGAACAACAAAATCTAAGCATTAATAGGCAGCTGAAATCCTGAATTGTCATTTCACATTGTCAAAAATGCAGTGTTGACTACTTAGCAGCTATTTTATTTTTCCTCAGTTCCCTTTTAGCTCTTCCATTCAAAGACTGAAGGCAACACTTCTGTGGTGGTCCAACCACTGCAGCAGGCTGAGTCCTACTCCTGTCCATCCTAATCATTCTTCTGTCTGTAAGCAAGGGGCCAGAATCTTTTTCCTGGTGTTGCTTGTGAGCCAGCATTAGCAAAATCAGCCTAACACTAGAAATGTTTGAGATAGGAATGCTGTCATACACTATGAAGGGAAAGCTGCATTTTAGAAAACATGGAGGAACAGGAATATTTTTAAAAAAGACATTCAGCATCTACATCTACAAGGTCACTATTACAAAGCTTTATACTGTCAATGATTACTGCATGCTTTTGTGATATTGCAGATTCCACCACATTTAGAGAGGAAAAAAATTTGCATGCCTTCTTTCCCTTGGCTAGCATTCCTTCTGAGCATATGCATAATTACTTACTATTGATAGGCACACACTTAGAAATTTCTGACAACTTAACCCAGATCCAGCACTGCTCTAGCCTGACTGATACAGCATTTACTGCCAGGTAAAATTCTGTAAAAATCTTGCTCCAAAAAACTCTAGTCCAACTCTCAGCAAAAAATGTGTTAGAGCAACAGAAAGCAATCAGGTTTGCTCACTGTTCACCTACCAAACCCTCTTTTCCCTTCACCCACACTACTCTTGCTGAAGACATCTTTTTCCTGACTGTATGTAAAAAGCATTCTTTGCCAGCAGCTCTCCAGCTAATGTAAGTTAGCTTGCAAAGCAAAATTTTCCCGTCTGCTGCAAGACTCCTAAAGGAATTAAATCATGCAAGTCATTAGAGAACTTTGATTATTATTTTAAATAACAGGTCAGATTATTATAGAACTCATTCAGTATCAAAGTGATTAATTGCTGCTTTAACAGCCAGGGTGGGTTAGCCCTAGCTGGATGTCAGATGCCCACCAAAGCCACTCTGTTCAGCTGAACAGGTGAGAGAATACATAATGAAAAGATTATGGGTTGATGTAAGGACAGGGAGAGATTACTTACCAGTCACCATCATTGGCAAAACACACTCAGCTTGGGGAAGTTAGTTTGCCAACCAAATCAAGGATGGGTAACGAGTCTCCTCACACTTCCCCTGCTCCCGTGTGGGTCCATCCAACAGGAGACAGTTCTCTGGGAGCTTCTCCAACCTGAGTCCTTCCCACAGGCTGCAGTTCTCCAGGAACTGCACTGTTGTGGGTCCCTTCACAGAGTGCAGCCTGGCAGGAAGAGGCAGCTCCAGCTTGGGTCCCTTCTGCAGGATCATGGTTCCTGCCAGTGAGCCTGCTCCAGTGTTGGCTCCTCTCTCCATGGAGCCACAGGTCATTCCAGGAGTCTGCTCCAGAGAGGGCTTCCCATGGGCTCACTTTTTGCCTTCTTAATTAAGTTATCTCAGCAGCACTACCACTACCACTGATGTGCTCAGGCTTGGCAAGGAGTGGATCCACCTTGGAGCTGGCTGGCACTGGCTCCATGGGACATACAAGAAGTTCCTGGTAGTTTCTCACAAAAGCCACCCCTCACCAAACTCCTGCCACACAAACCCAATACAACAGCCAGCATATACTCACTGAGCAAAGGAGCAAAGTGATATGGGCTGTGGCATTTCATGCTAATGAGCAATAGCACTTAGCAGTTTGCAAGAGCCAAGGCTTGGCAGCGTGCTCATTATTCAAGAAAGCTAAAACTGCATAAACCTCCTCCTGGAAAAAAATTGACGTGGAAAGCAAAAGAGGATATAAACCCAAACAAATAAAGCAAAAACATGAATGCTATCTAAAGGGCAGAACTGTATTTCGATTCACAGACAAGCTGTATAATAATTCAACAAGAAAGGTGAACAAAATTTAGAAGGGTATTTTTTTTTTCCTTACATATTTGTCCATAAATCGAGTTGATTGAAAACTCTGGACAAAATTCAGGATTTCAGTTTGATTTTGACATACAACATTTGGGATAAAAATGACAAACCTGCATGTTAAAAGCATTCAGCTATTTTAAAAAGCGAGACAATATTCCAAAATAAGATTTGGCAAATATGCTAAAGTGTTTTGATTTCAGCTGTACACCAGAAAATGGTTATCCAAGTTCTTTCCAAGCAATCTCTAAAATAAACCCACTGGCTCCAGCACAGAGTATTTCCTCACACACTGCATATATACACAACACAGACCTACCAAGCACTGCTGGTTTGCCCCCCTTTCTAGCAGGGCTCCTCTTGCCACAGAGCAGGACTCTCATCTCAACATCTGTGGATCTCTAAGCCTCCAGACACAACATCCCTGCATTCAGAGATGTGCAACTGCTCTGCACAAGTCCCTGGCAGGAGGCCAGAGGTGCTGGTAGCAGGCCCAAGTTTGGGGTGTGTTGCAGGCTAGGCTGCCTGTTCACTGCTCACCATGTTCATCATTCTGCCTTAATAGAAGCCAATATATTTTCCTCGACCTTTACTTTCCACAGTTCTCAGAAAGCCAGAAAAATTAATATTCAGGCAAATTCTAAGTTTTATTCTGCATAGTGATGAACAGTTTCATTCTGCATAGTGATGAACAGGGAGTGCCAGCACAGAAACAAAGAACCCCTTGCCTCAATGCAAGTGGCTCAGGAGAGCAGGAGTAAACAGAGTGCTTAACCTCACGAATACCAATGGCAAACCCGAGTTTGATTTGGTGCCCCAAAACATTTCTGTCATTATACTGCAGACAGAATTAGGGGGTGGTATGAAAAGAGTGAAGACAGACTTGCAGCCCTTGCAGATTCTCTGCAGTTACATGCTGGGGCAGCTACCAAAAGCTCCAAAATAGGTTGCTTTGGGTTTTTTTACACCCTCCCTCAGAGCAGCTCTTCATGACCCAGCAATAGATCTGCATCAAGTATTGACTGCTTTTCCTGCTTCCTTTAATGGTTTTTAACATATCAATCACATCATCACTTTTAAGTATTTTTAACCATTCCAGGAAAACTGCAGTCAGGCAGCTGCTGAAGGTCGAGCTGTCTTCCAGCTCTGGCAGGAGCTGAGATTCACCACAATTCCCAATGGCACAGTTCAGCAGAGTCTCCTTTCTCCTGGTGGTGGGCATCATTAAGATTCAGTTCCCACCCTACTTTTACACACAAGGAATTGCTACAGCACTGCCAGTTGTGTTCCAGTTGCAGAGTATGTGCATACACAGACACAGGGGGTCTCTTCCAGGTGCCAGGCTTCAGACCCTGAAGCTGATAAACGGGTCCCCTTGTGCCAAAGGGTGTCCTGGCACTCTCAAGATCACAGTGCTCAACAACACCAACACTTAAGCTTACTTTATATGTATGCAGTTTTTAAAAAAGAGAGACCTTACTGAAATAATCAGTATACTTAACCCTTCTTTGGGTTTCAGGACAATTCCTAGCATGATTTACTGCTCCTGTCCATTAATTCCAAGACTAAACATGGAAAACTGAGTAAAATTCATTCAGTAAAACATTTTTAAGGCCTCTCTGAAGCACTCTAGTTTTCTTTTGATACTACAACCAAGTACAAAACTCTTTCCATTCTGAAGCACAGTGGGGAAAAATACTTTCTCCCCTAAAAAATTAAACATATACTACTGAAAATTTAAAAAAAAGATGCAATAATTTCCCTTGGAGGCTGAGCTAGTGAACAATTTCTCCACACTTCCTGGCAGCACAAGTACTTCATCCTGGACCCTCTCTCAGCACAGCCATCATGGTGACTGCAAACTGCAGAAAAATGAAAAACCTTTGGCCTATTGACATCTCCTTGAATCTTACCTCTGTCTTGTGGTCTTAATAGCAAAAATGTCTCAAAATAATTCTCAGGGCTGCCCATCTGTTTAATTGCTTCATGGATAAATTTCAGTATGCCTATGACTGATGTATTGGAGGAGAAATCTCTCACTGGAAAGATAAAAGCCAAAAGCACAAGAATCCAGAGGGAATTTTTAAAGTTTTAAATGTAAAATGATGCCTTTGATCCAATCTACCTGCTTCATGACACTACAAGATAGTAGATCAGCTTATCTGAACTTCTGTATGCTACATTTTTCAACATTACCCTAACATCATTACTCTCATGTCAGTAGCTACCTAGAGCACACTTCACCAGGGTATTCTATTCAGATAGGAACAGGAGGAGAAATCTGGAGGAGAAAACCTTTTCTTTCAGTCATTTACTACAGTGATTAATTATCTATTAAGAAATGGGTATGCAATTTGCAGCTGCAATTTGGTTTTAGTGTCTAGCCTTATAGTCCTTTTCTGGTTTGGTATTTTATCTCAAAGATGCTTGAAAAGCATACCACAGGGTTTGTTTTAAAGAGATTATGATGCTGAAATTTTGAAAGCATTCTCATAACTGAAGTTTCTCTGTCCTTTTTCCAATTTTTCAATATCTTTTTTTGAAACAGAAAAAATAGCAAAATGTATGCCATCATAAAATCACTTTATCTCTTTTTTAATATTTCTAGGGTTAAATAAACCTCTTTAGCTGAATGTTTCACAAAAGACAGAGTAAAGCTGTCAGTCAATGCTTCTTGAAACACTGCTTTTTAAGATACAGCCCATTTTTGCAAACTGGCATTTGTTTTTTCAAGAACTGCATTTCAAGAACTGCCTGACAGGTTAAAAAGCAATTCATATCACACGCTTCATTTACTTCATGATTTAACCTTCTGCCAGTCTTCCAGTAGCTTGCAACATTCATAAGAAATTCTTATGTCCCTTCTGATCACTGAAAAACTTATGTAGCATTGTTTTCATGCTTACCACCTAAGAGAGGCACCCTCTGTCTTCTACAACAAGTTCTACAACAAGTGCTCTGTCACATCATTCACTCTTAGAATCTCCAGCATTGCCACTGATGCACACAAAGGAAACACTGAGTTTCACACATCCATAGAACCTCAGTAATCTGTGCTACAAAAGTGACTTAAATACAGCTTCTCTCTACTCTCATGAGCTTTTCAGTTGAGCACATGAGCTATGATGGTCATCAAATAATACTGGGGGCACCAATATTAAGCCAGGTCACACCAGCAGCAATCTCAAGGAGTCCTGAAGTCTTGCCCTGTGCTGACATTTAAAAGCTCTCCAAGTTCCTTTAGGCATCTGGAAATCCTTCAGCAATGAATACTAACAAAAGACCCCAAATTCCTAAGAACTCTTTGCCAATGGACAACTGTTTATATGATCTGTCTGCTTTAGCCAAGACCAAGTGCTTGCTGATAAACAATTTGAGGCAGAATTACTGAGTTCTGGACTACTTCTATTGCTGTTGTATGCAATGCTCTATTTGATCACATCTGCACTTTTAGGGCCATCAAATGCAGAAAAGTGACAGGAAGACAAGTCTCAGCCCTGACAATGGGCTGCATCCATGATTCCTCTCAATTAACAATGCTAACAGCACGTACACATTCTTCATCTTGCAATTGTGGTAACTGCCAGGGAAACATTGATTAGAATCAATTTCTGAGCATACAAATACATTGCCTTTCCTCTACAGGACATCACATCAGCTGATCTCTCCAATGCAGAGAATTCAAGATGCCATGCCCACAGAGCACTTTGATGAAAAAAATCAGCCTTGATATGATGGATATTCCCAACTGAACAATCTAAGAAATACCACATCCCTTTACCTTTTTGCTTTCTTTACACATAATTGAATAGAACAAAAATCCAATTAAATTTCTAAAAAGAGGTCACCTTTAAAACTCCCATATACGTTCTACAAAACTGCCAAGGACTGTGTCCATATACATCTGGACCTAGTCCAACCTGAAATACATTTTGGTGCCCTAAAGCCCATAGAATTTCAAAAGGACAAATTATTCATCAATGTCCCCTATGTACTAAAATACATTCTGCAATGTTGCTGGCACAAAGTGGCTGTTTGCTATGAGTGGGCAAAATGATTTATTTAGTATACATACATATAGCCTCTCAAGCACTGCAGTCCTGGTGACACAGAGGCATACAAATGTTAGGATTATGCAGATAAATCACAGGTGCAGGACTGGATTCCACTATACTTCCACTGTGTGTGTACATATATAATCTACAAATAGTTTCATCTGAAGTTTTGTAGTTTTTTAACATTAAAAACTCTAGCTTTCATTAAAGTTGATTACTTTCAAACACCTATCTTTCTGCCCCTGTGTATTGACTAATACATTAAGCTAGAATAAGACAATACACTTTTTGCTTTACAGCTATTGAGAAACTCCTAACCATGATTAGATTAGCTCTGTTCAACTCAGACCAAAATGATTTCTGGGATGTTCCCACAGCACATTTCATCTAGTACATCTGCATTATTTATAGCATTTACACAAGGTGAATTGAAGGCTTTTATAAACTAAGACACAAATCAATACAAGCTCTTAGCAGATGGGGCCTTAGTAGGGTTCCACAGCAGCACTGTTCCACATCAAGAAAACCCTTTCAACTGAATAACTGGTAACGCAGAAGCAAAGTTTTGTTTAGAAAGTCAGGAATTAGAGACACCCTCAGCACCCTCAGCCTTTTCCAGGGGAACTGTACCTGCATCATTTAGAGCCTAAACAGTCAGAACTAGGTTTGTAAACAGCAGGCAGCTTGAGCTGCTTCACAACATCAGTCCATGAGCACCACAGTAGCTCTACTTCATCTGCCTCCCCAAGCCAAAATAAAAACGCTGTAACACAGATGGCTTTCCCTGTAAGAGGTACCATGGACTGGGTACCAACTGGATGGGAAGCAAATTCAGCCTGGCACTCAGTCAGGTGAGCACTGTGCTCTGAAGGAGACCCTTCTCAGCCCCCAGGGTGTTCATCGTAGGGAGCACAGGCAGGGATGTAGAACTGGCCTGTGGGACCAGCCCTGGGCAGGAGAACCAGCTGGAGCCACAAGGTCTTTGCTCCTCAGCAAGGGAAAAATCCTCCCCACCTTCATACACACGTAGTCTGGGAACAGCATTAGGATATGTGGCCTTACCTGCTTCCAGATAACACTCCTTTAGTTCACCTTGACTGATTTTCACAGATAAACACTCATCACAAAGAACAGATCATTATTTGAGGCACATACAGCAGAGATCAGATTACCCTGACCCTTTTCTTTTCCTAACTCATCTAACTTGTGCACTGAGAATCCTCAATAGTTTTTTCCTTTGGATTAAGTGAAATCCAAAGTTGTTGTCAGAGATGTCAGCAAAAGAACCTTTTACACATCTATTTATAGAGCAGTGCATTGGGATCTACAGTAGCCAGAAGGAAAAAGGAATGAATGATAAATTATCCAACATGAACTTCCTTCAGAACAGTAACATGCAACAGAAAAAAACCTAATTATATTCCTGTTCAATTCCTTGCTCTAACAGATGGAGTAAACAGGTCTGTCCCTTTAACCAAATTTAAAAAACACAGGGCCTTTAACTTGTAACTTTTTAAATCAAAGAAGTCTCAAAAGGCTCAATCAAATCACCCTTTTTTAGCTGTCAAACAAGAGGCCACTGAAATAAGAAGACTTTTATATTTGGGTTGGAGCTAGAAAGTAAGAAAAAAAAGACAAAAAATCCTGTTAGTCTTAGTTAAAATCATGTATTGCTCAGCTAGCACAGGTTTTACTTTCATGAGGTTTATAATGATTCTGACAGTTCTTCATGAGCTCTTTCTGGATAAAAAAGGAACAGTGATGATGACTGGGAAGGAAAAATCTTCCATGGTTATTCATTCTACTCTTGTCTTCACCAGTGCTCCAGAAAATCATGCACTTCTCTGGCACTCCCAGAAAAGAGCAAAAGGCTGCCAAAGAGGAGATGAGCTCATATTCTTCCTTGGATGTCCCTTTTCTAAATTACCACAGACAGTATTTCCTGTGCACACACAGGTAACAGCAGAAAGCCACAGGAAGGCTTGGAGACCTCTTCTTCTGCACACCATGAGAGTGGGGTCAAAGTGTAGGTAAGAGACTCCTTCACCCAACAATGAACCCTTACAGACCCCAAGATGGGAATTCAGCCTTCTCAGCTTGAAAGCAGTGACAGATTGAACAACCCATGTAAACAGCCAGATGTGTGACTGTAGGCAAACTGCAACCCCCCCATCCTGAAAGCAGAGGGAGGGGATGCTGGCATGTTCATTTACCCTTGGCTAAAGACTCTGAAAGCAATTAACTTATTCATGAAAAAATGCTGACAGAAAATTTATGTAAACATTTTAAAATTATGTAAACATTTAATTTAATAAATTCAAATTTATTAGAAATATTTAAATTAAAATACTGAATTAGCAAAGGCCTCTGTGTCCCTATTTCAAAACTGTCTAGAATCTGGAGCTCAGGTAACAGTATAAAAGCAGACAAAAACACAATTATACAGCCCCAAAAAGAACCCTTACTTCCAGCCATATACACTTCAAGATAAAAAGTGAAGCAGAGATGACATCTGTATGATCCAGCAACCCATGATTAAATTCTGTTCCATTAATTTGTATAATCATTGCTTTAAATTCACATAACTTTTTAGACATTCCCCAGCTTAACTAAACAGAGCATGAAGCATTATCTCTTTGGTTAGAGCTTTTCTGATCTTCTGATGCAGTCTCTTCTTACAGCTCCCCTTCACCTTCTCTCAGGAATTTCATAACTTTTACTATCTCTTCTATATATTCTCAGCCATCTCTTCCAGTCTGAAGACTTGCCAGGTATATAAATGTTCTTCATAACACACCTAGTTCCATGCCTTCAGCCATTCTTGATGCCCCTTTCTGAAACTTTCCTAGTCCTCCTACAGCCTTTTGAATTTTCTAAGCTCTGGATAGATGGGAAATGAAAGACTAAGTTAATAAACACAAAAATTTGCCTTGCCTTTGGGAATAAATTCTAATAGAAGATAACACACTCTTTTCTGAGGGTGAGGGGTTAAACTGAGAAGCAAATTTTAAAAGAAAGTTATTGCAGATGGGTAAAAGAGAAGCTCTATTTTAGACCAAGAGATCTGAATTATTTTAAACACCACAACAGCTTAATTGATGCATATTACATATTTTATCTAGAGTGGTATAGCAGAATAAACATTTAAAAATTTAAAATTAAAGAAAACCAACAATTTTTCAACAGTCTCTGTAATATTACTGTGAGAACACTCAGTTATGTACAAATCCCAGTCTTGGCACTGCAAAAGAATAGAGGATTTTTGTGGGTGCATGTGGGAGGTAGTTGCACATGTTGTCAGGTCCCTGATTGAGGAAGGGAGCATGAACTAAAATCCTAAAGGCTGGGATAAGTCTGGTAATGAAAACTTTAATTAATTTTTTCTTAAATTTTCATTAAATTTTTTACTGATGTCATCCTTCAGTAATTGTAGGCTGTCACCACAATTCTAGTGCTGTTCAACTTCTG
The DNA here is from genome assembly GCF_903797595.1 of Erithacus rubecula. NCBI lineage: Eukaryota > Metazoa > Chordata > Aves > Passeriformes > Muscicapidae > Erithacus > Erithacus rubecula. Next base: position 21,894,180 of record NC_136660.1, on the reverse strand, counting down.
GTGTTTCCATTTTCCAGGTTTACATGAAAAAAAATGTGTCTTTGGTTATGGTCACTGAGTACAGAGAAGTCCTCCAAGAACAAGGAAAGCATACATGGTCCTTTCCCTCCAAATTTGCACTGAAACATCAACAGCACAAAATACTGAACTGCTAATAATATTGATTTTCCAGCTGAGACCAAAAGCAAACATCCTGGCCACTCAGTGAGCTTTACACTTCTCAACAAAAGGAATTTATCTGGATAAATTCCTGTTTGTGTAGCAACCCTGGAAATTTGCCTCCACGGCTGTAGTTTAGACTTTCCTCATTCCTCATCCTAGACTGTCACATAATGAACCTGTGCAAGATTAGAACCATTTCTGTGTTTCAGCAGCACAAAGAAAACACAGAAAAATCTCAGGATGTATCCTCTAATAGTGTGTGATACTTCTACAAAGGAACCCAGAAAATTTCTGGGAAAAGGGCAGTGTGATTATAGAATGGTGGTCAGAAGAAAAATACAGACAACTTTCCTGAGGCTAGGAGAAAGCATGCTGTACTAAACGATTTAATAATTAAATTGGAGAAGAAAATACCACTGTAATTAACATACAAAGAACCAGCATAGCCCAGCTAATCTCATCATGAAGAGATTGAATAAAGTAGCAGCATTTTACAGAGCAATTTAATCTGGCAAGCAATTAATCGTAAGAGCACTAAGTCAAACGAACAGATTTCCCTGTAAGGAGATCACATTCATCATCTGTAATGTATTCTAAAACTCAATTTGTTAGCCAGCCCCTGAATTTTACTGAAGACATTTACTGTCTTCCTTCAGTGAAAAGTGATCTCTGACTGACAGGAGGGAGTGGCATCAGTCTTTCTGAAGTGGCCACCCCATTAGCACTAACAGGTTCTCAATCACTGCTGCAGGAAGCAAATAACCTACATACAGTGTAACAGCAGACATGAGTTTTTACAGGCCTTATATTGCAGAAAACCCTACAAGGGTATCTCTCACACTCTATGAATCACATCTTAAACCACTGACCAACATGATCTGATGCATCTCTAATGTTCTGGAGCTGATAACATTACTGATGGGGTGATTGAATTAAAAAAAAAAAAATAGTCAAACCCACAAAAAGTCTCCTTGCTCACTGAGAACCTCTGCAGACATCTTTCACCTGGGCTCCTCCTGGTGCAAATATGGGGTTCTGGCTCTCCCCATTCTCTCATATTCTCAGCTTCAAAATAATCCTTCCTTGTTCAGATTGCATGATTCTAACAGATGACAGGAGTGCCCCAGACTCTCAGTGCTTTTAATTTTAGAAAACCCTTCACTTCCAACTTTTATTTATTCATTATACTCCCTCCCTATCCATTTGATCCCATTACAAACTACCCTTCAGCTTCAGAAGCTGTTCTACATCACTTTTGTTTTCCACTACATTAGCAGTATCCACTAGTTTTCTTTTTGCTGGATTGGGCAAACCATGAGCCAAGAGTTCTTTGGAAGGAAATCATGATTCCTGATGCTTGTCTGCACCTGTCTCCATACAAGTTTATCTCTCTACAAGATTAATTTGAAGGCCTCCTCTATTCCTAGGAAAGGAAAATACTTAACAGAAAGTCTATCTTCCTGTGTAGACGGCATTATTTTTCCTCTGCCTGAGTGCACAGTTCGGATCATGAAGATTAGCAGGCTGAAAGCAATCAAAGCTCATATCCTCTAAGTGCCCTTGGCCCAAACTGATTCCCCTCCAGACACAGCAAAAACTTTAAAAATAAAAAGGCATGAGCAGAGAAAAGGAACCTAAGAACTCCTCAGTACAGTTAAGTCCAAAGAGGGACGACTAAACTTTTACTGAAACGTTTGTGATAATATTTCATCTAGGAAGCACACAAATGAGGCTACTGGCCACGTGTCAACAAAAGCTTGCAGGAGACATACAACTTCTGCCAATGCCCTCCTACCCCACTGTCACTCCAAATCAATTCAAAGGACAGATTTCTTCACAGTAATGACAGGATGAGACCTATGCCCGGCTGCTTTCAGTCCTCTTCCAGCTTAATCTCCCTTATGCTTCACTCAGACTGAAGGTATGAATATAAAGCAGCCCCATGATAAATTTAAGTTAAATATGTAGTCCTGGAGATAGAGTACAATTAAAATAAATAAATAAATAAAAATCCCTGAGTTATGCTCTATACCAAGTTCAGTTAGCATCATCTCGTTCCAGAAACAGTTAATGCAAAGTTTATATTAAACTTGTTAAGAGAAAATATTGCCTTAATCCATGGTCAAAAAGACTTCTTAAACCAAAATTAGTCAAAACAAATATTTTTGTACTCCTAGAGGGGAAGAAGAAAACCCCACACTGCAAAAATAAGTCTAAAGTAGAGAAAACTCCTGATGGCTAAGCCTTTAAACTCCTTTGACCTGAACCCAAGTGCACAGTATTGCTCCCTGATGCCTTCCTGCTATATAACATCATATTTAGACCAACACCACATTAAAATGACAGCAAGGGCAGGCACAATTCATTTAACAATTAATCTATCCTAGCTATCATTTTCACTTGTCATTAGCTGCCTCTTAAATGCCCTCAATCCCATATAAGCACAGCCTCTTCCTTAGAAGCACACACACAGGGGAATATGCCATTATGGGCATTATTCAAGGCAGGGCTTTCCATGCCCATCATCAACCACAGCATTAATCACACTGAGAACAGCTTCTCCTCACAAATGACTGACTTGTGTAGCTGGATCTCATCAGCAGGATCCAATTTCATGGTAAGATCACAGACAACAGAAAATACTGGGCATCTGCAACAACACATACAGCAAGCTCTCTAGTTTTTACCCTTTAAAGATCTTTCAGGGAAAGAAAATAGATGCTAAGAGTTAACTAATTTAAGTGCCCTACTCTGCATGTCTAACAGACAGGTTCAGAGTTAACATACAGCACAACACACTATGAAAACAAGCTTTCTTGCTTCTTTTACCATTTGACATTCAGTCAAGAGACTGCTCTCTAAAATCATATGGGTTAAGTTAAAAAGGACCTTGGCAGGATCCATGGTCCAACTTTGTACCCAGCACTGGGCCAGTTAACTCACAGCTCTGCTCAGGCAAGATGTGAATAAGGCCCAAGGATGGAGATTGCACTGAGCTGTCTGGTCCAGTATGGAATCACTCATTGTGAGAGGAGCCTCCCTTATTGCCATCTGACTAACTTTATTTCCCAGTCAAATTTCAAATCCTGAACACTCTTGTTTCATGCTAAAAGTCACCAAACAAGGAAGAAAAATAGGTGCTATCCAGTGAGAATTGCACAGTCTGCTCCTTCAGCAAGGCTCAACATATTCACATGTGTGTTTAACATCAAAGCAACTACAGCTTTCAACTAAGGAATCAAGAACAGTGTATGGCAGACCTATTGCTTTCTAAGTTTACAAGGGAATGTCTGCCCCAGACAAGCTTATCTCAAATATCATAAAAAATTAATGCAATAAATTAAAAATTAATGTAATGCTCAGATTTCAAAGCAAACAGTGTTGCAAAACTATAAGGAGAACATTAAATAGTTAGAAAAAAATTAAGTAAAAGTAAATTGGCCTTTGTTCACATACACTTTGCTTAATGGCCTCTCTGTAAAGTCTTTTTGGACACACCATGAAGGACATTATATGAAGTATATCATATTCACACACCTCAGTCAGCAGCAAGAGTTTTAAATTAATTACCATAATACACAACTATACAATCTTCCAGCAGAAAGATTCAGTTTAAAATTCCTCATCCAAAGTGTGTGCAACTTCACATTTATTTAGAATAAAAGGCATTTATCCTGCCCTCAAAGCACTTAATTACCAGTCACATTTTATATAGTGGATTGCAGTTTTTTTTTGGTTTTTTTTTTGCAGTACCCAGAGCCACCATTGAAATTCAATGTTCTAAAGTTTGAAATCATCCTTCTCTTGGCCACAAAGGTTGCATTACTTCCCATCCCACACAGACTCAAAAACTTTCCATAATCCAACTAATGAGAAGAAAAATGTCACTGTAATTAACACACAAAGTGACGACCTAATTAATCACTAAAACAGCAACATGAAAAAGCTTTAGGCTTTCAAAATTTTCTAGCAAAGTCAGGCAAAAGGATTGCCAGGGAGCTTTTAAGGTCATTCCACTTCTGGTCACCCTGAAAATAAGTTGCATTTGAGACCATGCTTTTACATCCTGTCAAACAGGACTCCACTGCAGTGAGTGCCCTCAGTGAGTCAGTGATCTCCTACTTCAGACTATCAAGTAACACCCAAGTTCCCACTTTTTTGGGCTCACAGTAATATTGTCTCAAGCCCAGTACTCAAAGCAAAGCTTGAGGCAATGATTATATTGATGTTAACAACAAGAACAGCAAAAACCACCCTGCACTATAACAGCACAAGCAAGAGAACACGTTTAGATCCTGCAAAGTGTCACATCAGTGACCACTGATGACTCTGGACTCAACCATAAAAAACATTTGGAAGCATTTCAGCTTAAAACTAGTTTAACTAGTTTTTGCTGCTAAGAGAGACTGTCCTGTTGTCCCTAACACAGAGCTGTTTGTGCCTCCACCCTCTACAGACTGACACAACCAGTCACATATGTGTATCCAATGGAGGTTGAGAGCAGACCCCCATTAAAACACGTTATTTTGTCCTTTTTTGTCCAGCCTACAGTTTTATCCTGGGTGAGGTCCCCAGTCTCCTCCTTTACATGCATGATGCAGTCTGCTCTCACAGAAGAGAAGACAGGAACCCTGTCAGTTTCTACCTCCTGCAAGTCAGCAGAGCACAGGCTAAGGAAGCACACTTGGCAATTTTGCCAGAGGAACATCCTTTAACTAAACCCTTACCAAGATAATATATCAGAATCTGGTACTCAACACAAATGAGTTCTTCATGGGATTGCTGTTACCTTAACCTGGTTGGCTTTGATTGCTGAGAAGCAGCCAAGCACATGGCTGCTTCAGCATCCCTTGAAACAGGCAAGAACTAAGGGAGAAATTTCTTGAGCATTATGCCTTCATTTTCTGAATTTTCTTCTAGCTGCAAGTGTTAGAAAAAAAAATTAAAGACGTCATAGAATAGGAATAAAAGGCTGCATTCTGGGATTCCCAAGCAGTAAATTCCATTCAGGCCACCAGAAACTCTGATGTGTCTTAGTGTTTCTATCTGGACTCAGAGATACTAGAGCACATAGACTTCATATTTTGGAAGGTGGAGGGGTGGGTGTAGTGTGCAGAAATCACACTCACTCAAGTTCTGGTTTTCCTCTCCAAGCAGCATTTTGCTTTCATCTTAAGCCAACTGGTATTTACTAGCAGTTGTAAATTTAGCCCCTTTGCAACCTTGATTTAAGTGAGTGACTGCACTGCCTGGTCTGAAGAAGTGTGGCACCAGGCAAGAAATTCTTTTTTGTTTTGCTTGCCAAATAGGGTAAGACAACCTCTTGGTAGGGAGAGACAACTTTTTCTGTCTTTGTGGCCAGAGCTCCTAAAAAGCCCCAACACCTTAACTTTAAAAGCTGGAATGAGTATTTATTTTAATGAACAAAGTCTTAGAAACAAAGATGTCTTCCTCTCACAGTTCCCTGGGAACTGAGCTCCAGATTCTGGTGCAATGTGGAGTGCACCAGAAAAAAACCAGACTGCAGTTCTGCAGTCATGCTAACAATGTATTATCCTTGCTTTCAGTTCAAGATAAGGTAGGTACTTCATTACCTTAATGAGCAGATGTACTTAATGAGTGGGTACTTTGTCAGTTAAGTCCTAAAGGAAGATTAGGAGAACAAGGAATTTACATTCCTACAGCAAACCCAAATTTTAGGCCCCCCACTAGTATAAGAAAATAAGAAATACAGGTTATTGGCTTTTGAAAAGCTTTTCTTTAAGTACACATCCCACAGCCCAGACTTTCAGAGGGAATAATAATTCTGGCTGCTGCTGTGAGCAACAGATTTCTTTTAAACAGAAAGAGCAAAACAGCATTATACTACATCACTTTTCAAGGGAAAAAGGTGTTATTTAAGCTCACAATGATTTTTACATTGTTTGGGTTATGAAGAAAGTTGCTTAATGTTCTTTTCTCCACTGAAGCGAATCTCGAAAGCCAGATTTGAGACCAGCAGAGATCAGAGTCCCTTATATTTACCCAAAGAATAAAACCAGCATGGACAAAGTTCCAACAAGCTATAAACAGCTGCTTCAAACTGTGCTTCAATCATATTCCAGTGGAGCCAGCTCTTGGGGCCAAAAGAATCTGGTTGCTTCTTGGCTGCAACAGAGCTACCAACAAAGGCATTGACTGTAAGGTTGAAATCTATCAATTAGGAACTGAACTTATGCCAGCCACAGTACCAGAGAAATAATGAAGATTGCTCTCATAAACAGGAGGAAACAATACAACAATTCAGAGAGAGAAACAGCAGAGCTTTCTGGATTTTGAGCTCCAAAATACCCAAGATGTATACAAGTCTGCATCCTAGGTTTGCAGCACCTGCTTTAATGCATTGCTGAGCTCAGACATTACTTGCCTGAGTCCAGCACAGGGATTCAAGACCAAAATATCTGCAAGTGAGATAGAAAAATAACTTCAGTCCAATAAATATTATATCCACTTCTGAAATAAACCAGAAGTACTCCCTATGCTTACATATATTCTCCACTACTTTTATGCTTCTACAGAGAAAGGTATTTGGCAAGCAAAACAAAAAACAATTCCTTGCCTGGTGCTGCACTTCTTCAGACCAGGCAGTGCACAGTCACTCACATAAGCCAAACAGGAGACCACAACTGCACTGAGGAGTCTCTGACTTCTCTCCTGTTTTCCCAAAGCTTCACACCCCAAATCCATTGGCACAAACGCTGAAATTATGTGCCAACATCACACTCCAAAGCTGCATACACAGCTTATTAAAAAAAAAATAAAATTGCTAAAAGCTTAACTAACTCCACCTTGTAAGCCTACAGTCTGCACCCATGAGTCCAGCAGAGATCTGCAGACAGGAACTCCCTATTCACAGAGCAGCTGCATTTGACAAAGGGCAAATGAAATCTGAGTTCTAATACATTAGCAATTTCTAGAGGCAACATTTCTCACCAAACTGATAAGTAGCCTACAGATCCTACCTAACTTTGCAAATCTTTCACATTTCAAGGAATAAATGTTTCCAATGAAATGCCCAGGAGGACAAAATCTCCCAAGAGGGCAAACAGCACTGAGATGTTCACCTTATGAGAATCACATGAACTAAGAGACCTGCTGAGCTTTGGAGGAGGCTGCCAAGCAGTGGCTGCTCTGCAGAGGAGTTTCCTTTCTGCCCAGCAAACAATCCCCCCTTGTACAGAGGGCTCACCTCCACAGCAAACCCTGTAGAGCAGCTAAAACACAAAAGTGGATCCTGCTCCCAGGCCCCTCTTGAAGACCAACCTGTCACCTTTGAGACAGAAGGAAAGGAGATGAAAGCTGCTGATACAGTTGCAGACCTTGGAAAAAAAGTAAGTCAGTCAAGCGAGGCTACCATCCTAATCTACCATCCTTAATAATAAATCACTTCAAGATCCTCCCTACCCCAATCCAAAAAGCCTTGTTTACTTTGAGGATGAAATTTTAGAGCAAAAGTGATCTCTGCAGAATGGCATCCAAATGCACTGAAGAAAGCAAGCCAGGACATCTCAGACAGAGGCATTCTTTGCCATACAAACATCTTTGCTTAAAATCAGCATCAGCTCCAGAAACTGTAAGTCATCACAAAAAGAAGGAAATAACAAAGAAACCAATCCTTCCAAAAACCTACTGAAAAAAAAGTTCATTAAAGAGAAAACAGGCTTGACATTGTCAGAGTCCCTTCATGACTAAAACAGAAGTAACTGGCAGAAAGAATGAAGATGACCTGGGGTGCACCAGACTTGCCAAACCATGCTGCTGTGTTTGTGGAACTGGTCCCTACAACGCCACTCAAACAACAGATTTGCTCTCTGGATTTGGGCCAGTGGCAGAGACAACATTTAATTAAGCCACTGCACAAATTAGAAAGAATGAAAGAAAATTACAGCAGAATGAAATTGGCTATGGCTCTGTAAAAGAAACAGACCAAGATGAATCAGCTAGTAAATAAAGAGCAATAACTGAAAACTAACACTCCTACCTTGAGAAGAAATTAGATAACATACAAGAAATGAAGCACTGAAGTTACACAACTAGATGAAAGCCTTAAATACTAATAAAAATAACTGAAACATGGGTGTGAAAAGATGAAACATTGCAACCCAAGATAGGAAAGCTTCTTTCCTTCTTTTTCGATTCTCCTGTTAATATATTGCTGGTCATAAGGTCTTTTCCTTTCAATCCACCTGCTTCCTCTGTTCAGGTGCCAGCTAATGCCAGAACCTGTTCACATCAAGATCTGATGCTCCTAGTAAAGGAACCTTTCCTGCCACAACACTGCAAGGTCGAGTGAAAAACAAGCAGTGGTAGCAGGTGAACTCTGAGTAACCACTATAACTGTTATAACCACTGTGGCATTTCAGGAACTGTTCTGCTCTGCCAAAGTCCCTCTGCAGTCAGAAAAGCATGCAACAAAGAAACACATGAAATGACAAGAAGAAGCTGCCAGTTTTGCTACTTCTGTGAGGAGTGACCACAGATCACAGAAAAAGAACCAGAACAAAGCCAGAATCATCATCTAAGATCTGCTTTTAGATTTTCAGCATCAGAATTTTTTTCAAGCTGCCACACTACCACCTGAAAACTGAAATTAACTTAATTCTTCAAATAGTGCATACACTCCAGAAGTGTTCTCACATTATTTTAGTAATAATTTGATCCATAATCTTGTCAACCTTGTGTTACAATTTAAAAGTACTGATAAAATACATTTCTGAGTTTCTCTTTGGGTTTTGTTTCTTTTTTCTTATTAAAAAAAAAATAATTGTTGACTGTCTTGTACTATCCTGTAATCTGAGCTCAGTCAGGCTGATTAGCAGTGACAACATGTCAGAGGTCATTACCATTAAACACACCTCAGTGAACAATTCAATGGAGTTGTTATTCCATCAGTGTAGCCCTCACAGGTGGTTTTAAGAATTGCAGAGAATGAACTCCAGATCACTGTGGGCTGTAACCTGCATGCCTGAGCACCCTCTGCTGCTCTGCACTGGCTGACCCTGAGCAGTTCCACAGGGTCCCACAGTTCCACAGCACTTATCCACAGCAACAGTATTGCTGGAAAAAGCAACACCTAAGCATCTATAGCCAAGCCTTGTGGTTCATCTGGGAGAAGCTGGAAACAAGAAGGTGCTTGGTGTTTTCAGCTCAGAGATCACGGCTTTAATAAACCCATTGTCAAAGGAAACATGTTTCTGTGTGTATTCTATATGTAAATAAATACAATTTAAGTGTATATATGTGTGTATGTCTATATATGTATTATATATGTATTTATATATACACAGACATCCATACATGGATATTCACATTTAGATAGGTGCATATACCTATAATGTTCATACGGATATATGTATTTGAATATACATGACATAGATTTTCTCGATAATTTCTTTTCATAAACAGGCTTTAAGCTTGCTCTCCCATTTTCACTCTGATTCATATTGGCAAGAAATGTGTTTGTATTTCTATTATGTCTGTGCAGAGAGGGAAGGAAGGAAGTGTGTGTGTACAGATACAAAGACATATTTTGCACACAGTCTCAGCTGACTGTAATCCATAGGTCGCCACCTACACCACAAATACAGATGCATTTCCCTATCAACAGGTCCACTTTCACATATCCTGCACAAAAGCCATTGCAACATGACTAGGTCAGCAACATTTTTGGTATTCTCTCCCCTTAAACAAATGCTAAATTCCTTGCAGTCTGATGGAACAATCCTGAAGGTATTAGGTACACACTTTCCAACCCATATCTGAATGGAGCCTTTGTCAAGGTTTTCACTAAGTGTAGTTCTGTGAGTGCAGGTAATTTATCAGGAGCTATAGCTGCAGGACCAGGATGACAAGTGTCCTACAACAAACAGAGTCCAATTTGGCCTAAGTAAAATTACAAATGTTTCTTCAGAGTGCTCCTGCAAAGACTGGCATCAAGCAAAACCATTTTATACACATCCAGGCAATGTGCTGAGTGTTCCTCTGTAATCCCCATTCTCTCCTTTACAACCCCAAAAGCAGCCCTGGGAGAAGCAGCACCTGCTGTTCAAGGAAAAAGCATCACACAGGGTGGCTGAAGTGGAACAAAAGGAGTTGCAAGATGGAAGAGCAAATGAAAGCACCCAAGCAAGGATTGCAGCACATGCTACAACAGCACAGAAAACACCTTAGAAAACCCTGTTGCTTAGTTCCATGCTACAAGCTTATTCTCTGTTTATTAAAAGTGTTTCAGTGAAAAAAATAAAATTACTTTAAAAATTATGATGGGGCTGAATTTCAGACAAGGGAGAAATTCAGCCTATTAATCATTGAGTTAATCTATTCATTCACACTGGAAAAACCCTGATCAGGAGAAAGTCTGTTAAAAGAATACAGGGATTCAGCTGCCACCTTTCTCAGTGAATAGGCAATCAGAAAATGCCCCTTTGAACCCTGTGTTAATAAAATTCTCATTAAATGCAAACCTGCACAATGTTATCTTGAAAAGGCTCATTAGTTAAGGGAAAAAACCCTTGTCTCAAAATGTTTTTATTTCCTCACAGGTGAGAAGGTGAGTTTTCAAACCACCAACTGCTGCACTTTCCTATTTCAGTGCTGCAGCTATATCTTGCAGTCTATCACATCTCAATTATTTATGAAAACCACAGAGACAAATCCACAGACAGAAATTACAGTGACTATTATGAGATAGGACAGCAATCAGAATCACTCATTCCAGTTTGGTATGTAAGATTTTCAGACAGATAAGGATATTATTATTCTTTCTTCTTCAATTTTTCATTTTCTTTGGGTTGAACAGAAGTGATGAATTATCTGTAGAAAAAAGGCAGGAATAGCCTCCCTATCTCTTAATACTCAAAAAGAATATTCATGACTGCTTTTTTGACTGGAGCAGGGACAACAAAAATCAAATAATCAGAAACAAAGAACTCAGACTGTCTACTGGAAAACTTTTAGTCCAACTAAAATGTACTGTTCATACCATAATAGGATACACAGGGTCTCTCTGCAGCTGAGTTTAAAGGAAAATGTGTCTAAGAATTTCTATGTATTACTCATCCTGACTGTCTATTTAAGAAATCAATCAGCAGAGCTCATCAGTCCAGCACTGTGGGGGTACAAGCAGGACTGTTTGGTGTCTCCTCTACTCCTATAACACAAATGCATTTTAGTCTTGAAACATTGTGAACAACTCACCACTCCTCTCCCAGCAGAAATACACATAAAATTGTACACTAGGATTTAAGACACTTGTTAAAGCCCACTGTATGCATGCACAGGCAGATGCTTTTGCATTTCCAAAACCCACTAAAAGCCCTAGGATAAGGAAATTGCAATGTTTATTTATTTTTAAATAGCCTGTGTACTGAGACCAAAATATAAACCAAAGCATGACTTTGCACTGCAGAGTTACAGCACAAAGCAGGTAATCAATGCTCATAAAAACTTGATGAAGCAAGGTGAGGAAAAAATCCAGGGTGGATTTCTCCAAATTCATTTCCATCATGGCAAAAGCATCCAAACAAGACACAGTGTGCTAAGACCACTGTAAGAGAAAACCAAAGGGGCACAAAGAAGAAAATGCAGATAACAGGGAGCTAAGCCAAGTTCTAGTCCCAGGCACCACTTTGAACCATCACACCATCAAACACCTTCACAAAAGCACACTACCTTTGGACTTCTCTGGCTGCTCTGAAATCTATTCAGCTAAAAAACCCTTCAAACATAGCATTTTTACCACCAGAGGAAAATAAACTAGAAGACAAAACTCTCTCTTCCTTTTTTTTTTTTTTTGAGAGTGAGGAATGGGATAAATCAAACAGATGAACTTCTCTGAATTCTAATCCCTCTCAAGGCCTTGAATCATCTGTTATTTAGACCTTTACTAATTTCACTGAATGAAAAGCAGTCATTTGTGAAATTTCAACATAGATGAGCAGTTGGGTGGAGCAGAGGAAAGCTACCAGAAGTCCAGAAGAGAAACAGACTTCACTGATTCCAGACATCACCACCTTCTGTACTGTCTGACGCAGGTTGTCCTTGAAGGTGTATCATGGTGACCATTTTTGCATCTTTTTCTCAGCTGCATGCTGATCTTCACAAAAGCAGTTGCAAAGCCAACAGAAAATAAGCCCATGCAAAGTCGTGGTTCCACAAACCAGAGGGGAGCAAAAACTCTCTGTGATCACCAGGTTTTTCTCTCTTCTGAGTTTAGATTTCTCTGGCTGGTAAAACAGAGCATTCCCAGAGCAGACACTTTGTGCCACATTAAGTGACATTAGTCAACAGCCACCTGTTCTGCTGCTTCACTCTAAATGCACTATCTACCCACACATGTTCACTTACATCTGCTTAAAAAAACCCTAAAAGAAGAATAGTAGAAAATTAATTTTTTGAATCATATATGATGCTATCAAGCTTACAGACTTATTAAGGGAACCTTTAAGGTGGTGTACTGACATGGAAGATGCATATTGACTTGAGAAATGCCCTCAGTGAGTTTGTCCTACACAATGTTTTTTGTAGTAAGGAAAACCATGAGTACTAGCAATGCAGCATTACTGAGCTACTTGGTGTGGCACAGACACCAAGTGTCTGGGGTGACTAGGGAAGTGACAGATAGATTTTTTTTTTTCAGTATAAGCTAAGAAGTAAATTTTTCCTCTCAACATTCCTCCATTTTCCAATCAATCATATCCATGATCCTCTTGCCCAGTACCCAGCTTGGTCAGTAGTAGCTGCTTCAGGTGCCAGAAAATTTAATTGTCATTGTGAAAGAATACATACCTAGATTTACACTGCTTAGCCTTACAAGTAAAGCATAACTTCTCCCCTTCTGCCCTTCAACAGGAAGAGGAGATTTAAGAGAACATTGTAATGTCCTTAAATAATCATTTTTAAACACACACAAAAATCTTGCAATGTTAAGAGGCCTCGAATCTGCTTATTACAGCAGGCTTACAGTCCCCTTCACAGCTTTATGGAATTGCAATAGAATCATGCAACAAAAATCCATTAGGTTCACAATTGCTCTGCTAGCACAGCATTATTCTCTACTGTGTAACTTCTCCCAAGAATGATGTGAGGATTAATTCATTACAGTTTGTGCTATGCTTTGAAAATACTCAGTCTATAGAACAGCTGAGAGAATTATTAGAGGACAATCAAACCCTGGTGATCATTTCTTTATGCCTTGAGCCCTGTTTAGAGCAACAATTTAGCCCAACAAGTAGAACACATTCAAAACAAAATTCATTAAAACAAATGTGAAACTATCATGGTAAAAATGCAGTCGCACAGGAAATGAGAAACTTTAAACGAGTAATTCAATTCTACTCCTTACCTAATATTGACTAATGCATGGGTCACCTTGCTTGCAGGCTCTTTCCATTGACCAGCATTGGTAGATATCCTTAGAACTGAAAGGAGAAAATAGTTAACAGTACTGGCACAGAACTGGCAACTTCATAATTCAAAACATGAAAAAAAAAAATCTGCTTTGGCAAGATGGCAGTCCAGAAACCACATCAAAACAAAGGTCATCTTTGAGATTATCTGTGATCCAGGGTAGAAGCTCCCTTCAAAGCCCATCTAAGAAACATAATGAACATAGATGGGGTGAGCAGAACAGAATGATGACTTGGAGGCAGAGGGGATGGAAGAACCTGGGTCCTCCAAACTGCTTTCACTATCACATGCACAGTTCATTTTCCTCAGAAACAGAGCAGTGTCCCAAGCCTAGAATAGCTTTTATTCCACACACAACTGTTCTCCAGCTGCTGCTTACACAAAGTTCCATCTGAACTGGACTAAATACTGCAGTTTAAACCCTCTCCAGCAATGAAGAATTCTTTACATGCCCATTTATCTAGAGTTGTAGAGAGGAATTACACACCATAAAGAAAAAACACTGCCTGTAGGAAGAAGGGTGGTGTTCTCTTGCACAGATGGTCTCTGACAGACACAAGAGCAGATCTGAAAACATTCTGCAACAGGAAGAACTTCTAGGGAATCCAATTCTTTTCTGCCAGAGTACCAAAAATATTTATTTAGGTCAAAATGTGTAGTATTTTTATGGTGGCAGTTACTTGCACTACTCTTGGTAGGCATCAAAACAATAACAGATCCTGTAGCAGATGTTTTGATTAATTTCCATATTGCCTGAACAAAGGGAATTTTCTATGAATTTGTACATACACTGCTTTCTGGAGGTTAGACTCCACAAGAAAGGTTCACCCTCAATTTAGAAGTGAAGGAACAGCTCACCATCTGAATTTTGGATCATCCAGAAACATGGGTGTTACAAGTGAATGCTTAAGCACAGTGGGTGAATACTTATGCCTATAACTGAAGGACAGAAGCTTTCAGTCCTGCAGATCTGGACAAAGTTTAGTTTCAGAACAAGAGAAAGAAAAACCAAGGCAATTAGATTCCACCTCCACTCCCAACATGGCAAGATTCAACCAAATTACCAGAAAAACTACAGGACTGAGTAACTTTCTCATCTGTGCTAACAAATATCCCAAGGCTAGGGGACAGAAGGGTCACTGCAGTCTCAGAGATGGGCTGACAAGCAAAGGGAAGCTATCAGGACACCTGGTAACTTTCATCAGCTTGAGACAGTGCTACCTTCTCATTTTCTATTCTACCATTACATGTCATCTGCACAAAAAAGTTGTCAGCTCTAAGAAACATTGTTTTGTCAAACAGTAGGTACTGCACTTGAATATCTGAAGTGGTATATTCAATTCAGGCATCTGCAAGAGTAATTCAATGGGGTTTACTATACACAGGAGGAGGGCAAATTGTTTCAATAGGTCAGGTGTGACTTTTGCAACCCAATTGAGAAAGTATTTGAGGGCATTATTCTTCTATTCCACTTACCTTCAGCTTCCACAGGGGATGGGTTTTAAAAAATATTACCTAGTAAAAGCACCTCATCTTACTAGTTTCAACTCTTGTGAGTACAAAAGGGGTTAGCAAAAAAATCTTATGCACTCAGAGGGCACAAAAATGGCCAAGTGATGCCTTATGCAATGGCTGAAAATTGGGAAATTTATACAAAAGGGCAGTTTGTTTCTGCTTGCAGTTACAGGGGGTAGTCAGCAACTTTTATTTAGGTGAGGATGTCTCTCCCCCATGTCAGAAGAGGGCTGTGCCAACTGTCTGCCCTTTAACTCTCCTTATACACTTCTACTGACTCCTGTGGCTCACTGGGTGATCATGCTGAGAAGGGAGCAGAGGGTGAAGGAATGAAATGTCCTTCTGGAATAAAGCAAAGAACACAGCTATATTCTTTTTTTCACAGCTTCAAGTATGCAGCACACCAGTGCTGCTGCAGCTACCCTGGGCTGCAGGATCCTGTCTGTAACACTGCCTGATTATTCCTCCATGCATTCCTTGCTCCTTTTGTTCCTCTTCCCTGCTGGGTGTCACTTGGCTCCCTTCCCTCTCTCTTGAAGGATGGCAGCTTCTCCCTGTTTTGCCAGAGGGCACATTCTTCAGTCCAGCGATTCACTTGTCACTGCAAGCAGGTTTGTGAGGGCTGTTTTCTTGGTTGCTTTGGCAATGAGTGAAGTAGACATGATTTGTCTAGCACAGCAAGCTTCTTGCTGTACATTTCGAAAATTCTTTTCCAAATTTCTATTTGCATTCAGTGTTTCTCTATGCTGGGTGGTTCTGCAGCAGGTACCTGCTTTTTGACTTGAAACTGTCAAATGTAATAGAGGAAAACTACACAAAATACATGAAATACCACATACTCCATGTAACAATAAATTTGCATTTTCAACATTAAGTGACGGAGGGGCAGGGAGCCTGTTCGTACTTTTTTGTGAAATTAAAAAAACCTTATCCTTTCAATAAGTTTATCTGTCTCTCCCTTAATTTACTTTAAATTAAATTTAATCTTAAACATGCCCTAGTACACATGTTCACACATATACATACACAAAACATGTTCACCCAGCATGCTGCACATCAGTAGCAGGTAGGAAGGAAACACCTGACACAAACATCCCTCTGCTACCACCCTCACTTCCAGGCAGCAGCAGTCCTGACAAGTCAGGAGGTACTCACCCATAGAATAAAGGTTGTCAAAATTCTGGTGCATCCGAATGATTTCATAGTACAGCTCATCATAGCTGCTGGGAGTGGGCAGAAATGTGTCTCCATAAGTGATGAACATGTTGAACAGATTCACAACCTATACAAATGAAAAGAAGTTGCAATAAGAACATGCATCCCAAATCTATTCTGCAACAGAAATAACAGAAATTATATCCAAAACCTTCAAAGGGATAGCTTGCAGTTGCAGCAGATTGTATTACATTGCTTCATTGCTTTATCTCTTATTTTCCTTATAGTACCAAAGAGACAGACAAGAAGCTTAAATACTGTTTCATCTAGGGCCAGAAAAAACATGTTTCTATTTTGAATACAAAGGACCACAGAACAAAAAAATATTAACAGATCTGAAAAATTTAACTAGGTCTTTCCTCATAAAGGCTTTTTTACTTCAATAAGCCAACACTATAGTGAGCCCAAGTGCTGCCCCTTCTAAACACCTAGTGAAACCAACCACAATGATATTCCTCTGCTTCATGGCCTTGTTCTCATATCTGTTTAACAGGTCAGAAATCCTTTCTGGAATCCTTTCAGCATTACAATTCCATCCTAATATTAATTCACAATAAAGTTGTTAAAAATTTGTGCAATAGTAAAGATGCTCACCATAAGTGCAAGGGTGAAGATGTTGTGCTTGGCCAGCAACACAGTCTCATTAGACATAAGGAACTTCAACAAGTTGATCAAAGCTAGGAGAAAATAAGCACTTTTAAAATACTACAATAAGCAAAGCCATTCTCAATAAGTCACTTATATACAGATGCATTTACATTATCTAGTGCAAATTAAACTAAATGCCAGCTATTCACCTCAGAAATATATCAATTTATATGTAGGGTTTGGCAGTGCTTTTTGTTGCTAAAATATCCTGCTGTATAGGTAAGTGACAGCTATTTTACCTTCCCACATTATTCTCCTTCACTGACTTCCCAATCAAATCTATTCAGATTCAAGGTACATCTCTTGTTAACTCAGTCAGCTCATGGAGATTTTTCTATCTGCTAGATCCTGGAGCAAGCTTTGGGGCTGGAGAATCCAACTGTCTCATTCCTGCTTCATATATCACCAACATGATGTATGCACAGTCAGCCCCAAACTGTCACTCTTGTTGATACACGCAGTTATAAAAAATAAAAAAGGTAAGAAAACCCCCACAGCACAGCTTTTCTGTAGCTCTGTGTCAATACTGCTGCACTGGTAAAAAGAAGGATGTAGTACTTTATTGTGTCAGTTATCTGGGGCTGTGCCATAAGGATTACAGATCTGGCTCACACTTGTCTTCAATAATAAAACAACAAAAGCTCCTACTGTAACCACCCAGTATCAGTTAGTAACAGTGGTAATTAACAAAAAGGTTGGCTAAAAATGCTTTAATCAAAGAGACTTCACAATAAGCAACTGCCTTACATTCACTTGAATGAAATGTAGTTTCTTATCTTTTTTTTTCCTAGTTCTTGAAATTTTCAGAAAATTAGTTTCTTCTGCATTATAGCTGTTCAGGAGTGAAAGCTGATGTCTGACTACAAGAGGCTCTTAATGTACTCTCTGCTCTGAAGTCAACACATTTCAAGACTTAAAACATCTGAATTAAGATATCCTGCAAAGTCAACGCTGGAACACTGCACACACCTTTTAAAAAGGTTCTCAATTATCAACTAATTAGTAATTTCATCCAACAGAACAATACCAGGCATTACTCCAATTTCTAACAGGTACAAGTAGAACTTGTTAATCCATTTTTCCCCTCACCATTACACAAGCGTCAGTAACTGGTAAGAAAATAAACTGTAGTTTGGGAGAACTCCACAGTGAATGCAGAAAAGACCATTCAGCCCAAGGTACAGGCTATGAAAGAAGAATAGATAAAGCACAAGGAACAGGAATGAGGTACAGACAGAATTTAGATATTCATCCCCTGCAAGATTACAAAGTATTCACAAAAGATAAAAAACCTACAGCAAAAACATGTGAACGTACTGGTCAGATCTTGAATTAAACAAAACTGGCAGATTCTGAATGCAGTCCTGCAACCTCTACTTTACAATACTAGAAGTTAACCATGACTATCACAAGTTTATATATGCACACCAAGAGGGAAGCCTACAACCCCAAGGTGGGTATTTACTCATCACAGGCAGAAGCTACTTCCATTTAATCTTCCAGCCTGTAGCTGATGCTGAACTGCACACCAGGAATGAACAAAATTCTCTGCCAATTCCAGACATGCAAGTGATGTATCTTTCACATCTATTCCAGGATTAACCATCAGCAATAGCATTTCTCTCTGCCATGTCAGCAGCTCACCTCACAAAGCAGACACATTAACACCTTTTCAATCCAGCCACACAACTCTCCATACTATCATCACCCCATCATCAGACAAACTCCTGGGACCAAAAGCAGAGCCTGAATTATGCAATAACACAGCTCTGAAAATACCCCTGTCAGTTATTTTTCTGCAAAACAAACGTTTCAAAACAAAGTAGCAGGTACAGATGGGCTCTCCACCGGAGCAAAGATCCAGCTAAAAACAGGTTGCCAAGGTAACCAAACCTCCACAGCAAAAAAAGTCTCCTGCAGTCAGTGCCTTGGACTGCAGACAGCTGCCCTGCATCTGCCACAGCAGCTCACTGGCCATTTCTCAATGCTGTAGGTACAAACATGGTTTTACCTCCTTCCCAGCCAAAGTCCACAGCTCATGACCAGGTGCTGCTGTACAACTGCCAGCAGCTCGAGTTTGTGGAAGCTAAGTAGCAGAGCTCTGGATTTCCTATGACAAGTTGTGAGAAGCCTCGTGCTCCTTTCTTTGCCTCTTGCTCTCCCACAAGAGCCCTGCTGAATGGCCTTTTTCAGCAGGTCATGGCATAGTGTGACAAAGCCACTACCGAGCATCCAAAAACATTGAACATGAAGAAAGCTGCCCATGATGAGGAGGAAATATTTTTAAAAGAACAAGTGTATTTGTCCAGAGCAGAAGCACTCACCAAGGACAAGCACCCTACAACTGCCCACTGCAGCACTTCTTAGACTACCCTGAAGGACTTGTACTGCTCTGTATTGGTGACAACACTTGAAGAACTGTCTCTGTTCTACCCCCACATTTGTTTCAGCCACTGTGATTAATCCATGTTTAATTTTCCTGTTTCAGTTAGAAAAATATTACCTCCACTTGAAATCAGTTTTTATACCTGAATTGCACTGCATCATAGCCCACTCAAAACTATCTGAGCTGTGCCTTCCCTAAGAACTATGGAGGAGAGGGACATGCTTCACATGAAGAAGAAACTGAGGGCTGGGCTCAGAGCCTGGTCAGAAGTTTACAGTCACTGTGTGCCCTGCATTGACAAATTTATCAACTGTTAGGAAACCACACATTCCTAAAGAAGTTGCAGTGTTCCTAATTGGAATAGACACTACATTGATGCTAAAAAACCAACCAATCTTTTTCCACACCAGCACATTCTGCAGCAGCCTCTACTCAAGTGTCTCTAAGGACCACGAACACTGTGGAACCTTTAAACCCCTTTGTTGTGACTCTGTAGCTTGTTTGTAAGGCAGACCCTGTACTGAAAATGAGGACAGCTATGCCCTGAAGTTTTCAAAATTAGCAACTTTTAGATCTGGCATCATATGCCTAGTGCCCTTCAGCAACAATTACACACACAAAATAAACCTTTAGAGGAAAGTCCAACTGCCTGAACACCCCTCTGCCCTTGAGCTCCAACAGAGCACTGATGCTACTATTCCTAAACAAACTGAAGCCAAACCAGATGTGTCACATTCTCCCTGCTGCAATCAACTGTTTGCCTCTCATACCCCACCTGCAGACTGCCCTCTCACACTAACCAAGAAATTATCCCTTTGTTTTTTTCCCCCCAACAGAGAAACACTTCACTCTCCCCAGCTGCACAGGCAGACACCAATGTGATCCTTGCTGGGGTTCAGCCACCCTATCCCAAATTACACTCCACGATTTAACAGCAATGGATGAATGGATAGCTTGGGGATGAGATCTATTTCAACATTAACTGGAAAACAGCACCATTTTTGCAATACCCTCCTGAGCCTTTTTTTCCTCCCTAAAGATATCTATTCTTGGCATTCATTAGCAGGACCTGAAACTGTGGTGAGTCTTGAAACATCCATAATTTTACAATACAATAGTGAAACTGTATTAGGATTTATTTAGTAATAATGGGAGAAGGCTGTAACTAAACAAGCAGTCACCACTATTGTTCATGTAAGTGACCTCAGCTGAGTATACTGGCTATGCTTCTTAAATCAACAAGAAGAGAACACAGCTTTGGACACTATGTTTAGAGCCTCAAACCCAAGTAGACAAGCATGGTGAGTGGACACACAGCCATGTGACAGGCTGTATGTGAAAAGTGGTGTACAGCAGGTTGGCTCTTGGGCAATTCTCTTCCCAAAGGATTATTATAGTGAAAGGATGAAAAGTGACATCATAGATTTCCTCCCTACTTTCTAAACCAAAATGACTGCAGCAAAAGAAGCTCTTAGCTCTTTCACTGCACAGCTGCTTTTGAAGACACTTTCCCTTATCAGCTCCTGCAGCTAGTCTGTCTGCCAAGGAGCAGCAGTACATGCCTGTTCAATTATTTCCTGCCCTCCCTCAAGCCAATCCTCTATGAGAAGACTGTGGGCAGCCACCATCTCTCCTTTACTTCTACCAGGAAGAAGGTAATTGCTGTTACAGATGCCCTTCACTCCCTCCTTCCCCTATTCCTATTCACACAGCAGACTTACCTTCTCTCCCTGTAAGCCTTGTTTCAAACAGAAGCATATTCAGCCCAAGCTGAATTTGGATTCACACAAAATTGTTTTGTTTTTTTTTAATTTAGTGTCTCAGTGTTCTCTGTTTGGATCATATGTAACACAACAGGACCGTGGAGGTACGCCAAGAGAAAAGGGGGAAAAAAGTAGTAGTATCATCCCTTGGGCAAGTCAGAATGTAGCACAGACTCTGCCAGGAGCATCAGAAGGCTCTGATGTGTTATTGCACAACAGAGCAGAAGAGAACAGCCCTGAGACACTTATCAATGAGAGCTCGGATGGGTTGAGCACAGTACGAGGCCTCTGTCACTGCATCTGCTGTGCTTGTAGGTCAAGAATCTTCTAATGGTGCATATAATGGCCCTCAAGAAAGGAGCAAGGCAGAGAGGGATGTGAGGGCTCCTCAGCTGCAGTATAACATGCATTAAGAGGATCCAGTGCTCTACTAAAATTCTCCAATTTTCTAGCCTTCAACTTTCAGGGCACATGGGGAAGAACTGTGACTTTCCCATTCCCTCTAGAAGTTAGCATTGAAACAATAGTGCATTCAGTGTCCTCAGTTTGCTCTGCAACAGCACTGGAAGTATAAAGAGAGCACCACAATGGGCCCTGGATGTACCTGGTTAGATCAAAGGTCCACCCCACCTACACTTAGTGCTCTGTCTCTAAATGGTCAACTCCAACACTTGCTGAAAAACAACAGGTCAAACAATGCTTTCTTATGTGTTCTTCCAGATTCCAAAATTCAGCATGATTCCATTACACGAGGGAAATTACATCACAAAATGTGATAAAAGCAGATTCTCACAACATGACAATACCATAACCACAGACCAGTCCACTCTCGTGTACCAGACTGGAAGTCACAAGGGCTCAGCTAGGATAATCATAGAGCCCACTGCACAGCTATGAGGAGAAGAATTCCCAGAACAGAGTAAACACTTTAGAAAATGATATACCTGAAAAGCAATTCAGATTTAGGAAAGCAAAAGGCTCAAATACAACATTCTGAGATGACCTAAGTGCTAAGAGGGTGCAGATCTGGCCACATTCAGCTTTGGCAGGCACTCAGAAGAACAGTGATCAAAACAGACTCAGCAGGAGATGAGAATCTACAGATTAGGTTTGACAGGAAAGAACCAACAGAGGTATTTTCCAGATAGTCTTCCAGGAATACCAAGCGTGTCTGAGAAATAGTTACATTGCTATTACAAACTAACACACCAGAACTCCCTGAGGCACAAACTATCCCAGCACCCTTGGACAAGTGAACCAATTACTCAGGGACAGCACTTGGAGCTTCCTGTCAATCACTCCCAGCCCTAGAAAACAAGACTCTTGCACCAGTGCTGCAGTCACCTCTCAGGGGAGCAGGGGAAGCAATAAAAGCTCTGTCAACATCACCAGTCACCATGTTCCAGCTCCTTTGCTCTTCTGTGATCAGGAGGGAGCATCCTGCTCGCTGCTGTAACAATCACCTGCCTGGACACTCCTCCAGCCTCCCTCCTCCTGCTGCCACAGACACTGCCGGGTTCCTTCTCCCACCACCACAGCTCTGTGGCAAAAAGCAGCTGGCAACTGGCAGGCTCCCCATCACTAGCACTCCACAGCTGTTCTCTCTTTTCCCCATGACTCGCTCTCAAGGGTACATCCATAAAAGCAGGCTGTTTTCTTAATGAGAATCAACAGCTTGCCAGAGGGCTGGAGCACATGCTGGCACAACCCATCACTCCCAGGAGCAGTCGAGCAGGCTACTTCACTTCCAACCCTTTACTTTCTTTATATAGCCCCCATCCCTGGTACTCACTGTTCCCACCTAAATGGAACCAACAGTGTGAAATTGCAAGCTTAATGGAAATGCTGATTGCTGATGCCAGAGCAATGCTACTAGATGGCAATCCAGCAAGCAGTAAGAAATAAAACACAAATTTTCCAACTTCAGCTATAGCTCGGATGAACAATATGCTTTTTTCTCTAAAATAAATAATTAGGAAAAAAAAAAGCAGACACCCACAAGCTTCATCCCCCTTCAGAGGAATGGGTAGTATTGAGCTCAATCCTGTTTTGTCTGACAGTGTAGGTTCACAATGTTAAACAGTAATCTTGGGAGTTAACGTGGCACATTTTTGCCTCAGGTTTTCAAAAACAGGAAAGGTGGAGAATCTGGAGAAAAAGAAATATTGTGTGAGAACATGGAAAGACTGCAAGGTAAGGAACCCAGGAGATGCTGCTTGAACACAAAAAGGGGCCTCAGATGAATTACTGCATTCTGAGTGCTGCAATCCCTCTGTGCAGATAAAGAAACAGCTTTGAACAGCTGACTGTAACATTCCTATCATCAATGGGACCATTTCCAAGGAGAAATTATCACACTATCTCCACTAGGTCACTACAATCTGCAAACTGTTAGTGATTCACCATCAAATTCTCCAGTATTTCCTAGCTTTATTTAAAAAATACAGATCACATATCTGAATGAGACCTGCCAGGCTGAGGCAGGATGACCAAAAGGTTGCCAGAGTTTTATCCATGTAAATTACTAAATTCCCTTTGTGCTCAGCTGAGCAAGGCCATGTTGAGAAATTCCCATCCTGATCTCACCAGGAGATCAATAACAGCCACAAATCTTATATTATTATTCTTCTGTTCACTGACTATCAGGGTCAAACTCTTTATCATCAGTATTAAAGTAAAGGTAAAGTAGAATTAAGTAAAAGCAGATGCTTCCTAAAAATTGCCCATGCAGGAAATTTAGAGCATCCTCCTTCAGAAGAACACCAGTGAGTTTCTGCATTTCTTACACTATTTTCTTTAAGAGTTTAAACATCAGGACATTTCACTAAATGGCTGGAGTGTTCCCATGAAAATATTCTAGCTTTGGTTGAAGGAGGTAATGTGGAAAGGTGAGCATGTCATTGTCTCACCAGTTGTGAATGCCAGCAGAATACTACAAGCAGACATTTGCAGCCTTCCTTCTGACCTTCCTATCCTGCTGCTGTGAGTGAGTTTCCTAACATGGGACTGGGGCTTACTTTGGGGCAACATGGAGTGCTGCCAGGAGCAGAAATTAAATAAATCTATGCATATCAACACACACCACCACTATAAAGAAAAATTATTTTATAAAACCGTCTTTCAATTTCAATCCTTTCCTGAATTCTGTGAAATAGATAACAGGATTAACAGCTGAATTCCTGAACCCAGCTTGGGCCAAGACAGTACCATATATCACAAGCACCAACACTCCTGTAAGTAAACAAAACAGGATCCCCTAAGGGCTGCACACTCCCAGTATGTATTCCACGGCACAAATCAGTTAGAGCCTTTAGTTTGTGTGAGAAATGAAGCCATTTGCTAACTGGCCAAGCAGCTCTATGGTCCTCCAAACTCTCATGGCACCTAGTGACCAGGAACTTTGCCAGTGAACCAGGCTGTCTGGAACACCAGAGTGTGAATCCTGCCTCAACACAAGCTGCAAGATAAGCTTCCCTTGCCAGGTAGCTGCTGCAGAATGTGACAGTGACAGCTGGATTAGAGATGAAGGGAAGACACAACATCACCTGACTTCCTGTCTGTTCACAACATAAATCAGAGGGCTGAAGCAACTGCTCAACAGTTGTAGAACCAGAAATGACAGATAGTATACTCCCAGTAATCAATGTTTCAGTCAGAAAAATAATAAAGCAAAGTGATTAAGCAATACCATTTTAAATATGCACTGCATAAAGGCAGTATTATATATACTGAAAGTATGGGGGGAGATCCTCCCCTACAAAAAAATTGCTTATTTATTTTAAAATATTCCATGAAGGAACCTTTGGCATTTTCAGCATTGATCTAAAGAGATTCTGAATGCAGTACTATCCTTGCTATAAACATAGAACCTGACAAAAAGATCTGAAGAGTATTCAAAAGGGAAAAAAAAAAAAATCAACAAGTGTCTTTTGTCTAGTAGCATTGTAAAAGTCTGCTTTGATAACCCTAAAATGAAAAAGGAGAAAAATTAACTTCTTGATAGTGCTGCATATTTGAAGCACCCCTTATTTTAACAGTGCATTCTGCATCCAGCAAATTAAACAAGCTACAAGATAAGGAACTATAGTCATATGTTAAAACAATTTGGAAACTGATCTTAAACACTTACTAATGGCAATACCCACTTTTAATCCTACTTGCATTCAACTGCCCCAAAAAATAGCCATTTCACCATTGCTATTGTTCAGATTTTTAAGGCTCTACTCTTGCTATCAGAAGCCTTCATTAGTATTGCTTTTCTGTTTCTTTAAACACAGCTTTTGCTTAAAGCAAACCATAGCAACTGCAAAGAAGTTACCTGCACCCCCTAAGCTCAGAGTGAATTGCTCAAGCGTTGCTAATTTTGAAGTGGGAGGAGTTGAAGAAATGAGGGGTTTTTTATATACAAAGCTTAAATGACTCATGAAAACTCTTCTGGCATAGCTCATACATGCTTGACAACTACAACAACATATATAGCACTGCCCATCACTTGAGTGCTGTACAAACTAGCCCAAAAACATTGGGCATAACAGGCTGTTTCTGAGAACAGGGAACTGGCTGTTCCCAAGTTTGCTAATCGGCTCTATGAAATACCTTACACTTGACATTCAATCAATCAGCTTTAAAAAGTTAAAGGTACCTGACAAAACAGTTGGCCAAAATGCAAGCAAACAGGTAAACAGTGTCATATCCACTTAAGAGTTTCTGACCTTGGCCAAATTTCCAGGCTAGTCACCAGCAATGGGACATGGCCAGTGGTGAAAAACCTGAAGATTTTCTTCAGCACTCAAAGGGAAGAGCTGCACACTAATCACTGGTGGAACAGAAGTGAACAGACTAATGAAAAGGGCTATTAAAAAAAGAACCAAAATCAACAGACATCTCTGGATCTGAATGTCTGGTCTACCTATCAGTAACTGCATTTCTAATCACCTTCATAAATTAATCAGATTACAATTGCTTTTCACTCTCCAGCTCTCTTTTTAAGATATTCTAGAATTCAGCTCCACTAGTGATCTGATATTATTTATTTCACACTGCTTTTAACTAGAATTAGCTTCTACATACTACTTTTGCCACCCACAGATTTTCCTTTCTGTCAATCCTGTTTCCAGCTCTCAAATCCCTGCATCTTTCTCTGTCACCTAAACATTCTTGGTCATCTGGTCAGCACAGCTAGAGATTTATACTGATTTGAGTGCCATGGCCCTGGTCCCTTGATTTAATGTGAAAAAAATTATTCTAATAGGGAAGCTTAGGCTGGAACACATCCAAAGACTGTAACAATATTGTTCTTCTTTAAGCTCAGATGTTGCAGAAGAAAGTTCAACAGAAATAAGATCATATGGAAACAATGCGCCAAATAGTGGCATATCCAAAAAAGTATAAAGTATTACAGACTGCATAAACAGCATGATAAGTGTCCTGAGAGATGCCAAAACACCTGGCTCCACTGCTTTTCTCTGCCATCACTGCAAATTAAAATCAAACAAACTAAATGCTGAAACTCTCAAAGTGCTGCTGGCCTTCCATATTGAAGACAAAGCATTCACAAAGGAAGAGTATCAATCCATCAGATGACACACAAATGGCTTTCCTTAATTAGAGATCAGCTAACATTAGAACTGGCAAGTGAACAGAAGGCTCCACACACTGCTACTGCTTCCACCTACAACCTTTATCTCAGTTCCTCTGCACCCCATACCGACCACCTACCCCACCGTATTCTCTTTGTCTTCTTCTCCCACTCAATTTTCTGCCTGAAAAAACTCTCCTCCATTTATGTGCCAGGTAGAACGCTCTTCCTTACACAAATTCCCTCCAGCTTCTTTGTTCCATTCAGCTCTGTTGGGGGGCCTCCACTATTATCCCCACTGCACCACAGGGGCACTGCTTAAGACATCACACACTTTGTCATTTCAGAAGACAAGTGTGGGCTTGAAGACCTTCTGTAAAGCACACCTGATGGGGCAACCTGGTATCTCAGACCTTACAGTGAATAGCTACTCCCTTTTAGCTGTTCATCCAGCAGTGATTACCAATTTTTCGATCCTGATGGTCATATGAAGGACAGAAATTAATTCAGAAGTCTTGTGCTCTGGTTTTGAATTGTCTGTCACATAGATCAAGACCACAGAGACATTCCTTTGCATCAAAGGCAGCAACACTGTGGGTAATCAAAGAGCAACCTTGACAGGGTAAGAGTTAAGTATGAGACAGATCTCAAGGCAGAGCTGGCAATTAGCATTTATTGTGCAAGGTATATAGCAATCTAGAAGCACACATAGCAGCCAGGACCTGCCCTTTTCAGGTGTATGTACCACTTCACCCAGGGCTTTCCAGCTCGTATAAACCACCTAGCAGCTAAACAAGAATCTCTGTTCAGCTCAACATCCTATAAAAAAATAAGTAAATTCAAAACATTTTACAGTAGCTTACACCAAGGAGAGGATCACCTAAAATACACAAGAATCTATGGTAAGCACGGTGCTCTTCAGCTACATCAGGTGTGCCAACATTCCAGTTCCTTCACAGAAACCTGACCAACCCAAGTGGTTTTGTATTACTGCTTTGCTTTCAAAGCATGTGCAGTACTTATTACCTCTGAGGCACTTTCTGTTTCCAAAGGTCTATATAAATACCAGCTAATTAGAGACAGCTAACAAGAATATCTCAAAATGCTGAACTGTGCAGTGAGTATTTTAATTTTTTCTCCTCCCCTAAAATAGGGAAAGTTAAGGATTGAAAGATGCCTAAGAGTATGTTTCCCTGAACTGTGGAACAATACTTTCAAGCAAAAAGTGCTACATTTCAAACTTTCATTCTGCCAATGTGTAGAAAACACCCAGGCCAGCCTGGCCATATAAAAACTGCTCTGGTTGACTGTAACTGCTGAGAAGGCATCACACACATTGTCAGATGCAATTTCCATTCACAACAGACATCCACATTATACACACTCATCTCCTGAACTGGCACTACACTGCAGCCATGCCTCTAGGGGCTCTGTTCTGAGGAAAACAACTGAAAAGGAACTGCTAATCCCTTAATTAGTGGCACTCACTTCACCTTCTGCAGGAATAATTTAGAAAGTCTGAACGGGCCACATGTCACACAAGGTGAAAATTTAATAACTGAAAATGACTCAGGTTGTTGGTTAATTTTTCTGCACCTACAGCTCAGCTGGGCAAGGCTACTGAAAGGAAGTACTCAGTGTCAATTGAGAACAGCTACACAAACCATTGATCACTGCCTCTTTCAAAAGCCATCCTCTCTCAAATTTCTGATGGGAGTTGCACTACACCAGGCAAATCACTGATCCTAGGTCTCAAGCACAGCTCTAGGAATACACAATTAGGGCCATGTTCCCTTGAATTTTCATAAAGCTCTTGTTTAAGCCACAACAGCAAGGGGATTAACTGTACTTTCCTGGCTGAGCTACTTCACTGCTTGCTAGATAAGAACTGAAGCACATACCATATCACCAAAGATGCCTGTTAGGTCTCATCATCCATTCTGCTACTCCCTTCCCCAGACCTCCCACGCAACAATTGCATGATGTAAGAGTCCTCCAAAGCTGTCCACTAGATTATGTCAGGCTCCACAATACTTATTTATCTATCTTGGGATGCAAGTGGCACACACTAGACTATCTACCATTAACTCAAAGGTCAGAGTTAAAAGCCTCTCTTCCCTCACATTGACATTTCAAGGCTGCTCTCTTCTAGAGCTGCACACACTATTATGTGTGAGCATCTCTTACAGTAAAAGGAAAAGCAAGGTCCATCTCCCTTCACCCAAGAGCCTACCTCCTTTCTACTCACAAATACCTGAGAGAGAAACACTACTCCATAAAACTTGACTCCATTTTCTCCAAGCAGGTAAAGAGGGACTCAGGTAATGGAACAGCAAGACAAAGACATTTGGATACCACAGTGAGCATGGACAGACAAGAAAGTAAATTAGCTACCATTATGATAATGAACTGGCTCTCCAAAGGAGGCAATTTGCATGTAGCAACTGAGAGCAACAAAGATGCTTTAACAGAACTGCTGCTTGCTTTTCAACCCTGTAGCAATGGAACAAGCAGTCACGGCCATAAAACAACCACCACTGTGGGTTCTTCCTGTTTGACTGTCTCTGCAGAAGCCAAGTACCTGACCAGAGCTCCCTCCAAGTGTAATGAAGCCTCACTCTGCATTTCTTCTGGTAGCACAGCAGCTTGTGCACAATCTGAATGCACCGTCTGGAAAAGAGAGGGCAAAGGATCAATGACATTGCATCTTCCCACAGTTCTGCATCAAGCCTGGAAACATCCCTGAAATAGACTATCTCTATTCAGAGACTGTCAGAGGAGGATAGGAGTTGTGGCTCTGACCTCCCAAGAGGAATCAGTACTCACAAATAAAGAATCTGTGAAAATTAAAGAAAGGGGCCTGTATGTCAGTTTAAACTCAAAAGGATTGGACCAACACAAATGCATGTCTGCTGCTCAAGAAATACTTTCCACTATTTGCTACTCTAACCTAAGGGCCTCATCAACTGTACAAAATGAGTAACTTGCAGGTTCCATGTATGTGAGATACTGCAAGTTACTGTAAAATTTGGACACAATGGAGCTTCTCTGTTTCTCTGGCCCCAGAGATGAGACTAAAGAAAATGAAGGTGTCAAAAAAAACCCAGGATTTTTAGTTTGACTGAGATGCATGGTTTAATTACATTTTAAATACATATCTATTTCTATAAAATTTTCCAGTCTCCTTAAAATATAATTTAAGTATGAGCTTTGGAATGGTCATGCAATACACATGCAAGCTCTGGAATCCCCCAACATACAAGTAATGCACTTGTCAAGTCTCCAAATCCTGCTGGTCTTTATAGCATCTAGTCTTTATGCAAACTCTTAGGTGCACAAACATTCTTCATAAATAACATCCAAACTAAAAATACAGTGAGTAAATTCTCCAACGCTATTATTAAGGACAAGACAAAAAAAATATATACAAATATGTGTTTGTTAGGCCAAGCAATTTTTAGCTATTGATATGTAGAAAAAATAGAAGGAAGACTACAAAAAGGAAAAATCCCTTTTTCCCCAAATCCCTATTTCTCAAAAACACATTATCTCATTAAAACCTACACCCATCTGAAAAGACACTGATGAAAGACACTGTACATCCAAGATAAATATGGAGAAATCAAATTCAAAAAATTTGCATGACATTTACACAAAATGAGGTGAAAAGTTCAAGACGAGGCTTTAAAAACAAAGCTCTAGCAAAAAATATGCAGAAGGTATACATTATTCTTTTCAGACCTGCAGATAATCCAAAAAATACCACAAGGTAGGAACTGAAACTAACTTTGAATAAAAGAAAAACTATTTATAATCGCTGAGCATGACACTAAGTGCTGCATTTCAAATTTGATTCTCATAAATTCAACTAAAAAAAGGAAGCAAACCAGCTAGGATAGACAGCTGTCTTCAGATCAGGAACAGCAATTCCTATGGGGAGATACCTCCTATTTCTGATGTTACTGGTACTGGACAATGCCCAGCACCTTTTCACCTCTGTATCTGCCTGGCTCTAAATGAAGTTATGAAGTTATCCATCCTGGTAGGGTGTCTCTGTTTTTTAAAAATTTTGTGCTGAGGATTCATAATACACATAATGCACAAAAAATACCCTTAGTCTAAGCAATCTGGATTTCTCTTCTAAATATTAATATGCCCAGCCTTGAGCAGCTTCATATTGTCACCTCATAAATGTACTGCAGAGAAGTGTGACACTACTTGTGCATTCAGAACACCCACTTTCTCTGCAATAACTGTGTCTGCTATGGGATGGTTTCAGACAGGAATACAGTGAAAGGACTGCACAAACATACCAAAATGAATGGATGCAAATGTCCACTGATGGTTGCTACTGCTCATTATTTCTAGTGTTATGGGGTTTCTAGATGTGACATTGCTTTTGAGTCCAAGCATTTCACACCTTCCTTGTAAAACTCCAGAGCATTACACCCATCTACAAATAGTTCTGCAATGTTATTAAAAAAAAAAAAAAGAAATCTCACAAACTCAATTGAACTGTTCAACCTTTGAAAAGGCACTATAATTGCAAGGTTATTTGGGCAAAATCAGAATATGCTGAAAAGCTACCTTAAGGGAACTTTTATCTTTATCTTCCTACAGAATATAGTGCTGTTCACGCCTTGAGGAAATTCAGCACTGTACAAACAGTCAGAGCAAAGCCAACAAACTCTCTAAATTCTACTTCTGCCCTCCAGGCTAAAGCAGTACAAAGCACTGGAGAGGCCCCAGTGGGACACGTGGAGTGTTCCTGAGTAGCTCTGTCCTCTTGCCTCCTTTTGCCCATTGCTAAGTTTTACCCCTTGCTGCCTAGCAGGCCATTTCAGGCTTAAACCCCCCTCCCTCCCCACACTGCCTTCCAGCCTCATGCCAGTCATCTTCACTTTTTCAAAACTGTCTTTTCTGTTTCTAGACCAAGATTCATCTTCTGGGAAGTGGAGATTGTTGTAATGACTGTGTTATGAAACTTCTTTTAAACTGAAAAGCTCTTTGTGTTAGATCAAGTAGATTAGGAAAAACAGTCTGAAATTGAATTGCTTTCAATTTTCTAACACACAGAGGATTTTTGAAGTAGAAAAAGTTACGGGAAGAGTTCATGAAAAGCCATCCTGCTCTCCACCAGACACAAAGTGCTATTTCCGCCAGAAGATTGCTCTATGAGCAGGAATCTACCTAAATTCAAACTTCAAATGCAATCACAATGAGTTATCCCACAGACACTTACACATAGAGATCCATAGGAAATTCTTTCATCATGTGCGTTACAATGAATTCCACCATCAAATCTGACAGAAAAGAAAATGATAAAGTAAGTATGGAGCTGGCTACTGTTAACTTTTAGTAGACTACAAGGAAGTCAAGCTGCCCCACCTACCTATCTCTAGCAGACAATAGTCCTGCTTAGATGAAAGGGATTTCACTTTTTTGTTTGTTCTAAAGAACATTAAACACTTGCTAGAACTAGAAAAGAAACTACTGGAAACTGAGGGTACATACTGTAATTTGCTTTGAGGCACAGCTTCCCCATATGGTTTCCCCCACTGTTAGTCAAATAAAGACTACACCATGAATTCTGATGTTTAGAATTGCTCTCATATTTCAAGCCCTGTCACTAATGGAAAATTCCATTAAGAAGCACATTTTAGAAAATTATTCTTGCCAGAAACAATGTGCAACCTAGACATTACTTAAAGAGACATTGTAAATAACACCTATTTTTCCTAAAACAAATTCTGAAGCAAGTCATGCTAGTCTGATCTCAACATAGGCTAAGCTTCTCCTCAAGACTAATTTGGGGAAAAAAGAACACGTCTAACATTTAAGGGCTTCTAGTGTGAAGATAAGAGGCAAAGAGTATAGAAATACAATTGAAAGAAGCTAATCAATGATAACTGTATGTGTGGGGGTGTGTTCAACCCAACTTCAGCATGAAATGCTTATGCCAAGCCACTGGTACCAACTGTGAGCTGTAACCTCCTAGGGCAGTAACAGCCCTACAGTGTGACTCAATAGTGACTAAAAGCAGTGTAGGTGAAGAGTGTATGAAATCTGATAGCTCTAGAAAGACTTTTTATGCAGCTGTTGTGTCTTGGCTTCAACAATCACATTTGAAAATGTTGAAGTCTAAGACTGTTTCTGTACCATCAAGCTCAACAGCCATTCAGGGATCCAGGCTCCATCCATTTCTGAACCCATATGTGCTTTTGGCCTCCACAGTAATAAGAGTCACAACTTAATCATGTGCTGCATGAAAAGCTTTCAACTACGCCTCCATATCCACAGGCAAAACCAATCCCAGCTACTAACATTCCTGTTGTTTTTTTGGCTCAGAAAAGGCTAAATGCCCAGCAAACATGTTCACAAGTATGTTTCTGTGAACCACAGGTTTGCCATCATCACATTATCTACAAAGTACTTGTCGCTGCTACCACACTCACCTAAACACTGATTTTAGTAATCAACTGCCCTCTTTTCTTGTTAAAAACTCAGGTCAAATGGGCCAAGCAGCATCTGAAAAAATTTCTGTAAATGTATATAAGATTTATTGCTACAGAGCTGCAATCCTGGATTTGTCTGTGAGGTAGCCATGTACGAATATGGGCATGGATTGCTAGAAGCATCTTTAGTATGTAACTGCCCTTCTTTTAAGTCCATCCATGCTCCATCGAGTCCTCAAATCTCCTATTTCTGTTGCTCTACGAGAGGTGCCTCAGCAGGCACAGGCAGCCCCGTGCTCTCCGGCACTCACCCAGCACCGCGCACACCAGCGGCCGGCAGGGCAGGTTCTTGTCTGCTGCTTTCTTCCGATGGCGCATCGGCTTCAAACACACAAAGAGGGAAAGAAGTCAGCAGAAACCTGAAGTGACAGTCTGTGTATTATTCTATTTTTCAAGAAAATAGTACAATCAGCACAGGCTTCCTTTTGTCTTTTTCTCCAACTGCCATCTTGCACATACTCACCCTATAGCCATGGCTGGATCAAAACTGTGCTTGCTTTCCAGCATGCTGAAACTGGGGGTTTGTTTCTCTAGCTGTGTAGCTGGAGGGCACTGTTCTACCCAGGGGAAGGACCCCAGACACAAATCAAATCACGCAGCAATTCCTCTCCCTTGGTTAACATATGGATTTGTTTCTGACCCAGAGGTCTGATTGGCAATTTTAACAATGTGTACAGTAGTCATTGGCTTTGGTGTTCATTGTAATAGACCAGAAAGGCTTCCTGGAGAGCAAATCTGTTGTTAAGGAGTAAGGACTAGCATTCTTGAAGAATGGTCTCCATAAAGTAAGATGATTGTTACTGTCTTGAACAGTGAGTGACTTTCAAGTGCTGCTTCACTGTCAGATGATGCAGAATTTGCCAGCAACACAGAGACAGAATGCATCAAGTTAGGATAACAATTCAAGTTTCCTTGTAACTACAGAGCTCCATGAGCCAGGTAAGGACACTTCCAGCACAGTGAAAAGCTCTGGAAAAAATACTTTCCTCCCTGAAGGTGAATTACTCCACTCAGAATGAAGCTAAGCCAAATAAGAGCACTCAGTGCAACTCCAGCTGGCTATTATGTATCACATGAGGGCTAATGCTTTCTGAAGATTAAGGCAAAACATTCTCTCTACCACTGATTTCCTCAGAGACCTTGTAATATTCAGCTCCTCAGCAGCTACACAGGCCTCTGAATTCACTGACAGGGCAAGGAGCTCTTTGTTCTTTGAAGAATGGAGACATTCTGAGAGCAATTTCAAAATCATTCCACAACCACTGAATTTCTGACAGTATTTCCACATGCCTTAGCAATGTAGGTTAGATGTCTCTGACACATTTTTCAACATACACTTTTCATACATACTCAAATCCTCTGTGCATGCATCCTAAAGAGAAAACAATCTGGAGGAAGAGACTCACCATTCTGTGTAGGTTTACACGAAAATTCATGTTGTCATCATGAAGAAAAGCATTAGCATATTGATCCTATTGAAAAGGGCAAGAAAAGGGAGGAGATATGAAAAGCTCAACACCCTACAGTTGCCATTCAAATAATGTGTTCCAGTGCAAAACTACCAAGATACAACTGTACAGTTAAAAAGCCACCTGCCCATTTCCTCTTGTCCCACCCATGTTTCCAGTCACACAAAAGTAAATTCCTCCTGACTCCCAATTCCACTTTAGAAAAATAAATTGCAAACAAAACAAGCAGTAGCTCAGCCTTTTTCCCCCTTTGCTCATTTAAACTCTGGACTGTATACACCATGGTGTCACAAGTTTAACAAGTGACAGGTGTATAAGGTAAGAGGTGGTTCTCCAGCACACCAGTTCTGTGACTGTGTGGAAAAAGGTTTAAACTGGCTATAGTACTAGCAGATAGGTTTAAGAGCTGTTCCACCCCTCAAGTAAATCTCATTCCAAGACTACTTCTAAATTAAAGAGGCCTCTCCAGATAATGCATAGCCAGAATAGGTAATGAATATACCCTCAGTTTAATGACAGAACCAAAGAATTCCCTTGTTATGCAGGAATAGAATTTCTTATCTTGTGTTATCTATGCATCCACTTGAAGAACAAGTGCCAAAATCATTTAATTAGAAAAATTTTAAATGTAGATGATAAGTTTTCAGGCTGCACCCTGAAGAAACAGTATTACAGAATTCTTACACTGGCTATCAACCTCACTGCTTTTTATTCTTTAAGAATGAAAGGTCTTTACTTAAAGCAAGCAAAATGTAAATGCCACACAAACACAACTACCATTCAGGACATGAATCAGCCATCAGAACATACTCCCCATGAGACAAGGCCACATTCAGCCAGGGCTGCTGACATAGCTCTGTAATGCTGTGTTCTTACCCTACTATCACATTTGCTACTTGCCTTGCTTGTAGGGACCTACAAACACATGACTTACTTTCAGACTTGGATCCTTTGGCAGAAGGAAGATGGCACAGCCCACGTTTACCATGAACAGCACAGAGCTGAAAGCCATTAGCACATTACTCATTTAAAAGCCACACCACAGGGTCACTCAAAAGCTAAGAGAGAAAAGGCTTAGGTTCACTCTTTTCTCCTCAGCCCCAGGAGTTGGCTAACTCAAATAAGATAATTCAAATTTCAAGTCAACTTTAACAGTACTGCATCAAGTACATTAGTTCACAGTAAGTGCCTGGGAACCTCACCACTCAGTACCACTGTGGATACTCAGCTCCTGCTCCACAGGAGGCAGGGGGATAGAGTCCTGTAACACACCATTGCTGAGCAGCTTCACAGGAAAAACCTACCTCTGCTATGCATGTCAGGATGATGAGGCACAGCTTGCCACTGTGCAGCCGGTGCTCATCTGCAAAGGAGAAAAAACAAATCCTCCATGAGCCACACAAGCCTAGCAAGGCTGGAGAGCAAGATAGCTGCTGCAGCAAAAGAAAAGTCCAGCTTGGAGATTCTTCACGGTCCTACTTCCTCCAGGATAGCTAATAGCCTACTCCCACTAAGCACTCACCCTCAGGCCTGGCCAC
Source organism: Erithacus rubecula (assembly GCF_903797595.1). Lineage (NCBI taxonomy): Eukaryota > Metazoa > Chordata > Aves > Passeriformes > Muscicapidae > Erithacus > Erithacus rubecula. Next base: position 21,857,945 of record NC_136660.1, on the reverse strand, counting down.
TAAATCCCACCCACTTGTCACCAGGCTGCACCAACAGCAAAGATTTGGATTTGAACTTCCAACAGCATTGCAACTATCCACTGGGCTTCTGTCTCATTCTGTTTTACTTCCACAGATATTCTGAATACTGCCACAGCAGAGACACTCTTCCCTCTCTTAGACAAGGTGGAGAGCAAAACATCACCTTTGCTGTAGGTTATGAAACAAGCAGCAAAGCTTCCACAGGGGCACTGTGTAGCAGAACAGCTGCTGACATTATGCTCTAAGTTCCAAGTTTTAACCCCAATACTGAGAGACACGACCTACTTTGCTCTTTGCAAAACCATGAAAGAAGGGAGTCTGCAAAGACTTAGCATTTTAAGCCAAGAGTTTCACCCTGATCATGTTCCACAACTTCTTATGCATCTCACAACTTCAAACAACAGCTTTTGCCTTGAAAGACAGCTGGAGCAAAACAGAAGGACTAAGGAAGAATGCAATTTTTATGTGGATTATTTAAGACTCCTCTCAATTTTAACCTTGAATATTAAAAAACCCCAAGATACATATAGTCATGGAGTAATGCAGGTTCTATCCTTGCTCAAAGCAGGGCCAGGTAAGACCAGGTTGTAAAGGGCACTGTCCAATCAAGCACATTTAAAAATCCTTATTCTAAAAAACAATACCCTTGGACCACACACCCCCAAAACCCACAAAAATAAACTAAATAAAATAACACACTGATAACTAAATTCAGAGGAGGCTTAACATTGCACATTCCCGAGATTTCCAACAGCTCTTCTAAAGCACAGGGCTACTAAAGCCACCATCCCAGACATCTGCCTTAGAGTCAAACTCAAAGGAGAGGGATATCTGAAATAGTCAGACACACTTCCATATAAAGCAGAAGACAGCATCAGCCAATTTCCTTCCTTGCAGGCAACTTTTATGAACATTTTCCTAGCTGGTGTGTATATGGTAATTATAAAAACAGATAGAATGGGCCTAGCTAGCTGTTCTGTCTAGTTTGACACTCCCTTTGTTTTCTTTTCTGTGCTGCTCAGGGACAGATATTTACTAACAAGATGTGCCCTGAAGTGTGCTGATTTCATCTTACAGCACTAAGATGAAGAGGAATTTTGGAACTGGAGAGTTAAAAGTCTCCCTTGTCCTTACCTCAGCTAAAATGTTTAAGTGTGAAGTTTTGTACTCCAGCAAGAAGGAGAAATGACCTAGAATAAAACTGATACACATGAGTCTTGTTATTTTTATATTGTAAAGCCTTCCTGTATATTTCTGTAGGTGCTGCTACCACTTCTCTCTGGGGATCACACTCCTATAAAAGCTCCTGTTTCACACCATGACCTCTGCCAGTGTATTGTGAACATCAGACCATTTTCAGGAGCTATGGGGCAGCTATGCAAGCAGTTACTTACAAACACATTTCATACTGTCACAGCAACCTTCATTAAAGCAGCAAAGCAGACCACTTTCTACAGGGAGGTGTGTCAGTATGAAACCTGTTTTGCAGATGGGAGAAAATGCCACAGAGGTTTTGCTTCCCCCAAGGCAGCTGCCTCTGACTGACACAAGAGAGAATAACAAGAGAAGGATCTAGCAAACACAATCTATTAAATTATGCTCTCTGGGACAGGACCAAAACAAATGTCTAGTCCTAGATGTGGAACAAACCAGTTTCACCTCCAAGTGTTCTCACCTCTCTCAAGATAGAGAGAGTAAATTAGAATTATTCATTCTTCTTCCTATTCTGGTGTCACATAGAAGCATAGAATAATTTAGGTTAGAACAGACCATTAAGATCATGGAGTCCAATTGTTAATCCAGCACTACCAATCTCCCAGTAAATCATGTCCCTAACTGCCACATTTATGTGTCTTTTAAATCCTTCAAGGATTGTGACTTGAGCACTTCCCTGGACAGTTCCATGTTTGATCTTACACAACAAGAAAAGAATTAGGCAGTAGTCAATTTATATAGGTTATAAAATATAAGGTCAGGAATACACCCACTAGAATTAGTAAGTATTGGTTTGGAAGGCACACTTCTTAAATTATCCATCAGTGGAGCTCACTGACACAAACTACTATGGTGGGAAGGCAGTCTATCAGCTGCACGAATTTCAGACCTTACACAAGCTAGAACCAAAATAAATAAAGAAAGAAACATCAACTCCTGTCTCATAGCATAATAAACTAATCTCTCACAGGCTTGTTTAGTAAGGAATCCCCTCTATCAGATTTCACTCTATCTGAAACTAACCCAGTGTGGCAGTTTCCAAGGCCCTGTGCAGACTTTCCACATTACAGTGACTAATAAGTGCAGAAGTTAAATTGAAAAACATAAAATTGTTCCATCAGAGTCTTGGATCAGCAAGACAGACTCTGAGAAAAGCAAATGAGAATGAGCAAATTAGAGAGCTGGTAAGCCCACCTCACGTGTGCAATCTACTAAAAACAACTGAGCCAAGATTGATGTGGTTTAGTTCAAAAGACAAAAGAGGAAATATGAAAGCAGACTTCAAATATGTAAGGGCTGACACAGAAAAAAGCAATAATCCATTCTCAATATCTATCTTGGAGAAGATAACTAGCAATTAATTTAAATCACAGCAAAGAATTTAGTAAGCACATGAAGCTTTTTCACAATAAGGACAGTTAAACACTGGAATGGATATCTGAAAATGGTGCTCCACAATCACAGTATCTTCATCCAACCTGTCAGCAACACTTCTGAGAAAAGATACAGGTAAATCTGATTCTGCCTTGGAGCTGTGGTTTAACCCTAGACAGCAACTAAGTTTCACACAGCTGCTCAATCACTGGCAATGCTTCTCCACTCCCCACAGCGGGGAGGAGAACTGGAAATAAAAGGTAAATCATGTGAGTTGAGAACAACTAATAACTGAAACCTCATCATCATAATCATGATAATCATAATAATCAGCAGCAGAGTGAGAGAGGGAAACAGAACCAAAGAGAAACAAATGCTGCACAATAAATAGAGCTCATGATACAATTGTTCACTGCCAGCTGCCCATCCCCTCCCCAAACAATTGTTTATATTTTTTAATATAATTTTTAAATTGTTTATATACCGGGCATGACATTCTGTGGTGTGGAATATCCCTTTGGCCAGTTCAGGTCACCCATCCTGGCCATGCTCCCTCCCTGCTTTTTGTGCACCCCTCATTGGCAGAGCACGGGACACTGAAAAGCCCTTGACACAGGGTTACCACTTCTTAGCCAGAGCCAAAATATCAGTGTGTTATCAATATCATTCTCATATTGTATCCAAAAATCAAAGCACTATACCAGATATTAAGAAGAAAATTAACTCTGTCCCAGCCAAAACCAGATAGGGGTGCATGAAGTTCCTTTTGGCCCAAATTTCAAATTACTTCTTTTTCTTCAACTAGCTTGCTTACTGAACAGAAGAAAGACAGCCAAATACAATTTCACTGCAGGCTAGTAGATGAAAGGAAACTGCCTGCTTTCTTACTCAATGCTAAGCATTCATGAAATTCAGTAACTGATGTATCTTAGCTCTGCAGACACCTTCATATTTCTGTTCTTATACCTAACTTAACAGAGAAAATCGGTAACAGGTTGAAATACAGTGCAAAGATCACTTGTTATGTCCACACTATGGTCATGCCTGTATAACCACTGGGCAAAACAGCACCCTTGGGTACCCTGAGCAGGAGATTGAGCAATACTTCACAACTCCAGCAAGCTGAAATTAACCCCCACAGAACTACAGGAGAAACAAAAAGCACAACACAGAAAGATACTTTCTCAAGCAAATTACTGCCAGTGCAGTCTAAGTTGCTGCTGTCCTATTTATAATTACAGAGCTACCTGTTTAACCAAAGGACAAAGGAAGTATTTCCTTGTAATGCTGAGCTTTGCCCCACGTGTCAGTTTCTAAGTGTTCTCAAAAATACAGTTCTCTAGTCTCAGACTTCCCCTCTCTGACAAAGTTGTGAAACAGATATACCTTTGGCATATAGACAGGCTTGGTTATTAGGCATTATCATTTATTATTACATTATTTCCATACCTGACATCTCTCCTGCCAGCATTAGGTCTCTCCTACTTGCATAAGTCTTATCTCACAACCACTTAAGAAATCACTTTGAAGATTTCACTTTTTGAAAAAATTATCTTTTTATAAAAGAGACTCCACTTCTATTTCTGGAGTCACTAGGAATGTTCTTGTGCCCTCCTGACTTCAGAAGCACTGTTTGCTGAATCCACAGAATTCACTCACCTTTGGTGTCCTGCATCACAATTGAGCTGTACTTCAAGAAGGTTATCAGCAGGTTGCTAGTTTGCACATCAGCATCCAAAGGCAGCTCTGCAGAGCTTATAACTGGAACAAAGCAGATAAGACACATTTATCCTACAGAAATACGTGAAATAATTATACAGAGAACTAAGACACTGACTCACGGGTCTGGGGTAGGATCAGCCTACTTGCAGAGCCACCTGACCTCCTCCTCCATGACCACCCAGGAAAGATTTTGTTATGAAGACTGGTACTACAGTCCCAGAGACCATTTCTACCCTGCAAAGTGATATCCTTCTCTGTCCTGCTCCTTCTCCCAGGGAGATGAGCCCACTATTCCAGCACTCATCAACATCCTCAGCCTAGGGAAATCTGGATATTTGCACTGATATCCAATTAATTCTTACAAGCAACAGAGGTAACAGTCACACAATTCTCATTTTGTAAAAGGAGGTGCCCAGTAAAGGCCCTTCTTTGTTTCAGCAGTTTTGAAATGTGAGTTCCAAAAAGTCTGTGCCAATTCCATCCTTCCCTCTCAACAACAGTCTCTCTTGCAAAGCAACACACAAGACATAATGCAACAATTATTGCAGACCAAAGAGATAGAAAAGGAAGGCAGAAACAGAATTATAAAAATCAAGAAGCAAAAGCAGTCACAGCTTGTGCTAGATACATCTGAACCCAGCAGGGAGCAGAACTGAACTTTCCATACCCACAGCAGCTCATTGGCATTTCTCTAGGACACCAGTTACTTTTCACACCTTAGCAGTGGACATCATCTGCCTTAGACTTTACAAGAAGCTATTTCATTTCCTCAGCTAATTACACAATGTGCCTCCTTGCTCATTCCCCCATTCCCCATGCACCATCTGAAGCACTGAGTTTATGAGCTGTCAAGTCTCTAACATGTGACTGAACCATATTTTTACTGATGACTGAGCCTGAGATGTCCTAAAGGGACATTCTCTGCCTTTCCATTTAGAAAGCTTTACAAGAAATATTGAAATAATGCATCTACCTGCAAATCCTGACAGATAAGTATGATACTATTTAAGATAAGGTAGCTCAGACAAAAAAAAAAAAAAAACCAAAACAAACTGATGGAGCTAGCCTAGGAACACTCCATTAAAGCACTTAATACAATTATGTATTAAAAAATTAAAAGTGAAGAAAATAGGCAGGAACCCATAAAGAAATTTCATGTACAACATACAATTGGAGAAATTACTGGTCTAAGAAAAAAATTACTGCTTGAATTCTGTAGACATCAGTTTAGAGAACAGTTCTTTTTTTTTTTCCTGTATGACCTGGACATAAGAAACAGTTGCTTGCTAATGAACCTGCTAATGGCAGAAAGTTGGGATATGTAAACACAGAGGAGTATCAGACTGCACACAAAGAATGGGATAAAAACAACAGATAATAAACACAAGATGAAATTAAACAATGCAAGCTGTAGGATCAGGAATTTGGGGATTTATTTCCATGGCAGCTCATCAGCTGCAAACAAAATACCATGATCAGATCACAAAATGACAAGCTACCAACATGTAGGGCTCAGGAGTGCAGTTCAACAACCTACACTCAGAAATGCACTTCCAGCAGAGACACAAACACTGTAAGGCCCTGCACAAGGTCCTGGGGAGGCCTTGTCTCAAACACTGTGCATAATTATGCAGAAGCCATGCTGAAAGAAGACAGACTTAAACTTGAACAAGTTTAAAGACAGGCTAGTACTTTGATCAGAAGAACAGAGTACCTTTCTTGTGAGACAAACACTCAGGTGAATAAACCAACACATGAAGAAGAGCAACCTTTTTATCAAGGGAGGATTAACACCATGATAAATGAGTATGAATTGACAAGAAATCCAGGTTGCAAAGTTGAATAATTCTAACCAAAGAACAAGATGCTGAAATGGCCCAACAAAAATTATTAGGAAACAAATTGAACAGATTTAGTCAGAGTTTGATAAATTCAAGGGACTGAATAGATGGGTGGAATTACCATTGACTAAAATCTCTCTGTTCTCATGCTATAAAGACAGCCTTAGACAGGGCTCCCTTTGCACTGGAAACAGAGCTGCAGACCACTAGCACACACATCTATCATCTCTTTTCTGCCTATCTTCAGGAATGCTCAAGGCTTTTCCCACTTGTGAGGAAAGAAAAAGGTATTTATCATGAGATTGGACCTTGTAAGAAGTAAGGAATTACATCTGATTGTTGGATGACTAGGTTGGGGGCTCTAGGGGAAGTAATTTGATCCTGTACACAACTGTATTTTAGTTCAGAGAAAAGTCTGCTTTAATATAAAACACCTTCCAAAATTCAAGGCTTGTATCTCATAACCCTGTAATGAGGCAAATAAGGCTTCAACTGGGGCAAGGGCAGGCACAGAAGGACAAAGGAGAGAAGGCAACAGTAAAATGCAGAATTCTTTAAACCATGCATTGAGAGGCCCCGAGCACAACAGAGGTTCTCACAGAACTCAGGATTACACAATCACCTTTAATACAAAACTGTAACCCTTGGAAACAACAGGTCAAATAGATCAATCTAACTTCACTGTCTGAATCACATAAAAAATAATAATGGAGCTTTTAGGTTATAAAGGTTACACATTTCCAAGTGTGAACTGTTTTAGTCCATTCAGTCCTGAAGACCTGGGGCTCCTGACATATTACCAATGTGCCATGTCTGTTGGCAAAGTCTGTGTAATGAGACTGGAAGCCTTCTCACCCCCAATATTATGAATAGCTCAAGGATTTAGCTAAAAGTCTGAAAAATGTATTTATATCCCCAGTGGATCCTTCTTGAGCTGTTACAATGAACGTGGTGAATGAATATTTAACAACAGTAAGCAAACTGACATTTAGATAACTATGGTGACAGGCACACTTGATTTACATATTATGGATAAACAGTTTCTAGCAAAAGCCTCATTTCTGAAATAAAAAAAAAGAAAAAAAAAAAGAAATCACTCTGAAGAACACATTGCTGCTTATCCTGATTCATGATACAGACCTTTTTTAACACACATTTTCAAACTTTACAAGGTCTTAATTTACACTACAGGTTAATAGCCAGAGAAATTTCAAACCAGAATATGAATCCATTTTTTATCCCAGACAGCATAAAATAAAAGCACCTGAAATTCAAAGATGGATTTCTACATGTTAATGTAACTTAAAAAACAGTTCAACTACACATTTTTAGTGCAGTAAAAAGAATCCAATCTTCTCATTCCAAAACCTAAAAGTCTCTTGCTAACTGGCAGCCATAAGCAAATTTTACAGCTGAGTGGCAAGATCTTACTAAATGAGGAAAATTCTGACATATTTTTAAAATAGCAGTACTCAAGCACCACAAAAATAAACAAAGCCAACGGCCACAAAAAAAAAAAAATCACATTATAGGGATCAACAAGGTAACAGCAAATAAAAATAAAGCAAGTTTCCCAATGCAATTGCTGCACATTAAGATCAGATCCTTTTCTTAAATTTAGTAACCTTACAAGCCACAAATCCTCAAACTTCATAAGACCACTGCCTCTGCTGAAGGCAGGATGGAGGTTTTGTTTTGATTTTATTTTGCCAAAAATAAAAATAACAAACGTGCAAGCAAGCTGTAGATGTAGGTAAGCACAAATTCTGTCAGTTGTGTAATATGGTGTGGAGGTGGATACATTTGCAGTGAACACTTTGAACAGAAGCCCACAAAATGCCCATCCCTCCACATTTTATGTTATATACACACAGATACTTAAGGCATAGGGGACTCTTTATCTGAAGCTTTTGTTATCCATGGCAACCAGACAGAATTCATCCATGAGGAGGATCATCCCTAACTAGGGTATCAAATGACCTGAATAGCTGATATAAATGAGTAACCCAGGCTGCTTTTCCCCAGAAATATTTCCAAACTGTGTTCTATTCAAATTAACTGTGTTCCTTCATTAAACACTCTTCAGCTCAGATGCCATTAAAGTATGTGGAAACAGCCATTTCATCTCTTCTCTTAAACTAGGCTGTATCTATCCATACCTTCAAATGAAAGGGTTTGATTTTAGATGATTTCAAAGTGTATTTATGTGGACACATAACATCTCATTTAGAAGACAGATCTCAGGGTAAGCAGTCCTTTACAAAGTCTATCAAAGAAAAGGCAATAATAAGAGGGAGGAATACTTCCACACCCAGACTGAATTCAAATCCCAATTAATTCAAAGCTGAGGACAAGTGCATTAATGACAAGCAGGAATCCACAGCAATTCTCTGTAAATCTGTTCTGATGACAAATAATCCCAGGCAAAGGACCTGACACTAGAAATATTCATAAGTAAAAGCCCACACAGAATAACTAATGGGCTGGGTGTATATTAATGCAGATATTTGGGCAGTACTGTTTTCAGAAGGAATATCAGCATAATTTCATTGAGCAGTACACCAGGCAAAGTAAAAATAAATTTGAGTCAAAGAATTTTGTTCTGCTTAGTAAGGCAAGTCACTCCAGGAAGAGACCACCAACTTACATCTTTTTTAGACAGATCTTATTAGCTGCAATCTTCAGAAAATAGTTTGCTAGTTATTTTACAGTTTTAAACTATTTTTCCTTAGGAGATCATTACTTTTCTTACCATCTGAAGAAGGTGGGGTGGTTCCAAGTGGAGTGACAGGTGTTGTTGGAACGGGGCTCGTTGGTGTTGACATCAGGCCCATTTCAGGATGGCTCTAAGAGAAAACACCAATGCACAAGTCAACTGCTTCCTCAGGCACTAGAAACACAGACCACTACTTGTACTGTTCCATGCTCTTGCACAATAGACATGACTAAGGAAGTCTCAAGAAACTTAAACCTCTTCTCCAAAGAGCCAGGCCATGGTTCCTGACCTTGGGTGACCAACAATTAAACTATACATCAATTTCTCTACTCCACAAAACACAAAAATACATCAGAAAGTGGTGGCTTTCCCCAGCAGACAGGACAGATGCCCTTTCCTAATGTAGAATGGGCCAAGATTTGCAAAAGTCTACAATATTAATAGCTTCTAATTGCCCCTAAAAAACCCAAGGATATACATTTGAAGTCTTCCTCCAAGATCCTTTCACTCCTCTAAAAGCAAAATCTCCTTGCTCCTGCTCCCCACCTGTTCATATTCAAAGATGATGGCAATTAATTACTTTCCTGTCTCACTGTAAAGCCCTGCAGGAAAGGCTGCAGGGAAACATTGCATAACATAAGTAATACCATCACCATCGATCCTCTCAGCTTCCATCAGCCAGCCACTCTCCCCATTTCATCTTTGCTAATAGTTGTTTCCCTAATTACTGCCCTGACTTCACTCTTTGCAGGCTTCCAGACCTATCCACACTGGTGAGATTGCAGGCAAACTGCCATGCTATTTTTGAGTCTGGCTGCCAAGCAAAGTGTCCATTTAATAGGGCAAGTTTTACATAAATGTCACAATTTCACAATATCATAAATATCACAATTTCAAAATAAAAGGAAGATACAGAACTGCTGATCTGATGTTAGTTCTATAGGACTTTTCATAAGTGGATATCTTCCACATTGCATTTGAGTAGCTCATTTTATGAGCAACTATAAATGCATATATTTTATGGGAAGCACAAGCACACATACTACAACTCAAAGAAAATGTACATACTTATAGCTACCAACCTGCACTTTAAAATACCTTTTTTCACCAAAAAGTATTATATAAGCCATATTTTCTTAGGTTTTGGGGGCTTACCTTCTTTCTCCAGAGTAGTAACTGGCAGTTGAGAGACAAGAGTGCCACCCAGCAGCAAACCCAAGCACCCACAGCTGATGTGCACATACTTAATGCTCCAGATATCCACACAGCTGAATCCCTGCTCTTCCCATGTGCCATATAGCAGCAGGAAACCATTCACACAGCACCAAGCAATGGACACCAGCTTAGACAAGAGCTTTTATGAGATTTTTTTTCAACATGACATGACCTACCTTGACCTCTCCTAACTGAAGGATTACAGACAATCCACCCAAGAATATCAGTTCTCCAATTCAAGCCACTAATCAGTAACTGTTTCAACTATCACTTTCACAAGTCTATCCTTTTATTTTCAAGAACTTTTACTCAAACTGATCCTTTCCTGCTCTGCTCTTTGCCCTGCAAAATGCCTCTCTTCCCTCTGGAATATCTTGATCACAGAAAGGCCTGAATTGCCATTACATAGAACTGAAACAGCAAAAATCTCTGAGAAATGTTAGGAATTAATAACCTGGGGAAAGCCAAGCAGGGAACCTCAGCAAATTAACCATCCATGCAACAGAAGCTTTCTTCAGAGGCTGTAGATTTGCTTATCAGACCTCTTCCAACACCACTAATGTCAGGAGTCCCCAGAGGTCTCCTCTGTCATGCCAAGTGTCTAGCTCATGATGTATGAGGACCTGAATAAACTGGGGAACAGGGATTAACTGTTTTGCTGATGCTGTTTTTCTCAGAGATTACAAGCAGTACCTACAAACCAAAATAAAAAGCCTGAACCTGAAGGTCTTCCCAAACAAATCAGGCTACCCTTTCAGCAGGATCACTGGATCAGACAGGCTCATTATCTGCCTCCCAGCAGTAATCACCTCTCCAAACTCACACAGCTTTAGAAAAGCATCCAGGGATTTGTGATCAGAGCAGCCCACTGCCTCTCAGAAGAATGTTTCTCCACCATAAAAAGCTCAAGGACAAGTGCTATGCTCCAATAACTGGTTCCAGCCAAAGGGGCTGGACTCTTCAAAGAAGTCTGAACACAAAATAGTATTTGAAACATCAACTGTCATATCTCAATTAGTTCCTAAGCGAAGAATAACCAAACAACACACAGTCCATGCACACTCACACAGAAAAATCCACCCAATTTGGGAGCTGAATCAGCCTCTTTCTCTTAACCCTAACTTAACAAAACTGTGATTTGCTCTGAGAGCTACAGCAACAACTTTGCTTACTCCATCCTCCCCCTAAGTGGACTATCAATAAGGAACAGAAGGCACTTCATGCAGCCCTTTCCATCCAGTGGCAAAAATTAATCATTCCAACATGAACTGTGACCTCAAAACTTTAGTCATTTACTGTCAAGGCAGGAAGTATATCATAAAATTCTTCTCCAGCCCTGGCCTGCTCCTGTTCTTTCATGCTGATCCTATGAAAAGTGCATAAGGGGGAGAAAAAAAGAAAATGTCTCTTTACCAATTCCATTTCTGGTTCTCTGATTTCAAAGACATCCACTACAAAGAAATGGGGAAGCATTCCACTGAAACTCACTTGTGCCAGAACTGTGATGAAATTCCTGTTTAAGTGAACAGCTTCATAGAGGGCCAGAAGGATTGCTTCATTTGTTCTGTGGGAAGGATACAGACAAAGGCACAGTTAGTGATCAGAACAGCAGTAGCTAAATTTTTCAGAAGAATGGCCTATCTGAAAAAAGAAAATTTTTTTCAACTATGGAAAACTCTGCCTCTGCAATCCAGCTGTTCTTCCAATTATCAGCAGTACTAATAAGAGTACTAGTAGTAGCAACCCATAAAAACAGATATTTTAACAGCACAACTACAATCTTTGTTGCCTTCCCATTGAAGGTGTTGCTGGTTGGTCAGTGTTTTCCATTTAAAGTCCTCTCTTTTAAGAGCAGAGGGTCCCAAAGACACTAAAATCCCTCATATTTATCACTTGCCCCCTTGATTTATAAAATATTTTGCTGAGGATTAGAGTGCACAAACCTTTGCTTCTCATGTGCCACCTCTGACACACCTATTATGTTACAAATGCCTCATAAAAATCACTGGAGCTTTATTTACAGACTTCATTACAAGCAATTCACTGTGTCTCCTCCTGCTGTACCCTTCTCATGGAAGTGCAAATCCACAGTTTGCAGGGTGTGGTACCATTTTAGTGACAGGAGAACCTGCTCCTCTAGTTTGCTGTGTGACATTAAAGAGCTCCATGACAGAACAGATCACAGGGACCAGCTCACTGTGTAAATAACACTGTGCACTTACTGGACAGAGATCTTCTCATCAGCATCTGCTATGAACATGCTGCCCACCTATGGAAAGAGAGAGCATTGCACAGCAGGAATTGGGGAAAGCTGTTAGACAACAAGAGACAACACATGGCTACAAACACATTTGATTTTGCTGTACTGTCACTGACCAATGCTTCACATGTCGAATCACAGAAACAAACAAAAACAAAAAACATACAAACAAAAGACTGGATCTTGAATCCCAGCCTGGTTCATTTCCAATCTGCTAGCTCCAGGTTAGCCACAGTTTTACCCCAGTCACTCCTGACAGACAGCTGTCAACACTGAAGTACCTTTACTTACAGGAAATTTTTCTGTCAGTTAGATCTCAGAATACAATGAAATCTCTGACTAAAGCAAAGCCAAACTAAACAAAGGGAACAGTGAATAGTCTTTACAAGGAAGAAGTTCACAATTGTTTTTGAAGGCTACCCCTTCAAAAATGCAGACAGTGCCCAGTGCAGAATCCAAGCTTTACTCCATAGCTAAAGTGCATCCATGCTTGAGAAACAAAACAGCAAAGAAACAGAACATCAAAGACTAGTGACAGACCAGATTATGTGCCACTATGTTTCAGGCCACATCACCAGAGCAGCAACTAGTTTTTAAAAATACATGGCTGTTTAAAAGGATTAAGAAGTTTTAAAAAATTATTAGAAGTTTAAAATAAGGTGATTTTTAATACAAAGTCAACTAGAGTGAAGAAGATGCAGGAAAAGAATTTCAGCTATCAACAACACAAGAGTAGAGATCTCATCCTTTGAAAGAGCTTTCCCAGCCAGACAACACACTCCTCAGAATACAACCACTTTAGTTGTGTTTAATTTTGATTTGTTCAATCCATCTCTACCTCTAGAACTCACATTCCAAACTCAGAATTTTTAGAGACACTCCTGCTGAACTTGCACCTTTTTAAGAATAGAAAAACACTGCTTCCTTGCTTACCATGTTAGTTAGGGCTGAGAAGAAACCACTCTGATGCTCCTCTTCTTTATCTTTGTATTGCCTGAACAGAAAGTAATAAGGATGAAGCTTTAGGGTTAGAAATAGAACCAGGGTTACTTCACCTAAATCCCTATGCATTAGTCTTATTTGACAAGAATACAGGATGGAGGAAACATCAACATTCAACAGCCTTTTTCAAGAACTCCCAAAAGAAGAGACAAAGGGCATTAAAATATTTGTAAATTGTGTAGAGTTGATATGGGGCTTCTGAAAGATGTGAAACTTGAACAGTGCTTTGTTACAGAGAACACAAGCAGTTTGGGCTAACACTGAAGGAAAGGGACCAACTTTTGTCCTGCAGTGGACAAACAGTAATAAACCACATAAGCACACAGAGTCAGTAACCACAGAGTAGTTTCATTTCATCATCCGCTACAGAAAAAAGCAGAGTTGGTCACCCTATGGCCAGCAGAAACCACATGGACTTTTATGGTTCATGGCCTGATTCCACCTTCCTGGAGCAAGTGAAGAGACTGGAACTAGAGCAAGTGAAGTCAACAAACAGGTTGGGTACCTCAGATTTAAGCTACACTGCTTCATCTGGCACTCAAAGGGAGTAGAAAAACACATATGGCCATTTATTTTGTCTGCCACACAAGAATCTGATCACAATGTAACATGCAAAGAAACCAGCTCTAAATTCTTGGGAAAGGGGAAGGAACAAGCTAAGCAAAACAGGCCATGATCTGAGACAGCTTTTGTCAGAATGAATAAAGTTGGGTGAGTGCAGTTTTTTTCTGCTTTACCCTAATAATTTCCTCTGTAAAATACATCTACATCACCTTGCAAGTCACCTGCAAAACTATCATAGTAGACTTTCAAAGGAATTAAAACATTTTTCTGGATACTCTGAGAATCCTACTGCACAAAAAATTTCTTGAGTTTCTCAGGTGAAAATTGCTCTAAGTTTCCAAATTTCTCTAACTCACTTTCCTCTTAGGAAAGCTCAGATATATTTTATGCTGCTACTTACAAAGCAGAGGCTAAGAATATGCTACCCTTTCTGGCTCTTTCTTCAGCAGCAGTTACTGCTTTCCACCATTTGGAAGAGTTTACATCTCCTAATCATCTCTGACCTGGCATGTGGACAGCCCTGGATACATTTGTTTGTTTTAGATAGTGTTTCAGCCAGATCAATTTCTCAACAGGGAAGCTGTCAGCAAATTATTATCTTTTCACTTGTGACTAAGATTTTACGTGAAGTTCATACAGAGGTAAAATCCATGACAGTAAAAACATACAATGGATATCTTCCCCTGTAGCAAGATCCCTCCTGAAGCACATCAGTCCAGCTGGTACAGATGCACTGAGACTTGCAATGACTGCACCAACTGAACCAAAGTACTTCAAAGCATCAGATTATTCCCTGCCTCTCCAGGTGCATCAAGGCTAAACAAGTGCTTTAACACAAAAAAAAAAAAAATTTGTGAAAATATACAGTAACTATCATTTATTGAAAAACAAGACACAATTTGGTTTTACCTGTTATATTCTGATAAAGCCTGGGCAATTACAAGTCCCATTCCCTGAAAAAAAAAGAGTGTTAAAAAAAAACTTGACATTAAAATCTCAAGGGACAAAATCACACACTGAACACACACTGCAATGCTGCCCCTCCCAAGATAACCTAGCATGCCTTGCAGAATTTCCCTTTAAGCTGTTTGGAATATTAAAATGTGCTGTGATATGATAACATTATAATACAAAAACCCAGACAACAAAATTTAAAGTTATCTCATTGCTAAGTTCAACAGAGAATGTTTATTGTCCCCAGACCTCCAGATAGAGCTCTCACTCAAGAAGCCCAGTAAAGCACCAAGAAATTTAGAAAGAAGTTGGTGTCAGAGGAAGGACATCCAAAAATTCAAAACAAAGAATTATAGACACTAATAACTTTGGATTTCTTGCAAACAGTCTCCACCATTACAGAAATACTAACAGTTCTCACCCTTTATCTAGCATAGAGCTTACTTTTTACTTCATGTTTAAAGAGCAGCTTCTAAGTCCAGAACCCACACAACTCAGTCTGCTGACAATTTTTATCCAGGCCTGGATAAAATCTCAACTATGGCTACAATTCAAAATATATTGCAGGATTCTTGATTCAGATACAAGCTCCCACTGAGTTACAAGAATTGACTTGTGGGCTGGTAAAATCAAGTGACACAGCACTGGAAATTAGATTCCTTTTGGCATAAATCATCCTCTGCCTCTTTGGCACATGACAGCAAGTGGTGTACAGATAGTTCATGAATGCATAATAGATCAACTTCAGCATGTTCCTGCTACCTAGCTTTTGAACCACCCCCACCATGTAACTGGTGATCAAACTGTCCAAATCACGAGCTGCCTAACCTATTGCAAGAGCACAGTTAGGGCTGAACAGCACTGGACTGGTGTTCCTTAGAGCAGCACTGTCCAGAGACCTGATTTCTACCACACACCATGCTTGTACTCATTACCCTACACTCCATGTGAGAGCATCTCCAGCAGCACAGAGAAACCAAGAGAAGTACTCACATTGAGCGTGGCCTCATCATCCACAATGGACAGCTTCACAATGTAGGGATTCACTGACTGCTCAGGGTGGAGGGGAAAAGGAGAAAGAAAAATGATTTTAAGTTCAGCCTTCATGGAAAAAAAAAAAAAAACCCACCATTATGTTTCCAAGTTTACCCAACCACCTGGGAATAATCTCTGCCTGTCCCATAAAACAGAATAAGCAGGAGTCACAGCACATGCTAAGACCTCTAGGCCAGGGACATGTTTTCCTTATTGGCTCAGTCAGGCAGTCTCCTGATTTTATTGAGAAGAGAGGGAGTTTCTGTCCCTCCACCAGCTCATCTGCCAGTCTGGAAAGTGGAGCAGCCATCCTGCAAGCCTGTTATCTGTGGCACACACACAGTTTTGCAGCAGGAATGGGCAGTGAAGCTGGATGGAGCATTAGGTGCTCTGCTATCTCCCTTCTGCAATATCTTGCAAAGATTGCTTAAAGCAGCACCCAGGAAAGCAGGACAACATTCTAGACTCATCTGCTGCTGGGTTAGACAGCAACACTTTGTTTAGACCACTAAGAGCTGAAAGTCTCTGGAGAATATAAATGCCTGGAAGCTAGGTGAAGAAAGCACACAGGCTCCATCTATAAAGACAAATGCTAATAATTTAGGAAGCATTTCAGATTAGCAATGCACATTTTTCTTGGTTTATATGTGCCAGTGCAAAACTAAAAAAGTTGATTTTGAATCAAGACAGGAAAAAGCCTTATCTGCAGGCAGGTCATTTTGCAGGGAATTTGAGTTTGAAGAATTACTTTCTTTGCTAAGAGATTTTAAAAATAAAATAATTTGAGTTATGCAAGATCTTTGGGGGAAAAAAAAGAAAGAAAAACACATGAACTTTCTGATTCTCCAAAGCTGTCTCTTCAGCACGGGTAGTTGTCCATAGCAAGGAGAGGCAAGTGCACAAAACTGGACACAAAG
This sequence comes from Erithacus rubecula, assembly GCF_903797595.1. Lineage (NCBI taxonomy): Eukaryota > Metazoa > Chordata > Aves > Passeriformes > Muscicapidae > Erithacus > Erithacus rubecula. Next base: position 21,841,109 of record NC_136660.1, on the reverse strand, counting down.
GGCTGCTGGAAACACCATGTGCTGCCAGACAAGCACACAAAGGGAAAACCCCATATTTTAACTAATTTCTTCCAGCTCTGTTTAACAAAAGACACAATGCAATTCAGCTTGAACATGAAGCAAATAAACTTCTCCCCAGATGGTATCAATGAGTACACATTTGAAAGTCACTACCTGATTTTATGTTTTAACTTGCTATCCAACCCTTAAAACACTGGGAAAGTGACCCAATAAATACTTTTTCCTCACAGCATTTTCCTTCTTACAGTATTAATGCAAAAGTATTTTCTCTGAAATCAGGACTAGTATTAAGAAAGAAAAAATATAGCTGAAGGCATGTATATATAACTGGAACAACTTCTGAAAATTATTAGGATTTCAATCAGGGGCATCCTTCTAAAGGTTCCAAGTAAAAACATGTAAATCCCTAGAACAGAAGTCAATAAGCAAGCCAAGATCTCATCAACATGAGTAATGACAACAAGGAGAGATACTCTCCAAGGAATTTGAGAGATTACAAAATCCACATCCCAAAAATACAGCTGGAAACACAACTTAACCAATGGAGTTCAGACCAAAAGAGAATCTTTCAGCTGCACCACAGTTAATTAAAAAGAGAACTGCACCTGAAGCATGAAAGTTTGTTACAATTCACTGACAACCACCGTATTGACTCTAAGGGCCAAAGAACACTAAACAAAAGCAGCTACTGAAGGACAAAGATTTTGGCTGCATTACTACAGGCTTGGCTTGTAGCACTGCTACAAAGGGCAGCGTTGGGCAGCTGTCACATAAAACCCTTCTGGGAGCAGCTTTCAGCCTGGCCAGAGGAGCTGCTTCAGCTGGAGTTCCCCTTGCTACATGTCTGCTTCAGCTGCACTGTACACATTGCATTTCATAAACACCAGCACAACTTCCTTAGGAGTGCCCAGTTTCAAGGTATCTCAGTGCTCTCCAAAGCACTCGAGCCCAGCTCAACACTCCCCAGAAAGCCACTGCAAAGACCAAGGACAATCTTGTGCACTCACAGCATTCCACCTTACTAAGGACATAAACTACAGCCCCAGGGATCCATGCCTCAGGGATGGGAACACACAGCTCTCCACCATCTGTCTGAATGTTGCCATGAGACCTCTGGCCTTCCCAGTCTGCCCTCATAAGTAACCCTACTTATAGATAATTCCTAACAGTTTTCCCTCATAGCTATATACTGAAATCAAACTCCCTGTTCCTGTTCCATGCTACCACAGCACAGAATACTGAACAGAATCTGCAATTCATTATTCTGACATCATTGACCGGAATGAGAATTTGACAGGCATTACTTTGACACCAAGTGTAGTTCCTGTCCTTGCATATTCTCTAGGTCTATTCATAATTCAGAACAAGACCTATTATAAAACAGGTAGGTTTTGAAGCCTGCTCCCTCCTAGTAATCCTGTTGATGGGCAGGTTATTCCAGAACTTTCCTATTTGCTGCCTAATGAAGTATATTAAGATATTCTTATTTATGAAGAAAAAAACCCTTATCATTAAAGCCTCATACAAAGAAATGCCAACATTAGATGTTGTTCTGACATTCAAAATGTGGAGTTTTTTCAATCTGATGAATAACAGAAAAAAAATGGGAATACACCATAAACATAAAAAGGATGATGAATAAAATTCCTCAAAGAGGAATCCATCAAAGAGACAGAGAGAGACTTCTCTTGGAACTACTAGCTGTGATGTTTCAGTTCATTCTTTGGTCACAGCTTCACCATCTCTTCTGGGGATCTGTGCTTTCAGTCAGCTAGTCAAGTTCTGAATCACAAATTCAGTCTGAAGCCCAGGGTGACTGACAGCTCATCTTACTTTGGAGATTATGTATAACCACACTCACAGAGGCAGACATGAGGTTTGCCACAACAGTAACTCTTCCAAAAGGACCTTCCTCAGACAATTTCCACAAAGGAAATGCAAATTCCCTAGGTAGTGTTTTTCATGCTGGCACAGAATGAGCTGTAGGAATATCACACACATTTGATTATACACAAACATCAGAGACAGACACAGGGAGCATATCAGGGCTGCCTTGCAAAGCTTCTCCTGCTTCATGCTGACACCCTGATGCTACAGTGTGCACTGCTAAAAACTGTACTGTGTGCTGCCTTCATAATCCAGAGGCCACTCTAAATTAATGAAGTAGAGTGAAGTGATGCTTCTGTTACCCAGAACACCCACCTCATACTTCCTGTAGTTGACCAGCAAGGCCAGGAGGACGACAGCATCATACCCATGTTCCCTGCGACTAAGAGGGCTGGACAGGATCTGGAACAAACAACCACACTGCTCTGCTCAGGCCTGCTTCAGGAAACTTGCAGTGACTCAGCATAGCCATGAAATGCATGGGTAAGAGCAAATTATGTCCTATCTGAAAGAGGATATTTAGGTGAAGGGAGCGTCAGCGCCTCAAGGAAGTTCTGCACACAGAGAAGTTTATTTATCATGGAAAGCATGTACATAGGCTTTCAGGGCATAAAGGGCAAATATATTTCACAACAGCATTGTACAGTATCTCAGTGAATTACCAGCATTACCTGTGTAAGTGTTCTGGGTTTCTCCAAGGCTCAGTTCCACTGAAAAATGTGTAATTTATTCAAGAGCAGAAAAAAAGCTTTATCTATCCACAGTACCTTTTGAAAAACAGATTTTCCAATATGGGAATTCTGTGTGAAATTAGCCCAGAAATCTGTTCAGACTCTAACTGTGCAGAAATGTCTCAAGTGAAAATACTTTAAATAGTCAATAGTGACTAAAAACAGCAGACTAGAGTAGATGGGAGAGAACATTACAAAATATATGTATGACTGATCTATGAATGGAAGTAACAGCAATGCCAGTGAACTACACTGCACTGAAAAAGCTGAAAAGCAAACACATTACTGAAAGTCCTCACTATAGAAGAGGCCTCACTGTAGAAGGAAGAACTCTTACCTGTAGAATAGCTTCAAATATGCTGTTAATCATCACATACTCCAGGATGGTGTTCTGGCTAATGTTATCTGTCACCTGAGTACAAACAGAAGTTTTAAAATCTCACCCAAAACCTCCACCAATGCTGTAGCTGTCTGGCACACATTGGGAACAGGAGAGCTCTGCTCCCAGATGGATACATTTTTCCAGAATCTCACAACTTAGCAACTCAAGGTGTGACTAGCAGTAGAGCTAGACATGAAGTAAAAAATCTGCCTCCCAGCCCTCTCTCTGCCAAGAAGCACCACCCACAGATGAAGAGCTCCCCACTCCTCCACACGTTGGTATTTCACACAGCTGCATGAATGACAACAACCATCAGCTGTTGCAGGCTCTACACAGGAGACAGAGAATGAAAAACAGCACACATGCTCTACTGAGAACCTTCCAATCATGAAGAGGGCAATGAAGAGCCTCACCACTCTCAGTTATCTCTTATCACAGCCAAAACAGTTCACAGCTGACCATCTCCAAAAGCTGATGAGTGGCCATTTATCACAACTTCCTCATTCTTCACATCCTCACCACCTCTGGTCTACTCCACACTTTCTGACTTTCCTCAATCCTTCTCCCTTTCTTTCCATTTACCTGAAACTTCTTAAATATTTTTTCCTTAAAAAACCCCCACACCTGTGAATCCAACTAATACTTCCTCCTGCCTCTCCCCTTTAGCCCCAGCTGGCACCTAGAGTGTCTGCTAGTCCACACTGGCATCGTGGTTAGAGCCTTGTTCTCATTCACAATTTCTTTCCCCTTCTTAAGCTTCACACTGTAGCATTCTGCTCAAGTTTTGAAACAGTTCCATCCCTCAGATGTGGCTCATATAAGCCCTAAAGTTATTATACAGCTGTTAATTACTTACTGTCACCAAGCACAGAAGTAGCTTCAGACACAAGCTTTTGAGGCTTTCAGAACCTTCTGCACAGAGGAGGGAGTCCAAGCTCTCCATCAGGTTCTAAAGAACAACAGTCACATTATTTAAAAGTAGCATTTTAAATTACTTGAAATGTTTTTTATAAAAAGCTTTCTGGAAGATTCGAGCAGCAAAGTACCAATATAAAGCCATGTTCTTCCAGAATCAATAATTAAGCCATTGCTACTGCTACACAGGTCATATTCATGTTATTGCTTCTCAACACTGTTGTGTGTTAAATACAGTTTAATGACCACTGGTGTAACATCATGATAATTTTCCATGAGTTTTCTCTAGATGTAGCAGCACACCTCCAATTAACAATACATACATAAATTATGATTAAAAATCTGATAGGTAAATTATGACTTAATGTTTTCCCCAAATGTACCACAGTTTGTATAGAGAAGAAAAGTTGCTACTCTTGTAGACAGATGAAAGACACAAGAATTCCACTTTAGCACTGGTTACTTTGTCATTTCCCAAACTGGACATCTTCATAGTGAAGAGCATCAAGTAAGTTTAAAACAGTGCATGTGCTGATGGAGTGTGAGAACACAGGGTGACACAGTCAGATAAAGAACAAGATATGAGGTTCAATACTAGGTGGCAATCACATGTGACAGTCTTTTCTGGCTTTCAGGTTTCTCAATAACAGTGACTACACAGTGTGGTACTAAAGGAAAAGAATATGCTCTGTTATATCACTAACTAACCCAGGGACCCCAAATGTCTGTGCTACTGGCAGGTACAGAACTTCAGGACAGCTGCTTTTAGTAAGTGGCTCAAATATCTCCCCCAAAAGCTGCTGCCTGGTAGACACACCCATCTACAACTCACTGCCCTTGCAACACAGCTGCTGTGTAAACTGCTTTTCTGCACTGCCAAGGCCTCACCTTCATACATAGCTCTGCCTTGTCAAAACCCACAAGCATGTTGATGATGTCAAACCCAGAAGTGGATTTGTTCTTCTGATGGACACCCCGAATTAATGCACACAAAGTCTGCAAAGAGAAAAAACAGAAGGTGAGATGTAAGGCAACACCTCCAACTCAATAGCAAAACCCACTGCATCATCCTCTCCAAGCACTGGCAGATACTGAAATTAATACTACCAGCCTGGAAGCCATACATTTTGACCTGTCCTCCAGCTGTCATTTCTAAAAAGGATCTTGGATGCTAAAAATTCATAAAAATTGGAGAAGAATAAATCTGTTCGTACTTTTTTGAGCACAAATTTCTGTTTGGTTACCTCATTGCTATATCAATTTGGACCAATAAACTGTGTCTTTGTCAACAACAAGAACCAACCTCTTCAGAAGTAAAAAAAATAAAAAAAAAAATTTAAAAAGCCTTCAAATCTATTAGGCAGCTTAATTACTGCTTCATCCCAAGTTCTTGAAGATGCAGGGGTATCAGCACACTATGTTTCCAGCAGACTCTCTGGAAAATTTGGGCAGCAAATTACTCATTTGTCCAAAGAGAGGTTAATGTCTGGGGTGACTTTTGTCATCAGTCACCTCTCAGGCCTGTGAAGAGGGGAATAAGCAAGAATGCAACCACTGCAGTTTTAGATTTCAGCTTGAATTCACCAGTGAGAGGTAATTAGTTTCAGATGTAAAGATGCAGACAAAACAGACCTGATGGAATCAGCAGACCTCTAGAAACACAAAAGCAAAAAGGTAAGGTTTTTGATTCCTGCCAGAAAAAGATACTGGGCTAAACAAACCTTAGGTCACCATGCTGATTCTCAAAAAAAAAAAAAGGATTGCTTAAGTAAGTTTTGGCTTCAGGATCACTTTCCACACTAACATAATCTGATTAAAGGAACACTCTCCCATTTTGAGCTCAGGATGTTACCTGGCTCCTATTTACATGCACACAGCAGGATTCTTGTGGCCTGCCCTAACTTCTTCCAAGAGTCTGGATACAAGCTTAAAAACTCAGGGCTGGTCTAAGCTGTCTATGTAGCTATAAATAAATTTTAGTAGCACCCTTTCCAACTAGTCCTAAAAATAACAACAAAACAATGCAAGACTGTACATCAGAGATGTAAATATTCTATTTTAAATCAACATTTCCCAGCTCACTGCTGGTCCAATGTCCCCTACAGATGACTTTTTCAAACCTGAATTTTATATCCTGTACTTCTAAAGCAGAAATGCACCCTGCATACTCCTAAAGCAAATGCATTCACCAAACTGTGAGAATTAGCTTGTGAGCTAGTAACATCAAATATCAACACTGAGGAGGGACTGTGGAGACTCCCACACAAGATATGGAACAGAGTGCTTTAGTAAGGAACAACCTGCACAAAAATGGCTACAAATTCTAAGTGATAATTCTTCACAGCTTCCAATTAAGAAGTGTCCAGCTGAGGCAATTTCCTGTATAAATTTACTCTAACTTCTCCAGAGCTTTATTTTTTGACCCATATGGAAATTGAAAAAGGCAGCTGAAATGAGGGAGAAGAGGTGAAAATAAAACACAAAGCTACACAGCCTAAGTACTTTTGAGACCCCAAACTGACAGCCTGCAATGTGAACAAGTCCCTTTGTCTCCTCATTGCCATCCACTTCATCCTCCATCATCACATCCTCTTGAATTCTGAAACCATCTATTGCTCAGCCAAGAGTAAAGAGACTCTGAATGATTGGAACTTCCACAGACAACAAGCAGCAACTGCTCTGTGGACACCACTACTTCTCAATAGCAAAGAAACAAGCACAAGGTGTTTGATATCAGCAACAAATATATGGCCTCATCAGAAGCAGAAAGACAGCTTGATACCTGTAATGCATTCACCACTCTGATTGGGTGCTCCTCACCCAGGGCCTGGATGCAGTGCTGAAACAAGCAGTTGATGTTATCTTTTATCTTCATTAATTCTTCCCCATCCAGAGCCTCCAGCTTGCCTTCCAGATACTCCAGGTTGACCTGTCAGGTTAAGAAGCAGTTCATGCACATTATACCATCACCCACACCTTAGAAACAGAAGTAACCTTGCACTCCGAGTCTGCCACTTTGTAGGCAGAACAGCAACAGGATGTTCACATTCTGTTACCTTCATGAGAAACAGCTCCTCCCAAAACCTAGGGTTGCATTTACTGGGGTCCTCTGTCTGAAAGGAAAAGGAACAGGCATGAGGGCAAAGAAATCATTCAAACAGAATTTAAAGGAAGTCTTTATCATGGGTACCTCAGAATCAGCACCACCTGCTGGATGACCAAGAGGTCTCAAAGTGCAGAATTCTGGCTACAGAGATTCCCCAAAAAAAGAAGGACCAACAGAAGCAGCTCTCAATCGGGACGCCTCTGTTTATTTGCTGAATTGTTATTTGAGAAATACTGGGAAAGCCATGATTTCCCATAAATGGTACAGTTCTGGTAAGCAACAGGACAAGGAAGAGAGCAGAAAACAGAATTCTGCATGATAGTAGGAGAGCCTGGAGCACGTGTCTACACTAAGCAGGCCTTACCCTGAGGAAAGAAATCCACTGACAAAAACCCTCAGCATAAACTAAACCAAGAAAATTTAATACAACTTTAGAAAAAAGAGATGCTCAACTCCTTACCGTGAAAATTTCATCATACATCAGCACCACTTTCTCCTTCAATGGCTTCTTGGAGGCTGAAGATTTCCGGAGCAGCCCACCCTTCTTCTCTGTTTGGGCCATGCTGTACACCCTGAAGGTCAGAACAGACAAAAAAAAGCTCAGAAAACTTGAACTTTTCTTCAAGGCATATCTGGCCTGCCTCAACCATGAAAGACTTTTTCACTGCATTGAAATACTAACAGTCTCTCACAAGCTGTAAATAGGGGCATTTATAACTATACCAGATAAGAAATGAGATCAAAGGACCCATCTAGTTCTGTATCTCAATTCAAAGACAAGCAAAAGTCCACACACAGGCAGAAACAGAATAAGCTCCTTAGGGATAATTTTTCTTAATTCTTCTCTATTAGAAACTGATTCATTATCCAGACCAATCCAGTTTAGATATAGAAAGCATGTATTTTTTAATCTCACTGGAGGAATTGTGATACTTGGTATCAAATAGGTACACAGCCTTTTTTGATGCTGGACAAGGCTCAAAGGCACCTGGTGACAAGAAGCTCCTGAAACTACTTGAAAGTCTTCTCTTATTGTTTAATTTGCTGCCTACCAAAGCACTTCAAATTCTACTTTTGTAATCTGAGGTGGCATCCAACACTAGGAAAGCCTCCATAAAGTCTTTCTGTCACCCTTGTTCACACCTACCTCTGCACCTTAGCATCCTTATCTGCTCTGCAAATCAAGCCAGAGAAGAACCCCAGCCTCAAAAACATCCCTTGTGATTCAGTTTGGGAGAAGGATGGAAGACAGAAGACATGCTTTACAGAGATTGGTTTTTTTATCACATGAATTTCAAGATCCATTTGACACCAAAGGGTTTTCTAAAAACACAAAGAAGTTTTACTATCATTAATTGGTGTCTTACTGATTATACTATTAAAAAAAAAAAGAAAAAAGTAGTGCCCTTATCACAAAATGAGCCATTACACAAAGAAATGTGTTCCTGATCCTTCTGTGAGGGACAACCCACTCCAGGGGCTGAGTCAGAACACACAACTTGCCACATATTCTCAACCTCATGTGTGATGCTACCAAGTGCAGCACAACACTGACCTTGCAAATACACATTTATCTGCAATCACAGATTTTCCTGGCAAGCATCCCAGCTTCAGCACTGTTCTAACCTCCTCCATCACTGCAGCATGTCAGAAGTACTTAGCAGAAAGGGAATGCCATCCCTTCTCATACCCCTGAGCTCCTAACCTTTCTCCCATATCTCCAAAGGTAATTACACACATGGCATTGCAACAGCATATAACACACAGAGGCTTGACTTAAGCCATGCTCCAGAAAAACACAGGCAAGCTCCTGGGGTAGTTGCACTCAACCATGATAAATTATGCAGAGAGAGGTGGGCTCACCATTCAAATCTAGGACCACAGAGCTGGCAGACATGGAGATAGCTTTGGATGTAGCCTCAATCCCAGACTGCCTGAGCCCCCTCCCACAAGCACAGCAGGTTTAGATCTGCCTTTCCCTCAAAGACCAAGTCCCATCAACTACTGAATACCAGTTCAGGATCTTCTTTACATTATTTCCACTGCAGACAATTTTTAGCTGACTTACAACGATGTTCTCAACTAGGGCTCTTGGGCTTTCAGAGGCAGTTATTCAAACATCCATCCCTTTAGCTCTAAATCTTGGTTCTAAGTGGAAGGCAAACATTTTTAGGCCTGAAAAACCAATGCTGCTGCAAAAGATTTTGCACCTTTGCTGTCTCAGGTGCAAAGGGAAGGAGCTGGGAATGGGAAAGGGTAGGACAGAGAGCAGCAGATCTCACACCTGAAAAGCTAACATTTACATAGGCAGAGAGGTGGTGTCTTCCCACTAGAAAGGGAACCAGCTGGCTGGTGATGGGCTGGGGTGAGAATGGAAAGAGCCCTGAGACACCCTGGCAGAAGAAAGCTTAGCAACTGCTGCACCAACACCTTCTGTAAAGACCAAAATTATTTCCACAGCCTAGTAAGTCTATGTATCCAATTAAGATGGAAGAAGGTTTCCAACTAACAAACAAAAAAGAAAACATTATTAAATCATCTTGATAGCTTCTCTTTTACAGACTTTGCATTATTTTTAAACTGTCAAGGGAAATAAGACATTATTCTAATTAGAAACTTAACAGGAAACACTGAGAAATCTATTAAAAACCAAATGAAGAGTGATGTCACTTTTAGCCTAGGAATACAAATCTTGTTAAGATTGCACAAAACAATTTTCCTACTAGAATTGTAAGTTTCTGAACCTAAAACAGCTGCCAGCCCCAGCATACAAACACACCCATCAGTGTGCTTCTAATTGAATTACAGCTAATGAATCCCAATGTCACAACTAATAAACTAACTCTCAGTGCTTCTAGGTCAGTGTCCTCACATCAAATGTGTACGTGAATGGGAGGGGATCAATAAACTCTGCTTAGTCCCTGGATTTTCAGAGCTGCATTTTAACTCTCTTCCTACATTCCCAGAAGGACAGAAAAAACCAAATACTTCAAGACACAAAGGGTCTTGAGGGCACCCCAAGGAACACATGATCATGTGAAAATTCTAGTCTTGGTCAAAATGGGTCTTAGGATTCACATTCTCTCAACCAAAGCTGCACAGAGCATATACAAAGACAACTGCTAGAGGCAAGGATTAAATAATGTTCTTGTTTATAATCTGCTCTTCTACAAATGAGCATATGGAGGAGCAAGGAGAGAAACTTAAACCTTGCCTTTCATACCAATGCTTTATTAGGCTGTGTTTGTTTCATGACCTATGATGATCAGGTCATACAAATGTTTTTTGCTTTTCACTTTATGCAATTACATTTTCTAGATGTCATAAAGATAAACAGAAAACTGCATTTTGCTAATGGAGACCTTCCAGGCAGCTGCAGAAAACAACAGTTAAATGCACAAAACATTTATAAATAAGTTGTAGAGGTGTCAAATTATCATGATGCCATGACAGCTTATGAAAACAACGACACTGATGATAATTACCAATTTTCCTCCAAACATCAAATTTAAAAAGCATCAGTGCATTTTCCACATTTTAGGTTCAAATGGATAATTTATTCTGTCAATAGGTCATTCCCATTAACACATGCTGCTAAGTGAATCCTGCTGTATTCACTGGCTGCACAGGAGAACTGCCCCTCAGGGCCAAGAGAAGCACACGCATGGGGATTTTTAGAACAACAAATACTTTGCTGTGCAGCAGAAGATCCAAGATGCTTCATCTGGAAGTGAAAGAAAACCTGACAGAGCACGAGTCTTGGTGGCTCAAAGGCAGGAAGATAAAAGCCATGGCAGACACAAGTTCAGGAAGACTCTTGCTCTATCTGTCATCAAGCCCAGGATCAGCTGATCCAGTCAGGAAGAGATGAGCACATCCAACCATTCACCACCTTTCTGTTTCATTCCAGAACTAAGAACAGAGATTCCAACCCAACATATGACATTCCAATGAACACAGCTCTGTTAGCTTTTTGTTAGAGTAGCCACAGGGAAAATGAACCTGGTATTTTGAGTCTGAGATTTACTCAGACTTGTGCACACTGCAAACTGCTAGACTATGCTACATATTGCCACTCAGCTCCTGTACAGACTTATTAGTATTCCACAGACTGTCTTTTAATAGCAAAAATACTGTCAAGAGGATAACACTAATGCACATCTACACCATAATGACATCCAGATCCAAAACTTGTAACTTGTGTAATCTTGCATGCAGCCCATCAAGCACAGCACTTTGCATTCAATTGCCTTGGCTAACAAACCTGAAAGTTTTCAGGATTACAAATGCACGTACACAATCTCCATGTGCAACCAAACATGAATAAGTGTATTTTATTCAGTTTGGACCCCTCACAAAATATACTGTAACACTTCTTGGCTAGACAAAAAGAATACAGATGATGCAAAATCATATTTTCACATAGGACTTAGGTGGAAAATCATTTATTCACTACCTGGAAAAGGCTATGCAAATGATGTGATCTGTATTAGTTTGTTACTGTCAAAGCCCTGAACCTCAATCAATTTTATAAAGACTCTGAATAAGAACTGGGATACTTCTGCTTTTAGAATCCAACATCCCTTGACTTGACAGAGCCACTAAGATTGGATTCACCTGCTCAAAAACTTCAAAGCCAGCAATTGCCTTCTCTCTCCCAGAGTGTATGAACCTGGGACTCAGTGTGATCATGCTTTGCCTTTCAAGGTGTTCTACAGGTACATCACTCAAGATTAAAGGAAAGTTGTTCAAAAACTGCTGCCATCATGCAAGGGGAAGGGATAAACCCTTGTCTAAAAGTCAAGACACAGTATCTAAAGCAACGTGTTATAAGCTAAGTACTCCTTAAATTCTTCAGTGAAGTACCAGGAAAAACTTGCACTTAATCCATGTGATGAATCTGCAGAGTAAATACTGGACCTGAACAACAGGCAGTTACAACACAGTGCTCATCCATTGCTGGAAGCAACAGACAACCTGCACCCAGCACAAGAATTCATGAATCCCAGTGCACAGGCAGTGCCTGGACCCAGTTCCAGCTCCTCTGTTAAAAACCACCCATCAGCAGCCCACTATTGAAAGCAAAGAGAGCAAGAACACACAGGGCTACATTTTGTCAAGGCTTCAGCAACCAGCATGGCCAAGTTTCTGCCATAAGCTCTTTTACAGCTTATTCTCCTCAAACTCTTGCATTGGCAGTTACAGCTTGTGCAAGCACATCCACACTGCTTTTATATTCCATCCATTGCTTAAAATTCCATTTGTATATTGTCCATTGGAATAAAAACTGCACAAACTGTGCTTTCCTCCTCAACTGTAAGGTAACCCACCAACAAGGGAAAGAGTAACACAACATACAAGCTTTGGACCCATGCTGCAGAATTTCCAGGTGCCCTCAGGCAGTACGTAATGAGAAACATATTCTGAGGGTGTGCTGATGACAAAAAACCCATAGAGCTCCTACTTCTTTTTATGTAGTACGAAGCAAGAACCCCCAGTTCAGCTGCAGTATACATATTTTTACTAGAAATCCCTTCTGTCCCACTCAGAGCAGTATATGTATTTCTACATAGTACAATCTAAAGTTACACCACTTCTGAACTCTTTCCCCCTTGAAAAATGGGAAAAGCAGCTTCCTAATGCAAATACAGCCACATGGCACCCCCCATTGCACCTGCTTTAGCAATGACATAAAAGAGTTCATTTGAGCTACAATTTTAACACTTCATCCATAATTGCATTTAATTTCTATCTCTCCAACTAAAATGACACTCAATCCATCTACTTCACACCACCAGCCCAGCTACACTTCTTCCTGTCAAGTCCGTCCAGAGAAGCACTGCATGCTTCCACCAGCATCTGTTCACACCATTTTCATACAAGGTAATTGTTTCATTTCACCTCACTTCCTCTCTGTATTCCTGGCTACCAGGAGCAGCTCTCCCATGTCAGAAAATGACTTTGGGTTTTCACTTTTTGAACCCTTCAGAACCCATCCCACATAGTTCATCATTAAATATTCTGCACTGCCTTTACACTCCCACCTAAAAGCTCATGTCACTTGCAGACTTTTTCAAATGCCTTCCTTCTGAAGAAAAACACTCTCCCTGTAACCTTCCCCTGCCCTTTTGCCATGGTTTCAGCTGGTGGTGTGGATCCAAGGTCCATGCTGAATGCAGTGCAGCTGCATGACCTCGGCTCTGACTTCTGAGGCAGCTGCTGTGTTCTAAGAGGCTGCACAGTAAAGTCATGCCAAGATAAGAAAGCTGGACCTGCAGAGTAGGTGACATTTTTGAGATACAGACCCTCAGCAGCACAAGTACTCAGGAGTTAAAATGCAAACATGAAATGGTTTAAGTTTAAAAAAATTAAAAACAAAAAAACCTTCAAAAATAGGGAGCCAGAATATAGCAACTCAGCAACTCTGAAGGGCAGAGGCTGACCCTTCCCCTCCTAAGGGATGTGTGCATGGCTGCCTGGTGTTAGCAGGGAGAGGGAGCAGATGAATGCTTAGCCCAGCAGCTCACTAAAGCCTCACTGTTCTTTTTGTGCATGAGAGCCAATAACTGTTTTAAGATTTTTACACTGTATATACCCTGCCCACGGTATCTCTTTACACACCGCAAAAGTGCCATAAACGACCCAGCGGATCAACCTACTATTACTGGAAAGCCAAACTGCTGTCCCTTCCTCCCCTCGAAATTCCTCTTCTGCATTTTTGTCACACTTCCTACTAGAGTTCAAACAGCTGGTGAACTGCAATCACCACGTATCGCAATAATTCAGATTATCTCATTGCTTTGCATATTCCACCCACCTGCTCACCCTAATTGGCTCTCATCATACATTCAGATTACAGTCTGTGCTGAAGAGCAAACTTTGTTACAGCGACATACGCAACAGGGTTTGACCGAGGCCGCGGCTGGCTCATGCAGCAAGTGCCTCTGCCTTCAGCATAATGAACACCGCAAGCTCCCACCGCTTCACCACTGCTTGCTGTTCCCCTTTGCTTTGCCCACGCAAGTGTTCGGAGAAGGGTGAGGTAAACCAAACAACTGCAATGATCAGCGAATTGTTCTTTTCCGAGGAGTTATTTGACCCCAAAGCAGGCGGCAGCGGGGGCACGGCGCGGCCCAGGAGCAGCCGGAGGGCTGGGCTGCGGCAGGCCCCGAGGCCTCCTCAGGGCCGGCACCGGGCACGGCGGCGTTACCGGCGGGAGACGAGCGGCACCTCCCGCTGCACGGGCTGCGTGCGGCCGCTCCCGCAGCTAACCCGGGCGGGCAGCGAGCGGCCCTGGCACGGGGTGCCGGTGCCCGGCCAGGCCCCTCGCGGTGGAGAGCGCGCCCGCCCCGCGGAGCCGGCGGGCGGCGGAGCGCCCGGTGCCGAGGGGCAGCGGGGCGCGCCCGGCCCCGCGGGCGGGGTCCCGTGTCCCCCCCGCCGCTCCCGCACTCACCTGCGGGCAGCCGCTCCCCGCACACCGCGCAGGCGCCGCGCCTGCGCCCGCCGGCTCCCGGGGCGGGCGGGGCAGGCTCCTCCCCGCGCCGGCCGGAGCGCCCCTCGCCCCGCGGGGACTGACAGACACGCGTACGCGCGCACCCCGGGAACCAATGGCCCCGCCGTCTGCGGGACGCGGCCCCACCGCCCGCCCCGCACCGGCGGCGGGAGCAGGAGCGGGCCGGGTCGCGGCGGCGCGGAGCGGCTCCGCCCGGAAACCCGCGGCCCCGTGACTGCGCAGCGCTGAGCGGAGCTGCCACCGGCCCGGGCAGGGCCCGGCCGGCAGTGCCGCCGCCGCAGGTGGGTCCCGGCGGGAGGGGGACCCGGGGCAGCGCGCAGTGCTGTCGGGCGGCGCTGGGAGTGCGGGGAGCTCCGGGTGCGGCCGGTCCCTGGGAGCTGCCGCCGCGGAACCGGCTCGCCGCGGGGGGAAGGTGCCCGGGGGGTCCGTGGGGCTCTCCTCGAGAGCCGAGGGTGCGGCGGGGCTCCGGGAGGGGAGGAGTGGCGGCTGTGGCTCCGTGCCCCGGCTCGCCCTGATGCACGCTGTCGCTGACAGGATGAAGCTGCGGCAGGTCTCCGACTTGAGTGACTTCAGCCGAGGCCACTGGCTGCGGGAGTTGTTGTGCCGCGGAGAAGAGCTCAGCCGCGTCCAGTCCAGCCCCGACGGGCAGCATCTCCTGCTCCTGCAGAAGAGCCGGGTGGTGGCCTTCCAGCGCCACAGCATCGCTGGAGCCGACCTGGAGCGGAGCTGGCAGCCGTCCCAGCCGGCCCCGGTGGGACTGCTGTTCCTGCAGAGCCCTGCGGCACCCGGCTCCTGGGTGCTGGCCGTGGTGTGGGAGCATGGCCGGACCGAGGTCTGGCACTTCGTGGTGGCCGTGGGCTGGCAGCTGCTGCAGACGCTGGAGCTGTGCCAGGGTGCCCGGGCACGAGTGGTGTCGGTGTGCAGCCAGGGAGCCAGTCTGGTGTGGTGTGAGGAGAGGCCGCCGCTGGGCGCCCACTCGGACATGAGCAAGTGTGCCTTCAGGTTCTGTGTGTGTGCCCGCGCTCTGGAGGTGGGGGAGCAAGGCGTGCGCCTGGGCGCCGTGAGGATAGTCCTGCACAACAGCCCTGAGTACCGGGTCCTGGCCTCTCCCCAACACGTCTTCCTAGTACCTGCTGCTGCTGGCTTTGCCACCACTTCCAAATTCCTCCTCATCTGGCATCCAGAGAAGGCGGAGTTCATAATCACAGCCCCCTCTGCAGGCTTCATCCACAGCAAGGTGCTGCGCTCCAGCAGCGAGTCAGACTTCAGGAAGCTCCTGCTGGGTTCTGTGGGCCTTCTCTCAGGTTTTGCGCCTCTGGACATTCGCACCTCCGCTGTGTCCAACAGTGGGGGCCTGCTGCTGGTGAGCACAGAGGGTTCTGTGAGTATGGTGGAGCCAGACGGGACACAGAGGCATATCTTTGACCTGGAGGGTGGCCCCCTGGCCCAAGGAAGTCCTGTCCAGCTGAAGACCTTTGGCAGCATCCTGGCCTGTGTGCTGGCCGGAGTACTGTACCTTATCAACCAGAACAGTGGAAGGCTTGTAGAAAAGGAAGTCCTGAGCATGAAAGAAGTGCATTTCCTGGAGTCACAGGGAGAGGACAGTATCCAGCTCCTCAGTCAGACTGGCATTTACTGCTTTAGCTTTTCCAAACCTGAGGACAGCAGTAGGCCTGAGCCATGCCTGGTGGAGATGGTGTTTGAGGAGGCCTGCAGATATTACCAGAGGAGGAGCCTCAGCAGCTCCAAGCTTACAGTGGAAAAGTTGAAGAAAGGTGGTGCATTCCAGGCTCCTGTGGTCCTCGCTGCCATCCTGCAGCACAGCCTCCACCAGAAGCAGAAGCCAGCCCAAGGCCTGCAAGACACTTATGCCAAGCTGTTGAGCACAGTGAGCCTGGAGCTGCAGAGCTACATGAGCCTGGAGCTCCTCAAGGCTTGTGTGGTGTGTGCCCCAGAGAGTGAGGTGGAAAGCTACTGCAAGGAGCTGGTGGAGCAGGAGGTCAGCCGCATTCTGCAGTCTGACATGGACAAGGACAACTTGGCCTATCTGAACTCTGTCTTTGCCTCCTTCCCCAAGGCTGCCTGGAAGGCCATAAGGAGCTGCCTGCAGCTGCAGCAGAATGGGGATGGCCTCTTGGTAGCCAGGGCCACCCCAGAGGTATGGAAGAAGGTCCTGTGTCAGCCGCAGCTGGAGGAGGTGGGTCAGAATGGCATGGTCCCACTCTTTGAGCTCATTTGCGCCTCCTTCCTGAGGTTCAAACCCAAGTGGTTGCCCAGCTTTGTGGAGCTGACCCAGCAGTATGTTAGCAGCTCTTGGTCATACAGCAGCAAGGAGGGCCCAGAGGGCCGGGTGCCCCTGTACAAGAGAGCCCTGGGAGTGCTGGCCCGAAAGAACAAACACGGCGAGGCAGATGATGAGATGGAGCTGGAACTGCTGCTCTGCAGCAAGAGGCCTAAGGCCGTGCTGCAAGCTCTGCACCTGCTCATCCGTCTCAAGCAGTGGCAGCGGGTGGTGGAGGTGGCAGAGAAATTCTCCAAACTCAGCCCCTTGCTTAACAAGGAGATATTCATCACACTGCTGGCTGAGTTTGCCCAGCACCGGGAGCTGGACCCTTACCTGGACAGGCTGTGGCCCCTGTGCCCCGCTGAGCTCACTGCCTCAGACATCCTCACCACGGTCCTGCAGCACCTCCCTCATTCCCAGGAAGACCCAGTGCCTTTCTCCAGCGAGGGGAACCAGCTGACTGTGGGCTTGCTTAAGCCACTGCTGCAAAGGGTTGTGCAGCGTCCCAGTGTCCAGGACGAGATGTACTCAGATGCCCTGCAGAGCACCACCTTCCCCCCTCCCACCCCACCCCGAGAGCACAAAATCCCCTCAAAAGCAGTAGCTGATGATGTTCCTCAGCCATCCATGGCAAGGACTTCCTCACCCTCAGCACTGCTACAGGATGACAGTGTGTGAAGGAAGGAAGGACAACATCATGCCAAGCCCTGGGTGCACAGGGAAGGGAAATCCTACCTGTGCTGGCAGTGCAGAAGCCTGCTCCTTTCTGAAGCATCCCTGCAGCAGCATCTCCAAGAGCCTGTTGGGTGGCTGGGGTTGGGGGAATCTCCTCTGAGCCAGGGCAGGCTTTCTGGGTATTCCTAGCAAGTGCAATTGTGTGTGTGCCAGTGGAGGAGCAAATGCCAGGTGCATTTGCAGATGAAAACGCTGGCTGCACTACAGGACTACAGAATTGCTCCCTGCCCAAAGCACTTTGTTTTCAGTATGTTTGACTCCTTTTTAACTCCACTTCTACTTCCCTGATCCTCTAGTACTGGTGGTGGAGTGGTGGGCAGGGATACACAGTCTTCCACCCCCCTTCTCTGCTCAGGGAGTTGGGTGGTATCTTCAAGCTCTGCCTGTGAGAAACAGGGCATGTTTCTTGCAGCTGGGCCACTGAGTCCTGCTGTTTTGGGCTCAGTCAGATACTAAATGCCAGTGTGGCACAGCTCCATGGCACTGGGGGTCCCAGCACACACGCTGGCAGTTGCACCACTCCACACGTCATCTTGCCACAATTCCTCTGGGATCAGTCCTGTAGCTGTGACTGATTGCAGCTACTTAGCTGAAAAGAGCAGCCTAATTCCCTTATCTCTCTGTCCCAGACAATATCCAAACTCTCTTCTGAGCTGAGAAGCTTGCAGCAGCCTGTGTGAGCTTGGGGCTGGCCCTGCCTTTCCCGTTCCTTTGTGAGAGCTTAGATTGTGCTGCAGGACACCCAGACCCTCTGTTCCCATCTCCTCTACCTTTGCCCTTTGCATACAAAGGGGCTTTGTCAGGGTTGTCTGGCTCATATTGTGCCTCTGTTTGCAAAATCACTGTAACTTGAGAGCAGTTTGTGCAGGATGATCCAGGTTCCAGCCTCTCAGGTGCCTGGCCCCCTCCACCAGGAGGGAGACCCTGGCTGTGGCTTTGCCCCTGCATTTTGGGCTGTGGTGTAAAGGAGCTGTCTGTTACCTTGTTGGGCTGTGGGAGGTTCACCTGTGTTAATCCTCTTGAGAGTGGTCTTAAGTGTGGAAGACAGACTCCTTTTAAAAATAAAGGTTCCTAAAGCACTGCTGAGGTGGTGGTGGATGTTATGAGGGTACACACTGTCAGGAGGAGGGCAATCTTGTTCTGCCACTGGTGAAAAGTGGCCAGGCTTATCTGTCAGGTGCTGCCCAGCATGGCTCACAGCTGGTACAGCTGGGCTAGGAGAGCATGTCCAGATAGCCCATTCTCTCTGTGGTACTCAGCTTACCTCTATCAAGCTGTGGAGGCTGCACAGGCAGGCTGGAGTGTGTGTGCCACAGGGAGGGGCCATCCAGGCTCTGCATGGCGTGGCTGGGCCCAACAGAGAGTTGAGGAAGGGAGGATTTTTTTCTCAAGAGCTAAAATGATCTGGTTTTAGGAAAACTAGCACGAGAGAGCACCTGGCTGGCCCAGTAAAATCCTGCTGCCAGGCAGTGTCAGAGCTGCCGTTGGAGAGATTATTGTTTGTGAAACCACTGTAAAGATGTGACAGTCTCCCCCAGAGAAGGCCTTGGCTGTGGAAAGTCCCTGTGGTGGAAAAAGGTCTGGCAAAGAGGAAGAGAAACTGATGCAATGGTTCCCTAGAGACTGGCTGGTTATTGATGAGACTTTCTTTGTGGGGGCCTTGTGCTGTGGCCATGGGGCACTGTGAGTTTGCCTCTCACTTTGGCAGCCACCACACACGTGAGCAGAGGGAGTGCAGCCTGAAAGGAGAGCTGGTGGATCCACTATGGGTATTTTGTAATGAGCTGCCCCTGTCCCCTCTCCAGGCTGCTGGCCTTGCCTGATGCTGGTCTCACCCACCTCCCAGGGCTGCTTGGGAGGAGGATGATGGATGGACCCCAGCTCTTCTTAGAGCCATGGCTCCAGGGATTGGAACACTGCCCTGGAGCTGCACTGATGGGGGAGCTGCTGAGAGCAAGCCCCACACCTTGGCAAGGGCTGTGCAGTCATTTGGGGAGGACATCTTCATTGCCCTGGCTGGGTTTGGGTGCAGGTGGCCACAGTGACAGTGGGTGAGGGTCAAGCTCCCTGCCTTCCAGCACTGGCTCTGCAGAGAAAGCAGAGCAGGGAAGAAACAATGCCCACAAAGCCAGCAAACAGAAACTGAAGCCAGCAGTACTCCTGTGTGAGCTGGCATCCCTGAGGCAAAGAAAGGGAAGAGGAAGCAGGGAACATGATGCAGTAGGGACAGCCTGAGGCTTGGAGCAGAAGCCTCCATGTATGGGCCTTAGAAAAACGGGAAGTAGTCAGAATTCTGGAGGCTGAGGGTCCAGGGAAGAGCAGAACAGACAAAACTGAGCTGAGTGCTTTCCAAAGGCTTGCTGGATATCTCACTCCAAGAACCAGGAAGGGTGGGCAGCCCTGGGGGAAGCAGGGGCCAAGCCAAGCTGAAGGACAGATTCAGCTGACTGATAGGCAAATGAAGGGCTCTCTCTGCAGTCAGACTCTGCTGCAGGGAGACAGCAGGAGGTAAGGCTGCTGCAGCTTCAGATAAAGCCCAAAGGAAAAACTAGCAATTAGATCTGGAGGCAAGTGGAAAAAGCAATAAAAAGAGATGCACATAGTGGAGGGGAGCTGGCTGGCCTGGCCCTGTCACTCTGCTCCAGAGAAACTTGGACTTTGCCACAAAGGAAATGAGTCAAGCTGCTCACGTAGATCCCCTGTGCCTGACACGGCTTTCGGGTGTCTCTGCCCTTTCACCAAGGAGCAGCACAAGGCAATACCTGAACTCACCCTGAGGCTCTAGACCAAGTCACCCTTGGTTTATCTGTGCATGCAGCTCTTTCTGTGCAAAGCATGGGCCGTGCAGGGTGGGCACAGAGCCATGTCACCAAATCTTGCAGAGGGAATGAGGTGTAGGCTGCAGGCACCCCATAAACTCACTGGAAATCCACAGACGATACATGCTAGGGTTGCCAGAGGGAAGTGCTCCCGTGCTGGGGTGGCACTTCATGGACAGGAGGCTCTTTGTGTGGCTTGTCCCAGGGAGGGACCTGCACTCACCCAGAGGTGCAAATGGCTTCCCAATAAAGGAACATCAGCCAGTGTTGGTGACAATGAGCAGTGACCCTGTATTGACCCGTGGGCTGGCTGTGGGCAGAGCACATTTGGGAGCACCAGAAAGAGCCCTCTGGTCCCAGGCACAGCCTCAGCTTGTGCCAGCAGTGGAGAACCCTCTAACCCCCAGCCCTGCATACTTCCAGCACTGCTAGACCTGAGGAACACAGTCACATCCCACAGTGCACACAGACACACCATTTATTGTTTGACACCAAAAATTACAGCTTTGAAAAGAGGCAGGCTCCCTGCAAAAATAAATAGTCACATTTTTCAAGTGAAGGGGTCTGTCCATTTCCTCCTCCATCTGCAGGTGACAGGGGCTAATGCCTTGTGGAAGGCCTGGGGATTTTGTAGGAGTTGAATGCTGGTGGCCTGCAAAACCAAGATCACATATCTCATTCCCAGCCACAGAGAGGAGGAAGGGACAGCTCAGGATGCATTGGGTTGGTCAAATATCACCCCACTCCTATCACCCAGCCCCATAGGAAACAGGGTATGTAGACAACTTCCCCAAACCCACCAGCTTGGGAGACTGGGGAGAGCAGCACCTCTAGACTTGGGTGTGTGGGAAGATGATAGGGGACACCACAACTGCATGCACTACCAAAGTCCCACCCTCACAGCCATCCCCTGGCAGCAGCACACTCCCTGCTCTGCACTCACCCTGGACACCACCCTCCTCCCCTCTGTCCTCTGACCCCCTGTACTACAGGGACTGCCCCCCACCCCACACAGGAACCTGGCATTGTAAGTAGCTTACATCTCAAATTCTTCATTCCTAGAGGGGAGAAAAAAAATGGGACAGTGTTAGTGGGGCAAGAAGGTGCCTTGTGGGACAGCCCAGCATGTCATGGTCTCCCATGGGTCACAAAAGGAGAGCATGTGAGTTTCAGGATGCTGTGGTCCCCTCTGTCCTGGCTGCCTGATCTGAACAGAGAGCACAGGCTCTTACAGGCCCCCAGAGCATCAGTGCTCCTTCCCCAGGCAGGCAGAGCAGGGCCCCAGACAGAGCAGTTCAGCAGCACCCAGCTCCCTATGCATGGACTTCAGCTCCCTGAGGTTCCTGGACAACTGAGCCCACATTTCCAGCCAGCTCAGAGGGGTAGCAGGAGCTGGGGAACCCCCAGCACAGCAGCTGCACCACAGGGCCACAAGGTAGCCATCAGGAGTTGGAAATCCAGCTAGAAACTGCTCACTACTCTCAGGGGCCAGTGGAGGAGCTGCTGGGCAGTGTCCCAGAGGGCTGGGGGCAGCCCCAGGACACTGGTGGCCACAGGCATGTGAGCAAGCACTGCACCCTTGTGCCAATGCCACCACCCACACAGCACATTGCATTCTGCACAGCATCAGCTGTGCTCCCATGCCAGTGCTCCAGCACAAAAATGGTGCAAAACACAGCAAGTCAGGCAGTGCACTCGAGCCAGGCTGGGGCTGCAGCCCTACCAGGCAAAGCAAAGGGCAAGCACCTTTGTGTGCCCAACAGGAGGTTCAGAGCAGGCAGAGAAAAGCTCCAGAGCATCCCCATTCTCAGAGGCTGAGGGCCCCAAGCCACCTCTCAAGTTCTCCCCAGCCCACATTACTTTGGCATGAGCCCCACAGGCTACCACAGGACATGAAGGGACAGGTGGCAGGGGGACCCCAGACCCAGTGTAGTCACACACCTGTACACATCAGCAATATCCATGCGGCGGTAAAACTTGGCAAGTCTGACAGCCAGGATGATGCTGGGCAGCAGGAACAAGGTGCACCAGCCCAGGCTGAACCAGAAGGCATTCTGCATAGGGTGGAGGGAGAGCCATTAGGTCCAGAGAGCCACTGGGAGCATCTCTTTTGCTCCCAGTACTCCCCAGTGGCCAATCACTCCTGCTCAGAGCCTGGCCTTCCCTCTTAGCCAGAGCAGTTTGCTGGGCAGAGGCTGAGCACTGCTTCTTGTGCATCCATCATCCTGTGCATGAGGGGGACAAGAGGACTTCACTGCCACCCCACACACATCACTCTACACACCACTGCCCCACTCACCACAGAATCCATGATATAGTTACAGCCAATGGTCTCCACATTATCCAAGGACTGAGCTATGGGCTTGCAACGTGCCAGTTCTTCTGTCACCTAGGGACATGGTGGGGACAGCACATGTCAGCATCCACCAAGCCCTGCAGCTCATTCTCCCCTTCTCTCCACCCCACTGAGGAAGGATCAGCTTACACTGCTCTTGGCCCATGAAATGTAGGTCTCAAAGAAATCCAACAGCTGCTCCAGGAAGGCCCCTGTCTCCTGGAGGGAGAGCACAGAGAGGAGATGTTGTGCCACCAGCCCCTCCATGTCAGGATCAGGGCCCTCAGACACCTCAGCCCAGCAGCAATAGGGATGAATGCTTCACCCTACCCCAGTCCCTTGCTGAGAATGCCATAAGGGAAAGGGGCACCCAGGGGTGCAGGAGACACCCAGGGAAGGTGAACAGGATGAGCAACCAGACAAAGTTTCGCTTCCCCTCGTGGTGAGGGGATCTGTGTGACCTGGCAGCAGGGCAAGACAAGCTCACATTCTTGATGATGTTTGGCATCTCCCTCTCCAGGAACTCCTGGGTTTCGTTGGCTTTGTCCAGCACAGCTGTTGTCTGTCCCTGAGGTGAAAGGTGTTCTCAGCAGGGTGATCTAAGTGGGGTCTTTTCACTCCACAACCCTGCACAGCAGCAGTCCCCAGGGCACAGCCTCTCAGAGCTGTGGTGTTCCCAGCACTCACATGCTGGTACCCCAAGTATCTCAGGTGGAGGGAGCCTGGCAGGGTCCATGGCCTCCCTCCCTCTACCCCATCAACAGTCCCTGCAGCACACAGAGTCCCACAGCAGCCCCCCAGACTACAGGTTAGCCCCCCCCACCTCCACTGCAGGACCTTGAGGGTGCTTTGCAGGGTGCCCAGGACTGGCATGCACTCCCTTGTGCAGCTTACCTCTAGCTGGGCAGCCCCACTCTGCACGGAGTGGATGTTCTCCTTCAGACCTTGCTGGGGACAGAGAGAAGGGGGATCAGAGGTGCAGACCCCACAGCTCAGACAAGACCCTGCCAGCAGGCTCTGAGCTGCAGGGAAGCCCAACCCAGCATGTCCAGGACATCCCCCAGCATGGCTCACCAGTGGCCCAGAGAAGCTCGCCTGCATCTCCTTTTCCAGCTCCCTCAGTTCACGAGCTTTATCTTCCAGGTCCTTCTTCACATCCACATTCTGGAAGAGCCACAGTCAGCAGTGCCCAGCTCTGTGCCTCACCACAGCCAGCTGATGGGCCAGGCTGGGGAAAAGAGCTGGGCAAGAGTAAAGCACCTTTCCTCAACACCCAGGCAGGCACAGAGGAGCCCTGCAACCAGTGGCTTTGGGGACAGGGTGGCCCTGGGGTGTCGTTCTCTCACCACTTTTTCTGCCAGCTGCTCCAACTCTGCAGCCAGATCCAGGAGGCTTCTCTGGGTTATACTCTGATCCAACTGGAAAAGGCAGAGACAGAGCCATAAGAATAAGGCTCACAAGGGGAATTATACCCCTTCTTTGTGGGGCAGAGTGGAGACAGGGTCTTCTGGACAGAGGATGTGCCTTGTTACCCTAACAGGTTACACAGATGGCAGAGGACTCCCACAGCAGCAAAAAGGAGAGAGCAGTAGACCTCCTCAACCCACATCCAACCTCCCTCACCCCTCCCAGTCCCGAGACCAGACTACACCCAGCACACCTGCTCCAGGGTGAGAGTGAAGTTGGGGGGCTGTCCAGCCCGACTTGCATTCAGCAGCAGGTCTTTCTGGCTCTGGTTGAGCAGGGAGATGGGGCTTAGGGTGATGTTCATCTTCTCAAAAGCTGTGGAGATGTCTTCTGTGTACTGCCAGAGCAAAGGGGGGTGTGAT
The DNA here is from genome assembly GCF_903797595.1 of Erithacus rubecula. Lineage (NCBI taxonomy): Eukaryota > Metazoa > Chordata > Aves > Passeriformes > Muscicapidae > Erithacus > Erithacus rubecula. The sequence goes on along the minus strand of NC_136660.1, from coordinate 21,816,552 downwards.
GGGACATGTGCTGGCCCCTCACTGTCCCCTAAGCCCTGGGTCTGGATCCCTGCTCTCAAGACCCTGGAACATCCACACTCACCTGGCTGATATTCAAGAGCTCATCCAGGGACACACTCTGGTCCAAGTGCAGAGTTTTCCACAGGGAAGCATCTTGCTGGCACTGCCTGCAGGATGGGGCCATGGGGTTGAAAACAGGGCAAGTGAGGGCCACTCCCTCCCAGGAGCATGTCCTCACCTGTGCAGGTAGTTGCACCTTGCTCCTTCCCTGCCATCAGTGCCTACCCACAGCCTGGGAAGGTAGGGCAAGCTGCCCTGCTCCTAGAGAGCAGCTCTACCCCCACCAAAGACACAATGTCAGGGCTGGAGCTCACCTGTATATCTCTGAGAAATTTGCTGTGCCACCCTTCAGGCCCAGCACCTCTGAGAGATTGAAGTTAGGGATCACACCAGGAGTGTCCAGGAGCTAAGAGCAAGGAAAGAGATGGAGAAACTAGACATAAAGCAGGGCAGCGCACATTGGAAGAGCATCCTAAATGGCTAGTGCTGCCTCTGCCCCACTAGCAGCCCTCATTTAGAAGCAGCATCATCAGGTGGGGCTGTTTCCCCACAGCAAGCTCACCTGCAAGAGCTGCTGGTTGTGCCAGGACTCACAGACGAGCATGTAAATGTTCCCCCCCAGCACAAAGATGATCATCACGAGCAGCATGAGCAGCCAGGAGAAGATGAAACTGAAGCCAACCCCTCTGCCAGGACAGAAAAGCCATCAGCACCGGGAGCCCTGCTGGCCCTGCCCCCAGCTCACAGAGCCCAGGGGCTGCACACCCCTCACCCCAGCTGTGGGAACACCACCCTTCCCACAAGCTCTGTTCTGCCTTCAGACCCCAGAGCATGACAGGCTCTGCCCTGGAGCTTGGATTCCAGAAGAGTTTCCCACAGCTTTGCTCCCCCGCAGGGCTGCGGGACACGCTCACACTGCCAGCCCTCACCAGCACCACGTTTGACCTCCAATTCAGCACCTGCACAGGGAGTTGCCATGGGGCAGGCCACAGCTGCAGTAATATGATGATTTAGGAGCTGGAGCATTCCCAGGCCAGCCCTGCCCACCCATCCCATGCTCCCACACACGTCCTTGGGAGCCAACTGAGCCTCACGCCATGAAGAAGTTCCCGCCGGCATCGGAGAGGCTGCTGCGCTGCGTGGGCAGCACACCCTCCTTCAGCCCCAGGGGCCCCAGCAGCAGCCCAAAAAAGTTGCAGAGGACCACCAGCAGCACCATGCAGCACAGGACAGCACACAAGATGAACCTGGGGCAAGACAAAGGGCAGGAGTCAGGCAGCAGAACCTGGGACCCTGAGCAGCATCCTGCAGCCCACTGTCTGCCTTCATGGGAGGAAAAAACATCCCAGACACCACAGCAGGGAAGGAGCACATGTGTCTGCAAGGCACAGTTCTGACTACCCTGCATCCACAACCCCACCACACAGCAAGCCCCCACCTCCAGCAACTGGAGGAGCAGGAGCCTAAAACTCTGCAGGCAGTGGAGCTGGGTCCCACCTGAGCCCATCCCAGGCGATGATCAGCTCCCTGTACTCCTCCAGTGCTGCTGTGGCATCGCTCACAAAGGCCCCAACTTTCTCCTCCACATCCAGGAGAGGAAACCCTTCCTTCAAGCTTCTGATCTCCTGCCTAATGAGGACCAGCTGGTCCTGGCTCTCTGCAAGAAAGGGGACATAGAGAGCTGTTGCCCAGGTCCTGCAGGGCAGTGGGGACTCAGAAAGGATGGGAAAGGGGCAGTCATGGCCAAGGATGACATTGGCATGATGGCACCTGGGGACAGCCAGGGCTGCAGGGAAGGCCTCTAGGAAAGAATGGCTTGAGAAGTGAGGAGGGAACCCTAGAAGAGGGACAAGTCAGCACACAAAGCCCTGCTTACTTGCCACCACTTCCTGTGACTGGTCTTGCACTTTTTCAGGAACTGTGTCCAGCGTTCTGTTAACCTGCATCCAGGGGAACACAGCATGAAACTCACATCCCTGCCTGCAATCCAAGGCTGAGAAGCATATCCCCCTGTCCTCAGATTCTAGAGCACAGAACAGGCAGGCTTCCCACAGCACTCAGTGTGCTGGGATGGTTGGGACAGCAAGCAGACCTTTGGCCAGCCCTTCCCTCCATGTCACACACTGAACTCCTAACAGAGCTCTTCCCAATCCACTCCCGGCCAGCACAGCCCCAGCAGCTGCAGGAGCACCCAGCCTTGTGCCTGGGTGAAGGGGACACCCCTTACCTCCTCTAAATCAGCTGTTATGTTTGAGCCAGAGACCTCACTCAGTGCCTCCACCTGCTGCTCCACACCTGGGATCTGCGGGAAGAGCCTGGGTGAGGGACTGTGGGGCTGGGGCAGGGCTGCTGGGGCCCCTCACCTGCACTGTGCCCCTCCTCACCGTGCTGAAGTTGGCAGTGAAGGTGAGCCCAGTCAGGTTCACTTGGGTGCAGGGAGGGCCACAGTTCTTCAGGGTGAGGTTGAGCCTGTCCTGCAGGCTGGCCAACTCCTGGCTGTAGTTGCTCTGCAGCTCCTCGAGGACTGAGCGACTGATGTTAATGCTACCAAAGGTATCCTTTAGCATCTCCATCCCTGGGGAGATAGCGAGGAGCTCAGGGCCTTATCCTACCAGCGTGGAAGGGACTCGTTCTAACCCAGCTGAACCTTGGAAACCCATGAAAAAATGCAACATAGGGGCACCCCAAAGTCATGGCACTTGCCCCAGGGTGTGGTTGGGAGGCCAAAGGGATCCACCTCCAAGGGAGCCCTACCCAAACACACACCTACCCCATCTCTTGGTTCCAGCATCCCCCTGAGCCCCTTGCCAGTCTCCCAGGGATGGGGCCAGTACCTTGCAAGAGGCTCTGGAGAGAACCCAGAGCAGCGTCCGTGCTGCTCCTGATGCGTGAGGTGATCATACTGCCCAGGTTGGGCCCAATGTCTGCAGAGATGGGAGAGGTGGTATCAATGACAGGATCCCTGCGAGGTCCTGGGGCTTACAGGAAAGCTGGTAAAAACACTAACACCACCACCAACACCCCTCCCTCACCCACACCTCAGGCAGGGGGGGCAATGGGGATATCCCCAGCCCCCCATCACCCACATCACCCTTCCCAGAGAGGAGCCTCAATGAGAAAAAGCAGCAACTGGAGCAGAACTGGAGCTTGGAAGACCCTACAGATCCAGCCCCTTTAGACATCCCTGTGAAAGCCAGCCCAGTGGCCTGCAGGGTCAGCAACCACCCACAGGGCAGAAAAGGTAAACCCACCCAACACCCCCACTGCCCAAGAACCCCCAGCCCTGGAGCAGCTCGCCACAGCCATGGGGATGCTCCAGCCCCTCCCATCGCACACCCTCACCCTGGAGGCTGCTGTTGGCATAGTCCAGCGGGACATCACTCTTGCTGATTATAAAATCGATTTGCTGCAGGGACAGAGATGTGGTGTCATTGAGGGTGGGGACCTTTCTCTGCTGCCAGCCCCTCTGCTGCCCTTCCCCAGGGGGCTGTTTGGGCTGCTCCTGAGACGTGGCAGGGGGACCACGCATACCTGGGGGATGGAGGACACGTAGGTCTGGACATCATCCATAGTGCTGTTCACATTGGGGAAGGTGCTCTTCACAGCCTGGGAGAAGCGGGTGTTGCTGATGAGGGCACAGACACCGCCAGTCCTACAAGGGAAGGGTGGCAGGGTCAGCATGTGGGGAGCTCAGTCCCAATGCTCCCCCCAGTACCCTCCAAATCCACCCGCACACCCCCCAGCCTGCAGGGTCTGGACCACACCAGTGACTCCTGCTTCCAGAGCATCCCGGCATGTGCCCTGCACTAAGGGACCAAAGAGGAGGGATGCAGGACACTGAGGCACGGGGGAGCGCGGTACAGCTGGGGAAGCTGTCGGGAAAGGTCTGCACGGCGCCGGTGCGCAGCCCCCAGCTTCCCACCGCCGCTGCTTCCTCTCCTTTGTCCCGCCGTGCCGGGACCTACTCGTGAACAATGGCAGTTTCCTGGCACGGCCGCCTAGCGCCGGCATTTCCAGTCACCCCTGGGTTCCATCCGGAGCCTCCCGGCCCGCGCACTCACAGGAGGAAAGCGGAGAGCAGCAGGACGGAGGCGCAGAGCGCCCGGCGCCGGCAGCTCGTCCCCCTGTCCTGCTTCTGGTACATGCGGCCCCCGCAGTGCCCGCAGCAGCGGCAGCAGCAGAAGCAGCATCCCACCAGCGGCACCAGGATGATGAACAGGACTCCGATGGCCGCGCAGACGAGGAAACCCAGTTCGTAGAGCAGCAGCTGGGATAGGAAGAATGAGAGACAGCATAACATTGGTGGCCCTGAAAGCTCCTCAGCTCTGCACACTGTCCAGACCCAAACAGACAGAATGGGTCCCCCAGGGAGCAGAACATGTCCTCTTGCTGCTGCCCAGCCTCCTGCTGCTCAGAGCAGCACCCACTACCAGCATTCCCCAGTCCAGGCTGGTCTGGGGCTGCCGGGTCCCCACCAGCTCACCTCGTGGATATGCTCCAGGCTGAACACGCTCTGGGACTGCCCGAAATTAATCAGCTCTGGGAGACAAGAAGCACGGAGGGCTGTGAACAGGTGCTGGGTGGGACTCTCCAAGAGGGCCCCAGACCCTGCTCACCCCAGAGAGGTGCTCCCTACCCGAGGCATCACCTGCAGCTCAGACCAGCTCTGACTATGGCATTTTTCTCCCTTGCAGCTGCCCTCCCCAGCCATCACACCATGCAGCATTTTTGCACCCAGGAAAAGTGCTTCCAGCCCCCAGGCTCACAGGGATCCACAGATCAAGGGGGTTCCTCGCCACAGAGGGCATAAAGGCACTGGGACTGCCCTTCCACAGCCCAGCCCTACATAGATGCCCAAGGGCACTGCCAGCGAGGAATGAGTACTGGGCAAAGGCCCACTGCCACGCTGCCTCTTCCATTCCCAGGGCTCTCCCTACCTGTGCCCCATGCCCTCATTACAAGCTCTGATGGGTCACAGGGCCATTGATTGTGCCCTGGTATCTGTGTGACAGAGGTCCACATGTGTGTCCATGTGTGCCTCCCAACCTTTGCCAGCATGTTGATGGTGAGCAAGGGTTGAAGCCAGTGAAGGAGGAAGCACAAGTGGCAACAGCCAGAGTGGTATTTCCCTCCAGGTGGGCTTCACTTGTCCCATGGATATTGAGCATCTGTAGGGTCTTGGTATCACCTGTGTAAACCTGCAGTTGCTTCGGGACAGAGATGTGACAGCCACAGGAGCAAGGGCAAGTGCTGGCAAGCAGAGCAGGGAGAGCACTGGCACAGGGACACACTGCTCTTGGTGGCCAGCAAGCACAGAGGGCTGCCAAGACAGGCAAAGACCCTGCAGTCAGAGTAGGGTTTGCTCTGCACATTTTTGGAGGCCTAGGATTAAAATACCTGGAGGGAGGATGGGGCAGGAATCTGCAAGGTGGCACTACCACTAATGCCTGCCCTGGGGCCAGCTAAGATAGACCCACAGTCCTTATGGGACATGAGCAGGACACAGCTGGCAATCTTTGGGATCCCACTGCTGATTACCCCAGCCGTGCATACCCCTCCTTACCCAGTGCCCCAGTGTTTAAATGCTGATGGACGGTGACCACTGCAGGAAGGCTCATGTTTAACAGGGACCCTGTAAACCCAAGCAGCCCTCCCACCCCACTGCCAGCCCCCCGCCGCCGTGCACCCACCTATGGGCAGGGGGTTGGGCTGCACCAGCCGCAGGAAGCCGTGTGCCATTGTCACCAGCCCCGGCGTGCTGCTCCCCGGCGCCTCGGGGCCAGGGCCGAACGTGGGCTGCGAGATGTTCCCCAGCTCCATCGCAGCAGCTCCTGGGGACACCTGGGCACCGAGAGGAGCCGTCGGTATCGTAGGGCCACGGAACCACCCAGCCTGGCCTGTCTCCGAGCAGGAAATGCAGAGAGAAAAAGCCAAGCACCTGCCCGCTCCTGCCCGGAAGGAAAGCGCTGCGGGAGAGCCCCGAAGAAAGATGGGGAGTCCTGTGAACAGTGGGGTGGGAAACCAGGCAGGAGGTGCCCACGAGTGACCCGGAGGGCTGTGGGGGATGAAGCGGATTCAGAGCACTCACCGTGTCCTCTGACACCTCTGTGCACCCACAGCTGCGGCAGGGTCCGGCCGCACCGTGCCAGCGCCCAGCTCTGCGGTTTGTTTAAGTTTCAGCGGTGACTGCTGACGAGCTGTTTGCCGGGGCAGGATCGCCCCACCCTGCCCCTTACAGCTCTTGGCACGCAGCCACCTCGGGCCGCCTCGCTAAACCGGGGTCAGGGTCACCACCGACCTGTCTCGGCGCACGCATCGGGAAGAGTCCCGCTCCTCGCCCTCCGCTGAGCTCCCTGCCCGTGCCGGGCTCCTCCTGGCCCAGCCCAGCAGCTGGGTGGCCCGGGGTGATGCCGAGGGCAGCCCGCTCCGCCCCACACCATCCGCATCCTTTCGGGATGAGGTGCGTGGAGCCGTTCACACTTTCAACACAAACCAGCTGTAGCCACAGAAAAGGTCTCGCATTTAAAAAACCTTCCGAAATGGGGCACTGCGGCAAACCTGGCATTTTTCACGCGCGTCCCGGTCCCCCCAAGCAGGGAACAGCCTCGGGGCCCCCAGACAGCATTTTTTCTGCAAGGCTGGGCGCCCGCTCGGCTCCATCGCCGCTCCCCGCAGAGCTTTCCCACGCCGCGCGGCTCCATCCCCGCCCCGCCGGAGCTCCGGGAGCCGCAGCCGGAGCAGCCGCGGGGAGGGGCCGGCAGTCGCTCCCGGCGGTGCCGCGGACGCACCGGTGGCCGCAGAGCAGGTGTCCCGGGCGGGGGTCCCCAGCTCGGCACGGCTCCCGCGGCCCCGGGAGGTGCAGGGAGGGCCGGGCAGAGCCGCCCCTTCCGCCCCGGCCCCCTCCTCTGCCGAGGGGGAGCCCTCTGCCCCAGCCCTCCCCGCTGCACCCTGGCATTCCTCGGCCACCCGGGCGGCACCCCCGCTCCTGGCCCCATCCCACCCTGACATGCTGCATCTCCCCCAGAGACCCCGGGCCCTGCCCTGTCCCGCATGGGAGAGCTGCCCCCAAGCCCCCTGCCTGGGGATGCTCCCTCCTTGTCTAAGAGAAGCAGCACTCGCCCCACACTGCCAGAGCCACTGCTGGCCCCTCCAGCAGCCCACCCTGCCATCGCACCCTTGCCGGGAGCCCACCCCCGCTGCCCACCTTTCCCTATGCCAGCCCTCAGCTGTGCTCTGCACCCTCCTTCTCCTGCCCCAGAGTACCTGGAGCCCCCAGCGTGGTCCTTGTCTCCCGCCCTGTGTCTCTGCATGGGACAGCACGGGCTTTTTGGACAAGACCAGCAGGGGACTCTGGGTGAGCCTTTGCTCAAAGGTCTGAAAGACCTTTGCGTGGTGGGCTCCCCGGCCCCTCCTGCACTACGGCTTGCTCATCACCACCCCCCAGTTACTGCTTGAATTTCCTTGGCACAAGCAGGCAGCACTGCACTCCGTGACCTTAGGGGAAGGTGGCACAAGGAGGAGGGCAGACCTGCTTCAGGTTTTCTTCCTGGTCTAGCCCATGCTGGGCACCAGAGTGCCATGTGGAACCCTCTGGCACAGCACTGCCACTGGGGCAGAGCAGCAGAGGACACAGATTGATCCCAACAAAAAAGGAGGGTACAAAAAGAGCAACTAGTGAGTTTCTCACAGTCCTAGAGCTGATGTGGGGAAGGAGGTTTGGGGGCTTCACAGGTACCCTTGGGCTTTCCAAGCCAGACCTCAACCTCAGTGTTGCCTTGGGGCCCTCCAGCAGCTCTCGGGTGCATGCACAGGATGCAGCCAGGCAAACGCAGGATGTCACAGATCGGGATCTGCTCCTGCAGGGCATTGCTCCCTTCCCACCCAGGGCACCCCACTGAGCCTGCCAGAGCTCGGGGCATGGTCAGGAGCAAGAGGATTGATGCCTCAGCTCTGGGTGTCACATCATGAGCTCACTGGGCCCATCCTGCCCTCACCTGCCCAGCCATGAGCTCCTACCACAGCACCTGTATCCTGCAGCCCCGTAGGGGAAAGGATAGCCTGGTTACATCCCTCACTGCAGGTGTCAACCCAGCCCCTGCCCATACTCCGAAGACACTCTGAAGCCCCTGCTCTCACCCTCTGCTGCATCAACCCTGTTTTACAAGCATGGTTTCTCCCCATATCCCTAATAATGTTGGCACAGGGCACTTCAGCTTCTGGAAGGAGACTGGCACAGTCCCCATGGACGTAGGCCCCCTACTTGTCCCGTGTGTGTCCTTTGCTCCCCTCCAGGACACCTCTATGCTGCTCAGTGGCTCCTGCTCTGTTCCCAGGTGGAATTACACAGCCCCACTGCTCCCCAGGGAACATGCCCATCACCTTGGTGTCCGGGCAGGCCTTGAGCTGCTTGTTTGCTCTGGCTTGGGGGCTGGGTCATTTCCCCGCAACCCTGTACCTACCTTACCCTCGCTGGGATTTCTGCTCTCCGTGGCATAGCAGGGAGCCAGCTGTGGCCTGCCTGGGAACCAGAAGACAGAGGCAGGCTAGCCTCACCCTGGAGTACAGTGAGCCCTGTGCCCACAGCCCTGCCAGGGCACCAGGGACATGAGGCGACTCCCCTCTGCCTTGCCCATGTCAGCCTGGTCCCATGCTCAGGTATATAAGTGATCAGGACAACTTCAAACCGAAAAGTCATTTTATTGGTACCATACATGACTCATAAATGGCACAAACTATGGAGGGGAAGAAGGAAGAAGGGGAAAAAAAAAAAAAGAAACAAGAAGGCATTACAGTGTGCCCATGGCAGTGAGGGCTCTGCACCCTCCACAGCAGCCCTGTGGCATGGTGTGGAGAATCGTACCTTAACTTAGACGCAGAGCCTCCCTCCTGCCACACCAGGTTCCCACCCTGGGATCCCACCCCCACCTGCAATGGGGCTGTAGGGACCCCTGTGCTTGGGGGCTGAGCCCTCCACCTCCAGCTTGCCCATGGAGGGGCCCAGGAAGCCACACAGGCATGTCTCCAGGGATCTTCAGCTTGAGGTCAGACCAGGGCTGACTTAAGGCTCTGTCTGCCCGCCCAACCACAGCGACAGCAGGAGGAGAGGACACACAGGGTGTTCCCCACCCCATCTCAGCAACCTCCTGCAGTAGCACCCCTGCAGCAGCCAGAGCCCCTGGGCACAGGCAGGCCCTCAGTGACACCTGCCAGCCCCCAGCCCCACAGGGCAGTGGGACACGGACTGTGGGATCCCCGGCAGGGAACTGGGGGGTGTCTGATGGAGAGAATGGAGTGCACCCCTCACTCCCCTAAACCTCAGGGCTGCTCCGCCTGCCCCAGGCTCCCTTACGCACGCAGACAGACACACAAACCTCTCGCACACACACTCTTACACACTTACACACCCACTAGGGCAGTCCCCCCTCCACAGCAGCACTTGCTGCAACCCCACCACGGGGCATGCCAGGGGGTTCCCATGGGCAGCCCGGACTCCCATCTTCCCCCAACCCGACTCCAAGGCTGCTGGGGTGAAGTGGTTAGGCAGCACAAACACCCTCCCCTGGCACCTCCCATCTTCTCCTTGGAAAAAGCCTTGGAAGGGATTACTTTTTTTCTCTTTTTTTTTTTTTAAACCAAAAAAAAACCCCAAAAATTATTATTTTTCTCATCATTTCCCCTAACATCAATGGAGGCACCTGCTCTAGTGATAACACATTGAAAGAACAGTATCGTACACACTGTCTACAGCGCGGAAATGTACAAGCACGAGGTACACGAACCCGAGGGGGGGAGCGGGGACAACAGCACACAAGATTTACATTGAGAAGGGAGGCAGGGGGCTGGCCCCCCCCGGCCTCTGGAGGGATTAGAAAGGAAGTCTGCAAAGTCTCTCCTTGGTTTGAAGCTCTCCGAACTGGATATAAAATGAGACTTCCAAGAGAAGAAGCCTGTACAAAAGTCAGGACAGGGTGAAAGGGCTCAGGACAGGAGGGGGGAATGGGTAAGGGGGCTGAAGGGGTATTTTCCCATTTTTTTTTCTTTCATTTTTTAAACTTACAATTTAATAATATTATTTTTTTTTCTTAAAAAAAGACAAAAGTAGGAGGTACCAGGAGCCAGGGGTTGCAAAGGGGCCCCAGGCAGACTCACGCAGGGTGGAGGGAAACACAGAGGCTGCAGGCAGGGAACAAGGGCACCGGCTGCTCCGGCAGAGCCGTGCCCCCCCAGCCCCCCACCACGCACTTCCTATATACAAGAGTCCCCCCATGGCTGTGCTGCGCTCTCGCTCTGGGGAGCGAGGGGAAGGTGCAGCAGAGTGGGAAAATGCGACGGGTCCCTATCTTCAACACCATCCCAGCACTGCAGGATCTGACCCTGGCCAGAGGAAGCTTCGTGGCAAGAGCCCGAGGCACAGGGAAGGCTTTTCATCACTGCCCCTCCCAACCAGCCCCACGATGGACAAGGGATGTGCAACCCCACTGCAAGTGGCTGCTCAGCAAACACCAGCCATAGGGCCCTGGGAAGAGGAGGGTCTCTGTGCTGTGCCAGACCCCAACACACGGCATCCGGGAACGCCGACCGCTGCCAACACCTCCCCACTAATCCCCCCTCACTCAGCAGGGAGGGGTTGGGCATGTTGGGACAGGGATGAGAAGCTCTCTGGGCAAGAAGCAGAAAAGAAGAGCAAAGGGGGAATAAAGAAGCTACGGCCCCGGAATCCCACCCCTGCCCTGGGGTCCATCAGGGAGGCAGGCGTGGGGTGCGGGGAGGCGGCGGGGGTGGCGGCGGGGGCTGCCTGCCCGGCGTGCACCCCGGGCCGTGCACCCCATCATCCACCGGCGCTGATCCGCCCCCGGTACCTCGCCGCTTCCCAGTCACTCTCCGTTGCAAATGTACAGGTAGATTGGTTGGGACTGAGTCCACGGGGCGGCGGGGGGGCCGTTACTGCGACGCCTGCGACGTGGGGTTCTCTGACTTGCTCTCCTGGCTGGAGGGTGGTTTGCTGTTCCAGGGGCTGTTGGCCCCCAGCGCCGGCGAGTTGTTGAAGCTGTCCTCGTCGTCGATGCCGTTGGCGGCGTCAAACTGCGTGTTCTCCAGCCGGGTGATGAGCCGCTCGTCCTCGTCCCCAAACTCCCCCCCCATCAGCGTGGGCTCGCCTACCACCATCACATCCTGAAAGGGGAGACGGTCCCGAAACATAATCGAGGTGGGGGGAGCCTGGGCCGCTAGACCCCCCTCTCATCAGTGCAGCCCTTTTCCCCAGCTGTAGGGCCACTTCCTCATCTCCACTGCAGAACCTGAGCTTGGGCACTGAGTGGGGCAAATGCATCCTCACTCCCTTGCAGGAGAGCAAAGGGACTCAGGGAAGGCAGCCAAGACACCCACTCCTTCTTCTCCCCATCACATGGGAAGAACTGGGGTGGTTCATATAGGCATTCCCTAGGGCTCTCACCCTAGCAGCTCCCAGGGGCAGAGAACCCTCCCCTCCACCCCAGAGGAGGAAGAGAGAATGGAAACGGGATGCTTACAGGTACCTGACTGGACAGGGCAAAGGTGCTGGCTGGGCTCTTCTTCTTGCTGTTGCTGTTGTTGGTGTTTCCCCCACCGGAGCTCATGGTGCTACCCCCCGACATCTTCCTTTTCCGGCGCTTGCTGGGCTGCTGCCGTGCTGGCTCGGCTGGAGGAGGATGGAGACATACATAGTCACTCCCAACAAGAGGAAGCTGGTGCCCCCCAGGCCCTTTTATGCAAACCCTGCTTCTTCAAGGACCACACTCCCCCTCCAGGCTGTATCACCGCCATCCTAACCTCCACAGTTCTGTTATCCTCCAAGACCAGAGGACAGGTGAGGGGGCAGGAACATTTCCATCCCTGCTTTGCTTTCCACAAACAGCTGGCAGCCCCCAGGCAGGGAGCACTGGCTGCCTGCAGCCCTGCTCTGCCCCACTGGGAAGGTAGACCAGCACAGGAAGAAGCCAAATGCCTGATTCACTACCCCCAGTCTCATTAAAGAGGGGAAGAACAGCTCTGGGGCTGGGAGAAGCTTGCAGCGTGGGCAGGGCCTGAGCATGGAGTCCCAGAGACCCCCAAGCAGCACAGCAGGCAGTGTGAGACTCACCCGGCGGAGCCACCATCCGCTGCCACTTCTGGAAGAGACAAGTCTTGAGGCAGTCCCGGGGACTGAGGCTGTAGGTCTTATGCCTTGACATGAGCTCCTGCATTGGTTCTAGAATTACACAGAGCTGCAGAGAGCAGACAGACACCATGTTAGATTGCAATGCTCTGAGCCCCAGCAAAATGGAGACCCTATAACCCTAACCCCTCTTCAGGCAGACGTTTGTGCTGCAATAATGTGAGACATGCCGTGAGCTTGTGGGATTAGCAGACCCACTGCTCCACAGCTTTCTACAGCCTCTCTGAAAGATCCCTTTTGCAAAGCTGGCCTTGCAGCCTACCCACACCCCAGGGCAGCCAGGCATTGGGCAGCTGAGAACCCAAGACATGGCAGAACTGCAACACCCTTCTTCTCGCACACTTACTCGGAGGTAGTTGAGTGTGGAGTTTGAGAGCCCACAGCGTGTGATGTTCTTGGATAACTGGTCCAGCATCTGGGGATCCTGTGCCTGGAGGTGAGAGGGACAAAAAGCTCAGCTGCATCCAGGCTGGGAACAGCCGTCCTGTGCCCCAGCCCGCGATGCGGGACTGAGTTGAGTTCCCCCAACCTGCACAGCAGCCTGAGGAGCTCTGCAGCCCTGTGTCACTCATGCCCAGGGGAGCTCCTGGAACTGTACTCACATGCATGGCAAGGATGCTGCGGGGAATAAGTTCTCGATGCTGGCGGATGCTGAAATGCCACGTCTTTATCCTCATCATGTCATCAAACATGAACTCCAAGTAGAGCCGCCCCTCCACGCACACCTGAGCAGGCAGGACACAGGGTCAGAAATACACTGACCCAGCTTCCCCCAGCCCAGATACCCTGGGAACCCACTGCTGCACACTGCTACACTCTCATAGTGGCTTGCCTCTGCCTTTCAGGAGTCTCAGCAGAAGCCACACCCACAAGCCCAAAATGCACAGCCTGGCAGGACTGTAGCCACCAAGAGGGAACAAAAAACCAAGGCAGGAGGGGCAGCAGAAGCTGTGGGCACAGGCAGTACCTGGGTGAACATGGGCTTGCCGTGCTGGGTGACCATGGTGCACTGGTCACAGTCCAACGAGACAAAGTTGTTGTGGAAGGACTCCTTGGGGTGCTTGAGCACGTAGTAGAGCTCTGTGGCTCCCCCTTCAAAGATGCTGCGGAAGTAACGGGGAATCAGAGTCCGGCCAATCGCTGCAGCAGGAAAAGGAGGAAAATAAGGTCAGTAAACCTGGCTCATCCAGATGTTCCTTGGAATGTACATGAAGAGAGTCCCCCCCCACGCCTTCTGGCTGGAAACAGCTCAGACACCCTCCCCACATCCCCTTGAGCACACAACTGTCTCCTGCTGAAGGGCAATGCCCTTAGGAAGGAACGCTCAAGCTGGTACTTACTGTATCTCTTTGGTCCATCCTCCAAGCAAAAAGTGATTGTTAACATGGCATCATCTTCAAAGAACTCTGTGGTGAAGGCATCCCACCACAGATTGTCACATTCCTGGGAAGATCCAGAGAGATGCTAAGTTATGGGGAAGAGAGACAAACAGACAAACAGACACTGGCTGCCAGGCACAGAGGCCATGTCCTCAACTGTCCTCAACCCACACAGGACTGCACTCTCAGCTGAGGGCTCGGAGATTGGGGTGATAAATCCTGTCCCACAGCCACATGTGGGAGAAGGTGGTGGGGGCCCTCACTGTTGAAATACTGCCCTGGCCAACCCTCACTCTCCCAATTGCCTACCTCTGTCCAGTTCTGCAGCCGCTTGTTGAGCTCAAATATCCTGTAGTCGGTCTGGTTCCCGTACGGCGTGTGCCTCCTGTTCAGAGAGCACAGCAAGCCATCAGAGGAGGAGGCAGGCACAGGCTGTGAAGGGGTACTGAGCCCACAGGGAAAACACATACAGCCCCTCCACAGCTGGCAGAGTCTGAGCAATCCTCCCACAAGCCCCAGCTAGCCAGCATGCTGGCTCTGCTGAGGCACTCCCACCACAGGCACAATTCCCCCCGAAGCAGGATCCACACCAGCCCCCCATGCTTACCCGATTCCAGGCTCCAGGTATGTCGGTGGGTACATAGGAGTAGGTCTAGCAGTGGAAAGAGATGCAGGCACGTCAGCACTAGCAGGGATCTCCCTGCTCACCATAGCTCCTCCCTCCCTGGCTACAGCAGGCAGTCAGGCTCACTGGAGATGAGACCCTCCCCACAGTGCAGACTGTACTTTGGCTGCCAATATCTGACAGCCCCATGGGGCGACCTATAGCCGAAACTGGGCTCTGATCCCACATCACTGGTTGCTTCTCCCCTAGGACCTAGCCAACTGCTCCTTGGGGACACCAGCTCCTCTGAAGCAGTAGCTGGTGCCAGGCAGGACAGACATTGAAAAAGGGGTTGTTTTGGCAGGAGTAGGGAGGGTTCCCTGTCATTCCAGGGGCTTGGCCAGGCAAAGCACTTGGCCTGACAGAGCACAGGACCTGGAGGCTTCCTTCATTCAGAATATCACTAGTTCTCAACTCACTACCAGCTGTGCCCGCCCCAGTTCCCTCTTTGCTGTTATGCTAACTGTGCACTGCAGTCTGTCTGCTGCTGGGAAGCATAACACAGAGTGCAAACTCTGGGGTGCAAACTACAGAGTGTCCTCAACATTGCAGAACCCTCACTGGGCCCCAGCTCACCCCACATCTCGATCCAGCATGGTGCCTGGGTGGAAGGGGGGAAAGGCGTTGCCGTTCGGGGGCTCCTTTGGCGAGTACAGCTTGAATGACTTAGAGGAACAGCCTGGAGAGAAAGAGAGAGAGGGAGAGAGAGAGGACACAGGTCAGTCAGGGGCACCCTGCAAGGAGAGACATCATGCTGCTGCTGCTGCTGAGAGGAGGAGGAGGAGGAGGAGGGACGATGCAGGACCAGTTAAGCCTTCATCAGCACAGCCCCATCGCTCTTCTGCTTCCTCCCTTGTGCAGGATGCACTCACAGGGTCAAGGCCAAGCTCTCAGGATCAGCAGCCAGAGGGCCCCAACCCCATCCCAAGGGTTTCTCAGTGGTACCCAAAGTTTGTTAGCTCTCAGCCGGTTGGGCTCTGAGGCCAGAGGGGGACAACCCAAGGGGGACAGTCCAGCTGGCGAGCCCGAAGAGGGCTGGCTGAGCCCTAGCCCTCCCTCCTGCACTGCTCCTAATCCCACTGACTGACCCGGGAATCACACAGGATCTTTTCGCTGACCTTTCTATCGTCATGGTGACGGGTGAATAATCGCCCAGAGGGATGGATGGCGGGTCCCCAGGCAGCCACCATCTGCCGCTCAGGCAGGCCAGTGGCCACCCGGATCAGGCAGACAGAGAGATCCCACACGCCAGCCCTCAGCTGTGATCAAACCACCCCAAAGCCTCCCTGCCCGCAACAGCATCAGGGCAAAGGACAAGAAGCCCATAGAGAGCCATAGGGTGTGAAACCAGCACACAACCTGGTATCCCCCAGTCCTGCCAACAGAAGCCATAAGGAATGACAGGCAGAGCCAGCCCCCTCCAGGCTCCTTAGGGGCAGTCCCACGGGCAGGGTCCCGGGAGCGGGGGCTCCGGAGCCCAGGCCGGCAGGACCCAGCACGCTGCGCCGAGACGCTGCCGAGGCACGCGGCTCCCGCCCTGCCGGCAGACGGGCTGGCCTGGACGGGGCGCAGCAGCGGGCGAGCCGCCAGCAGCTCCGGCTCCACCGGCTCAGCCGGCCCTGCCGCGCACAGACTCGTCTGCCCCCGTCCTGCCGCAGGCGGGCCCGAGCCGGGGCCGAGGCGGGATCCCCATCGGCTGCCCGCACACAGCCCTGCGAAGGGCACTTCCCAACGCCCACCGACTGCCGGGATTGCCACCCCGCACTGCAGAAAGCACAGCCAGCAGCGGAGGGAGGCGTCCCAGAGGCGCCAGACACACCACGGCCCCTCGGGGCTCCACTCCATGGCCAAGCTCTGCAGAAGGGTGCAGGGACAGGACCGGAGCAGCAGCTCGACCGTGACGGATACAGGAGAGCAAAGAGCACCACAGTCAAGGAAAGCCACCAGCACAGAGACCCAAGATGTCCAGCTTGTTGCAACGAACAGCTCATTAGCCAAAAGAGGTGGATAAACAAGGCATCACCTTCACCCCTGCCAAGACATCTGGGACCCGAAGTCAGCAGTCACAGGGATTGCACACACAGCTGAGCAAGGGCTGGTCAAAAATAGAGGGGGTCACCTCCTGAGCATTAAATCCAACTTTCAACAGGGGAAATGTATTTTACTTCTTGATTTTTCTAGGAGCCTTTTCATCACGTTTCCCCACAGCAACTGAATCCAGCCTCTCTCCAGCATCCACCAGGATCTACCAGTCCTATGGGGCTGGAGCCAGCCCAGCCACTCAGCCGTGGCTCACTGTTCCCACTCCTGCCCGCCTGCAGTGAGGATAAGTGGGACATGGCACAATTCCTCATATGGCTGCTAACAATGTCAGCCCCTTGCTCTTACTGAATGTTTTCATAGATAAAACAATTTTTAATAGGGAGTTTGGTGCTGGTCAGTTGCAGAGGAGTTTTTGTTTTCTGCTTTAACCACACACATCAACTTGTGCCTAACAGACACAATAATTCAGTCCAAACTGTACTAGAAATACAGCATTTCTACTTCCTCCATTCTGTTGTTATACAACATGACACTGAAGCGTGTTCAATGAATAGGAAACTTCCCAAACTTCTCAAACTTCTGTTGAAAACAAACCGATTCATTAGGCAGAGACAGGCTGGAGCACTGTTTATTTCTGGTCATCATGTCCTGAGGGGCAGAAAAAAAATCAAACCCAGTAGGTCTCATGCTTCAATTCTTTGTTTTTATTTCACTGACAAGACAGGAGAAGACTAAATTCCCAAAGCTTCTTGCTGTCCTCAGTCCCCATCTTGTTTCTCAGTGTGCAGGAAGGTCTCCTGGGGTGGGGAGACCAGGGAGACACATCATTCTCCATCCATTGTGCTTCTCATGCTCTTCCCTAGCTCCCTGCTGCTGGAGGTGGAACAGCAGATGAGCCAGGCCACCACTTCTACCCAAATCTACATTTCCATCCTGGGTCTTTCCCAGCAGGATAAAATAGACACGCCCTGCTCTTTGAACTCTACTGAGTGACCTGTGTCAGGATCTAGAGGGGTGGAGAGGCACCTGTTATGTGACCTCAGCAAGACTGGCACCCTGACCAAGTATTATTTTTAATGCAGAATAAAATATGTGGCTGGATTCAGCCGTTTGAAATAACACTAGCAACAGCCTTAGAATTTGATACAAGCTGTCTAAATTCTGCATTCACTGTAGACACACTACACACATTACATGAAGTAATGTAACTACTTTACAGCAGCAGAAACACCAACTTTCACTCACACCAGGTCTGCCTGGTCTGGGACACCCCTCCATCACCACCTCTTTCCTTCATACTGCCTGCAAGCCCTGTCCAGCCAGGTGCAGTGACACAGACCTGCAGGATGTGGCCCTTCCCAAGGCAAGCCCAGTGCCTGGCTCTAGCTGGTGTTTCTGCATGCCCCTGCTTTGCCTCTTGCTTTGAGCACAGACTCTGGGCAGGCTTGGTGCAAACAGGGTTGCTGCTTGGTGGCAGAACATGCAATGCCCCTGTGGAACATGAGACAACAGGAGATGCTTCCTGTGGCTGCTCACAGGTGCTGGCCCAGCGACACAAAAACATTGAGCAAGGGAAAAAATGAGGCTGACGCTGCATCTGGTGAGCTACCGGCCCAGGCAGGTCTGGGCAAACAGCACAGTGCTCGTGGCCAGGTGGGGTGGCTCCATGGCTCCTCCTCAGCAGGGAGGTGCAGAAGAAAACCCCGTGAAGGGATCTGACAGCTCAGCATCCTCTGCTGAGACCAGGTCCACAGACCTGCTGCAAAAGCGTGGGCAAGCAAAGGGCTTCAGGTGGGTGGCCACCCAGGGAACAGAAGGCAGGTGCCCTGCCCGTGACTCATGTACAGCCCAGCATGGCCCAGCCCTCCACATGCCTTCTCCTCTGCTGTCTCTGCTTGTGAACTATCAGCCCTATGGGGAAAGCTCTTCTGGTGCACTGTCCAGTGGATTTGCTGGAGCAGGAATGATTCACATCCTAGCTAAGCTCACAGAGCTGGGGAATGTCAGATTTCCCAGGGCACCAAAAGCACGATGGAGCCTCACAGAGCCACCACAGCCAGGAGACAGCAGGGTACTGTGAACCGAGACCAGCACCCTGGAGCTGCCAGCCTGGGCAGGGGACTTGGAAAGCAGGGAGGTTAAAAACCCTGCCTGACTCCCATAACTTCAGTTCACCATCAAAGAGCAAAGAACTGATGAGGACAAAGGCAAAGCAACATCAACATCTTGTTCTTCCTCTGCTTGTGGCTGCTATCCAGAATTGGTGCCCCCCTGCCAGACAGAAGCCATCCCTGTCTGGGCAGCCAAGGCGCTCTCTATGCAAGCAGCAAAGCTCACCAGTAAGGCAGAGGCTAAAAACATAAATGATGATAAAAAATGAAGAAGTGGGGCTTGAAAGGGGCCGCAGGGCTCCAGCTCAGGCGGGGAGTGTCCTGCTCCTCCCAGCAGACCGGGAAGAAGAGAGGCCAGCCCCAGCTAAAGGCAGCCGGTGCTTCCCGGCATGCTCCCTGCCTGCTTCCTGGCTGCCTAACGAGGCTTTAAAGTGTAAATAGCGGCATTGTTCCGCAGGGCTGCCTCCGTGGGGTGTGGGAGCCCTGATAGCGGGAAGAAATACATCTTCCCAGGCCAGTCCCGCTGGCATGAGGGTGTGTGCAGGGCAGCTTCTCAAATAATTCACGTGGTTTTGCCCAGTGAGAGTGCCTGCTGTCCGGGAAGTTGGCAGGGCTGGGAGGCAAACACGAAGTATTCAGAGTGACTGGGACAGGCAGAGGCACATGGAGCAGTCCATGGTCTGCCCCCACAAGCCTGCCTTCACCTCTTTCTCCTTTTTTTTGGAATAGAGGGGATTGAGAGAGGCCAGTTGCAAACTCTGATGCTGTTGTTAAGCCCACAGGAACCCAGGAGGAACCCACCAAGACACAGCCTGAGACATTATCAGTGACAGTATCAACTGAACTGAACTGATGAAGATGAAGCTCCCACAGGGCTAGGGTCTCCAAGGAAGAGGAGATACCACTTTTGGAGGAGACCATGTGCTACGTACTTGGCGGGATCCAGAGGCTGACCCCAGCCAGAACACTGCCAGGCCCTGACCTGTCCAAAGGCAAAACCAGCATCGCTGCCTGCCCAGCTGCATGCAGGGATTGCTCTCTTACTTTTCCCAAGCTGCACATCTGAGCCATCCACAGAGCTTATGTGGACCACAAGCAGCCTCCCTGCTCACACCACACCATGTGGCTGTGCATGGTGTCCCAGACCCAGATCACATCCTGTAATATTTGTGCAAATGTCCTCTACAGCAGCACACAAAGCATCTAAACCCAAGGGTGCTCTTCTCTGCACATCAGATCACAAACTTAGGGGGACAGCCAGAGAAGGGATAATTACCTGTAGCTAATTATTACAAAGTGACAATCTTGATGTAGGCTGCAAAGCAACGCTATCTCAAAACACCAGGTGAGAAGAATCTGGCTGGGATGTGGATTTGCAGACCAGGGCTCAGCATAGTCCAATAGCCCCAGCTCTGCCAGGGCCCAGGGTCTCCCAAGAAGAGAGCATCCTCTGGAGCTGGACATTTGGCTGGGGGCCCCAGGGAATTGCACTGCTCTGCAGTACCTAGGGACAGCAGGAGTCTCCCCTTTCCCATTTTGTTCCTCAGATGATTCAGACATGTAGATGGGGAATTCTCCAGGAGGGAAAAAGGGAGAAAAACACACCCTGCCAATTGCAAAACAGCCAGAAAATTGAATCACGTCCAAGGCTGCAAGCCCCAGATGCAATCCCACAGATAACCCAGTTTCAGCTCCACTACTATCAACTTACCACGAGGCAGTCATTTCCTGCAACTCTCAGGGAAATATCCCACTGTCCCTAATTACTCCTTTCAGTTCACTGTCTCAAAGATGATCCATAATCAAACGCTGTCGGTTTCAGCCTCAGGAACGCACCTTTCACATTTTCAGACACTTTCCCTCTCTGCCAAACCCTTCACCCCAGGGCCCTGCCATCCTGCAGCAACCAGGCTGACATCCCTCCTGTGCAGAACCGGCAAACAAACGAACAATGTGGTGTGGGCTGGAAAAAAAAAACCCTCTCAGCATACCTAGAATAAAAGCCTCCTGACAAACCAGGATCTCCATCATCATCAAAGGTTTTCTAGGCTCCGCGGCAACACAGAAAAATTTAGTTATATCTAACCATGCCGATGGCCCTGCAGAACACGAAACCAACATCCCTGCTCAGGGCTGCTTGCCTGCCACGCACACGGTGGAGCAAAACTACACAGCCCTGCATGGTATGGTGGGGTTATTGCTCAGGGCAGCCCTCCGCAGAGACAAGATCTGTCCAGGAGAGGCACAGCGCAGGGCAGTGGCAGCGAGGGGCCGGGCGGAGCGCGGGGGACCCGCAGCGATGCTGCAGGCGGCAGGAGCCCAGCGCCGCCGCCTCGGAGCGCAGCAGGCTGTCAGCCCCACGTGGCGCATGGAGGTTCGCGATCCCGGGATGCACCGCTGCCCTCGCTCCCAGAGCTGCACGCCGGGACGCGTAGTCTCCGGAGACAGCGGACAGGCCGCCTTGCTCCATGTTGCCTCCTAGGTGGAGCCCCGCAGCCCTGGCAGCCGGCCAGACGCCTGCTCCGGAGGGGGGGAAAGCTGAATAACTCCCGCCGCCAGGATCCAGCTGGCCTCGCTGGGGCAGCGTGCGCCCGGGGCAAACCGTGACATGATGCTGGCCACAAGGTCTGGACCGCTCACAGATGCCCATGGAGAGGAGGGACAGTGCTGTATGGCGGGAACAAACTCAGTGCAGATTACAAAGCACCTCCATTGCTTCTTCAAGCTGCCAGGGCAAGCCTCTGCCCTCCCGCTCAGGCAGAACTTCTCTCTCCTCACTACTTGGCTGAGAGGCATGGGAGCGGCTGAATGAGGGACAGGCAAGCTGCCGGCAGCACCGGGGACAGCAAATGCAGTGGGTGCTGGACTCACACCTCTGCACTGGCAGCACGTGCTGCCACTGGCGTCAGGACAACCAGTGCGGGACGGAGCCAACACCCCAGGAAGCAAAAGGACAGGGTATGGTCAAGCACACCTGCCTGGTGCTCCTGAAGGTGTGAGGAGCTCAGCCCCAGGGAAACCCTCTCACCCTAGCATCCCTGGTTACAACTCCACCCTAAACAACAGCAACCCATGGGGCAGCAAACCTCACTGTGGCAAGCATCACAACCCACAAACACACACACGGAGCAAACAACAGCAGGAGCACTCTGTTCCCCAGATCACTCAGAGGATGGGAGGTTTCCAAGGGAGAGGGCCAGGGGAAGTATTATCCTGCTCTGCCTCCACACAGGACTTTAGGTTCATATTGCTAATGCAGACATCAAGCTCACAGCAGTACAGAGCAGCAAGCACATGAAAGAGGGCATGCTGAGAGAGCCAAGCACTGCTGCCACCCTGCCAGCCATGGAACAAGAAAGGAGTCCTGGGGTTGGACTGGTCCATATCATCCTCTGCTCCCACATCCTAAGGGGCTGGGCAAGCTCAGGGCTGCCAGCCATGACTGCTCTCTGAAAAGATGCTGAAAGAGGCTCCAGGTCCCCAGCCTGGGGTACCTTTGCTTCAAATGAACTTCTGTAGCTTTTCACTGTCTTTTTCTTATTTTACATGGATTGTGATCTGCTCCTAATGAAGGGAAAAGTCACCAAACAACTGCAAAACTTTTGTGTTGCCAAATCTTTCAGCACTAGCCTTGTCCCCCTTGGATCACAAGTTTTCCTCTTTGAAGCAACACAACTTACGTGTCATTCTGCTCAGCACTACTCAGTCTTAAAGAGGTGCTCAGATCACAAATCTGGGATTTCTACAGCATCAGGAGTGGAAAGATCACATTTAGTTCTACTTCAGTGAAAACTATAATTTCTCCACTATGAGAACATTCCAAAACCTAATGCTTTAAAGAAACAAGGATACTTGTTTGTATTTACCTGTACTTGCAACAGAAGCAGTAAGACCTGATAACTGACCAGCACTGGAGGAATCACTCCAAAACTGTTCAGACAAGGTGCTATCAAAAGCATGTGGAGAACAATTGGGAATACCCTGGGACTGGAGAACAACTGGGAAGACCCTGGGATGCAGTGCTTGTTCTCACACCTGCCTGGCCCAGCCTCAAGCAGGCTCAGACTCTCCTGGTGAGAAGAAAGCAGGTGGTGGTTTGCAGTGTGGGTAAGTGCACATTGTGTGCCCCCAAAAGGTGACTCCCTATTAGACCCCAGAGCCTTGGAACCCTTTGCTCACACCTCACCCTGAGAGTGGCCAACACCTCTGTTTTTGGCTCCTGCTGCAGAACAGGCTTTGGCTAGGGATGGCAGTTACCCAGCAGGTTCCTGCCATGGTGCCTGGCTTCTGCCAGCTAAGGCTGCAGTGATGGGATTGGGGGCTGCCCAAGCCAAGGGAGACCCAGGAGTGCCTATTACCCATCCTGAGTGGCTGGGCTAGTAGTCTCTACTAAGCCAGCCATCCAAGATCAGGGCAGCCTACCACAGCAGGGTCTGCCAAAGGGGCTCCAGGAAAACATCTGCCCACCTAAGACACTCCTCCACAGCTCTGGCATGCATGCTGACTCCTAAACTGGAGCTCTGAGTCTTCCCCACTCCCAAGGGTGCTGCGTTCAGCCTCAGCTTGTTCCCCACTTCTGGCTGGCCCAGGTCAAGCCGGTGCTTTGTCTGCCAGGGAGGACGAGCTCCCTGTGCCCATGGCCTCCTGAGCTTGGCACCCAGCAATGCAGCTTCTGAGAGAAGACGTGTAGCCCTGACACGTTTGCGCCCCTTGGAGCTTTTATTCCCTCTGAAGCACCCGTGGGAGGCTGGCGGGACCCTCCGAGCAAGGATGAAG
Source organism: Erithacus rubecula (assembly GCF_903797595.1). Classification (NCBI taxonomy): domain Eukaryota; kingdom Metazoa; phylum Chordata; class Aves; order Passeriformes; family Muscicapidae; genus Erithacus; species Erithacus rubecula. The sequence continues at coordinate 21,793,326 of NC_136660.1, read as the reverse complement.
TTGCAGCAAGCAGTGAGGTGAGGCGGGTGAGTAGTCCCCAGAGCCGGGCTCTGGCCCCATAAACCCTGTGACAGCACACGCTGGGGGACCAGGAAGGCGTGGGGCAGCTGTCAAGGGGCTTCGGGAGGGGAAGGAACCCGGAGAAGAACAAAGGGAGCTGCAGGCTGGGATGGAGCAGGGCATAGCAGGGCGTGGGGGCTGCTGGTAGCACCCCACCAGGCTGGGGGTGTCACTCCAAAAGGGAATACGTGCTGGAAAAAAGGGAAGTCAGGGGAGAGGAGGAACACCACATGCAGGGAAGGGGAGGACAGACACGGGAGCTGGAGGGAAGGGAACGAGCTGAGGGGCCAAGGAAGCACTGAGCAGCTGGGGAGGGATAAGGGACAGAAGAACCGGGTAAGGATGGAGAGGTGAGCCGAGGAGGAAGAGGGGAGCCGGGGACAGGGAGAGCGGGGCCGGGGAAGCAGAGGGCGAGCAGGGGGCTACCGTGGGGACCGCGGGCCATACGGGGGCCCGGTGGGGAGCGGCGGCGCGGTGCGGCCGCGCACAACTTCGCAGACGCGGGGGCGGCGCAGGCGGGACCCCGGCCCTCACCTCCGCCGCCCGAGCGGGGCCGCCACCGGGGTGGGGGGACCGGGAAACTTCCGCGGGGGGGCAGGGGGGCGCGGGGGGCGGGGTGACTCACGGCGCGGCGGCGGCGGGCGGGGGTCCGGCGGCGGCGCGGCGGCGGCGGGCGGGCGGCGCGGGGCCGCCGCGGGGCGGGGCGGGCGGGGCGCGGGGCGGGGCGGGGGCGCTTCCTTTGTCTGCGCCGCGGCCGGGACCACAATGGCTGCGGCGGCGGCGGCGGCGGGGCCCGCTCCCCCCGCACCGGCTCCCCCGCCCGCGCCGCCCGGGGACCCGAGGGACAGCGGTGGCGCCCGAAAGGGGGTCCCCGGAGAGCTGCCCCCCCCTTCCCGCCCGGCGGCGGAACAGGCACTCCCCGGGATGGGGATGCGGGAACCGCGTCCCGCTGAGGATCTCGGCACCAGTCGGGGCAACGATTCTTTCCCTACTGCGAAAGTTTGAATAAAAATAGACCTTTTCTCTAGATTGGTTTCGGGGTGTCTGAAGTTTTTTCAGGATTTTTTTTTTCTTTTTGAAACTTGTTTCTCTTTCCCCCAATTTCGGAGGAATAAAGAAAAATACAACCGGTTTGTTTGGGAAGGGGGATGAAAAATAAAATGTTCCAGTTTGCAGTTGCCATCATACCTCCCAGGGCCTCCTTTCCTTGATAAAACGTCGACGTCTTTCACTTCGGAGATTTTACAAAAATTTCCATTAAGAAAATTTCCATTATTAAAAAAAATCCAACTTTTTCCATTCCCCTTCTGCCCCACATCTGCCCCTTGCAGCTTCTGCTCCTGCCCTGGCAAGTCGGACTGGCACAGACCTCTTCTGCCAGCCCAGCCGGCAAGCCCATGGGCTCAGTGCGCACACACAGACACACACACACACAGACACACACACACACAAACACACACACAAACACACACACACACACACACAAACACACACACACACACACACACACACACACACACACACACACACACAAACACACACACAGACACACACACACACACACACACACACACACACACACAGACACACACACACACACACACAGACACACACGTGCTGGTACAGCTCACCCTACACACACGGGCTGGTGTTCGCGCCGATGGGCTGGCATGCACTCGCACGCCTTCCCAAACGCCTCCCGGCACAGCCCCGGCTGGGTGCGCACCCATGCCTGGGGCACGCACACCCTCCCACATCCCTCTGCTTGCAGGGCCAGGCCCGCACCTCATCCCCTCCCCAAGCCTTGGGGTAATGCAGGCACAACCAGTCGGGTCCTGCCAAGCACACTTGCTTCCCCCCCCCGCCACTCCACGCCCAGCAGACACAGTGAGTGAAAAACCTCATCCACGATATTTTGGGGGTGTGCTATGTGCTCCCCTCTGTGCTTGCGCACCTCCAAAGTGTGAAGACTGGGGGCAGCCCCCTGCTCCCCAACCATGTTGCTGTCTGAAGAGTGGGACCAGCACTGAAGAGGGACAGGCAGCATCCTCTCACTCCTGTCCCCCACACCCATCGGCTGAATGAGGCTCCAACCCTGTCCTGCTCCACATCGCACCAGCATGATTGATTTCCCCTTCCTCTTGCAGACTACCCTGCATTATCATTTTCCACGGGCACATGCCTAAATAGACCAAAACTCAGTGCAAACCCCAGATTTACAGAGAGAAAAACTCAGTGTAAACCTAAAATCCTCTGTGACACCCTGCTCTGAGAAAGGCACAGGTAGCTGGAAGTACCCATGCTGTCACTGCCTTGATAACTGGGCATGGGGATGCTGCGAGTGCTCCAGCACGCTGCCCCTTCACTGCCTGTCCGGCCAGCCCAAATCTTGTGGCACTGGGTGAGATAGGCTGGAGCATGCTGACCCCCACTGCCATTAGGCCAAAAAAAGTGCTGGCTGCAACGCTGGTGAAAGCTATAGGATGACACAGCCCTCCTGGCCAAGAGGACCATTAAACACAGTCCACTTGCACCCTATTCCCACTCTAACGCACAAAGACATAACAAGGCACAACCACCCACCAGGACTCAACACCACACTGCTACTGCAAAACAGTGAAAAAAGGGGCATTTTGTCCCCGTATTAGACTCCTGGCACCAGTGCCATGGCCAGGGGATCAGAGAGCAGCCCCCATTCATCCCCAGGCCCAGCCCAGTGCATCCACAGCAAACATGCCTGGAGCAATTTATCCCGGGGCTCAGCAGCCCTCCGGGACTGCTCACGTGTCCCTGCTCAGCTCTGACGACAGCACTGGACTGGTCCACGTGGCTGCAGCAGCCCCAGCTGTTTATGGTTATAGCCGAGTTAATAATTAAATAGATGCTGGATGGAGAGCAGAAGGGTCTGGGATGCAGCTGGGAAGCGTGTGTGGCAGCAACGGTGTGGGAGAGCCCCTTCCTCATGATGTGCTCATGCCCACACTGAGAGGGGAGCAGAGGACTACCCAGTTTTTGTTGTAAGGCACTGCATCCCCCAGATCACAGCCTCCACTCTCCCCTAGCAAGGGCCCCATGCCTGCCCAGTCTCCCCAAAGTCCAGCCCTGATCCAACATCAGGTACAAGTCTCAGCCCAGGGAACTGGCAGCAGCTCGGGAGCAGGAGTGAGCACAGGGATACATCCGGGACAAATGGATGGGAAGAGCCCGGTGGCGACCACGGTAGCCAGGGGATGCCCAGGTCTCTCTGATCTCTGTGGCCATGGCTTGCTGTGCATGCAGAGTATGCATGAGGGATCCCAGGTGAGCAGGGCAGCCGGCAGGACACGCTCACACTGACACCCAGCCGGGCCCTGGCAAGCGCAGGCGTAGAGCAGGGCCGCGGACAGGCGCTTACATAAAAAATAGTAATAAAAATCTGCTAGCTCTGCAAACAGCACAGCCTGCACCGGGAGAGAGACTGGCCTGGCACTTACAAACCTCATGGACTTGTCGGAATAGCAGCCAGACCTGGGCACCCATGCAGATGCAGCCTGCAGCAGTGCAGCACAGCATGCATCCTGGAGCCTCCCCATTTCCAGAACACAAGAGCCAACCCCTCAAATCCTACCACCCTTCAAAAAAAACCAAAAAAGGTTTGTTTCCCTGTTTCTCAAGGAGGGGCTTCTCTACCCCCCCAAGCTATGCATGACCAGATAAAAAGGAGTTCTGGGGCAGGAGGGGCCCCCATTTTTGGCTGGAGAAGCCATGGCTCCATCTCTCCAGAGGAGGTTTGGGGGAGGCTGGAAACTACATGGTGAGTCATACCAGGCAGGCAGCAGATCCTGGGGGCTCCTGGGATTAACCCTTCAAAACCAGAACCACTTCCAGACACCCAGAGGCAGAAATAAAGCCAAGAGGGTGGGAAAAAGCTGCCAGAGCAGGATGGGAAGTTACAGGGCCACATCTTGAGCATCCTGCATGGGACAGAGAAATCAATCTGAGTATGTGAGCAGTGAACAAGCAGCAACCAAGTGCATGCACTGGTGCCCATCCCCTCCAAAACAAGAGGACATGGAGAAAGGTTACAGTGGGGTGCAGAACTCCAGAGTGCATGACGTTGATACGGGGTGTCCACCCTCATGTCACACCTTGTTCCTGTGTGGTGGGTCAGCCTCATCACCACTGGGCTGCTCACAAGCTCCAAGGGGAAGGTGCAGTCCACAGGAAAGCTTTGGCACATCCTGCTATAAGGGGTTTTCCCCATGGCACCCGCACCAAACACCTCAGTGTTCCTGCGCTGTCCCTGAGACGTCGCAATGCACATCCTGCAAGAGCTCAGCCCCAGCATGGCCACCCACAGCAGTGAGCCTCAGTTCCTTTGCAGAAGCCTGGGGCCAGCCTGCCAGAGCTGCAGGGTTTTAAAGCTCCTCCAGAGCCTCCAGGTGGATTCTCTCATGTTACAAGAATGATTCGTTTTACAGCCCCTTTCCTAGCCTGAGAACCCATAGCAGGGAGGGGGTGACAAGCAGCACGGCTGCACAGCCCCAGCATCCTGTGTCTGCCCTCTGTCCCCCAAAAACAGACCATGTACCCCTCCAAGGGACAGGCACTGCTGCTTCAAAGAGAAGCCAAACATAATTCTCAACACCCAGCCATGCAACTCCAGGAGCTCAGCCCTCATGGGAGAGCACCCTGGTCCTTGGCCCACTGTTGCCCCCTCTTTCCCTCCACTCTCATCTCCCAAGCCACAGAGGACCCTTGGCATCCATAAGAGACTTACTCAGCCAGGAGCTGCCACCCAGCAAACCCCCACCCACTAAAGCTGCCATTCCTCCTGGTACCCCCATGTCACTGTACGCTCCTACACTGGAAGCTCCCCTGGGAGAAGGTAAGGGACATCTTCCAGGGCCATGGCTGTACATGGTTGACTAGAACCAGGTAACTCTCCACCAGCTGAGCCCACCTCCTGCCACCCCCCCACACGGCGCTGCCAAACACTCCGGAGCAGCTCTCCGAATATAGCAGCATCAAATAGCTCCATCAATAATGCATTGCTTCTGCTTCCTCTCACTGCCGTGTTTTCGTTGCTAACATGCGTGTCCTTCCTGTTAGCAGCTGCCTCCTCCCCACCAGCTAGGCCAAGCAGGGACACAGCCATGGTGGGATGGTGACGGCAGCTCCCACAGCTCCAGGTCCAATTCCTGTAGGGACTGACTTAGAGCCCCATCTATTCCACCTGGCGACAGCTTGGGGTTCTGGGGGGGAACCCTGCCACCGTCCAAGCCTCCCGCTGCGCACGCGCTGGCAGCAGGCAGGGCGACTCGGCATGCCGTGGCTGCCCAAAGGATTTGGCAGGGGCACCAAGCTGGGAGGAGCATAACGACATCTCCCCAGCCTCAGCAGGGAAATGCCCCTCTGCATGGACTTCTGGCAGCCAGGCACTCCCCATACCAGGTGGCACCCCCATTCCCAGCTCCATGTGATGCCGCACCACATCAGGCTGCTCCAACAGCTCTGTGTTGCCATTCCCAGCAGGGAGAGAGCTCCTGCTGCCATGCTCCTGCCTGCCCCTGCCCGCAGCTGCCCCAGGCTCACCCCGGGCCAGTTGGAGCAGGCAGGTTGGGCTGCCTGGACCTGCCCCATGCCCAGCAGAGTTGCGTGCCTGCAATGCCATGAGCTGTGATGGGCTCCCAGTGGGGAGACAGGAGCTGGTGTGGGGCAAAAGCTGGCATCCACCATTCTGCAGCTGCTCGCAGCAGGCAGGGACAACCTCTGCCCTGGAAGGGAAAACCCCTCAGGCTGCACAAGACCCTGGCTGGAGTAGAACGTAGGTAGCAGAGCAGAGGTTGGTGCAACTGGCTGCTGCAGAATGGTTCAGCATCCCAACACTGCCAATGTCCCAGCCTGGCTTGGGCTGCAAGCACTTTGTCCAGTCACCTGGGCTGTACTGCAGAAACCTGGCTGCATACACAATACCTGTCCCTTGGTGTGTAGCAGAGGGCCCGACGCTGCTGCTCCTGCAGAAAGCAGGGGCCCTCCCACTCCCCCTGCCTGCTCCCCTGTCACCATGGGGCCATCCTGGGGCACAAGCACAATTACCTTGGTGCAGGGTAACCTCTGCTACCTGACTATGCATTCTACAAAGCCGGGCAGAGAGAGACTCTGCAAAAGGGGGGCAGGAGCTACTTCCCCCAGGCCCCCCAAAGGAAGTGGCAGCACAGGGGTGCAGGCAGGGTGTTATCGGTCACCCTGCGGGCAGGGCGGGTCAGGGCTGGACAGGGGCCAGTGCCTGCCACAGCAGAGATTACACCTCGGGTTTAACGTTCATCCCGATCCATGACCTGCCCGGGAGAGAAAGGGGTGAGCTGCACTGGCAGGCTGGTCTGACAGCTTTGGGGACTCCTGAGTCCCACCAGCACCCCTGCCCAAAGGGACAGCCAACACTGGTGAACAGTCTACTCTCCCACACCCCCACGAGCATGCAGCAGCAGCGAACCTCCCAAAAACCTGCCAGCATCACCCCTGCTGCAGCCACCTCAACCCTGCCCAGCAGAGACCCTGAGACAGGGACAAACTGCTGCCACTATCCCTGCTCCAGGTGGGGCCCAGCAGCCCCCTGGCAGCCCTGCCTGCTCCCCAGCACCCTCCCCCCCAGCAGCGGCAGGAAACCACAGCTGCAGCCTGCGGGCAGCTGATAACGGTCACCCAGCCCCATCCTGCCTGCACCCCACCACCCGCGGAGCTGTCCCCACACCCACTGCTCCCCAGGCCCAGGGGTGCACCCACACCATGCACAACGGCAGCCCCAGGGCCCAGTGTCACCCTGCAGAGAGCTGACAGTGCAGCTGGTGCAGCAGGACACACCAAGAGCTGTGCATGGGCACCATGCTCCCAAGTGTCCCATCATGCTCCTGGCACACCACGCAGACCCACGCCTCTCTGCTCCAACAACATGGATACGGTGGGAGAATCCCAGGGCAGAGGAGGGGAGGAGAGGGTGGCATGAAATTGAGTGATCTGAAATTAAAAGAATGGGCAGGGGACACTTGAGCTGTCTGGGGGCACACAGCCACCTGGCCAGTGCATTCCTGGCCACAAGCCCTCCCAGATGGTACCTCCATGCCATGAAGGTCCCAGCCCCCAGGGATGGGACCCTCCCCACTCTCCAGAGAGCAGCTTTCACAGCAGTTTGTGTTGAGCAGGTAACATTCCTGGATTAAACTTGGGGTCCAGTGCAAACACACAGCACAGAACCTGCTGGCACTGGTGTGGAACTAACCCATCCAGGATTCTTCTGGAAATCCTGGGTGAGCTCACATTGGCCCCAAGGAGCTCTGTGATGGTACCTCACACCTACAACAGGACCCCTGAGGAATCCCTTCACTGATCACCAGACAGCCACAAACCCATCCTGACTTTGCCACAGCATGCCAGAAGTGGGCAGGCAAGGCAGCACACATAGTATCTAACCTCAAGCACTTCACCGCTGAGGAACGACAGGGCACATAACACCTTTCATCTAAACATCACTGGTAACATGAAGAAAGCCCGGACTAGAGCACACCGATAGGCACGATGAGGCCTGGGGATCCCTAGTGCTCCCCTCCTCCCCAACAGGCCCAGGGGCACCCCAAGGTGGCAGGCACTCCGGGGGTGTTAGGGAGCCAGAGCCCAGGCAGGACAGGGCTGCCTGCCCCCCCGCCGCGGCTCTCAGCCCGCTCGCTGCCATCCCTTTCCCAGCGCATCTGTCGCAGAAGGCATGTGGCACAGCTCGGCCTCGTGACGGTGGGGGATGCACGGCGCCAGCTCGGCAGGAGGGAGGGATACGGCAATGGGCCGTGCCCTGGCTGGACATGTCCATCCCGGGACCAGAAGCATGTAGCTTGGGAACCTCTCCCTCCTGCCAGAGGGGTGCACATGCTGGCTCTCTGCAAGGTGTCCCAGGGAAGGTGCTGACCTTGGGAAAGTTGCTTCCCTGCCATGAAGCTGGAGCCAGCCCGGCAGGGAGGGAGAACAGCTCCACTCTGCTTTGCTTTCCTCCTCCCCCTCTGCACTGACACCATCACTACAGGGGGAAAAACAATGATAATAATAAAAATAATTAAGAAGGAAAGTGCAGAGCATGCTGGGAGAGTGAAAGGTGCTCCCAGGGGTCAGGGCCCCGCTGGGGCCTGGATGCCAAGACCTGTCTGCCGGCCCTGCTCCAAGCAGCCCTGGGCACAGCACCACCGGCACCAGCACCAGACAGCTGCTGCTCCAGCCTCTCCCACCTCCACTCGGAGCCCATTACACTCTTGCTGCTCACCTCTACACATATGAGGAGGGGGGAAAAGCCCCCCTCAGGCCTCCACTGGCCCCAGCAGCTCCCCACCATCCTCAGGCACAAGAGTGCATCAGGTTCCCAGCTGAGCAGCCTCGCTGCTCCAAAGCTCTTGCAGAGGTGAAGAAAGGAGCAGGGAAACATCACTGGAGAGGTGCGAGGAGCTGCGGTGGGGCACGATGCACCCCCAGGCATGGCAGGGAGTACATCACCCCTCTGGGAGGGCACAACTTGGAAGGGGGGCAGCCAAACCCCCCCCCCGGCAGCAGCTCCCAAGCTGGAAACTCCTCCAAGTTAATGCAGCCCCGAAGAGCAGCCTGGGCAGAGCGGCTCATTAAATGTTTCTGGCTGGCGGGAGGCCAGCGGCAGAGCTTGTTTTTTCTATATTCCGATAAACAGTCCGGGGAGGGGAAGGGGGAGGGGGGCGCAGGCTCTGGATGTGCCACCCAGCCCCGGCGGGGGAGCGGGGGAAAAGGCGGGGGGCACGAACACTGCACGGCAGCCTCGTGTCCTCCCTGCCCTGGGGCAGCGGCCAGGGGCGGCCTGGGGGGAATACAACACGTGAAGCCATCTACAGGGATACTCCCAGGTGCGGGGTGACCCCACGGCTCCCCATCACCGCACCGAGGAAGGACCCCCCTCTTTGCGCCCACCAGCATGCCGATGACATTCCCAGTGGCGTGGGGCCAGCTCCTGGGGAATACGACGGGGCCCCAGCGCTGGTCGCCACACGGCCTTGGCCCCGCCGGGCGGGACCCCGGCCAGGGTGGGGGTGTCGGAGGGGAGCCGTGCCCCCGGTGCGGGTGCCCCCGGTGCGGGGTGCCCGCGGGGCGGGTGCTGTGGCTGCTCGGCCTGGCTCGCAGGGAGGTTCACGTGACTTTCTGCTTGAGGAAGCAGCGCTCTGGCAGCTTCCAGTGGGAGATGGAGGAGGAGGAGGAGGATGGGGGAAGGGGCCGCCTGCCTTCACAGAAACACGGCGGCGAGGCGCAGGCAGCACAGGGGCGGGGGGCCGCCGCGCAGGGGCACCCCTTCCCCACCCCGCTTATCCACTGCAAACCCTCGGCAGAGGCGGCTCCGGGGGAGGCACGGGCACCGTGTGCTGTCACAGAGCCCCACTGCCTCCGGCAGCCCCCCCAGCATGGGGTTCTGGCCTGGCAGGAGGTTCCCTCGGGACTACAGCGATGCTGCCACGGGAGCTGGGTTGAGGAGCGTCCCTGCTGTCCCCCCCACAGGGACCCCATGTGCCAGATACCCAGGGAAATGGAAGAACCTCCTCCTCAGGGCCCCTCAAACTTGACTCCCTGTCTGCTGGCCAGCACCACGGGGACCTGGTGCTAGACAAGGTTCCAGCAGCCCTCCGAGGCTGTGCCTTGTTCCTGGCACAGCAACGTTCTGCACGCAGCAGCAGGCAATGCAGCCAGGCCAGCTGCCCCAAACCTGCCCCCAAGCCCAGGTGTGCAGATGAGTATCCCTGCAGCAGCACCCTCCCAGGTGCTGAGACCTCACCAACTCATCACACCTTCTATGAGTCCTGCAGCCTTACTAGCCCGCAGGCTCCAGAATTAGGAACAAGCTCTCCAGCAGACACCCCACAATGGCCACGGTGAGAGAGACACACAGCATCCATGTCCATCAGCAGCATTGCCAAGCCTCTGCAGGGACACTGTGCCTCGGGAGCTGCAGCACCCCACAGACCTACTGCCTGGCCACAGGGGCACTTCGGGGTCACTCTTCACAGTAGTACCATCTGCATGCCTGCCCAATGCCCCTGCAGCATTCTGCCTGTGGGGTCCCAGTTCCTGGCTGGTACCACAAGCCATGTGCTCTTGGGTCCCATATCTCTTAGTCCAACAGATCTCAGCATCCATGCCACAGGAATCCCCGCACCCACGCCATGGAGTCCTAGCCTCCACAACCACATCCCAGCTGACCCATGCCACAGGGTGCCAGCCTCACAGCCAGACCCCAGCACCCATGCCATGGGATTCCAATCCCACAGTCAGACCTGAGCATCCATGCTCTAGGGACTCCAGCTCTTCAGCTGGATTCCAACAGCCCAAATCATGGGGATCGCATCCCCGTGGCTGGACCTGATAGCCACACCATTGCGACTCGGACTACAGTTCCCATAGCTTGCTGACAGCCACTGCTTATCCCCAGTAGCAGCACCATGGTCAAACCTCAGCACCTACACTGAAAAGTCCCCTGTGTTGTAGTCAGCTCCCAGCAGCCATGCCCCAGGAACCCAGCCCCATAACCAAACACCAGCACCAATTCCACGCAGACCCCAGCACCAATGCCAGATGCCAGCACCAATGCCATGGAGACCCCAGCACCAACGCCGTGAAGACCTCAGCCCCATAGTCAGATCCCAGCAGCAATGCCATGCAGTCCCACAGACCCAACACCATGGAGAACCGATTCCCATACCTGGACTTCAGTACCAAAGCCTTAGAGACCCCAGCATTAATGCCACGGAGACCCCAACACCAATGCCATGGAGACCCCAACATTGCCATGGAGACACCAAGCAACAATGCCATAGAGATCCCCAGTCCGGGAGATACCAGCCCCAAAGCACAACAGCAACACCAATGCAGTGGGGGACCCTAGCCCCACAGCCGGACCCCAGCGCCCATTCTTAGGGAACCGAGCCCCACAGCCGGACCCCAACACCAACACCACAGGACCCCAGCCCCACAGCCAGACCCCGACACCACCGGGGCCCCGACTCCGTAAGTGGCTCCCCAGCTCCCCACCCAGCCCCGATGCCGCGGGGACCCCAGCCCCAGGGGCGCCCCCGCCCCGCGCCCCGTCGCCGCGCCACTCACCAGGGCATGCACAGCCCACTGACATCTTCACATGCCTGGCCCGGCCGGGGGTCGCTGCGCGCTGCCCGGGCCGCGGGGGTCTCGCATGGGCGGCGCGCCGCGGGCTCCGGCGCGGAGGGCGGCGGGTAGCGCCGCGGCCAGAGGCGGGCGGGCGTGCGCGCCGCGAACCGGCTTAGCAGCGGCGGCAGCGGCAGCAGGAGCAGCGGCGGCGGCGGGGGCGCTCGGGGCGTTCGGGGCGGGGGCCGCGGCGGTGGAGCGGGAGCGGGGGCGGGGGCGGCTGCGCCGGCGGCGGGCGGGTGGGGGCGCCTCTGCGCGTGCGCGGGGCGTCCCGTTTTCCCCCCCGCCGCGAGCGCGTGCGTGTTGCGTGCGTGCGCGTCTTCCCCCCCCCCCCCCCCCCCGGGCTCGTCGCTGCCGCCACTGCCGCGCGCACACGCACGCGCCCCCCCGGCCCCCCTCCAGTCCCCGTGAGGGGCGGGGGGATCCCGGTGTGTGAGGGGGGGTCCGCGAGGGAGGTCACGGAGCGAAGGACAAGGGGACCCCCTCCGCTCCGAGGGGCTCTCGGCGCTGCCCCTGGGGTTTGCAGCCGTTGGAGCAGGGGTAGCGCTATCCCCAGACCCCCGTGTATGGGTGAGGGTCCTCAGGGCTGCGGGAGCTCCCGGGGGCGGCGCAGTACTGAGGCTTCTATCCTGCCCCCCCGCCGCAGCCGGGGCTGGTCTTCCCAAAGCCCGAGAGAGACCCGAGTAGGGACGAGTGCTCAGGGACCCGTGTCCGAGGCCGCCGATGGGCGCCCCGGGTGTCTCAGGACTGCCTGTTGGGGTTTCCACCTGCGAGGCCGTGAGGACGAGCAGAGGACGCCACGGCTGTTCCGCATGGAGGAGCCTGCTTAAGGCTTGTGCGTTTTGGGACCTTGCCAGTCTCCCAGCCCCGGGGCACGGGGAGGACACGGCGCTGTGGAGGTTGTAGGTGGGAGGGAAGGGGCCAGAGAGGGCCGGGGGTGCAGGAAGGAAGGAGGCTCCCAGCAGCGCTTTGCACAATCAGGGACATCGTGACCGGCGTTTGCTGTGCCTTGTGCGGGGATGGCAGAGGCTTGTAGACAGGAGGCTGGGAACTGCTCTGGTCTGTGCTGCACCCTGTGCCGGAGGGATTTGACAGCATCCCGGGCGAGGCTGGGTGCCGGAGAGACGCCAGCCAGGGCAGAAGCAGCAGAGCACCATATGGACAGGGTCTCCCTGAGGGACACCCGCCCAAGAGGATCTCACCAGGGATCCTCCCCTAGGCCCACGCAGCTCTGCTCCTGCATACCCGCTGTGGGGCCAAAGCCCAGTCTGCAAAAGCAAGCACTGTCCCTCTACTGCTCTGCCAAGATGCAGCCCCAGCCCCACGATGGGAGCAGCGTCCTGGACTGAACAAACTGCCCCGGGGAGCCAAAGCCCTCAATTCGCTCTGAAAGGGCTAACTCCAGCCCATCTGCTCCTGCCTGGGTGGGGTTCACATTCTTCTTTACTGAGTGGAGTGTCCTTTAAGCATCTCACTGGGTTTTGAGGTCTCTTTTGCAGGCCGTGCCTATTAGCCCTGAGCAACCTGCCCACCCTGGGTGCTGCACAGGCCGAAACTGGATGGCCCTGAACAGCATCTGGCTGTGCCTGGCTGGGGAGTGGTCACATCAGAGAGGAAAGGGAGGGGAGCCAGGGATGTAGAATGCGCATTTTCCTTTCTGGCTTTTGTTTGTTTTTCTTGTAAACCAGCAGGAATGCCTGGTGTTGTCCTGTGTCAGGAGTGCATCCCTGCTGGGGATTTTACTTGGGGAAGGAGGTACCTGCAGGTGTGATTCTCTATGGTCTCACTCCAGGAATGCTATGTGCAAGGAATATGGTCCCACTTTACAGGATGCACACCAGGCTAGGTTTGCTCTCTCAGAGATCAGCCTTGTGCTGCGGGGCCCTGCCACACACTGGGACAGAGGGATTAGGCAGGTCACTGCATGCCCTGGATGTGCCCCAGGGAGAGGACATGACAGGAAAGGAGGGTGCAAAGCAGGAGAAGGAAAGCTACACGGCTCCAAGGGGAACATTGCTCCACATCCCTGTCAGCAGATCTCTGTGTGCCAGGTTATGGACAGCTTCTCCTCAGGCCAGTGGAGAAAGGTATGGACATTTCAAAAGCAGCCTGCTCCTTGCTTTAGATGTGTTAAGCTCAGGGGAAGCAAAGTGTCCTTCAGAGGGGTAACCACACCTGGGCTGCAGAGAACCTGGAGCACTTGCCCAGCCTTCCCAGCTTCCTCTGCAGTGCCAGAGGCAGGTGCTGGCCTGGGGAGCCTGTGACATCCAGCAAAATCCCCCACACCCCAGCAGTGTGCTCACATTTGCCCATTGCAACACGTGCGCTCTGCAGCACTCAGACATGGACCCATGGCCCTGGATAAAGACACAGCTGCTTGCCTGCAGCTCAGACAGCACTTGGGCCAGATGCAGTGTCGGTGAGAGGTGCTATGGGCGCCCTGGATGAGGAGGTGAAGGGGAGCAGCTCCCCTGGACAGACACTAGGGAGGAGCAGCCCCTGCGAGGCAGGAGGTGATATGGGATGAGTGACATTTGAAAGTTCCATGTAGCAGGGGTGTAAGGTCGAGGCTCCATGTGTCAGCTATAGCTCAGCCCAACGACCAGGCGCACATAGCCAAAAAACGTAGCTCTATCCTTTGGATCCCCAAGGGAATCTGGCCAGGGCAGGTCTGTTCTCCAGGGACTGATGTAGATGCCAGGACAATTACCCCCCCGCCAGGCAAATCGTGCGCTGGAGAGCTCCAGTGACAGGTTCACACTGCACCTGTGCTGCTGTAAGCACATCTCTGAACTCCATGAGAGGATCCTACAATATGTCAGGAAGCCAGAAGAAGAGCCACAGGAAATTACAGCACCCGAAGGGACTCTGGGCTTCTTTAACAGAGGCTACCAAACAGGATCAGGCTAAGGACCTGCACACACCGGCATCTCTTGCTTTCCTGGGGAGCCAGGCTGGATAGCAGCTGCGTCCAGTTAGCCGAGTTTGGCTCCCTCACATTCTCTGGGTGATTTTCTGAGTGCCAGCTTTGGAGAGCAGCACAAGCCTAGGCATAAGCAGTGACTTGGGTACCCTGCCCCGTTGCCATGCCAGCAGGCTGGGCGGCGGCTCACAGTACCCATCCCTCTTTCCACACTGGATAGTTTTTTCATCCCCCCTTCACCCACTAAATGTGCGTGTCCCCTCCATCAGCCCCACACGAGGCTGGGCTCAGTGGAGCACATGGCAGTGCTGCACAGGCACCTCAGGCACAGGGAAAGCTCACAGCCAGGGGACGGCGAGGCGCTGCGCCCACAGCAGCTCTGCCCCTGCTTTCCGGGAAGCGCAGGGACACACGGGCCGGCCGCGCACACGTGTGCGCCAGAGCCGGCGGGGCGGGCCCGTGGCGCCGCGGGAAAATGCGCGCCTGCCCCGCCCCCAGGGGGCGCTTCCCGCCAGTCCCGCCCGCGCCGCCCCTCCCACCGCGCGCCGTGGGGCCGGGCCGACCCTCCTCGTCCTCGCCCGCCGCAATGATGGCGGCGAAGCCCGAGCGTCTGCCCGCCCTCAAGATGGCCTCCCGCGCTTCCGAGGCCGGGCGCCCCCTCAGGCCGGTGCCCGCTTCCCGGCGCGCGGCCAGCGGCGAAAGGGTGCGCTCCCGGCGTGCCGCGCGCGGGCGGGGCGGCGCAGGGGTTGCCGGGAGCTGTAGTGCGGAGTGGGCGACGGTCACGTGGTGCGCTCGGCAGTGGCCGCGCCGGGAGCAGAGGCGCCAAGATGGCGGCGCGGCGGGGCGGAGCGGTGCCCGCCGCCAGCGGGGCCGGGGCCGGTGGCGTTGCCGCTGCGGCCGCTTCCCGGGGCCTGGGGAGTGGCGGAGCCTTGCGTGAGCCGCCTTTCCACGCCGGCAGCCCCCTTCAGGTAAGGGGCAGCGGGGCGCGGCGGGCCGCGCTGTGACACGTGGAGGCCGGGGCGGCTCCCGCGGCGGCAGCACCACGTGTGCCGGGAGCGGGCCCGCCGCACCGGCAGCGGGCGGGGGGCGCAGCTCGGGCCGGCGGCGCCTCCGCTGGTCCCGGAGTGGGGCCCTTTCTATGGGTGGGGGAATGGGGTGCCCGGAGCTCTCCCGCCGGGGTGGGGTGTCGGCGCACGGAGATTACGGGGCTGGGGGGGCCGCACCACCGCCACGGGACCCGCTGGGACGGGTGGCTTGGTGTCCCCTGCGGAAGGTGACACCCCGATCTTAGGTAGTGAGGGACAGGGGGATGCAGCTCGCGTCATTCCCCCGCGGTCCCTCCATCCCGGTGCCGCTCTCCGCCACCTGCGGCCGCGAGGAGCTGGGGCTGGCGCGGTTTGGGACTCCGATACTCCCCGGTTTCGGTGGCAAGGGCTCTGGGTGCAGAATGTGGCCCGGGCGTGGGGAGGTTCCCCGAGCCGAATCGAGAGCTTATCCACGGGAAGCGGGGCTTTACCCCGTATCAAGAGCATGTACGGGGCCAGATGTGGGGCGCGGAGCCGCCGCTGTCACTGGCCCCGGTGGGCCCGTGTCGGGGCTGGATTGGGTGCGAGTGCGCTGCTGTCTAGACGGGGAGTGCGGGGATGCAGCACCCAAGGAGGGGACGTGGGGGCACCTGCGTTGTGCGTTTGTCGAAATTTTTTGGGGAAAGCCCTAGGCTGTTTCTGCCTCCGCCAGGGTCCTCCTGCGTGGACGGGGGGCTGCGGAGGAAACTTCCCCCATCCAGACCTGGCTGGCTGGAAGATGCCAGCCCCGTCTCGCCCCTCCCCGACGCGAGCAGAGTGGGCTGCTGACGGGGAAAGAGAGGTGTGTTCCCGCCTGCTGTTTTCCGAAAGCAGCAGAGAAATCCACACAGTATTCTCTGGCTGTGCGGCGCTGGCCGGGCGGAGCCCCCCGGCTCCCCGGGCTCGCCCCGCGCCTTGCCGGCAGCTCCGGCGCTGTAAGAGCAGCTTTGGCAGCCAGCCGGGGACCATGGCCGCCCTGTGCTCGGGGCGTAGCCGCAGCACGCCGGGCACACGTGTCACAGCGGCCTGCGGGGGCCTCCGTTGTCCCTTCCGGGGACCAGAGCGGCGAGCGCAGTGTACGCTGCGCCGGGTGGGTGTCGGAAGAGCTGGTGGCCACTCTTGGTCTGTGTCCATTGCAAGTAGTTAGCTCTGGTCCCAGTAGCCCTCGTGTCCAAAGCCCACTCTGGGGCTGTGGGCATCATCCCTTCTCCCCGGCAGTGCTGATTGCTTGGGCACAGCGTGGTCTGTCCTTGAACATTCCTGTGACCGTCTTCCCTGCAGCGCTGCTGTAAAGCAAACACCGGGAGTTGTGAAGGAAGGCTCGGTGTGGTTCCCCCCTCCCCTCTGGGCTAGGAGTGATAGGGGTCTTTGACACGGAGGAGAGCAGGCAGGAACTCTGGCTGGAGCAGGCTGGGCTGGTTCGTACCCCCGCCCCGACGCACAAGAGGTGCTCAAGCGATGAGGGCTGCAGGAGGTGCCCGTCCCCAGGTGGATCAAAGGGAGTCCTGGGGGAACACAGCCCAGGCCGGTGACTCACGGCTGTGGGACTCCTTGTTGCAAGGCGCTGAGTCAAGGGAGTCGAGGAAGGCATGGGAGATTGCCCGCCCTCCCTCCCGGGCTGCGGGCAGGAGTTACAGGAAGAGGCCATTTGAGTGGGAGGGTTTTATTTCCCTCCTTCCTAATGTCCAGCGCTGATCACAGCTGGAAACCTCTTATTACATGCTTTCTTTGAGGGAAACCAGCCCTGTGGCCAGATGGGCAGGGCTGTGGAGCCCCGGGGTGACCTCCGGATCCCTTTGCCAACTGCAGGCAGGGGTCAGATGGTCCCCGCATCCTGGTCTGCTGATGCTCTGTCCTGGGTGCCTCTGCCTGCCGGTCACCGCTGACTCAGGGTTGCACGCCGCCCGCCGGGGCTGGGCGTGTGAGCCTGGATGTCCTCCCAGTATCTGAGTGAGGATTGGCTGGGAATCGCAGCCAGGCTGCACCTAGAGGGCTGCCAGCAGGCTCTGTGCTGTGCTCGGATGCTGAGCAGGAAAACTGCTCTACAACTGCTCCATAGCCTGCTCTGCATGGTGGGGTGGAGTGGAGTGGTGCTCTGGTGTTACTTGTGGGCTCCACTTTCAGACAGAGGGCCCTGGGAGAGGCTGGGCTGGGCTGGCAAGCTGCCTGCTGAGCCCCAAACCACTGCAGGCTCTTGGTCTTTAGGGCTGTCCTGTCAAAGACTGGTGGAATTTGTGATGGGTAGCCTTGGGGTATTGCTGTGGGTTGTCCTGGATTTGATTCTCAGCCTGGTCTTGGGGTGCCTGTGTTCTGGGGTTGCACAGGGTTCCTGGATGTGCTGTTGCCAGTGGTGCCTGCTTTGTCTTATTGGAGCCAGTCTCTGAAGAGACCCAGGGACCAGTGTTTTGGGCATGTGGCTTTGGTGCTGTCATATTTTAGAAACACCTATTTCATGAAATGCCTGCTGTTTCTCTGATTCAGTTTATTACTTGCTAGAAGAGGATTTCAAAATATTAGCAAGTTCTCTCTAGGCACAAGATAGATTTTGTTCTGCACAGGCACAGCCTCACACAAGCTGTGGTACCTACATGAAACACAGGTGAACCGCATCAGATGTGCATCCCCGAAGGTTCAGATGTATTCTCACAGTGCTGGTGCTGCTCCAAGGGCGGGAAGATGGGTTGCAGCCTGCTCCCAACTAGCTTTGGGAGGGAGATGTACTCCCCCAGGGCTCTGTCCTTGGTGCCCTTATCTTCCCAGCCTCCATTATCTCTCTGCCTAAGCCCATCTACAAACAGGAATTCGCATCCTGTCTTGTGCCGGTGACATGTGCACTGCTGCTCTGCTCAGCTGGGGGCTGCAGCCCCTGCCCTCATCCAGCATCTGGCTTTTCCTGACCGTCCTGTGGCATGGCTGTGTGGCATCCTGGAGTGCAATGCAAATACTTTTCTGAAGTTACTCAGAATTACCCAAATGTCCGTGGAGGTGGCTGGGGGATTGTAAAGGATGTGGAGTGGGGAATTTGAAGGAGGAAGAGTAACAAAACTGGTTTGGTCCTGGATTGCAAACCATGTCTTCTTGTAGTCTGCAGCAGAGGTATTGAGGTAGGGCTCCAGCAGTGGCAGCTGGCTGCACCCCTCTTGCTGACTCCTGCACTTTTGTTACGAATTTCGTAATGTTTTTGGGCTTATCTGAAGCGCCAACAGCCGGCATTGGAGGAGCACGTGATAGTCCATGAGGTGGTGGGAGCTAGCCTGTCTCCTCCCTGTCCTGCAGTTGCAGTGTGTGCTGTTGGGTAGAGCCTGGTGTTTTATCCATTCATCTTTCCCAGTCATGCAGCTGCAGAGTGAATCAGGCAGGAATTTTCAGTGTGGAGGCATTCTGGGTTATTGGAAGGGTCTCAAGCTGAAAGCACCACTGGACTTTGTGCAGTGGACTCTGCTGAGGAAAAAAAGGGGGAAGTCCCCTGCACCACCTTCTGACTAGCAGCTGTGTTCCACCTGCTTCCCCTGCGTGTTCGGGGTGCTGGGGGTGCCCAGCCACTGTGTGCAGCACAGGCTGTCAGGAGCCCACGCGTGCTGCGAGGAAATCAGTGTTGGTAGTGAGGCTGTACAAAGTGTTTACCTGGCTCCTCATGCTCCTCAACAGTGCTTTTCCCTCGAGGAGGATGACCTGAACTTAACATCATTGGATGCAGAAACTATCTTAGAAGCTGAAGAGATCCTGGGGACAATGCAGAACTATCTCGACTCCTCTGTGATCTCCATCATTGAGGATCTTTCTATGAGTGAGGTGGGAGCTCACACACAGATGTGGGATGTGGTGGCTGACCTGGCCTTGGCTGTGGCATGGGTGGGGGTGGTGGCAGTGTCCTCCATGTCCAGGTCTTATGCCTGTATCCCATCGCCCTCTGAGACTATCCCTGCCCTTGCAGCAGAGCAGGGCCTGCCTGGATGCACAGAATGAGCTGTCCCTGCTGACTGCCATCACAGAGATCCTGGACAGCACGGATGATGAGACCCTGTCCCCCTTTGACACCATCATGGATGCAGAGCTGCTGACCTCACCTCGTGAGCGGGAGAATCCCTCGGTAAGTTGGAGGGACAGATGCAGCCTGACCCCAGAGCCCATGGGAAAATGCTCAGGCAGGGCTCTGCTAGGTCCTAGCATGAGGGTGCCCTGAAGTAGTAGGACCCTGCTCCCCAGTACCCTGAGATGTACTCTCATGATGGTTCCAATGTGGGAGAAGTGCTCTGGAGGGCCATGCCTTCACTTTGGATCTTTATACAGAGGCTTTGGAGAGTAGCATGTCACCAATGGGAGCTGTATGCAGTGTGGGTGAAATGGGACTGTTTACTCTTGGGCCTTGTGGGGTAAAGTGGGTGGGCAGTGTGGAGCTGGGAATGGCCTGTCATCTCCAGCAGAATAGATTTGCCACTGTCTCATCTTCTGGCCATCTTTCCAGTTTCAGAAGTTTCTCACCTTATCCTGCCCATTGCTGGAGTGTGAGAGCCCTACCCTGGAACAGCCTAAGGCTCTCAGGCCTCTCAGCAGCAGCAGCAGCAGCGTCTCTGTGGTTGGGAAGGTGAGCAGCTGAGCAGGGGAAGCTGAAGCAGCAATGTTAGAGTGGTGCTGGGATAACTGTCTGTGCTGCAGACCCCAGCCCCAGCCTTCCCTCCACAAGCATCCTTTCTCAGAAGTGATGCTTTTGCAAGGCACCAGTGGCAGTGGGAACAGAGTCTGCCTCAGGTGGTGTGTGCTAGGGGCTGGGAATGCTCCCATAGGAGCTTTGGATTTCTAGCTCTGTTGTGTTTTACTGTGTCCCAGCTTTTTGTCTGCCATGGCGCTTTGCATTAGAATTGTAGCAGACCCAGTTGGCTTTCCTGGGGGAGTGCTGCTAAAAGCCCAGGAACTGATGTTTGCTGTGGTCCTCCTTCCCAGATTGACACAGACATGGCCTGGGATCGTGCTGCTCATGGCCTGGAGGACCCAGTGCTGCCAAAGAAGCAAGTCTGCAGCACCACGAGGGTGGAGCGGAAGGTGGGCTGGCACCGAGCCCGAGAGCAGCCCCTGCCACAGCGCAGTGATGGGGAGGAGGAAGAGGAGGAGGCTGCCTTGAGCCTGGAGCTACACAGCAACATGGAGGCTGTGGATTTCTGTGTGAGCAAGGCTGGGGCAGCACTGGAGGAGCATGAAGATCCCTGCATCATCAACACAAGTGATGTATCCCTGAGTGAGCTGGTGAAGTCCATGCACCCCTATTGCCTGCCCACCTTCACTGTGTGCCTGGACCCTGACACAGAGCCTGTGGCCAAGGAACTTCTAAGCAGTCCTGTCTTGCTGGAAATTGTTCCTGGAGAGGGAGAGAGTGTGGAGATCCCTGTGGTCCTGCAGCCCTTGACTCCCAGCTCCCCTGACCTGGAGCCCCAGCTCCTGGGAGTAGAGGAGAGTACCAGGAAGTCAGTCCCAGAAGATCAAGGGGAGCTGCCAAGAGCTCCAACCCAGGAAAATGGGGTGGAAGAGAAGGAGAAGGGAAAACTGCCTGGGAAGGAGCCTTCATGCACTATCCCAGAGGCCACCTCCCCACTGGAGACAAAAGCACCTGGTGCCTCAGGTCCCAACAGCAGCTCCTGGCATAGCACAGAAGCTCCAGCAAGCGGAAAACGTGAATGCTCTGAGAAGGGACGGGGCCGTGAGAGAGCAAGGAAGAGTCGGAAAAAGAAAGCAGAGGAGGACCAAAGCAAGCAGGCCAAGCCTGGCAGGGACTTCGTAGTCCACCGGCTCCGTTCCACTGGCTCTGGACAGTCCCATGTTCAGCAAACCATCAGCCGGCAGCGGGCGGAGTGTCCCTCTGTTCAGGTCTCAGACTTCCTGGCACAGCAGCTGGAGCGAGCCCGGAAGGAGGGGCAGATGGAACTGCATGCTGAACAGACACTGCGGTCCCGGGGCAAGCCTCGGAGCACAACAGTGGCTGTTCTGCCCAAGAAGGGGAAGCAGGAGCTCCAGAAGGAGCCAGCACCAGAAACCGTGAGTGTGGCCCTGGAGAAGAAGACGACTCAGGTGCCCCTGGAGAAGACTGCACCAAGCGTGGAGGGGCAGCCAGCAGCTGCACG
Source organism: Erithacus rubecula (assembly GCF_903797595.1). Classification (NCBI taxonomy): domain Eukaryota; kingdom Metazoa; phylum Chordata; class Aves; order Passeriformes; family Muscicapidae; genus Erithacus; species Erithacus rubecula. Next base: position 21,771,979 of record NC_136660.1, on the reverse strand, counting down.
TCCCAGCCTGACAGATCAGGCTGAGGGCCAGGGAGATGTGCAGCCGTCTGCCGAACAGAGCAGTGGGGTCTCCCAGGCTGCCTCTCAGCTCCCAGAGCAAGGTGTTGGGCTGGAGCCTGCCCAGAGCCTGCCAGCAACAGAGCCAAGTGAGGGCCTGCCTAAGGAAGCTAAACCCAAGGCTTTGAGCCTGCGTGAGTACCGCATCCGCATGCTGCACCGTAAGCCCAGCACTGATGGCAGCCAGGAGGGCAAGAAGCAAGTGGCCGGCAAGTGGCCCAGTGTCCCTGAGCCTCCGACAGAGCTGGCAGAGATCCCCTGCCTCGTGTCACCCATGCGCTCTGCCACTGAGGCAGACAGTGCTCAGAAGGGACCAGACAAACCCACCAGTCCTGCTGCTGTCTCTTCTCCTGCCAGCAAAGCTCCCACTGCTCTGACTTCAGCCCCAGCAGCTGCCACAGCGCCACCACCCCCTTCAACACCAATGCCTTTTGTTGCACCAAATGTGCCCCCAGTTGCTGGGGTGCCTCCCACTGGGATGCCGTCAGCCTCTGCTGGTGCTTATGCCCTTTACCCACCAGTGCCTTCCTGGCCCTGCTTCAGCCCGCAGCCCATGGGCTGCCATGGTTTGCCCCCACCACCCAGTGCCAGCTCCTCCAGTAGTTTTCATGTGGTGCCTGGCCTCCCGCCTCCAGCCATGGCCTGGCCCCCTCCACCTGTACCTCCTCTGCCTCCTTTTGGCCCAGGTGGCCCCTATGCCCCAGTTGGGTGGGTGCCACCATCCTACTGGCCAGGAATCCCCGTGCCGCCTCCGGTGCCTTCCCTTGCGTACAGGGACTCTGGAGCAGCAGTGCAGGCTGCCACTGCCTTCCCAGCTGGCAGCCACCCTGGCACAGCCCTTCTGCATGGGCAGCTTCCTGCCACTCCTATGCTCAGCTGCCCAGAGCCACCAGCCTTCCCCACCCAGTCACCCGCTGCCCCGACCAGTGAGATGGGGGCTGCAGGTGGCCCAGCCAGGCCAGTGACTGGCAGGGTGTCAGACCCCAGGAGGCAATCACGGCTGGCAGGAGAGAGCTCTGTGCCCAAGGCCCCTCTTGCTCCAGCCTCAGCCCAGCCCCTGCCAGCTCCCTCAGCTGCCGCTGCCCAGCCCCTGCCAGCTCCCTCAGCTGCCACTGCCCAGCCCAGCAGGGTCCCTCCTGCAGTGCCAGTCCCTCAGGCTGTCCCCACCCAGCCTCTGGAGGAGCCCCAAGATGCAACTCCCAACCAGCTCCCAAAAGCCCCCCCAGCAGCCATCTGCTGCCCAGCAGACATTTCTCCTGCCTCTGTTGAGGAGTCCCCTGGCACCCATACCACAGAGAAGGCTGTAGGGCCAGGCAAGGAGGTGGTAGAGAAAGTCCTGTTGGAGCCCAAGGCAGCTGCTGGACAGGAGTTGCCTGTCCAAAAATCCACCTCCCAGGCTGTGGAACCACCACTGAAAGCAGGTCGAGAGAGCAGCCTTCCTACCAAGGCACCTGCTGCACGGCCATGGAGGCACCAGCCACTCCTCAGCCCAGCCCAGCCGAGTGACAGCAGCAAGGACATTGTGCAAGCCTTCATCAGCGAGATTGGTGAGTGGGAGGGCTGCAGGATGCTGGGTTGAGTGTCAGCAGCCAGCAAGGCTGCAGTGCTGCCGGCAGCCTGGGTAGCAGGACCAGTTCTTGGCACTTCTGAGGGCGAGGGTGGCAAAGCTATGCCCACAGGCTTGCAGTCTCTTCCCAGTACTCTGCTAGGATGTTGCCTACAGAGGATGGTCTAGGCTGGCTGTCCTGAAACCAATCTCTTCTGGGACTGCAGAGCTGGATGCTCCTGTCCTTGCTATGGGAGACAGAGCTGCTGCTTGCCCTACCATCCAGGGAGGCTGATGTAGGGGGAAAATGGGGTCGGGGTACATTAATGTGATGCTGGGAGAATTCTGGCTGATCTGACTTGCTGCACTTTCTCCCTGGCCCAGGGATTGAAGCCACCGACCTGTCCAGCCTGCTGGAGCAGTTTGAGAAGTCAGAAGGTGCGGATTTGGCATGCCATCCCCTGCAGGGCTCCCTCCATGCCATGCTGGCCTCCCTAGGCTGTCCATGCTCCCTGTGTCAGGGTGGTAGTGGGAGGGCTGTCATGCTGCTGCCTGTGGGCTCGTGTTACCCTGCCCAGGTTTTTTGTCCTGGGGCTGTTTCAGCCTCCATCTCCTTGGCCTATGGAAACACCTGGGGGTCCCCATGGCAACCGAAGGGGTGGTGAAGAGTCTGTGAAAGAAAATGGATGTGCAGCTCCTGTCTTCAGGGAGCTGGGTTTCAGGTGCTGTAAAGCCTCTTCTGAGCTGTTCTGGAGGTGCTTTGTGGATCTTGTCCTTCAGCCCCACTTGTTGCCACTCTCACCTACCTGTTCCTTTTTCAGCCAAGAAGGAGGAAACTTCTGTACAGCCTCCTGAGGAAAAACAGCTGGTGGGGAGCTGTGGGTGAGTGTCAAAACCTTAGCACTGGTGCCCAGTGTGGAGCTCAGCAGAGGAAGAACACAGGGCAGCTTTCAGTCCTGGCAGGGTTTAACGTGTGTTGGGGCTGTGCCCATTGGTCCAGGAGGGGCTGAGCTTGTCGCTGGACTGCAACAGAGCTGGCACTGAGGGGGAAAATTGGGAGAAGCAGTGATGGACATGAGCAGGCTGTGCAAATTTTATCCTTGCAGCTCTCTTGGATCCTCTGTCCTCATGAACTGGCCAGTGGGGCAGATTGAGTAGGTGCCCCAGGTGTGGGGAGTGGGGCTGGGTTTTGCCTGCTGTGTTTGACAAAGCTCCTTTCCCATTCTTAGGCCTGAGACCCAGCAGGATGCGCCAACCCAACAGGACAGGAAGCCCCCAGATGGCCTGCAGGCTTCTGAGCTGGCCAATGTGGCAGGTAGTAAATACTTGGGGTGAGGGAGGGTAGTCTGCCATGTCGTGTCAGTGCTGTTGTGTGTCTGGGGGACACCTTGGGGAGTGAGGGGGGTCAGGATATGAGGGAGCCTCAGCTGGGTGGGTTGCTGCAAAGGCCTGCTCTTGTAAGTGTTCTGGTCCTCTCCCAGGCCTCACGCCCCCAGCAACACCACCTCACCAGCTCTGGAAGCCTTTGCCTGCTGTCTCACTGCTGGCCAAGACCAAGTCACCTGGGTCCATACCCCAGGAAGGGCCCCAGAAGACGACCAAGCTGATGAAAGCCAAGCCACTGCCCCCAAACAAGATCCAGGTGAAGAGCGTGGTGCCAGCCACTCCTGTCACAGCCCCCAGCCATGTCTGCTCGGGAGACCATGACTACTGCATCCTGGGTACACCACGGCCCGAGAGCAGCAATACCCCTGGCACGCAGCCCCCTGCCAAAGGTGGCTCCCGCTGGAATGTCAAACACCACCGGGACATCACTATCAAACCCATCTCCTCCTTAACCAAACGGACGCTGGACCAACCTGAGCCCACCCCACCAGCCCCTGACACCACCACGGGGCACAGCCAGGAGCCCCTGCGGATGGCCTGCCTAGCTCCCCTGGATTATCGGACTACCATCCCGAACAAGGCCACCACTGGGTGCAGCAGTCCCCCCACCTCAGTGCTCCTGTCTCCAGCTGCATCCCCCTGCCGGGACCAGGAGGTGCAGACTCCCAGTGCCCAGCCCAGCCATGCTGCTGCCAAGAGGTCCTTGCGCTGCTACCGGAGACCCCAGGACTCACCCAGCCCCTCTTCCGACAGCTGGAGGGCTGGCCGGAGCCGTGCCAGCCGTTCCTTCAGCTCCAGTTCGGATGGAGCTAGCGAGTCCTCGTCTTCATCTTCATCCTCGTCCTCCCGATCCCGGTCACGGTCACTCTCCCCACCCCCCAAGCGGTGGCGAAGGTAAGCAGTGGATTGTTGCTTGCTCTTGGGGCAGTTGTCCAGTGGCTAGTCTTTTGCAAGTACCCAGACACATCTTTATGGTCCTACTGAATATTGTTGTTTTTGTCCTCGTGGCCCTTCTGAAGAGATGTATGGCTCCCAGAGAGTGGGGGAGCTGCAGCAATACCTCCCCATCCATTTCTGGCTGAAGCCCACATCTGGGCTCATGTGCCTGCAAAGTCACCACTGAGCCAGACTTCCTTACTCCTTCTGGAACACTTAGTCCATGTTACAAGTCCTTGGCTGCATCTTTGCTTTTGGATGCTTTTTCTGGAGCGTTATGGCAGGTGTTCGTATTTGTGCTGTGGGGCTGCTGCAGCCCTTTGTGTAGAAATGAGCCACAGTGGAGCTCTCCAGGGAGCTGCTGGAGGCAAGCAGGAAAAAACCTGTCTAGTTAGGCTGCCTTGGGGGCTCCCTGTTCTCCTTATGCAGGTGGCTGTGTAGGAAAGTGGGACACCTTGGTCTCTGTGGGATGCATTTTTTTTTGGAGCCCTTGTGCATTTGAGTGATGTGCAGCCTGTCCCAGCTGGGCTGGGAGGCACTGGAGCTCGTGAAGGGTTTCTGTTTCTGCTGTTCTCTTGGTGTTCAGCCAATTCTGGAGCCGGTCACTGAGCAAGAGGGGCCTGTCCAACCAAGACCCCTTCATTGGTGGCCAGTAAATGCAGAGGCTAGAGCTGGAAAGGGCAGGTATAAAACTGCCCTGTTCCATGGATGTGCAGCTTGGGGATTGTCAAGCAACATGTCTGGCTTGGCTTTTCAGCAAATCAGCTGGCCTTGTGCTAGAAAATGTCCCATGTACTGTGCCACCCTGTCTTCCTGTCCTCCAGGAGAATATGTGGCAGAGCCAGGCAGCATGCTCTGCCAGGCCTGGGTTTGCCTGTGGCCAGGATGTCTGGAGAGGGACTGTGCTCCTGGAGACAGCATAGCTTAATCCCTGAAGTGTTTTGGTCCTGCTGTCCTTAAGCTTTCCCTGGCTGGCAGAGAAGCTCTTGCAATCTCTGTTCACACAGCTGTTGAGCACGATGTGGGTATAGTGTTGTCGTGTGCATCGTGTGGGGCTCAGCACAGAAGTCCCAGCCCTTTCTGGGCCCTCCCAGGCACAACCCTGTGCTTCACAGTTCCCCCATGACTATTTCTTGCTCTTCAGAAGCTGTGCCTCCTGTGAGCCTGCTCCCTTTTTTCCATGGCATTGGGAACCAAATGGAGCAATGTTTCCATAGTGTTGTTGCTACCTTGGCAATCTTGGGCAGAGGCTTCCCCATCCTGGGGATGGGTTCTGTCTGAGTGGGATGCTGTATACCATGGGGACGATGGAGATTTCTACTTTGGAACTCTGTGATGCTGGACAAAGGGAGGGCTCAGCTGTATCTCTCCTTCCCCCAGATACCGCTCAAGGTGTTCCCACAGCTCCTCCTCCCGCTCCAGCTGTGGGTCATGTGGCAGGTCCCGGGAGAGGTCCTCATCCTCATCATCGATGTCCTCCTACTCATCCAGGTCCACGTCCCGCAGCCAGTCCCGCTCCCCTTCGCCCCGCAGGAGGAGTAATAGGTGGAGAAGGTGAGCATGACCACCCTGCAGGGGTGTGAGCTCTCCCCATCCCACCTCTCAGCCTTCTGTGGAGGAGGGATGGACCTGCTCCTTCAAGATCTCCCTTGTGTTTGGAATCACTCCTCTGGCACCCCCATGATTCTGTAGCTCATGTGTGTGGTTTCTCCCTTACAGATATAGTTATGATGCACAGGACCACTACCAAAGGCAGAGAATCCTCCAGAAGGAACGTGCAATAGTGAGTGATGGAGGGCTGGGAATCTGAGGCTGGAAATTTGGGGATCTGCAGCCCTTCTGTCACTTCAGAAAGTCATGAAGGTGCAGCCTTGCCAGCAGCATTGTTGGGAGGCCCTGGCCAGGGCACAGTGTGGTGGGAGGCTATGCAGGGAGGGTGCTCTACAAGAGACATCCTGCTCATGGGTGGGGCATCCCTGCCCGCAGGAGGAGCGGCGAGTTGTGTTTATCGGCAAGATCCCCAGCAGGATGACACGGTCAGAGCTGCGGCACCGCTTCTCTGTGTTTGGGGACATCGAGGAGTGTACTCTGCATTTCCGCTCTGAGGGGTAAGAGCTTTGGGAAGATGGGTCAGTCCCTTCCCAGAGACTCCTGTTGGCTCTATTGCCATTACTGAAGAGGATGTTGCATGCCAAGGGGGCACAAACATAACCGTTGCTGCTGATCTCCTCCAATGTCAGGGATAACTATGGCTTTGTCACCTACCGCTATGCTGAGGAGGCTTTCGCCGCCATCGAGAGCGGACACAAGCTGCGGCGCCCAGACGAGCAGCCCTTTGACCTGTGCTTTGGTGGCCGCAGGCAGTTCTGCAGGAGGAACTACGCTGACTTGGGTGAGTTGTGCCACCTCCAAGTTTGGGGTTGGCCTCCCTGGGTCCTTCTCTTCTTTCCAGAGGTGTAGAGTCCCCATCCTTGGGGTCAGGCAGGGGTGGCAGCAGAGCCACATCCAGGAACAGTCCTGCCCTGAAGGGAGGTTGAACTGGGGCTCCCTGTCTCTTCAGCACCATGATGGAGGCTGACCCAACTCTGGTCTAGAGGCTGGCAGGTGAAACAAGATAAGAAGTTTACCGTGAGAATGGCCAGAATTGTGCCAGTGTTTGCATGGGCTCAAGACACCCTCTCCCCCATCTCTTCCAGATTCAAACCGGGAGGATTTTGACCCAGCTCCCGTCAAGAGCAAGTTTGACTCCCTGGACTTCGACACTCTGCTGCGACAGGCACAGCGCAGCCTGCGGAGGTAGCGGCAGGCAAGGCGGAGCACCCGCCCCCACTTTTATACTCAAATGCAAAAGGCAAAAAAGTATGGAGAGAAAGATGAGGTTTTTAATAAAACGAAAAAGGAAAAAAATTTGTTTTATAACCAATATTTAAGAAGGACAGGTCGCTGGCCTTCAACTGGAGCAGTCCAGGTAAATGGCAGCCCTGGGCTTGCCCCAGACATATAATAAATGCGGATGCCCAAACAGCAGCACTGCCTTGTTTCCTCCTTTGCATGGGCTATTCCCAGTTGCGGGCTCAAGCTGTGCCACCCTCAAGATCCCACGGACTGGCTGTGGTATGGCCCCGTGAAATGTTGCACAGGTCGTGGACTAACACAGAGTGGGATGTCTGAGGAGAGTAGGGCAGGACTGCGGTCACCGAGTGTATGACTGTCACTGTGGCAGTCTGCAATGGCCTGGCAAGGGGCGAATGCCTCTCTGAGCACCTCTCTGACGGTCTCTTGGGCTCTGCTAGAACATGGCCTGCAGCCATGTTGGGGCCACCTGCACCTCCCGCGATGGCCACGGGGGGGCAGTGCAAGATCCTCCAGCAGTGGGCTGGGACCTGGCTGTAGCGCTTGGCCAGAGCTCCGGCAGGGCTCTGCTTGCTCTGAGCCCATGCCCTGTGTGCCTGTCCCTTTCGAGCCTGCCCCTTGGTATTGCTCTGGCTCACCAGAAGGAGAGGGATGACCTCTCATCTCTGGGTTTCCCCCGAGGGAAGGGTGTTTGTGTGACTGCAGAGAGATTATTGCTGTCTGCTGTGGGATGGTGCTTGGCAGGAAAGATGGCTAGTGGCAGGGAGGGATGGATGATGCCTGTCTAGGCCCTCTCAGTGCATTGCAGCTCATGGAGGAGAGGAGTGATTGCAGGCAGCCCCCAAGGGAGCATGCTTGGGCCTGCTGCCAAGCATCTTTCCTGCTCATATTGGCAGTCAGGGAAAAACCCTGCCTTGGACTGCTCCTGAGCTGGGACAGGCTTGGTCCCTTGCAGGTGAGGCTCATCCCTTGCAGCTAGCACTGCTGACTGGGAACCCTGAGATGGCATTGAGTACTCTGGCTTCAGGACTGGGACAGGCTTGGGATGGGGTGCAGTGGCACCTGTTTGAGCCCTCTTGGCACACCCTGGGCTAGGGAAGTCTGAAGCTGCCCAACTGAGCAGTGCAGAGCTGGGAGGGTGTGGAGGGAAGCGATGGGCAGGGAATGGACCCCCATGCCACTCCATGGTGTTTTCATGGTGTTTGGGGTGGGAAAGGGCTGGTTAACATCCCTTCAGATCCCTTACTCAGTGGAGGCAGCACACACTCCAATAGTGTGAGAGCAGGGAGGGGAATAGGGACAGTAAGCCCAGGATGGGGGGTTCAGCCAAGTGATGCTGATGTTCCCACTTTGATCGTGTTCAAGGCTCTGAGCCCTTTGTGGCTGTGCTGGGTGTATCAGACCTCTGCTGGGACTGTGGCTGGAGTCCACCTCCTCCCTTGCTGTTCCTCTAGATGGAGTGAAGTGCTGCTGCCTGCACACTGGGTGACTTGCACTGCTCCACTGCCCAACCCAAGGAAGCCTCTGCAGTACCCAGGCATGTGGGGTACAATAAGGCTGCATGCAGGTGTGTCCTGAGTGACCTCCCACCCTGTTCTCTCCTGCCTGGCCCTGGACTTTTCACAAGGTAGAGTCCAAGGAGGCAGCTGCAGGGAAGGTGTGAATGGGCTAGGGGGAGGCAGGCAGGGAGCTGTTTATTGGTAATGCAGTTCTTCCAGGGACATCTGGAGGAAGGAGGTGGTGATGGCCAGGGCCCAGTGGGGTCTTGTGGGGAGGATGTATGTCCTTTTCTGTGTGTTCATACAAAGCACTGTGGCTGCAGCACACCTGCAGCCCCTCTCCTGCCCAGAGCTGCTGGGCTGATGATGGTGCTGACCTGCATCTCCCTGGTCTCAGAGCTGCCACAGCAGTTCTGAGGGCTGTGGATCTAAGCAAGTGTTACAGGGAGAGCATCTGTTAAACCAGCTGTGAAAACACTCTCCAGCTGTTGGGTGATTCGGGCCTGAGGAAGGACTTGTATGCCTTAGAGCTGGGCTTGTTTCTACAAATACTTTAGGTGATCTGAAAGTTTCTTTACAGTCTTTCATCAAAATGTGGTGCAGCTGAAGAGGCAGGAATGGGTAGTGTTATAGGCAAGGCGGAGGTGGGCACAGGGGATGTCTGTTGTCAGCAATCCTGAGAATCCCTGGGCATATGCTATTCCATGGACCTTAGATGTGTGCATTTGGGCATGGCATCACCTCAAGTATGTGTGTTGCTGACTGTTGCATGAACAAAGATGTGTGGTTGTGTTCCTACAGCTGGGCTGCACATGGTCCCCTCTCCTCCCACTACTCCTGTGGGTGAGGAAAGACGGGGTGTGAAAGTGTTTGTGTTGCCAAAAGAATTAGCACCCTGCTGTTGTGCTCTATAAATCTTCTGAGTATTAGAGGTTGGCTTTATCCCCCTGTGTTACAGTTTAATGGTTTCCGTTAGCAATAACCTGTCCCTGTGTTCTTGATTATTGATTTAAGGTTTGTTGTGAAGGGTGTGAGAGTTGCAGAAAGGTGTTTTCTTGCTGTCCAGCCAGAGGTAAAGGCACTATTGCAAAGAGGAGGCAGGAGCGTGGAAAGCAGTGCACAGCCAGCTCTCTGGAGGCATGGGTGCTGGCGGGAGCTGTTTAGAGAGAACTGGGGACAGTGACAAGGAGCAGCACTTGGAGCACATGCTTTGTGCTGGCAGGCAAGCCAGAGGTGAGGAGCAAAGCTGAGGCTTTGTAGGGACCCCATTTCTCGTGGAAACAAATCCTCTTCACCATAGGACAGCCAACCTTCCTCCCGTAAGCAGCAGCATCCTGGGCTCTGCCCCAGGCTGCAGCAGCCCATGGCTGGGAACCACACAGATGGTGTTTTCTGAGAAGTCACTAAGTAGAGCTGAGATTTTTCACTCTGTCTCTCTTCAAAGCACTCTCAGCCTTTCCCCTTGTGTTCCTGCTACAGACTCCAATCTCCAGCAGTTGTCTCTTCCTGCACCAGGCCATGTTATCTACAGTCTGCTTCTGGAACAAATCTCTGAGGAATTGATGCTGATTTCACATCTTCCTTCTTCCTTTCTCTTTTCATTCTCTCTTGCATTAGTATGTTCTGAACATGATCTCCAAGCTAGAAAGCAGCTAGGAGGGCATCCAAATTAGTCTTTCACAGTGGGTAAAACCTGCAAGATGAGGACTTGTGCTCTGTGCATAAGCTGGTTTGGTGCCTGTATGCAGAAGGCAGTGGGAGAGTCTGATAGCAGCACTCCTTGCACATCTCTGCCCGGGGCTGATGGCTGCCTAGCCTTTGTCCTCATTGCTTTGCAGAGCTCAACATTTCCTCAGCAACAGCAGAGTCCTTATCCTCAGGAAGAGTTATTTTGGGACCATGAAGCTGGGTGCTGCCAGGTGCGGAGCACCCATGTTTCTGTGAGGTGGGTGTGCTTTCCCACACTTAGGATATTCACACTTAAGATGTTCAGCATATTTATCCTGAAAGCTGACAGGGACCCCTATGGGCAGAGGTGCCAGGCAGAAATCTGGCTATGGTCCTTGCTGTTGACACCCATTCCAGTCCCTGGGACCACCAGTCCTCAAGATTAAGACTTACTCAATACACCCAAGGTTTCAGAGCTCCTGGCCCAAAGCAGAGGTTGCTGCTGTGGCATATCTGTGCTTCCTCAACCTGGGTTCCCTCCACCGGGAGCCTCACAGGGGTACCCAGCTCCAAGGTGCCTGCTGAGAATGGTCATGGCAGTCTGGTGCTGGTTTTGGTGCAGGAAGGCTCATAGGAGACCCAGAGAGCTGGGAGAGGTGCTCATCCCACTTTGGCACGCAGCACCTGCAGGTTTGGGGCTCCCTCCCTTTCACCACACTTTCTCTGCTCTCTTACACACTCCTCATCCCAAATCCCTCCCTGCCTGCTTGCAAATAAGCCCTGGAGGTCAGCCAGTGGTTGTGTGTCCTTTAAATCTGTGCTTGTACAGCTGAGAGCCTGGGTTAATGCCCCTGTTCCCTCTTTGAGCTGCTGCTGCAGTTACCATGTGTGCTTGCATTCACATTGGGCAGTTCTCTAGGGTCACCCTGTATTCCAGTGTCTGCAGCTGGGAATAAACATGCAGTGAATGTTCTGTTGGTACCTCTAGTCTGGACACCTGCTCCACTCACCTCACAAACCAGGTCCTGCAAGTGCTTTCTGACTCCTTTCAGAAAAAGACCTGCAGTTGTAACATGCTGCAGGCATGGAGATTAAGGAAGCATTGCTCTGCAGCTTGGCAATAGCAGAGAATTAATGAAAAAAATTACATAGGATCTAGAAAATAGATGTGAACTTGGGGAAGTAAAAACCCAAAGCAAAACAGAAAGGCCCCAACCAAAACCACACAAAAAATTGCAACCGCAATTTTTCTGTCAATCTGAGAAAATTCCCTCCTGACCCTAATCTGGCAATAGTATTAAGCCTAATGTGTGAGCAGACCTCTGGGATTGTAATGCTAGGAGCACCAATGCATGAGACCTAGAGCCTGCCTTTAGTTTCCCAAAGGATGGAAAACCTCAGTACCTTTAAAAGCAAGTTAGGAGGGAAATTATATTCTTCATCATCACAATGACCTGCAGAAACACAGAAGCTTGGAATAAAGCAACACCTCCTTCAAACACCCTTAGCACTGCTGATTCCCTGGCCAGCTCAGATCTGTATCCCAGGCTGAGCCGCCCATTTCCAGGGCCCTTCACTTACAAATTAATGGAGGGAATTCTATCAAACTGTGTGTTAAATTGATGCAGGTTTTTCTGCCTCATTACCCTTCTTGGAAGGCTGGTCCAGAACATCAATCCTGGCAGGGGTTTAAGCTCTCTAATTCACCATCTAAACTTATTAAATACTTATTGCCATTATTGTATATCTTATATATTTTCATAACAATTTTATGTATAATTTTCTTTCAGTGGTACTTCAGAAATACATTTCAGCCTCTCAGCCCCTGTCTAGCCAGAACAAACCAAACTCTTTTAGTAGATTCTTAATCAGCTTGTGTTTGTTTGTCTCAGCATCCAAATAGTTTTTCTCTGTGCAGTGGAAATTTATCCTTCCTGGATGTAGAGCTGCAAGGATATTCTGGAGGAAGTCTCACAATGCCTTGCGCAATGGCAATAATGTTTCTGCTAAAAATAACTTGTCTGATGCATCCTAGAATTGTGCAATTCCTTTTTCACAGAAGCATCATGCTGCTGTTTCATATTCATCCTTCAGTGCAGTAAGGTCTTTTTATACCTTTCAAGCCTTCATTTCATCAGTTTGTAGCAAATGTCCTTGCTGCTGGTCCCCAAGTGTTTAATCTGCCCTTTCTGCCATTATATTTCACCCTACTTCCCTCATCTCTTGACAAGGTCAAGGTCCCCTTTTTCCCCTATGAGGAACTATTGCTCTCTGCACTTGCAATACCTCCCAACCGTCTGCTCCCTCTGCATTTTGGGAGCTTGCACTTGGCTCTTCTGAAATTACCAATGGATTTACTAGCCTGAATTTATTCTCAGAATCTGTGGTTAATATCTGTCTGGCAGCCTGATCATGCCTGTGTTTGATGCAGCCTGGCCAGTTTCTCTTGTATCTCCTTTGCAGCCTTGGGACTGATCTTCACCTTTAGCAGCAGTTTCTCCTGGTTTGTAATGAACTATCCTTTACTCTGAACTGAGTGCCTCAGTCTAAGAAACTGGCAGCCTCATCTAAGGGATTACTTCTATTCTGCTGTTCCTGTTCTGTTAGATATCTCCTCTCTCCCCATGTTCCCCTCATCACCTTTACTGAAATAGTGTTAAACCCTCTTTTGGGGTTAGATTGCAGCTAGTTCATGCCTCCTCTCCTCTCTCCTTGCAAGCACTGCATTTTGTGTCTGCTCCTCCATGCAGGTCTGTTCCCTGTCTGATGGAGCAGGCTTACCATTCACTGAAGCTGTGTCTGAAATGATGTTGTGTTTTATGTTACACTGAATCGATATGGAAATCTGCTTTCTCTCTTGTCAGAGGATATCTGAGCACTGCTATTCTGGCACAGTTTACTGCCTGGCATTCACTATGAAATTAAAGACTCCTCTAATTGCACAGTTCCTACTCTTTATTCATCTTGTAGCCTTGAAGACAGCACAGTTTATTCTCAAGGCTACGTATGGTGTATATGTAGCCAGCCCCTGAGAATAACTGTGCAGGGTCCTTTCCACTACCCTTTCACACACCTCCTTAGGACATATCTTATCCATGTCATTCCCTTTTATGTCCTTACAATGACCTGATTTACTAGCAGTGCTTCACGACTTCCTGCTCTCCTCCTACCACCCAGGTGCTGCCAGCCAGCTTCCACTCCTGCTTATCTCTGTGCCTTTGTTCCGGGCGGCACACTCTGCCTGCGCCAAGTGTTCCAACACATGCTGGGATGTACTGTCCTCTGGCTCAACACCTTTCCAGTGTGCCAACAGTCTGACTTGCCTGATGTGGCCACATCAAATGGCAAAACTTGGGGAGAAGTTTACAAAATAGGCTGTCACAAAATCTGAGAAGGAGAAAAAACTTGTACGATGAATGGATGATGGAGATAAAGGACATGGTGTTTCCAGTTTAACCTCAAAAGATTCTGGTTAGGTGATGACAGAGCCTTAGGAGATAATGCTGGTAGGACAAATGGATTTAGCACCTCTCAGCTTAATCCAAGGGAGACCCACAAGTCCGTGTGAAAATGCTAAACAAGGTAAATTGAGTGTGACTGGAAGGCATAGTCAATGGGTGAGTTACAAGGTTGTGAAATTGTGTATGATATCAATATAGCATACAAGCTCTGTTCCCAGGTGAACGGGTGAATATTAGAAACTGCATCTTCAAATAGCATATTTTTAGAGTCAGGAATTATGTAGAGAAGTAGCAGAAAATATACTTTTTCAGTTACCAAGAGACAGTTGGAGCTTGTCCCTAAGTGAAGCAGCTCTCCTTCAAGTACCTGGGTGTAAAGTGTTTCCTGAATCCCACTCATTCATTAAAGCAGTGCTGCATAAGCTCAGGAAACAGGACTTTACCAGCTCTAGCCATGCAACCCAGAGCAGACATGCTTGATAACGTCATTCAGATGGCCTGGAGCACGATGTCTATCGCCCACCAAAGGACTTGTGAAGTGCACAAAAAACATTGATGGTGTGGTGCAATGAAGATACAGAGGCCAGGCAATGTCTGTCTATCAGAACTTCCAAAACCTGGGATTGCATTTAGCCTGTAGGCAAAACACTTATTTTGTTATAAAAATGCACATTAAATGAATAAGAGATGATCCTAATGTTTGGGGAAACACTGGTACAATGAATGAGGAACTACTTCAGGCTAATTTTGGGTTTTTGGAGGTTTTGAAACCTGGCTAAGGGACAATTAGACTTCATGGTGGTCCATTTTCACCAGTGGACAAGAATGAGTTCTACTTACAATCACATATGAATGAAGAGACCTGCAGGATGAATCTGCTCATGAATTGTAGCTGCCACTGGAGAAAGATGAATAAATCAGACTCCTCCGGATGCTGGTGGAGGCAGACTTCAGAGAAGGCAATGCTATTAATGGGCCAGATAAAAGGAATAGGTCAGAGCAGGACAGGATCTCTGGAGTGCCAATAGCAACCAGGGAAAGAGGGGACAGCAGCCAACACCACTTACTGCTATGGACAGCTGTTCTCTTAATCCCCATCTCTATCAACATCTCTAAACATCTCCATGTGATAGCAAGGTTGGTGAATCAGTAACCCCTCCCAGATCCACAAGCTGGGCTCAGTTTTGTCTTTGTATTCTCTCTCTCCAGGTGCTTTGACTAGTGGCTAATTCCTCAGACCTCGGTGCTTCCCATTTGACTATTCACTTCAGAACTATTGATTAATGAAATATAAGTTAACAGGGACTGAAACCTGGTCTGGGACTTTCAGCCAACACATTATTATTTCAGCAATATTTCCCCCAGCATGCTGGATGCCACTTGTTGGAGTGAGGAAATTACAAAGCTGGACCCAAACTTCTGTAGGAATTTTACATGTACCCATTGCTTTTAAACCATAGCTAAAAAATGTTTGGATGTCCACAACTGTGCTTGGTGATAGTAGCCTCTATTTAAGGTAATTTTTCTGCACTGTTCTTCCCTTAAAGCTGTCAGGTCCCTGAGTCCCTGTAGGCTTCCCCCTACTCTGTGTTACTTTATTTATTTCTAAATGTCATCTGTTCTACTGATTAACTGTGCCAGACTTGGGGGTTATTTATTATTTAGCTTGTTGTTAGGATACTTCAAGTGATGTCATATTTAAAGCTTTAAACGAAGGGTCTCAATGTCATTGCAAGCATTTGTCCTTTCGTCAGCTACCTAAAAATTCTTCTTAATTACTCTTTTGACTTCTACACTTATTTCCTTTGGAAGGAGGATATGCTCATCTCCCTTTTAAATTACATTGCACTGCAATGTGCACTTTTCTGTTGCTTTTTCCTCTCCTGCCATAATACTGGATTTGAGCACATTGTGTTCATAAAGACAAGGTGACTCTTCATTATTACATTTCAAACTCTCTCCTATGTACAACTCGTGACTAAATGAAGAGTTCATCCTCTTGGTTCCTCTGAGTGGTCATTCTAAGAAATACCCATTTATGTGGGCTAAAAATGCAGTCTTTGCATCATTCTTTGACATGATGTCTACCTAGTCTGTATGGGGGTAATTAATGTCTCCCATGATCATTATGTTTTCTCCCCTAACAACCTCTTAAGCCCTCCAGATGCTTTTCATTCCATTATTCTAATCAGGTGGTCAGTAGCGTATTCTCAGAATCACTTAGGCACATGTTAATGCATAAGTGTTCTCTAGTAGTTTAAACAACATCCCAGGTGTACTTTTTTCCTCTCTTCTCCCCAAACCTGGACAAATACTCTGCTACTGAATAATTTTCTGTGGCTTCATATCTTTAGCTGCTACTCTGGCAATCATTTTCCTACTGATATGAGACAAAACCTTACATTGGCTTGAGTGGGTTTTTTTGTTTTGTTGCTTTTGTTGTTTTTTAAAAATAAAGTTCACATTGGATTTCTAGCTCTGGACTTACCTCAATTAAAATGTCTTCTTTCATCAGCTGTTTTTTCAGTTTGCTGAATGTACATTTCTAACTTGAAAGAATGTTTTTATCATCTTGGAGAAGGGTGAAGATATTTTCTATCTGCATGCAGTCCCCCACCTCTTCTGCAATGCAAGAAGCATTTTATGGTCATTTCTTGTAAAAATCAGCTTACTGTGTACGAAAGACACTCAGCTTTTTTGCACCCATACTGTTCTTCCCAGAGAGATGGGTATGGTGACCATTACCTAACTTCCTCAAGCTCCATTCAGAAACTCCAGAGCATTTGCCACTTTTCACTTCTTGATTATGAGAGCCAGCTTTGGCAGAATGTAGTACTTACATCAAGTAAGTCAGTGGTTTCATCTCTGAAAGGAACTTTAAAGTTCCTGATTAGTCACTTGTCACTGAGCCTCCAGCACCTCCCTCATGCCTTCATGGTAATCACAAACCTGTTTAGCATTGAGCAGAGTTTTGAGTGTGGTTGTTGAGTGCAGAACATGAACATATGAAACCATTTTGAGCACTGGCTTCATTCTTGTAGTGTATATACATAGAGAGGTTTTATGATGAGCAACTTTAAATTTTCAAATTCTTTGCACCCTATATTTTGGGGACACTGCACCTGTCAGGTTGCTGGGGTGGAAAACTTGTAAGGTGCAATTGCTTGTTCCACTTGCCTGTCTCTTAGGATGCACCAAGCCTTCCTCGGAATTACCTGCATGCTTGGTTGAATTAATGTTTTGTTGTTTCCTTTTTCTACAGTATTTAGAGTTTTGGCCAAGTTCCTTAATGAGCTGACACACACAAAGATGCTGTTGTCTGCTAATTACTCTGCTAAGAGCTTTGGAACTATGCTGTGATTTGCCACCATTCTTGTAAATTTCATAGAATCACAACAAAGTTGATTAAGTTCCTATGAATTTCCTGACAGTCAGCAGTGGCACGGACAAAAAAATAGCTGATCCTGTTCCCTTAAGTGGGGGAAAAGCAGAACCCAGCAGTTATCTGTTCCTTTGGCAGCAAAATGGCTCAAGTGCCATGCACATGTATGACCAGCTGTGCTGCCTCTGGATGTCACATGGATGTGTCCCACTGAGAATGTACGCTTTGTGTGTGCCAGGGACAGTGGCACTGGAGGAAAGCGTTCAGAGCATGACAGCTGTCTCAAGTCATTCTGCAGTCTCAAATATGTTTCAGACAACTTGGCTCTTCCAGTTCCAGCTTTGTCCTGGTTTCAGGTGAATGTTTCCTCATTCCCTAGAAACAATTACAAGCTTATCTAGTGTTCACCTTGCTGCATCACCCTTCTGTTTATTACAAAGGGGATCTTTAGTCTATTTATTCAACTGCCCAGCTTTTCTATTCCTTTAATGGGGATAAACTCCCTGCTGTAAACCCCAGATTATTCCCATCCACCTTACAAATCTATTGCTTTCTATTTCTATTAATATTATAATTTCTGACAGCACATAGTCTTGTGCCCTGAAATCCACCCTAAACTTAATGAATATCTCTCTGCTTTCAGGCTGATAGTATGTCCATCTCTAGTGAAGTTGCTATTGCATGTGACAATAAAGTCATTTGAAAAAGGGATCAAATTGCTTCCCTCTTCATCCATCCTGCAAACATTCCATCAGCTCCAGCCCAGCAGTGGAAGTCACAGCGTTTCCCTTACTGCTGTCTGTGGACCATTGTATGCGTTGCTCTGTGCTGTTGTCAGCAGCTTCTTGTCTGCCAGTCTCATCTCTTGCAGGATGTACTCATTGTCTCAAAACATGGTCCACAAACTTTGCTTGGATAGAGTGACTTTTGGTGCTCAACAGATGCTGAATATGTTGTCAAAGGTTAATTTTGTGCTTCTTCCCACTGACCTGGGTAGACTTTCCAAAGTGCAGTGTTCCTTTTGCTGGACAGTCTCCTTGGCCTGTGATCAAACATGGCCTCCTCCATGATGTCACTTTCTATCTTGTTAGGTTTTATTTCAGTGTAGACTCACACACATTTGTGTCAGCTCTTCCCTGCAATAGGTGTGGCACAAGCATTTGGATTTGGCTTGCATTATTTTAACTATCTAATCCAGTTTGCTGCAGGGAATAATCCTGTTCTGGCAAGAAAACTGAAGAGTTAGTATCTTTCTCTCTCATTGCTATAAATCATTTAACAAAGGTGATATCTTGGAATTATGCCGCATTCCTCAGAAGAAGGGACGTTTCTCCTTAACTTTCTGTGAGGTCTCATTTGTTTCTCTGCTTGACAGAATGTAGTCTGTGTTTCCTTCTGCTTGGCTGCTCAGAGGACTGGGTCATTCCATTCAAAAGCTTGTGGAGTCTGGATAGATGCACAGTTTGTGTGATATGGTAAATAGACTTTGCTGATAATGGCTAGAGGGTTAAAAAATTGAATTTTTTGCCTTTTTCTCACTTTTCTTTGTTCATACTTGTGGTTCAGTGCTTCCTTCCTTACACTGTGCTACCTCACATTTCCACTGGAAAGGTATCTTTCTCACTGTCCTGTGCTTTCCACAATACCTCTCCACAGCAGGACTTCTGCCTAATCTGGGGCCCTCTCCAGTACATAAAGTGTTACCCTAGGGAGAAATCCCAACTTCCTGGTCTAGGGTCCACAGCAAGAGCTGACTGAAGCCAAGGAAGCTACAACATGTCCACAGACTCTTTTGTACCCTGTCTCTGAGGGGTTGATCACTGACCTGTAGGTTTGTGTGCACTTGGCAATGTGCTGCTGCCTGGAGAAGATTGACAGAATAGGTTTTGCTGAAATATACATTGAAGAAAGAGGATAGTCCAAGTCTGCTTGTGTAAGTCTCAATTTACTGCAGCTGGCCTCTTTCATTCAGATATCTGCTGTGCTGATGGAGAAGGTGCCATGTTCAGAATGACGTTGCCTTGAACACTAGCCACACAGAAACCAGGCAAATCAGCAATTTAGAGTCTACCCCCCTCTCCCATTTCTGTGTATTCCTTCTGCAGGGCCACAGAAGCAGGCAATCAATGGGGCAAGAGGGCAAATCATGCTTCTACTGAGTCCCATAAAGGTCATGTGATTCTATCGAGCCATTTTTATCTCTTGCTACTTCCCTGCCTCTGGCATCTCTGGGGCTGAAATGATATTGGGTGTGAAGCAAGACTGTGTGAGAAGACCAGTTTGTGCTTAAATGCCTGAATATCTTCCGTTTTTATGGCAAAACGGATGTTGGAGAGACTTGCTGTAGGATCTGCCTTGAAAGTCTTACCTCTGAGATGCCAGGCCCTGCCCGGTGTTGAGTGAAATTGTCTGCAGCTCATTAACATCAAAGCATTTTCTCCACTGGTCTGGGCAGCTCAGTGGTAACCAGCAGACAGACCAGAGCACAACTACGCTGTGCACTAAGCTTTGCCTGCAAACAATTAACATCAAAGGGGAGCCACTGTGAAACAGAGCAAAAACAATGTTCCAAATGTAGCAAGTTTCATGGCTCATGCGAAATTGGAGTGGCCAAAACTCTGTCCCAGCTAGACAGCTTGTGTTGAGGTGTTTTCAGGAGCAAGTACAGGAGTGGCTGCTGGGGCATGCTGATGGTCCTGGCCAGGAAAATGGTAGATCCTCTTTGGTTTGAACAAACTTGCCTGATGGTGTGTTGCAGCGTGGTGGAAGCTCTGGTTTATCAAACTTGGTCAAGGCTTATTCTAGTCTCAAGTCAGATCTGCCCATTTCCTGGGTAGTTTGACTTAGCTCCACTCAGATGCCAGTCTCACTGTTCTTTATACCCTTTTTCTCCATCTTTCTGAACACAAAAGTTTTAGTTTGTGACTCTAGATGCTGCTGCTCTTTTATAAAGTGGACCTTAGCCCTTTGTTTGCTCCTCTCCACAGGACACCTGTGATATTAAACCATTTTTTAGATTACAGGACTGTTGCTTTTCTCCAGCTCTCAAACAGTTTCTCCTGCTTTATGTACTGGATCTTCTGGTTCATCCTATTTCCTCATCCTCTTCCTCCCTGCATCTTACCCTGGTGGGTAAGAAATCCAAATTGCTGGTATTTATCATGCTATTAGTCTGTGATTAGCCCTGGGGAGGGCAACACATTATGGAAAATAATTAATTTTTATATGGTTCTGAGTAAGGAATTAGAAGCATTATGGTAGGTTCAACACCAGCACAGGGTAGAACCGTGGGGCTGTCTCAAAGAGTTTGCTATCTAAACATCAGTCTAAGAACAGAGGATTGCAAAAAAAACCCCAAACTGGAACTCTCTAATAATTACTGCTGGGAGTCCACCCACTGTTCTAGCCATGCAGACCGCAGACAGAAGTTACCTGCTAGAGTTTAGACCATTCATGTTGCAATCACTTTGTTTAGATAATCTACCTCTCAGGGAAGACATACTTCTGTGATTAGTACAGTGCCTAACAGATTTACGAACTCGGGCTCTAGTGAGAGATATGCCTGGACTTTGAGTTGAGTGGAGATTCCCCAGTTCTGGAGATGGAGACATGTAGACCCCAATGGCTCATCACACTGAAAAAAGAGTGGAGTAAAGACTAGGATATTACCAACAATTGGAATGGGATGCAGCTAAGGGGATCATTCTTGAGCAGAAGTGTCCAAAGAACTTTCCTACTCTTTGTTGTATAGAAATTCTCCATAGGGCATGCTTTTCCTTTTTTTATTGTTAATAGCTTTCAAGACAGGACTGGGATTCCCTAAACTGTCTTCTCTGCTTATGATAGCAAACTTCACCTTGCCCTCCTCGCATGGAAGCTGCGCCTTGAAATGGATTTTTGCCTCTTGCTACTCTGATTGCTCTCTGCTCTGGGAAGTTCCACCTCCTACCATGAGAAATCATCCCCTGACTTCCTCCAGAAGAGTATTAAGAGCCAATCAATAATCTTTCCTCATACTTATACTACCATTGGCCTTATGTCCATCTTTTCTCCACTGCATCTTCCTCAGTAGATTGGCAGAGCAAGTACACCTTGGGTTTGCATTCCTTTTGCTGGACTTGCCAAACTGAGCTGTCCTGATCTCCTTTTGTAGGACAGGTTCATTGCTCTCCTACCTGCCTGTACCGAGTGCCTCTTGGAGTTCCCTTTGACCAGGACAGGTGGCTAACTGCAGCTACAACAGCACCTGAACAGTAGCTCAAACAGTTCTTTCCCTCCAGGATACACTTTATCTGGGACATCCTAATACTGCAGCTGCATTTGAGCAGCCAGCTTTGCCAGCAAACTTTGAGCTCTATGCCTTTTTGACTCCCTAATCATGTGTAGCTAGGCAAGGTGGGGGTAATTATTCTGGTGGTTAGGGCAGGGAAATAAAGGTTCACGCACTGTCCTTATGGCAAGGTTTGTAGTAAGAGATGCCACTTTATACTATCCCCTGAGCTTGAAAGAAGCTGGTACTGATGTTCCTGTCCTCCTGCATGGGCACAAGGCAGTGCAGTGCCTTCCCTAGACTGTCAATGTATTTCCTGCTTGCTGTCATAACTGGTATTACTACATCACCAGTGTCCTTAAAACATCTGAGTTTACCTGGAGGGAGGGTCTTGTGCTAGTGGTGCAAGGCTGCAGCACAGGAGGTGGCTGTGTCATGGAGCGGTCACTATGGGACCTGCTGGCCACTGCAGACTCACATGCCTTCCCTCTGCATCACAGCCACCAACAGACCTGGTGGAACAGACGAGGAGCTCTCATCTCTTCCTGATGGAAAACTGTGTGCATCCGTCAAGGCAGAAACGTTCCCTCAAGGAGGGATTGCAGCTTTGGGCACAGTGAGCCCTCAGGAGTGAGTTGTCCCCTAAGGACACAGTGCACCCTCTGAGGCGGGATGTCCCTTCAGAATGCAGTGAGTCCTCAGCGGTGGCAGGTCCCCTCAGGACACAAGGACCTCTAAGAACACGATGACCCTTCAGGGCGTTCCCGCTCCCTCACGAAAGGCTCCGGACTTGCACAGCGCCCCCTAGCGGACGGGTGCGGAACCGCCGCACGTGCGAGCCGCCGGCGGGCGGGCGGCGCATGCGCGGGGCGGGGCGGGCGCCGAGCGCGAGTGGGCGTGTCAGAGCGCGGCGCGCGCGGCCCTGCCTCCCTCCCTCCCCCCCGCCCCGCCGGCCGCCACCGCCCCCGCCCCGCCCCCGCCCAGAAGATGGCGAGCCCGTGCGGGCGGCAGCAGTGCTCCATCCAGAGGCGCGGCGTCCGCCACCAGCTCGATTCGTGGCGACACAAGCTCATTCACTGTGTAGGTGAGGGACGGCGGCGCGGCGGGGAGGCCGGGCCGGGCCCCGCGGCGGCGGGAGGCTCCGCCGGAGCGGGGGCCGTGAGGCGAGCGGCGGCGCGGCCTGCGGGCCCGCCCCGCTCCCCCTCCCCGCCGGCCGCCGTGAGGCGCCGCGCCGGGCCGGGCCCCGCCCTGCGCCGAAGGGGGGGAGCCGGGAGGGGGGTCCTGCCCTGCCCTTTTGTGCGGCCCCTGTCAGCGCCGCGCCCGCTCCTCCCCGCTCGGCACGGCCCGGCCCGGCCGCGGCCCCTTCAAACTTGTTTACGGCGGGGCCGCGCCCGGCGGCGGGGAGCGGCCCGCCTGTCAGTGGCCGGGGGCGAGCCCGGGCCGGCCCGCCTGCCCCCGGCCCGGTGAGGCGGGAGGGAGCGGGGCCGCGGAGCCGGCGGGAGGAACGGCGGGGGAGGCGGAAAGTTGTGGATCGCGGTGCCGGATTGACGCCGTGAATCCGGAGCGGGGCCGCGGGGTTAAAAGGATGTGTGATTGCTTTTCTGTTCTCCCCCCACCTCCTTTTCTTCCCCCCTCCTCCTCTCCTTTGCGCGTTTCTTGTTGGGTAGGTTTCTTGCAATCGAATGTTTGAGGTTTTGAAAAAGAAGTCCCTTTCATCTCGAGTAACTTTTTCCATTCACAATACACATTTTGCCCTTTTTTCTTTCCCTAGTAAGAAATTGAGACCTTTTCTATGGGTCCTAACATTCACATAAATGTCAGCTCTAGGCCAGTAATTCCGTATGTGTCTCCAAAGAAAAAAGGTTTGAGAACTTGCAGAGTACTCTTAGCACCTTTCTGGCACATTGGTGTGTTTCATCTTATTTGGGCTTCTGTTTCTAATTGAGCTCAAATCCTCGTTTTATTTTTAAATATGCAAATATGGCCATAATCTGCCAGTGACTGCTCAGCATAGGTAATCTGTAATAACAGTCACAGATTCACTTTAGTTCTTTGGGTGCAGAGTTAAACCTCTTATTGTCAGTTAGCTCAGCATCCCAGTTCATTATCAGGGATTTGAAACACCATTTTTGGTTACACCAGGATGTGTAACTGCTGTCTATATTTTTGGCTTCATCTAAATGTTTAAACTTCTGTAATATAAAAGTGTGCTCTAGATGCTTGTAAACTTCAGATTAATTCAAGCAATTAATTTGTTTTATGCTTAAAGCAACCGATGGGCAGTATGTTACTGAGAAACTCACAATGCATAAAAGTGTTGGGTTTTCCTTCCAACGAATAATTGATGTTTGTAGATTCAGTTTGTGGGATTTTATTTTAATTCTATCTCTGCTACATTTTTTTCCACTTCTGCTTGAACCAGTTTTATTTTGCTTTATCTTCTTTTCTCAATTCCTCTTACCTCAAGCTGCTGGAGCTCAGCTGTTTTAGTCCTCTCTAAACTCCCTATTTGCAGCATGTCATCTTGTCTTCCTCTCAGTCCCTGCTGCTCTAGCATTGGGTCTTTGAATCCTCCAGTGGAGCTGTCCTACTGCTCAGAGTTTAACTAGATAGCTGTGAGGAATAAATTTGGAGGGAAGAAAAAAGGAAGAAAAAACCCAAAAAGGACAGTTTCAAAGCTGCTATAGAAGATGTTGTGTTGGGATCAAACACTATTATTGTCTCTGTTCATTGTGCTGCTCTTTGGGAAAATCCTGAGTAGCTAGAGAAGTTTATATCTACAAACTCAAGAAAAGCACTGCGTTATTGAAGTTCTTAGCAACCCTGAGTGCTAAAACTTAAAACAAACACCCCACCTCCACCCCCATTAATACACACCCTGTTCCATTTCCCCAAAGCCATTTGAATTACCAACTTCTGGTGAATTGCTTCTTCTCCTTGTCCCTTGCATATCTGTTCCTCATACCTAAATTTGATACGTTTTCTTCCTCCAAAAGATTTCCTTCTCTGAAAGTCCCTCTGTGTGTTTTTAACAAAGGATATTGAGAACATTTTTAAGCACAGAATTGAGTGGGGTTTTTTTGGAGGTAAAGTACAATACCATTTTAAAAAAATAAAGTCCAAAGTGTAACAGTGCTCTGTGACTTTTATCTTGATGGCAGTATGTTGTAAATAGTTTCAGCTTCAAATTGATCAGCTTTATGAGGTTTCAGGACCTGCCTCATTCCTAGTATGAATCTTGCATAAATCATTGGGTCATGTAAATGTGTTACCTTTTTTGTTTTCATATTTTTATACAATTATAAAAGGTTTATTGCACTTGTCCAGGATGTCCAGCTGAAATGATGTTGCGATCTTAACCCCTTGCTCTAAATGTACCTTTGTCATCTTTTTAAGTGAATTTTGACAATATTCCATGGGATTTGGAAGTAGTGTGTTAAATGATATAATATTCTAATTCACCTTCGCTGTTTGTAGAAGTCTTTGAGAATATTTTTCTGTAATAAACACTCTGCTTTTTAATATTTATGTATCAGTATGGGAAAATCTTTCTTGTAGTAATCAGAAATACTCATTCATATTTAGTTCATATTAGTAAATGCGGTGTGTGGGATTTTCTGTGTTAACATCATTCCCTGAAAAGTCATTCTAATACCACACTATGTGGCCTTCAGAAAAAATATACCTGTGGTTTGAACTAGTGCATTTGGCAATAAAGATGGCTTAAGTAATTCACTTTCCCCTCTTGTTTCTTGCTTCTGCAGTTGGCTGCTCCCTTGGACTGTGGGTTCATGGCAATTTGTCAAACTAAGCTTGTGCTCTTAAGGGAGCAAAACCACAGAGGGACTGACAGACCACCTACCCACAAGGAGCCAATTTAGAGGAGCTGTCCTAGCAGAAAACGTCTTTTGGAGGGAGTAGAATAATTTTCTGCTGTTATTACTCCCTGAACTGGCTGGCAGGTCAAGCTAACACCAGCGCTAGTGCAAGGAAGAGTATGAGAATGCAAAGCTGGTGGAAGGGAAAAGAGTGAGAACAAGAGAGCAGAGATACAGATAAGCTTGATCTGTCACAGAGTTGTGTCTTTGGTTATCCCAGTGTATCTTTTTGTGGGAGATAGCTCAGGGAACGGATCTGGCTGAAACCTTCCTTCATTGTCATGCATCACCCCTTTTGATGAGGAGGGATATGGTGAGGCTGGTGGAGCATAGGTTTGTGAGCAGTTGTGTTGATCAGTGGTGAAATTAAGGGAGCAGCATGCATGGCCTGGAGGTGGAAGGAAGTGTGGAGAAGGGGTGTCTAAGCTCTCTTAGCAATGTGTTGTAATGGAACTGTGGAACCACAGAGCAGGGGTAGCTGGCACTGGTGCCTGGATCTTGGTGCCCTGGTAGGACTTTGTAGAAACAGTGTTGCCAGATGATAACTATCTGAGGCTGACATATGTGTTCTCTGTACCAGTCTGGAGTGTTAACATCTTTTTTGGTGGTCAGAAGCAGATACCTAGACACAAAGGCATGTGGTGATTTTAATTTTGTTTTTCCTTCTCCCAGCCTCTAATCATCTTGTGTTCAGACATTTGCTGAATTTGAAATGGTTGATGAGATTGGATCTGCTAAGGAATGGGGAGTTTGAGAAAGGAAATAACCCACAGATCCCTGAAACCCTCCTGACACCTTTTATAGAGGCAGTTAATAGCATGGCAGCGCTGCGTGATCACTGGAGTAGCGTGAGGTGATCACATGCATTTCTTCTAGCTGGTGATGCTTGGCCCTTTGTTAAATATTAGCTGTACTCTTGGAGACTCCCCGACTGAATTATGGTCTGTATTGGGGGTGTGGGGGCAGGGAGGGAATGGTTCACTACTCTTCAGCTGTGTTTCTGGTTTTGGGAGCAAAATGAGGATTTCAAGGAAAAAACCTGTAACATCCTCATAAGATTTCCAATCATCTTGAACTCTGCCAGTCTTTCATTGAAATGCTGCTTAGCCGTTATGCTGTCAAAATAAACTGAAGCAATTTCCTTTTGGTTTTTTTTAAGTTATTGTTGCTGATTAAATACTGCAACCTAAGTACCTGATCTCTTTCTGTTTAGTTTATTGTATGATGGTGGTCTTCTGTAACCTTGGATACTTAGGATTAAAGTGTGGATTCTGAGAAAGAAATATGATACATCAGGAAGTGTTAGAATATAATAATAATCAAGAGAAGGTGTATAGCAGTTGAATAATTCTGAAATCTTTATTACTTTTCTTATCTTGATTATGGCTCCTGTATAGCTCCAGCCTGTGTGTGATATGAATTAGCTGCTGCTTTCAAACAGTTAGCTGTGTTATCTGGTTTTGGAAGTAGGCTCGAGTCTCCAAGTGTTTAACGTAGTTCTAGTTCAAAGGTCAGATTGTTTTTCTTTGTTCCAAATTGAGAAAGCTTATTATAGCTGTGATGTTGATGAAAAATAACAATACAAAGCAAATTAAAGTTTAAATGTAGAGCTCTTCTATACTGGTATTTGTTTTAGATGCACCCCAGCCTTGTCCCCAGCAAACGTGTGAGTGGTGCTGTTTGTGTTATCTCAACCTGCTTGCATGTAGCTGCAGCTTGTGGCTTCTTTATTAGTGTAAATCCATTGTTACAGCAGTTTAGTAACTGAAGGCTCTTTCAAGAAGATCTGTTCTATGCTCCAGTATTTCTGCTTGTTGGCAGTATGAATAGAGGGAATGAGAATTATCCTTTTATTACAAAATTATGCCAAGAAGAGATTGAGGCGAGTATCATTTAAAAACAAAAATCTTTACTTGGAAGAAGTAGAATTTACAGTTTGATTTTTAGTTTTACTTTAAATGTGCATGGAAGGATGGTATGTGTCTGAAGAACAGTAGAAGTTGAACTGCAGGGGATGAATCTAGATCTGTTCCAAATACCTCTTTGGATTCACTACAAATCGCTCTGGATTTGTCCTTGTTTCCCTGCTTGCACATGAAGAATAACTATTGTCCTTTCAGGGATGGTGTCAACCAATCAAAAACATACTCAGAAAAATTACTGATAATCACTTTGAGTCATATCATCTTGAGATCTTCTTCTGATGCCTATGACATGAAATTTCAGACTAAGCCTAATCATTTGGGGTTTTTTTCACATTTCAATAAAAATGTATGTTAATTTCTGTGAGGTAAAACAATCGCTGCAAGGTGGGATATTTCCTTCTTGGGATATGTTTGTCCTGCAGGAAGTATAGGCATTTGGACTTTTTAACTAAGAAAATACTGACATTCAAAATTCATCCACTCTAATCTAATCCACAAAATTAATTACAATTATCCAGTCCATGCATGTAGAAAATAGTAAAAATCCACCTAGATAAAATCTTTTTAGCATTTATGTTGGGATGTATATGTTGCAGATTGACAGCTTTATGGTACAGTACCATTTTCAACAAGTACCTGAAGTACTGTTCTTGATAGTTTGTGCCATATGTTGATGATAGTTCAAATGCTGTTATATATCTAAGTCCAGTAACTGCATTTTAATTAATAATAGGTGATAAATCCCAATTTCTATGCCAAGTTGTCTAAATCTTTATTGTGTGGTACTTCAGTGACTCAATACTCTGCCATCTTAGGCTATCACACATCCAGGCAAGCACTGTCATGTGTCTTTATAGGATTTTTGGCTTTTGTTTTTAGTTTTTATTTGCTTGTTTATTTTTGTCTGAGAACTTGAGTTTTTTCATTGGTATTGTAAAATTACAAGAATACTTCCTAAAAGTCAAATTTAGGTAAGGTTTGAGGAAAAACAGGCCTTTAATAGGGTTAAAGAATGCTCTGCAAGTCAGGGCTAACAAACATTACTGCAGTATTTTATAGGAGACTTTCCAGTCCTCTTCTTTACTCTTCTGTGTATACGTTTTCACTCTTAGGAGGATGAGGCTTTGGTTCTCAAAGGTTGCTGGGATGGACATTTATAACTCTGAGAAACAGAGCTTTTGGGATTTTCTGAGGGCAGGGTTGGATGGGATGGGCTAGGCCAATTTAGGGTTTGTCTCTGTCTAAGAGAGGCATTAGTGCTGTTTTTTACTATACTGAGAGAAGCCTGCAAAATCAGCTAATCTTCTGGTGATATGCAGTAACCTGAGTTATCCTATCTGGGATTGAGATATCAGGAGAGCTCACTTGAAACATTAACACTGAATGGGATCACATCTGTGGGGGGAAGGGAAGTGGGTAGAATAGTCTACTCCAAAGGCACAGAGTCTTCTAGTTGGTATCTTGTTTCTTGTAACCATGCTACAGACTATGGTTATGTTTGACAGTAGTGCTGTCTAAACTGGCTTAAATAGTCCCTTCTGTTCAAGCACAACTATGTGTGGCAGCATGGTGAATCAGTTCCCTGACTAGACCTGACTAGAAAACAATCTTTTTGTTTGTTTGTTTTTCCTACAACATCTGCAGAGGAAGAAGAGGCAGAGAATGAGGAGTTGAGACTGTTCAACTGGTTTTGTCACACATGCAAAAGTACATCTTTCATTGAGTAGGTGTTAATTTTTGTGTGCTTCATGTTCATTGCAGAAGCATGAAGATTGAAGCAATCTTCCTCTTCATGCTCCATCCCTGATAATGAACTGTGGGCTTTGCTTTCCTAACCAGTTCCTCTTTAATAAGTTGTAACTTTATATCTCCTCTCCCTGTATCTCTGCAGGCCTTTGGGGTTTCTCATTTCTCTCTGATAAATCTATGTGGCCATTTTGGGAAATGAGAGCTTCAGCTTCTTTCTTTTTCTCTTGAAGAATCCCTTACTCTTATTTCTCTGCATATCCTTAAGTCATTTACCTTTTTCCTTAGATTTAGTTCACCTTCTATGTTGTGTGTAGTATCATGTGCTCTTCATGGTGAGTTGACAAAAAAATTGAACTCTCAGAGCTAAGAAGAAGATTTGAGTTACACATCAATGCTGCTGACACATGAAAGATGAAGTAGATGTTATGGTTTCACAACATTTCTGCAGAACACTTGTTCTTCTATGGTAAAATTGCTATTAGATGATGTCTCCATCTGTTTTTTCCACCCTTCTTACAGAGAAGAGAAAGGATGGTACTCCTCTTGCATTTTCTAGGAGGGGTGGCAAAGTGGCTGCACAGGGAAGACTTGCAGGAAGACAAAGGATGTTCCTTATGCCCTGAGGACCATGCTATTTTATGGGAGGGAGTAGAGGGGGAGAAAAGAGTACTGGACAAGAGCCTAGTATTCATTAACAAAGGAAGCTTTCAGAAGCTGAATCCAGCAGCGTGGAAAGACATCAGAGGCCACCAGACAATCTTAACTCTTGAGCTGAGTTTACTAATGAAAACTTTCCTGGTTGTCTTTGATTGCTTTTTGCATACACTTATAGTACAGGTGTTTCAGTGTGTAACTGGAGAGGTGAGTCCATCTGATGTCCTTTGCCCTCTGCTGCTGTAGGGGTGGTCGTTGTGAAAATGGAGTAACTGCCAGAATAGGAAGAGGAACAGGTAGTCAAGAGTCAGAGTTCTTAATTTCTTTTTTTTGTAGGTTCCCCTAACAAAATGATGTGAAAGCTTCAGCCCACAGCCTGTAATTCCCTGCTCTTAATACTTCAAGGCTGGTTCTTAGTGCTGAGGCTCCTGTGATTGTGGTGTGGGGTCTAGAGTGAGTCTGTAGCAATGTGCTGTTTGGTTCCCCTTGCTGCTGTGTTTGTGTGACCAGAGGCAGCTTGCTGTGTTACCTGTGTAATAAACTTTTGAGTTCAGCCTGCAGCCTTGCGAGGACAGACCCTGATCCTGTTAAACTCCCCGCAGCGATTCATGTGCACAAAGCTCCTTGGTGGTCTGCTTGTGCAGATTAACTATCAGGTCAGTTTTGAAACTTTGTCACAGATTAGTCAGAGTGATGGAGTGATGTGCTTGTGCACTTCAGATGGGAAGTCTTGTGATCTGCAGAGTTCTCTCAGTTTGTGCCTTGTGACCTGTAGTCTTGGGCTTCTAGAAAAATATTTTTGTATATTTGAATGCAGTAAATGGATTGGCTTTGGTTTAAACAGCAACCTGGGTTACTTCTTGCCTTCTTTGGAAGTTATTTGGTCCTCATTGTGAACAAGTTGAAGATAAGCTAGTGTTACAGCAGACCTTTGTCTCAAGTTTGGTCATCTCCTGGGTTAAGATTTGTCATTGTGACAAAAATGAGGAGAGCTGCTGTCTAGGTGATGCTTTATCATGGTCTTTAGAGGTGTTTCTGAAAACGTGCTATTGTATCCTTTGCATAAAAAAAAATTTGCAGAAGTGGATGCTTAACTTCCATTTCTCTCTGCAAAAATAAGAGAATAGGAAAGAGTGTAGGTAATTTCCTTTTCTGATCTAAACAGACTTTAAATCAATCTTCTTAAAGCAGTGATTTCATTTACATCCTTCAGAACAGGAGGAGCATTGCTACCTTATCCTTAGCTTTCTCTCCTATTATAAAGTCATTAGTGAAACTTAAGTTTATATGATACCAGAATCTCTCTTCTGGAGT
Source organism: Erithacus rubecula (assembly GCF_903797595.1). NCBI lineage: Eukaryota > Metazoa > Chordata > Aves > Passeriformes > Muscicapidae > Erithacus > Erithacus rubecula. The sequence continues at coordinate 21,741,401 of NC_136660.1, read as the reverse complement.
TTCTCTCAAGGGTCTTACTTTCATCTTATGAAGAAAAACACCATCTGACAGTGTTTACTTTCAAACAAACAGTGAAAAAACCTGTCTTAAAAAAAACCCCTCTGTACTTTTGTATCAATGATAATTTCTTGAACTAATTGTCCTGTTTGCTAAGTAAGAGGAGTGTTCCTTGCTGGTTTTAAATGTCCTTTGGAACAGTTTTGCTCTTATTCGACTAAAAATTGAATTTTTCAGTGACCTTAGTGGTTATTCTTTATCTGCATGCTGTGCCTTACTATCTTTGAAAATATTACAAAATTGAGAAAAGGGTGAGGAAATGTGAGGGGAAAACTAAGTGTGAAGTATTAGTTATGTGTACGTTTAAATGAGTATCCATATTGCAGAATGTGTTGTGTAAGACAAATGCACTGAGTATTTGTCAAAACTAAGTGACAAAGTCTTTTGGAGGGGGAAAAAGTTTTTTTCCCTGAAATATTTCCCATGAATGTTTAGTTTAGTCTAACTTATACTTGGTGGGCAAAACTGTATCAACTGTAACACTAAATTTGGTATTTCTGGTTATGTGCCCAACTACTGCCCACACATTTCTCTTGGATTTTTTTACTTTTCTGTCATTCTTGTCAATCCCGTGCATTCATACAAAATAAGAAATATGCAATCATGTGTGACTGTATGATAAGATGCTGTGAGAACCTAGCTCTTGTATCTTACAGGAGTATTTTTTAAAAACTCCTCACAAAATTTAATGCCTTGGTCTTGCCTCTGCAGTTTTCCTTGAGTGATGTGCAGTCATTTGGGAATGAATGGCTGTAGTGCTCAGTTGACATAGGCCATGCAGAGGTCCATTTTGCATGTAATCTTTTGAATTCAGCAGGGATGCTGCATTTATTTCTTGAACAAGTCTAAACCATTGAGAGAAGAACTGTGTTTTGCCAGAGCTCTCTTAAAGAAGTGTTTTTCAATCTGAAGTTGGCAAGAAGCGACGGTGGAAAAACAAGGCTATTGCCAATAGTTTCAGTTTGTGTGGGGTTTTTATGCTTTTCGGGATTCCACAATTTGAAAATTACTGCTCTAAATTATTTGTTGAATGAGGACTATTTTCCCTTTCTGAAGTGGCTCTAGGTGTTAAGGACTATGAGTTCCTAACTCATAAGGAGTATGAGATACTTAGTGATCCATTAGATTAGAACTGATTTTTAACTTTCCTTCCTCTTCTTATACTTTGCTATTTAAAAATATATATTATCCAGAAATGGATATCATGGAGGATACTAAGTCTGGAAAACTTCAACTTGAAAGCTGACTTCTGAAAAAAGGGTAGAGTGGTGTTTAGTAGGTCTGTTTACAGAACTGCACTCTGTGAATGTAGACCTGTATTTTTCCCTTCCAAAAATCCTACTTTGAAGGCTAACTTCCTGCTAGCTTGTGTTAGATCTAAAGATTTCATTGCATTCCTCCCTTACATGGTTGTGGAAGGAACTTGAAATATGCAGGCCTGAGCATAAACTGATGTTGTCTGTATGCAGTGCATTGGCAGATGCCCTGAAACAACAGGTGAATTACCTTCCAGGTCTCAAGAGGACATGGATTTATTTATTTTAATGACTAAAAGGCATTTGGAGTATGGGATGGACGCTAAGCTGTTTGGTAATCCCTTGGTGCACTGCTGTTCTGGGTATCACAACCCAAATACTCTCCATCCTGGCCTCTGTCCACCTCATTCTTTTTTAGCTAGAACCGTAACTGAGGTCACAGTTTGAACATGCTAACAGTACAGAATTGAAGACAGTTCAGAGGTTACTCTGCTCAACAAGTTACTCAGTTTTAAAATAGATTAAAATTTTACTTCATGTGTTAAAGATGTTGCAGAGCTGTAGTTGACTTTGCCATGGAGGCTGCACTCCTTTCCTATGACAGATTGGTTCTTGTTCTTAAATCATCTGTTTGCCTGTGACTAATCTTGAATTTTTATCTTTCTGCTGCTTGTACTTTGAAGTGAATTCTGTGCTCCAAATAAGAACAGTGGATAGGACTTTCATTTTCTCAGCTCCTTGTAGCCCAAGGATTGCTCCTGGCCCTAGGATAGGAAATGCCTTATGTACTTGGTGTATAATGGGAGGTGCTTGAGAGGAAGGCATCTATCAAGAAGTCGATCACAGCTGCTTTGGTCTATACTTACTGGCATGATGATGAACTTTAGCAGCTAAATGCACTTGTGATGACACCTCACAAACTTCAGAAAGTAAGCAGTTATTTTTGGAAACTTCTTTCCCCTCAGGACTAAAACTACTAAACCTACTTAAAAAAAGTCTATGCAAAAACACTTTTTCTTAAGAAATTGGCACCTTCTGCTTATCATGTTTGTGGGCATTTCAGCATCCCAACCCTGTATCCCTCTTGATGTTCCTTCTTGTCTGTCTTTCTATTGTTTGAAGGTTGCAAGGCTTTCCATTGCTGTAAAGGAAGAAGAATAGTTATTTCCTATTCATTAGGGAAAGAGATAAGCAATTCTCTGATCTCGTGTTTGAGGCAGATGGATCTTTGCTCTCGGCATGCCATGGTGCTGCCTAGGGATGCTTCATGATTCTGCTGGTAAGCAGGCAAACAGAGCTAATTTCTGAATTGGTTTGTACTAGCAGACTTGAATGGTAAAGACTGCTGAATTTATTGTGCAGTTTTGAGATTCTGTTGGTGATGTCAAAAATTTCTTTAATACATTAATACATCATGCTCTGAACACTGGTTTGCTGCCCCATAGTTTTGCTGGTGTAGCTCTATTTGGTCTGTTTTTAAGCTGAGTTCTGAAGTCAAGGTTTAATAAGCTTTGACTCTAATGAGAAGTCACAGGTTAGTGTGAGCAGAGCTATGGGACCTTAGCTGTGTGTGGCCAGAAGGAGATCCATGGATGTGGGTGTGTGGAGGAATCCCTGTAAGGGGTGTCCTTGCCTCTGAGCTGGGAACCGTCTGTTCTCAGTGGCAGCAAAAGGACACCAGTGCCTGCTGGAGCACCCCGTGGGTATGTGTGACAAGTGAGGCTCTCCTGAGGACTAATTCCCACTTTCTGTCAGCGTGGCAGCCAGTGTGCAAATGTGCTTTGGCTCTAGTGCAATAAGTGCCTCACCCTCTGCTGTCAGTGCACACTTGTGTAGGGCTGGGGTCTAAAGCAGCTTCAGTCAGGTGGTCTTGGGAAATTGATCTCTTGCTTCACATGACCTCACATAAGGTCATAAGCTTACTCTTGTTTTCAAAATGACACGTAAAATACTTGTCTGTGGGCTTTCAAACTCCTTGGTAAGGCATTCTTTAACTCAGGTGGCTCCTCCCTGTTAGTTTCTTTTGAGGGGAGGAAGAGATGAAAATGTACTAACAGGGCATCATAGCCTTGAAACGTTGTAAGAGTTTTTGTTCTTGGAAGTAGTGAAGGAAAATGAATATATCTTCAAAACTAGGTCTCTTGAAAATCCAGATTTAGCATAAATGAGGGTCAAACTTCACAAAGAATGCTTTTAGAAAAGGAGATAATGAACTTCAATAGCTGTGTAAAGATTAAACTCTTCCAAATACATCTTAAAATATTTTTGGGGAATGGGCAAAATATTTCCCACTTCAGAGAAAAAACAGTTTCAGACAACTAACTACCTGGTCTTCCCATCAAAGAGAAAAGTATATTCTTTTGAAGCCTTTGCTTAATAATGCTCTAATGTAAAACTTGAGGGGACAGTGTTTGGGGAGGCACTGGTGGGACAGGGCAGCCAGGTTCTGTTGGGTTTGTTTTGGTTTTTTTGTTTGTTTCATTGGAGTTTTTAAATTTTGTTTGGTTTTGATTCTGTTTTGTTGTTTTAAGCTTAAAAAGTCAAATGGAAGTTACAGTGAAAAACCTCTTCTAGAAACATACTGTTTTCAGTTAGAATTAAAGGTTAGGATGTGCCTAGATAGGTTCTCTGAATCTTTTTTTAAAGGAAATTAACAGAAAATGGTCCTCAAGAATATATAATAAAGTTTCTGTTGACTTTCGGGGCCTGAGTTATTCTTTGTCCAGAATTAAGTTAAACATTATGCTATTTTTAAACTGTATTGCGTATCATTAAGCAAGTTTCTAGAGGGTCAGATTTCTGAAAACACATGAAATTATTCTCTTTGCAATATCACTGTTTTGGTGAAAAATATTGAAATATATTGATTATAGTTTTTATACTCTGAAGGTGATGTTTAGTGTTTGTATAGGATGCTATAGGAAACATTAAATAGACTTCCTTTTTAAAATAAAGGAGAGGTTATGCTAGAGCAACTGTAATAAAGCATTTCATCCTGATTTTGTAAAAAACTGCAAGTCCTCATTTCAGACTTTGCCAAACTGCACCTTTGTGTTACATTTAGAGTAGGTACAGGTTTGGGCAGTAACTCTTACCATAATTTCTGAGATATCACAATTGTATCTCTTTTACCCTAAATGAGCGATATGGGATAGTATAGTTGTTGTGCTGACCAGTATGTGAGATTATTCAGGAAAGATTTTGGTTCCACCACAGGTAAATAGAACACATGTCCAAGGGATGCATAGCAGTAAAAGTGAAATTCTGTGTGAAAACACAGTTTATGGTTGCACAGCAGTTTTTACTCTCATATAGAGAGAGTGATCATACCACTCCCTTTTTGTCACTCCCTTCACTTTGTGTAAATGCATTCTGGGTTGGATCAGGAAACTGATCCCTGCACCATCTTGTCTGTTACTGTGCAAATGCGAGATGAGTGAGCATCTGGGGGGGTGGGGAGGATGAGTGGGATCAGCTCTCTCAGTGGAGAGGTGGATTTAAACATGGATTAAAGTGCCAGGTGATCAGTAATCATAGCTTCAAAACATTGAGGACATGCTGCAGAATGAACTTTCCTGTTACAGTAACCTTAAGTCTGCAGTGATCTGTCTCCTAGTGACTTGGGATAAGTGAATTGTGGACTTTTGTGTTTTTTTACTCTGCTTTCCATAGTTAATAATTTTTTCAGGATGTATTTTGCAGTTGTACATTTTATTTGCACATGGATTTTACTGCTGTTTAATTTTTATCACCCTCCTTTAATGCACGTAAATCAGGCAAGCCTCATTCTACTCCTGATGTTGCCTTCCTAGTCAATATGCCTCAAATCGCAGTAGGTCTTGAATAGATAAAGATATTTATCCAATATGTGTTTTTCATAAAATTAACAGGAAGTTACAGAAGAACTGATGCTGTGATGGTGACATTAGGGTCGTCACTAGTTAGCAAAAAGTGGTTTTCAGGGGTGAAACCAGCTGAATCTGTATCTGCTAGTAGTCATTCTCATAGGTATTTCCTTTCTCTGGTTCCTGTGACTAATGGTAGTGTAAATTCTCCTTTTGAACTACAGCCAACACACCTTTGAATGTTGGCCTAAAGGAAGAGATTCTCCTTGGATAATCTGTGTATTTGGGTATATCTGCTAGGGAACCTTACACCTTAGGCTTATGATGCCAACTGAGGAGATGGGCCAGTGCTGAAACGGCTTGTTTGGGGTCAGTGTTCTCCCAATGAGCTGGGGCAATGGGTTTCTAGCTGTGGGAACCTCCTGAACCTCAACCCCTCAATACACCAGACTTCAAAGCATTCTTGGTCTAGTGCAGTATCTTCCATTTTCAGTGAAAACACTCCCCTACCTCAGCGGGATGCATAGGTTTGGACTGGGCTTTTAATGTGGTGAGCCAGTCAGGATGCATATTCAGCATACCTACTGGTTTAGGGATTTTGCGTTAAGATAAGGTTTAAAGTTGTCATAGGGCTTCCAAACAGGAGTCATTAAGGAAAAAGGCAAGTTGAGCTAAGGGCAGTTAGCATTTGTGCCGTTTTCATCTGAGATTCATCAGCCAGCAACTCCAGATGGCTGACCAAGCTGTGTCCATGAGAGAAGTGGAGTAAGAACCACTCCCAGATAACACCTGTTTGCTCATTCAGCAGTAGGTCCCATGGCCTTCCATACCAGCTGTGTGATCTGTGTGCTGGCCTTTCCTGCTGGAGCATGAGTCTGTCCTGCTCCTGTGTGTCTCACCTGTTCTCTGCAGCACACTGTGCCTAAACCTATGGACTACAGAGTATTGTTAACTCTGTCTCCTTTCTGCTCTGGTAGGCCTTGATTTTCCAGCATCTTCACTGTAACGTGCATCTCTCATGGTTTTCACTTGCAAGGAGTCCAGTGCAGTTACACATCTGACAAACTGGAGTAGTTGCATGGTGTTCTTTAACAGACTTTTAGGCAGCAGCTATGCTTCTACTTCTGAAAAGAGGTTTTCTGTGGTTTGCTGGCCATGCTTTTCATGATGGCATTAAGGCAACAATTTTTGCCCTTATTGGAATTGGGCTAGTTAAACTTTTGTCTTAACCCTGAACAGCCATTCTCATGTAAGTGAACTTGTAGAAGTTACTCCTTAAAAAAAAAAGGAGAGAAGTGAGGGGGGGGTGTGTGCAAAAACCACTTATCTTTTCTGCAGTCTCATGAACTTCTACTGGTGTAACTGATGCAGTGTAGGAGTGGGAATGAGTGATGGAGTAGAGAAGGGAGAGAGCTGCAAAACCTGCTGTTGCTACTGCTCAGGAGACTGTGCTTTGAATCAGTAGGATGATTAAAGTTTGCCTCTATGAATCTGGCCTCATGCTAGCACTGATCTTTTAAAAGGGGCAAAAGATTACAGAGATACTTTGCCAACGTCCTCTGGGGCAAAAAACAGATTATTTTTTGTTACATCTAAAGCCTTGCATCTTCCTGAAATGCACTGAGTCCTTCAATGAGATTGTGATTCTTCACTCTGTACTGTCTTTAGAGTTTGAAGTAATTTAAAACACAAGCTGCATTTCATGTGCCTTTGGCTTGAGGGATACCTGGCAACATGTTGATTAAATCTCCACTGAAATATGCAGGGCTAACCAGTTTCTGTCAAAGATGAGGGAAACTAGTAGGAGCTGTTTTGTTCTTGCCATCACACCAGAAGCAGCAGCTGAAGATGTGCACAGGATGATTTATTTCAGAAATCACATATCTTAGCACTTGTTAAGAGGAGAGAAAACCTTCAGTCTCCTGTTTGCTTGTGATGATGGGATGCATAAACTGGAGCTTGAGTCTCCATGCTGGACCTTCTAATATTCAGCAACATGATAGGCAGAATGATGACTTCTGGTAAAATGTTGGACCTTTTGCTTTGGGTATATTTTACTTTTTTTGTCTGTGGACTGCCATGAGTACGACACATCTACATGGTTGCCTTGTGGAATCCTTGTTACCAAGAGAAACAAATTCTATAAAATTAGCTTATACTGTTAATTTGGGAATGAATCAGAATAAATGGTTCTTAGTTTGTGCCAGTAAATATTTCTTTGAAACAAAGGCTTGATAATCATTGAAGATGTATGCTGGTTACTGTAACTTTTACATTTACTTTTGTCTGCTGTGGGTGGGGATCCTCTTCCAGCATTTCTAAAGGCAGAGTCCATGCTTTCCTCTTGTTAACTTTGCTGTTAAAGCTGGATAGTGCAGACATCTGCCTTTATGAATGAGTGGATGTCATTCTTGGGGAAAAGTAAATTTAAGGCAAAAAGTGAGCGGTGAAGGATTTTTTTTTTAAAAATCTTCTTTCTTTTTAGTAGTTGAACTAGCTGTGTTTTGGTTTCTTTTCTCAAGGACCACAGGAATAAATCTGAACAATGCAAGGTTGAGTTGCACCTGTAAAAATGGATTCTTTTTCTTAGCTTCCTCCTGTTCTGCACAAAGCCACAAGCAGCAGAAGTACTGGAAGAGCCTGCTGCGTAGGCTTATGCTAACCGTATGTTAACTTTGCTTAAAAAAAATTAAACCCTACCTCCTGCAGAACTTGATTTGCCATTGAGAAGAGCTTTCCACTTGCTGGGCGTAAAGGGGAATTTTTCTGTCCCTGGCAATTGTGCAGAGAATGGCTATTGTTATTGGCTCAAAGACTGTAGAAAGAACTTTAATTTCCCTGCTCTGTTTGGTGCCTCTACAACTCCAGACTATCTTTCAATGCAAATATTTAGCTGACTATCCACTGTTGCTGCTTCTAGGTTCCTTTCATTTTACATTTTCTTCTGTTATCCGTGTGGTTCTACATAGAGTGTTTGGAGTTATTTTTCATGAGATGTTTTTGTTTCCAAAGTAATTTTATTTTTCCTCTGGGTCATTTATGTATTTGTCTTCACTAATGTTTGCAACATCTCCGAACATAGTATCCTCTGTGAATTTAACTAACGTGCTGTTTACCCTTTCTTCCAGATCCAGTTTCTGATCCTACTTCCACATTTGGGAGTATGCAAGGGACAAACACATCTCTTTGCGTAGCTTGACTGGATATCCCAAGACTAGGATGTTAGTATATTTAAACATTTTTTTTTTGCATTAAAATGTTGCCAGTATCTTAATTGCACATAGACTATTATTTCTTAAATGTAATTAACTTTATTGGCATTTTGCATATTCAGATGCCTGCTGGTAGAAGCATCCTGCAGTCCTACTAGTGCTTATTGGTGACTTTAAAATGGGTGCAGGAGCAAAAAGAATGTCAGGGTTGCTTTTTAAATGAGCTTATTTAGTGTTAGAGCATTAGAACTCATTCTTGAAAATGTTGGCTCTTTGTGTAATAAGATTAACTGTAGGTTAATCCATGCACATATAAAATCTTTAGACTATGTTCAAGATAGTTATGAAAGACCATTTCAGACTTCTGAATGCATGAAGAGAGATTTTAAAATACTTGAAATAGCCAAATATCTATAGAAATACTTGCATTGAATAAGCATTAACAAAACCCAAAATTGCACACTGAAGTCTTCTTTGATTCCCTGCATCGCAGGTCATATTATTATTCTGGGACTCAAAAGGAACCACTTGTCTGGAAGAGTAAACCCTATGCTAAACTATTTTTGCAAATTTGATAATGCAGCTTCCTTAAAATTGTGTTTTATGATTGTATCACTCTTGCAAAATGAGGTATTGCATGTTTTCTGTAATGTAATTGTATGGAAGTAATTAGCAGTTCAAAGACAAAGTCAGCATTAAACTATGTGCTGTTTTGAAAAATGTTGGGTTTTTGACTTGGCTACTCTTGGAGTGTTCCATGTGCTCAATACTACTGTATTTGATTGAATTACTTCTTGAATACTAACATTAGCAAGTATTTAGAATACTGAAGTCACTAGAGTACTAAATGCAGTGTTCATTGTGGAGCTATGGATTTTGCAGGTTCTTTTCCAGCCTTAGTTTTCCAGTGTGCTTCTGTTCTTTCTCCCCTGTAGATGAAAGGCACTTTCTCTTCATGTGGTTTGAATTTCTTTTGGTAAAACTGCTGCTGACCTTCTTGGCTATGATTTTAAAGTGATTAGTATAGTTTCTCTGCTTAGATTTTAATTGGTAATGTTCAGCTCTGTACATAGGTAATAAATCCATGTAAAATTCTTTAGCTTGGCTACTTTGGAAAAGCAAGAGCTAGTGCAAGTTGCTCTGGATCACTTTTTCTAGTAGCCAACTGCATTTTGTTTTAGTTTCTGATTTCCTTCACTCATACCTCTGGTATTATTGCTGTGGTTTTATAGAGAAGCATGTTGTGGTTGCTACAATGTGTTCTAGAAGTCCTAATATTCCTTGCACTTGGAAATATCTCTTGTTTCAAAGATAACTTTTAAAAAAGTTGTCTATATTTGAAATAATTTTCAGAGTACATAGGATATAAAATTGATAGTTGTGGGAAGCAGGGCACTCACGTGAAGTACTTTTTAATGCTTCTTGCACACACAGTCATTGGTAATTTACAGTTCTCTCTTTATGCCATACTTTGTTCATTACTTGTGCATGATAGTCTTTTCCTTCTAGAGAAATTTATGTATGAAGGATTCTGTAGGGGAAAAAATTACCTCAAGGGAAGATATTTACAAGGTGTGATAGACATCAACAAACTTTGAATAGTTGTTAGTGCTACTGTAGACTTTTAATCCCTTAGGATCAGATGATTAGGGTGTAGCCTGCAGAAACTCATTTTGCATCAAATTCCTTTGCTGTTTATATGGCCTTACTGCTGGAAGTTCCTAGCTGTGGATTAGGAAATCCATTTGTTAGATTTTGCTCTGAAATTAAGAAGTTACAAAATTAATTAAAAAGTTACAAAAAGAGCTGCTTGGAATGTTAGTGGACAGTGATACTGATCTTAAGTTGAAGCTTCTAGCAAAGCAGCACTCGAAATTGTGAAGTGTTTCTGTTTTTTCTTCATATCAAGGCTGTACCATATACTTCAGTCTCTGATGAATTTAGCAGTACTACTGAGTAGGCAAGCTTGAGAAGATTTGTGCATAGGTTACCTGGAAAATTTAATTCTAATTTAGAACAAAGTACCAAATTCTGATTTGGAATGCTGATGTTTCTTCACTTACCATAAAACAATTGGTTTTAGATCTTCCGATCATCCTAATAATTGTGACTTCATTCTTTGAAAAGATCTGAGGCAGGTCTAGCAGGTTTACTAAAACCTTTTATTGAGATACTAACTATAAAATTAGAGCAAGACTGGCTGTTATAGAAGTCTTACCTTCAGATGTTTTGTGTTTGTAACAGTTTGACTGTTTCTAGTTCTTGGCTAGAAACTTGTAATTTGTTTAACTGTTAGCATATCCTGACATTCTGCTGCAACACAGTGGCGTTGAGAAACTTAGTGTGTAGAAATTATGAGACTGCTATATTCTCTCAAGTTCAGATCACAAATGATGCTTTGAAGCAAAGAACTTCAACTAGATTGAAAACAAATGTGTGAGGGTATAGGGTGACCTCATCCAAAGTACAGTCAATTAAATATTTGACTAAAGAAGGCAAATAATATATGCTGTTTCAGGAATTCCAGAAGGTCTGGAATAAATGAGATGGAGAAGACAGTAGTATCAGAAAGCTGCATATAACTGCTTGTTTTGAGGAAGACTTAAAGGTGGTGATAGGAATTGAAATTATGATGTATATGACTCAGTTAAGTGCCCTATCAGCTGTTAAATGTACCATTAGACACCAAATTCACTGTAGCTATCCAGAAAAGATACTTGGGAATAACTTTGAAATCCTGAATGGCCGTCATGAAATCTGTGTTCTCTATCATTTTACTTTTGCATCAACCAAATCCCAAGGGATCTTTTCTGGCTATTATCTTTGGTTGAGATCCAGTAATTACTTCAGATATCTGTCTTTAATCTGAATGAGGAAAAGGTAGTCTGAGAGAACAAACAACTAAGTTGGACAGATCTTGATTTCTGCAGTGTTGTCTGAGATGTCCCTCCTGGTCCTGCCACTTGTTCCTGTTGATGTAATTGGACAGGCCAGGAAATCATTCCAATCAAGAAATAAGGCAAGCAAAAATGATTTTTTTAAAATCTTCTGTATGTTCTTAGATAGTAATTTATATTCCCAGTCAAAAGTGTGATTATAAATGCTGATGGTTAAGCAGGCTGAGCTTAGCTTACAGTATTGAGGATGGGTATCTGAGGCTAAAAGGTTAGTAAGACTCCAAGAGTTGTGACATGAAGTGATGGTAGATGTTGTGACATCAAAAGTGAGAGATAGATTTATCAGTCACTTGCTCTTTGGGAAAATTTCACTAAACCCCAAAGGTCAGGCTTTTTTACAGCTTTTTACTGTGGGTTTCTTGCATCTGAGTCTAGTTATTTTTTTTAGAAGAGGTTTACTGTTCCTCATCTTCACTGAATAATGTTCTATCACATCTGGTAATTTCGGTTCCCACAGTTAATTTCAGCACCAAATTGTTTTCCTGCTGTAATATTTTGTTACAAAGTTGTCAGCATCTGTTCTTATGCTTTACTGTTTCCAGAGTAATGTAGCTTGCAGCTTCTTTAGTGCATAGACATAATCTGAGGTCTGACTGAAGGATAACTAAGAATGTTTCTGTTGGTATTTGGTTCTGTTGGCACAAGAATAACAACAGTAATGCTGCTGTATCTTCCTTGCTGTATGCAAGAGTTTTTACGTGCTTGCCTTGTACCTTTGTGTTCTTAATACTACTTCTGTGCAAACAACCATAAAGCTGGAGAGGATTGTTAGGCTTAGTTTTGCTTCCTTTGAGTTTGCACCTTGTGTTGTAGACTCATGGAATAATGCCTCGCTTGATATATACTTGCAAGTCTGACTTCAGTGATGACAGTCACTGTAACCTGCCCTGTATTGGGTATGAATTCTGTGTCTTTCTGTGTGAAGATACTCCTTTGTGTGTGTTGATTTGTTTTCAGGGTTTTGGTTTAAGGTATAGAACTTGTGATCCCCTGCCCTGCTTTCCTTTGCCCTTTCATTTTTGTGTAGCTGCCTGTATCACCTTCTGATTTCACCTAGATAATCCTTCCTTTTGATACAGAGCTGAGCTGTACATCTGAAAAGGCTAAGAATGCTTTTCCAGAATTTCTCAGAAGCCTCAAAACATCACATATGCTTCATATTCACTGTAGTCATGATTCGGCTTTCTTTCCATGATCTAGAGCTTTCTTTGCTTTTGTTAGCTTTTTAATCAGAATTTAGATATATTCACTGGTGTAGTAAAATACACCACTTTAGTAAGTCAAATTATTATCTGTGCATACCATAAGATTTTTCAGGATACTGTGAGCTAGCTGGAGTCAAGGTATGCTGTTCATTGAGGCAATTATGTAATGGCTTATCATGGACGTTTATTTTACACCAGACAGACTTACAATCACAAATAACAGAGTGAAAATGCTCTTGGCAATTTTTACTTTACAGGTAAGCTCAGTACATTCACCTCTCAACTCAGACATGTTCAATTGTTTTCATGGGTCTATTCATTGAATGTCATCAGATTTTCAATGGCTGGTGATATAATTATGTTTGGTTTCCTAAATAGAATCATGTTTTCATTCCCATTTGCAAATTACTGTATAGATCTGAAAAATCTCTGTAGAGATGGTGGAAGGGGTATCTATAACTTGAGAGCTGAAAGAAAAGGATAATGTATTAAGTTAATTCAGTAATGAAGCATGGTATAAATGACATCTTGTTGTAAAGAAGTTGAAACTGAGTCACACTCCAGGAGTTCTCTGGATCACAGCTGTGGTTTGGTAGATGCCTTTTCTGGTGGCAGTCCTTGTTTAAGTGGATTCAGCAGCTTGTACCTACCCTTTCTGTGCTGATTTTTAGCTTTGAATTATTTCAGTTGATGTGTTTCAGCAGGTGACTTCGTTGCAAACAGGGAACAAATCAGGCAAGATTGAATTGCTGAGGGAAGGCAACCCTCTTCAAAAAGGACAGTTTTGGAATATGAAATATAGCTCATATCTCAGCCAGTTCTACTCATCCTTTAATGCTTCTGCATTATGCCAATATCTCTTGAGGCTGGGGTGAAAGTCACTGGTGTCCTGTGCTTCCACACAGACAGCTTCTGTGGGAGAGGGAGAACTCTTCTGTGGTTTAGACTGACTTGGACCTCTGCTATACCTGCTTGTGGCAAGTTGCTCCTGATAGCACACCTGGCCTTTGCTGATCTGTAATGCAAGCATTACTGTGGCCATGAAGTAAAGTGGAGCAGTGAACTGATGCTGCTGGAAATCCTATCTTTTCTGTGGGAGGCATTTTCCAGGCAGATCAATTCCATCTACTGCAAGGCTATTCTTAAGTTTGTGCCTTAGGATCTTGGCATATGGTGATAAACAGTGGTAGTTAATGAATGCCACTTTACCTTTGCTTGGGAGTGAAGCATTAACAGATTGTCTCCAATGGGAAAAAAGTTTCAAGGTTTTTATTTTGCTGCAATAAGTAATGCAACGCAGTTAGAAATTGAAAAAAATAGCTTCAAGTTTGAGAAATGTTTGGGCCTCTATATTTTGGTCCATGCTGATTTGTGCTAGTGTTTACTGTTTGTAAACTTCCTAGCTAGTCCTTACAGTTCCTTATCAGTGAAAGTTTTACCTGTTGCCTGCTGGAACTCCATACCTGGAGGTTGAACAAATAAGAGCACTTTGAACTGAGATACTGAAAAGAAAATCCCAGTTCAATTTTTATCGTTAAAATTTGTTTGGATTTTAATTTATTTAAACTATTTTTTAAATTTAGATCCTATTCTACCATTAAGTAAAACCTGCATTTTTTTTAAGGATGCATAAAAAGATGGTAGTTACTGGAACTCTTCTGTTGTAGTTCTTTGCCATTTTATACTGTTTGTATTTTCTGCTTTATTTTCTAAAGTAATAAAAAACAAGTGTTTACATGAGAAGATTCCAGTTAGGTCCTGTACTAATGGTGACTGGCTGTGAAGGAAACCAGATAGTCATACAATAAGCCTTCTGATCTTGAGGTAAAATGTAAAACAGAAACCTACAACCCCTGACTTGAACAACTAGCTGTAATAGTAATGCAGTATCTACAGATTGGAGGGTCCTTTCACCCCTGCAAATCCAGATGAAGATTGGAACTCAGCCTGCCAGAACAATTGCTGTTTCTTGAGGGGATCTTGAGACAGCCATTGCAATGTCCTTAGCTTTCCTTGAGTTCTGCTTCTGAGAGTTCTGATTTGAGATAAGAAGTTTGCATGCCTTTGTGTAATTCTCTTCTTGATATCAGATCGCACACACAAAAATACTCCTCGTGGGAGGGAAGCAGGAGATGATCCATATTTTGCTATACTTTGCACTCTGGCAACAAGCTTTATAACTTGTCACTTCTGGTTTTTTGGGGTTGAATTTTCAGTTGTAATCAGTGAGATAACCTGCCAGTTAGAGTGCTGACATTGGATGGAAAGTCCCCCATTTCCATTACACTGTGACACAAGCGTGGTAACTTTCTTTGCTTCTCTGCTCTTCCTTGTAGAGTGGAGACAGCTCCCCTCTTCTAGGGTATTTGGCAGGGCACTTTTCTGCTGTGAAGTCAAGTGCACTGCAGCTCTGTGGTTCTGATATGTGCTGTTATGCTGTCATATTTAGCTCATTAAATTTTAAATGCCTTGCTGTGAATTTGGGATTGCATCAGAGAAAATATTCTTAGACTTGGTTCTCAGAGTAAAAGGAATAACTTGGTTGAGAGGGATGCTTGGAGAGCTGAGTGAGGATGGTCTGTTGCAGCTTTTTTATTCAAATTACAAACTAGTCGTGAAATTTTAATTACTCCTGCAGGACGATGGTCAGTCAGATGGAAGTGTGAGAAGCATTTCTATCAACAGTTCTTGTAGTTTTTTCCCTACTTTTTTGATTTCTCAGTTTACTGCTGTGGTAAGTTACTGTGGCAGTGAAGGAGTGGCTGTTTGGCAGAACCTTGTTGGCTTCTGGGTTGCTTTAAATGAAGCTTATCTGCTGGAGATGCTGTTCTACAGTGAACAAAGCATTACTTGAAGGCCAAAGAATTCTTGTTCTCTTGAGCTCCAAGGGCCTGTTTAGGCACCTCAGCACATGATATTCTGTATTCTGTCTTGAGAACAGAGGATGTATTGGTGCAAAAAGGTACAGAAGAGCTGTGTGTTGCTATACAGAACTTGGATATACCTGTTCTTTCAAACAGTACCTGTCTTAACATCCTTAGTTCTTTCTTCTGGATGCATCTATAATGCTCTTATGGAACCAGCTTGATATTTAAGGTCCCCAGAATCTTCTGGAGCAGGAATGTCTTCAGAAAGTCCCTGAACAGTGCAGTTTCATTAACAAGAATGGGGAAGCATGAAATTTGAAAAATTGGTTGACATGCACAGCTTTTTCTTTGTTCCCCAAGAAGCTGAAGCAAAGTTGATTTAACTTTCGGTTGGAGTCCTTAGTTAGTCTCTATCCAGATAACGAGATCTCTCATCATAGGTGGATGGGAGTTTCTTTTATTTTGTTGCATGAATAAAAGAATATTCATAACTTATAATTATATGCATGTCATGAGATTTAGTGTATATTAATAACTGTCCTGTGACTTTTTTCCACCTCCCTTGTTGCTTGGTCCTGCTTTTCTATTAAGATGCCTGTGACTGAAACATTTAAGTTTAATAGATTTTTGTCCTGAAAGAGACAGAATTCCCATGTTACACGTAGACTGTAGGATTTTTCTGAATTAATTCCTGCTTCAAATCCCATAGCTGTGGATAAATATAACCAATCTTGACCAGAAAATCTAGGTATGAGAAATCCAATAAAAACCTGATGTGGTGGTGGTGGCTCTTGCTTCATACTAGTTAATGAGACTCCTAACATGATGAATCAAAATGCTGGGGGAGAGGGAAAGGGAAATAGATCTCAGCAACCAGCCCATGCTTTCCTAAATAACACTTCCAGAGTCCTAGAATAGGGAAAATGATGCTTGAGTGCTAGAGTGCATGTCTTGTGTTTTCAGATGGACCCTTGTAAAATTAAAGAGAAAGTGTCTTATGTCTAGCTGAGTTTGATCAGCTTGCAGTTTCAGCTGCTGGATCTGGGTATGTCTTTGAGAAGCTGTTTTTCCTGTTACTAGATGTGTGATTTGTGGCTTTCTGCATTCCCCCTGCCCCCCTTTCCAAGTAGTGTTTAATTGCATTTGCTTTGGTAAGCAGCCTCTGTGACCTGGGCCTTTTGTTAATTGCTTCTCTTCCTGTCTTTGTAGCTCCAGCAAATTTAGTGACTGCTTTCTTCCAAGTCAGTGACTAGGACTGAAATGGCACAGGGCCAAGAATCAGTACCTGATGGACCTCGCTGCCAGTAGTTTCTTATTGCCACCAATATTTCAAGAGCTGTCACTTAATTGATTTTTAATGTTTTGTATTTATTTGACTGGTTTTTTGTGGGGTTTTTTTTTGGGTTGGTTTTTTTTTTTGGCTTAGGGTTTTTTTAATGTTGTTTTTTTTTTTATTTTAAATTTCTGGTTTTAGTCAAGATGTGTCATGCCAGCCCAGAAGTCTAAAACTATAATATCAAACATGTTTTTAATTAAAATTTTAGTTTTGTAAGACTCTAATAAGAATTTCTGTCAGCCCACGTTGATTGACACAATTTTTGCTATCAATTCCTGAGAACAGTTCATTGGTTTTGAAAACCTTTACCAATTTGAGATCCTAGTACTAACTCATTTAATGTTGTGACATTTCAAAGAATTTATTTTTTTCCTTTTTTGTGAGCCTGTTGGAACTTTGGAAATATTTCCAGACTTCCTGGAACTAAACACTGCTGCAAATACTTTTTGAGTAACTCACAAAAGGAAACTAACATATGAGCATTGAATATTAAGACAATTAACTTACACATGTTAGTAATACCACCTTGATACATTTTATTGAATGATTATATGCCATTCTATTGAATGTTTTGTAATATAGTACCATACTCTTACCTGTATGTGCTTGGTTTTGATTTTATCTTTGCTTACTTTAAAGCTATATGCATCTCCTCTCTGGCTTTAGCAACATTTCTGAGTTTTGATTTATCTTCTCTGCTCTGAATTTTCTTGTCCATTATCCAACTGTTTGTCTCCTATTTGGATTTTTACTCTGAGTCACTTGGGTTTGGGTTTTGTAGTTTTAAATTTTTTTCTCTGTTTAGCAGGTCAGATTTTTTCCCCCGTGATTTTGATAATATGTTCGTAGACAGTTAAGAAATTTAAACAAAACATATAGAGAACTAATGTCTTAAGTAACTTGACTCAATTTCCAGTTTTTGAAAGTTGTCCTTTTAATGTGGCAATTGCTATATATTTGGCTATTTATTATAAATAAATGCTGATGAATCACTTGTATTAATTTCTGTTACAACTGGTCCATTGCAGCTGGATTTGATCCTTGTGGATCATTTCCAACTCTTGCTATTCTGATTCTCTGGTTCTATGACCTACTGTATCTAATTGCTGGCCTGGATAGTACTTACTTAGTCTATAGAGATTTAGTTTATAAATTGATATTCACAGATTAATTTTATATGCGCAGATGAGGGCTGAGGAGTTGACAGCTATGTATGTTGGTTTTTATTTTCTGCCCTTGCCATGTTGACTTTTTTTTTTGAGTTACTAACAATTTATGTAGTCATACATTCAGAACAATTGTAGTCTGTGGTTTTTTACTACCCCCAAAACGATTTGTACCTGAAAGTTCAAGTCAAGCTTTACTGCTTTGACTAGATGCATATCTAAGGCTGAATTATGTAGAGACTATTCAAAGGTGTATTTGAGCTGTGCTGTCTTGAGGGGGGGGAAAAAAGCATTGTTTGACATGCTAGGCTCTGTGTCAATGGCACTCCAGAAATGCACCCTTATCTTTTTCTGAAGATCTTGCATTCCTGTTTTTTACAGTAGAGAATGTGTCTTGGCTAATCTGCATTACTAGAGATCCCCATCACCCTCAGCTTCTCTGATACTGTTATCCCAGGGAGCCTGGTAGCTACTTAATGATCACCAGAGCTCTCACTTTTAAGGGACATGACAAAATGAGGGCCTAACTGATTTTTTTTTTTTCTTTGCAAAGCTTTAATTAAACTGTTGTGTTAAATTATTGCCTTAAACCATTAGCCATCAAACTACAATTGCAGTTTAAATATATGACAAAATATTTGGGTACAGATGGGTATGAATGCCAAGAAAAGATGAAAATAAAAATTAGATACAGAGACAAAACTAGTGAAAATTGATCATGCTGAAGACTGCATAGTCAACCTGTTTTCCCCCCTTTCTCTTTAGTTTTAATTTCTTTCCTTGCTACCATTAGCAGAAAAATGGTACATACATATTCTGATTTTTATCAGAGGATATTTTAGGGGATAGTTTATTTGTAGAGTTAACAGTTGTGAAATAGGAATAAGTGTATAATAACCTCTGCATTTTAAAAAGTTATTCCACCCTTGCTTCAGTACTAAGGTTTTTCTTTCTTTGCTCTGGGATTTATTGTTTTCTAATTCTTCACTTCCTAGAGAGCCTTCTGGAAAAGAGAGTTGTTTTCCACTTTGTAAATTTGGGGTTTTTAAAAAAATTAAAATATTTTTTTCTAAATTCTTATACCAGCATCCAAAAGATGTTTTTCATTGTAAAGGTCACCAGTAACATTTCTAAGAGTTAAATATGTGTCTGCTTTGATTGTGGAAAACATATCAGAGATTTAAATGCAACTGATATTGAAAATCTAATCTGATATGTAAATAATACTGATTTCTAAAATACTGGAATCTTCTTTCTCTTTCTTTCTTCTAATTCTGTTATTCTGCAACTTTTCCACTGCCTCTGCTCTTCAGCTGCTGTGAACTGTCAGATGCTGAAATACAGATGATGAAAATAGAGAAACTGGAATTTAGCAGAGGGAGCCATGTTAATTTCTGTTCCATTTGAAATGCAGGAAAATATCATCTGCCAAATGGAAAAGGACAATCGGTGGGAAAAGAAATGTTCTTTTCAAGCTTCTAAGAGCAGTGACAATGGAGAGAAAAAATACTATAAAAAGTAGGCAGCTCCTTTTTCAAGATTTTGTTTTCAATGTATTCTGCATGATTAACTGTACACAGTTGCTCTTTTGGAGCCCTGAATGACTGAACACAACATCACAGGGCTTAAACTGCATTTGCTGCATTGCACTTTGCATTTGGGGGGGATAGGGCTCAGCTTTATGGCAGTTTTACCAGTCTCTAGTATAATTTTTGAATACATTCATACTTCCCTTATTTGCCTTTTTTAATGTCAAACATTGCACATAAGATGTTCTGCTGTTGCTATGCAACTGCTAAATCCAATATTTAATATTAATAAAAGCCGAGTGGCATTAGCATCACTCAGAACAGTGGGCTAGCAAACTATGATCGTACAATATCCAAGCTGTAAAACTTGGCAGGGACTTCAGTGTGCAATTGCATGCATGGCAAACTGTGGGGCATGAGTCATTGGCAGTTACTATTAAAAGATTGATGAGTTTGAGTAAAATTTCTGAAGTCTAGATTTTTATACATATATATATACAAAATATAAGTTTTAAAGATAAAGAACAAGGTGGGTTAGTTATTTCCCTTAAGGTTTCATTTCAGAGTCAAGTTCAAGAGGGTCACTACCCATATGTTAAAAACGTTATAAACTATTCAACGTTATAAACCTATGGGTCAATACCCTGATTCTCCTATTTTTCTTCTAGGTCAGGTTGGTCGGCCCTTTCCCACTGTTCCTGCCACTTCCTGAAGCCTGAATTGGCTTTTTTTGGAGGCAGTGCTACTTCTCTGCCTGACAAGGTGCTGTTCAATGGGATATGTTTCCAGTTTCTCAGTTTCTCCTCTTCCACCTTGTTTTCTGATTTCTCCCTATTTCTCTTCAGTTTTGACTGTTACTTAATTTTTTTTTTTTTTCCCCTGGTTCTTGGTCCTTTCTGAGATCAGTTTTTTTGTGGTACCTCAGCAATGCTTTGGCCATCTAAGTCATGTTGCAGGCTGCAAATTCTGTAGGATCCTGCATCTGATTGCTGAAGATGTTGGTGCACTGGCACTCTTGCTGATACCCAGAGGGTGTAAGGCTATTTGTTATTTCCCTTTGAAGAATGCTGTCCAAAACATAACTGAGATATTATATCAGGATAAAGTCTGAATTATTTTAGAATTACTGCTCTTTTGAAGTGTAATAAACTATTTCCTTCATAGTACATGATCATTTAGATTTTGACTGATACCTATTTTGGATAGTTTATCTGTCCTTGATTCACCCATGCAAGTTTCTCTAAATTTAAGACCATATTCTTGTTTCCTAATTTGTTTTTTGTTTCTTCTTCTGCCACTCAGACTCAAACAAGTAGGAGAAGCTAGAATCCCCTAGCTACTTGGTTTACTTAAACCTACAAAGCAAAAGTATTGGAAGGGGGAGGGAAGGGCAAGCAATGTAGTAAGTTATAGTCTTGAATTTTTCTGGTCATTCCATTTTTATGCATTTTTATAAGGTGGAGTTTGTCTATCACCCTTAAAGTAATCTTTGTACTTTTCATGCTCACTCTGCTAACCCATCTTTTCCTAGTACTGGGTAGTTAATAGCTCTGTAGATTTTTTTTGCCAGCAACAGGGGGTTTAGTGTAATATTGATTTAGCTTTTCCAAATAATGGCAGTAATTTTGGTGCATGTTTTCCCTCTTCTGGAATAAACTCGAATAGATTAGATGTATTTTAAGTGAGGTGTAAGTCGTGGCATTGAAGTAAATCGGACTGTGTGTGTCTTGGATGCAGATCTGTGATTGAAATTTCATTCCTTAATCATATGGCAACACTGAATCCCTCTCCTTTTAATTTTCTCTCCTCAAAACTGCAACTCTTCAGGAAACACTGATTCTAATGTTTACTGAAATTCAAAAAAGTAAATGAATGCCACTGAGATGGAAGAATGTATTTTTTTAATTGGGAAAATGTACCTTCTTTCAGTTTGCAGGTTTGAATGAGAATATTTTTATTTGTGTAGAATTTACTCTGTCATGTTGTAGAACCTGCAGCTTCCTGTGTTCTTTTCAAAATTGTTTATTTCAATGTTGTAATGTTCTTTGTTTTTAACCTAGCTATTTAGAAAAGTACAGGAGTCAGTGGACTCTAGGTTGCACTGTGATTTATCAGTAGTTCAGTCATCACAATTGACCTGTGTATCTTGTAATACTTGGAGAAAACGTGTTGAGCTCTGTTCTTGGAACAGATAAATATAGAACTGCTATTGTGAATTTTGTAGTGACGTACTAATCTAGAAAGCTAACAATTCTTTTATTTGCTTTTAGGGTTTGAAAGTATTCTAGAAGGCCTGTTTGGACCTGGATTATTAAAAGATCTCAGTTTGTTTAAAGGTATTCAATCTCTATGTTTGTATCTTGTTCTGCATTTCTAATGACAGAAGCAGCCTCAGCTCTGCCTCTAGAAAATGTGTGTTACCGTGGTGATTTGTGCTTTTTTTTCCCCCCTCCCCCAGGCAGTGCTCACAGTTAGTTTCATATTGGCTAAAATTACTAATGAGTGTGCGTTCATCTTTATGTAGCTGGGAGTGTATTTTGCAGTGCTCAGAAAAACAGATTTGTTGTGCATAGATAAAATGTATATAGTTTGGTAATCTGGGGATTTAGAAAAATGGCTGAAATGAAGCCTGAATCCTCAGAAAGCAGGCAAGAATGTTGTGAAACAGGTATTTATTTCAGCATTTCTCTTTTGGCTCCAGTTGTGTTGTGGTTTCTGAATATGAAGTAATTTGCTATTCTTCTGATTTACAGACTGTGAGCCTGAAGGTGTTTCTGATTGGTCTTTTGATGAAAATTGTCTTTTCTGCTGCCTGAGAAGAGAAAAAGTGAAGGTAACAATGCAGATGTGTGAAGCTAGTAGTTGCAGGGGAGGGACAAAGGGAGGGAGTTTGCTGCTCCTAGTTAGCTGAATATGGAAAACCTGCAACCTCCTACCCCTTTCCCCTCCTTTGGAAAAAGGTTTTTCTCAATTAAAATATGTGAGTTGATGAACAGACTTGCCTCTTTCTCTGCGACTTTTTCTTTGTAGTATGTAATGCAGGTGGTGGGTTTCTTTTTATTTTTCTTCGTGCATTGGCTCCTTCTGTTTGGTGTTTTTTATTTGTTTTGGGTTTTCTTGAGTTCTTTGTGAGAACTCAAGAAACCCTCCCCAAGGGAGCCAGACTGTGGCTTATGCATGTTTACTATAGTCAGATGATGGGCTTATCTTCAGTATGGAAATGTGGTCCATTTTAACAATTTAGAATCTTGTTCTGTTCTTGGAATCTCCTTCCCTGTGGGCCACATCCTTTTATTAAAGTGCCCTTGTACATGGTAGATTTTGTACTGTGCTTGTTCATAGTGAAGTCAGAACCTAAACATGGACACGTCAGGTTTGCCAATACAATAAACTTGCAGTTTATTTTCTTAAGGAGATTATAGTTGTATATAAAACAAAAGGTGTGGTGCTATACTGGTTGTTGTTCAGCCCACGTGTTGAAATTGTGATTGTTCTATAACATAGAAAGGAAGGATCATCTGTCTTGGCAGAACTTCATTTAGTGCGATTTGTATCTACTGCTTCTTCCTGCACAATGTAAAACAACACCAGAATGGATCTCTATCAACTTAGGAACAAAACAAAAGCACTCTTTCCTCTGCAGCAGCTAACATGTAGCTGAATGGCTTGTCCATAAAGGAAATACCTTGTTGACACTGATATTTGCCATGCTGTCAATTCATGCATATTTTTGTTATATAGTTTTTATTAAGGTATGGGGGAAGGTTTAAGAATGCTTGCATTTAGAGCAGATGTAAGTCATAGTTATTGAGACTGACAGCAGGTAACATATATGTATGTATGCTTGTTGTATAAGGAGTTCTGTCTTTTTTATTACCTCCTCTCATAAAAGAACAAAACCCAGTGTTAAGCACAGCTCTAGTTAAGCCATTGAATTGGTTCAGGAATTAGTTTTGTGGTGGGTGAGAGTGGCTGTAGTGTGGGCTGATCTGACACTGTATGGGTAGGTATTCAAAAGGGCAGTACTGCCCTCGCACAATTGTTTTGAGTTTGCGTATTTTGGCTTTTTGGTTAGTCTTCTTTTGTTTTTGAGGTAATATAAAGTGTCCTTTCAGGTCTAGGGTTTTTTGTGTGTCATTTGAGAGATGGTAGAATGGGAGTGCTTCCTTTCCCCTGTGGGTGCAGCGGATTGCTGCCCTGCTGGCACTGCTGTCATTAGCTTGCAATACAGAATTAAATGTGATTCTTTCACAGGAGCCTTCAAATAGTGTGAATTTGACAACATCTTAATTGGAATTATAATATCAGAGACCAAATTGTTAGAAAAAAAGTTTGTACCTTAATTTGGTGTTCAGCTAAATAATGGACGATGTTCAGCTAATTTAGTTTAACTAAGTTAGGAATAGTACAGCTAAGTTAGGAATAGTACTGGTTTATTTGGCATCCCTTCCTTTGAACATCTTTAACTCTTTAGGGAGTTGCAGGCTGTTCATGTGCATCCTCTCACCTTGTTTGGGCAGGGTGGGATGGTTTTGGCTGGTGCTTGTATAGTGCTGAGTTACAGAACGAAAAGCTGGGAGCTGTAGCTGGGAGCAGGATACCACATGCTAGTGTGTGGCTGTGGCTGGCCTGTTTTTGAAGTTTTTTTTGAGGACATAATTACCAATACTTCATTTTGGATTAGTTGGATAATTAATCAATGTACTTGGTTTTCACCTGTCACATGTAAGTGACATCTAGGTACCTGGTGTAACAAGTTCAAAACCAGTAAATATCTTCAGGTTTCTTTCTGGATTTCATTTGACAATAAGAATTACCTGTAACTTGGGAGACCAGTAGTTGTGCATAAGTAAAAATGAGTTCAGGAAAATTGAAGGCCAGTATTAGTTTACTGGCAGAGCTTCTTAAAGGGTAAAAATCTACATTAGCTCTCCCACACTTTCAGTGATAGTTGTTATTGCTTTCACAGACAGTCAGGTTCAATTACATGATTCCTTCAAAGGATGGAAAACCATCTGCTGAAGTATTCTAAAAAGATTTTATTTGTAGTTCTAATAGCAAATACTGAGCAACTACCTGCATTTTTGGCAGTCAGCATACAAGACAGGTTTTAGTAGAGAAATGGACTTAAGTGTCTTCATTTGAAAGAGATAATAAAATATAGATGAAGTAGGGGGCCAGCATCTTCCCAGACATATTTTTTTCCCAAATCCAAAGAGTTATCTGCAGTAATGTGGAACTTTTAGAAACTGATTTTTTTTTTCCTTTTCATCACAGAAAGCACAATTGTTTCTGTATGGTGTGATAGGAGAATAACTGGTTACCTAAGGTGCTGCAACTGGGTTATGAATGTGGGTGCCTGTGTGCAGAAATGGGCAGGTACCTTGAAAGACAACAAAACCCAGTTAGCATCTCTGACTGCCTACATGTGGTGAGAGAAAGATTGGGTTCTGTGGGACCAAATCTGACAAATTCATATTTGGATAATCTCCAATTGTGGTAATTCTCTATTGCTTGTGGCGTTTATCACTTCTAAAAGGTTGTGGTAGAGCAAAGACCCATCAAATCAGATATATTGAAGTATATTTGCCTTATCTCTTTTTAATTATGATTCCTAATTTTTCCATGTGGTTTGTTAAATAATCTGACTGAGCCATCATTACAGAAGAGATCTTTTGGCTCCATGTAGAATGTATCAAGTGAGGTAGTCTCTAGTGTCATTTGCTCATAGTTGGAGCTCAAGTCTTAAAAAGTCTTAGTTTTAAAAAGGCCAGAAGAAAGGAGAAACTGGAAAATGAATACTTAAAGAGTATTCAGTTGAGTATATTCATGTGGAAAAGAAAGCACTGTTGTCTGTAGTGACATAAAGTAATTCATATTTATTAAGAGAAAAAAGGCACACACACACGGACACACAACTAATCTCCTTAGCTGGTGAGAGCAGAACAAGAAGGATAATACTCCTAAACACATTAACTATTTTATAGATATATAAGCTACAAAAATAGCAAGAGAGAAAATGACTTTTAGGAGCATATTCTGAATTTGTAGGCTGTTGATGCCAGACAGTTGATTCTGGTATGCAAAATGCTTTAAAATACCTGAGCTTCAGTCAAAGGACCTCTCACAGTTCTTTCATTTGTGAAGAAGTGTGGTAAGGTACAGCATTTGAAGAAGTTATTTTAAAATTCAAAATTACTCTGATATGATTTGGGTATTTTTAAAAGCTTGTAATTATTTTACACAAATCTGGTGGCCTTGGACTATGGAGGAGCATAAGTGATAAGATATGAACTGTGGTAAATATCTGAATATTTCTGAAGAGAAGTTATCACTCATCTAAAACATTAACTTTAGAATAATTGAAGATGGCAGAGGAAATACTTGAAAATGAGTTGAAGTTGCAGAACTCTTACAATTTTTGATGGCTTTTGAATATGTTTAAACTGTGTACAGAGATCCCTAAGTGTGCTGGAACATGCTCTAAAGCATTTTAAATTGATTTCATCACTTAAACTCAAGCATTTAGATTGTCAATTTTGTATTGTGTCATTTTAAAATAATTTGATATGGAGGCTAAAACTTGAAAAGGTTGTTTGTGATAATCTCCAGATGTGTTTAGTAGTAATGCAGAGTTGCAGCTTTGCTTGTGCATCAGTGTTAATGTAAGCACATTGTGGTTTCACACCACAATATGCTTACATTTATATTCCACTGATATATTTCTTCTCCCCCTACTATAGATAATAAATGATAGTCAATAGCTATGGATCAGTCAAGTTGTTTGTTTTGAAATTGATAAATATGTTATCAGTCATCTTACTATAATATATATATGTTCAGTAAGTGAGGGAGGTCTTAAAACTGATTCAACCATTTGAATTTTTATTAATATTAAGCTGGGAGCAGTTGTAGATGCTTTAAAGGACATGCTCAGAGTTGAAAATAATTTTGGTAAGTTTGAAAAACAGGACAGACAGATTTGTTTTATCAAGTCACAAATGACAAATGTCTTAAAAGTGATAGGATTGTAAAAGTAGTAAACAAATTTGGGGTCTGTTTCAAGAGAATTTTGTGTTAATACCTGGAGAAGAAAATCTGAATGCTGATGAAGACTCAAATGATTGTAGCATTTTGAGAGGTGTAAACAGACTGAATAGCACTGAAATGAAAACAAGAATGGTACTCTCTTGCATGTAGAAAAAAAGAAGAGTCCCTGCTGCCTTTAAAGCTTGTCTACAGAAAATTGTTCTCCTTTGTGTTGGCTGTGAATTTAAAAAGACTGTACAGTCTTAAGGGGGAAAAAAGCATTGGAGAAGACACCCTAGGGATGTTGAAATACTCCTTTCTTACTCAGTGTTCCTGATTTTGCCTTGAGGTAGGGTGGGAGGCTGGATTTTATCCCTAGGGTCCATGGGTTGACCAGTCATCCATGGGTGGTAAGTGGGCAGCCTCCCTCCTTTTTCTCCCTGAAGATGGATAGGAATTACCTCATCCTGTTCTAGTTTGTGGGCTCTTCCCATTCCATCTTTCTGTGTGCTGTGCCTTAAACATGAAACTGCTGTTTGCACATCCACACAACAACAGCCTGTATCATACAGTTCTCTTCATGTCAGCAGTTTAGCATTTGGAATTGCTGTATCAACATTTCCTACAAGGAGGCTCCCAGTGAGCATCCAGCACTAGTGCTGACGAGGCTGGGCTGCCCAGGATTAGGTGGTCTCACAAGGTCATGCATTGACCTTGTGTTTTGAAAACCTGAGCTCTGTATTTCTAAGGCTCTTTGACTTAATTACATAGTTATGCTGTTTATCTTAACGTACAAAAAGAGCTTTAGTCCTTGGGGAGCATGTGCAAACCACTCCAGGTATCTTTCTCTGAAGGTGTATTGTTCAGTATAGTGATGCTGCATGTTCACTGGTGGATTCCAGGAATCCTCTGGGGCATGCTTCCCACCTGAAGAGAAGCACAAAGAGAATAGAATGAACCCTGTGTTATAAATAATACATAAAAGTCACTGATTGATTATAAATACCCTGAAAAAAACCACCCAGTGAAAATACTGTCTAGATATTACTGTGTTTTTCTTCTTCCAACTATCTGCATATTGCTACCAAAAACTTTGATGTGATTTAGGACTGTAGAGTGAGTGGGTAAACCTGAAAAATAGTGCTTCTAAATAATGGTTGTTGGGAAGAAATGCAGGATAATGTAAAGAAAAAACCTGA
This sequence comes from Erithacus rubecula, assembly GCF_903797595.1. Lineage (NCBI taxonomy): Eukaryota > Metazoa > Chordata > Aves > Passeriformes > Muscicapidae > Erithacus > Erithacus rubecula. The sequence goes on along the minus strand of NC_136660.1, from coordinate 21,713,743 downwards.
AAAATCAAAAACCCCTCACCCTAAAAACAAAAAAATCCAACAGAAACCAACCAACCAGACACTCCCATATCAAACAAAACCTTCTCACTTTTGGAAGTTGAATAGCAATCACAATCAAATACTTAGTGTGAAAGCTTAAATTTTCCTTCTGGGATGAAAAAGACCTGCAGATTCCTGCAATAATTATGGGACAATGGATAAGAAAACAATTAAAAGTGCAATAAGCAGAACTATTTCTAGTATATTTTATCTCACATAGTCCATGCTGTACTGAAGACCCCTGAAGAATTTTTTTTTTTCCTTCTAAGTGCAAGGTTAAATCTGACTCTTTTAAATAATTGTATTTCTTTACATTTTGGTATCTTAGCATGGACACTGATAAAAACCATACATGTAAGGAGGTGCTCCTTAGTTTGGGGGGTAAAAAGTAAACACTGCCATTTTCTTGCTCTTATTCCTCTCCTCTCCTGAATGCAGATCAAGAGATCCTTTACTGAACTGTTCACCAGCATTAGACACTTAGAATTTTTTTCTTCTCGCTGATCCTTTTTCTTTGTTTCTTCTCTTTGTAGCAAATGTACAGATTTATTTGGCTTCAGTATATTAAATTGTACTCTTCTTACCTTGCCTTTATATGAGTAATATAAAATACATTAGTTTATGGTGAGGCAGGGTGCTACTGGACTCTGTTTCCACTGAATTGCCAAGCTAGTGTTTACAATGTCTTGTTTGAGATGCAGAAAGTGCTAGGAAGATTTGAAATTCCTTGTGTTGGCCAAGGGTTATTTTTATTTTAGGCTTCTTCCAGAGCTATAGTCTGTTAAAAGACAAAGTGTCAGATTAGGTTGGAGGGGTAATGTTTCCTTCAAGTCTGAATTCTCTGTTTGTGTCTTGAATTAAAAAGTTTTTTGCAATGGTTCATGGGACTTTAGATAGAGGATGCCTTTAGACAGAGTTAATGCTAATGGATCTTATCTAGTCAAATCTCTGCATCAGGTTGCAGTTTCCTTTTAAAGCAAACTTATATAAAGGCTTAGAAACTTCAGTGGTTATTCCAACATTTCTGTGTGCCTAGATTACTTATATTATTAGTTATTTTGCAGATCTGCTTTTTATGCAAACTGATGAGTTCACTGTTATCCTGATAATACCTAAAAGATAATGGAGCTGATGTCAGACTCTGCCAACAACTAGGATAGATCCTGCATAAAGCTTTGCCAGATGCAGCAGCACAGTTTCAAAAAGAGAATGCAAGTGTGTTCTGTGAAGTTCCACCTGAAGAGTAACTCTCAAAAAGTATTTGGCTTACTATCCAGAAATACCTTTATTGTGAAATCCTGTACAGATAATTAATATATTTTATTGTCATAGAAGTACAACTGCATTTTCAGTGTGTTCATAAAATGCCAGTGTACTGCTACTGATTACTGGGACAGGGATGCCTGGCACAGAGGTGAACACTTTCATTATAGCTAACCATCAATTCAAATTCATATGAAAGAATTAAAAGCTGTCTCAATAGAAGCTTCTCCTATGGGTGCAAGCAGGTTTGAATCTCTGGTATGGAAGAAAGCACGAGTCATTTTGTGAGGCCTTCACTTCTGCAGGCTATTACCTTCACCAAATCAAAGATGTTTTACTCACCTGTTACCCCTGTCTTGCATGTTCCATATATTTCTATTTGTCATAAAATACAGCTAGTCTCTATACCCTGAGATAGTATCTCCCTTTGCATTTCATAGAGAGCTTTTTGAATTACAAATATGATGTGAAGGCTCATCCATGTGGTTCAGGCCAGAGTCCACACCAGTTTGTATTATTACCCTCTGCACACATTTCATGTGATTGCTGTGTTCGTTGATTTATTGTGGGCTGGTCATATAACCTTGCTTCTTAAACCTTTTGAAGTTGAGACAGCACAAACTTAAGGCTTACTTATTTTTTCATTTATTGTGATTTATAAATCAATTGCCAGTTTTTTCCTTCCCTTCTAGTCCCGTGAGGATATGAATCTGAAATCAACTTATACAGTAGAGGCCAAAAAACCAGATGCAGCCTAGATATTATGGTAACTGATACTTTATAAGGTTAACAAAACAAAACACTCCCTAAAGCCAAAGAGTGTCTGTGTATACATTCCTGCAGTAGGTAAATACAGGTGTCTTTAATATAGCTTAAAATGAAAGTGGAAGGAGAAAGCCATAAGAAGATTTTTCTCCTGAGCAGGAGCAAGGCATTAAACTGAAAGAAATGAGAAAAGGTGTGTGCATCTGGGGGTGGAACCTAAGATTTATATTTTGATTTTTTGTAACCTTGTCTTCTAGTTTCTCAAGTGTATTTAAAATGAATGATGTATCCTGGCATCTCACATGCTTAATTATCCTAGTTTGAATATATTCTTCAGCTTACTCAACTACTTCCAGTTGTGAGAATTGATTTATTTCATTGTAGGTGTGGTAACAGCTAATTTAAATTTATTTCACTTAGCAGTACTGAGCCTCTTCACAAAAGGTCCTCTGTTGATCATGTTTGGTCATTTTTGCTTAGTTTGCATGAAGGATAAATAGAGTAAGGAGAACTGCATATGTTTTGCCTTCTAAAGTTATTTCTTGGATCTAAAAATAGTAGCCAAAGAACAAGTGGTAGATATGAGATTTGCAACCAAATGCTGTAAAATATTTAGTTTTTTTCCTTTATATTGGACTTTTATTTTCTGTTTTGTTACCAAATCTTACAGGCTTCTGCTACATTTATGTCTTGGGTTACAATGTTAGGTGTCACCAAAGTATGTATTCTACCACCAGCTACATCACCTTCTGATGAACTGTTAATGGCTGCTCCTTTGTAGCAGCTGCATGCCCCACCTATGAGTTGGGTGTAGTGTTCTCTTTGTTACATCCAGCCTAAGGGTGGTCACCTCTGCTAATCAAGGACTCCCCAAAATATCCTATATCTCATAGGATTACATCATTCCATTGTGAAATTCCCTGCCCTGGGGGAGGTACTGAACATTCCTGCCTGATTTTGAGGGTGTATGATCTCAAGATATGGGGACTTGGGGGAACCACCATTGGACATCCAGGGCAAGTCCAGACCACCAGGCCCCCTGCTTTGACAAGTCCACATCCATGATTTCAGTGGGACTGCAACCACCATTTAATCAGACTGCCACCACTACCCTGATCAGCAGGGTGCCCAGTTGTACTCTGGTTTTGTTCGTTTAAGCTAATGTTTCTCTACCATTACCTTTATTAAATTGTAGCTCTGTCTGAAAATCACTTGCAAGGTATTTGTGTGGGGTTAATACCTCCTCCTGATTTACCTTCAAACCAGCATATATTTTGGCAACCAGTGTGTGGCATTCTGGGAGAAGTCAGAATTGCAGTTTTGCATTGTATTACAGAAACTGCCTATTCACCATGATGCTTGACATGTTTACATGGATGTTGTACCTTGTTCTCTTTATTTTTCAGCACATGGTGACTATTTGCCAGTTGTGATGCTCCTTTTGAGACCAGGGAATGGCGTGAAAATTGCTTTGTTAGTTTTTTACTTCTATTGCATGATCACATTAAAGGCAGTGAACCTCATTTGGAATGTATATTCATTGTTGTTCTCCTTCCTGGTCTGGGCTGCTGCCTCTGGGGCCTCGTTAATAATCACACCCATCCAATGGGGGGAAGAGTAGAGAATGGTTTCTTCCAGTCTTTCAGGCCTGACACAGCAGTTTTTGAGAATATTGGATTCTGTCTGGATGTCACGGACGGCATAATCTTGTTTGTTTTGCTCCATTTTCTCTGTACGGCCTGCACTGTGTACGCCATGCTTGAAGTCAGGACCAAGCTTGATGCAGTCCAGCATAATTCAGGAGGAGGAGGAGAAAAGAAGCAAATCAGCAGGCACTGTGTCCACACAAACTGTCACAGAGCCAGGACAGCCTGTCAGTAGCAGTTGCCTCTGTTCAGAAAAGGAAAATGAAGAGCAAATCAGTGCACATAGTGACTGATGAGGGGGCGGGACCTTTGCACCCAGTGGAAGAGATGGAGCCAGAGATCATCGCTCGGTCTCTGTCCCTGGATGAGCTGTGTGAGCTGCAGAGGGAGTTCACCTGCCAGGTAGGATGACCATTCTGACCTGGCTGTTCTGCATCTGGGGCACTGCAGCTAATGGCACTATTCTGAAAGGACATGAAGCTGGGCAGCTGTAGTTGCTGTCCCAGGATGTGATCGTTGACCAGGGAATCACAGAAACCCAGGAAACTCTTAGCCTCTGGCAGTGGCCACTGGCAAGCATAAGAGATAGATACCTTTGTAAAGAGGATGTCCATGTGCAACAAGGAATATGGAGCACAATGGAACAAGGTATCCAGTGCCTAAGGGAATTGGCTGTGCTGGAGATCAATTTTTTGGAAGATGAGAGATTCCCTAAGAGCGCAGATGGTGTCCAGTGCGCATCACAAATGTGGTTGAAATTTTCATGGCTCAGACCAGAAATATACTCCCAGTACTTAGCAACATTGCACTGGATGGCAGGAGAGGACAAGGTGGGTGCATTGGTCAACAAATGAAGAATTTACAAGGACACTGTCACTGCCCTGTTATGCACCCGTGTCTTGTCTGGGGAAACAAAACTGGCTGAGCACATCCGGAGTTGGAAGAGAAAATTGCAGAGGGCCACCAGAAAATGAGGAAGGAGCTTAAGGAAGGAATTTACCACGTCTTGTCAGAATCTAGAAGAATTTCTGCCATTAGGACCAGGTATCCCCCAGCCAAGGAGAGAGGATACACTCCATGAGGTAATCTCTGTTTTTTTTGTTCAGGAACATGGAGATGACGTGAAGAATTGGCATGGAAATCCCACCTCTTGCTTAGCTACCTGCATGCATGAACTGAAAGGAGGAGCAGTGACTGCAAGAAGCTCATGTTGGGTCAACACTGCTCTGGTCTCTCTCATAGACAAGATTCCAGGTGGAAAAGGAATGATGATATGACCAACCATCTTGAAGAGACCTCAAGGTCATATTTACAGGAAGAGAGCAATGTGTACCATGACCAGGATTAGAGGGGCCCTGCCTCTAGCCAGGTGGAGAAAAGAGGCAATCAGATCTATTGGACTGTATGGATCTGATGGCCTGGCATGTCTGACCCACAAAGGTTCATGGCTCTGGTCAACACTGGCACTCGGTGTACCCTGATGTCATCAAGGTGTGTGTGAGCAGAATCCATTTCCATTTCTGAGGTGACGGGATCCCAGCACCTGACTGTATTGGACACCGAAGGGAGTTTGACTGGGAAGGAGTGGCAGAAACACCCCATCATGACTGGTCCAGAGGCCCTGTGCATCCTTGGCACAGACCATCTCAAGACTCAAAAGGATGTTTCTGGGCTTTTAGGACAGCTGCTCTAGAGACAGAGGAAATCAGACAACTGAGTATCCTTCCCGGTCTCTCAGACAACCCCTCTGCTAAGAGTGGGACTGGTAAGAGTTGAAGAACTACAGCTACCAATTACCACAGCAACAGTGCACTGTCAGCAATACTGCACTGACCAAGACTCTGTGATTCACATCTGTAGGATTATTTGGGCACTGGAAAGCTAAGGGGTGGTCAGCATGACTCATTCACCCTTTTACAGCCTTATATGGCTTGTGCATAAATCCAGTGGAGAATGAAGTCTGACAGTGGATTACAGTGGCCTGAATTAAATCATACTACCACTGAAATCGTCTGTGGTGGACATGCTGGAGCTTCAGTACCAGCTGGAGTCCAAGGCAGCAAAGTGGCACACAACCTCTGACATTGCCAATGATTTTTCTCTGTTCCTTTGGCAGCGCAGTGCAAGCCCCAGTTTGCCTTCACCTGAAGGAACGTGCAATATACTTGGAATCAATTGCCCCAGGGGTGGAAGCAGAGTTCCACTGTCTGCCATGGACTGATCCAGACTACACTGGAAAAGGGTAAGGCTCCAGAATATCTGCAGTACATCGACAGCATCGTCATATGGGGGAACACAGGGCAGTTTTCAATAAAGAAGAGAAGATTATCTAGATTCTCCTGAAAGCTTGCCATTAAATGAAGTAAGGTTAACAGACCTGCTCAAGAAATTCAGTTTCTAGAAGTGAAGTGCAAGATGGACATGGCCAGATTTCAACAGAAGTAAATAACAAAATAGCAGCTATGTCTCCACCAACCAACATGAAAGAAAACACAGGCTTTCCTAGTTGCTGTGGGCTTTTAGAAAATGCATATCCCAGATTACAGTAAAATTGTTAGCCCCCTCAATCTCATGACACAAAAGAAAAGTTATTTCCTGTAGGGCCTTGAACAACAAGCTTTTGAACAAATTGAATGGAAGATTGCCTATGCAGTAGTCCTTTGGTCAATCAGGACAGTGTAGGATGTAAAAAATGTGCTCTACACTGTGATCGGGGAGAATGGTCCTTCCTGGAGCCTCTGGCAGAGACCTGGGGAGACCCAAGTATGACTGCTGGGGTTCTGGAGTCATGGATACAAAGGATCTGAGGCCAGCTATACCCCAACTGAGAAAGACATTTTTGCAGCCTACAGATTCAAGCCTCAGAGTTCAAGCCACCTCAGAAGTGGTTGGCACTGAAGCACAGCTGCTTCTTTTACCAGTGCTGGGATGGCTGTTCAAAGGGAAGGTTCTTTCTACACATCATGCCGCTGATGCCCTGTGAAGCAATTGGATCGTGCTGATCACACAGTGAGCCTGGATAGAAAATTCTAATTGCCCTGGGGTTCTGGAAATCATAACAAACTGACGTGAAGGTGGGAGTTTTGGACTATCTTCTGAAGAAGAAGAGAAACATGCTGAGGAGGCCCCACCATATAACCAACTACCAGAGTATGAAAAGCAGTAACACCCTCTTCACCAATGGTTCCTGCAGAATTGTAGGAACAAACTGGAAATGGAAAGCTGCTCTAAGGACCCCTGCACAGAAAGCTCTAGAAGCTACTGTGAGACAAGGTGGATCAAGTCAATTTGCAGAGGTTAGAGCTGTCCAGCTGGTTTTGAATATTGCTGAATGAGAGAAGTGGCTCAGACTCTATCTCTACACTTACTTGTGGATGGTAGCTAATGCTCTGTGGGGATGGCTGGATTGGTGGAGAAAGGCCAAATGTCAGTGCAGAGGGAAACCCATCTGGGCTGCTGAGATCTGGCAAAACATTGCTGCGTGGGTAGAGGAGCTGACTGGGAAGGTCTGTCACATCAATATACATGTACCCATAAGTTGGGCTAATGAAGTAACAACAAGCAGGTGGATTGAGCTGCCAAGATTAAGGTATCTCAGGGGGATCTGGACTGGTAGCACAAAGAAGAATTACTTCTAGTTTGTTAGGCCCTCAATGCCTCCAGTCATCAGAGAAGAGATTGGACATGCCAATGGGCCTGTGACTGAGGGCTAGATTTAAACATGGGCAGTATCTCACAGGACATCCATGACTGCAAGATGTGTGCTGCAATCAAGCAGGCCAAGCAGATGAAGCCTCTATGGTAAGGTGGACAGTGGTAAAATATAGGTTCAGGGAAGCATAGCAGATTGACTGTATCACCCTTTCTCAAACCCACCCACCAAGTGCTATGTGCTGACCATGGTAGGGACAACCACTGGATGGCTGGAGACCTACGTTGTGCCTCATGCCACTGCCCAAAACCATCCTGGGCCTGGAAAAGTCACAGAGAAATGGCACCCCTGAAAGAATTGATTCCAACAATGGGACTCGTTTCAAGAACAACCTTATAAACCCCTGGGCAGGGAACATGGCATTAAGTGGGTGTACCATGTTCCTTATCATGAACCAACTACTGGGGAAGTTGAACAGTGCAATGACTTAAAACCCCCTAAAAGGCACTGGGTAAAGGGACTTTAGAAAACTGGGATCTGCATTTAGCAAAGGCCACCTGGTTGGTCAACACCATCAGTCGAGCTGATCCTGCTCAGTCAGAATCCTTGCACACTGTGAGGGAGATAAAAGTCACTGTGTCACATGAAAGATATGTTAGGAAAGACAGTTTGAATTAATCCCACCTCAGGCAAAGAGAAATCCATCCATGGGATACTTATTGGTCAAGGACTTTATTGCACTTGTTGGGTAATGCAGAAAGATGGGGAAACCCTTTGTGTACCTCAATGGGACCTAATTTTAAGTGAGAACTATGTGTAATGCTTCATTGTATATATATATATATATATAAAGTAGAGTTAAAGAAGGGTATTAATTTGGATATGATGTAAATGGTGTAAAATAAGGGGTGGATAATGACTTGGGTTACAATGTTAGGTGTCACCAAAGTATGTATTCTACCACCAGCTACATCACCTTCTGATGAACTGTTAATGGCAGCTCCTTTGTAGCAGCTGCATGCCCCACCTATGAGTTGGGTGTAGTGTTCTCTTTGTTACATCCAGCCTAAGGGTGGTCACCTCTGCTAATCAAGGACTCCCCAAAATATCCTATATCTCATAGGATTACATCATTCCATTGTGAAATTCCCTGCCCTGGGGGAGGTACTGAACATTCCTGCCTGATTTTGAGGGTGTATGATCTCAAGATATGGGGACTTGGGGGAACCACCATTGGACATCCAGGGAAGGTCTTGACCTTTCCACAGGCCCCCTGCTTTGACAAGTCCACATCCATGATTTCAGTGGGACTGCAACCACCATTTAATCAGACTGCCACCACTACCCTGATCAGCAGGGTGCCCAGTTGTACTCTGGTTTTGTTAGTTTAAGCTAATGTTCCTGTACTATTGCCTTTATTGTAACTTTTGTATTAAATTGTAGCTCCATTTGGAAATCACTTGCAAGGTATTTGTGTGGGGTTAATTCCTCACTCTGGTTTACTTTCAAACCAGCACAATTTACAACAAGAAAATAGGACAAAGTACAATGTTGTGATGCAGCCAAAAAAACAAGTTTTGATTTCAATGAATTCAATTCTATGCTAAGTACATTAAAAAGTTTTGAAATCAGTAAAATATTGGGTTCCTAGGGAACTTTATTAATTTTGGAGTCGGAAGATCTTACAAATATTACATATCTTTGCAGGAACACTTAGTCAGTCTGGATGAGCCAGCCTCGGAAGCTGGACAAGAAGCTCTGCTTAGACAAGAGCAAGCGAAAATCATTCGTTTTGAAAGGCAAGCGGAAGAGTTCCTCAATGCAGTCTTTTACAGAAAAGGTTGGTTTTAATGGTGGGAGGAGGATGTGGGAAATAGTCTCTCTTGTGGTGTTTTTGATGCAATGTAGGTATCAAAGATCTCATGTTCAAGTTGTATGTTCAGTATTTTTCAGTCATTTTCTTTATATATATTTATCAATAATAAAAAATAGATTCTCAAGTAATGTAGCAATATAACAGTGTGGGCTTGGGACATTGGAAGAGAGTATAACTGTTTAGCCCTAAACCAAATCTCTCTATGAGAGCACTGGTGTTTTCACTTTTTGGAGAGATGACTGATTTCTTACCTCACATAACTGTTCCCCATAACCAATGTGTAGGTGAGTGGGCTGTTTGAAAGAAAGGTCAAGTGGCAGTGGTGGTAGTAGGTGGGTAATGTGTTTTTTAAAAAATATTTATTTTATTTTGATGGGATAGGTACTAATGCAGTTTTTCTTAAAGGTCATCAGTCTTTTCTCTGTTGGTAATGATTCCCTACCCTATTCCAAACAATCTAGAGTATAAAATATTATTAGAATAGTGCTGAGAGGGATATATGAAGAATTCAAAATGTGATCAGTAAAAGAATTGCTGTAGGATATGCTGAGAATATGCTCAAGGCTAGAAAATCACCTAAATGTATTTTGGAGAGTTGTTGCTTAAACTGTGCTCTTAAGGAAGGCACAGAGCTCATTTAACTGTTTTCTACAAAATCTGAGAAACAAGAATCCAGAGGTTGTTTCCAAATGCATCCTAAATGAAAGTACATCATACTTATCAGTCTAACCCATGTGTGAGAAAATCTGCCAAATCAGTAATTCCAACCTATCTGCTGGGGGACAGTGCAAGGCTTCAGTTTAACAAATTAGAAATTGCAGTAGCCAGTCCTCAGCCCTTCCTTCCAGTGACCAAAATATTTAAAGGTGTTTTAAGTAGATAACAGTATCTTAGCCTTTCTTTTATGACTCAAATGAATAAATACAAGCTATACATTATGATGCTTCTATACTTTTTGCAATACATGCAGGATGGTAGGAAGGATAGTTACTGCATTATTACTGATAATTTAGATAATGCCTTTATTACTTGGCTTTCTTTTCAAGTTTCCTTTTTTTCTTATAAGGTTAATGTTTCTTTAAGCTTTTGAGTTTATCCCATTTATCTTCAAATCCAGAAGGAATTTGAGAAAACTGAAGTCTGGAGAAAATACAGGTTTTTTTCCATATTGCTTTTCCTGGTGAGGAAAAAAAAGCCCTTCCATCATTTCCAAATTGTTTATTAAATACTTCATTCCTTTACCACTAAACTTAAATCTTTATGTATGATGTGTGGAAAGTATGCTTTTTAAAATTCATTGGGGAGCCAGCAGCAGATATTGCAGTGTGCTAATGAAGGATATAATACTCTGTCCATGGTTGGATACCCAGAATAAAGATAATGAAATATGACAAATGTCTGAGAATCTTTTGAGAATTTTTTAAAAATATACCCTAGTTTTCCTTCCTTGGACAAAGCTGTGCTTGGTGCAAGAGCAATAGGCAACGGGTAGAAACCTGGCAGAAGTCAGTTCTGAATCCTTAGTGCATGATTTTCAAGTTTGCCTATATTTAAATTGCTTGAATTGTGTAACTCATGCTACTGCCATAAGATCCCAAGGACTGTCATTACAAAGAGGACACAAAGAATGGCAGAACTCTGACGTTCCTACATTGCTCAGAGATACTGAGCTCTCCTGGCTTCATGCCAGCAATTAGTTTTTTTTCTTTTTTCCATCCTCACTGCCAGTAACATTTGAGATGGATATTTTGTAGTCCGGGTAGATCAGAGAAAATGCAGATGCTCTCTGAATGCTGGCCACACAGTCATGTACTGAACATGAATAAGGAATTTACAAGATCAGCAAACAGGTCTACTGTCCATTAATCTTAGTCCTTTCTTTGTGTCCCTGGCACTCTGACCCAGCAATGCTTTCTTCAAATGTTCATTTTTTCCAGTCAAAGCAGAGCAGTAGTAGTTAGTTATCTGTTATGTTTACTTTGTGGCAGGATAGGACCTTCTTCTGGTTTAATGAAATCATACATTTATTTATTTGATACTGCCCTTTTAATATTTTGGTGTAGAAAATATACAAAAGCTATCAAGGCTTTAAAGCTCAGAGGTACTGCTTTAGACTATTTATTACTGATAATTTTTGCCGTGTTTTTTCTTCTCTGAGAATTTCTGTGTTTTAGTTAATTTTCATTTTATTTCCTTAAAAAAACCTGGACAGGTGGAATCAAGATAAATATCTGATTTCAAGTGGTGCTGGAGGGGCACCAGCACATATTTTCCACTCACTTTTGAACAGCTTTAATCCTCAGCATTCAGGCTTTATATTAAGCAAGAAGCCTTTAATGTACTAGGTACTTACCCTTTTACTTGAAAATGAAGGTTTTTTTCACACTGAATTAGTGTGTTTATCTTGGACAGCACTGGAAAGTTATTATTCTGGGTTGATTCTTTGAAGATTTCAAGGATGCATGGCTGTAGGCACATGTAATATTTTATTTCTGAATGTGTAGATATGTTCAGAGTAAGCATTTTTGAAATGAACATATGCACATGGTGCACAGTGAAGGCTTGATTCTTCATTCAGAAAACGCAAGTGCCATAGAGCTCTGCACTCCTCCCAGCCCCACTTGTATATGCTGCAAGGACATGTCAAACAGTGATTGTGCATGATGTGATCATGCCATCAAATTGTGTCCCTTTGACCTCCTTAGGGCCTTTCTATGTCCTTTAGGAGGTTATAGTGAAGAGATTATAAAAGTAGAAGAAGTCCACAGCAGAACAAAGCCTCCACACTTTTACAGGCTGGTGTCCTCATGGACTATTTGGGAAGCAAGTGAGATTATAAAGGTACCAAAATTTAAGTTTGGCTCATTTTTGGTGTCCTCTTAAAACTGGAGTATTTGATACTTATGAACAATTAAAATCTACAGGATGTTTTAAAGAAAATGGTTACATATTTCCATAAACATCATGGAAATTTATAGGATTTAGAGAGATTTTCTGTAAGAATGTACATGGTGACTGTGTAAGATCTTGGGTGTAGAAAGCTTAAGAGAAAGGAATTTGGACTTGATAAGTATTTAAAGCTCAATATGGTGTTTCATCAAGAAACAGACAGCTACTGCTGCTCTTTGATTTGTGGGCAGCTCTTCTCAAATCTTCATGTCAGTAATCTTTTATACATACAATAAAGCTGGTTTGTTGGATTGATGCAATTTTGACAAAAACAGTGGCAAAAGGCAAATCTAACGCTGAAAGGTCCCATAGAAGATTTTGCTAATGCTTCTAATAGCTCAATCTCAATAGATTACCTTTCAACCTGGGCAATTTTTTAAAAAGAGGTAGTAAACACTTCTCTATTGTTCCCTCTTGAGAGCTGCTTTTAAAGATTTATTTGGTCTTCTGCTGAACAGTTTTTTCTGAATGTTTCTTAGGTAATAGAAAATCAAACCTTTTGAGCCATTTCCGGAATAGTGGTGTGGTTAGCTGTGCTTTGGGGTTTTTTGGAGGTATTGTGAGTGGTTGTTGTTTGTTGTTGTTGTTTTGGTTTTTTGGGGGTATGGTTTTGTTGGTTTGTTTGTTTAAAAAACCCAGAATCGATTTGGCCAGAGAACTCAGTGTTTCAAGTGAAGTGGCAGGACTTAGCTTTTGTGATTTAGGAGTTACAGATTTACTTTGATGTCACAAATTACTGCTGGTCTAAAATAGTGATTTTTGTCAATAATTTTTTGGGTTGCCCACATGCTCAAATACCTTTTTATTTATACACTATTTTGTATAAATAAATTGGAATGCCTACTTGTTCTATTTCACATCTGTTACTAATAGATTTAGCAGCTCTTCTAGGAATAGAATTGCTTGTCATGTGACAGGGGTTTTGTGTTTATGCAAGTTATTTGGATAATTAGTAATCCTGCATTGATTACAATGGTAGAAATATCAAAAGGAATAGATAGAATGAGATGGAAGACACTTGAACATTTGATCTTCACGTGAATAATTTTGAATGATCAGAACTGTAGGGCTTTATTTATCAGTAAACTTATAGGGGTCTGCTGCAACTTTATTCTTCATTTTACCTTTCTGTAGCTGCAGGTAAGTTATACACTTCCACTGTATAACCTGTTCAGTATTTTTGGATGAGTTCCATTACTGGCATTCCATTGGCACTTTAGCTCTCCTTTCCATTTCCACACCTCTTAAAGGTCTGGTTAAATATATCTATATTTTAAAACAAAATATGAGATTGCATATTTCTTTTAGCAGTGTTATTTTGGGAAGGCTGTACCAGAATTAGCAATGGTTCTTATTCAGGTATTTTAAGACTAAAGTGCATTTTCTACAGAAAGTATTTTATCTTTGGCTTTTTTTTTTTTTTTTCCCCCTGGATTTTTTTTCGTAAATAAGCAATGACTTAATATAAAATCTGTTTTACTTAAAGTGCTTCCTTAAAAGAAATCTCTAATATTTGCAGACAGTCCTAGGGTCTCTGACCCCAATATTCCCCTAGTGGCCCGTGAGATCATGCAGCGAATGATCCGACAGTTTGCTGCTGAATATACCTCAAAAAATAGCTCTACTCAGGACTCCAGCCAGCCCAATAGCACAAAGAACCAAAGCCTGCTGAAAGCATCTCTGGTCGCCTCCTCTCCCACGGCTGCAACTGCTCAGAACCCTGTGCTCAGCAAACTGCTCATGGCTGACCAAGACTCACCTCTGGACCTTACTGTCAGAAAGTCTCAGTCAGAACCTAGTGAACAAGGTAGGACTCTTACCAGTGTCTTGCATCCTGTGGCAATCCATTAATGGCATTCTTGTTGCAGAACCAGACAATTAGAAGGTTGCACTTTCACATAAATGTAAAGTGGAAAAACAGATTATGTTTTTACAATAAAATGACTAGTTCAATGTGGCTGGGAGAGAAAAGACTTTTTGAAAGAATGTAGACCCATAGATATAAGAGATTCTTCTGAAGAAGGGCAAAGGGGATGGACATGCTCTAGACTCTGAGGATAAATGTACTTTTTTTACTAGGAGCTGCCAGGAACAGTCTGCCAAAATAGACTGTACATTTGCTGATAAGAAAAGTTCATGTGGTCATGGCAATCATAGTGTTGTCTCTTCTCTGAAGATTAGTGCATAGTCTGACTGAAAGGCTGATTTATTTTCTTTTTGGTTGTGGTGTGAGAAGAGTATCTTTTAAAAGTCTGTGAGAAGTTGCTTTGTGAAGGCTATAAAAATGATATCTAGGAACTGCACTAAACTTCCAGGTTTGTGCATTTGAAAAAAATGTCTCTTTTCTACCTTAAAAATAGACTTGTTCTGCAGAGCACAGATTGAATAACTTGTACAGTGTTTCAGAGCTTATTTTAATTCAAAAACCTTGCTTTCAATCATAAATGCCTTTTTTTTAAAGAAGTAAATTCTGTGGGAGATATAGTATATGAACTTTTCTTTTGTGGAACTGTTGAATCCTAAGTGTATTGTACTGATTAAAATTAGACCCTTTACCCTTCTTCAGAAAAATGTTAGTGCTTGAAGTCATTCTGTCACAGTAGGCTGTCCATCTGCAAATAGAAAAGAGGCCTGCAAAAAAAAAAAAAGCCTTTTTCTAGCTAGAGCAGAAGAGTAGGTATCCCTTTATTCTTTTAAATTTGGTTTATGAAGCTTTTTGTAAACAGGTTAATTTTATGTGTCTGGTAAAATGCAGCTTGGACATGTGGACATGTACTGAACTTCACAGCACCTGCTGAAAGCTGTTGTTGCACTTCAGTTACAAACTGCAGTGAGAGGTTGATTAGTGTCTCTCTTGAAATGTGGACCTGTACAGTTAGCTGATAGGCATTTGTTTCTAACTGTCTTTATTATAAATGCATTTTGTGAGTGTGTTTTGCATGTGTGTTTATAAAAGTTAAACTGTTCTCATTGTTAAACTTTTTGCTGGAAGAAAAGAGAGAGAAAATCCGTTTTGCTTTGTTCCTTTTCAATTAGAGTGTGGTATGGTGAAGAAGAAAGCATGTACATGAATTGCTCTTTAGCTACCATGTGAGGGAAAAAGCTGTAAGATAATGTATAATGTTCATAACACTTGTTATAGAAGTAGAACATGTGCATATTGACTTATACAGTAATCTGTTTGCTGATGTACGTTTTTTTCCCAATTTACATTTAATGTAATTGGAAAGAGATTTTGCCAAAGTTGTTAATGAGAGATTTCAGAGGCTGTCATGAAAGACTGCTAGTGGTGCTTTGTGCTGTGTTTTGTTCTAGTGGATTGAGGGGAACCCAGCTAGTTGTAAGCTTCTCCCTGAGCTGTGAGGTTGGTCCTGCTTCCCCTCGGGGCTTCTGGGTCATACTGACCCTTCTGAGGGAGGAAGCATGTATCCAAGCTGCCTCCAGCCTGTGCTTCCAGCCTCTTGAAAAGAAGGAAAGACTTGATCCAGTCTGTGTCTCTTGTGCCTGTATAAATGTTGTTCGAAAAGAAAATGTAATTTTCTGCTTACTTAAGTTTGGGTTATGGTGTGTTCCCAAATGCAGTGGGTGGAACAGCTTTCCATAAGTTAATTCTAGTTCACTGTTTATCATGTTTTTTCTCCATATGTCAAATAAGAACTTTAAGCAATCTGAAAGCTGTCTTACATTGTTCCTGTGTTGGGTGGTATTCACTTGATTAGATGAAATGAGTGAGGAGCTCTGCTATGTCTCGATTTCACCTGCCAACAGGTTTCATTTATCTTTGCCTCATAAATTCCTCGTTTCAAAGTTTCCAGGAACTTCAGATGGCTGGACTGCTTCAGTGACAGTGTTGCCCTTATTAAAATGACCAGAATTTCAAGCTGCTTCAGTGCAGCAGGAGCAAGGCTTTCCTGGTGAAACACATGCCCTATAAATGCAGAGTTTATGTAAGGGTTTGCAGGGAAGTGTGGGGGGAATGTGAGGAAGTGCCATTAGTGAGAGTGGAGGAAGTGGTCTAACAGGAAAACCAATTTGGCATATGGAAAAGAGGGAATAAAATGACACAATAGAAGAGAAAAGCAGCAGCTTTTCCAGTAGAGACCCACTGGAGACATGAAAAAAGAAGATGAAGCTGGCTGCCACGTGAGATGGAATCTCACATCTATGTGTGTGTTCATTTAATTTCCAATATTAAGTTCTCATTTAATTTTCCTACAAGAGATCTGGATTAAAAAATAAAATAAAATCTGAATGCTGACTTGCAACCTCCCTTTAAAATGGGGAATATCTCAGACTGACAAATCTTCAAGATTGTCTCAGTTCTGGACCACTGAGAGATAGTTAAATGATAAGCTCTGTTGTATCCAGAACTGTCACTTGTAGGTAATTTATTGTGCTATGTCCCTTATAACAGATGCACTTTTAATTTTGTTAAATTTATTGTGATTTCTGAAGACTATATTGAAGTCACATGTAAACCGTATTGCAAAAAAAATTCAAACCTTATTTTGTTTAAAAATACAATAAACCAAAAAATGCTGTGTGCTAAAAATGAAGATTTGCTTTGTCTTTTCAGCTGAGGGCAAGATCAGCATGGCTGATCCTGCTTCTTCAAACACTGAAGTCATTCTTTTGTCTTTACAGACGGTGTGCTTGATTTATCCACTAAGAAGAGTCCTTGTGCTGGCAGCACCTCTCTGAGTCACTCTCCTGGGTGCTCCAGTACTTCAGGAAATGGGTAAGAGAAAGCAACTTACTATGACCTTTTAAAACGGTTTTTTACTAAAAATGTGGGCTTAGCTCCTGTTAATTTTTATTTTGGTGTTAACCCTTTGGAGTAATGTGTTTTCAACTTGTACCTTTGGCAAATACCTTCACCCCACCTGCCAAATAAGAGTTGTTGCCAACTGAAACAGGTTTAACTTGCAGTTAAAGACTCTACTATCTGTTATTTTGGCCAATTTGGTACTTAGCCAGAGATCTTTCCATTACCTGTTTCTTGGATTTAGTGATAGGTGATTTCTGTGGAGATGCAAGTTCATTTAAATGCATGAAGAGTCTTAGAAGCTTTGCAGCATATTTACACTTCATTTCACTGAGGGCAAAGTTAGTTAACAGGAAAATTTATTTTAGAGGTAACAAATCACTGCTTTATTTTGGTTAATATTTCCTAGCATATACCACAACTTAGAAAAGGACATGGGGCAGGGAGTCAGGTAGTTTAGAAAACTTTATGCGTAACTTTGGATTTGCGATTGTTCTGTACAAAAAAACTGAAAAAGTTTTTTTAAAAAAAAAATCACAAAATGTGTGGTGTACTACTGTTGCCTAATCAGTTCAAGGTGTGAAATAATGTTAAATAAAAAAAATCTCTAGGTTTCATCTTTCTGATGGTCACCATTTGCATACATTTAGAAACTTTTAGTCAGGGTTGTATGGAGAGGCTGACCTGGGATGGAGAGGGGTTTTGAGTATTGGTTATCTTGAAGCTACTGTGAACAAATAATTTTATTATTGAAGTGCAGACATAGTATATGGTTTAAAGTGTTTTTAATTGCTCAATTTAGCTTTATGATAGCCTTTGAAAAACTTGAAAATCTCAACTAGTAACCCTCTTCCACCACCAATCCCATGTACTGATAACAGCTGATTGAATCTTTGCATTTCTCTTTGGAAAAATATTGCTGTCTCAGATTTCTCCTTTCAAGACTACTTTTCCATTTAATATTTATATTAATAAAATACTTCAAGCCTTCTTTAAAACTTAGTCTTAATACTTTTTACAAGTCTTTAGCATAAACCTTCCCCAGCAGCACTTCTCTTTTAATTCTGAGCAGTTTATTTCCATCTTTATTTTCCTAGGAAGGCAGCAGAAGCCACTGAGGCTCTGCCCTTGTTTGTGAATGAAGTGAGGGACAAAGTCCAGCACACAGGGATGGCAGGGCCAGCATCTGCCACTGTCCTGCTCAGTCTGGTGGGTCCAGAGAGGATGCGGCATACTGGCACCTGTGGTTACTTGTGCAGGTGTGTGATATATAGGCCTGGCTGCAGTTTGTTTAGCATCACTAAGGCGGGTGTGAACCCTCTGTTAGCTGCCAGTATGACTTTTGTTTAGGTGTAGAATCACTTGTGCACAATGTGATGCTGGTACATGCTGTAGAAGGGGTGGAGAATGCACATTGTGTGAGAGGGTTCTCTGGAATGGCAAGCTTCGATCCATTTCTCTGGATTTTGTTCTGAATCCTTATTGACTTTTGTTGTGCATATCCTATGACTTGTTGCATCCTGGAAAGAAGTGAACAGCCTGTGTATCAAGCATTGTGTATGTTAGATGCCAGGTTCTTTCAGTGGATGTCTTTTCTCTAAAGACTTTTTTTAATCCCAGAGTGATGTTAAAAATAATAATGTAGCTTTTCAGTACTATGTATCCTATGCTTAAGTAATGCTGACTTAGCCAGAGGGCTTTACACCAGTATAGTGTCCCAGAGCATTAAAATAGATTGTTAATTTGTATGCTGAACATGGAGAAATTTGGGGGTGGATTTTGAAACCAATGTGACTTAATAACTACAGGGGGCTAAGCAATCAAAGCATTAAAATAGATGTGATTCTCTGCAGCAGAAGTACTTAATTTCATAGAAAGAACACTTGTGATGAAAGGGAAATGGTAAAAATACATACTGCCTTTTTTTTTTTCCTTTGTTAACCCTTGATCTGGATCACAGATGGAGCTTAGATCTTCCTTTTCCTAGCCATGCTTTATATCAAATGCGATTCAGGGCTGTGTATATATGCAATTAGTTGTTAAGAGAGCAGTTTGGTAAGTCTAGTGTAATGCAGCATTTTCCTTTGTGATCTGCAGTATCCCAGCTTTCATATTCAGTGCTTGATGAAAGTCAGGCAAATACCTCTGAGGCCTGCTAAGCTTTTTCTTTTATCCTGAGCAGCAATTCTTCGATATGATATAAGCAAACATTATCCAGGGTTTCCACCTATGTGTAGATATTGCAGGTGGCAGTCATATTTGCATGTTGAATATGTTGCACTTTGGCTTACTCTTTTATTACTGTGCTTGTTTAGTGGTAACGTCACACCAGTAACACAGTTGTGTGTAGATCTATGGCGATTGATTACTACTTTGTAATTAAGGTGCTATTTACAGACGCTTGCGCGAAGTCTTTTCTACTCCGAGAATTTGTGAACCCAACCAGAGACCAGCCAACAGGTTTCATTTTTCTTTGCCCAAAAAGCTTCTCTTTTTTTGCGAACAAGTTTTAAAACTGACTGATGCTGAGACTTAAAAAAAAAAAAAAAAAAAAAAAAAAATTAAAGTAAAAAAAAAAAAAAATAGAGAAAAATAAATAACACAAAAAGTGATGTTACCCAAGCAAGGCCTTCTAATAAAGGAGTGGCCCCCTCACCCATCCCTCCCTACCTGTGCAAGTCCTGCTCACATCAGTTTCCTTCCATCCAATTAGGCGACCTGGGAGACCCAGCCAGCACCATCCGGAGGGACTACAGAGTGGTGATGGGGTACCTCCAAGAAGCTTGCAGGATGGAACCAGGGAAGGTTATGGCCACTCCACATCTCTTAAAGTACCGCTGGCTCGATCACTCCAGATTAGTGAAGAACTGCTGAGCAGAAACCAGTTTTCTACGTCTGCCAGCCATGGGCCATCTGGACTACAGAATCATGGACAGCACTTAATATTATCCAGGGAGGCTTCTTGGGCAAAACCACACTACGAATTCAATTTCAGCCGCATGAAATTCAGGGGAAATGGTGCACTCAGCAACATCAGTGACCTTCCTTTTCTTACAGAAAACTCTGCCTTTCAAAAAATGGCACTTCAAACTAAACAGGATGGGAAAAAGGACGTGAGCCATTCATCTCCTGTGGATTTAAAGATACCACAAGTTCGAGGCATGGACCTTTCATGGGAGTCCCGCACTGGTGACCAGTACAGCTATAGCTCTTTGGTAATGGGTTCACAAACGGAGAGCGCACTTAGCAAAAAGTTAAGGGCTATCCTTCCAAAACAAAATAGGAGAAGTTTGCTGGATGCTGGACCAGATTCCTGGGGCTCAGATGCTGAGCAGTCTACCTCTGGACAGCCATATCCCACCTCAGATCAAGAGGGAGATCCTGGCTCCAAGCAACCTAGGAAGAAAAGAGGGAGATACAGACAGTACAACAGCGAGATACTGGAGGAAGCAATCTCTGTGGTTATGAGTGGGAAAATGAGTGTTTCCAAAGCTCAGAGTATTTATGGGATCCCCCACAGTACACTGGAGTACAAAGTTAAAGAGAGGCTGGGCACTTTGAAAAACCCTCCAAAGAAAAAAATGAAATTAATGAGGTCGGAGGGGCAGGAAGTTTCAGTAAAGATTGAATTAGATCCCCAGGGAGAAGCAGCACAAAGTGCGAATGAATTGAAGCATGAATAGGGATGTTGTAGAGTGCCAATTACTTTGCAAACTGGGTGAGCACTACTGCATAGTTCAACCATCACTGAGCGCACCTGAGTCTCCTGTTTACTGCAATACTCTTTCTTTTGCAGTTTAGCATAGACTTATGTGAACACAGGTGAAAGATGTGCTCTGAATGTCATATTTGTAAATTTTTCTAGCCTGGTATGGCGCAGTTTCCCTCCTTCACCTGCCCACTGCCCTCTTTCTTTCTTTGTTGTTTTTATTTTTTTTTTCTCTTGCCTTTTGCATGTTTCTCTGTAATAGAGAATTGAGTTACCTCACAAAGAATGCAGATCTGTAGAAGTGGACATCTTGCCTGTAGAGCCTGCCTGAACTTCTGATGTTGGATTTTTCATATCTGCCTTTATAGAAATAAGTCCACTTTGTTAAACTGACACTCTCCTAAAACCAGGCAATTTTCAAACGAAAATCAGACTGTCATTCTTCAAAAATGTTTCAGAAATCTTTTTTTTCCCCTCTTATTTTTGTTGATCCAGTTGATTGAAAGATTTGAGCTAAATCAAATTATTTAGGAATGGTATCTCTCTTGAACTCAGATTTGTCAACTAGATAGATAATCAATTGGGTCTAATTAGGCTCTCCACTGTTTTCTTTCTAAATTAACTGTACTTACCATTTGTTGTCTGCTTAGTGCTCACCCGGAGGGGAGGGGAGGGAAAACTTACATACACTACCTTCAGAAAATGTCAGTTAATTATTTATAACACTACCTTCGCTGTAATTTTATTTGGTGTTTTTGAAGGGTGATATTTAGACTCACCTGCTTGAGGATGTAGCCTTATCTCACGGAAGACAAGCTTCTCACAGTCAGGAGCAGTCAGGGTACACTAAATGATGTATTAGGGTATGCCTCATTATACCAGAACTACGGTTCTTGTGACCTTTCACACTTTTACAGACTTGATTCTGAGTTTACTAAACTATGTGGTCCCAACAGCCAGTTTAAATGACTCTAATCCAGGGATGGGGGATTTGCGTAACAAACTACTGTGATACTGAAAAAAAAAAAAAAAAAGGAAAAAAATAGCCCACAAAATGGTGATCTCAAACGTTACAACCTCAGTAGTCTGCCCAAATATCCACATTAGTGAAGGAGCTTGTTAATGTTCAGGGAAGAATTAAAACACTGGTAGCCTGATCTAATTCAGGCTCTGCATCATATCTATCTGTAATACTGTCAGGGTCGAACACTCAATGAATGGGTGTTTCCTTTTTAAATATTACAGTTGCCAGTAGCAGGAATTTATTCAAGTCCTGCTTTTTGTTGTTGTTTTTATTTAATCTATTTTGATAGTGGTTTAGCACATGCTAGAATAGCATTTTGAACACCATTAAAAAAAAGCATCTCCGTAAACCACAAATCTGGGGTTTTTTTTCCATATGGTGATATCTTTATGATTATATGGAGATCCAGGATAAGTTTTGTACTGAACTTTTATCTTTGATACTTTCTGCTGGAGTAGTCAGTAACTAAGTGGAGCTTACTGGATTTACCACAACATGACCAAATCGTAATTGCTGGTTTTTCAGGTAGAAGCAATTTGGTCTTAATCTGTGCAAAAGGTAGATAGAATTACAATTTTTTTTCCCCATTTGAACAGCCAAAAGAAACATTGGAGTTTTTGTGTGAGAGCATTAAGTGATGTTGGTGAAAGTGGTTTCTCAAAGTTAATGGGAGGGTGGCTTAGGTAGCCCTAGGAATGCTGAATGACTTCTGGAACAATTGATTCCATTAGCCTGTCTCCCTCCCCAGCAACTTCATATTTTCAAAGGTTAGGCACACCATTGCTGTTGTTTTAAATATGCACTGCTCGTTCTTGAAATGGACTGGGCATTTGGACCCAAGTATACTTTATTTTTGTTTACTTAATATGTTTTAGTCCTCAAAATCCTGGTTCCCTGTAGCTTTCTAGTTGTCATCTTGGCATTTAAAGCAGTTTTAAGCTCAGTAGCAGTATATAAACTCTGCAATATGTTCCAGTTTAGCTGGTGTTTGCAATAAAGGTTCAGTTTAAGGTGTGGTTTCATCTGCTGTTGGAAGTTATGGTAGAAAGTTTGTTGCAAGTTAAAAAAAAAAAAGTAACACAGTTTTACTCTTAAGAGAGGTTTAACCTTTTGCAGTTGTCCTTATTTAAGAAACATGAGTTGAGTTTTATAAAACTTGTCACTGTAGTGTACGTGGAGTGCTCATTTTACTAACCTAAATATTTTGTATGTGTGTGTATAAGTGGGTGACAATCGTGCAGCAGAAGAATGGTGTGCCTACCCTTTAATGCTGCAGTTTTAAAAGAGAATTTGTCTTGTCATTTCAGACTGTAGGCTAAGAATTGTAAATAGATAGTGAGAAGTTGAGTACTCTTTATTTGCTTTGGTTAGAAAGTGGATTTAAAACAAAAAAAAAAACCAACAACAAACCAACACGTAACTTACTCAGTTTAAATGTCCTGAGACCTGAAGATGTAATACTCATAACTGCAAAGCTTTTAAACACAACACTGATCTGTGATAACTTAATATTCAGGTAATCTTTCTTTTTCGAGAAGCTTTTGAACAACCATATTTCCTCCAAAGGTCTCTGTTTAAAAAGGAAAAAAAAAGAAAAAGTGTAGATTATTTTTAAGCACTAATTGCATTACATTGGTAACTGCAATATGAAATAGCCATTATTGTTTTGTGAAGCATGGTTGAGATTAGTTAGTGGTCCCTTTTTAAAATTTCATGAGCCTCTCAAAAAATAAAAACAAATTTAAAAAAAAGCTGCTGAATATTCAAAAGATATATATTTTACCTTATTGTAGGTTTTGTAAATCTAGTCTGTAATATTCAGGTGCACCTTTTAATGTTACTTTTTTGTTTCAAAGTCCCATCTAATGTATTTTCTCTGAGGTGATTCATCACTTAAGACTAGTATCACTCTAAGTGCTGCAGTGATCACTAAGATTTTGTTTCATTTTTCACTACATATTTTTTGCAGGCGCTTTCAGTGTAGCTAACTAGTAGTATTTGGGATCATTTTAAATATATGATTGGAATTAATGTTTGTCCATTAGCATGCTTAATTTTCTGCTGACCAGCAGTTTGCATGGCCAAAACCCCTGGTTGACCATATTTTGGTGTGGGAAGGTGTGGTTCACTGCGGTCTTTGTAACAAAAACCTTGTTTCTCATCTTATTTCTGGTAAGTGGATGCTTATGTTACTTGGATCACTTGGACAGGAGAAAGATTTTTAAAGCCTTCTCCTACTGCTCTTCTGAGATAACATTAACGTGTAACATAGACAAACTGCAACCCTGTAAAAATCAAGACGTGTTAGGAGGAGACCTTCGGGTATTTTTTTGTCACTAGTTTTCTCTTATTCCCGAGAATGTCCATCCGATGTAGTTATTGGACTTACCAGTATTGTTGTGTACTACGTGATGTAGCTGAAAAAGCCTGACAGCAAAGAACACTGTGAATTATATTTGTGGCAGTCTCTGAAAACTAGTTTTTCAGTCCAAGTACCATGAAGGAGAATCCCCCTCCCCTACCCCATCCTAGAAAAGTAATTTTATATTTTGTGTGTATAAAGTTTTAAGAATCGAAGTTTCATATTGTACTGAAGTTTAGGTGTTGCTTGGTAAATCTTTGCTGCAGCATATAATTGAAGATGAGTAAGGCTTAGTGTGGTAGGGGTCCTGGTGTGGAGTTAATTATCGTACAGTTCTGGTGAGAAAGCCCAACATGTATGAAATGTGTCCTTTTTTTTTTTTTTTTTTTTTTTTTTTTTTCCATTTGGATTTGTAAGATGTAAAAGTGCTTTTTTAGAACTCTGACCTATTACAAACTATTACCTCACTTTCAGCCAGCTGGATCCTCATTCCACAGTGTTGTAGGCATTATTGTGGCTGTAATGCTTGAGTACAGCTATAGAGTTGAACGTTTCCAGTTAGATATTGTAGGGACACGTTTCTGGACTCGTTTTTTATTTCTGTCTGAAGATAATTTATTTTCCAGTCATTCCCTGATTTTTTTCTAAAGGTTCAAGACAGTTTCCTTTAGAATTTCTCATTTTTTTCCCTGTTGCACAGGAGAAGTTGCTGCATAAGCAATACAGGTATGCCTTTACTGTCTTTTTCGTTGCAGAACTCATAACTTGATGCTTGCATTATCAACCCTATTGCTAGACCTGAATTCAAGCTCTGAACTTTTTTGGCAGTTGGAGAAAAAATTATTTTTAACAATGCAGGGGTACAGATAGGATAATGCCTCTAGTAAGGGAACACATTCAGCTTCTGTGTTCTCTTGCAACTCCTGCACAACCTCTTTTGTTGAACTTTCCACTGCTGTAGGGGTATTCCTAAACAGGAGAGGTAACTGCACTTGAATTTAGACTAGATGAGAGCAGACAAGGAATACTCTGTGCTTTGTCTTGTGGCAGACCAACATTTGCATCTAAATATTTCTTTCATGAGTACTGGGAGCACATTGCCTTTCCCTGGAAATTCATGGGAGCTTGGCAAAGTGATTCAGGGGCTTTAGGGTTGAGTAAGCTTTGTGAAACAACTTTTTAGTTCTGATTGAATTGCTTTTTGTATCATCTGCAACGATTGTTACACAGGCAAAACTGGAATTGCCATGTATTTCTTTCCAGTTTACTTTGAAGTAATGCTCTTAAGATGTCCTTGAATCTTAGGAGAACACAGTGTCCAAGGAGTGAAGGGAGCACTCTGCTGTTCCCTTTTTTCTCAAAAACAGTTTGGCTGCATCTGTAATGTAAAGAACTCTTTCTTCAGTGAAGACAAAATTTGAACTCTTCAGTATAAGAATGCATACTCTTATTGCAGTCCAAAATATTGTGAAGGCAAAATTATAACCTTACTGAAAGATTTGTCACAATATTTTAAATAGTTTAAATTCTCTGCCAGATACTAGAAGTAGGATGGGAAGGGTTGTTTCCCTCATTTTCATGAGGATCAGAAACCTCTAGGTATTCCCCACAAATGTTTCAGAAATTAAATGTAATTTCAGTCTAGGTCAATGTTGCTTTTTCTTGGCATCAGTACATAATGTTGGCTAATATTGTTTTAGAAAGCTGTAGGAAAATAATTTTGAGACTTGTTTTGGTACTATAAAGGTTTCTACTTGATCTTTAATCATATTGAAAATTCAGTAATTGGAACCTTAAGAAACCTGAAAATCTGCACTGCTAGTTGTATGCAGTTCTGATGAATGTAGCAGATAAAGTTGCCACTATAGTAACTCATTTCTGATTATCCAGTGTATGAACATAATGCACTGTGATGACCACTAGGCAGAGAAGTATTACAAACTCAAAATGATCTGTAGATCTACTTCACGTATACCAGAAAAAAGCTGTTAAGTATTTAGAGCATTCCAGTGTCCATCTCTCTCTCTCTCTGTCTCTCTCCTTCCTGTTCTTTCTTTGATTGGGGCCAAGTCTCTAAACCAGTATTACAGCAGCAGTTTTGGATCTCATGTCCTACTGAATTATGCCTGTATTCAGGTATTGTCATAAAGACCTTCCTGTTGAGAGAGCTTTATTTAATCCTCACAAAAATCTCTTAGCGCAGTTGCAAAATCAGTTTTCCTGGGTGATATGCTAGGAAGGAGGATTTTTTTTCAGCCTGTCCAGGGCATTTCATTTACCTTCTTAAAAACAAACATCCCCACCTATGCCCCTGTGCTTGTCTCTACTGAATTGATAAGTATAATTTAGGAGGACTCAAGATGATAACTGCCTTACAGAGCAGGGACAAGGCTTCATTCTGACTGGAGCAGGAAAAGTGAACATCAAAAACAATTTCTCTCATCATCACCTAGCACAGTTTATCTTAATGTTTTTTTTCCTACTCAGAAATAATGAGGATACTACTAGAGCTACTTAAAGCAGTTTATCAATTACTTGGTGCTACATTTCTCAAATAGTTTTCAGATAATACTTTTTATGCCTGTGTGAAAGCATGTAAACTTTTACTGTCACTATAAAAAGCACTTGTCTGACCTATTCTAAAGTACCAGAAAAGGGATAAATACCTGCAGCACTTTTTCTGTTACAATGCCAGAGTCTTAATTAAATCTGGTCTTCAGGTTATGAGATACTTCAGATATACAATCTAGGATCACTAGCAGCTTGTCAGGTCAGATCACAAGGTTTCATGGGATATTAATCTGTCTTTTAAAGACTAGTAAAACAAAATATTCTGGAATTCAGGCAGGGGATGTACATATACATGCCTGGTATATTTAACTGATCATTTCAGTAGGCCATTTCAGGGCTTAACATTGGGAATCTGGGATGATGGGTAGGGAAGGGAAGTTTCCCAAACTGAAATAAAATAACATTTGGACCATTGTTTCATGTTCAGTTTGAAAACTATATCACAAGAAAAATGGGTAGGGATTCTTTCTCCCTTATGCCTTCAGGGAATGAGTAGTATTTAGAATCTCTGGCTGAAATTCAAGCCTTTTTACCGTGTAAATTTTTAATATAAACTCATTGACATGCTTTTTACATCTGAGGACTGAAAATGGATCTTAATGTTTAAGTTGTGGAATGGTATATTTCTTAAATGAAGGGGGAACATTTAAAAAAAAATAGATTAGAATACCAGCATTAGTGAGCTTAAGGAATTTTAGTATGTAATAGCAAAGTATAGCAAAGTATTTGATTAAAAAATTAATCTTGAATTGCTAGTCTGTAACTAGGTGCATTCTAATTTAGCAGGTGAATATTCTTTACTTATCGATATATGATGGGCTTTTTGCAAATAGAAACCTTTATCTGAGTCCCACGTGTTGCTTGTACTGATGGATGTTATGCTTACAGCAGCTTACTGCTGCTTTAAAATGTATAAAATGTTTTGAGTGTTTGCTCATAACTCTTTTTAACCTCCACTTGTTAAATTGTCAGACATTGGTTTTTATCAGTCCGCAATGTAAGTTTAAACTAATGTTCTTAGGAATCCAACTTGTACACACACTGTTTAAAAAACCCTCAGGGACAGTTTACACACTATCCTCACTCAATTCAGGTACTTGTACTCTCTTCTTAAACCTAGCAGTGACTTGTATTTTGTTTTGCTTTTCTTTTGACGTGCTGATAGCACATCCTTGATGAATGTCAACTTAAAACTCAGTTCAGGTATCCAGGTATAACTCAGCCAAACGGATTTTAAAGCTGCATATTTACTCTCCAGCACACAGTGCCTCAGACACTTATAGTGGCATTCTGTATATTCAGTTATTACTACTGAGCAGATCGCGTGGGGGTTCCTGGTATGTATTGTAAGAAATTCCTATGTATATTATATAATATGTATTATATTATATACATATATAGTATATATGTTATCTTAAACTTATATATTTTAAAATGCCACTACTAGCCAGCGCAGCTAAAAATGAAATACATTCCCAGCTGCCTCTGTGAACAGCAGAGGCAGCTTCTTAACGTGGCTCTTGCTTCTCTCTCACCATAACTACTTCTAACCTCAAGCACGGGTCCTTGGCTGTCTGACCTCTACACTCTAGTTATGCAATGTCCTTAGAGAATTCTGTGCACTGGCCACTGTGATGGAAACCAATGGGCCGGGAGTGCTTTGAGTTTATTAGTAATTGTTCTGCCAAAGTTGGTGTTTGTATGACAAGCGTGTAAACCTGTCAGATAATCAGCAGAGGTCCAGGCTGTCCATAATTGCTTCCACCTCCTGGGTAGGACCAGAGCTCACGAGGTGCCTCCTTTCTAAGGCTGTGCTATTCACTGAACACCTGCAGTGCCAGGCCTCTGTGCTGCACTCACCCAGAGGCCAAGCCTGAAACTAAAATCTGCTGTTCTGCCTTCATGGTGATCTGTTGGCAGTCGCAAGTCAGCAACACCTCTGCTTTATTATTTGACACTTTACATCTAAAAAGTCTTCTCTTTCTATTTATGTAACCCATAGTCTTTGAAGAGTATGGAAAATGGCATTTCTCTCTGACCTCTAGAAGTTCAAGTGTCATGGGAAAAAAAAACAGGAACCCCCCCTTTACTCTTATGGACCTCATTTCAATATACTGTTTACAGTTTGACGGAATTGTATAATTTAATATTTCTCTTGTACTGTAGTTTATATTTATTTACAGATTTTTTTTGTACTGTGTGATTTGAATTTTTTGTTCCTTGCTATGATCAATGTTTTATGTAGTAGAGCACTTATGATCACAAATTAAGGTTTTTGGTTTGATTGCACTACATTAATTTTTTTAATGCAGTTCTGATTTTTTGACTGGACTAAATAAGCTGTGTCTTAATGTATGTGATAAGTACTTTTAAATTTTTATTTCATGTGGTCCATTTATTTTTTGCATTGTATGTCAAAGCGCTAATTCTCTTGTTGTGCATGTGTAAGATTTAATGGCTCCATTGTATTATTTGACCATGTCATTTTGGAAACACATTCCCAGCTGTAACGTTGTGTATGGTAGTTTTCACTGGATGCTAGACTTTTCAAAACCACTATTCTTCTAATAAATTTTGTTGTGAAAAACTTCAAGGGGTTCCAATTCTGTTGTTTCTAATGTTCTTTCTAAATGCCTGTACTAGTAGCCCGAGGATGAGAGATGCATACTATCACAAGAGGGGAGAAGCAGGGGAGGAAGTGAAAATAGAAGGCAAAGCAATTTCTGGCTGAAGGACTGAGCTTTGGAATCTCCCTGCTCCGTTGGGTTCTTGTCCTAAATAGGATTGTCGATAAAGCTGCTTTAGCAGCTGGGCAGGGAATACATGTGAAAGCTGAAACGCTGTCTCATAGCAGCCCAGTCTCATGAACTCCCAGACTCTCATTTGAGCTTCCCTACTGGCCCCCTTAATTTCCTTAATGGTAAATAATTTATCCAGTGAAGAACAATCTCTCAGGAGGGAAAATAGAGGGTGCTGCAGTGATGTCCACTGAGCACTTAGCAGTGAGCCAAGGTAGACAGGAGGCAGTGAAATCAGCCCGAGCAATGCGTGTGTCGGTTTTGGGCAGCAGGCAGAGCACCAGTTTGGGCAGCAGAGCTTTGTACTGGAGCACACACCACCAGGCACAGGCACGTTGCTTAGCTGCTCACCAAGGCACTGGTGTTGCTTTTATTTTCTCTGCAGCTTTATTTTCTCTGGTCTTCTGCAGAGGGGGCAGGTCCCCAACTCCCCATTAGCACAGGGGAAAGCTCCAGAAACTCCATCTTGCTGTCCCTCTGCGTGGGGACACAAGGCAAATGCAGCAGTGGCACCACACTGCAGCCAGCCCTTCTCCAAGATCCATGTTTACTTTCTCGTGACTGTACTTTGGGTTGAACTACTTTTGACGTTATGCATTATTGATACTGAAATGCTGAATACTAAAAAGTAGGTTACACTAAGTGGTGTATAATGGAACCCACGTGAGTTTAGGCATTTCTGCTAACCTTTGTGTTCAGTTCTAGGATGATTTTGAGAGTGCTGCATAGGGATTTCCTAGCTTTAGGAAAATTCATAATATTGCATGGTGTCTAGCCCAGGTTTCTTTTCTCCTGAGAAACTGCCTTTCTTATCATGTGCTATTGAAAAGTAGGCAATTTAGGGTTTGGATTTTTCAGTGCCTTTTTTATTTTTTAAGATCCTTAAATAACTGTTACATTACAAACTAATTATTGTATTACTTGTATACTAATACTGGTATTAAAAACAAAAAGCAAAATGGTAATTGGGTGTTGCCATTGGTTTAGCTTTACCAGGCAAATCTCTCTTAAATAAAAAACTTGGTTTAACTAGAGACTACATCTTACACTTAGGAATAGTGAGTTTTTTATGTGTAAGTAGCTTGAAAGCCTTGTGCAGTAAACTATCATTTATCATATTTTTTTTTTCTTTGTCTGAATACATCTGTCAAATCTATGAAAATAGCCTTTGAAAGTGATGAACCATATTCCCATCTGCCATTCTTTAGGATGAATTACACTGTGCAGGCTTGTCCCAGAACATTTTTAATTGACACTTTTAGTCCTGCGATTATCACAAATACCAAGTTTTTCAGCTTTTCCTGAAGGACTTGCTGATGGTCTGGCACTGCTAAAATGAAATTGTTCAAACTTGAAGGAACACAGTCTTGATTTCTTCTTTTAAAAGCTGTTTCCTGTATCATGACAAGATTGCACAAGATGTTGCACCCAGACCCAGAAAGAAGCTTCCATGCTGTTGTCTCTTATAAAAGTAGAAAAGAAACACAATTAGCGCTGTTAGGCAGCTTTAAAAGTCACCTGCTAATTTCTTTCAGCTTGTTTGGACTCAGGGTGGGTTTTGAGTGGCTCAATCTGTTAGTGGAAGAGGCAGCTGTCTCTTTTGTGCCTGCAGGAGGAGTGTATCTGGTCACTTTCTGAAATAACAGATCCTTTGTGGAGCAGCAGTGGGCTGTACCCCCACATACACCTGGGTCACTTGCTACAATGCAGATATTCCCTCAGATGTGAAACGAGAGGCTCTGCTCCTTTCTCCTCTGTGGAAGTGAGAGGTGCTGGGAGGCAAAGAGCAGGAAACTTCAGCTTCAAGTGAACCTGCAAGTTTTAGCATTTAAACTAAACCTGTAAGGAGGCAACTCCCTGAGCTCAGCATGAAGGATCTGAAAGCTGGAAATAAATTTAAATTTTGTGAGTGAAGCTGGAAGGGGATTCCTGAGCATCACAGGTTGACCTTCCCATGTAAGCAAAGCCAAGCCCTTGTGCCATGGCTCCTCAGAGTCAAACAGCAGCAGTGCAGAGCTTGCTCTGGTGTCTGCAGTAAAACTGATCACCAGTGGCTTTCCTGCCTGAGCATGCTGAGCTCTCTAATTTCCTGGAGGCATAACAAAAGTGGGTCTGGGGGAGGGGGAGGATTTAAATCCTGATTCAGGAAGATACTTCAGCAATTCACTATTTTCTTGATCTGCCAACTCTGCTCTGGCAGATGCCCAAACAAGGGTACTGGCTGAATGGAGGTTTTAACTGGAAGTGAGTAGCAGGTTCTTGGACCTGTTTAGGAATGTGATTCATGTACAGAGGAATAGAGCTACAGATGAAAAGCAATTTCAACAAACTGAGCTTGAAGTGTTAGGGCAAATCTAGGATTATAGACTTCGATACAATGAAGATGGAAGAGATGAAAGAGAAAGTTGATCTTTTAAATGTAATTATTCTTGAGACACTTTAATACATGTTACAATGCTGGAAGGATCCCATTTTGTGAGAGTGCTGTTTCCTCTGATCTGGTACATCTGATGAAGACTCTCTAACTTGAAATCCAAGGTGTTCTAGCTGTCTAGGAGGAAAATCAAAAGAAATGTGTATGAGTTCACGCCTGTGAATTATGAATTAATTAAATTCTTTTTTTTTCCTGCACCTACTTGAAAACCTCAGACAACACAATCTTTAAAAGCTCCCTTTTGGTATCAGGAAGAGGGAACACAGAACAATTGCATCTTGTTTTTACAGGTCACTTTGAATGTATCAAAATTACAAATCACATTTGAAATAGAACTTCAAAAATTCTTCTCTTGCTGCCTCCTGCTCTGCAGGTGTCTCACAGCTCTGCAGGAGTTTGTTCCCATCACACTTTACTGAAAGGCAGATTCTTGTATGAGATGGCTACAGCTCAGATTTCCAGGAATTGTTTAAAAGCTCAACTAAAATTAGAAGCAGTTAAGGTTTACCTCAGAGCATAGAAATATAAGCACTGCTGCCTGAACATACAAAAGTTGCCTGTATGAAAATACAGCTGCATCCCCCTAAGAAGCTGACCGGAGTCCTGGACTATAACCCTGACATTAACACCAAGGGGCAGAGGCTTCAGCTGTCACCTGTACCTGAGCCTGCTGTGGATCTGTTGATGGATGCCTCCTGCCTTGTCTCCCTGGCTCTGGTTTCCAGGGTTTGCTTCGTCACAGCTTGCTTACCTACCTTTGCTGGGCTCCTGCTCCAGCTGCAGGTCAGCCAGCCTCTGCCAGGAGGAGTGGTTTGTCTGTACAGGATTATCAGCAAACTGCCTGTAAAAATTACA
Organism: Erithacus rubecula; assembly: GCF_903797595.1. Classification (NCBI taxonomy): domain Eukaryota; kingdom Metazoa; phylum Chordata; class Aves; order Passeriformes; family Muscicapidae; genus Erithacus; species Erithacus rubecula. Next base: position 21,681,035 of record NC_136660.1, on the reverse strand, counting down.
GTGTTGAATAGGTTACACCTGCTAAGGTTTGGAATTTTTTTTTTTTTTTTTTTTTTGCTGATGTGCACTAAGATCCCATTGTCACATGTCCCAGATCCCTTCTGCCCAGCTATTAAAGTGTAGGGCTTGCTTAACATATTTGGAATTACTTTGCTAATTTTGAAAGGGGCTTTTATGGTTTCCTTTCTTAAAGCTGAGCCTTTCTTCTCCCTGAGCTTTAGAGGAAGGCCCTGACACTAATTGTTGAGTTACTCTGGGGCTTCAGGGAAAACCTGACATCAGGAGAAACTGAACAGCTTCCCTGCATGTGTGAAGTTTTTTCATCCACACAGCCAATATTTGTGCTGGGTCCCTTGCTAATCTAAGCCTGAGATGGTTTCTTGGAGAATCCACTCGTTCCCTCCATGTTCCCCTTTCAGATGAAGGTGGTAGTATAGTTTTTTTCATGCTTCCAGGTGCACTGTGATCACACATGGTATCTTCCTCAGATTCCTTCCGGGCCTTTAAAGCAACTAGCTGCATGTGAGGTGTTACCAAGAGTTTAAAACAAAGTATTTGAATTTGAAAGGAGATTGTAAAAAAAGACCCAATAGGATTCTGGTTTTGCATAAGAAGCTATCATAGCTAATATACTCTGTTTGTACAGAAATACTAGTTTTTTTCTGTGTCTATCCATCAAACATCAGCTCAAGGTGTGAAAGCTAAACAAGCTTACTTGGTACCTGAATTGTGGTTGTTAATAACTAAGTTCTGGTTGGGCCATGGTGGCAGCTGCCTGACCTTACTGCTCCCTAGAGGTCTATCTAGCTGTAATTCAGTGAGCTTTGCTGCTCATGCACAAAAGCAAGTAGATTTTTGCTCTTGTTTCAGGCCCTGTATTGGCTTTTCTACAACAGACACAAGTGTGTATGGTAAGGGTGACCACTCATCTGTTCTTCAGTTCTAGCCACCTTGCCCATACCTGTCCTTATGTTGGTGCCTTTACTTCTGTTTGAGTGTTGACTGGACTGCTAATTAATAAAAAGAAAAATAACATAACTCAGGATTTAAAATAAATATGCTCTGCACTCAATTTTATTATAAAATTTAGAATAATAGTTATTTAATGTAATATTGTAATACAATGAAAATTATAAAGCTTAGAAGCAAAGTGACAAAGGTAGTGGCTTAGTGCTGGCAAAGAGCAGATTGATGGGGGTTGGGCTTTGGCTTTTTCATCTGTTCTTTTATAGCTCATGAGTGAAAAAAGGACTTTCATTGCAAGATTTATAAGAGTAGCAAAGCCTCAGCAGGACAACAGGGGATTTGGCACTCGGCCTTCTGTGGGTCAGAATTCCCACGTTGTGCATTGTTTGGGCTCTGGTGTCACCATCTGAACATCTGAGTTGCTGTGAGGAGGATTTTTCAGAGGTGGTTTAGCTGTGATTTCTGGATATGGTCCCATTCTGTGTTTCTCTGGTCATAAAAAGGACAGTGCAAATGCCAACACCCCGTTAGCACTGTTGTCTCATTACAGCATTAACCGTGTGGTTAAGCGTGAGTTCATTTCTGGGAGCTCTCAGGGTTTGCATAGTGCACTTACTGTTAATATGATAAAAAATGTCTGTGGTAGAGGAGATCTGTAACTGCTTGATGGGCAGCATGTGCTAATGGGTCATCATTGCTTTGGCTTTCTCTCTGAAGGTTGGGGACTCATTTTCCTGCTGGAGGGACCAGGAAAGCACAGGTCAGAGGGAGGCAATCTGTGAAGACATCTCGGGGGGATCTGCAGGGCTGTGATGCTTGCTCCTTCCTTGCTGTGCCTGAGGAGTGATGAGTCACCTCTGCTTTTTCCAAAGGATCTGTTCCTTTGCAGGCATAAGCTGTTGTTGATAATTTTTTTCACTTTATTTTTCCTTTTGTGACAAACCAGCAATTGATGGGTTTTGTCACCAGTGTAAAGAAACAAACAATACCTATCATTATGCTGCGGAAAGGAAAGTCGCACAGAGATAAAGTACATTTCAACTGCAGCATCCATTTATAAAGGGTGAAATGCCAATTGAGGAGGCTTTAAATATGGTATATACCCCTGGGTATACTAGTAGTGATGGAATGTTACATACTAAGCAAGGTGTAGTTCCCTGCCTCAATGTACCACATAGCTGCACAAACACTGGCTGTGTGGGTGGGAAGATGGACTCTTTCTTAGTGGACATTTGCCAGGGTCAGATGTGGTTTGGATTTTTTAGTCTTCCTCTAGCATTGAGATGTGTTACAATATAAACAAAGGAGAAAAATAATTGTGGGCCAGGATATCAAGGTGAATTTTTGAGAGGAAGAATAGACTCTCTTAAGAGAGGGAGGAAGGACAAGAGTGTGTAATGACAAGGGTTAAAAAAAAAAAAAAAGATGATGGGAGGGATGTGCAGAAATGGAAGGATGAGAGGCTTGAGCTGAAGGGGAGGGGTGTGCATTAGCGCAGAGGAAATCTCTCCTCACTGGTATGCACAGAGACATTTCCTGCCTTATGTTTTGGTTTCTTAATAGTTATCTGACTATAAAATTAACCTACATCATTTAATGGTAGTTGAATGGCAGCTAAATTAACCCACTTTCAAAATAGAGCTTACCTAGCCCGTCAGCTCTGAGACAGCCTTGTCCCCAGGCATCCAGGGCTGCAATCCACATTTCTGCCTTAACCTATTTCCCAAGCAGCCAGGCAAAGTGGTGCATCAGAAACAGGCTTTGCTGCTCAGCCCAGCAGCAGAGAGGACAGACATGTATCAAACTGCTAATTCATATTTCACCAGGCATTCCAGTGCAACCAGGGCTGGCGTTGGCACGTGGGGAGTGCCGCCCTTAGGAGTTGTGATACTGTTTCTATTAACAACGTCACTTGATTATCTGAGGCCCAATTATTTGAATCTCCAGGTTATCTGAAATGGGGTCATATCCCCCCAACATCTGTTAATTACACCCAGGATACCCTTTCTTCTCCAGATGTCTCCACTGGCCCCTCCCAAGCTTTGGCAACAAGGCTGTGCTGAGTGTGGTTAGCTCTAGGGAGTGCTCTACCTAGCTCCTGCACTTGATTTTTCATATCCATGTTGGGAATAAAGCCCCCAACCTGGATAACTGCAGAATTTTAAATCCTTGAAGACTGCTAGAAGTAGGCAGTGGCTGTGCACGGCAACATGTGTGTTGGAGCTGGGACCAGGAAGGTCTTAGGGGAGGGTGTCAAAGCATTTGAGTTTTTTTTCCTTGCAGTGTACGTTCAGCTTAGGAGGGAAAGGTGGAATTTCTCACAGCACAGCCTATGCTTCTTACAAGCCCTCATTTACTGCAGATGAGGGCACCTTCAGTGGGAGTTTGCTAGTTGTTGAATCTCTGCAGCTGCAGTGACTCCAGCTGACCTGTGTGAAGGTTGGGCAGGGAGAGATTTGTCCCCAGTGTGCTGCAGGATAGACAGGAACTGACAGTGATGGACTCAGAGCAAGGGAAAGGCCATACACCTATGCCACCTCTGGTCCAGAGCCAGTATATCTTTCTGGGACTGTTAGAGAAATACTCAGGGCATCCCTCCCTACTCTACAGTCCCTGTGGTTCCTTCTCTCTCCTCTTAACTGGGTGCTGCTTTTTTTAAAACGTGCAAAGCCGTGAAAATCATTGTAAGAACTTTTTTTTTTTTTTTGCCCTGCATGCTTTTGTTATCTATCTTCTGGTGCTGTTCTGTTCTATCTATTCTGGTCTTCTGGTGCTATCTATCCTTTTGGAGCACCTAGCTCAGCAAAGATTCTGGGTAATGCCTCAGAAAGAAACAGTCATGGTAATTTTTTTTCCTTAAAGGGAAGATCCCCAATGATCTTGATAATTAGAAAAATTAGCGAGGACAATTCTGGAAAGGATTTGAAAGTTGGTGTGTAGAATAGTATTTCCAATATGATGAATTTCCCTTGGTTTTAAAGCAATAGCTCAGTGGTAAAATTTTTAATTAGTCATTAAATATTATATTAGAAGTATCACAGTGATGATAAACTGCTATAGAATACAGTTGGGTTTTGGGGGAAGTGGGAGTCAAGGAAATTATGACAGGAATATAAAAAAGCAAAACTTATTTGAAGCTGCTATCAGGTTTTTTAAATGTAAAACCAATTTTGGTTTGTTTGATTTTTATTTGGTTACAGGTGGGGAGAAGTGATTTTTAATGTTTAACTAGTTATAAATAAATAAACAAACAAAAGACACTACTCTGAAGGGTTAAAAGTCTGAATCTATAATGGATGTCTGTTATTTGTCCAGTCAGTTGGCTGATTGTACAACCTGGATACATTGATGAATACATGCAGCTGACAAAAAACCCCAGCCAAACAAAACCCATCTATAACTTGTTTCTTCCTGCTTTTCAGTTGAAATACAAGCTCAGTCCATCCCCATGTGCGTCACCAAGGACAGAGTAAATTCAGGGGCCTTGAGAACCTGGCAGCAATATTTCCATAGTTATTTTGGCTGTGCTTTGCACAACTTCAGCTTTTAATTTAGAGGAGAGCCCATTTTCTCCTTCTTAGCTGTTATGTGGAGCCACAGCTCTTTGCATGCTGCTTTTCTATTTTTTTTTTTCAGTGCAGTGAGAGAGAATTACTGTAGCACCCACAGAGGTGTGAAGGGACTCATTCATCTGTGTGGGGAGTGTGAGGTGCCAGGCATATTTCTGAGGAATGAAATACAGGCATTTAAACTGGTGCATCCAGTGTCAGCCTTTAATTGGAGCTTTGAAAGATGAGCTCCAGAAAATCTTGCTTCAGTGGCTTGCACTGTTGGTGCCCGTGGCTGATTTGCCCATCCCCTTCTGCCAGCAGAAGGAAGCGCATCCTGCACCTCTCAAGGCACGAGGTCTGTGCTGCAGCTATCCAGTGGAGATGGGGTTGAGCACAGTCAGATGGTCCCACACCTTTCCCAGCATATTTGCTTTTGCATGGCCATTCCAGCAGGCTGAGCTGGGACTGGCAGAGAACTCATTTGCTCCTTCTGCTGGGTAAGATCTCTGCGTGCAGCCCTCCAGCACAGGCAGAGCGAGCCTGTTCTTGGGAAGTGTGCACGCTTAGCATGCAGGACTGTGCCCTGGGGCTGAGGTCAGCTCACCTGACTGCCAGCAGTGAGCAGGTCCCCTTTAAGAGGCTGTTCTTCCTTTGCAACCCCTCAAAAAGGCATTTCCACTCACCCTGAAAAATAAATTAAGTGGTTGAAGCCAGCAGGGCTGGAGGTGCCACCCAAGGGCGGTGAGACACTGCCTCAGTCAGACCTTGGGCTCACCGTGGGCATGGTCAGTGCTCTGAGTTCAGCTGCTGGAGGGCACTGCTCACCAGTTAGTCTTTCTTCTTAGTGATCCACGTTTCTCAAATCTCTGCTTTTACTCAGGTTTCCAAGACACCCTTCAGCTTTTTGGGGTACCCAAGTGGTACCTCTGGTTTCAGGTGGTGCAAGGCACCTCTCTGCCAACTGGCACAGTCAGCTGTGTGGCAGTGGGAGAGGGAGGGGTAAGGTCATCCCTGTAAAAATACTGAATTGGATTTTATAAGTTTATAGCTATGTTTTGTTTCTTTTACAGAACTATAATCCTGGTGCTTAGAGTGGTCTGAAAGGAACAGAAACACTTAGCCTTGAACTTTTGTTCTGCTGCTGCTTCTTGTGCCTCTGAGGTACAAAACATACCTGTAAACTTATAATCAAACCGATGTTCAAGGGCTAAAAAAAGAAACCCAAAAAGGGTACAGGCTTCATGTTCAATAGTGAGAAACTTGGGGTGGGCAAACCAGAAGATTGCAGTTGGCAATTGACAGGTTTTCGGAGACCGGCTTCCCAGGTAGGTTGGTATGAACCAGCTCATTTCTCTCTCCCTTTCTTTCTTCCCCTCTTGCTCCCTGTCCAAATACACTATAGAACCAGAGGCAGGCTGGGCTGCCCCTAAAACTGTTTTTTTATAGCATTCACAAGCAGAGCAAGCACAGTGTCACCCTGAGACAACAGGAAGGAGAAGATACAACAACCCCACCAGTGGGCTGGGGGCACTGCAGGAGCTGGGAAAAGCTCCTCAGACTGTGTAGGGAGAAACACAGATCACTTGGCCCTTCCTCCCCATACTGTAAATCCTCTGTCTGTGCAGTCTATAGGTGTTATGGACTGACAAACCTCTGCCTTCCCCCAGCCCCTTCGTCCCCAACTGCGTGGCCTTTGTTGGAAGCCCCAGGTCCCCTCCAGCAAGAGCTGGGGGAGGGTTGACTTTAAACTCCACTAAACAGTGGAGGCACAATGCAAACAAATGTATTGCAGCACGCAGCTATGCAAATAGCTCCAGAGCGCAGCACGCTCTCCCCAGCATTAATTGCTGCACCGCCGGGGTTGCGTAGCAACAGCTCCGCTTGTGCCTCTGACAGCTCCTGCCCCTTGATGCCTCTGACACCTTCTGTGGCAGCAGCCAAGGGGAAGAGAGCAGGGCTGCCCTGCCAAATCCAGGAGGCCTGGGAGGTGGTGAGGGGCTCTGGTGATAAAAGGTTGTCTTCTGCTGGCCCAGGATAGCTTGCAGTGGGGTGGAAGGAGGGTGCTGGGGCACAGAGAGAGCCTTGTGAAGGCAGCATCCGAGGCTGGTGGGCAGAAAGACCAGACCTGCCATGTCCCAGGCTCTGCAGGAAAGCTCACTGACAGGTGGGCTGTCTCTCCCATTACAGTGAATTCTCCTGGGGACCCCTTACACCTTTGTGACTGCACTTACAGCTTGGCTACAGGCATAGAGGGTTCCCAGACAGTTTCTCACTGGTTGTGAATCTCCTTTTGGCTTGTGGCTTTTCCAGCCCTTGAGAGAGATGGCTCATTCCTCATGCACACCCAAACCTAGGAGAACCCTGGGCCAAGCCCTGTGGGAAGTGGTGAGTGCAGGCACCAAGGAGAAGGCTGTAGGTGGGATGGGCAGCCCTGGGCTCCCTTGCTGGTATTTCCAGCCCAGCAGCTTCTGTGGGCTGGCTTGTGTCTCCCAAAAAGCAGGCAGGACTGGCTGCCTCCTGAGAATAATTTTTCCATCTGTTCAAAACCATGTTCCCAATTCTCATCCTCTGTGCTTACCAGTCAGCCTTCAGCTCCCACTGTGCTTTTGCCATGTTGAGGAACTCTTTTGCACCCAGCACCTTTCCCTGGAAAGGCACTTCAGGCTCTCCAGTCAGCTCACCTCTCCTCTATTCTGATAACCCACATAAAATATCTCTGCAACAGTTTATACTGTCAATAAGCAACTCTGCTTGAAAATGTGGGGCACTGGATGTAACTCTACTTTTACATGTGAGCCAGAAATAAGGTCTTCTCCAAAACTGCTTTAAGTAGGGAGCATGTGGGCAATCCTGCATCCATCAGCTGCCTTGCAAGAGGATGCCCATGGGCTTGTTTTATTTATTAGTGATAGCCAGAACAGATAGGAATAGTGGGAAATGATGGATAGGTACCAAGGCACACAGATTAGCAGGCCCCAGGGAACACAGAACTCTGTGTGTCTGGGAGATCTGGGGATCAAGAGACACAGGCTACAGCTCAGCACCTTGGGGGCACAGGGGGAGGAAGGACAGAGTTGGGACCTATCCTGACTAGTCAGAGCCTGACTGCTGGTGGTGGTGAAAGCTCTGCCCCAAGGTTATCTTTAGACACCCAAAAAAAGGCAATGCTGCCTGCAGTACTCAAACAAGGATGGACTGGGGGAGGAGCAGATGAGCTCAAGGTGAGAAGCTGCACCCTAACCCTAAGCTGAAGTGGCGTAACACCAGAGGACCCTGAACACAATGTACCAGGTGAACTGTGTCACTGAGTGTGAGCTGGGTCTTCTCAGTAGAAAGAGCATCGAAGCTGAACAGATTTTTTTTTTCTTTATCAAGCAGGAAAAATATTTATCTCTGTTTTTTAAATTTATAGCCTAACAAGCTCTGTGTATCTCTGATTGTTTCCATGGAGTACAATAGGGCAAATAAGGTGACAATGAGCATGAAGGCTTCAGTCACACTTCAGAGAAAGAAACTAGGTGAAAGGCAAGGCAGAAATGCCACTGGAACTTTCAGGATCAGGGAGCAAGGTCTCCTCTGCCCTACAAGCAGGACATGAGCCTTTTCCATCCCACAGGCCTGTGCAAAGCAGGAGTGACCTGCAGCTGGCTGTGCTCGGCATCACGGCTGCAAGGCAGGAAAGGGCAGTGCCCAGCCACTTTGCTCCCTTCTTCCAGACCAGGGGCTCTGTACACAGGTTTGCAACCTCCTCCTCACCAGCCATCACCCAGCCTTTCTTTTCTTGCCACCCACCAGGCAATCACTTTGCCCGTGCAATGGATTCTTCCTTCACAGCCATGGAGTGTAGCACCCGAAGATGCCCCTGCAAGGAGTGAGATTTTGACTGTTTTCCCACCATAACCCCTTCCCACAGCTGCCCAGGGAGCATGGCAGGGGGGACCAGGGCACGGCCCCACCTCTGCTGCTGTCGTTGTAAATTCAGTCTTCCCAGGGGAAGATGGCTGCTTCTCTTAAGAGCTGGGCTTGTGAATAGGTAAGGGGAGTCACCGCCCTCTTTGCAAAGGTGGAAAAAAGATTACGCTGAGCTCTGCCTCTTCGAAAAGCCTCCTGCTCCAAGCCCAGGGGGTTGAAAGGTCTTTTTATCCCCTTTTGTTATTCAGCAGAGCTAGGGGAGGAGCTGGGCTGTGTAAGAGATCCTGGCTGACATAACCCTTCCCATGCAGGGCTCTGGAGAGGGGCCAGGTTTTACCTGAGTATTTTTATTTAAACTAATCCCAGGCGTTCCAAATTGAAAGCCGTCGCGGCACCAGGTAGGACCAGTTCAGACGGTTGCTGGAGGGCGTTTTTCTCACCTGGGTGTAGTAAAGCAGTCTCCAGGTACGTTGTTTATTGCTGACCCCGGGAGTGTGTTCTGGAGGTGCCAGGATACATGCGGCAAGCTGAGCTTGCTCAGCCTTTCCAGGTGGTTTTAGGAAAACCCTGCCTAAGAAGCCTTTAAGGAAACTGATAGGTTGGGCTTGAGAGGCAAAGCCTTGTAACGTGTAAAACACGTTTACCTGGGCAAACTGGAAAGCAAAGGGCTGGGAAGCAGCTGCTCAGGGCAGGCTCAGCTGCAGCCTGGCATTTCTGGGAAAAGAGGAGACCTGGTCAGCCCTGAGCCTGGAGTAGCCCCAGGTCTCTCTCCCTGCCTACCAGCCCAGGGAGTCAGGGCACTGGAGGCACTCTCTAGTGTGTGTCAGGTCAAAGAAAGCAGCCAGCAAGCATAAGGAGCAGGTGAGGACTGCCTGGGGCTCACTCTGGCATACCTGATGCCACTGAGAATGGCTTTCCCTTCTCCATTTCTCTGCTGATGGCTCCTCCAAACTGCAGCTCTTCCTCCTCATCTACCTGTTGAGCCCTGTGCCTAGCAGCATGGAGAGGGAAAACTCACTTCAGATGAAGGTGCTTTTCTCCACCCTGGCCCTGAACCCTTTGATAAGCGTTGCCCCCTTGACCCAGCTGAGTGAGCGAGGTCAGTGTCTGATGCTGGTGGGGGTGGGGGGGGCAGGCAGAGAAAGGCTGCAGGGGAAGAAAGGACTTTCACTCCTCCAGTACAAGGCCAGGAGGTGCAAAGTGCAAGTGTTGCTGCAAAGCAGCCCTGTGTTGCTGGTAAAGATCCTGTGTCAGGCAGTGGGGCGCCGAGACGGGTGCCCTGTCGGCGTGCTCAGGACTGGGTGGGAATTGCCTGTGCTGCCGTTGGGATCAGATACGCTCTCGATAACAGCACCTGGCATGGCACTCCTGATGCCTTCATGCAAACACTGGGTAATTATCCCTTAACCTCTCCTCTAAGTCCTGATTAATTGCCTCTGCCAAGCAGGTAACTGATAATGGCCTGGGTTTGAGCGCTAGCTAGTGGCAGTGACCCTGTGCTGTAGAAGCCCACCTTTCTGCACAACCGCTGTGTGCTGACAGCCCATCAGCTGCAGGAACACTTTATTAAATGGCAGCTAATCAAAGGCTGGTGCAAATGGCACAACGCCACACAGGGTGCACTGCTGCCTGCATGTCCTGCAAACTGGGAGCTCACCAGAGTTTCTGTGCTGACTACAGAAGAGGGTCAGATCTTCTCAGTTTGGCCACAGACCCATTTTCTGCCACTGAGGTGTAAGCAGAATTTTAAGGCTTCGAGTAGCTGAAGATTCCTTGCATCTGGATGTGCAGCTGGGATGCTGCTGTGCTCCCACCCAGCCTGGCAGTGCAGAGTGAGGGAGCAGAGGTGTGCTGCCATCCTGAAATGCTGGGCCTTCTGCAGCAGGTGCCATGCAGATACTAAGTCTGACTGGTTTTAGGTTTGCTTTGAACATGTGGCATGGTGCCTACACACTGGGATGTCCTAGGCAGAAGTGTAGTTATGAGTGCTCTGGCAGTGGCACACAAACAAAAGTGCAGTCTGTGTCCTGCCAGCAGTGTGCACATGTAAGTGTGTGTGCTGGGACTGAAGGGACACCTGCTGGCCCAGGGAAACAGGATGCTTGATCTCACCTGGAGGTCAGGGAAGTGGTGTGCCTGACTGGGAGGAGAAGGGTTATTCTGGTTTTGCAGCATAAACTAATATTCCCTAGGACATGTTACTGACTGCTTCTCTCTTTGTCTCTCTAGTGAGGATGCAGCAGAGACAATAACAATAGACTCTAACAATCAGCCGAAGTCTCCACTGGAAAAATTTATGGTCAGACTGTGTACACATCACCAGAAGCAGTTCATTCGTGTGCTAAACGACATTTACACTGAAGTACAGCCAGACTCTGACGGCCAGCAGTTATCTGAATCTGAGAGCATGGAGGCCTCTACTTGTGGCTCTGGTTGTAGCCAGCGAAGCACTGAAAATCAGGATAAGGGTGCTACTGGTACTGAAAAAAAGCTCCCTTCTACATTGGACCCAGGAGAGTCAGGGGCTGATGGCCCCCTGCAAGTTACAGGACAAGCCCTGAAGCAGCCAGCGGAACTGAAGTCTCTGGACAGAGCAGAGAACTCCAGTCCTACTTTGAGAAGGGACTTCTGTGAGCTCCCCATCACCAGGCTTCGCTCTGCTAGTCCAAAGGATAGCTCCACCCAAGGATACCTCAGCACGTTGAACTCTTCCTCTTTGAATTTCCATCATGCCGCAAAGAGCCTGGAAGGGCAGCAAGCTGCTGGACATGAACAAGAAGCCGCTATCAGGAAGTGTGAGGACAATAAAGAGCAGCTAGCAGGTAAGACTCTCATGGAAGGTTATATCTCAGTCAAAGTGGCAAATGTGAATGGCAGCGAGGACAGCTTAGACAGCTGTCTGGGGTCCCAAAAGGGCTCCTTCAGGGCTCTCCCAGAGGAGTCCTGGGATCCTGGCTTTGCAGTGACCCCTCCTCGCAGAGCCGACAAAGAGAACACTTTGCAATGCAGCTCAAAAGCATCTTTGCACCAGGACTTAGACGCAAAAGAACAAGATGTGAGACCAAAGCAAGAAAACCACCTGCATGCCGTGGCCAAGGGCAAGGCAGGCTGCCAGCTGCACGCGGCCGACAAGGGCGTGCTGGACAAGTCCAAAGAGGGCTGGCTGCCCCCTGGCACAGTGCCAGCCGCCCACCGGACCCCCGGCGGGCACCCCCGCGCCAAGGCAGCCTCCCTCCGATCCTCTCGGAAGAGCAAGAAGGCGTCGGGGCTGAGGATCAACGACTATGACAACCAGTGCGACGTGGTGTACATCAGCCAGCCCATCACCGAGTGCCACTTGGAGCCGCAGCGGCTGGTGTCGCCGCGCAGGACGGCCAGGAAGAGCACCCGCGGCTACTACTTCAACGGGGAGTGCTGCGAGCTGCCCACCGTGCGCACGCTGGTCAAGAGCTCCCGCCCGGAGGAGAGGGCGAGCAGCCCGGCTCTGCGGACAGACACCCTCGTGAGTGCGAAGCCACCCCTGGTGCTCTCGGTGGAGGGGGCTGCAGGGCCAGGACGGGAGGGTGAGAAGAGGGTTTCCCTGAGGCTCCTGGCTAAAGTGGCACCAGCCAGCCGAGAAATGAAACAGAGAGCTGAGCCGGGCTCCGTGCAGCTCCGGGATACCCGAGCACTGCGATCAAGAGAAGATGCCACGGCCATGCCGTTCTTCTCCCTCTCTGCTCCACCTAGTCCCCAGAAAGAGGACAGCTTGGCCAGCTCGCCGCCACCTGGCTCCCCTCCTGCTGAAGGGGACGGGGGGACAGTAGGAGGCACTGTCACCTGGGAGGCTGGCAGTAGTCTGGGCTCCTCTGGGGATGGCAGTAGCAGCAGGCAGTCTGCTGATATTTCTGCCTTTTCAGTCTCAAAAGCACATGGAGAGGAGGATGGTTGTCCAGGCTCTGACATACAAACTATTCCAGACCTCCCTGCCAGCCCAGAGCCAAAGTCCTCCTCACAGCCCTCTACTGCCACAGACACAACACCTCTGCCCTGTGATAGTGCCAGTGATCCTGCCCAGCTTCCAGACTCAGGGGATGCTGAGCTCTGTGGGCAGTGTCTGGCAGAGCCTTCCCCACGCTCTCCAGGCTTGCAGACTCCTGATGAGCCCTCTGCCACCATGGATGAGGAGAGCCCCTTGGAGCCTCCTGCCACCGTGGATGGGGAGAGCCCCCTGGAGCCCCCTGCCACCCTGGATGATAGCGAGAGCCCCCTGGAGCCTCCTGCCACCATGGATGGGGAGAGCCCCCTGGAGCCCCCTGCCGTCATGGATGATGGGGAGAGCCGCCTGGAGCCCTCTGCCACCCTGGATCCCCCTACCACCATGGATGGGGAGAGCCCCCTGGAGCCCCCTGCCACCATGGATGATGGGGAGAGCCCCCTGGAGCCCCCTGCCACCATGGATGGGGATAGCTCCCTGGAGCCCCTTGCCACCATGGATGGGGATAGCTCCCTGGAGCCCCCTGCCACCGTGGATGGGGATAGCTCCCTGGAGCCCCATGCCACCCTGGATGATGGGGAGAGCTCCCTGGAGCCCCCTGCCACCGTGGATGGGGATAGCTCCCTGGAGCCCCATGTCACCCTGGATGATGGGGAGAGCTCCCTGGAGCCCCCTGCCAATGTGGATGGGGAGAGCCCCCTGGAGACCCCTGCCACTTTGCAGTGCGAGGATGTGAACAAAAGCGTCGGTGCAAAACCAGAAGCCGAATCATCGGTCGTGGTGGGTGACAGCCCTCTTGAGCAAGAGGATGCTGTGCTCATCAGCACATCCCTCCCCAAAATCTTGGAAGTGGATGCAATGCAGAATAATAGCACAGAAGGTGATAAAGAGCCCACTGAAGGGGAAATGCCACTCGACCCAAACAGCTCAGACTCTGTCTCTTCCAAAGACAGTCTAGACAAGAAGCGAAAGAAAGGCAGGAGAGCACTAGTGGCATCAGACCGGTGTCTCCGAAGCCAACAATCCCAGGCACCTGCTGAGGGCAGTGCTGAGGACTCTGGTTCTTCCAGCTCTGTGCAGCTTTCTGGCCTTCAGATCAAACTCTCCAAGAGCCCTGGTGCTAAGCGGTTCAAGAGAGAAGTGCAGCTGGATGAGGCAGCATCCATGCACGTCCCAAGTGACTGCTTCCCGGATGTGCTGCTCAAAACCAGCAAAGGGCCATGCATTGGCCAGGCTCCAGAGAGCATCACTGAGCAGCAGCCAGGCGAGGAGAATGGTGTCACTACCAGACAAACCTATAAAAGCATCTTAGCAAAAGAGACTGTTGCAGAGGGAGAAAATTCCTTTAAAGATGACTCCTCTGCTAACAGCAGCCAAAGTCAGCCGGGTGAGATGCTGGAAATAGGCATCCAGGCTGATTCTGAGAAAAACATTCTCCTCCCTCCAGAGACCAGTGTTCCTGCAAATGATGCTGAGCAAGAGGATGTGAAACCAGTCAATGCCAGTGCAAAGGACAAGGAGAGCTCTGACAGTGCTAAGAATCTGGGCAAGCCAGTGAACTATGAGCTGGTGACCAATTTGCCTGTGTGTCCCAGCAGCAGAGGTGGAAGCAAGCATCTTCCAGCAAAAACTGCAAAGCATAAAAAGGTTGCTCTGCAGTTTTATAACTTACGACATGCACCTGCACCTGTAGACAGTGCAAAAAAGAACACACCAGGGAAGCAGTCTATGCAAGCAATCCCCAAACTGAGGGATGAACACAGTTCAGGGAATGATGACTGTCCAACACTGGAGGACACAGACATGGCTGACAGCAAACCAAAGTTCATGGAGTGGTGTGCTGAAGAGGACAACCAGGAGCTCATTGCTGAGTTCAACACTCAATACATGAAAATCCAGAAGGGCTGGATTCAGCTGGAGAAGGAGGTCCAGCCAGCCCCCAAGGTAAAGAACAAAGCCGACAAACTGAAAGAGATTTGGAAAAGCAAGAAAAGAACACGGAAAAACAGAGGCTCACTGGAAGTACAGAAGCTTTCTCCTGTGCAGATGCTGTTTATGAAGGCCTTTAAGCTGTCTGACATATGCCAGTGGTTTCTGGAGACAACTGAAACCAGGTCTCTAGTGATTGTGAAGAAACTCAACACCCGTCTCCCAGGGGAGATTCCCCCCATGAAAGTCCCCATGCAGAAATATTCTTCCTCTAGTCTCTACCCCAGCTCACTACAAGCTGAACGCTTGAAAAAACATCTCAAGAAGTTCGCTGCCGCTACCCCGGCTCGGAATAACCTGAAGAACCAAAAGCTTTGGGCCAAAATTCGTGAGAATGCTGATAAAACAGAGACTGAAGAAGCCACCACTCCCAGCCAGACATCTCCCACGGATGCCAGCACCAAGGATCTGAGTGAAGACAAAACCATCCAGCCTGCCCTGAGCTTGCCCACACAGGCCAGCACCAGGATCCTGCGCAAGTACTCCAACCTTCGGGGCAAGCTGCGAGCCCAGCAGCGCGTGGTGAAGGCCGAGAAGCGGAGCGATGGCCCGGGGGACCATCCAGCCCCGGAGAGCAAGCAGAGCCGGAAGAGTGTGTGCATCAACCCCCTGATGTCTCCAAAGCTGGCCCTGCAGATGAAAGCAGCTGCCTTTCCTGCTAAATCCCCCTCGGTGGATGGAACGGGGAAGGGGCGGAAGGGGAAGAGCAGGTCCCAAGAGGACCCCTTGCCCAAAGTCGACCTCCAGCTCAGCAAGAAGAAGAAAATGCTGAAGGAGAGCGCGAGCACCCAGGAGCGATCCAGCTCCTCCACCAAGGACAAGCTGCCTGCCAAGAAGGCTAGTAAAATAAAGCATTTGGAGGCCAGCTCGAAATCTCCCGCCACCCGAAAGCAGACTGCCATGGAGAGGAGCAATAAACTGGCCAGAAAAATGTCTTTGAAAGAGAAGAGAGTCCCGAAAAAGCAGCTGGAGAAGATGCGGCTCCCCATGCGGAAGGGCAAGGAGAACACGAGCCGACGGGCCGTGCTGCCTTCCAGCCATGAGGAGCTGTCCAAGCCCCCAAAGCAGAAGCCCCTGGGGGAATCCTCCACACGGTCACAGAAGATGGCCAACAAGAAGCACAGCAGTGGGAAGACCCTGACGAGGTCCATGAAGAAGATGCAGGAGAACAGTGTGTCTCAGGGTAAGAGGAAGCTGAGGGCAAAAGTGGACTGTTCTCACAGCAAACGTTCACGACTGGACCCAAAATAGCAAAGAACCGGTAGCCATGTACAAAACTGATGTATAGTAGTAACCCTTTACCATGCATTAACTAAAGCTGCTTTTATAAGCTGTAGCAAGCCTTTAAAAATCCGCAGTTAAAGGATAACGCCCATGATTTTAGGCATCAGCAGATGTGTCTTGGACAGAGATGAGGTTGGTCTGTCTGGCTCTGCTGTTCAGAAGGAAGTTTCTGCAGTTTGAACGTTCCTTGGGTTTTTTAAACTTGGAACCAGGCAGTTTTTGTTAAAAGTACAGTGCCTTATTTATCACTTTAAAAATAAAAGTAAGAAGCTCGTCTGTGTGATTTGGAGGCTTGCGTTTTATACTTGAGGCACAAGCACTTGTACTGTAGCAGAAAGAAAACCACCTTTGTGCACATGAAGTAGCTTTTGTCAGCCTTTGAGTGCACACAAACATTTCCCTTTCTTTCAGAGTCCTCCTTCTGTCTGTCTTCTTAGTGGCATTTAAAGCAAAACCAAAACCATTTCGCATCACTAAGGGAGAGAAAGGCGAGTCTGTCCTTTGTCAGTTTGCTGGTAGCAGCTGCTGGTGTCCCAGACTGTTACCTGCATGAGAATGTGAAGTAGCTACTGGTGTGTGTACTGCTGATGGCTGCCTGCTCCTCACTGCACAGCATTCAGTCTGAGGAGATGCTGTGGGGGCACCAGGTACCAGGCTGCCACATCCACTGCTGCTGGCTGGGCGTGCTGGGCTGTAGCTGTCTTTTTTCTTGCTGGCTTCAGGGATGAACCAGTCTTGCCATGCTCTGCTTTTAAACGGACTTCCTTCTCCTATTTCCCTGTCCTTGTGGTGATTTCTGTGGTCTCTGATGGCAAAGCTTTTCTGCAGTCCTTCACTGAAGGTTGAATCTCTCCATTTTTAAGGGCTTGAGTTCCTGATGTTGGTGCTCTGCAGGAAGGGAACTCTGGCCTTCACCTTGTGTTTTTGTGCACATCTTGCCTACTGCTCTTCTAAGCCAGGACTTGCAGTCAAAGTAAGGTTGGAATAAGGGACTGGATTGTGTTAATTTTTTACCCTAATTTGCATTTCACCCTTCTACTAGCAAGGTGCAGGAAGTTTGTCCTTGCTTGTGTCACAGAACAGAGTCATAGTGCCAGTCTTCTCTTAGAAATACCTGTTAGAAGTGCACAGAGTGTGTTGTGCTGGTTCTGCTGGGCAGATGACCAGCAGCTGGGGAGGGGGGTGGTCTGTGCTAGGGAAGGGCCCCAGTTCAGCTACTGCATCCCCATGGCTTCACTTTCACATTGCTGCAGAGTCCATTTGCAGGAATCCCAATGCCAGCCTCTTTCCACACATAAAGCAGCAGTGCCTGTCAGGGCACTGTGTGGGCCCTGAGGCTGCCAGACCTTTGGCAGCTGCCTTGCTGGTCCTTGCTCAGCTGCTCGTCCCTGATGAGAGCAAGCCTCTGGTGCAGCCCATGAATTCAAGAGATGCTGGCCCTGGGAGCAGAGGCTGGAAAGGGATTGGCTACAAAGGGAATTATTTTTCATGGTTGGCATTGAACCCCAGATCTCAAAGTCTGGGGGCTGGAGGTGAAAGGCAGATAACTGTGTTAAAATCTTTCATTGTACCCCTTAAGTACAGAGGATGAAACCAGGTGTTTGATTTGCACGCCCTTCACAGAGTACCTCTGGCTCTCTTGCAGGTACTCCCTTTCCCAAGCATTGACACACACAATGCTGGGACACATTTTTCTCTTACTGTGAAATGGCTGATTTAAAAAAAAAAATCCTTTCAATTGTGCTAGAATAATTTAACTCTCTGAGCAGCTAGGAAGTGATTAAATCTAGCCTGTCAGTCCCTGTACAGATTAATATGAAGTTATCTATGACTTTAATTTTTACTGCATGCATTACATATGTCAAACATTCCATCAGAAAAGATTTAAAAATGTTTTAAGAGAGATGCAAGGCAGGAGGGCACTGATGGCAGTTAAGTGACTGATCTGTATCTCTTTTGCAGGGTGTCTTTCCTTCTTGCTTTTCCATCCCTACTTATGGTCCTTCTTATGGCCCAGCCACATGGGCCCAGATTTCTTCTTCTTCCTCTGGGCCAGGCGTGCATGTGAGCACACCTCTTACCTTTGCTCCTCATGCCATTCTCCTGCAGCAAATCCCCTCTCCCCATCCTTCACCATCACTCCTGAACCTCCTGCACCAGTCACCATGCACCGCTCGCTCCTTGAGGCTTCCCCTCTCTTCTGTAATATTTTTGCTGCTGGTAAATGGTAAATGCAGGCTGTCCTGCTCCCTGTCTTCTGGGAGCAGGAATCTCATTGTGATAAAACCCTATACGAAGCAGGTGGAAGGAGTCTTTCTGCACCAGCATCCTGGATGCCTTTGTGCACCCTGGGGCTTCACCAGCACTGATTGGCTCAAGCATGGCAAGGTTGGGGGACAGGTGTCCATTGGTGCTGGAGAGGAGCAGCTCCTGGGCATCTGTCCCAGTTTGGCTTAGGCAGTGGTGGGATCAGAGCACTGAGCTTCCCAGCAGTGTGCCTGACAGGCAGTGGTGACGTGTGCTGCTGAGGCACAGCCCCTGCTTTACTGCAGTCTGCTACCAATAAATGTGGCTCTTACATTGCGAAAGGGATGCACAGGGAGCTGCAGATGAGCTTAAAGAATGGAAGAAAATAAGCAACGTGGTTTAGTACCTTATTCCACATGGACATGGACTTTGTTTCCATGTGCTACAGGCACAGAGTTGCAAACTGGCACCACCACAGTGCCATCCTCAGATCCACAGCCTCATTGTGCTCCTCTTGCCCTGGGCTACTCCACAGCTCCCTGCTCTACTTCAGCTCTGGATTTCAACTACTACAACCCACAAAGCAGATCTCTTCCTGTTAATTTGGCTTTTCTTGCTGGCTACTTTCTCATCCTATTGAAACTAATCTCCATCATGCACCCTGGGGCATGAACTAGGAGCAGCATCCTCTTAGCTCTGCACCTCCATAGATGTCCTCACTGTCCATCTGCTGCCAGCGCCCCTCTTTCATTTGCATGGTTACCTTTTTCTCTCTCTTCTTGTCATCAGCAGCTCTGGGTCTTCCCACTTCACATGTTCAGGATCCGTCCATCTTAATTAACCACTGGGAGGAGCTGCATTTGCCAAGCTCAGAGTCAAAACTTATGTTGGTGCTGTAGCAAGAGCAGTTTGAGCCCGGGATGGCTCCTCCTGCCTGTAGCTGTTATGATCTTGTTTAGCAAGGCCAGCCCTGGAATGGGTTTCCCTGCTGATAGGGTGTGTGATATGTACCCAAGGCGTGCGTATATTTATATTCATCACTTACTCATCCCTGGCAAGGTCCTGTTTGCTGGTGTTCACTCTGTGCAGTGGGGTTTCTGTACTCACCTGCCAGCATGTCAGTGAGACAGATCTGCAGCAAACCTTCTCTGAAGAGCTGACCAGTCAGAGCTGATGCTTCTAACAAACTTTCTGCTGCATTGCTGATCAAGGTCCGTGAGTTGTGTGAGCAGGATGAAATTGTTCCTGCTGCTCTCTGCACCCCGTCCCTTCAGTGCCATGCAGGGCTGGACTGAGCGGGCTGCCTGGCTCCCCACACCACTTCTTACTGGTGTGCAGATAAGCAAAGCTGCAGCCCAGCCCATGTCCCAGCTGCTCTTGTGGCACCTCTGGAAATGCTGATGTTTCCAAAAGCTCTGCCAGCTCCTAGTTAACCTCCCAGGAAATACACATGCAATCAGATATACTGGTGCCCTGTTTTTAAGACTTGCTGATGGACACTTTTTCTCTTCAGCTCATAAACTTTCAGCCTGACAAGTGCATTCCCAGTTGAAGGTGACTGAGAAAGCTGATTCCCAGCCTTCCATGGGTACAGGTAGTGCCTGGGGCAGCATGGAGGCATGAGTGGCCATCCAGGTTGGGCTCTCACCTTTCCACCCTCAGCAGTCATGCTGGAGGAAGAGGGCTGAGCCCCAGCTAAGGTGTACTTGGGTCTGCATCCTTGGGCTGTGTGCTTGGACAGCCCAGGAGCAAGATGGGATAGGCTCCTCCTTGACAGGGAATGCCACTGGAGGTTTTCTTGTAGCAGTAGGTTTTTTGAGCAAACCACAAGGTTATGATGTCCCCATGTCGTGTGTGTTCCCCCCGTGTGTCGTAGCATCTATTTGGCCCATCCTTTAGCTTGGTGGTTGTGAAATGAATCCATCTGTTCTAAGATGTTCTCAGGAGTTCTTGTTTGTATTAAGCTCACCCCTAGGCTTAGCAGAAATCACAGTCCCCATCCTCCCTGCTCCCCTCCCCGCAGACAAGCCCTCTCTCTCACGAGCACTTCCACCTTCTCCCCAAAGGGCAGCAGAGGGCAGCTGGCGGTTTTGATTCAGGGCACGTTGGCAGCTTTGGGGCAGCCGAAGGAGCTGGGATGCAGCCGGCCAGCATTTGTGACATGGGTCTGGAGGCCAGGCGGTCCCACGGGCTGTATTGCTAGCCAATGTTTTCTAAGTCTGTTTGTAAGAGTACCTAATTTTAAAATGAAATGTGAATATATATTATGTGTAGGTGCCATGTAAGATAGTGTTGTGCTAGGCAGCAGGATGCTAACCTACTTTTTAAGCTTTTTGGGGGCAGGAAAAAGCATTTTTCTCTCACTTCATGCTCACAGATCTAATATTGTAAATAGGTTTTTAAAATATTTATTTCATGGGCTTTCCACAGGTTCTCGTTCTGACTGGTGTGTCGGTTGGTGGGGCTGTATTGCCCAGCGTGCCGCAACCAAAGGGCTGGCGATTGTGTGGGGATGGGATGGGATGGGATGGGATGGGATGGGATGGGATGGGATGGGATGGGATGGGATGGGATGGGATGGGATGGGATGGGGAGGGGTGGGTGGGGGCTGGTGGTGGTGTTCAGTTTGGTTTTATGTCACGTCAAAGCTGAAGCATTAACTCTCTTCATCTCGTTTTGATGATGTCAGACCTGGTCGATGGCCACGGTCCCCAGGGAGGCTGTGAGCTGCCATGGCCGGCCAGGATGTCTGCTCCCCAGGACAGGGGGCACTGCAAGCAATAAGATTTGTAGTAATAATGTCTGCTTTGATGGCAGGGGCTCTTGGGGCTCAGGGCCAGGTGGGAAAAACCCTGCAGCATAGCATGGGGGGGTCTCTTGACCTGGAGGTACTCAAGGAAGTGTTCCCAGGGATGCAGAAAGTGGGGGACACTGTCATCCCCAAGGAACCCCCCCCAAAATCACCGGGGTAGGGTTGGTGGTTGCTGGTAGCAAACTCCCACTAGTGAATTACTGCCTGTGTGGGTACGGGTGACCCAAGGGAGCACACCGCTGGTGCTGCTAGTCCTAGGGCTGGCTCCAGAAGGTCATTTGCTCATTTGCTAATAATTCTGCAGTTTTAATTCTCCTTCTAGGAGGTTTGAGGTCATTTGGTAATTTTTGCTTAAGTGGGTTTTGATTTTTTTTTTTCTTTGTTAATCCCTTTTTGCCTGGAAGTGTGGCTGGCTCTGACCTTCCAGTCCAGCTGTCTGTGTAGGGCAGTGTCAGCAGGATCTGCTTTTATGATGATGGGTCTCTGATTTTGGAGGATGGAGTGAAGGGTGCTGCTGGGTCCCAGCCTTGCAGGACCCCTCACCAGTCCCATGCTTCCTTCACCTTTGGAACAGGTGTGTAAAAAAAGAAAAAACAAAAAAAAAGAAAAAAAGAAAAAAAAAAAAAAGAAAAAAGGAAACAACACAATATTTTTTTTCTTAAGACGTAAAACATTTAAATATTATCTCCACCCTGATGGCAAATGTTTTTCCTTCATCTGTGTCTGCTTCCCTGGGAGAGTTTTGTTTCTCTGTTTGTTTCTATATGAATTTTAGACACTGAGCTGAAATTCCTCCTGTCCGGTACTGTATGTTTGAGCCCAAGCAATGTGAACTGTACAGACCAGCAGTGGGAAGTGGGAGCTGGTGACTGCACCTGGGAGAGCCGTGGCTTGGGATGGCATTCCCAGTTGCTGTGGGGAGTGGGAAGTACTGCGCCACAAGTTGGGAAAATGAACTGTCTGCTGTGAATTCTCGGTTGGAAATGTGGAGAGGAGTTTCCATTAGATAATGTTTACATACCTCACCTGACAAACCTTTGAAAGTGTATATATAAAAAAAAAGAAAAGAAAATTATATTAAGTTGCTTTAAATCAATATGTATAGCTATAAGAGCTGGGTCATTTGAACTTTGAATATGTATCGATTCTCTAAATGTTGACATTTTGTGAACTCTGTGCTCCTGTCTTTTATTTCATCCTAGCCTATGGAAAAAGTTGTGTTCTTGTTCCAGGTAAAAGGTCCCTGACTCAGATCTGAACTCCTCAAGGATTCCCACCACCTTATTTTCTTTTCTTCCTCACTGTCAATATTCACCCTATGAGCTTTCTAAAGGTCCGTATTTTATTGCAGCTTATTAAACGTTTCTTTGATATCAATGTTTGTTTGGTGTGATAAGTGGGGAAGACTGAAGGTGAGTGAGTGCAGGAGGTAGGGTGCAGCAGGCTGGCATCCTCCAAGTGTCACCCTCTCCCTGTGGAGGGGGATATAAATGCCTGTGTGGGGTTTCAGTGCTCCCACACCAGTGCCTGAGCTGTGGCATACTTGTGTTTTGTGGCACCAACAGTGCAACCTGTTAGTGGTCTTGGGGACTGCTGCCCAGGCCTCCTCTACCCTTCCTCAGAGAGCTACAAGTGTCTGGTTTCCTCTGGAGCCATTGCATCCCCACAGCTGGCACTGGCCCTTCATCTCCCACATGCAAGACCCTGGCAGTGATGCCTGCTTTTGCAAGGCATTGCATGGATAACCCCAGCTGCTTGTCCCTGCACCATGGGGACAACACACTGGCCAAAAGCACTGGCCAGGGCTGCTCCAGGAGTAGGAAATCATCCCCCAGGGCACAACCAGCTCTTTCCATCCTTTGCCCCCTCCTTACACAGTCAGCAGCTCCCAAGCACCAGCTTCTCCCTTCTCCCCACCAGGAAAGAAGAGGCCAGGCCTCTGAATGAATAAATGTCATGTTCACATGGAAGACAACATAGACAATACCAAACATCTCCTAAAACAATACAGCCTGTGCCAGCGGAAGGATGCCCAGTGCCTCCCTCGCCAGCCTAGAACAAACCAGCGTCTTCAATAGTGACACACACAAACCCCACGGGCCAAACAAAGCCACCGTCATTTTCCTGCCCAGTAGCATCTGTAAACAAAAAGAAAACATCATTTGTTGACCCCAAACATATAAAAATACTATAACAAA
This sequence comes from Erithacus rubecula, assembly GCF_903797595.1. Lineage (NCBI taxonomy): Eukaryota > Metazoa > Chordata > Aves > Passeriformes > Muscicapidae > Erithacus > Erithacus rubecula. The sequence goes on along the minus strand of NC_136660.1, from coordinate 21,658,100 downwards.
ATGAAATACAAATATATATTAGAATCTGTAAGTATTCTGTATAAAGAGATACTTTAGCGGTTAGCGTACAGCAAGAACAGAAACACAACACAACCAAGCCCCGGGTGGGCCACAGGCAAAATGAGACGCATCCCAGCTCCTCTGTGTGGCAGAGGAGCTCTCATGGAGAGGGCATTTGTGGCAGAAACACATCCCCGTGGTGGTGGAGATGCCCTGGATGCCAGTGGTGAGCAGGGATGGTGACAGCACCTGCAGAGCTGGGTGTATCCCATGGAGGTGCCTGGAGCCCGGCCACAGCTGGCAGTGCAGACCTGAAGCCAAAGTGCTGGAGTGGTGTGATGGAGACCCCGGACTGCAGCTCTGGGATGAGTCTGTCCTCCAGGGTGATGTGGTGTTTCACTGTCCAGCCATTTGCAGTGTCCCAGGTTGGCCCCCACAGTCGTAGAGGTGATGCTGCTGTGGATGTTGGGTGCATGCAGTACCCTGGCAGGAGCTCCCCATGTGCCCCTGATCCCACACCAGCCCAGCACATGCCCTGGCACTGTGGGCTTTGGAGAGATGCTGGGTATGGGCACTTGAGTCCAAGAGCTGGTGGGTCCTGCCCTGGCAGTAGTGTTGGCTCCAGACAGGCAGACTGGGACATGTTCAGCCTCTTCAACTTGGCACACACAAGACCGAGGCCCTGGTGATGGGCATGGCAAACCCACATCCCAGCTGTCCCAGCAGCCTCTTGCTCCTGCTGGCTGGTCAGTGGGACACAGGGCACCTTCACCCACCTGTAGGCCTGCTCCCCTAGAACAGAGCCTGGAAAAAAGGGATTCCTGTGCTGCCCTCACACAGCTCCCACCTCTGAGCAGAACTGCCTGGCTGAGCCAGGGGTGTTTGGGGCCCTCTCCAAGTGAATGGTCCATAGCACAGGGCAGGTTGGCACTGGAACCCTCAGGGACATCTGTGCACTGCTGCCTGTGCTCCATTCTGTGTGCCTGGCACTGCCCTGGTCCTGCTCCACCAGTGTGGCCCTGATGTAACCACAGTGGGCTGGACCTGTGCATGCTCAAGCTCTGCAGAGCCCAGCCAGCATGCACAAACTGGGGGTGGTCACCGGAGGGTCAGGCTGGGGCCATTATCGGGGGTACTTTGGGCTCCAGCACTCTGCAGGGAGACAGACCAGGGCTGCTGGAGGAGAGGACAAGAAACCAGCTCTGGACTCACCAGGACTGCAGGACACTGGCTACACCATGCAGCCCACTGTAAACCATGGCTTGCCATAGATCACAAGGCTCTGCCATGTCAGGCCTCTCTGCTCCTGTCCCAGGTGTTGGAAAAGCCTCAGATCGTTGGGCTGATGCAAGGAACAGGGCTGCCACGGAGGGGACTCACCCAGGATGCAGGCACTGCCCTCCTGGCTGTGGGGCTTCACTGGCAGGGAGAGGACAGGGCAGCTGGGCAGGGTGCCCACTCCATATCCATGTATCTGTGTAGCTGCAGTTCTTAAAAAAATTCTCTATCTACACATTTGCTTTGTGGGGTTTTCTCCTTCTTTTTTTTTTCTTTTTTTTTTCTTTTTTTTCTGTTTCCTTCCCAACCTTCTAGATGCACCAGCTCTACCCTCTGCCGGGCTCCTCAGACGCAGCTGCAGTTCAGAACACCCAGAGAGCAGCACCAGCACAAAGTGAGGTCCTTGGCTCGGGGGGTCTCCCCGGCAGCCCCCCGGCTCTGCAGGGCCGGTGGCTGCTCACAGGCACTGGCTGCAGCCGCACTTGCTGGGCTTCTCCACCTCCTCCACGAAGGTCGCGCCGTTGCTGCACTCGAAGGCGTATTTCCTGCGCCGCAGCCGCAGCCCGGTGCAGCAGCTGGCCTCGGGGCCGCCGCAGGTGCCCCGGCACTGCACCCAGGCCACCGGCCGCGTCGTCTGGCAGATGGCGTAGCCCCGCTGCACCTGGTGGAAGTCCCGCACCGGCTCCCCCCGGCACTCCGGCTCTGTGGGACAGAGGCAGTGGTCAGCCTGGTGTCGTGGCATGGGGCAGTCACCTCCTCAGAGGGCTCAGAAACCCACCTTGGTCACAGAGGGCTCCGGTGTAGCCATCGTGGCACTCGCAGGTGGGCTGGCCACCTGGGGTAAGGTGGCAGTGGCCGTGGACACAGGGCTGGTGGCGGCAGGGGTCGGGTGGCTCGGCAGGCTGATTGCAGAGAGCGCCCTGGTAGCCCTCATGGCACTGGCAGCTGTAGGAGAGGGCGTCGAGGGGCAGGCACAGCCCGTGCACACACCTGTGGGCACACGGCGCTATCAGGAGCTGCTGGCGTGGCACCAGCACATGCAGCCCACCAGCACTGAGCATGGCATGGCTCAGCACCAGCACACTATTACACTGTGGCACAGCACAGGTGTGGCTCTGGCACAGTCTGGCACAACTCAGTGCTAGTGGCATGGCAGGACAGTGATGCACTGTGATGGCACGGGACTGGCATGACAGCACCGGGAACCAGCCCCAGGGCAGGGTGGGCAGGCGGTGGAGGCAAGGGCAGGGCAGGCAGTGGGTAAGGCACTCACTTGTGCCCCTGGCAGGGCCCGCCGCGGGGCTGGTCGCAGTGGGGCCCGTCCCAGCCTGGCTCGCAGTGGCAGACGGGGCCCTGGGCGCCCGAGGGCTGGCAGATGCCGTGCAGGCAGTACAGCTTGCGGCAGGGCTCGCAGCCTGGCACCACCCCCGGCGTCATCCGCGTCTTGGTGAAGTCCTGCAGCTCGTTGTTGATGTAGAGGTTGCGGATGCATCCGTGGAAGCTGGTGCCATTGAGGAGCTGCCAGAGGCGGAAGGCAGCTGAGTTGACATCCACAGGCATTCCTGGGGAGAGCAGGACCATCAGCGCACCCCTGATGCCTCCCATGCCCTCCAGCACCCTGTCCCTGTCCTACCTCCCACGTAGAGGGGAGCCTCGCTGTTCAGCGTGTAGTGCTTGCCCGAGTTGTCCATGGTCATGGGGCTGCCACCATCGATGGACAGGTTCACCATCTGGTCGAAGGTCACCAGCTCCACGGTGTGGAACTGCCCGTCATTGATGGTCTCAGCACTGGCAGGGATGGCTGGGTCACTGGGGACGCTCCCAGGCCAAAGCAATGGGCGTGGAGGTCCCCAGTGTGTGGGGAAGGGGTGCCAGGTACCTGTAGATGGCCGAGCTGGGGTGGGTGCCGGGGTCATAGCTGACCCTCACATGGCCCTGGTACAGCTCCACAGCCATGTGGTCGCTGTCACCATTGTACAACAGGATGCCATTGCCTTCAGCTGTGGAGACCTGCCAGAGAGAGAGGTGGGAGCCCACATCCCTGGGGCAGACCCCCAGTGCCATCTCTCAATGCCCCCACGCCCCCCCAGCCCTCACCTGAAGGGTGATATTGGCCCGGGGCCAGTCTTGCAGGTCAGTGAACTGCAGGTACGTGTCACGGTCCACAAAGTTGACGCTGAGCAGCTTCTCGCATTTGGGGCCGCCGAAGCCAGGCAGGCACTGGCACAGGGCACGAGCACCCCGCTCCACACACGGGGCCCCATTCTGGCATCCAGCCAGCTCACACAGGCCAGGCTGGCCAGAGCTGTGGGGTGGCATCTCGCAGAGCTGGCCACTGTGGGGACAAGGGTGCTGCTAGCTGGGGGCTGGGAAAGAGCCCTACACCCTGCCAGTGCCCCATAAGGCTCTCACGGCATGCCCCTGATTTGGGGTCCCTGGGGAGGCTCTCCCAGACACTGGCATCAGAGGGATGCCTGGATGCTGAGCTTCGCCCTGGGGTCCCTTCCCAATGATGCTGCCTCCCCCCAGCCTCTACCCCCAGAGACACACACTCCCAGCCCCCCTCCTTCCTCTCACACTAAGGATGGATGGATGGATGGATGGATGGATGGATGGATGGATGGATGGATGGATGGATGGATGGATGGTCGGACTTGGTAGCCAGGACTTGTCCCTTGTGCACAGTGACACATAGCCATCCCCACTCCCCAGGTGTCCCACGTGTTCCTGGTGGTACCTGTAGCCCTCGGTGCAGAGGCAGGAGTAGCCGTTCACCTCGTCCAGGCAGCGGGCATTGTTCTGGCACCGGTGGTCCTGGCAGTCATCGAAGTCCTCGCTGCAGTTGCTCCCCACGTAGCCGGGTGCACACTCACACCTGGGGAAGGTGGGGGCTCGAGGCTGCCCCTTCCTTCCCCCTTGCACCAGTGGGTGCCTGCTCCTCCCCTTGTAACACCCCCTTTCTCTGCCCCCTCACTGCAGTCCCCAAAAAGCAAATCCCACCCCCATATAGCACAAAAAGTGTTTTGGAGAGGAGGGGGCTCACCTGGGCCCCTGGCTGGTGGAGATGCAGGTGGAGTCATGCTGGCAGGGGTTGAGCTCGTCTGAGCAGAAATTGGGTGGCTGCTCACAGAATTCCCCTGCAAGGCAGAAGAGGGGGTGCCCAGCAGCTCCAGGACCAGAGGAGCAGCCCCAGTCCCCATGGGGCAGAGGGGACCCCTGGAGGACTCAGCTCAAGACGGGGAACAGCCAAGCCCACAGCTCTCACTCCACAGACACAGGGTTCTCCTTCCCTGGAGGCAGCTCCTGCCTGAGCCAGGCACTGAGAGCACCCCCAGGGTGTGGGGGTTCAGCTGGGTGTACCCAAACTGGAGACACCTGAGCCCACAGGCCATGGCAATGGGCATTGAGACAGCAGGCAGAGGAGCTATTTAGTCCTCATGGGTGGGTAGGAGCATTGGGCACATTCCCATGCCAGGTCTGTGCCATCTGGGGATGCCTAGCCCCCATTCCATGTACCTGTGTAGTAGGCAGGACAAAGGCAGGTGTAGTTGGTGGCACTGGGCACACAGGAGCCCCCATTCTCACAGCTGTGCTCCTTGCAGGGGTCGCTGGTGGTGTGGCAGCTCGGGCCCTCGAAGCCCACTGGGCACAGGCACCTGCCATGGGGCCAGGGCAGTGTCAAGGATGAAAACAAAACAGAACATTATGGGGTGACTCCCCAAAAATGACCAGAAAAGGACCTTGGCAAAGAGCTGGGTATTGTGTCCTCCTGTCAAACACTGGGCACAGGGCTGGGTGGTAGCACTGCCTGCCAGAGGATGCTGTGTTGCCACAACAGGCTGGAGAGGCCTCTCAGCGCAGGGAGGGACTGCACAGCCTACCTCCTCACTCCCAGCCTGCCAACTATTTTCAGCTCCTAAATGCAGCCTGATTCCCAGAATGGCCTAAAGAATTCAGGGCAGTGAGGGTTGTGTGAGCTAAGGCAGCCCTGCAGGGAGCACCAATGATTCCAGGACCACAGCAACCAGTCCCAGTTCCCCTGCCTCCTGTAGTGATGGTACCCTCCACTCCCCCACTGACCTCAACCTAGGAGCCTTTTGGGATGGGGGGCATGGGGAAGTGGAGTCAGACAACATGAGCTGGAGGTCCCATGCAAATGCAATATCCCACCTGTATGTCCAAGGGAGCATGCAGGAGGTGAAGGAAGTGTCAGAACTTCTCTCCACGGGATGCCAGGGCCCCATGCTACTGCCCAAACACCCACCTTTCATGGGCTCTTGCCCAGCACTCACCTGAACCCACCTCCTTCCCCCTCCTGAGGCTGGCAGGTCCCCCCATTGGCACAGGGGTTGGAGGAGCAGCCACTGAGTGCCACCTCGCAGTCCCTGCCCTGGGGAAGGATGGAAAGGTGGGAGCAGGGAGGGTGCCACTGCACCTGCCCAGCTCTCCCCATCCCACTCAGCAGGATGCTGTGGCACACAGGGAGGGTAGGTGGTCCCACAGGCAGCAGGCCCCAGGGGCATGGCAGAGACCCTGCTCTGCTCCCCTGCCCTCTACAGGGACATGTCCCCATGAACTGGGGACCCCTGGCACCAGGGTACCTTGTAGCCACCGGGACAGGCGCAGCGGTAGGAGCCAAGGGGGTCATTGTGGCAGGTGCCCTGGTTCTGGCAGGGGCTGGAGAGGCAGGGGTTGCACTTGGCCTGGACACTCAGTGCAGGTGGGCCTGCGGGATGGGAGCATGGAGACAGCCATCAGTGCAAGGAGTGATGTCTCCTTTTGTGGGCATCGATGTGGAGGCACAGCCTCTGGTGCTGCTGGGAGCAGAGCCTGTCCAAGGGGCTTTGCACCAGGTAATGGGACAGCCACAGGTTTGCTCAGTCACCAGGGAAGGGCCACCAGTCAGGTAAGAGGATGGAAGCAACCTGATCTCCCTCCTCCACAAGGCAGCCCAACACATGGAATCCTGGAGCCACCCTAACTCACAAAGCATTGCTCTGCTGGGTGCCCAGAGGAGGGTATGGATGGGACAGCATGGGTACCTCTCACCTTGGCACTCAAACTTCTTGGCAGGGGTGGTGAGGAGCAGCTTTCCTTCCATGTCAGGGGGCCCAGCACAGCGGGCAATGCCTGGCTCCTTGTAGCCCGTCTTGACCCAGCTGGAGAGCCAGCGCAGGTTGCAGCTGCAGTACAGGGGGTTGGCCCCGATGGCTCTGCACGAGGAGAGGGGCAACATTGCACCTGCTGCCACACAGAGGCAACTGGGCACAACTCTGTCACTTGACCAGGATGCCACATGATGGGCAAACCAGTGCTCCTCCATTTCTGGACCCAGCAGAGGTGCTGCCCGCAATGGAAGCAATGGGAGGACTGGGACACACAGCCTCAATACGCTGTCCAGTTAGACCACTGTGCTGCCAGATCTTCAACCCATGCAGTGCTCTGTGCTCTGCCCTGGAGCTATCCTCCACTACCCACACAGAAATTCTTGGCAGTTCCTCTCCAGTACACAGGCAAAACTGCCTGGGGCCAACAAACTGGTCAAAGTACCTTGAGGCCATGCAGAAACAACAGGACCTCCATGAAAGCTGCAGGGCAGAGACAGGAGTGGGCTAGTGGGAATAGCAGTGGGTCACAGCCAGTACTTGTGCAGACAGCAGTGGGGGAAAGCAAGGAATTGCTCTGGGAAAGGAGAAGGAGGAGGGAGGGTGGCTCTGCTCCACAAGAGAAGGGTATGGAAGCAGTGGATGATGTGGGAGGTGGAGGGCTTGGATGTCTGTGAATCCTCCAAAGGTCAGCAGTGATGGAAAGCCAGTGTGACCAACACACGTGACAAAAGAAGGAGATGGAAGCCCAGGGGGCAGGCAGCAAGGACAGCAAATCTGCTGGGGCTGACTAACCTGGTCCTGCAGCACCTGCAGCACTGGCTGTGACACAGCTCAGCCTGTGGGAACTGGCAGTGCCAGCTGTCTGCAGTGAAGGCAGCACAGCAAAGGAAAATTGGAGCAGAGCAAGCAGTGTTGCTCCCCAAAAAACAAGGAGGCCACAATTGGGTATCAAGCTGCTCTTTACAGACTGAAAGAACAGCCTGGGATACTCAGGATGGCAGGAGCAGACAGCTGGGAACAACTTAGGAAACAGGGAGGGGACCAAAAAGACACTGTGAGCAAAGTTAAACCCTGGCCCTGGGTGGTGGGCATAGAGCAATGCTCCTGGGGTGCAGGCTCACTCAAAGGGGGGCTGAAACACCACCACTGGCAGGAGGATACTTGAGGACAGATGGGGACTGGGGAAGTGCACTGACAGAAGTTAACAACACACTGTGTCAGAGCAGCCCTTGCCAACCCACAGCTGTGACACCACTTTGCAAGGCTTAACCTACATCTTGGGGGACCCCACATCCACCTAAGACCATAGGGACATCCAAGCAGCACTGGGAGACTTGGCTGAACACCTGGATCTGTAATGGGTCACAGCACTGTCCAAGAAATGATGTCACAGTTGCCAGAGAAGAGGGGAGAAGGCAGCTCCCCCTCTAGGGAAGAAGCCAAGCTCAGCCCAGTAGTTTTTAAATGTCTATGAAGCCTGCATCCAGCCCTGAGCCCTGAGGAGTGGGAGGAGATACTCACAGGTGGGACAGGGAGGTGACATCTGCAAAGATTCCCTCGGGGAGGCTGGAAATGTCATTGCCATGGAGAGACCTGTAGAGAACAGAAGGTCCTGCAATGCCCAGGGCTCCAAGGTGGGCAGCAAGAACTGTGACCCCATCCCACAGGTCCAGGTGTGGGTGGCAGAGCTGGACCCCAACCACACTGTCACTGGTGCAAATACACCATCTGCTCTGGGAGCATGTGAACCTTCCTGTGCTCCTCCTGCAGCCTCTACCGTGCCCACCTGCATGCACCCAGCTGCAGGTGGGTACAGGGGACACAGGCCCATGGGCAGCAGCAGAGAAGGGGCCAAGCAGGGCTGTGAGCAGGGCTTTGGGTACTTACAGCAGCCGCAGGGAGCGCAGCCCCTCGAAGGCCAGCGGAGGGATGCACTGCAGGGAGTTGTAGCTGAGGATCCTGCAGAAGGGAAGCAGGAACACAGCTGTAGGTTGCAATAAACCCACCCTGGGCTGCACGCTGCTCCTGTGTGAGCCCATCTCAACCCACAGCTTCACCCAGGCACAGGGTGGGGACCCTGCTATCCCCAGCACCCCCCAGAACAGCTCAGCTGGGCTGAGCACCACGGGGACCTCACTTACAGGGTGGTGAGCTGGCTCATGTTGGTGAAGGAGGAGTTGCTCAGGGAGCTGATCTTGTTGTTGCTCAGGTCACTGGAAAAGAGAAACTTTGGGGCTAGGAGCCAGCTGGGCCCTGACCCCTCTCACTGCTGCCCAGCCTGCTCAGCTGCCATGGGGTGCAAACAGCAGCCTAACAGTCCCAAGGGAACAGTAGAGCTGTCACACAGGTGATGGCAGCAGTGCCACTTGTCCCCTCTCTGTTCCATGCCTGGAACCAGGTGGTGAGCAGCCAGAAGCTGAGCATCACTGGCAGTGAGTTGTGTTCCAGAGCAGAATGGGGATACAGGGAGATGTCAGGGGTCCCCACAAACTGCCAGGCCCCTCCTCAGGATCACATACCATGCTCCCACAAGTACCAGCAGTGCCTCCAGCTGCCTGGGCTCCTGCTCCTGACTACTTACACAAGCTGCAGATACTTGAAGGTAGAGAGCTGCCCTGGGACCTGAGTGAATTGGTTTCCATCCAGGTAGCTGCAAGGAGAACAAAAGCACCTTGGGGGTCACTGAGAAGGAGGAGATCCCTCTCTCTTCCCCTTCCTTCTCCTGTGCACCACCATGGACTTCAGGCTGTGAAGCACCTCCAGCATCACCTCCCTCCTGACCCAGGGCCCAAGGGGCTCTCAAGGTACTCCTGGGCTGGCATGGGAGCTAGTGTGTGAGTGCATGAGCACACCTGGGTTTGTCCCTGGGGACACTCTCCCAGCAGCCTACGTGTGCAAGTGCAGCCAGGATGTGCTGCATACACATCCGATGGGAGCGTGGGAGGCTGCAACCGTTCCCAAGGCATGTGTGAGAATGTGAGAGATGGCACAGCATGCACAGAGAGGAGGAGTGTGCAAGACAGTGGAGGGGGCTGCGGGGGTGGAATGATATAAATATATATGTGCCCAACCAGTGCCTGCACCCCCTGCACACAGGACTTGCTGCCATTCCTCATCCCAGATGAGACAGAGCCCCTTTCAGTGGGGCATCACAGAGCCTGCACATCCAGCTCAGGCATGGCTGCATGGATATCTCCCTGACACCCTCGCTGAGGGGTGGCTGACCCCAGGCAAAGCACATCCCATTGCCCATGTGCTTGAGGCTGCCAAGGCATCCCTGCAGCTGTGCTGAGAGCAGATGGCAGGGTGCCCTCATCCCTGCTGCTGATGGCAGGCTCCTGGGAACCACAGCCCTGAGCTGCATGGCTGCATGGGGACCACAGCTGCAGGGGGTGGCTGTCCCTCACTGCCCTCTCCCAAGGGCCAAAGACAAGGTCCCAGCTGCTGGATGACAACACCTCTTGCACAATACCCTTGATAGCCCTGACTCGTCGGAGAGACTCTTGCTGGGCCACTTGCTGGTGTTGGGGCTGAACAGGATACCTTCGATAGATGGGGTCCTAATCCCACACCAGGCCAGGATGGGGGTATAGGGAGGAGCCCAGGGGTCTCTGCCCTGATACCTGGAATCCCACAACAGAGGCCCCTCACCCAGAGCAGTAAAGTTGAGGGAGGGTTAGGGGGAGAGCTTGGGTATTCACCCACTACTCACAGCTCTGTGACATTCTTGGGGATCCCCTTGGGCAGGGCCTTGAGGTGCTTGTTGCTGCAGCGGACAACTGTGTCGAGGCAGGTGCATTCCTGCGGGCACTGGGGCCGGGGGATGCAGGTGGTCTCCTCCTTACCTGCACCAGGCACGGAAAGCCACCAAGTCACCAGGGTCCAGCCCTTGTGCATCATGTGAGGCCAGATTCCATGTTGTGTGCCTGCCTAGGATGGCTCCCCTCCCATACCAACCATCCTCCCCTGCCCTCAAGCAGGCAATAGCAGTCAGAAGTCAGCAGTGCAGGAATTGCTCCTGCACCCAGAAATCACCTGCCCCACTGCTGTGGATACAACCAGCCAGGTTAACACTGTTCTGATTTTCACCATTTTCATGCAAAAATACAGTCACAGGGACAATGTAAGGGCACAGAAGAAGGGGCTCAGCCCTGCAAATCCTCCTGAAACAACCTCCTTCACCCATCTCCCAAACACAGATTAGATGGAGCAGAGCCTATGCCAAGCAGCCAGAGGAGCTGGCACTGCTCCCCTTCCCTGCCATGATGCTGGAATCCTGTGGGAAAGGCTTTCCTGGGACAGCCGTATGCTATCTCACACTCTTAGGAAAGGCGCAGGATGCAACCCTTCAGTCTTTGACGTGGTGGAGGAGGGAAAGCAGAAGAAAAGATGATTTGTTTGTAAATATTTTCCAGAGGGCTCAAAAGCTGCTCTAAATTTAAAAAAAAATATATAAGAAGAGGTTTTTCTCCCCACGCACACTCCCGTCTGCTCCATCTGCCCACTGCCAGCTCCAGTGCATGTGCAAGGCTGAGAAGGGGAGGCAGGAAGGAGCAGGATGAATCCCAGTGGGCTTTGCCTACACATCTGCTCCTGTCAGCACCCAGGGCACAGCATTTGCCAGCATGCACACCTACATACAAGAGCCCCAAGGGCAGTGGGTACAAACTCCTCTCCTGGCTTCAGAGTGGATACCCAAGGGCTGGGTACCAGGAAGGGAAACTTTCCTATCATTAGGGGAGGGCATTCATAGGGCTCCCTGAGCTACCAGCTTGCCACGGGCACATTCTGGCAGCAAGGATGGTGCTGGGACAAGGAGCACGGTGTCATTCTGGGAGGAGCAGCCTGGTCTACCCTCACCCCTGGTGCTGCAGGGCCCATGAGTTACCTTCCTCACACCTGAAGTCAGGGAAAGCCACATCCTGGAGCGGGATCTGCCGGAGGAAGTCAGGGTTTTGGCAGCGAGGGTTCCCTGTCACGATCTTCCTCTTGCGCAGCCAGTCCCCCAGCCAGGCCAGCTGGCAGTTGCAATTGAAGGGGTTGGCAAGCAGGTTCCTGCACAGGGGAAAGAGCACAAGGGCAGCACCTCAATAACCACCAGGCAAGGGGACCTGCAGCCATCTGATGTGACACAGACAGGCTGGGAGCACCCCCGGGGGCCAGGACATACAGTGTGGAGAGGGACTGCAGGGTGTCGAAGGCGCCCGGGGCGATTGTGGTGATCTGGTTGTCGTACAGGGACAGCAGGCGGACGTTGCGCAGCCCCGTGAAGCTGTCATTGTGGATGCAGCTGATGCGGTTGTTCCTCAGCATCCTGCAGAGGGAAGAGGACAAGGGCACCTACAACACAGGCAGGTACCACGGGGGAAACCCACCTTAGCAGCACTCAGGCTGTGCCCACCTCAGTTCTGGGCAGCAGAATGAGCCTGAGCAAGTCCCTGAGCAGCAAAAACCTGCCCCCCCAGCACTGGATACAGCCAGCTGGTGGGCAAGGCATCCTGAGCTGGCCCTGCAAGGAGGCAAGGAGTAAGGATGTCCCCATCTGGGTGCCCATGGAGGAGAAGGGACTCACAGTGTCCTCAGCCCGTCCAGGCCCCTGAACATGCCGCTCCGCACAGACTCCAGCTGGTTGACAGTGAGGTGCAGCTCGTTGACAGAGGATGCTCCCTCAAATGCCCCATCCTCGATCTCTGACACCTTGTTGTTGCTGAGGTTGCTGTAAAGAGGGAAAAGCAAGTTGGGATGAGGGCTGTGCCTTGACCTCATCCTGAACTCTGCCTCTCCAGACCCCCCTAAGCACTCTGTGATGCCAGTCCCTCAGAGGACCCTCAGACTGGGACATGCCCTCCAATTCACGTCCCAGTCTTCCCTGGCATCAGGGCCCCCAATGTGCCTTCCCAGCCCTCTGACTGTGCTTGCCCAATACTCACATTTTCTTCAGATGTGGGAGTTTCTTGAAAATGCCAGTGGCCTCCAGGATGGAGATTTCATTGTTGTTCAGGCGCCTGGAGAGGGCAGCAGGGAAAAGAGCTCAGGAGATGGCTGCAAAGTACCTGGTACAGCCCAAACCCCGAGCCAAACCCCAGTGCCAGCCAGGTGCGTGCTGCAGGAGGGAAGGCAGAGTGAGAGAGGAGACTCTTACAGCTCAGCTGTGGACTGTGGGATGCGATCTGGGATCTTGGTGAGTTTCAGGTTGGAGCACTCGACCACACCAGATTCACAGCGGCATTTTGGGGGGCAGATCACGTCACTGTTGCATTCACTGTTCAGCTGGTAATCCTCTGTCCCTGTGTGATGGTGAAGGCAGCGTGGGCTTCCATGGGCAGAGGCACAGGGGACTGCACCTCCCCCCTCTCACTCTGATCCTCCCACATCCCCATCTGGTCTCATTTTCTTCCCCAGCTCCCCTCATCCCAGACCCTGTGCACATATTACTCTTCTCCCTGCCCAAAGCAGCTTATCTACAGAGATATTTGCCCTGGCTACACGGGGCACTGCACTGCCCACCACCCTCCTGCAAACAGAGTTGGACCCTGTGCCTGTCCTCTGTGCCCATCCAGCTAACAGCACGATGAGAGATGCCACAACAAATCCCGGTATCAAGCACGTGGGAAATGAAGGGGCTCTGGCACAACATCCCCACAGGCAGCCTGGCACCATGCACACACCCATACACACGTGTGCGCCTCCTCTGCTCACCTGGGATGAAATACTGCTCTTTGGCTGTGGGAAAAAAAAGCACATCAGCTGTGTGAGCACACAGACAGCAGGCTGGGACAGGGCTGGGGACAGCCATGACACAGGATGCCCGTGACAGGGCTGGGGACAGCTCTCACCCGAGCAGCGGAACTTCTTGCTCTTGATCTGGCCGATGCGCTTGTTGGCCAAGCGCCGGGGGCTGGCACAGCGGGCTCCACTGGTCTCCACGGGGTTGGCACGCAGGAAATCTGCCAGCCACTTCAGGTTGCAGTCACAGATGAAGGGGTTCTGGGCCAGGTGCCTGTGCCAGGGACAGCAGGTGACACAGTGCCAGGGACAGTGGGTGACACACCGCCAGGAGCAGTGGGATCACCAGCTCCAGCCCTGGAAATGCTTTTCCTCCAGAGGCTCGCCTGCCCAGCCATGGGAGCTGGTGTGGACACTCACAGAGTCTGGATGGCCCGCAGGGAGGTGAATGTGCCTTTGGCCAGGCTCTGGATCTTATTATCATAGAGTGAGAGCAGTGAGAGGTTCTGCAGGTCCTGGAAGGCATCTGCCCGTACACAGTTGATCTTGTTGGCATTGAGAAGCCTGGCAGGGTGGAAAGGATGTGAGTCTGGGGACATAACTGCACCAAGGGTGCTAGGGACCTCAGTTCTGCTTCCCTATGCCCCTAAAAAGCATCCCACACAGACACTGGTGCCTTACAGCAGCTGCAGGGCAAAAAGTCCTCCAAAGACACCCTTAGGGAGGTCCGTGATCTTGTTGCCATACAGCACCCTGAGAAAGAAAGGCTGGTGTGAGAGAGATGGGGGGAGTGATATGGGCCATAGTTAAGGGGTAAGCATCCATCCCATCCCACCCACACCACTCTAGGCACTTACAGGGAATTCAGCGAGCGCAGCCCCTGGAAGGCGTCAGGGGCAATCTCCGAGATCTGGTTGTTGCTCAAGTCTCTGAAACCCAAAGGGAGAAGGTGGCCTGGTTCCCTCTTCTTTTGTCCCATGTCCTCGTCCTTCTGCTAGTTCCAGGGGACCACCCCCAAGACCCAATATACAGAGCTGGGGTTATCCAAGACCCTCTCCCAGTGCTGCCATATGGGGCACCCATGTCACAGCAGGTGTCCCTTTTCTGTCAGCTCTCAGCATGGCCAGCAGGGTCAAGGCTGTTGGGGCTCAGGGTGACCTGGCAAAGCCTGCACACTTACATCCTCCGCAGCTTCTTGTAGGGTGAGAAGGCTCCTGGGGGGATGGATTTGATGCCGTTAAGTTCCAGACGTCTGCAAAGAGAATAGGGAGAGATGAGGGCTCTAGGGCTGGCCAAACCTCATAATCCCATACTGATAGAACTGGGCCTGCAGTTACCCCACAGGAGTGGAAATATTCTGCCCAGAGACAACTAGCATCCTGGGATTTGGGCTATGTCCATCAGGGAGAGGTGCCATGGGTCAGGGAACCATGGTAGTTGGGGTGGAAGAAGCACCTCTTCTCCCCAGCACCTCGGGTTTGGGGGTGCCTGCTGCCTCCCCCATGATTTATGCACCGTCCCAGCAGGGGCTTTGCATCATAATTGGATTCCTCTAAGGAGATTATTTCTCTATTTACATTTTTAATGCAGCTAAATCCAGGGCTAAATCTGGGCAGTGTGAGAGAAGGGCAAGGAAGGCCTGCTGCCCTATGGAGTGGCTGAGCTGCAGGGCTCGCTCCTGTGCTCCAGTGCCTTGAGCCACCCGGAGCCCAGGTGACGGTGTGGGGCCATACTCACATCTCTGTCATGGTCTCGGGCAGGTTGGCAGGGATGGCTGTCAGCCCCTTGCCCCGACAGTCCACAATGCCGTTGCTGCAAGTGCACATGGCTGGGCAGGAGCCAGAGGACAAGCTGCAGAGCTGGGCATGGGCTGAGTCCGTTTGTCCTGCCAGGGAAGCAGCCAGCATTGGAATTGCAAAGAGCTGAGCCAGGCCAGTATGTGGCAGCACCCTGAAGAAGGGACCCTGGTGACAGCTCAGCATGCAGGGACAGTTCATGGCACCCTTGAGTAGGTGTATAATCTCTTGGTGCACCCACACCCCAACAAAAGCTCCAAAGGCACAGACTGACATACTGTCACACTGATAGGGTGGCATTGTCCCCATATTGTCCCCACACCAAGGACTCTGTTGACCTGAGATGAGCCCAGAGCATGGATTCTGAGGCTCTGAGCTGGAGCACAAGGCAGGGAGCGGAGATGGGTTGCACTGGTGCCACAAGCCTTGTCCCCCCAGCCTATGTCCTTGCCCTGGCACCCAGCACCTCCCCTGGCCTCTCACCGGAGCAGCTGAACTCATTCTTTTGGATCTCAGCCACGTTGAGGCCACGAAGCTGGGCAGGAGCAGCGCACTGGGTGAAGAGCCCGATGGTGGGGCGCTGGCGCAGCCACTGTGAGAGCCAGGCCAGGTGGCAGTCACAGAAGAGATGGTTGGAATGCAGGCGGCTGCAAGAGGAGGGATGGAGCAGTCAGCACCCACAGGACAGCTCCTGTTACCCCACTGCCCGCAGAATGACCCAGCCTGGCTCATCCCAAAGGCTGGGGGGACTCAGAGGGAGATACAGAGGAGGTTAAGAGCATCTGTGACAGCTTCCAAGGCCACCTTGCTTGGCAGTACTTGGGGATGTTCTGCAGGGTTAACCCCTCCATTCCCTTGCCACGGTGCTCTTCCAGCACTACAGAGCCACCAGCACCAGAGCTGGGGACATCCCACTCTAGCCCAGGAGGTCACTCCCATCACCACCACCACGCTCCGGCACTCACAACGTTCGCAGCTTGGGCATGTGGTTGAAGCTGGACACAGGAATTGAAGTGATGTTGTTGTTATTCAGGGTCCTGCAGGAAGATAGAGAAGGGCAGGTCAGGGCAGACCGGCTGTAAATAGGAACATGAGATGGTCTAGGTGGCATTAACCCCTGGGAGTGACCTAGCACAGGGTGAATGGATGGAGAACTACAGGCTGGGAGCAGCCCAAACCCCCAGCAGGACTTGGTGTCCTTTCCAGGCTTCTCCTCTCCACAGCCAGTGGCACCCAGGTGGCCTCTGGGACATGATCAAGCCCTGGAGCACAGCTCTGCAGCAGTTGTACCAGAACCCTGATGAGCCCCTGCTAACCCAGGGAGAAATGGCATGCTGGGGACATCCCTGCAGCACCTCAGTGAGTGGGGACACCCAAGGACACCCTCATCCTGCATGGGGTGGGCTCCAGCCTGTCCCCAGTCACTTACAGGACCTCCAGCCCCCGCAGGGCACGGAAAGCCCCATCCTCGATGCAGCTGATCTGGTTCTTGTCCAGTTGCCTGTAGGAGAAAGGGAAAAAAGGGAGAATTGTTGGGACAGCCCAGGCAGAAAGCAATCAGTGCTCCTGATTGCTGCTGCTGGACCTGACCCCAAACTCCCTCATGCCCAACAGTGCCAGGACTCACAGGTTCTTGAGGTCAGTGGCCCCACGGAATGCTTTCCTGGGGATGGCCTGGATGAAGTTCTCACTCAGGTCCCTGCAAAAGAAAGAGGCAGGAAGGGAAATGGGCAGTGCCTGCACAGTGTGATGTCCCATGGGAGCAGGACATCCACAGGCAGGGGCACACCCTGGCACTCAGTGATCCCTCAAGGACTCTGACAAACTGTAATATGGCTTCAGGTCCTTGGCTGACCACTGCTCTGATGGCTGTCCTGAGGCAAGTCCAGCTCCATCTATGCTGGCTCAAAGTGACTGGGGCTCCCTGGGCACTGCAGTCCCTGGCTGTGACAAGCAGAGCTGGCTGGCACTGGGAAAACCCTCCATACTTAAATACTCTCTGACTGCTGTAATTACAGGTCCCTGCTGATTAACTGGTAATTACACTTAGTGGCTCAGGGAGGCATTCCCATGGAGCCTGACCTGCACTTCAGAGGGCACAAATAATTGGGTCATTATTTACTCCATCACTGCAGGGTACTGTATGTGTAATCACCTGTTCTGCATTGCCAGGGCCTGCCAAGCCAGCAAGGGCTCTGTGTTGCAGGGCTGGCAGCAGGTCAGATCCCCCACCAGGCCTGGGCTGGCTTTTAAAGCCCATGAAGACCACAAATCTCACTGCAAGTAGGGTCTGGGTGGACTGGCTCAGCTGTGGGAAGACCTGTTTGTTTTATTTATTCTTCACAGCTCCCAAACAGCCATTCCCACCTTAATACTCAGCAGCTCCTCTGAACTTGGCTGGCAACTGCATTGCCTGCTCCCATCCCGGGGTGCCAGCACAGTCTTGTTCCAGCCACCCCTGGGGCAGGAGGTCGAGTTCCCATCTCCTTCCTGGAAGAGGGAAACTGAGGCACAACACAGCATTTTCCCTATGCAAGTCCATGGGTGAGTGAGGAGGAGACCAGGGTATCCTGCACAGATTAATTGTCCCCAGAATTACACAGGCTACACAGACACCCCCATCCCAGCCTCAAGAAGTGGCTTAGGGTGTCCACAGATGTCAGCATTTCACACACAGTGCTCACCAGCTCTGCTTCAACATAACAAAGCCTGTTTGCTATTGATACCCTACAGCTGGACTGGATCAGGATGGAGGCACAGCATCCACATTCCTCCCCATGCCCTCATTTCCTCCAAAAAGTGGGCTCAACAAATAAGCTTGCAACAACCTGCTTGCAAAATACCTGGAGGACTCCAAACTGGGACTTTACCCCAGCTGAAAGCTTCACTGCCACAAGGAGAAAATGTTCCCAGAGGGAAGAACCAGCATTACTTTCATGGATGCATGAGGGAAAGGAAAACAAAAGGACAGTGGGCTTCCCTAACATTCCAGTGAGATGCTAGTCACCAAGGAGATGCTATACACTCCCAGTGTGATGCACCAGCCCTTGCACAGTTTGTGCATCACTCTGGGTTATTCCTGGGAAACCAAACCCGGCTGGAAAGCATCATGGCTGGGGCAGTGGAAGGGAGACGCTGCCCCAGGAACTGCCCAGGCTTCTGGGGAAGGACAAGCCCAGCTCCTGTGCGAGCAGCCGGCGCAGTTTCACAGCAACCCACGTGGCGGCACTGCCAGGCTGCCCTGCTGCCTGCGCTGCTGCCCTGCTGCCTGCGCTGCTGCCCTGCTCCTGCTGCCCTGCTCCTGCTGCCCTGCTCCTGCTGCACTGCTCCTGCTCCTGCTGCCTGCACTGCTGCCCTGCTCCTGCTGCACTGCTCCTGCTGCACTGCTCCTGCTCCTGCTGCCTGCACTGCTGCCCTGCCTGTCTGCACTGCCAGGCTGCCCTGCTGCCTGCCCTGTCTGCACTGCCTGCCCTGATTGTGCCAGCTGTTCCCAGAACTCCGGCATGACCCGCCCACAAGGGAACAGGGTCCCCTCACCCTCTCCAAACAGAAAGGAACCAGACACCTGCAGCAGCTCCAAATCCCCAGCACTCCTTCAAATACAAACACACTATGTTGGGCATGTGATGAGCCTGGGGACCCTCACAAATTGCACTGACCTTTAAGAAAAAGACAGCATTGCACCAATTCCTCTTTTCTCTTATAGCTCCCTGAAGGAATCCCTTAGAAAATTCTTTGGAAAAGATAGCAACTTTTGGGCAGACAGTGATAGGGGAAAGTTTTAAACTAAAGGAGCAGTTTTAAATTAGATGTAAAGAAGAAATTCTTTACTATGAGGATAGAGAGCCACTGGGACACGTTGTTCAAAGAAGTTGTGGATACCCCATCCCTGGAAGTGTTCAAGGCCAGGTTGGATGGGGCACCTTATCTAGTAGGTGCCATCTCTGCCCATGGCCAGGGGTTTGAACCAGATGATTTTCTAAGTCTCTTCCAACCCAAACCATGCTATGATTCAATGAATCCTTCAGGTGTAGTTCACCACTCTTCCTAGCAAAGCATTCAATGCAGCACATTCCTTCTTGGAAGCTGCCTGTCCTCCAACATGAAACCCATCACAGAGCTGAGCACCACACTTCAGTGCTCTGCACCCCGCTCCCAGCTCTGGCACTGCCTGCCCAGGCAGGTCCTGTCTGCAGTTTGTTTGGTTCCCCCATGGAAAGCTTGCTCCCATTTCCTTGCTAGGAGCACATGGGAGTCCCGGTGCCCAGGCAGTAAACCCAAGCGTCTGTCTCCAAGCTGCTCATTTACAGCTTGCGAGGGAAACGCTGCTAGAAGGTTTCAACTGACTTTGTGAGGCTTCTCCCCTTCACAGCTTTTGGTGACAGTCACCGATGAAGTGCTGCCATTGGGGGTACCAAAGCCAAGAGGGACAGACGCTGGATGGGAGGGTTTCAGCAAGGCCCCGGCACTGGCTGAGATTACATCACACGGTTACACAGCTGACAACACCAGGACAAACACATGCTTTGCCTGTGGAACCCTCGGCCCCAGCATTGGAACAAGGCACGGCCCCTTCCCTCCTGGTGTTTCATAGCTCCCAGCTATGTTTGCTTTACACTTTGGCGCAGAGGAAACAGCAGATGGCACGGCTTCTCCTCGCTCTACCGTGCCGCTCGCAGCACCCGCGGCGGCCACATCGGTGCCACCTCACGCCCCGCAAGATACAAGAGTGTCACTGCCATCGTGTGTGGAGTGCCAGTGCAGCAGGGACCACGATCACTGGCAGGTCTGACAGCCCCGCTGGGGACCAGCTGATGGACAGACACAGACAGAGAAGGGGGAGTTGTCACAGTCACCCCCACTGCCTTTTCTGGTTTCACTTCCAGGTATTATCCTAAAGCTCCAAGTTTAAGAGTTCCTGGCTATTGAATCCAGGCGTTTACCAAACAGCCAGCCCCTTCACAATGCCACTGTCCTCCCTTCCTTGTGCCATGGTCCCAGAGCACCATGCAGCTGGAGTTTGTCCTTGCACAGCACAAGGTACAGAGGGCTCTGCTAGTCCCAGGGGTACAAAGAGGGAATATAACAAGGAGTGAGGAGGTGGTGGAGGGCATGTCTGTCCCACGCTCACCTCCCACATGGACCCATCAGATGCCTGTACAACAGCAGCAGCCTGCTCCAATCCACAGCTGTGTGATGGCAAGAAGGGAGGCACCCACCGAAAGCCTCGTGGTCAGACGATATCCACACAATTCCTCCCTGGCTGGGCAGTGAGATGGATGGTGGTGGTCAGGGACTGGGATTCCAGGAGCTCCCCCGCTCAGATCTTACACCCGGCTGCTGTGCCCCATGGTGCCATGGCTGTGGGCGCGGTATCTGGCGAGTCAGGAGGTGGCTGGGCGCTGCCTCTCCTGGCAGCCACAGCCCCATCCCAGCGCCTCCGGTTCCCGGGGAGCCTCGGCGAGGAGCCAGGCGCGGCTCCTGGGGCTGGCAGGGGCTCGGCGGTGGGAGCCAACCCCCCAGCGCGACGCTTAGCGGGGCGCCCGAGCAAAACTGTTTGACATGGCTTCCCAGTGGGGAGCCCACTCAGGCGAACAAACCCCGGCAGCCTTAATCTCCGCGGCAAGAGCCCGCCGGGCCGCAGGGCGGGCGAGAGGGAGGGGGCCGCAGCGGGGCTGCGCCGGCCGGGCAAGGAGGCCGGAGCTATTACCACGCTCTCATTCTTCTGGCTAATCCTGACTTCACACTTTAACCTGATTGAGCCTTGTTTGGCGAGGCGGCTCCTTGCGCGCCGTGTGAGGGGATTAGGCCGGAGCAGCAGGGAGGTAATTGCTTCCCGGCGGCGCTGGCCCCGAGCCCCCCGCTGCCAGGAGCGCCGGGGCAGCCTGGCAGCTCTCCGGCAAGGCCTGTCCTGCCAGGCTGCCCGGCTTGGCAGCGCCCGGGGGCTGGCTGGGGCACAGCTCCGTCCTGCCCGCTGTCAGCAGCCCCACGGGCACCCTGTCCAGGCCAAAGCTGCAGCCGTGTCGTGTCCCAGGCATACGGAGCCACACTGTGCCAGGTGAGTGACTTTCCACCCTGGCAGTGCCCTGGCATCGCTGGGGCCAGTGTGACTCCAGGCAGGTGAAATGCAGGAGGCTGCTCCTCTCTTTACCTTGTTTCCTTCCCAGCACCCATGCTGGAAACTCACTCTGCCAGCCCACAGCTCCCACAGTGAAAATGCATGACTTTTCATGCCCCTGGCTCACTGGCACTGCTGCAGCTCCCCTCCACCAGTGCTGACACCAGTCATTGCAGGCACCAGCTCATCCACCAAGCCTCGAGCAGACAAGGCAACCAAAGCCACCAGCTCTGCAGAGCATCAGTGTTCATGCTGTGACAAATGCTCCCCAGATCCCTGCCTTACCTCAGTGATGCTGTGCCAGAGGCAGCTGTGCCAGAGCACAAACAGCATTTCCCCAGCAAGGACTGTGGCACCAGCAGATATTAAGCAACCCAGACAACCCCACATGCGCTGTCTGTCCCAGAACAGCCTGTCCAGGGCAGAGGGATGAGCAGAGACAGGGCTGACAGCTGTTCACACCACCACCTTCACTGCCTGACAGGTGACAAGGGGTGAGCTGAAGGGACAGTAAGACTCCTGCATTACAAAAAATCAATAGACTAATCAGCACTTGCATTAGTAGCAACAGCCCAGAGTCCCCCAGGGGCTCTTCAATCCCTGTTGCCACTTCAGGGCAGAGGCTGCTGCACCCGCTGCTTGTGCCAGCATCAGCACCTGCAGCCCTGTGCTGGGGGAAGTGTCACCCACGTCCACAATCCCACATGTGGCTACACAACCCACTCGAGGTAATGCACACAAGTTCCCAGTGCTGCAAAGACCCAGTGCCCAAAGAGAGGTGTCCCTAAGGGAGCTGCTTGCTGGAGATGACAGCAGCCACCCCACTGCTGCATTAGCAGCATACCAGGGCAACAAGGCAGAATTCTGACCACTGTGTCACCTGCCCCAGTGCCCAGTGCCAGTGTGAGCAGGAAAAACATGGTGGAATTTCTGGAAGAGGTGCTTTGGCAGAAGCAGAAATGGGAGGTTATGGGACAGGGTGTTTTCTACAATATTAGAACAAGGGATGACCGACACAATCACAAAGGCAAGCTTAAAATCACACCTAAGAGTGAATCCTCCAAACTAGAAATCCACACGTCTCTCTGTGGCTCTCAGCCACAGCCAGCTCAAAAGGAAAATTAACAGAAGCAAAGTGCAGAGACGCACCTGCCAAGCCTTGCTGTGGCAAGAACACCTGCAGGCAGATGCTCTGCTGCCAGGAGACCAGCTGGGCACACCTCTGGTAGTACCACATTGCCCAGTTCAGGCTGCATGAACAATGGCTTCACCACTGCTCCGCTGGTAGGAACTGCCACCTACCAGGAATCACTTGTGTCAGCCTGTTGTGGTGGCAGGCAGAGATGCACAGCCCCTCTGCTCCCCAGGGCAGTATGGGGGACATCAGACTGGAGTCAGCCCAATGCTGGAATGCCAGGGCAGGACACCAGGGTCCCTGCTCCGATCTCTGCCTGTCATTCTTTTCACTGCCCCGCCTGGAAGGGGGGGACAGTGAGCTGGAAGTGGGGGAGGGAGGCACTGCTCCTGCAGGGGTTCAAGGGGGAACAGCTGGTTGCTGTCAAGAGCATCCCAGGCTGGGTGGCGTGGCACAGCCCTCCCCGCTGGCAGGCAGAGCACAGCGCTGCACCAGGCAGCCCAGCCGCCAGCAATTACGTGCTGAGTAAATCGATGGGATATAATTGGACTATTAAGATCTCATTATCCTCCTAGCTCTGCTTGCCACAGCCCGCAGAGAGCTGGGGGAGACTGCAACCTGCAGCCACAGAAACTGCCTCCCGACCCACACAGCCTTGATGGGTTCTGGGAAAGGGTGCATGGAGCAGGGACAGCACAGACAGAGGGGACAGGGATGCTGGCAGCAACCAAGTTCAGAACAGGAGACACCTCTCACACAGCAAAGCACTGTGCAAAGGCAGTGGTGTCCGTACAGGGTCCTAGAGATTAAGACATCCAGCCATCCTTCTAGTCACCAACCAGCCTGAAAGCCACCACTGACCTCTCCTGCCTCATGCAGGGTTCTCAGTGAGATGGGGAGTTTGGCCTCTAGATGCCCTTACATGCATATCTCAACCCCATTCCTGCTGGAAAGGTACAGGGTCCCCATGCTCTGAATCACCTTTCCCTGTGGAAGGGCTGTGTATCCACATCATCACCTGCACACACCACCCATGGTGGCTGATACGATTCCAGGCCAAGGGACAGTCCTCCCAAAGGGACCAGCATCCTCAGCAGCTCTTGGCACCAGATCACATCCACTGTGATTCAAGTGAAAATAAAAAAATCACTTCTCTTAGGAGAGCTGACCCCAATCCCACCTGAGGTTTCTCATAATATATTTTTCTTATTATTTTCTCAGCACCAGTGAAAGCAATGAATCAGAGCTCCTCCTTGCCAAACCTTATATATAAGGACAAAACAATCCCTTGCTGTAGCAAGGCAAAACACAGCTTGACACCACAATGTGCTGAGTGTCTTAAGACCACAGACTTCAGACACAAGCCCTATCAACAAATTCTGCCTCTCCACTGTGTCCACACAGTAAAGTGTAAAAGAGCAGGGAGCAATGCTTCGTGCATACTACCCTGCCTTCCCCAAGCTTCCCAAAGTGCCATGCTGACCCTACGCTCTGGCTCTGGTTCCTCTCCCAGGAGATGCAGATGCTTCCAAAAACATTAAAGCTGGAGAGTTTTGTTGCTTGGACAGACGAGTAGAGCATGTGTAAAAGGCAACATATGCTCATGGCAACAGTTAGTGAGAGGAGTCCCAGCCCCAGCATGGTGGTGTTGATTTAGCAAAACATTTCAGGGCATGCATAAATCTCAGTAGCTTCAAAGGACACTTGCTGACCTATGCCATGACCTGCTGTCTTTACCAGAGCACCAGCAGTTGCCACTGCTGGTATCACCCAAGGGTGCCACCACGGTGCCAGTGTGGGCAGGATGCTGAGGCATGTGGGTCCCTGCACCATGCCCTGTGTTTGGACACTGGGGACATTGCTGAGCAGCTCTGCTCAGGGCTGGCTGTGCAGTGGCTCGGGTCCAGCTCCAGTAAGGATCGGCTCCTGCGTGGGCTCACTGCAATGCCGGAGCTGCGGGACTCGCCCCCGTGGGAAGGGGGATGCTATGGGAACAAGGGGAGCTGGCCAAGGAAAAGAGGGAGGGTGGGAGGGAGGGGGAATAAAGCATCTGCTGCACACCCTGGAGCCTCTTCAGAGATTGAAACAAGTTAAAAGCAGCAGCTTTAATAGCAACACAAGTGAAATAACAAGCTGCAAACCCTGCGTGCCTGTCACCGCCCCCTCCCCACAGGGTCCCTTTGTTCCTGCAACCTCGTTATCGGCGGGAACCAGAGCCAACACGAGGCTAAGGCATCGCTATCAGCTCCCCCATGTCCCAAAGTGCCTTGAGAGAGCCACAGCACCTTCAGTGCCTGTGGTCTGGTAGAGCACGGGGTGAGCAGGGGAGTGTCCTGCAACCCACCTGTGGGAGCAGCCAGCCTGTCATTTTCTGCAAAAGCACCTGCTCACTCCTGGCTCCCCTTCTGCTGGGTGAGGGTTTATGCCTTCCAGCAAGTGTCTGGCTGGGCACTGAGTGTTAAAACTGCCCCTGCCTGGCTCACATCCTGTGTGTCCCACTGCCACTGAGAGCCAAGGCACCGAGCCATTGGCCCCATTGCTGCACAGCCTCTGCTTTTCTTTATCCCTGATTCTCACCACTTCCAAGTCCCCTCAGCCCTGATGTTCAGCAATCGTTTCTCCTCCCTCTTTTCATGTTTTTGCTTCTGTCTTACCTTCTAGTAGCAGGAAATCCCTGCATGAACCCTCCACCAAAGCATGTTTTTCCAGCTCCCACACTACTCTCCAGCCTGTGCACCTACCTGCTTCACATCTGCATACCCCAGCTCATTTCAAGCATGTTCCCAAGCATGCTGCAAATAAAAGGCACAGAGTCATCCCTTTCCCCAGGGCTGCATGCCAGGCTCCCCAACCCTGCAGAGGGAAACTGCTGCCCAGAGCCTAGAACCTCAGCACTCACAGACTGACTTGTTCCAGGATGTCCAGCAAATCAGAGTAGCCCAGCAGCTCCAGAGCTTGGGGCAGAACGAGCTGGGGTGGTGGCAGGGATTTGCTAGACCATGTATGGTTCTACCTCCAGCAGACAGCAGTGAGCCACAGCAAGACCCTTCCCATGCAGCTCTGTGACAGTAAGGAAAGGGTCAATCCCCCCTCACTCCATCACGACCCCATGCATGACTGTGCCATGCCCTGAAAAGTGCCAGGCTCCAGCTGCCTGCCATAAAGCCTTACATCCTCCAGCAGCATGTGCTCCCTGCCTGGCAGCTCACACCTGAAAAGATACCCCAAACTCCATGCTGCAACACTCATCCAAGGTGTAAATGAAAAAGCAAATAGCTCTTCTGCTGAGCCAGCCCAGAGCCCTGTGGGGAGCTGGCTGCAGCTCTGGTTAGCAGGCTCATCCCCTGGGCTTGCAACACTGCAGAACCCAGAGCTAATTGACTCCCAGGCTCTGAGGCTTTTAATTGCTAATAAGTGTGAAGCCAGCCCTGCCAGCCCTCCTGGATTCCTCCGAGGTGTGAATGAGGCTGAGCCAAGCTGAGAATTGTGTCCCGGCTGTCCCAGATCTGTCCCAGATCTTGGTGAGCCAAGAAGCCACGCTGTGGATCTGTGATGCTGCTCCTCAGCTTTACAGGTCCTGGGACAGCAACTGGCCCCAGCTTTAAGAAGGGCTAAAGCAAACTCCCTGTGGGCTGGAGGGTGTTCTGAAACCAAGGCTGAACCTTGCAAGACAGCTGGAGAACTTGGCGAGATGCCCTAGCATGAACTAAGCGTCCTTCACACTCCTCATGTTTTGCCCTAGCACTCAGACAGGTAAAACTATGATGTCTCATAGCCTGGGGGTTCCTGAAAGCACTTGGGAGAGGCTGGCAGTGGGATGAGAAGTTGAAGATGCATTGCAGGGTGAAAGGCAGCCAGGGTGGAGCCAGTGGGACATCTCAAATCGTGCCCAGCATCTGGCAGAAGAGATTTGATTTCACACAGAGCTAGAAGGAAACAGCTAGGATAGGAGAAGGAAAGGCAGATGGGAAACAGCAGAGTGCAGGACTGCAACAGCACCCGAGCATGGGAATCAAACACAGGACACACTTACAGGGAAAACCCAACAGGCAGATAAAGAGACTCCATCTCGTGTGACACACATCAAAGCCAAGATAAGAACTGCTGGAAGGCAGGCAGCAAAGCCCTGCCACAAGGCTGGCCCAAGCTGTGGCTGTCCTTGCCCCAGTAACAATAGCTGCCAAAAGGGGATTTGAGAGAGCAGCACCCAGTCATGGCCATGCCACAGGGGACTGTGAGCTGCATCCCAAGGCTTCTCTCCACAGAGCTGCTCTTTGAAGAGCCCCTGGCACAAAACCACATCACAGGTCTGGGGAAGCCTCTGCCTGCAGGTAGTGAATACAGCTGCAGCTCCCACCCCACGGACCTGCCTGTGCTGTGGATCCACAGCCCCTCCTTGTTTTGGGGAGGCAGAAATGAGTTGCTGGAGGCTCATCAGGGTGCTCCTCCCTTTCCCCCAATCCATGCACACATGGAGCCTTGAAGGAGTAAGTATCAAGCCCAACAGCAGCACTCAACCACAAGACACAGATGGAAAGTCCTGGCCCTGAGTCTATGAGCACCTAGCGGTCTCACACAGATTTTCAATCTCTGTATGAAAGTTCAAGTGATGGAGCAGCCCCACACCCCTTTTCAAAACTGCCCTGAGGTTAATTACCTTTGGGGTTAACAATGTCTTTTTTCCAAGTGCATCTGACTCAACAGTGGGGACAGCAGCTCTGTGACCCCAACAGCCCGTGGCTCACTCTGCCTGGTAGATGTGCCTCAATAGCTGGGGATTGTGTTACCTGCATGTTCAATCTCCTGCCACTGAGCAGCCAGGATTGCAGAGGGGAGCTCCACAGAAGGGAGAGTCAGGGTATTGCCTGGGAAGAGGGGATGGGACCCTTACCCTGGTCAGCTTGGGGGGTTGTTCCTCACAGCTCCAGGGAGGTGCTGGCCAGGGCTGGAGCTGCTAAGGTTGCAGCCAACCTCCAGCTTGGCTGCTCAGATGGCTTGGCACTGCTGGCATGGCTGTGGCTTGTGCTCTGGGACCTGGGGAGAGGAGCTGCTGAGCCTGATTACCTCTGCCAGAGCAGGCCTGGTGGGTTTATTTTTAACAGTTCTGATTGAAGCTGGTTTCCTGCTGACATTTACACTCCTTCATCATTATCAGCTCCCCGGCTTCCAACCGCCAAGACAAAAAGGAGAATGAAATCTCCCGAACAGTGGGGTCCTGGCTGCAACCCCACAGAGGGGGAAAGACCCAGACCACTGCAGCTGGGCAGATATCAGCTCCTTTGGAGGGAGGTGGGTGCCTATCCCACAGTAGGGGTATTACAAACTGGGATCCTGCCACCAGATGCAGCAGGAGCCATCTCAGAGCAGCCCGGGGAGGAATATGAGTCATTGTCACTGGCATGAGCATAAGGACATGGCAGCATGGCTGGACTACAGATGCAACTTTGGGTGCCGGAGTTCCCAGAGACACCCATGCTCCTGGAAGTGCCCCAGTGACTGGCTCCAGGTGCAGCAGGAGCCATGGCTGCTGTCTGGGGCCAGCAGAAAGTGAGGTGCCAATCCTGCTGGCATGAGCATGCCCATGCCATGAGCTCCCAGCAATGGACAAAGGGACTCATGAAAACATGCAGGGCTTGGATTCCCAGTGTGGTTCTCTGTGATGGGAGAGCCGTGCAGGGGCTGCACAGCACAGCCTGACCCTATCCTCCTTCCTATGCTGCTGTGGGAAGGCTGGCAGTGCAATTCAGAGCCAACAGTGGGGCTTCCAGCATGGCCAGAGCACTCAGATCTAAAAACCTCCTTTTTTCCCTATGAAACAGTCAAATTCCAACACGTGCTGTCTAAAAATACACTCTAGTCTGCCCAGGACTCTGCCTGCTCTTACATCTCTTGGATGATTCATATTTTGTCAGATTCCAGATGAGTTTTGAGACCAAAAATACCAGGTTTGAGAGACAAGCATGTCACAGGCCCCAGAAGGTGTCAGAGCCCTGTGAGAGGAGGCTGGAGATGTGACCGAGGTGGGAAATGTCCTTCTGCAGCTGGTACTGTGGGCTGGGCATTCCTGACATGCAGAATGGCTCTCACAGAGGGGGAAAGCCTTACAGCAGCCCTGGATGGGTACAAGCTGCTCCAAGGCCAACCAGCACAACCCTGCTGCATCCCAAAACAGCCCCAAAATGGGGTGGATTCATACATGGGAGCTTGCCTCCAGCTTTTTTGTAATTACCTTCACGGATACAAAATCATCAATAACTAATTAGACACCCCATTTCTGCCTAATATGCTGAAATTAAATATTATATTGTAGGCATGTAAAAGCATTTCTGACAACATATTACATATGTAAAATACTGCAAATTAGTCAGCTCCTACACTGAAATCCTGTGCAGAAGCAATGCAGGGACCTGGCTGGACAGAAATTAGGGACATAATTTCAGGTAAATTGGGAAAAGAGCATACTCTTCCGGCAAAGGATTTTTTTGTTCTGAGCATTGGAGATTGCTGAAGCACAAAGGAGACAGCCCAGAAACACCTCTGCCAATCTTGCTAGCCCATGAGCCATGTGAGCCCCCCAGCAAAGGTGATTAGGATGTAAGAGGGCTCCTGGTTAGTTAGGCAAACATTAATGCAAATTGTCAGTGAGCCTGGAGATGAGATCCCAGGCACAGCAGCTTGAAGGGGAGCAGGCATTTCCTCGTATTGTCAGCCCATCCACTCACTGAGGGGGGAGTGGGGGCTAGGAGCTGTTCTGTGCCACAAGAAAGGAGCTCCAAGAGCCAATTTCCATCCAACCACAGAGCATTTGATGTCTTGTGAAGTCGAGGTTGCACTGTCTCGCCTCTGCCTTGTGCAAGGAAGGGGCTGGATCCTCCCCCTGCACACACAGTCACAGCCCTGGCTGAGCATGTGAACATCCCACAGCACCCTGGGATCCAGCACAGGATGAGCCATCCCCACTGCACTCTTCTAGCCAAAACGCAGCTGGAGAAAAAAAAACCAAAAGGCTTGGGTTTGGTCTCCTCCATATGAGTAAGAGGCCAAAGTGCTGCTGTCTTTCTTTGCCCCCTGTACAGAAAACTTCTCTTCCTCAGTCTTCAACTCTGGCTTGGTGTGAGCCCAATTCAGCGCTGAGCTGGAGCCATGGGGACAACAGGAGGGGGCACAGGAGGGCTGGAGCATCCCCCACCTTAATCTGCAGGCAGGAACCCAGCCCAACACAACGTCTGTGTGCTCTGGTGTTTGTGTCTGCTCTGGTGCCAGGCTCTTCCCCTAAAACCAGAGCAGAGAGCAGGCGGTTTGCAAGGTAAAAGCCCAGGAGCAAAGGCAGGGAACACCACCTGGTAATTGCCTGCAAACTTAACTTGCAAGTGGAAGCTGCAGTGCCAAGCTTTGAACAGGGCTGTTTCATGTGCCTGGTGCTCCTGCTGCTCCTTGTGCATCCCATCAGACATGGGAGAGGGCATGAGGACAGCAAGTGTGTTTGAAATTCACACTTTAAGTTGCTATCCGAGTGGACTGGCTTGTTTTTGCTGCACAGCTGAAGACAGGGAGCAGAAAAGTGAGCCGGGAGACAAGGGCTCACATTCCCAGGCCCTTTAATGCTGGGATCAATCACCTGCTCAGGGATGCTCTGCTGCAGTGAGACTGAGAGCTGTACTCAACCCCTTCCTTACTACAGCTGCCATGCTGCAGCTCGTACCAGGGTAACACTGCCTGATGTGGAACACCCTTGGGCTGGGGGCTCTCCACACACACTGCTGCACTGCCTGGGAATTTCTGCTGCTGTCCACACACCATGGCACACACCGCAACCCATCGCCCACTGCACCACGTCCACACTCCCTCCAGCGTGCAGGCACACTGCACACACACACGCTGTCTTCATCACTCCTTAATTCTCACTTTCGAGCCTTTGCTATTTTCTGTATCAGCACACCTGGAAAGCA
Organism: Erithacus rubecula; assembly: GCF_903797595.1. Taxonomy (NCBI): domain Eukaryota; kingdom Metazoa; phylum Chordata; class Aves; order Passeriformes; family Muscicapidae; genus Erithacus; species Erithacus rubecula. Next base: position 21,627,990 of record NC_136660.1, on the reverse strand, counting down.
GCACTGTGAGGAGCAGCAGAGGGGAGGACATGGCCCCTCCAGGAGTCCAGCCCATCTTCTGAGACTGGAGCAAAGACCATTCAATGCTCTTCTCCCAGCAATGTGTCCTTATGCACACAGCCTAAAGAGCCTCTGTGGGGAGGTTAGCAGGGAGGGAGGCCCTGGTTCTCCACCACCAGGGATGCAGATGTGCAGCCCCAGATTGGCCCAGATGTGCATGCTAATGCCTGGACTCTCCTGCTCATGCTCTCACTGCAAAACACAGCAGCAGCGTAGAGGGTCTAAGTTTATCAAAGCTGGGCTTTGAACCATTTTAATCAGACTGCCCACGCCACCACGGTAAGATCCCCCTGAGCCATCTGCATCTTCGTGCATGGCATCCGAGGCTTGCAAAGCAGAGCGGGGGCTCAGAGTCACCCCAGCTGGCCAACACAGTGACTCTCTGGGACCTGGCTAAGGGCATGGACGCCCTGCATTCGGCTTCCAACAAATGACAGCCCTAAACCTGACCCCTTTTCAGGACTGCCACCTGCTTTCCAGAGACTCAGCAGCATCATCCCTGATTTTCCAGGGACAGATTAGGGCACAGGAATAGCAGATCAGTGGCCAAGGAGCACTCTCTCTCCTTCAGCCCCTGGAGACCCCTGGAGCCCTCAGCGCGGCCAGCTGAAAGGCTCTCCCATCTGCTGCGTGGAGCCGCAGCGTCTGAGGGCCGGGCAGGACCTGCGGGCGAGCGGCCGCCCCGCCGGGCTGGGCCGCCCCCGCTGGCCCCGCGGCCCGCGGGCAGCTGCCGGAGCGGCCAGCGCCAGCCAGCCCCGGCTCACGGGCGGTCAGGCAGCGTGGGGCTGCAGGCAGGGCAGCTGCCCACCTCCCCCGGGACGGCGGCGGGCGAAAAGGAGGGGACAGGCGCCAGCCAGACCCAGGCCGAGAGAGCCGCCAGGCCCTGTGGCACCGGGTGCGAGCCACGCGCTGCCGAGGGCCGGCACGGTCAGCTGGCGGATGGGCCCAGCAGGGACAGGGTCCCACCTCCCACCGCCCCTGGAGAAGAGGGTTTGAACAGCGCCTGCCCCGCCAGGCTGCAGCCTCTCCCTCTCATTATTTTTTCACCGCAAGAACTATCTTTTACCTTATCAATAATTCACAGGTACAAACGATAACGTTCGCTGTCATGGTCCGGGAGCCACATGTTCCTGGCGAGGGGGAAGGGGCCGCTCGCAATCGCTATTGTTAATGCCTGCGGAGCTGGGGGGAGGCGGGGAGGATAAATATTTAACACTGTGTCTCCGAGCAAATGTCCATGACCGAGGGCTGAACATGGGTTTTACACAGAGCTGCTCCTGCCCTTGAGAGGGTCATTAGCATGTTAAAAGCCGTCAGAGCGGGGCTGATGGAAGGGCTCTGCCGGAGGGACCCCCAGCGCTCTGCCTGGGGATGCAAGGTACTTTTTGCTGCTGCAGGAACATGGCAATCTCCATCCTGCCCGAATTTCCCTTTTCCTGAGCACAAAGGTTGTGCTCTCACTGCTCGTCGAGGAGCATCCCCATCCCTGCCTGCTACCACATGGAGGGGCATGAGGGATGGGGCAGGTAGCCCGGGGCTGGTGGGTGGCCAGGGCAGTTCATTGTGCAGAGGAATTACAAAGGGGACACAAAGAGCCACACACCACATTTTGTGTGAGCTTCCTCTCCCGGGCCGCCCGGGCCTTTCTTTTGCCGTGTTGAGGGTGAGCTTTCTGTGTAAATCCCCAGGGCACGGTGAGGGGAGAATAGGTGTCTTTGTGAAAGAGGCTGAAAATAAAGAGAAGAAAAAGAAGCACAAGCACAAAACCCAGGCCCTGCAGTGGCAGGCTGCAGGGAGCACAAAGATTCCCAGAGGATGGAAAGACAGTCCTACAACCGGGGAATCAGGGGTTGGCAGGCTGCAAGTGCCCTGCTCACGGGGGCACCAACAGCTCCCCATAGAATCCCCCCCTCTATAAGTGTCCCCAAATACGCAGCCACAGTGTAAGTTCCCCAGAGCCATGTCCTCATCTACAGACCAGTTTCACATTCTTATTGTTCCAGGTACAATTTTGGGCACTGACAGATAGGAAAACTCCACCCTGGGATAATCCAGGAGCACTCTGTTTTGGCCTTGCTGTCACAGTCACTGCTGGCATCTCTCCACAAAAGGATGGGAACAGGAAAGGAACAGGTCCTGTCTGGCTCTGTGGAGGTGAGGGCACAGGAGGAACCGTTGTGATGGGCACAGGAGGAGGGCAGGGAAGAGAGAACATCTTCAGCCACCACTGCTGTTTACCCTGTGAACTCCAAGCCAAAGCCCCCGCAAAGTCCAGCCAGCACCAAACCAGGCAAGGTACTCTAGAGCTCATTAAATTAAAGCAAAGCTGTCTTTCCCCTTCACAGTGCTAGTAAAATATATTTCTGCCTAAGATGCTCTGACAGGACTGCAGTGCCGAGGTCGGGAAGGCATCCCCTGGGGAGAGCGTGGGAAGAGCGGCGCCAGAGGATCTCCCCCAGCCGGGTTGAGAGCAGCAGGGGCTGCCTGGACCCCCCTCCAGCAGCCCCTCGGCTGTGGCAGCCCCATCCCTACCCAGACGTGCCTGTTCAGACATCAACTCACATCATCACAGATAGAGAAGAGCCTCTGCAGCTGGTTTTGCTCCGTCAGCCTTGCAGAGTGGGGATGCTTGGGGGTTTTGAGAACAATTAAGGACTTGGCCTGCGTTGGAGGCACTGGACTTATGTCCCCAGTACCCAGAGAGGGAGAGTGGGTGAGGTATCATCCATCATCCAGAAGGGGACACTTTATCACTGGGACACCTCTGAGCACTCAGCCCAGACCCAGAGCCCTCCCAGGGATTTCTGCTCCAACTGACACTTCAGTTTTCACCACTGGGAAAAGGAGTACAGTCTCCTTTGCAACTTCAAAGGACATTCAATTCACCTGTTCCCAGCTGAGTGTTCAATGGTTAATTGCTCTCTGTAGTGAAAAAGACAAATTTAATTCTAGTCTGAATTTGTCTAGTTTCAGCCCCTAGCTATTGAATGATTTTATGCTTTTATGCTTTTTCTTTCTTTTTTTTTTTTTTTTTTTTTTTTTTTTTTAATTAATGACGTCCCTATAATCAGGCTTTTCCCCATGCAGGTATGCGGAGATGAAGATAAATTTCTCTCCTAGCCTCCTCTTGCATACACTAAATTGGCCGAGCTCTTTAATTCTTTTCACTGGAAGGCAGATTTTCCAGGTCTCCAATTATCCTGCACTTCCTCTCTGAGCAATTTCTAATTTCTCAACATCTCTCTAAACTGTGGGCCCTGAAGCAGAAACTATGCTCAGCAGAGGCCTCCCTCCTGCCCCCAAACTGGCAACTCCCCAGTACCCAGAGCTACTCCACACATCCATCACTGCCCAAGCTGGAAGCCTGCATCCCAGAGCAGGCTTACACGAGGACTGCTAAGTCTTTTTCAGTGTAACCACATCCCCAGACACTGCTCCCCGTCTTGTAGCTGTGACCTACATTTTTTTTTCCCCAGCTGCATGACCTTGCATGAGGATGTTTTCCAGTGCAGGTGTTCCAGGCGGAGCATCCCTGCTAGACCGACATCCCACCAGCCCTGCTCCTTTCACCTATTGGCTCACATCTCCTCCCAGACTGAGTTCTGTCACTGTGCAGGTGCTTCTACATCACCCATGCCACTCAGCTCACCCTCAGCTGGTGCAAGGCAGAAAGAGGAGGCAACAAGACACCAGGATATTGGGGGTAATTGGCAAAAGTCAGTATTGCCATTCCAAGACCACTGCAGCATTGCAGAGATGGTGAACATTAGTTCACCACCATCAGAGACCCACTGCACCCCGCCAGACAGATGACCACTGCAACTCCCCCAGGGATTTCAACCAGTGAAAAACGCTGTCAGAAATGCTACACAGATTTTTGCAGAATATTAATGTTTTCATGGCAATATCCTCCAGGCAAGAGCGAAATGACTTGCAGAAGTCTTGGTATATCATGTCAGCACAGTCGCTACTTATCAACCCAATTTGTCAGCTCATCAAAAAAATGATATCAGGTTTGTTTGACGAGAGCAATTTTCCATGTGGATTGGCATTAATTATCCTTTAATTCCTCCCTGATTGCCACCCGTATCGTTATTGTAGCGGGGATCGGTGTCAAGCTGGAGGCAGAGCAGTGGCTGCCACGGGGGAGGCATGACAGGGATGCTCTGTGTGCCACAGGGGAGGCATGGCAGGGATGCTCTGTGTGCCACAGGGGAGGCATGGCAGGGATGCTCTGTGTGCCACAGGGGAGGCATGGCAGGAATGCTCTGTGTGCCACAGGGGAGGCATGGCAGGGATGCTCTGTGTGCCACAGGGGAGGCATGGCAGGGATGCTCTGTGTGCCACAGGGGAGGCATGGCAGGAATGCTCTATTGTCACTCACTGTGCTGCTTCGGGGTTAACAACCTTGCCCTCACTCTGAAGGTGACAAAGTGACTGATGCATAGAAAGTGTCACATCCTTCCCGACCTTGCCAGGTCCTGGGCAGGGGTAGTTGCTAAGAGACAAGACCAGGATGAAGAGAGTCAAGGAGGATGTGGGATAGGAAGATCCTGTCCTACGGAGCAGGCTCCACAATGGGGAATTTGAGCTACCCAGGTGAAGAGCCATATTTATACAAACACCCCTGCCAGAGATGGGGACCTGCCTGCACCATGAGTCCCTTTCCTTAGGCAAGAGGCAGCCCTAGCCACAGGCACAGGCTGGAGCAGCCCCAGGAGCAGTCAGTATTTGCTTTCTCTCAGTTAACCCTCAGACTGAGGAATGCAGGGTCACCACCTGTGTGGCTCCCTGGGGAGGCAGCTGTGTGTGGAGGGATGCAGCGATGTCCTCTTTTGGCTACGCTGTTTATTTTCTCAATATTTGTGGAAGGAAACAAGAGCTGCATGGGGGAATGTGGGGCCAAGGATGGGCTGGGAGGGCTGGCTAACACAGCGTTGGTCGAGGGTCAGCAGGTGATGGAGGTCAGCCAGCACTTCCCAACCACCCTTTGTGTCCCTGTGACACCCAGCCTTCCTCTGCCACCTTCCTCATGGATGGGGAGTGTGACTGTGGGTCTCCCTCCTGAACCTTGCCTCATTCCCTGGCTCAGCCATCTGCTTGGATGCAGCTGGACACACCAGAGCAAACCACTGCTTCACAAAAAATCTATTTCAGGGTGAGTGGGCTCATTCCCACCAGGACCAGGGCTTTGCCAGCTTTCAATAGCAAAAGGTTCCATGTGATGCTGATTTCCACTAAACCTGCCTGCTTCTGTAGTCCTGCTTTCCCTAAAAAGTTAAAATCTCCCACAAAATTATGTTCTGACCTATAGCACAGGAAATATTCCCAGCAGATGACTGTCTCACAGCTTATATCCTCATCCTGCTCTCAGCCATTAATAAAATTCAAAAGCAATGACCTTGAGGTGCCAGCGACACCAAACCCCAGCAGTCCTTCACTTACACACTCTTCATCTCATTTGGGACTGACATGCTTCCAATCAAGGCTCTGCCACCAGACAGGCTGCAAACACACAGCCCTAGCACCGTGCAGCAGGTCTGGAGGAGAAATCTGGCCATTGGTGGGAGGCACAGCCCTTGGAAAGATGGGCAGGGCTGTCATCACATCTCCAACCCCTACAGATCTGGGAAATGCAACTGGCAGGGCCACACAGGCAATTTAGTTCCTGTATCTGTGATTCAGTTTTCCACCTGTAAATACAAAAAAAATACACTGACGTCTGCAGTGGTGGAGATATTGAACTGAGGAAGCGTCCACCCCAAGCTACTCTAGAGCCCAGGGGGAGGGCAACTAAGACAAAATATTATCATTCCTCACTGCAACCAAGACCGCAGAGCAGAAACTGATGCACCACTGGTGCTGCCCCAGTGGGCTGTATTTGCATTGTCAGCTAATGATCGAGCTGAAGCACCTCTGAAAGCTGGAATCACACACACAGTGGTTGTCCCCTGCCCCACATCCCCCAAGCCTTGCAGCAGGGAGAGTAGAGCCTGCTGCGCCCCATGCTCCGGGCCAGCCAGGGAAGGTGCATCCTATGGTGCATCTGCCTGCTCACCCCCAGCACCTGGGGAGCCTCAGGGCACCCCAGCTCCACTGGCACATGCTCGGAGCAGGCACTCTGCCACAGGAGAAGCAGCAGCTGCCGGCTGTAGCATCCCAGCTCCCAGCCCCAAGCTCCTTAGCAGCGGCCCCTGGCTGGGGTTGGGGTTGTGGGGGTGTTTCCCAGTCCAGGATGCCCATCTGGAACCCATTAGGCACCTTTAATCCCCCTCATCCATTCTGGTGCTGTCTGAGCTCCCCCCCACCAACACACACAAACGCTGCCATTCAAGCAGTTAATTTAAACAAATTCTGCCCAGCCGCCACATCGAGAAGTGATGAAAAAGCCAAACGAAGCAGCTCAAAGCCAAGGGGAGAATGAAAAAAAAAAAAAAAAAATTAGACAGAAAATAAAAGAAAGAAAACCACTCTGCACGGTGGGGCTGATACCCAGAAAGACCAGCTGCATCCTCCCATCCCAGCCAGCCCCAGTCCTCCCTTCTCACAGGCAATCAGATACCATGCGGGCTGTGTAATTGGATGGCAAAGGATAGAGAGAGACATCTTAAAGCTTGGGTCTAATCTCATTAGCACCCGGCTGTGGGGATGCTGTGAAATCGTAGGATGCAGGAATGAGCAACATGCTGAGCCCGTGGGGAGGAGAACAAGCGAGCTGGAGCGGGACGAAAGCACCGGGAGGTGGAAATGCCTCCGGTCAGACAGCAAGAGCTGGAAGCACCGCCGAGTCCTGGGAATGCAGCCAGTCCCCTTGCCTGCTCCTCACTTCCTTGCTCCTGTTTACCCCACAAGCACAGATCCCCACTCCTGCTACATGGCCCTGACTTTATCCCTGTGACTGGTAATTAATAGCGCTAGTGTTAATTGCTGGGCAGTAACAGCCTGGCTGTGCAATAGAGAGGAGCTGCCATGGAGTGTCCCTGGAGTTGAATACCTACCCCCAACCCTCCCATTTTGCATCATTTACACCATTCCTGCCTCGGACTGGCACATACTCAGCAAAAAACACTGCTGCATGTTTTGCTGGGTATGTGCTGGTCCATGGCAAGAAGAATCACCAGACCCCAGGCAAACATCCCAAAAGGGTGCTATGATGTGGTCAACTGCAACCCTCATCTTGTAGTGTTGCCACTGTAAGTCTCTGTCATATAGTGACTGGCCAACGGTGCCCCCTGGGAAAAAGGAACCTAAATGGGGCAAAGTGGAGGGGATGAAGCACCCACCCATCTGTGGGTCTCCTAGGTGGACAAAAGCCCCTTTGAGTGTCATACCAGGGATGGGAAGGTGTGGGGAGACACAGGGGCAGAATTCCCAGGTCCCTTGGTCCCTTTCCCAGTTCTGCCATGGGAGGGGTCTGGGTGGAGAACTTCCCAGTTCCAGGATGGGAAACACCTTCTGAGAATTATTCCTGTGCTTTCCACATTTAGTACTCTGTCCATGCAATATAGCTAACATCTCTCCCTCCTTTCTCCACATAATCCCAAAATTACCATTTCCCAAACACTCAAGTGGATGGTCAAACTCCTTCTGGCTGCACCTCCCAGGGAAACATCTCTCCTCCTGCCCCAGGGCCTGCAGAAAGTCTGTGCCACTTTTTCTCTTTAAGTAGCTCTGCCTCAAATGCCATCCCTGACTGGAGGGGCAGCGAGGACCAGACAGGGAAAAGGAGGGGTGAGGAAACCATTCTAAGCCATCCCTGCCATTTCCTGCCTCCCAGTTCAGAGAAAAGAGGACAGCGGGATGTCTTCAGTTACCAACAGCTCCCTTGGGAGCAGTAAAAATTAATCCAGCTTTTCCTATCCTGAAGGGAAATACAGACACAAATGAGGATGAAAGCCTCTGTGGGCAAAGGGGAGTGCAACAACCATGGAAGGGCAGGGGAAGGCAGCTGGTAAGACCCCTTAATCCATACTCTGCTTAGCTCTGGCAGGGCAGTGGGAGTAACAGCCACAGAAATCTGAGTCTTACTGGTTAAGTGAGGATAAGCCTGAGATGATAAGTAATTTAACACAGATGAGAATCTGGAAAACAAATCCCCAAACCCATCCCAGCACACTGCCAGCAGGGTTCCCTTGCATGTGGATGCCAATAGGCACACACAGGGAAATGTGTTCACCAAACCAGGACACCCTCAGCTCATCCCTGCAGGCAGGACACAGCTCCCCCTTGGCAATGCCTAGGAGCCCTGCTGCACCAGGAAAGCTCCCACTTAAACTCAGCTGTTTGGCCCTGACAGCACTTTAGCATGAGGAACTTTACCCACCTGCAGCACTGGATAAAGCATCCCAGTGCTCCAGGCAGCCCACTTGGGCAAGAAGCCCACCAAGCCTGGCTGCTGGTGTAAGGGTTGCAGGCTGTGGGCTCCAGCACCAATGCCAAGAGCACCACAGGTCCCTTTAGGGCAGAAGAGAAAGAACAGGGCACAGGAACCCTGCTGGAAGCAGTGCTGGAAACTACAGACAGCTTGTTTTCATGGCAATCCCAGCATGAGAGATGAGGAGTTCCAGCATCCACCCATGGGAAGATCAACCTGCAAACACAGGGTAATCACCTGGCTCTGCACATTCACACGTCTCTGGGATGCACGTGCAGCAGCACCAAGCTATAACTTAGCCTCAAATTACTGCATAAGACTTTTTTTCTTCCACATTCTGGAACTCAAATTACCAGAGGCTAATTCTGCTCACGATTCTTTAATATCACTTTGAACCCTTCTACTATCTGAGCTGTGAAAACAGGAGGAAGGAAATGCCTTTATTCTGTGCTCAAAATGGATGGACAAAGGCATCAGCTCCTCCAAGTGCTCTTTTAACTCTTTCAGTGGACCAGAGGTGGCCAAAGGCTGAATGTGGGACAATGTAGGCAATGAGCTGTGAGGCAAGTAAAGAATAAATAATTTCTGTGTTTTAATAGCTGTGTAATTAGCACTGCTACTCAGCTTTAGGAAGACTTGATTTTACATTGCTTTTTCCCATGGGTTGCAAATTCCCATTTGCCAGTGCACCACTGAGAAGCTAGACAGGGATGCTCTGCATGATGCCATGTGGAGGGGAGGACTTAGCTGAAAGGAGCAGGGGGCTGAAAGCTACACCTCACCACATTTTCAGCCCCTATTGCTTTAATAACATCACAAAACCCAAATCCTAAGTAAGACAGAAGGTGAGCCCGGCAGAACCAGTGGCTCAAGGAGAGAGCTTGATCCCGTGCATTGCCAGGGAAACCTTGGAAGCGACTCAGCAGCCAGAAAAGCGGAGCCGGCCGTGAGCCGGGAGCACGGCGGGGTGCATGGAGGGAAGGGGGCAGATTATCTCCAGGCAGCCGTCTGGCAATGCCCACTGCTGGCATTGGCTCACTGGCAGGATAATGGCACGGAACAGAGCCAGGGCATCCCTGTGCAGGGCTTGCACCACCACCCTGGTGGGACGGGGCTGGGCTGCTGGGAAGCAAAGAGGGTAAAAAGCAGGTTGGGGCATGATGGCTACCCTCACCCCAGCACTCCTGTGCCTCTGGAGACCGCGGGTCAAGTCCCAAAATGCTTATGGAAGTGCTCAAATAAAGAGATCTTCAGAATGTGTTTAATTTGTGAGGCTTTGAGGTTGTCTGCACTCAGGAGCCGCCAGGGAGTCTCACTGCCCTCCCCCCACCCAAAAAAAGCTGAGATCTGTGGCGCATCAATGATGAGCAGCTCCCTGCACACTGGTGCTCCTTCCCAGCAGGGTTACCCAGCACAGGGCCCCAGAGGTATCTGTAAGGATGCTGTCCCCACAGCCAGAAGCACAAGGATGCACAGCCTGGCTCGGCCTGGCCCTCCAGCAGCCCCCGAGCCCCGCCAAGGCTGGGGTGCCAGGAGCATCCCCCAGCGCCTGGCAGCCTGCCGGGGAGGGGGCTGGCCGCCCGCCCGCCTGGCAGCATCCTCCCCTAGGTAACCTCCCCACCTATTAGTGGCACATTTGTTTCCCTGCGTTTCCTTAGAGCTGTCACGAGCCACACTGACTCTTTGTTCCCGGGGGCTGCGGAGAGGCCTCCCTTCCCCTTCCCCCCAGCTGGTGTGGGGGGTGTCTTGAAGCACACAGACCCCGCAGCTCCCCCCTTCCCCCAGCTCCAGGGGTAAACACGCTGCCCCTCCTCATTGGTATTCGGGGGGACACATCCCAGCCTGGCCCCCCCAGCCCTGCTCTGTCCCCAACAGAAGGAGCTTTGTCGGGGAGCGCAATGGGGTACGGCACCCGCAGTCCAAAACGTGGGCATGGTGACAGCGGGGACACTTGGCCCTCACCCGGCAACGGGAGGGGGATGCTGCTGGAGGGGGAGCTGGGACAAAACGAGGGATGCTGGGGCAGGGGAAGCAGGGATGCTTGCTCCAGGAAAGCTGCTCTCTGCTCTGATCTTGGCACTTAGCTGTTGGACCGCAGACATCTGCACAGAACACCAGCACACACACATCTGTGCAAAGAGCAAGGGGGCACGTGCCTGGGGAGCCAAAGCAACCCTGCTCCAGCTTGGGAAGATGAAAACACAATGCTGTGCCCATAGGCCCCTTCCCACGCAGAGGCTGCAGGCTCCTGGGCACTTGCCGAGCTCCAGAACCAGCACAAAACCTTGTTGGGAGCAAACCTCAACCAAAGCCCAACAGAAGTGACTGTGGGAGGTGGGGGCAGGTGTCTGGCACAGCACATCCAGGGCACAGCCAGAGCCAGCCCACCACAGTGACAGCATGTGCAGGGAGCCAACCAGCAGGCAGGCACCAAATATCCCCCACTAAATTGAAAACGGGGCTCAGGCAAGTCTCCCCCGCCGGGAGGGAGCAAAGCTGTGGCAGATGCATTCCCCAGAGAGCGTCCCCACCTGGCACCCACACCTCCCACCTGGCACCAGCATGACTGTCCACTGTGGGGGCACAGGACCACTCCTTTATCCAGCAGCCACCAAGCATACATTTTTTCCTCCATCTCTGCTTTCCCTATCTGGGGTTTTCCTGGCACAGCCCGAAGAGGAACGGTCACTAGTACAGTCTCGCAAGCAACACCTCCCACGCGCAGCCAGCCCCATCTGAGCGGGGCCTGTTTTGTTATTCCTTTCCCTGACAGCTCCTTTTTCACTTGTCACCCTGTTTTGCTACTACTCAGCTCACAGCTTCCTCTGGCGTGGTTGTGATCCTCTCCTTCTTGAAGGATGTCATTTGCATTTTCTCAAGTTATTTAGCAGCCCTCCATTTTTCTCTGCCTGCTTTTCTAAAGGCAATTAGGGTTGGGTTTAGTCAAATACAGGGGAGGTGAAGGAACCTGCCCCAGGGCTCCCTAATATCATCTCTCCTAACCAGGCAGCACACCCAGCTGTGGGGCTCTGTGCCACTCAGCTCAAAACTCACAGTTCTTTAAATACCCCTGGGTCCACGGTGGGTCTGGACCAGCCCCTGGTCCCTCTGTCAGCTCCCAGACAGAGGCAGTCCTAGAGCATCACTATTCCTCTGCAGGCTCTGGCTGCAGGAGAAGAGTCTCACGGGAGCGTGACAATCCCCCCAGCTCCTACAACATTTCACATGTCCCCGGCTCAGAAAGTCACCAGCCCTGATTGAGATGTTAATGCTGTTTCCAGGGAGCCCCTGCCCTTACAGACTGAGAGCAGCACGGCAGCCCTTCCCCCTGGGCTCGGTTGCCAGCTGAGATGTGGCACCATCTCCTTCACCATTTTTGCTGGCATGGGTCTGACAGAAACTGAGAGTTTGTGGCCCGTGTCCTAAATCTCCCTCCTTCTGGAGACAAGACCTTTTCCCCCCCTACTCTCTGCTCATTCTCTCTCAGCTTCCACTTTGCCTAAGCAAGGAGCAGCAACTGCAGCTTTTGTTCAGGGAAACCACTGGGCAGGGACTCCCATGGGGATGCATCCATCCGGGATTGTGACTCCCCTGCAGGAGCAACTCCCCAGAGCTCCTCACAGCCGAGCACCCACTGCTCCTCTCCTCCCTCGCATCAGCTCAGCTTCCCTTGGAGAAAACTATTTATTTATAGCCATCCTGGCTGCCTTTGGCACATTTCAGCAGCCCACGTTTTTGCCTTCCTGATGATGTGCCCACAGCATTTCTGTCCTCATCCTGCTGCTGCAGCCATTCCAGACTCCTCTCTCCTCCATCATCCCCCATCCAGAACCCCCAAAGGGACTCAGAAACACCTTCAGGAGGAGGTTTTAAGGGGAGGTGAGCAGAGAAGGGAGAGAGTGCTACAAAACTACTTTTTCATCCTTCCCCCCCATGCTTCCCAAGGAAGCAGAGAGAAACTCAGCTTGCTTTTTCAGTTGGGGGCTGTTGGGAAACCCAAAAAACCCCAACTCCTGCCAGCCTGGGAGAGATGGTGAAGGAAGGTCTACCAGCATCCCCCTGGCTCCTGGTGTGCATCAGGGCAATACTGAAGCATCATTGCTGAGCCAAGATGTATATGGCTGTGGCACACTGGGGACCAACACTGAGCACTGCAATAGAAGAGGTCACCTTCTTGCTTGGGTAATCCTCACTGGAAGAAAAGATCCATCTCTTTATCAGCTCTTCACTTCACAGGAGATGTGCTCTTCCCCAGTGAGCTGCTGGGGGACCCTGGCTTTCCCCCCTGAGCCCACAAAGCTTTGTTCTTCCATCCAGTGCTGACAGTTTAATTAAACCCAGTTTGAGAATGGGTCACTGAGGTCAGGCGCTCTCCAGCGAAACCTCAGATCAGCACCACTTCCAGCTACCAGCACTGCTTAATGAGTTATCCACTTATTGCAGGGACATAAATAAAGGAGGCACACAGGGAGCCCCCCCTGCCTCCTGGCCCCACTGCCAAGGACCTCCCCCCACCAAAATCCCAGACTGAAATGGGCTCTGAGCAGGCGTCAGCTCAATATTCCCAAATTCCAAGGGGAAAACATTCCTCTCCAGGCATCTCACCTCCCCCCAGCCCTCATTTGAGGTTTGCTTTCTGTTTGCCCTTTCCTGCCATTCCCCAGTTTATTTAAGCCCCAACTGATCAGGTTTAACTCCAATCCTTTCCATTATCCTGATGCACAAATGTTCTTTACAGCCAAGTTCTACATAACTAATTGTAGCTCGAACTGGGCTGGGAGACCACCAAGTACCACCAGGAGGTGGACACTCAGGAGGTGGACAAAGAGCTCTCCATCCCAACCTGAACCTGAGGGACTCCTCTTGGGCTCCTGAAAAATTTTCAGGTTCAGTAGGAAAGGTACAGTAGGAAACTGATCTATGGGTATCACATACCCCTAATTAACAGATTTGCCCTCATCTTCTGTGTTACTGATGTGTTGAAAAGGATTCATCAAGACTATGTCTAGAAAAAGCTGGAGCACCCCAGGTCAGCATGCAAGGGCTCATCTAAGCAACCCCCAGCAGCTCCTCTCATCCACCCCTGGCTTTCTGCTTCAGCTGCCACCTGACAGCCTCATTTCCCACCTAAACAGATCTCAGCTTGACTCATTCAGTCAGATTTGCTAATTCAAGACCTCCCAGTACAATGGTGTGAGGACATGAGGACCTAGCAAGGACTCCAGAACTCAAGAAGCATGACATGGGTGGCCGCAGTCAGCAGATCAAGGGGAGGCCTGTTTACTGGAAGTCATCTGGAGATCAGGATTTGCAAGAAAATGATGCTGGTAAGAGCCTTTTTTTCCTAGACCAGCACAGGTCCTGGCCTGTTTCTGGGCAGGGAGGGGGTCCTGAGCAGTGGGGCCACCCCAGATCCATTTCAGCAGTTAAACAAGTGCAAAACCCAGTGGGGAGGCTCCAATTTCATTCAAGGAGAGCTGATTTCAATTTAGCTTAAACCTGTTCCCCACTGACTCATATCCCTGTAGCCTGACCCGGGTTTGCAGCAATTTAAGAGTGTCCTTATGACCTCCTGCACTGGTTGGCTAGCACTGGTCCAGATCCCACCTCCTGCTAAGTCAGCATGTGTGCCTAGACAAGCCACCCAACACACCCCCTGCCCTGCCATCCCCCCAAGCACCTCAGAAACCAGCAACCTCAGGGAGAGGGAGCAGCAGGTCCTCTGGCACATAGGGCTCTGTTGCACAAATGCAGAACTCAAGGATCTGCCAGGACACTGGCTCCTGATGTGCTTTCTGAGCAGACCCCAGCTCTGCATCCCTATCCTCATTAATGTGGGGGGGAGAGAGGGAACATGCTGCAGAGGAGGCTGGAGGGTGGCTCAGTGTGTACCCTGATCCTCATCACAAGGACCCTCTTGTCCAAGCATGCATCAAATCTCCCCAAGAGCTTTGGCACCAGCTATAGTTGAGAAGCTGCAAAATCTGAGTCCATGCACATGGCCCCAGATTGAACAAGAAAAGCTCCAGGTGCTGGTATCCAGGCAGTTTGCCATGGCAAAAATGGCCAGAAAACAAGACAGGGTGGGAGGGAAAAGGTTTGAAATTACCACCACGTTGCAGTAAGCAGTAAAACAATGGGAAGAGGCTGAAATGCACCTGAACGTGAGGTGGCTGCAAGGAGCACCTTGCATAGCCCTCTTAAACCCCTGGTGGTATTACAGCCCTGTGCACACCGTGGCACAGTCCTGGCTGCACACGAGCTGGCAGCTGTGTAGGGGCACACTGCATGTGTAGGGGACACACGAGCTGCTCCTCTGCATCTCCACAGTCAATTGTTAGGGCTTGCTTGTTTAAAGAGCCTGGTATTAAAATCTAGAGAAGATGAAGAAGGAAACACAAATATTTGTGGAATGATTCTCTTGCCCGTGTTTCTGTTACGCAATGGGCGGCTGGAGGAGGATGGGCCCTCGCTGGCGCCTGGATATGGCACAGCTGAGCTCAACAAATGCCATTTGATAATTAATTGAACGCCTGTGCTATCAGCTGCCATTACCTAGGCCCATCTTTGGCGCCTGTCCACCACTTCACACGTCCCATGCTGGCAACCCACACAGCGTTTTAACCCTTCGTTACACGCCTCGGGCCAGACTCGGGACTGACTCCCTGGCACTGTTACTACACAGGCAGGGCTGCCTGGCCCCAGCATGGCCATGCCTGTCCTGGGGATGTCTCAGCACATTCAGTTATTTCATCCATTCCTGCCTTGCCTCAGCAGGGACCTGGCATCCTCATGTCACAGCTGATCGATGGAGATACAAGATGCAGCAAGCAGAAAGCTTGTGTCCTGGCAACTACCACCCCAACACACAGGGTATAAGCTGCTTCTCTGAGTGATGGAGAGCACCCAGCCCCAGTCTGGCATGCACCCTCTCCTCCTCACAGCACCCTTCCCAATGTATGTGGTGCCTGACATAGCTGAGAGCCTGTAAACACTTTGTTTGAACAATGCTGGCACTGCTGAAAGCACCATTGCCTGAGCAAAACAGCCCCAGGCAAAGGAAACCCAATATGGAACAGAGAATATTTATCAAAGCCCCAGCAGCCCTCCCCAAGCAGCCTGCTGCTGCACAGAGGGAGGAGGAGTAGAGATCTGTGAAGCTGGGACTTCCACAGCAAGAGACAGTCCCTGGAGTTGTTTCTGCAGGTGCAGAGGTACAGGCAGGGATGGGGACAAGTAGAGCAATGTGAGGAGGGGGCAATAGGCATGAAGAGCTGGATCTGCCCCAGGCAGGGCTCCCCCCTCCTTCTCCAGACACCTACAGAAAGGCAGCTCTTGAGCAGGGCTGTGGGGCTCCCTGTGCCCCATGAAGGTCTCTGGGCAGAATGTGATCCCCTTGGGGACACCCCCTCCTTTCATGAGAACCTGGGCTAGTGTGTAAGGGAACCCTGCTCCAGAACCCATGATCCACACCCAGGGAGGAGTCTGAGGAGCTCACAGCACCTCTCCACCCGACACTGTGCAGGCACAGCTCAGCTCTGCGATGCCAGACCCAGCCCACACTGCCAGCATCTCATCCCATACCCCCATGTGTCACAGGGACACCCTTAACACTGCCAGTCTCAGGCCTCCTGCAAGTCACAGCCCATTTCCCACCTTGTGCATGCTCAGGTCACACAGAAACACCCTGCACCCCCTGCCACGTGTCGAGCTTTCATTGGGACAACACACCAGTAACCACCAGCACAACCCCCCAGGAGCAGCACCCTCCTGAGACATCAGTGCCCCTCCAAACCCCAAGGCAGCCCCCACAGCACTGCTGGGCAGGGCAGCCCTGTGGGCACAGCAGGTACTTACAGCCGTGACAGCGCCTGGTTGTTCTGGAAGAGAAGCTCAGGCAGGGAGTGCAGCTGGTTGCGGTTCAGCCGTCTGAGGGAAAGAAGAAAAGGGTCAGGGTCTGGGGGACAAAGCAATGACTCCATCTGCAGCCCAGCTGGATGCACCAGGCAGAGCTGGGTACTTTGGCTCACTCAGAGAGGCCAATGGAGCAGAGCATCCCACCTGGCAAGGACACCCCCATCCTGCTCACCACAGTCCCAGGCAGGGACAACCACAGGGCACTAATAGATCTACACACAATGTTGTAATTATGTGCAGAGAGGACTCCAAGCTGTTAACTGCTGACTGCTGCTTAACTGCACTCTTAACCTGCTGCTCGCTCAGCTCCTCATATTTGCTCGAGCAGCTTGGGATTTTTAAACTGCTGAGCTATTTTACTGAGTACTGGACCAGAACTTACAGCTCCCTTGCTAACACACAGGACACAGCTGATACAGCAAAAGTCATTTGTGTTTAACCTGCTCCTCACTTTAAGCATCAGAAAGGACTCTCAGATCTATAGAAACAGAAATAGGTGTGCTTCCCAAACTGTAAAATACCACTGCCATGCAGAAGAGAAGCTGTTTGAAGTCAGGCAGCACTGATACATTAGGGTTTAAGGAAAAAAGGAAAGGATGCTCTCTGCAACTAAATCCAGCAGCCCCTCACCAACCTCCCCCCATGACCAGACACTCACAGCCGCTCAAGCTCCTTCATGTCATCGAATGCCCCACGCTCCACCATGCTGATCTGGTTTTCCATCAGCTGCCTGCAGAGAGAGGGGTCAGTTTTCTGGAGATGTGGTTCCCAGTGCCCCCATTACTTCTTTTGACCCAGGGCACCTCACTGCCATTATCCCATCACCACAACCCAGGCTCTTCCCACTCTCTCCCAGCTGGAAATCCATGATGCTTAGCCCAACACAATACCCTCCAGCCCTGGTGGCTGAAGCCCACAGAAAGAGGCTGAGTAACTCCATCAGCCCTAGGAGAGGCCACAAACCAAGCACAATATCCACCAAGGTGGGGCCAGCTGGCCCCTCATCAGGAACTCACAGGACACGGAGCTGCTTCAACCCAGCAAAGTCATTCTTGTTGATTCGTGTTATGTTGTTGCCATTGAGCTCCCTGCAGAAAGAAGAGGAAGAAATTAGCAAGGAAGCTCTCAGGAAGCAGCCAGGCACTGGGCATCCCCAGTACCTCCCCAAAAAGGGCAGGCAGGGCCCGAAGGACAGTAGGGGCTGGTGCAATTCTGTGGCCTCTCACCAGGAATGCCCCTGGCTCCAGAGAGGAACCTCACCCTCAGTGACCAGCAGTGCTGGGCACACGGAAGTCTGGCTGGCTGTGGCTGTGTAAGCTGGCATTTTTCATGGTCCATAAGGCAACAAGAGGCAGGGGCTGTCCAGCTCCTCCCTGTCCCCATTCCAGATGCCCCCCATGGAATGCATGTCACCCCATCCTTCAAAAGAAGCTATCACCTGGTAAGGTCATCCCAAACACACGGAGCTGCTTAGAGAAGGCAAGGGTAACAAGAAACAAGCTAAAGTCCCCAGAACTGCAGGATCCCTCCAATACCCAGCTGCAAGACACTTACATATTTACATGACACTTACATGATAATGGCTCCTGCCATTACCCTTGCATCACAACCGGTTCAGCACACAGCCATTTCACACCTTCTACTTGGAGAATAAGCCACACTCAGGTTTCACCTGCCAAGAGAAGCTTGCACAGGACAAGCTGCTTTGTGGCATCACTCACATTCAAAAGCCCTGGGCGAGCACAGGGACAAGCAATGCAGCCAAATAGGAGATGCTGCCCCTCCCTCCTTGCTTGTTCTGCTGGTGGAAATAAGGGGTATCTACACCCACCCCACGGCCTGGGTCCTTCCCAGGCTCTGCTGAGCACCAGAATATGTGTCCCACTGCTGGACACACATGTGGCAGGGTCTCTGCTCCCAGCCCGCTGGCTACACCTTCCCCAGCTCTCCTCAGCATGCTCCTGCGAGGATTATCCTGCTTTAAAATACATCAAGCCAGAAGCTGCATAGATTTGCATCTCACAGCCAGCTTTGCAGCGCCTTCTGCATTACAGGATGCGGTAACTGTAGCAAAAGCAGGACCCTCAGCCCTGGGACTCACAATCTGCAGAGTTGGGGGATCTCTGTGCAGCCCCAAACTGCAGGAGACAGTCTCCCCTGTTAGCATCACAAAGCACGGCAAGCTTGCTTCTTGCCACAAGGCCAACCTGCCCAAGGCGTGTGCAGGGGATGGAGGATTTCTGTGCAAGGGCAGGGCCCAGGGAGGGTTCCCACGCTGGAGACCCACTGCCTGCACTGAACACAAACGCGGAAATCAAGGGGAAACATACAAGCACCAGGAGGAGAAGGCAGTTAAGTGAAGGATGAGCTGCTGGAGCCAGGGAAGGAAAGAGACAGCAGAGTGCCACCACGGAGCAGGTTAGGGTGCTTGGGCAGGGGGATCTGTAACTTGCAGAGCCCTGACAGTGGGTCCAGGGGCAGGAATGCCTCACTGGCTGAATACACGGCCTATCATTCCCACCCAGAGCCAAAGGCTCCCCGCACCGGGCTCCGCAGCCGTGCGAGGGGCCGGGGTCAGCGGCGGGCTGGCCCCGGGGCCACCGAGCAGCGTGCGGGGCCACCGGGCGCAGGCAGCGCAGCCGCGCACCCCGGGGTGCTGCATTGTCCTCTCACACGGCTGATAATGGCTAATGAGTTCCAGCTCGCCATTACAGCCTCGTAATTACAGCGCTATTCAGCGCCGCGATTGCCGGGCTCCTGCCATTATCCAGCCGTGTGTGCCTGCGCTGGGAAGGAGCCTGGGAGAGCAGCGTTACTAGGACACAGATGAATGCAGGCGGGAATGAATAGAGGTGCCTCAGCCCCAGTGATTAAACTGAAACCCACACTCGGGGGTGCAGCCCCACCGCTTCCAGCAGCAGCAGCACGCAGGGCACAGCAGGCTGCGGGGATCGGCCTCCTCAGCAGGAGGACCCGACCCTCTCAGCAGGAGCAAAAGCCATGGTCAGCCAGGCTGGAAATCCCAGCACGAAGCTCTGGGGTGTGTCACACATTTTAAGGATGTTTGTCATCACAAAGGGTTTTTGGTAAGCGTTGTTGTGTGCCCACCTCCTGATGGACCACAGCTCTGGAGTTAGACAAGGACAGGGAGAAATCGCAGCTTCAGGAGTGGTTTCCTCCAAGTGCCCTAAAGATTCCTTGGCAAAGAAGATTGTCTGTAAGATCTCCAGGGCCACACTGGAGGTAACAGCACCCATTTGAACTCCTGCTGAGGGAGGGTTCCCAGCAGGACCCCCGTGTCACCTTCCTTTGAACGTACCTAACATTACTCTGGCTGTGTAGCCAGAGCACAATTCCAGTACAATGTGTAACTGGAAGCTGAGACATCTCCAGTACTGCAGAGGGATAGAACAGACAGGCTTGATTTAGACCTGCCAAACCTGAAAGCCAGGACTGACATCTCAGCCTGCAAAGCCCAAGGTGGTGCTGTCCCCAGAGCACCAGCATCCCAGAGCCTTAGCCAGAGGCAGAGCACAGCATGGAAACATGAAAAAAACACCAAAGAGCCGTGGAAGGCATGGCCAGTCCCTCTGCCCTCTCTCCAAATCATCTGCTGGGACATTGCAGCCCAAAGACTGTGGCATCAGAAGGCACAACAGGACCAGCTACCCTGGGTCTGCAGCCCACCCCAGCCTCCACTCCCTGCATGCCTGCTGAACATCTTTGGGGAACCAGTGGGGCTGGTGGCAATCCCCAAGTGGGGCTGTGTCTCAGGGCCCCTTGACAATCCTCCTCCCTCAGGGACTGGCTCTGTGTGCTCCCTGACAACTGCTCCCAGCATCCTTCCATGCCTTTGTTCAGGTAAATGATGGCCTTTGCTATCAAGATGGGAACGAACAGCAGGTAAAGCTTATTTGTAAGGATGCCGAGGCAACACTGCCATTTAACTTCATGACATTTTTCCCCCTCTGAACCCCCTTCAGGTCCTCATGGAGATAAATTACACTCTGCAGTGCCCAGAAGGCCAGATCCCTGCTGCTCAGCTGCTCACCCACTGCCTCCATGCCCTTTCCTAGTGAAGCAAAACACTCTGCCCTGCTCCACACAGCAGAGCTTCAATAAGGACTGATGTGTCTGGGGAACTGCCCAGCAGATTGGTTGTATTTCTGGACTGTGACTTGAAAGCAGAAACACAGGGCATGCTCTTTCCTCTCCAATTCAAAGGATTTAACACCAGAAAGCACCCTCAAGTTCATCCAGGTTGCCTTCCTCTGCCTCTCCAGCACCCCAAATCTCACACTGCTGATGGAGAGGCAGTGAATTTTCAATTGCAATCCTCAAGTTTCAGAAACCCCCCCTCCCATTTCTCCCTGGGAAGAGGAAAGTCATTAAAACAATCAGTCCCTTTGCTACACTGCTTGTGGATCATCCCACTCCCAGATGGGATGTCTGTGCTGCAGCAGGGTTCGTTAGACTGGATTTGCATAGTCTGCGTTTATATTTGGTTTCTAGATTTGGATGGCTTATCCATTCCCAGGGGGTCTGATGTGTCTTTTCCCTTTGCAGGGTTTGGAGCTACACTAACTCAGTAACAACCTCAGAGAGCACAAATGCTGAGAGTTAATTTATTAAATACAGCCAACATGAATGATATTTCCCTGGGCACTGATTTATCAGGAGCGGGAAGGAGCAGACAGCGCAATCCCACTGTCCCTACTCCTTTCCAAAGCATCAGCTATTCAGCACACATGTGACTCCTGTCCTTGTGGCTCAGCTCAGCTCTGCTCTCCTGCTGAGGCAGAAATCCTAACTGCTCTGCTCCCCAGAATCCTGCTTTTAAGAATGCAGAGGGCAAGTCTATGAGAGGAATTCCTGCATTTACACCCACCAGTGGCAAAATGTGCCCTGGCCCATCAGAGGCAGCACAGAGCAGGTGCCCAGAGCTCTGGGCAGCGACTGCAGGGCTGCTGAAGAGGATCTGTGCCCCTGCCCTGGTGCCCGGTGGGGTTTGGTACTGGCCATGAGACGTGTCCCCCTCTCGATGTCTCCATTGCTCTGCCATCCCTGCCCTCGCCTCAGAGCGCTGGCCCCAAGGGCATGGCTCCCCTCCCAGCAGCTCCACAGCCCCCATTCCAGAGCCCTGACCCCAGCTGGAGCCAGATAATCATCAGGGAAGCAGAGAAATGAAGGCTGGAAGGTCACACACCCCACAACAGCACCTCTGCCACCCTCCATCAATCCAGCCAGATTCATGCACTGCTCCTTCAAGGACAGGGACTGACACTACCCTGTGCCTTATTCCAGCACATCACTGCCCCTGCCTCCCACAGCCTCCAGGGTCATTAACAAACCTCCCACAGCAGATGAACCCCATCTTTGCCTGCCCAGGCCACCATGGTGCAGAGATCTTGCCTATGCACGCCTCCTTCCCAGCCCACTTCCCCAAGGGCACAGCTCTCCCTCAGGGCCCCTCTGGCTTGCAGGGGCAGGATCAGCTCTGTTTGTGCTCCCATTCCACATCTGTGCTGTTGGTGATTCCCTCCCACCAAACACTTTCCTCGAGTCCTCAGGCAACAACTTCCTTTCTGTCAGCTCATTCCTCCCATTCACCAAGCCCACTCTGAAATCTCAGCCATTTTCCAGCCCTCTTCCATCTCTCCCAGCCTGGTGGCATCTGCAACTGTCACAAGCCGCTCGTGTCCCATCACACAGACTGCTAATGGAAACATGGATGAGGCTTACACTCCAGACTGACCCCTGTCCTCAGCTCTGGGGGACAGAGCAGCTGCAACCTTTCATCCTACACCTTTATTGCACTTTTCAAGTCTTCTCAAGATTTTATCCGGCTGCTTGAATGTAACTTAGCCCCAGCACAGGCTCACTGAGCTGCTCAAACAAGGAAACGTGGGGCAGAGGCCCTCGTCAGTCCTGGGAGAGCTGGTCCCCTCCAGCACCAGCACCACATTCACCAGCTCTCTGCAGCCCATATGGCCATGGCTGGGTGTTAACTCCATCCTCTCCAAGATTCCAAGGAATTACAGGGTGCTGCTGCCCACTCACAGGGAGGAGACACTGGTCACACATGTCCTGGGCTGACACAGCTGCCCAAGGGGCTCAGCACCTTCTTCTCCTTTTCCATCCCACCCCTGTTCTCAGACCCCTCAAGAAGAGCAAAGGTGTCCAAGGGATACATGGAAGTCCCTTTAGGGGTGTCACTCACGGGGTGAATGCCTTGCCTGCAGGTGCCCAACAAGCAGAGCCAAGAGCAGCTGTGTGCTGTTTGGGCTCATCTCAGAATCACTGCCCTCAGCCCCAAGCACAGGAGGCTCTGCAGGCTTTCACCAGCTACTACAGCAGGGCAGCATCACCACAGATCTTTAAGCATTACAAACAGCATCGATCATGCGAGTAACACTGAGGATCCACAAGGCTTTCTGTTCTCCTAACTTCTCTCTGGGGTTTTCATGCCACAGCCATTAGCTGCTCGCAGTCAGGGAATGCTTTACACTCACACAGCACTGTGGTGTACCACCTTGACACTAAAAATAAATAAATAACCTCTCTGAACCCCAGTGGAGAGAGAAAAGGCAGCAGGGCATTTCTGTTTCATAAATATGGAAAGTGAGACTCAGCCAAGAGAACAGATTTTCCTGGATACCCACAAAATATGGCTTTTTATGCTGTGCTGTGTACCCTGGTGAGGAGTTGCTCTGTAGCTCCTCTGCTTCCCAGGGCAGGGGAGGCTGCCCAGCCCTCAGGCTTCATCCTGCCACTCATCAGATTGAGTTCCACTTTGCATCTTCCCCAGCAAAATCTCTTTGGTTTATCCTTCCTGGAGCTGCTCACACCAGGGATGACAGGACAAGTGCACTCAAACTGCTCAGTTACAGGTGCCTACTCAATCCCAGACCAGATGGGTCTCCTGGGTCATCCCATGTGGGATGTAGGGCCTCCTCCAAACAAGAAATATCCAGGGCCAGGAGCCTGAATCTCTCTCACTCTTGGTGCCCAGGGCTGCTCCTTGGCTGCATCGCTTTAAAAATTAATCTTCCCTTTTTCTGATCTTCCTCCTCTAGCAGCCTGTCTCCCCCACAGGACACTTGCCTCTGCTATTTTGAGCAGCAAGTGCATCCAAAATGCATGCTGGGGAAGCAGACAGTCAGCACAGCCTCAGAGCCTGAATGTGGCAGGGAGGTCTGAGGTGATTCCTGGGGGGACAGCCTTGAGCCAACCTCACACCAACACCATGGAGAGGTCCCCTCATCCCACCTCATTCCCTTCTCACTTCCATCAGTGCACAAACCCCAAGGACCTGGCTGTCCTTCTGCTCCCATTGCTAACTGGCACCCTGGTGCTGTTCAGCAGGAAAACCTCTGCTCCCCTCACCACTGCTGTCCCTGGCTGTCCCTCGAGTGGGGACAGGGGCCAGCTGCCAGAGCTGGCCTTGGAGCCACTTGCACTGGAAGCCTGCCAGGGAGCAGTGATCTGGGTCTGACATCCCCTGGGATGAGGCCATTTGCTAACACACAACTGTGGTTTTTACTGCTTTTCAGCAAAATATGCACAGAAACATCTCCTCGCCTCTCAGGCTTTATGAAAGGTTATTTCAGTGGCCGTAAAGATCAAGAGGATGGGTCTGCAGCACTAAGTACCTCTGGAGTGGGCAGGGAACCATGAAGGACTCAGAAGCACAACAAAGACAGGCTCCCTGGTTGCCCACATTCATGTCCTGCTCCAGCACTCTCCTCCACCAGCCTGCCAGAGAGCAAGCAGAGCAAGGATACAGGAAAAGCCCCTCTTCAGTGGGAGCTCATGGGCTTGTACACCTTTCCTTGGACAAGACTCCCTTTCCCTGCCCACACCACCTTGGTGGTACCCCAAATCCCTTCTGCTCCCCCAGGCTGCAGGTTCTGCTGTCCTGTGGGGGTCCCTCATGCAGCCTTTGCCTTTTATAGCTGCCTCACTCTTCTACCAGCCAGAGTTCTGATAGGAAACAATGAAGTAGGGAGAATGAAACTCGAAGCAAATGCACATCCTGTTAGGAGTCTGTTTCTGTAACTGGACTGTTTTCATATGAGCTGCCCTGCCCTGGCACTGGTCACCGTGCCCAGCCCACCCTGGGGCTGCAGGCTCTGGGCACAGCAGCAACAGCACTTGAAGGTGCTGAGAGAGACCTACAATTAAAGCTGGAAACAATTCCCCTTCCTTGCTCCCACCTCAGCAGCAAGGAATTGCAGTTAGCACAATGCATCACTCTGGAGGACCAAAGTGGCAGCACATTTAAGGCAAAAATATCTGTTTTAAAGGATGCAATAAAACAGAGCCAAGGAAGGGTTTATAGGGAAGCAATTGCTGTGTGGGGTGAGAAGTGGTCACCAGAGGCCAATCTGCCTGGCTTTATTGCCTGTTACTGGTGACTTTTCCCAACCAGGGGACAATAGATCCTCCACTATCAGCCTCCACTTCAGTCAATACAAACACAACATAGTTTTTTAAACTAATATTTTTCCAGCATGCAATTCCATAGAGAGTGAGAACGCAGCGTTACCATGGCAATATATAGACAGCATCTGCCTTGGACGTAGCTGAAGGGAGAAATTGGAATAGAATTGCAAATTTCCTCTGTCCAGGAAGGCTCCCAAGGAAGCCACTGCAGTGGGCTGAGCAGGCTACCTTCCCAAGGCAGCCTGCATCCTCCCAGTGTCCAGCACTGGCTCACCTGAGAGCTGAGGGATGTAGGGTCAGCCAAGCACTGCCCTGGCTGGACAGAGGTCCTGCATCCTGCTCCAGAGCTCTGCAGAGCATGCACAGACCCTCTGCAGCCACACTGCTCACTGAGAACTTGCCTGGGCACTTCAGGGAAGGGAGAGGTTGACTTTCTCAAGGTCCTAAGAACGAGCATTCCCAAAGCCCCTGAAAGCAGAAGCAGCCCAACAACTGGTGAGGAATGCAGGAGTACTGCTGAGCTACACCAGCCTGGCTGCTGCAAGACATTTTGATTAACTGGTGAGAGGTAGATGCAGGTGAATGGATTAAATATGCTCTGAACACGAGCTTGCTGCTGGAACTTTGGCAGGGAATGGCTGGGCAGTATGCAAGAGTGCTTGAGGTGCAGCTGCCTGGCATGGTGCTCCCATACCCAAAGGCTGCAGCTCAGCACCTCCACCAATGCAGACAGAGGGATGGCAGGTGGCTACAGACTGCATGGGGCCATTTCAGCAAACTCCAGAGTTTGGGAACAAGGCATTAAATGCTGAGGGCCAGGGACCCTGGAAAGGAAAAGCCAGAGCCAGGGGTGCAATTATAGGGACCCCCAAATCCAGCTCTGCTGCCTTCCACATGGGGGGAGGGGCAAACAGCCCACAGTGAGATGGGGGATGTTCAGCTCATTGGGGAGGAGGCTAAAGGGGCAAGTGGGGCAATTCTCAGCTGTCAGGCAAAAATTTCAACAGCAGGAGAGAGTGCAATGCCATCACAGTCAATTCATCCCCTACAAGCAAAGAGCCAGGCTGGAAGCTGCCATTTGAGAGTGGCAAATTTGCACTGATCCTGCTGGCGTGGGGAGAGCTATCCACCTCTTCAACAGGGCAGTCTGCTCTTCAGAGACACTTTCAAAACAAGAAAGAAAGAAAAGCAAACAAATGGGGAAGGGAACCGTGACCTTCTCCCACAACTCTTCTCTGGTGGCTGAGGCCTGAGGGACTCCTGGAAGCAGATAACACTGTAGTGCTGGAGGATTATCACCCCATCCTGCCTACAAAGCCTTCAGGCCTCTGTTGTGCTTGCCAGAGGTGTAGGCAGAGCACAGGCATCTGTGCAAAGTGCCCAGAGGCTTTGCTGCTTGCCACCTAGCTCAGCCCGATCCAGTCAGAGTGCAGGTGCAAAACCCCCATTTATGGTTATGGGTTGCAGACTAAAAGGCACTTAGGGAGCAATGTGCTGTGCTGTGGCACAAGGGATGAGGGGTTCTGTGTCACTCCCATGCAACTATCATTCATGGTCCATCCTAGACACATCTGCAGCCCTTACTCTCTACCAACAGCACAGCACCCACCAGGAAAATTTACCTTTCAGTTTACCCACAGGGCAAACTGAAGCAGAAGACAAAACTATTTTTCCAGAGCCCATGGTTCTCCAAAGTTGCAGTGACTCTGCAAGGCCAGTAATTCCCTGTTCTTCAAAGGCAAAAGGGTGTATTTCAAAAGTGACAGAGCACAAACTTTGTCACAGGATGCTGCTGACAGAGTCCCCACAATGGCAGCGCCAGCAGGCATGGCTGCAGCAGCAGTGCTGCCCTGTCCAGGGGCTTGACCCCTGCCACCATGGGGCTCAGCCAGGTGGGAGGATGGAGAAAGCCTGGAGGCTCCAAACACTGGCATGCAACAGGAAAGAAATTCAACAGCAGAGATGCCACTGCTCACTGGCACTGTGGGATGCATGGTGAGCTTGGCATTGCTCATGCTGTGCATCTCAGGGCAAAAGAGGCACCCAGGAGAGCACTGGTTAGAAACTGATGACCTCTCCACAGAGAGCTGACCCCTGGAGAGAGCAAATCCTGAGCACAGACCCTGCTGCACACTCCCCTGTGCCTGCCTGGTGACCTTGCTCCATCGAACACTGAGAAGCTGGAGACTGCAAGGTTGCAGCTTGCTTACAGGGAATTGAAACTCATTTATGAGCTGTTATAGCAGGATTTCACTGCTAGGAGATAGACCTGCTCTGTACAGACACCCTCAAGCACCTGCACGGGTGTGCAAAACAGCAGGAAGTAGTTATCCAGCAGACAACACCCACGAGAGAGCAAGCATGTCTAGCTCAGTCCAGACAGAAGATCCGGCATCGCCAGCTGCATTAAAATCCAGAAAACCCAGAGCTGCTGAATGGCAACAGACATGGAGGACCAGGTCAGTGGAGGCAGAATGGGAGACAATGAGCACGACCCAGTGCCAGAGCAGGAGATGCCCTGCCAGAACAGGAGTGAGACACCCAGCAAGAGCATCCTCCATTAGCTCACTCCAGCATTGCCTCATTTGAGCAGTGCTGAGCACCTGCCCAGCGGGCAGAGGTGGGAACTCGATGCCAACACTCCCCCAGGACCCTGCACCCAGGTGCAGGGAGAGCTGATGTGAAGGACCCCATTAAGTTCTCCAAGAGGCAGAAAGGGCTAGTGCAGGCTCTGCATAAACCTTCTCGCTGCCCTGGGCACAGCAGAAAGGGGGATCCTGTCTCAGACCTCATAAACTTGTTCTATAGGATGGCAACTCACAGCAGCCTGGCTGCTGCATGGGGTAATAATCATTTGTATGAGGATAATTACGGTGGGAGGAAAGAAAACTCCTCTAAAGTGGTATCCTGCAGAGCTCTTGATGCTGCATGCCGGGTGCAGCCCTGGCAGCTGCCAGGCTGTCTGCAGTCCATGCATGCAGTCCTCCCTGCAGGATCTCTGCCCATCTGCAGGCAAAGGGCACAGTTACACTCAAGGAGCTGCAAACAGCACAGCACAGCACAGCACAGCACAGCACAGCACAGCACAGCACAGCACAGCACAGCACCATGTGTGGCTGTCGTAGAAAATATCCTGCAGCTCTGCTGCCCAAGGAGAGAGCAGCTCAACACTTCCCTGCACAGCAAGGGGGATGTGAGAGCAGCCTGGCCCCAGGGCCAGGGTGAGACAGCTACTGTGCCACTGTGCTCTACTGTAGCTGCTGGGATGGGGCACCTGCTGCTACCGAGAGACAGCACTGCTCTCCTGCCGGGACTGGGTTCCTGTGTGCCAGGAGCCTGCTGCCAGCAGGCTGGACACGTTCAGCTCATACTGCTCTCCCTGGTGGGGGGCTGCAGCCACAGAACCCCAGGCTGGAAGACCTGCACAGCCAGGCATAGCAGGACCACGACTGTGAGAGAAAAGCCTTCCTTATGGGGGCCCAGCTAAGAGAGCCAGGGACACCTCACAGCACCCGAGGACGTGGCAAGGGGTTTGATGAGCAGTGAGGTGCAGGCACAGGGGACTGGAGAGGATGGGTGAGCTGTCTGGCTCACGATGGGCGACCTGCACGGCTCAAGGCTGGTCACACCGTGGGGGAGTCTCAAGAGAGGCTGGGACAATGGGACTTGATCCTAACACGATGTGCAGCATTCCCAGGAGAGTTTCCTCGGGACAAAGGGGTGCCCAGCACAGGTAGGGGCTTGAGGTGACACAAGCCATTACAGAACCCCTGTGGCTGCGCAGCTACCCTGTGATAAGTCACTGGAGGGGTGGCCACACACCTGCCGGGGGTGCCATGGGGCTGGCGCACCCACACTCACAGTCCATTCTGGGCTGCCCCAGTTCAAATGCCCTCACGGAGGAACCCACTCCCTCGGGCACTGCTCTGATCCCAACCTCGCTCCACATACTCGCACAAAGACTGGCACACGCGGGTTCTTACACGGACCCCTTGCACGACCCTCACCCAGAGAAAGGGTTACACACACACCCTACTCTCCACCTCGACGGGCTACTGCACGCCCCTCAGGAAGGGGGTGATGCATGTAAATTCACCTAACAGACCCCTACAGGTATCCCCTGGACGGGAATTTACAGACGCACAACCCCGGGCGTAGCGGGACACCGCACATCACCCACCCCACGAGCTTCTTGCACACGCACCTTTTGGGCGGCCGACCGTGGCCCCACGGGCATTTGCCACCTACTGCCCTTACCAGACACGGCGGGCACTTGCACACATCCCAGCCAGGCTGCTGGATACCCCCGCCGCGGACAGCCCGCGTCACGGGGTCCCGCACACACTCCTGACAGGCTCTGAGCCGCATCCCCCGTGCGGTTCTTGCCCCCACGCGGGGCTCTCGCTCCCCACGCGCTTTTGGACACGCACCCTCGGACCATCCCCCGGCCCCGCCGCTCCCGCAGCCCGGTGGCCGCCCGCCGGCGGCGGCGGACAAAGCGCGGCGGTACTCACAGGCGCTCGGTGCCGCGGGGGATGCTGCGGGGCACGGCGCGCAGGGCCGAGCCGTGGCAGTCCACCGTGGTGCCGCTGCAGGCGCAGAGCGGCGGGCAGGCGGCGGCGCGGCCCCGGCACAGCGCGGCGCACGCCAGCAGCCAGGCGGCGGCCCGCAGCCCCGCCGGGACCCCCGCCGGCCGCCCGGGGGTCGGGGCCGCCATGGCAGCGGGCAGCAGGGTCAGGCGGTGCGGCCGCCGCGCATCACCGGGAGCGGAGCGGAGGGGAGCGGAGCTGGGCTCGGCGCGGCGCGGCTCGGCTCGGCTGCGGGGCGAAAGCCCCGTCGGCGCACACCGCCCACCCTCACTGCCGCCCCATCCCGCAGCCCAGGCTCAGCCCCCGCGCTGGCTCCTCCCTCCCGCCCTGCCCGCCCCGACGGGCCCCCCCTCTGCCACCCGCGCCCCTCCCTGCGCCCCCGGTACCGCGGCGGCGGAGGCGGCAGCGCTCCTGACCGGGCAGGGCACGGGCACCCCGGGCGCGGAGCCGTCGGGGCTGTGCATCGCCCCGACCGTGCAGGAAGGTGGCTTCGGATCGGTCCCCCTACCCGGGACAGCGCCCGACTTCTCCGGGAGAGGCTGCGGGCAGCGGCACCCGGGTACAAGCAGCCTGCGAGCCGGCGGCTGCAGGCAGAGCATTCCCACCTCTCCTCGGGGTGCCAAAAGCTTGCGCATCCCCTGGTGTGCTTAGGGTAGCCCTGGCCTGTCTCCCACCCGCAGCCTGGAATCCCATCCCGCCATCCCCGGAGTCCGGGTGAGGCACCTGGCAGCCCGCGGGGCTCTTGCCAGCCGGATGGTACCCGGCCCGTGAGCGGGAATCCCGCAGCTCAGCACCCCGGCCTGCGGAGGGCACTTGGTGCCAGCTCTGCTTTGCGCTTTGCACCGCACACAAACAGCAAATCTTGGACGTCCTGACTGTGGCATTAGCTATGTTCTTTTCCATTCCAAAGGAACGTCTTAAAAAATAAAGTAAGCAAATGTCTTTTTGGCTAACCTACTGGGAAGAACAAGGCAAAATACACCTATTTCGATGCAAAAGGAAGTGAAGGCAAGAAATCTTATTTTGGCCCTAAACAGTTGACATCTCAGAAACACAAACATTGCATTCATTTTATTGCCTTCTGTTTTTTCCTCTGAGATCTGCAAGTGCAAGGCAGGAGGGTGTAACCAGGAGGGCTGGTCACTCGTTTGATGACACCTGAAACACTTGTAACCCCATGGCTCCAAGTGCTAAGCCCTTAAAAAAGACAACAGGCATTTTGATGTGCCCAACACAGTCCTGGCTTCTTGCAGCAAGTGCTGCAAATGTCACAGAGGAAATCCATAGAAGGAGGGGAGATGGGAGCCTGTTGCACTGGACCACAGTGGGAGAGTGCTGTGTGAGCCTGGACACCCCAGTACAACAGACCATGGTGGATATTTGCAGGGATGGTGGCAGGTCCCAGGGGCCGAAGTGCCTCTTCCATCAATGCCCTCTGCACATGGAGCTCCACAAGCTCCTTAATCAGGGCAAAAGGGAGGTGTCTGCCTGGGGTCCTGCTCTAGCAAGGGCCACTTCATACACACACACAGGGTTGCACCAGCTTGGCCCAGATCAGCAGCTCTTTTCCATCCCAAATGCCGGCTCCCATCATCTGTCTGCATTTTCGTGACATCTCCTTCCTCTGGCCCCAGTCCCAGGAGGAAGCTGTGCCTGAGATGGATGAAAGGGGTTTGTTCCTCGTTGCTACCCAGCAGCCCTGACAGCAAGGAAGATGAGCTGCTTCCCAGGACTCTGGGAGCCGACCCCTTGCTGGCACAGCTTCTGCAGAGGTGGCCCTGCAGAGGGCTCCCAGGGAGACTCTGGTGGCAATGGCACCTGAAGGGGTCTGATCTGTAGACCTTAGCTGAATTTTGGGGGGGTGAAGGTTGTTTCAGAATGGCATGGTGTCCCCCAAAGGTGGCTATTAGTGTGATGCTTGTGATCACCCTCCCTCACAAGCTCCCCTTGACCCCTTGGCTGGCAGAGCAGAACCGGGTCTTGCTAACCTGCCCTTTACCTCTAGTGCTGGCAGGAAGGCGGGAGGGAGCGAGGGATCTTGTTTCCTCTGGTTTTTTTTTTTTAAGCACTTGCCTCAGGCAAATCCTTGTGCTCTGCAGGAAAAGCAAGCTCCCTCCATCTCTGTGTCCAGCTGCAGCAACACCCTTCTGCTGCCAACACAACAAGGGCTGGGTGAGCCAGGACAGCAGTGTGGGGGGACAGGCTGTGTTCCAAGACCCTCGTCCCACACCTCAGCCCCTGCATATTGGGTGATCCCAAGTCACCCAGGCACCCTGATGGTGATGAGGCCCTCAGAGAGCAACAGCTGCCTGGGAAAATCCCAGTGTTCCTCTAAATATGGATGAGGAGCAGGGAGAAAAATAAACCCCAAACTTCTTTATCAGGGGAGGCCTGGTCTTGCCGTCTGCCACCGGGATTTGGGCCAAACTGCTTGATCGAGAGAGAGACCATCTGGATTGTCTGATGGGCTCTGGTTAAAATGAAGCAGAAGCTTTTTTTTTGTAGGAGTTTTCATGGGAAGATCCGGGGAAGGGTTCCAGGGTATGCGCCAGACCTGTCGTGCAAAAAGATGCGAAGCAGCTACAAAGCTTCAAACAAAAAATTGCTGCCAATTTTAAACCAAGCCCCCCAGGGCAGCATCCCACATTTCTTCCCACCCAGGACGGGTCACAGCTCGTCCCTGTAGTTCTCTTGTGGGCTGGGCTGGCACCTTCCAGCACGCCTGGGCTTCAAGGCAGTGTGCTGTACCTGGATTTGGGCATGCAGAGGGGAGCAGCACACCCTGGCCCATTTGTATCACTCTTTGAAGGTGTGCTGTGGCTATCACCTGTCCACAGCAGTGCTCAGCCTTTCTCAGGGTAGTATCAGGCACTGCTGCAGAGCAGAAGTGTTTAAAACACAGGCAGTGTGGGCTGGCCATGGCTGGACACCAGGTGCTCCCCAAAGCCATTCTGTTCCTCCCTCCTCAGCTGGCCAGGGGAGAGAAAGTATAATATAAAGCTCATAGGCCAAGGTAAGGCCAGGGAGCAATAACCAGTTACTAACATGGGCAAAACAGACTTGACTTGGGGAAATTGAGTAAATTTATTACTCATCAGAGTAATATAAGATCAGAATAGGATAATAAGAAATAAAACCTAATCTTCCAAACACCTTTCCCCATCTCTCTCATCTTCTGGGATCAACTTCACTCTCAATTTTCTCTCCCTCCTCCCTACCAGTGACACATGAGGATGGGGAGTGAGAGCTATGGTCAGTTCATCACACTTTACTGTTTCTTCCTCCACAGGACAGGGATTTCTCACATTCCTCCCTTGGGTATTCACTGGCTCTGATGTAGGGGCCTTCACAGGTTGCAAGTGAATCTCTGCTTCACTGTGGACCTTCACAGGCTGCAGGGGTGCATTCTGCCTTACCCTGGGCTTCACCAGAGGCTGCAAGGAAATCTGCTTTGGTGCCTGGAACACCCCCTCCCCCTCTTCTTTCACTGACTCTTGTGTCTGCAGAGTTGTTCCTCTCACATATTTTTTCTTTGTTATAGCTGCTGCTGGTGTTGTGCAGAAACTTTTCCCTTTCTTGCATACATTATCCCAGAGCTGCTAGCACCATTGCTGATGGGCCAGTGGTCAACCCATCTTGAAGCTAACTGGCACTGGCTCCATCCTTCCTCCATGGAGGAAGCTTCTAGCTGATTCTCACAGAAGTCCTCCTACTACCAAAGCCTTGCCATGCAAATGCAGCACAAGCACAAGTGCATGGTGCCTGCTCCAGCCTCCCTGCTGAGGAGCATTGCCAACAGCAGGATCTGTCATCCCTTGCACTGTGGCTGTGCTTTGTACCTTTCCTTCCACCAGCAGCACCTGTCTGGGGAGTAGTGGCCATAACATACAGCTGGAGATGTGTTGGAAATAGAGTGGCCACAACCTTCAGCTTCTTAGTGTCCCCCAGAGATTTTGTGCAGGGTGGCCTGCTGGGCTGTCCTGGGCCACATCTGTCATGCCTGGCCAGCTTGGCTCATGCTGGGAGGCCAGGCTGCCTTTGTCCTGGCAGACACACTGGGCTTGGGGGAGAGAGGCATTGTGTGGGATGGGCTGGCGTGTCAGCCGCATTAGGGCACCTATTGGGCTCCTGTAGCACGACAGTGCCCTTGATGGGTCTATTATAGAGTGGTGCTGGCAGCTGGGGGCACAGGGATCACAGTAAATCTCGCCTGGGTAGCAGCAGCAGCAGGCAGGGCTGGGATGCACTCTTTCCTGTGTCTTTGCAGGGACAAGCCCTCCCTCACAAACACCAAGCGCATCACCCTGTGAATGTGTCTAGCATTGCCTTGCAAGCTGCCAGCACTGCCCTGTGAGCACAGTCAGCATTACCAGTGTTGCCCTGTGAACACCACCATCAATCACCCTCCAAAGGTGGCCAGCATTGCTCTGTGAAGGTCGCCCCACTGACTGCAGGAGCCAGGCAGCCTTACTGCCTGGTGACCTTCACCATTGGGACCAAGTGAAAGGAACAGCATCCACTGATTGCTCTGAGGTGAATCCAAGACTCCCAAGCAGGTGGATTTGCCCCAACCCAGTACAATAGGGACCATCCAAGCAGGGGGAACCCAGTGTGTCTGACTGCCTTGAACAACTGTGGAACAGCAGCGGGGGGACAGTGTGCCAGGCACTGCATCCCTGCTTTGTGGCCTGGCTGAGCAGAGGGGCTGAGCCCTGCAGCCTGGGCTCCCAAAAACAGCTCTAGCCCACGAGAAAGGCCGATGCAGATGAAGAGATGCTGTTCCCAGCACGGGCTGGACACGGCACAGCCTGGGAGCTCCGCAGCGCAGTGCAAGCTGGTTTGAATAAACCACACGCGAGGAGGTGTCTGTGAAGCGCCTTGCACATGGAAATGCTATTGTTGGATCAGGGGCTCTGGGTCCCCAGATGTAGCAATTGTTCCACATCCGTGCTGTGCATGCACACACACTCTTTCCCACTCGCTCTGCCTGCAGCCACTCATTAACCCTCCTCAATGAAGATGCATTGGAGGGATAATTTACTGTTTAATAGACTAACTTTCCATTTGCTGTTGCCAAGCACATCCAACATATTTCTCCATGGTGCCATAAACAGCTCCTCTGCCATAAAACCCTGCCTCTCAGAAAGAGCAGGTGGGTTTTCAGGGTTCAGCTGATGACCTTGTCCACAGGGTAAGCACAGACAATGTTCTGTTATTAGAGGAACAGGGCTTGTTCCCACCAAACCCTTTCACCCCCATTGCACTTACATCCCTGGACTGGGAAAACGTCTAACCTGAGAAATAAGGAGTGCCTGAGCCTGATGGATGAGGCAGGCAGAGGCTGTGTCCTGTTTTGTTGATGAAGATGCCCTGAGTGCAGATGAGGATGGCTCTGCTCCATATTTATGGCTAGCTGGCAGCTGGTTCCGTGCTGGGGTGTGATCAATAAGCTGCATGCCCACTTGGGCTCATTGTGCTTCCACAGACGCAGATGGCCTTTCTGTGCCTCGTCAGTCCCAAAGTTGTGAGCATGTGTCTCTGCATCCTTGCTCCTCCTTCCCCAGCCCTTACAGAGTCACAAGCTACTAGAGAATGAAAGAAAGTCAGTTTCTGCTAGAGGTGGGACAAGGGAACTCCTTCCATCTCTACTTTGCCCCCATCACTGAAATTTCCACACTGTAGAAGACAAACTTTCAGGCTGCAGGATCTGCAGGAAGGAGCACCAGCCTCAGAGGCATGAGCCTGAAGGACTGGCTACCAGGGTCTGGCTCTGAAGAATGGCAAGGGGATGCCAGTAGCCAAAAATAACTTGAAAAAGAGAGGGAAAGGGTTCAGCTTGCCTTGTGACAGCTCTGCTTGGCCCTGGATGCAGGCAGGGGCTCTCCTTAGAGCTGGAGGACCATGCTAGGGGCTAGCTGCAGAGCTGATTTTTGATTTTGAAGACATCCTTCCCCCGCCTTCTCAGTGCTCTTTATGTTTTTGTTCACTTTATTTGTAGTCCCAGCCTCCCACCTCCTCCATCTGCCAGATGTAGGCAGGGAGGAAGAGCCAGGCGCCTCCCAGCCCGCGCCCAGCACATCTGGCGCGGGGCCCCGGGGCGGGCAGGGGGTCCCGTCCCGCAGCGTGTGCTGCCAGCCCCCTCTGGTGCTGCCGCTGCAGAACGGCCTGGGAGAGGCACAATGGAGCCAGAGGCTTTTGTGCAAGAGGGTGCCGAGATCCTGCTCCACAGGGAAGCGAGGCTCAAGCTTTGTAAGCAAAAAGGTTGGAAGAAACAAACTCTGAAACAACCACAGGTCAACACCCCCACATCATAGACCTGTGCACACATCGAGTTGCATTGGAGCCGTGATGGCCAAGGCAGGTTGGCATCTCTATTCATCACAGTGTTCATCCAGTAGCACAGGAGCTTCAGCCGAAAGCAGAGCAAGTGGGACACAATTCTCTCAGGTGGAACAGGGTCAGACATCTTTATATCACTTTATTAAGGTGCTGCATGGGAGGATTGAGTGATGGATTTGTAAATCTTCCCAACAGCAAGGCAGGGGAGGCTGGTTTAGCTTTGGAGAGGAGGAACTGGGGAGGGGGCCACAGGAATGACCACTCCAGCTGTGACTCAGCAGAGAAAGGAAAACTTGTCTCCCTCTGACCCAGACTAAAATTGAAGGCTGGTGCTGAGGAGTATCTGAACACAGCTGGGAACAGCAGCTCCTTGCACAGGAGTCTCAAAACAACCCCATCCCATTCCTCATGTGTGGGCACTCCCCAAGAACAAAGCTGGGCCCCAAAGGATGGGGCCAGAGAGGTGGTGCCAGTTGAGATCCCACTCCAGGCCACATCACAAGGTCAGTGTGGGACCCAGCACAGAGATCTTGGCATCTACCTGCCTGAACAGTTTATGAGCTTCAACTCAAAACCCTCACTGGAGAGATGAGCAAACAGAACTAAACATGATAATTTATTCACTCCATGAAAAAATAT
This sequence comes from Erithacus rubecula, assembly GCF_903797595.1. Classification (NCBI taxonomy): domain Eukaryota; kingdom Metazoa; phylum Chordata; class Aves; order Passeriformes; family Muscicapidae; genus Erithacus; species Erithacus rubecula. The sequence continues at coordinate 21,591,627 of NC_136660.1, read as the reverse complement.
TAGTTAATCCAAGCCAATGAGATTGTAAAGCCTGATAACTGGTCTGGCTGATGCCAATATCTATCGCTAGCAGTAGTCATGTTTTTTGTCTACAGTGTTGCCCTAGGCAGTGAGATGCAGCAGCAACATGACAGCTCCCAGCCACACATGATAATTTAAGACAGAAAATATCTTATTTCAACTCCAAACCAGGGCAGAGCAGTTAAAAAAAAATCAAGACAACTTGCAAAAATTAATTTAGATAGCAGCGACACTCTGAAGAACTTATTTGCAAGTCTGTGCTGTGCAATTTGAGATAAAATCTGTTTAATGAAATGAAGGTGAGCACTGCTTGTTTGCTTTTTAATGCCACTGCTGTGCATACATACCAACAGGCCAAAGCAAACACACAGAGACAAGGGATCCCCCTTGAAATATACATCTTCACTCAATGCAGGGTCCCAGTGGCTGCTGCCCTTTCACTTGCAGTCAAGCATTGCTTGGATTGTGGCTGTAGAAGCCAAAACCTACTCATTTTTTAAATTATGTAAGCCAGATAAAGCTGTCACTTTGAATCACAGCTTATCAGGGGGGCAATATTTGGATTTTCAGTATTGAAGATATGTGTTGTGAGTTTTTGCATTCCTTTGTTCAACACGTTCAAGAAGAGAAATGTCTCTCTAGACTCTCATGCTCACTTTGAAGTGCACAGAGGCCTGCTGCCTCCTGCTCCCTGAGCTCCAGGGAGATGGGGCTCACCATTCCCATGACACCCAACTGCAGCCACGGAGGAGAAGGGGCTCGCTTGGGGCTCAGCCTGCAGGAAGGCAGCGCTGCTTTCAAACACGCTGCTCCTTCTCCTGCTTGTTTTTCAATTGCATGGCAGGGATGTTAATGAGTGTCTGAGCTATGGCAGGCAAGCCCAGGGCATTTCAAACGTGGAAGAACTTCACAGAGAAATAATCTGCATAAAATCTGAGACGCCATTATTAAGAAGGAGGAAAAGAAAATGCAAGCAGAAAGCATCCTCTTTCGGCAGCCAAGAGTGGCAAGAGAAGAATGGCCCTACAGAGAAAAATTTATTCATTTGATCCATTATTTATATAAAGTGTTCTTTGTAAACCTGATTTCCCATCACCCTGGATGACAGCAGGGGGAAGACAGGAAAAGAAGAGGTCCAACTTCATACTTCCAAGGGAAAGACAGCCTGTCTGAGCACCCTGTATCATGCAAGTATCCCAGAGGCTTTTCAGCCCATGTGCCATGGGAGGCCAGTGCCATCCCTTGCAGGTGGGCAGCACCTCACCAAGCACTCCCACACTTAAAAGTAGTATCTCTAGGCTTCTAAGCAGACATTTCCTTCTTTTTTTTAGACAGATTGGAGTCCTTGTTATCCCAATGAAATTGCTTAAGCCATCAAGCAAAACCACTAAAAATAAAAGCATTTAATGTGGTGTTTTCACATGAACACACAGAAAGGCAACAGTCTGCAACAGTACTGACATAGCGTATATAAATAAGGACAAAGATTAAAAATACTTTGGAAATGACAGACTCTGGGAACAGTTAGCGGCTGCTCTGGTAAGACGAATCCTTATGAGTCATTGCACAGGGCACACAAATGAGACACATCCAAGCATGACTAAAACTCTCCTGTGCCTGGGAGACAGTGTGAATGCATTGGGACTGCAACAGCCAAGGTCCTAGGGGTGGATGGAATCTGTCAGCCACCACCATCCACAGCATGGCGAGCCCAGCACCACAGACTAAAGCCCAGGGCACTGAAGCCCACCTGGGACTGCCCTGTCAGGAGACAGCACCCACCCCCTTGGCAGGTAAGGCATCTGACACATGCAGAAGGCCTGGCCAATCCCATAGGTAACTTTTCTTAGAGCTGAACGAATCTCAGCTGTGCCAGAAAACAGACAGAGCCCCTGAGCTAGAGCCATCAGGAAGGGAGAACAGTGGAGTTACATTAGTCTGATGTATATGGGAGCAGTGTATTTAGTTTTAGGTACAAGACTGCCTTGCCAAGCAGTCACCCATACAGAGAGATAGGAGATACACCAAGTAGGGACAGTGGGGAGAGGAGGGGTGAACAAATGCTTCACCCAGTAATTGCCCCCAATGCAAGTAAGAGCAGAGCTAGCAGGAGCAGACCCAGCTCTCCCTGAGCTGCCACTTGACCTTTGTCTGTGCCTCATCTCTGCTTAGAAGGAAAGCTGAGATTCCCAAGTCTCTGCTAACAGCAGGCTGCAGGGACAGGGCAGAAGTGCAGTCAGAAAAACACGGTGCCCTTTGGAGAAAAGCACATAGACACCTTCAGCCTCTGGAGGAAATGATTACAGACATATCCAGAAAGCACATGCTACTACCACAGCAAACAGCCTCTGCCCTTCCTCACAGCATCATCATCAGTCTGGTCCCTGAAGAACCACAGCTCTTTCTTTGCTGTGACAGAGGCTCCTAACACCAGCAACCCCCAACTCACACATCTAGTCCCCTACCCCCTGTATTTTCAAAGCTTCAACTTGGGGTCAGACTGGGGACAAGCATCCCTGATAAAGTAGCAAAAACCATCCTTTGTACAGAGCAGCACAAAGATTTGTATCTTTAAAAAAACCCAACAAACCACAATTAAAAAAAGTGACAAATTCCAGTTAAGCTGCACAGGGCTCCAGTGCCCTGTTCTGACAGCTCCAGCCAATCAGACTGAACTCCCTGTTCATATCCCAATATTCACACCTCCTGCCACCAGTTGTTTCAGAAAGCTGTCAAGAGCAGAGCTCTAACTCCTGCTGGCTGCTGGTTCTTAAAGATTAGAAGACAAATATAATTGGATTCCAGAGATTATTCGCTTTGCTGAGAAGAGCTAAGAAGTGTTTAGATGGTCCCCCAGCTGATTAAATCTTTATTTCACAGTAGTGACCCTGTGTGTATTCTACCTCAGAGTGTTTGCAGACAGGTTCTTGGCAAGATTGCCTTTCTGGAGCACTTTGGCTTAACAAGACTGCTGACATTGGCCAGCTGTGATTGGGGTTTATCCTGTATCTAGGAGGTTTCATTTCATTTCTGCAGCTCAGCCCTTTCCCCCAGTTTAATGATTAATCATCCAGTTGCCTTTCCAGCCATCCAGGTATTTTGAGCCAAAGCCTTTGGCACCATTTGTGGCAGATCACAAATGGATGGAGCCCTCTCTCACCTCTCACACTCTTTTTCTCTTTCACACACAGCCACAAGACTGCCTGCCCCAGGCACCCTAACTTCCAAAGACTAGAGTGTTTTGCCCCAGACAGCCTTTGCCAGCCCCCTGCTCTCCTCAGCTTGAGCCTCTCTGAGTGAACACAAAGCCAAGACACTCCTTGTTCAGAACTGTGCCACTGAAACATGAAGGCAGAGAGCAAGGGTTGTCTCCAGCTCAAGCTAAAATAGAGGGATGAGTTTTAGTGGGAAAGCTGCTTTCCCCTGGCCCTACTTGAAATGATGGCATCCAGAGCCTCTCTTTCCAGGCTCATCCTTTGCACTGTACTGTTTGTGCACTTCAGCCCTTTGGAAACAGCAGAACAAAATGGAGCCAAGAAGAAGCAGAGAAGGGCATGCCTCCAGAGGAGGACTGGAGGCAAACTCAGATGTCAGGATATGGGTAAGGGTTACAGCCCATCATTCTCACTGCTAACAGGGAGGAGGAAGCAAAATCAAGCCAACGTGTTAAAAACTCAGAGCAGAAAAGCAGAAAAATACAGCCTAGCAACATTACAGAGAAAGCTGGGCATGCACACAGGGCTCTCCTTGTAAGCAAGCACTCCAGCTCTTCCCAGAGCCAGCAGGTCAGACATGCTGCACAAGTTTTGGTTAGATAGTGGTTTGCCCCATAGTAGAATGAAATATAATTTATATACAGAAAGAAATCTCTGCAATCCTTGCAAAGGTCCAGTTTCAAGAATGCTGCTGTGTTGGTGAGGGTTCTGTGAGCCTGCAGCACTCTCCTCTCAGTGCAGCACATTTTCTATTCACAGCTTGTGAGGCTGGGCAATCCCCATCCATGCATTGGTGTGAGGCCTTCAGAGGGATGATGAATCCTTGGAAAGCAGGCGGGCTCGCATGTGTCTGCAGGATCCCTGTAGCAGAGAATGAGAGCATGAATGCCTGAGACACAGAATACCATGCAAAAAAAGGTTGACATTGTCCCCCTGCAAGCACCCTTCCCTGGTGTCAGCCTCCCACACCTTCTGCTAAAGTTCTGGATGAGGCAGTGAGCACAGGAACAAACACAGCAGTCGGTCTTGGGCTGCACCAGCCTCTTGTCCCAGTGCCACCCTGACAGGCTGTTAGCACTACCCTGTGCTGCCAGCTTCCCTCTTCTTCCTGCAACAGCCACCTCACAAGCAGAAGGGCTGTAAGACCCTTCAGGGTCTGGCTTCCAGCATGTCACCTGCCTGCAGCTCAGCACAGAGCAGACTGCTACAAGCTGGGGCACCACAGCTGTCACAGAGCCTTGAGTGTGTGCTGTCACCTCAGTGGGTTTCAACACACCAAGTTCCCTGCAGAAGAGGAATGGGGGGAAAGTGTCTCACCTCTTTCTGGCCTTCCAAAGACTTCAGCTTGACCTGGGATATATGAGCTGGAGAGCCACATTTCTGTAACTGGACAAGAAAGGGTAATAGGAATAGAGAACTGGTAAATGAACCAGCATCCAAAGACTTCCCTTGGAGCAGCCTGTACCACCAAAGAGCATCTATCACCCAAATCCACTCTTGGTTTGTCTGGGCCAAGGGACAACCCTACTGCATACAGGCAGCAGGCTTTGTACAACCTGTGGAGGAGGATGAGAAAGAGGGAAGGGGGCACAAGACAATGTCCCAGTGAAGGACACAGCCAGAGAGATAAGACTGGAGTAGAGATCCAGTGCTGTCACCCCTGCTCTGATGCTGCCCTTGCCATCTGCTCTGCTCTCCTCAGGATCCTATTTTATCATACAGAAGAAACTTGGAATCCTTCTCTTAAGCAGAGAACAGCTCCCCAGGGATCACTGAAGTTACTCCCCTCACACACTCCCCCACCAGCAGCTTCAGTGGTGCTGGGAGCAGCTCTTACCAGTTGGATGTTCTCTTTGCTGACCCGCACAGGCTCTGGTGTGGTATCCCTGCTCTTCCTCTCCAGGATAACTGGAGTTCCCAAAACTTTCCGCTGTTGTAAGAAGAAAGGGCTGTTGGCTAGTGCTTAGAGTGCAAAGTGAAAAAGAAAGGGAAGGAGCAGGATGCGTTGCTGGTAAGCACTTGAATGCTGGGAAAGAAAAAAAGGAAGCCAAGCTGGGACAAAGATTGCAAAGCAGAACCAACCTGAAATACCACACCACTAGGATGAGCCTGTCTGATTGTAAAGGGTTTGGGAGCTGACCCAAGCCCTCGCCAGGAGCCCAGCCTGTCAGAAGCAGGTACATGCTCCTGTAGGGCAGCCCATAATGTGCTAAAACCCATGCTAACATGCTAGACTACATGACCAGCTCCCTGTCAATCATCATCTCATCACAGGAAGCAATCAATTCTGCAGAAGGATCCACAGACCTTACAGCCATGCGTTTCAAGACAATTACACTTTACACTAACAAGGCTTATTGTCACTGTGCTGCCTTTTCTGCCCCAGTGGATCTGTGTTGTTTGGCAGACAATACTTTGAGGAGTCCCTACCCTTTGAGGGTCTCATTCAAGGCAGGGCAAGACAGAAGCAAAAAGCAACATCAGAAATTCAGAGACGAGAGCAAGGGTCAGAGGCTGCTTTTACCTTAATGAGGCCGCTGAAGGAGCGCGAGCGGGTGCGCCGCGGTGCTGGGGATGTGGGCACATCAGAGACAGGAGTCAGAGCTGTTGCATGCTTATTAAACTAGGAGGAAACATGAAGGCAGCATGTTAGCACAGTTATACCTGCCCCTTACTGCTGTGTGCTGCTCTACCTGCTATCCCAGAGCTCAGTTTCTCTCCTTCACCCTCTAAAATGGAGGAGCAGCTCAGAACTGCAGGAGGAAGGAAGCAGAGGAAGGCGACACCTTCCACCCAGGATTACAGGGAGTTTGGGTGCAAAGGTGCTTTGTGCTGGGTACCAAATTAACCAAAAGCAGCAGATGTTGGGAGCAGAAAGAAGGTTGGGCAGCAGCTAGAGGCTGGCAGCCACAAGTGGTGCTGACCATATTGACCAGTCTGTCTGGTGCAGCAAGTTGTCTGCGACCAAGAGGAGACCAGTTTGTCCACTCTCTGCAGGCAACAGGGAAAGAAACTTCTCCCTTTCTGAGGGAGGAAGCTCAACAAGGCCATGATCAGGACTGGGAAACTGCTGGCTAGCAAGTCCTTAGCTTGAAAAACAAAGCTCAAAAGCGCTGCTTGGCACAGCAACATACAGGACACCTCCTCCTCCTCCTCTCTTCTTACAGCTCTGCCCCTTACACAGCCCAGAGCCCACTTTCCCCACCCTGCTTAGGATTAGGAGCAGCTCTCAAGAAAGCCCTGTCCTTAGCCCTGTGCCCAGGATTGTGCTGACAAGCACACCCCAGGGTATCTTTCCTCCCCACGCTACCTGCCGGATAAGCTTCTTCTTCTTTGCAGAGTCAGGCATATTGTGGACGTGCTGGAAGAGCTCCTTCAGTGCCTCCTCCGTGCGCTGCTGGGTCTCCTCCTGATGGCAAGAGTCCAGCCGGCTTCGCTTCTGAGACTTGAGGGGCTGCAGCTCCTTGGAGCCCGAGGACGTCAGCAAATCCAGGTCGTCCTGGGAAAGCGGGGACAGCAGTCGCTTGCCATGCTTTAATCCCAATGAGCCACCCATCTGAGCTAAGCTAGGAAGAGTCTCATGAGCTGCCTCAACCCCAGTGAATGCACAGGGCTGTGTTTTCCCTACCCTTCTGCAGCAGCACTGCATCAGCAGGCCCCGTGCCAGGAAGAGGTGACAGCAATACAAAGGTGACCCCATTGCTTCTTCCCTCCTCTCCCAGATGCGAACTGCAGAAGCCCTTCCAGGCTTGAGAAGGGGCAGTGCAGCTCCTTGCCATGCATCTGCCCTCTTCTGCAGCTATATGAAGCAGGGAAGCATTGCTTACATTGCTGGTAAGACACAAACGTTGTCCCAGTGGCAGCAAGTAGCCTTTATCTCAGCACTTCTGCCAAGCATCCTGGCCATGGCAGTAGGTATGTCTGCCTGTTTGGAAAGCACAGCCCTGTGAAGGAGCAGGTGCTGCATGTACTGGGCACAGGGAGCAGGTTTGCTGCTAAACAGGGGCTCGTAGCTTTCTTTCCTTATGCTTTTGATTAACAGATGCTTCAACTCTGTCCAATTTCCCTAATGCAGCAGCCTGCATTACCACACCATATGCTTCTCTTGCTCCTGCCCTCTGACAGATCCTCTTTCATGACTTGTTTTCAGCTTCTATCACTCACAAAGACCCCTTCATAGCATCACAGCCTCTGCCCTTTCATGGAGGGCAGGCACTGCATTTGCTGGCTTACCTTTGATGTGCAGGCTCTGGATCCCAGATAGTGCAGCCTGGCACACTCCCGGATGTACACTGGAGCCTGTGACAATGAGCAGAGAACAGGCCACATGTATGTTTAACAGCTTTGGCCTTGGGGCAACAGTGGCTCAGCTAAGAGCTGCTTTTCAGCCATACAACACAAGCCACTTGTACCAAGACTCAGCCATTCTGGGCAAATAAAGCCATGGAATTTCATGTCCCCAGTGCATTCCCTGTTCACAGTATCTTTTACATGCACAAGTGGAACTCAGAGTAGGGAAAAGTCCCTATGGAACCCTGCTCTAAGTAATTGCCCAGCTCTGAGCTGGCCAAACTGGGGCCTGAAAAAGAAGGTGGAAAGAGAACTCTCCATGGGAGGACTCTGCAGTGACCAGGTGCCTCCAGTGAACCAAGAAGGCCCTGAGAAGTCAAGAAACTGTTTGTTGTAGAAACATTTCCTTGGAGGAACAGCTGAAAGCCCCACACTCCTGATTGTCCTACCACAGCACCCTGCTCAGAGCTGGACAGTTCCTGTAACAACAGTGGGCTGATGACCATTTGCAGAGAAATTCACAACAAAACACCCCACTGCATCAGGTATTCTGCTCTTGGCAGCACTCAGGCAGGACAAACCCCTTCCATGTCCTCATCCTGCCAGAAGCTGAGTGCAGCCCGGTGTGTACCTGCCCTCGGGATTCCAGCTGGGCAGCAGGTGCTGGTGTCCAGCAGAGGGGAGTGTTACACTGCACCGTGCTGCTGACCTGCCCTGGCAAAGCCACCTCCAGGGCTGCTTGCCCAGCAAAGACCTCCTCCCTAGTCACTATAGGAACAGTTTCTTGTAGAAAGTCTCCTTCTCCTACCGCAGGAGAGCCCACAGAATATACACTCAACATGTGGGACCTGTCTGGACAAGGGGCATTCAGTCTCCTGGTGGTGGAAGCAGGAGAGCAAGATGCCAAAGCACACTTACCTTGAAGAGTTTCTGAGAATGTTTGATCATGAAGGTCACTCCATTGTTCAGCTTTGTGATATTTTCCTGAAGGTCATTTGCTGTCACCTGGCAAGGGGACACAGCCAAAGGCACATCCATTAGAAGGGGAGGAGAAGGGGTCTCTTCTGGGGCACAGACACACACAGTGCCACAGCAGGAGAACTACTCTGAGATGACAGGCAGCCAGGGCTTATAGCATGCCAACAGCAGAGTTCACAGAGCCAAAGTTGCTCTGAGAGAAGAATCAGATAGCAGTGGTAGCCAAGCAGTTCACCAACAGCATAAGAAACCTTGAAGAGAGATCTACAAGGTTTTTCTGGAGCTGATATTCTAAGAAGAAGCATGACTGTGCTGTGCTTTCAATTTTACTGAAAAAGAAGATACATAAGTTGCAAATGAGACCCATGGCAGGTCTGGGCTGGACACTGGGACTGAGTCCTGCCAGGAGGCTCCCATCTCTCCATCACAGCCTCCAACCCTCACATCACTGTGTCAGTGCTTAACCTTCTCATCTTGGCTTTTCCCCTGCCAAGCCTTTGCTTTTTACCTTGCAATATCCCACCCACAGACACTGAAGCATTGCTTACATTTCTGGGCCATAGGATGTGGGGTGCAAACATGAGGGCAAGGTTGTGGGCAGACATCTTGTTCTTGTCCTGCTTCTTGGCAGTCTGGTAGAGCAAGTCCAGCAGCAGTTTGAGCAGACTGCGGTTGGGAGCGGGAAGGATCAGAAACAGCAGCTGGAGGGCTTCAATTTGGCGCTCTTTGTCTGGGGTGCTGGTCTTATTCCCCTTCTCATCAAACAGCGTCAAGTCTGCCAAATCACAAGGCAGAACATGAAGGACGTACATTATCTTCCCTCAGAGCATTCTGTTGTAACTGCTTATCCTTTCCTCTTCACATGCAGATCTTCTACAAACCCCTGCACAGTTCTTGGCCTCCATCTCCATTCCCCCCAGCTCCCAAGCTCCCCACTTGATGTGTTAATCTATGCTACTCCTCCCACAGAACAACAGAGCTGCTAAGGACTGCGATGACTTGAAGGCAAGATGGAGGAAGTTCACATAAGGTAGTTCAATAACAGTTATTAAATACATAGAAACCACAGCTTGCTCAGAGCCCTGGACAAAAAACAGATGGAGACCCAGGTTATCACTGTGGGCTTTGTGCTGTGGTACCTGAGAGAAGAATGGTCTAGACAGACTTGGTCTGATTCATTAATCAGCTCTAGACTTTCCATCACCAGGCTGAGGTGGCAGGAAGATTCCTTCTCAGGCTGCCTTTTAGGAATACATTTCAGAGCCTAGTGTGCTTTCTGGGAGGCCAGTTCCAGTCCTTCCACCCACCAGTGCCTCTTGCTGCCCACTCACCTGCAATTTTGAGGTGGGCATGGAAGTGCTTGTGCGTCAGCAGCGGCTCTGGTAATTCACCCAGGAACATCTTAAGTAGGGTGGCCACATCATTGGAATGAAACTCCCCAGAGTCCAGGTCAATATCAGTACCACTGTTCAGAGCATCCTTTAGGATCTGTTGCCTGATGCTGTTGCCTGGCACTCGAAACAAGCCTTCTGCTCTTAGATCTGCTCAGCAGAGGGAAGAAAAAGGACACTGAATAATCAGAGGTAGATTTCTCACCTTTTTACTAAAGCAGTTCCCTCCTCTTTCCAGAGCTTGACAGCAAACCTCAGTGAAGTGCATTCAGAGACATGACTTCAAGCTGTTTCCCATCAGTACAGAAAGTCCTTGTACAGAGGGAAATAGACCAACATAACTGCTAGGCAATTCTGGGGAACAGTTGCCCAGTGCAGTCTCAAACTCCTGCTGCTGAACAGCTCATAGCTTGTCACTCTGTCTGCACCAGAGACCTGAGGTGGGCCAGACAGACACCCATTGGGATAGGAAGACAAAACAGAGCCACTTACTTTTATGCAGATACTCGATTAGCTGGGAAACCTGTGCAATGCCTTCTTCTGTCAGTGGTGAGCCAAACACCACCCCTTTCTCTGCAGAAGACAATGTGTTCAGATAGCTCAGAACCCAACAACCACAGAAATTAATACTCCCCAAAGAACAGGATTTCAACATGCAAAACCAATGACCCAAAATGTTAAGGGTGAAGGTCACAAGGACCCTCACAGATGTGAGATAGCACAAACACTCCAAAATAAGTGACTTCATCTCACCATGCTGTACTCACATGGGCTTCATCATCCTGCTTCTTACCTCACTTTAATTACAGCTTTTATCAGCTAAAGCAAATATTCTCTAGCCCTTGAAGAAAAAACAATACAAGAACGGATGCTTCAGTTTAAAATGGCATAGAATCTGCAAACCTAGACCTTATGAAAAGAGCAAAGTGAGAAATGCAGATGTAAGAGCCTGGACAGCCCTGGTGCCTATCACATTGGCAAACTCCACACTGTGAGAGAAACATCCAGATTAATCCTCACTATGGCTTGACATGAAGTGGAACAGAAAGAAGAGTTGCAGCTATGAGTTTATGAGAGAGACAAATAAAAACTACTGAAGAGAGTAGACATAATCTGACTAGCTCACACTAGCTTCCTTTTCAGGCATGGGAAAAACATGGAATTTCCTCATCCCATGGAATCTCTCTTCATGTCAGCTGCCCTCGTCTAAAAGTAAGTAAAGTATGAAAGCTAAACAAGGCAGAAGGAGATTAGCAAAGTAATAAACTGGGCTCCCCTCACCCTTGGAGTCTGTTCTCCTTTTATGGGATTGAGATTGGACATGAGCTGCCAGCTCCAGAACTCCAGTACAAAACACAGTGTATAGTCCCAAAAGATGGAAACAACTGAACTGAAAGTAAGGGGAACCCTGCAGGGAAGGAAATATCAGATGAGAAGTCCATTTAATTGAAGAGCATTTGTTGAATCAATGTAGAATACTCATGTTGTCCACAGAGGAACTTCCCAGGTGAGACAGTGATTATCCAGGACAGAGTTTTCTAATAAATGCAACCTTGCTACTGAATGGATTTTTCTGTCAAACACACACAGCCAGTATGATCTGTCCCTCAGAAAGTGGAGACGACTCCCAGAGACTTCACTGGCAGCAACCAGAACTCTGGGCACCACACTTCTTCCCTCAGATGCACATAGGTTTGGAGTGGAGACAAGATACTGGATAAACTGTACCACAACATGGTACAGTCCCTGGCTGGGATTGAGAACTGGAACCAGGTACAGAGCTGGTTTGTCCTGCCCTTGTACTTAGTCTTCAAAGAGACAACAGATATAAGAAAATAATATTTCTCCCTTCTCCATGACCAGACTGCTAGGAACAAGGGTCACTTCTGAGGGCAGGCTGGACATTTGCACCATTTGCAAACCACTGAAGGTTTCTCTCCTTACTGCTACAGCTGATAGCTCAGCAACCCAAGCAATGCACTGGCTGGTCTGATAAAAGTTATCACCCCCACAAGCTTTCTCTTGCATTTTTTTCCCCTCATATCTCAGTTTGATTTTACTTGCTTTTGGTCTCTTGTACTACAGATCCTACTGCTCTGTGGGGTTGATGCTCACAGCGTGTGGGAGAGACCTGGTTAACCCTATGCACTTCTCTAGCAGCCATCCTGTGTAACTAAATTTATTCCGCCTGAAGAATGTTCTGCTTTCTTCCAGGACTTCTGAAATACATGGTAAGCCACCAGGAACTCCAGCCTCCTGTTAAACCAAGAACTTTCTGACCTCACTCTGATAAAGCACATGCTTCAGCCTGCAAGAGAAAGGAAAGCAATGAGAGCTCTTGATCCACACGAAAGATCTGAAAGGTTTGAGTGCAAAGGGAAAGAATGATCGGCAAAAGATTCTTGTCCTTGAAGAAAACTAAACTCATTAGACATTCAACAGATAGAATCAACAGTGGCCAGGAATAGAAGAGGAAAATACTTCTTGAGACATGCAGGGCCTGACAAATTTGATTTAGTTTTGAAGTCAGAAGCTGGTATCTGAATGAGAATTTGATTCTCAAAGAAACTTGAAAGACGTGTCTGGAGAATAGATGCTGCATTACAGAGCCTCAGATGTTCTTGTACAATCGTTTCTAAAACTAAGCAGCAGCATGAGATTGAGTTTCCTGATGCTCAAAGAAGTTGTAAGTATTTGCAGTTTGATCAGCTCTGAGCTCCATGGTCCTTGGCCTCTGGCTTTGAAAAAATAAAACTTGTTTGTTCTAGCTGGTCTATAAGATGAAGAAAAACAAATGATGGCTCCAAGATGAAACACACAGTACATGAAACTGATTTTCTCTGTAGGCACAAACTTCTTTTTCTCAGAGTTTGGCCAAGGAGTTCACAGACAGTGCCTGTCAATGCTGGGAGACACTGCCGTGGCAGCCTGGGAGTGCAGCCAGCAGACTTGGAAACATCTGCTAGCTGTAGTGACACACGGCCATGGTGACATCTGAATGGGGGAAGGCAGAGCTCTGGGGAAAAGAGTTAGCAGGAGATGTCAGCTCTGATAAGAGCAGTGCTCCAACAGAGTTCAGATAATTTAATAAAAAAGTTGAGCTGGAGAAGGCTTACCAGCCCCTGCTGAAAGGTTTTGAAAAGAATATGGGTGTTTCTGTACACACTAAGAAAACACTTTCAATTTGGTTACTCACTCACTTCTGTTTGTCAAGTGCTTGAATTTAAGGTGTCCTGCTACTCTCTGGGAAGAGGCAGAAGCAATAACAGGTATGAGCCCCTAAACTGCAGTTTAGGGGCAGCACAAAGACCTGTTATTATGGAGCAGCAAAGTAAGTCATGGTGCTATTAAGTAATTCTCATCTAAGGATACTAAAAGACTTGAAGTCTTTTATTTTCCTAGGGTGAGTGTATGTACCAAGATTCTTGCTGGGTCAGACAGAAGTGCAGGCCTGAAGCCGCCACCAAAAAAAATTCTGCCTCATCAGTGGGGCTGCAAAGCTTGTCCTTATGAAACATCCTTATGAAACAATGGAGGAATAGGCTTGGTACAATCAGAAACACCTAGAGAAATTATGTAATAGTTGAAGACAGAAAAAAGCTGTAGTCAAACTATGCCATAGCAATAGATCTCTCCTCTGAGATACTCACAATAGCAGAACTGCTCAAAGGAAGGAGAAAACTTATCAGAAGTGTTCAACCTCAGGCTGCCAACATCTGAAGGCAGCTCACAGCTTCTCTGCCAGCAGCCTAAGCTGGGAAACCAGAGCTGAGGAGGAATGTGAGGGGCCCAGATGGAGGCTGCTTCTGTCTAGATGAGTGAGAAGGTTTAACTTAAATTGTCAAGAGAACCAGGCTCCCCTTGAGTGTGGGCAAAGGTGGGAGAAGACACACACACATACACACCTAGAACACCCTTTTAGTTTCAACAGAGTGGTAAATGCCAGACATTGAAGAGGAAAGGATCTGAACACAACCATGCTCAAAAGAAGACTTCTGTGAAGGGGCTGGGGCTAAAGTTTCACAACCAGGACAGCTGAACTTGAGAGAAGATAAGAATAGTCAGTTGAGCAGAAGAAAACTCCAGTGGAATGCTTGTCTAAGAGAGAGAGAGATATGTCATCTCCCAGAGTTGAAACTGGGCTTCATCAGTCAGTGTGCAAAGCCTTGCCATTGGATTAGGATGTGGATCAGAGCAGCACTAGCATTTGGATGGAAGATGCTTACAGATTTCTGAGATGCATAGTGAGCAGCTGACACACTGAGGCCAGCCTGACACACAATAATAATCAATAATAAACAGCAATAATCCCAGAAGAAGGGTATTCTCAAAGTACAGGGCATTTCCAGGATCAATTTCCTGGCCTGTTCTGTTCCTTTCTAGAAGTGGCATCCCCAGAGATTATGAAACCACAGTATTAAGTGTTCAAAACTAGGGGCTGAAAGTTTTGTAAACCAAGTGTAACAAATGATGACAGCATCACCCTAAAGGTGGGCACCAGACTTCGTGCCATCCATACTCACCCTTGCGCTTCAGAGATATCAGAGAACGAAAAAATCCAGAGGCTGTGCTGTTTGCCCCAGGCAGCTTTGGGTCCTCCTCTCCCATTAGCTGGGCCAGCTCTGCCCCAGGCAAATCAATGAGCCTGGTAATGTTGCTGACAACCAGCTCTGTGAACACTTCTGGTTTCTCATGGCGCAGCTTTTCCACAAAGAAGTCAGGATTGAAGATGATCGGGTGGCTGCGGAGGGAGGAGTCATTGCAGATGACAAAGTTGCAGATGGCATCACTGAAAAAAGGGGGGAAAAAAAATGCAGTAACTCCTCATCACTTTGGTTTTTACAGCCAGCTGGTCTGCCCTGAAGGAGACATCTGCTGACAGGAGCTACCAGTCTACACCAACAGCACTGTCTGACTTTGGTGAGTGTTCAGCACAGCACAGTTACATTTCCCTATGGAACAAAATAATTTCTGGACTGTTTGTACAACACAGCCTAAGACTAGCATTCCACAGCGTGATGGTGGCATAGGCAACACATGGCAACACCCAATGAAAACTTTCACTACATCTCCTGCATCTCTACTACTTGTTTCACTCTATCTACATCCTATTAGCTCTGGCAGAAATGACACCCAAAATTTTACGTTAACTTATTGCTTTAAGTCATAAATAAGTTTGGTTTTATCTCCCTTCCTCCCCAGAAATTCACGCCCAGTGGCCTGCAAGTCTTAAAAATAATCTAAATATTTTCACAACCAGTTTACACTCATCAGTTCTCATTGCATTGCATCATACCTAGCTTTCTAGCAACAAATACAGTTTCCATTTCCTGGGACTTCGTTTTTGAGGTCATAAATGTGCAGTAACACTGAACCCTCAGTTTTGCTGTAGGTGTGGTTAAATGCTCCCAGGTGACCAATCCTTTGGTTATTGCTCTCTGCCAGCTCCACACTCTGAGTCTGGAGCCAGTGAGAATTCATTGTCATGAGCCGTGCAAGGTCAATCCTTGAGAAACCCCTGTTAGCTTTTCACTTAGATCATCCCTTTTCAGCTCATCTAGTTCTTATCTCTTTGTCATCCCTTCATGCCCTTTTTATCTGACCTCTCTACTTACACCTACGCACTTTCTTCATGTCATAGCTTCTCATGTGGCATGGGAAAAGGGATGCACCCGAGACACTGCTCTGCTAAGAGTTATCTTGAACAGGTACACAACCCTACCAGAGGATAGGTACATTTACTGTGCTGAAAATCAAATCAAAGAGTTATCAAAGAGATATCTCATGTTAATCAGCACTCTTAATGCTGATACTTTTATCCCAATTTCCATCTACCTCTAGGTCTTCTATTACCATCTTCCCACCACGTTTCAAACATTTTCATGTTTCTTAAGTCAAGCCCACAGGCTAGAGTTGCCTGACTTGCCTTTCCTGCCACTCTTTTACCTAAGGGTGGGAATTAGTGTCATTATTCTCCAGTCACAAGCTACTGTCCTGATTTCATACTCAGCCATAAAGGGACAGCCTGGCTCTGGGAATGGGTGTGCCATGGCTCTGGGAGGAGGATGCCTACCCACCCAGCTTGCACATACTGTGTGTGTTCACCCTGTGACATTCTCCAATCCTTTAATCATTCTTTAACTCTATTATGATACTTTCCACTCTTTCTACATCCATCCTGTGAGCTCTCACTGGACACCATTTTCCAGGAGCATCTGCCAAGTGCACAGTTAATAGGGATGCTGTGCTTATGTACCAGGGATCACATCACTTCCTTAGATGCAGATGTGGGGCAGCAAGTGCCCTGCTGAACACCCCCAAGCCCATAAACGCTTTCCCTCCTAAACAGGCTTTTCTACAGAAGACTGGAGCACCTTGATCTTCCTCTTCTTACTGCTGAAGGGAGGCATGGCATTGTGTTCAGACCATGCTGGGCATCCCTGCTCACTGCTCAACACAGTTGCCACCAAAAGCG
Source organism: Erithacus rubecula (assembly GCF_903797595.1). Lineage (NCBI taxonomy): Eukaryota > Metazoa > Chordata > Aves > Passeriformes > Muscicapidae > Erithacus > Erithacus rubecula. The sequence continues at coordinate 21,575,257 of NC_136660.1, read as the reverse complement.
TTTGCAGCCCGCTGAACCTCACATCCACGGCTCAAGAAACACAACACTTCACTACTAGCTCAGAGACCTCAGCAGCTTTCTGTTCTGATACAAACTGACAGTAGCTCAGGACAGGAAGACATCAAAGCACACACTGGCAAGTCACCTGATCTCCAGCCCACCTCCGTGCACTATCTGTGAACCCAACAGTTCTCTGAGCTACTGCTGTACGGAGGTGGGCTGAAAGACTATCTCCAGGATTTTCAGGATGTGATCACAATAACAGAACAGAAGCTGGGACTCGGGCTCCACAAGAAGAAAGACACTTGCTGAAACAAGAGGAAATGAGGCTCTCAGAACTCCTGCATCGTGAGAATCCATACCAAACCCCCTCCTCTTTACACTGCTCTCCACGGATGCCAAAGACGCCTTCAAGAGGATGGAGAGGAAGAAGGTCTGCAAGGCAGACTGCAAGGCAATCTGCCAGGTCATCTAAAATTTTAGAAAGCTCTTAAAGGCTCCCAGCTGCCTAGCTCAGTGGCCTAGCAAGCACACTGCTGGCTCCAAATGGGGGCCATATTTTGCTGAGCACCTCCCAGCCTGTTTTTCAGCAGTTTGTTATCTGCAATAAATCAAGACCAAAATGCAGCAATTCGGTATCAGCTGCCAAAAAGCAACTGCCAATTGATCTGATCATATTCGCATTTCATTGCATGGGGCTACAATGCACAAACAAGTGCCAGCTCTGCCCATAATGTGGAGCAAGCCCTTTGCCTGAAACCCATGACAACTCATTCTGTGGCAATACAGATCCTGAGAAGGGTTAATAGCAAGTGTATAGGCCCACTGACCCTGCCTGCAATGATCCGTGCACTGTTATTCACTCACTAGCAGTTTTGTTTCCCCACAGAGAAGATATGCAAATACTTTGCAGCAGTTACATCAAGCATCACAGATTATCTCTTCCCTCTGACAATTAGACATCTAGATTCACAGAAAAAAAACTAAACAATTTTGTCAACTAGCACTGACTGCTATGACTTCTCTGCACAGCCTGTGTTACAAGTCGTACAAAGTCCAACAACATTTAATGCAAAAATAAATAGAAAAAAGTAAATTTCTTACATGAGTGCTGAGAGCTTTTGAAGAGGCATTAGGAAGCAGAGACAGGGAAAAGAACTTGCTCCTTGTTTCCAGCAACAAAAGAAACCTGCCTGTCCCAGCACAGCCTATGCAAATTCCACGCATGCTACGAGACACAAGGGCGCATTATTGGGTCTGAAAGGCCCCCTTGGCACACACTGGGCATCAGCCTTCACACAGGGACAAAACAGAAAAGAAAAGCTGGACAAATTGATTCATGTCTCTTGCCAAACGCTGCGTAGCTGGAGTTTAACTGCAAATAATTCCTACATAGAAACCAGGGTTTTGAATTAGGACCAGCGTGGTATTAAGTGCTTTCCACCTGTATCCAAGAGGAATCCACGAAATAGTTCCAAGTCTACCCTGTGTTTACCATGAGTAAAGCCATGCAAACACATTCCCAACAGCATCTAAGCACAAGCGATGTTACAGCACGGGCAGGACAATAGCCAACTCCCTCAACTGCACACCCCATGCCCAGAAACCTTGCTAGAAACACTCTGTGCCTGCCTTTCACACTTTCAGATCCTTTCAAGACAAAGCACGTAGATCTGCCTCCCAGAGCTGAAATCAGCACCTGCCCATTGCTCCTTGATACTATTACTGTGCCACCATGTGCCCTTCATCCACTTCAGGATTCCTGTTCCACGTTTCTCTGAATTCCCGTCCAGTTTCAGTGCCTGCTGCAGCTGGGACCAGCCTTGTATACACTTATTGTGATATGGCACTTCAATGAGCTACTTAATTTTGAAAGGTCACTTTATTAGCAGCTCTTCCTTGCACAGAAAATTTGCTTTTGTATCATTATTGCTAATCAAAATGGAAATGTGAAGCAAACCTCTATTTCTGAGCAAAGATAAAGCCCCCACTGGCTTTACACACAATAACCCTGCCAATCCTCACTGCTGCACACACCATAACCTTCAGAAAGAGCCATGTGCCCCATCTGCTGTTTTCATGGTAAAAAAAAAGAGATATATGTACTCTACCTACACTCACAGTTTATATAACAGCAGCAAAGGGGAGACAAACATGTATTCATGGAGTTTATTGCCTTTTTTCCCCTGCTTGCAATTGCAGAGTTATATTTTCTATATGCTGTGATCTCAGATTGGTTTACGACACGTCAAAAGACAATAAAATAAAGGAATAAATAGCTTCCTCTCCAGTCTCATGAATATAATCAAATCCCAATGAATAATAAAACCTTGTTCTAATAGGGTTGTGATTAAGACAGCGGATTTAAAAAAATGGGTCCTATATTGTGCTGAGATTCTTGCCATTCTAGTATCCTTCAGAGGCAAAGCCTGTGATCCCAGCCAAGTCACAAAGAAAGCTGTCTGTCACACACAACGTTTTTGCTTCAGGCATGACAGCCCCATCATTTCATGGGGAGTGGATGGTGCAGGAGGTCAAAATCATGATGGATCAATTAATCCCTAAGGTAACTAGATCCAGGCCAGGGAAATGCCTTGGAAACTAGGACAAAAATGAGACTTTAAGTGCCAAAACCTGGTGATCAAACCTGTGGTGTAAGAGCTCTACAAGCAGGCAGATTACTTCACGTGGCAGCAAGTTTGCACTCACATAGGTGAGATGGAGCTGGTTTAGTGGCTTCCACAGATTTGATACTAAGTCCACATATGTGGCAGAAGAAAGGTTCAAGAAAGATGAAATACAGCATAAGGAAAATAGAAGGCAAGAGAGAAAGAAAAGGAAGAGGCACCTTTAGGGCAAGGCATCAGCTGTGTTTGTCTAGCTGGGAAAGTGGATGCACTGAAAGCTAAAGATTTCAGAGGGGCCTGATATGTCGAATTCAGTGGGCAGAATCCATCTCAGTGCCATTCTGCACACTTTGTATGTCATCACTAAGGCCCTATGCTTCAGACACACCACAGCAGAAAAGTTTTACCATATAGGAGTAAAAGGATTAAAGAGCTTTTGAAAATAAGGCAGATAATAGAAGAAAATCTCCCTCTATAATAACAAAATCTTTAGATTATAAGAAAGAACCGGGCTGCTACCAAATACTGAGAATAGAGTGATAAGCAGGCAATGCTGCAGAACACAAAACATGAACAATTCTCTGCCTGGCTAAGCACAAAGGGACACGGGACAGATGCACAGAGGCTCGATTTCCCCAGGGAGGGAGAAGTACCATTGTTTCCTCTGCTGTGCCCGAGTAAGGAATCAATTAATGAGGATGTCTGAAGACAGTATTTCCAGAGCCAGATAGGAACCATCCCAGACTTTGCAGAGAGATGAAAGAACCATAGTAGAATTATATGGAATCATTTTAAGTACAAAAGAGCTAGAAGACAAATTATTTCCTAGATTAAAAAAGAATAAAAGAATAAAAGTAGTCTAATGGGAATGGACTGTAGAGACTTTAGAAATGACTTCACAGTTAAAGTTGCTCTGAAGGCTGTACTTCAGACTGACATTCTTGTAAGATGGTGTAACAAAGATCACATTCAGGCTTCAGACTTGGCACCCTAACTCTTAATAGGATGATGGATAAGCCTCTGAAAAATGTCAAGAAAAACACCCAGTAATTTTTGCCCAGGGTTATACTCATAAGGTCTTCAGGGGCAGAGTCATTTTGTGATGAGTACACAGTGCACAGCACAGTAGGTGCCAGTCCTTGCCTACTGTCTCTAGCCTTGACACAAGTAAGCCTTATGAGATAACACTGCTTTTTTAATTTTTGCGTTGTTTTCTTCACATTTAAATAGCTTACACAGAAAGATACTTGAATCACAGAGTGATTCAGCCTTTTGGCTATGAGAACCAGATAATAATATACAATTTAAACAGCAAGGAGCTGGCTAAGAAGGCTGCTGTTATGTGATGGTGGCCTGTGCTCAACAACCTGGAACTAATGTAACTCCTGGCAACCTTTTGGAAACCAGGTATACTGGTTATCCATGTCATTGCTATCATCTATTAATTCAAATTCATAGATGTGTCAGTAAAGGACTCAGACTAGATCTTGGCAGCATTGGCTACACATCTGTGATGTGAACGTGGAGGAGATGGACCTATTTGAAAAGATAAAAGCATTCAGAGGGGTGGGGGTCTGTGCTTTGGAAGAAAATGAAAATGCAATATATTACCAGCATCAAAGAAAAAAACAATAACAAGACAGCTTGATATATGTGAAACATCAAGAAATTTGCATTTCAGCATGAAATTTCTCAAGTTTGACCTATGTGAATTCCTTGTGATATTTTTAATAATAGCCACTGGAATATTTTAAAGTCAATCAAGCAGTACTTCAATCAGGCATCACAACATCAGAGCCTCCAGATGCCTCCTAGTGCTAGGAGGGAAAGAACCAAGGGGTGCCTCAGAGAGGAACTGCAGTTTCACTGCATTGCTCCTCATCAAGTTTTCTTCCCAGTACCACCACCCCAGACCCGGGTGCTCCCACACTCTGTGATGGCTCAGCTGACTACCCAAGATCCTGCAAAAAATGCAGAAAGGCAGCTACCACCAGCAATCCAGTAATTTTACATTAAAGATCTGCAAGCTCATATGTCTGCCTTAAGACCAGATTAACACAGTCAAAAAGTGTTAAATAGGAATGCTGCTCTGATTCTCAGGACTGTCAGTGCATTTGTGTCTCAATTTTAATATAAACTCCTACTGGGAGCTGCAATAGAAGAGGAGCCTTAGATCCAATCCTGATTTCCCTGAAACCAGCACCAAAACTGAATCTTTTTAGATGGCAGCAGCTGCCTCTTCTCGTTACTGATCTGCTCACTTTTATCACTGTGGCACTGAGAACCTTGGTCACAGCTGGGGGCTCCGCCGTGCTCCGTGCTGTACAAACAGAACAAAGGCAATACCCTGTCTTTGGAGGGCTGATAGCTAAATCTGAAATGAATGCTGGAGGGACAGAAAAGAGAAGGAATCCCAAGAGAAGAGGCTGCACTATCAGTCAGCATGACTGATATAACTGAACTCTGCCAGCTTTTCTGTAGACACTATTAAAAAGGAGGGCGAGGAAGGACAGGAAAAATAATCAGGTCATACTGCAGACATTTAGAAGAAATCCAGCTTTTGTGCAAGGAGTGACATGGGACTGAGCATAAAGGAGCTGGTTTGAAAGCTATCAGGCAGGGATGGCTGGGACATGGGACTAAGGAGGCAAGAGCTGAGCTCCACAGACTGGCTGGGAGCTGCTGGTGAGGCAGAGACAAGGCAGCAGTGCCAGGGAGCTGGAGAAGCTTGGCAGTGCCACAGGGCACTCTGGGCACATCCAGACCCTCACTGCAGAGTGGCACACAGCTTGAGGAAGCCCCACAGCCATTACCCACCAAATCTGTCTGCTATATCCCCAGTGTGCTGGTGGGTACTTTCCAGTTGCCAATAATGATAGCATTCCCTTGCTCTTCTCATTTTAAAATGTATTTACCCTCTATTTCCCCATTTTGAGTGTACTGGATGGAAGTCAATAACAGGCATGGCCCAGTCCTACCTATACCTCCAGCAACCCAAAACTGCTGAATGCACCTCTGATTGTCACCCCTACTCTTGAAGGTAAGAGTCCTCAATAATCCTTCAGAGGCAGGATGAAATGGAATTCAGACCAGAAAAGACACACCATCTAGATGTTTCTCGTTCTAGTAGCTCCAAGCTAGTGTCCAGGTCAGAGCAGAACTACCATCTATAAACAGCAACCCATAACAATCAGGTTTACTTCTGACATGAAAAATCAAGCAATTACACAGAAACAACACAGCCAAGTTAACAAGCTATTGTAGCAATCTGGAAACTGAGAGCAACCCAGCAAGGCAGGACAGATGTTTTCCTCCAACAGGATGATATCCAAAATTGGTAGCACCAGCTGGTGCCCAGGACACACTTGGGAATCCCATCCCACTATCAATTGTTAGAATGGTGCTTGAGCAAAGCACCACAATTTGAGTACAGTGTGCTGCAGCACTCACAGGTTTGCTTGACTGCAGTTACTTTTTCTGGACTGAGAAGATACTGAGACCTGGATCAGGACTCACAGCCAGCTCCTCACAGAGGTTTTGTAGTCACAGCCTGGCAAATACAGAGGGTGAAGGTATCCAGGAATCATAGCTCTTGATTCTGTTCACTACACTTCTGCAATTCCACAACGCTCCAGAGGTGCAGTGAACAAGCTGCATCCTCGCATCTGTGTTTTGTGTCACAGTGGTGTTTGCAAAGGGTGATAGCACATCAAATCCCTCCTCATCAGCAAGCCTCTGCAGACACCACTGAGTATGTCAGAGGCCACATCCCTTGCTCCAGATGTGTAAACTCTTACAAGCTGGAATTGTGATGAGGAACACCTGGATGCACGCCAGCATTTAAATAAGCTGGTGACATCTGGTCAGGGCTGTCAAGGCACACAGATAAACAGGCTGGGCCCGCCACAGAGCAGCACAGCATGCAGCACCAGAGAGACAGAGACTCTCAAAGCAGCCCAATTAACTCTCCAAAGTGAGCAGTGTGGGGGCCTAGTGCTTTTGAAGGGGATCTGGGAAGGCTAGGATGTCAAAAACTGGAAAACTGTACATAGATACCAGAATTCATATGACAGTAACCTATAGTGTCACTTTATGCAACTCTGGGGAGATACAGCTTCTCTTCCCATCTTGCCTGACAGTTCATCTCTGTCTGGATCAACTCTTTCACTGCAGAGCCCAGGGGTATATTATGATATACTTATACATGCACCAGGGGCCACTCAAGAGAATGCAGAGTGGCATGTGTGTGAGGAGAGCTCCAGGAACCCCTAAAAGCTTGTGAGGATGTTCCCTAAAAGGCTTCCTGCTCTCCAAAGCACAGAGAGCCACAGCATGCTTGTCTCCTGCTAAAAGAGCCTGCAAGCAGGGCTGTAGGAATGCCCACATGGAAGTCCCAAACCATAAAGCTGTGTTTCAACCTTGAGTATGAGCTCCAGAAAAACAAAAAGGAAAACTAATGCCATTTCCCCAGAGAAATTTCTGCCTCTGAAAATCAGAGCTGCCACATTACTGCTCAAGAAGAAAGGATGTTTTGGCTGGAGTCCAAATTATTAGAGCTTTATAGGCCAAAAGCAAACACATTAAAAGTTCCTGTAAGCCAGCTGGCAGGCAATTATTAAGCAGCTTATCACATTCCCTGCTATCTATAGTTTCTGAAAATAAAATTTATGAGGAAACTCTAGATGGCTTAATTGCAATTACCTAGTGTAGAGGTGAGAAAGGCCAGGAGTCAAGGAACGAGGGCTTTGCACTTTGGAGCAAAGGGCCCAATGCTCTTGTCAGACACCATGGTAAGTGTGATGCATTACCAGGATGAGAGGCCAGGCACACACACCAGACCGGTGAAGCTTTGGAAAACTTCAGCCTATTTATCCCACTGAGCAGCCACATTTCCTCCCATTTCTCAGCCCATGCTGACTCCAGGACCCCTGTGACTCAGGAACCCACTGTGTCAGTCCCTAGGACCACACTGCACGTTTGGAACAGCCTGCACAGCAGGGCTGTGCCTGAATCCAGCCCTAATCAGTGTAGGGCAAGGAAAGGGCCTTGGCTCCCTGCTCCTGCCTCCAGCTGAAGGGCAAGTGAAAATGAGATCCTACAGAACCAGCTAGCTCCAAAACAACTGGAATATATAAGGTCTCAGCTGTGGCAGAAGCCCAATCCAACACAGAGGGACAGTATTTGCAAGATGGACTTTATTTCAGTGGAACCATTTGACATTAACCAACATTTCCATGCTGCCCCGTTTCCTTCCCATCTGTTCATGTCACTTATTAAATCAACACACACTGAGGACTTTTGACCTTTAGGACAAGGCATTTGATTTCTCAGCAGTGTCTAGCACTCAGTGCTTCAGTTTCAGACTGAACTCAATGCCCAGGCACCTTTAAAGGAGTGATAACGAAGCTGTGTGACATTTTCATAGGCATGTAAATGTGCACACAGCAACAAGGCAACAACCAGGCTGGCAAGGAGACCCAGACGCTGCTTTGGGCTATGTGGGAAGCAATGCTCCCCCTTCACACAAGCAGACAATAAACTGAAGTGTAGCAGAACAAGGATCCTGTTGTCAAAGCCCATCCCACCCTCAGTGGGAACAGGACAGGGTGTTACATGCAAACATATAAAAATACTGCAAATACAACATGGCCCTGAGTTTGGTTCAGATACATACCCCACAGGACTTGGACTGAGCATAGGGTCAAATACAAGTCTAGGTCTCAAAGATTCTCATGGGAGCTGTGAAAAAGGGAATGTGTGAATAAGACTGTCCCCAGCTCCCAGGCTATCTTCACAGAAAAGTAGCCATGTGTTGAGACTTGGCTTTAACTCTGACATCAACCATTTCTTCTGCGTGACCCTCAGCAAGTCACTTTGATTTTTTGCCATCAAGTTATGCTTACAGTGAACATTTTCCTATTTCCAGTAAAACACAGATGGCAACTGTGTCTCCTTTCATAACCTGTTTAGGATATGAGCTCTTGATGTCCACTCTATCAAGCCATTTTAGCAAGATGCTTTATGGCTTTTTCCAGCTTCCTGCAGACCCATTGCTTTTTCCTTTGTGCTCATTCCACCCCTGCCGTATCAAATGGCCGACACAAGTGCCTGGCAAAGCGTTTAGGCACTGCTTGAGTCGGACATTAAATGCATCCATTAAACAGACAGATGTCTCTCTTTTGAAATTGAGCACTCTGGCACACTGCAATCTTCATTCTCGGTTATGAAGAACCAGGCAGAGGTTAGAGAGACCACAAACAGAAGAGAGACACCCACACAAATCATCTTTTGCTGTGTTCAGTAACATTTGGTAAGGAGTTTAGGAGAACCAGCTTTTAATTCCAGTCTTTAAGTCAGCATGCTATAATACCACACACAGAGCATGCAAGCTTTACTTGCACTTCTCTCCAGATGAGAGGAAATGGGCAAAAGAACAAAAAAAAAAAGCTTTGTGGCCTGTGTGGTGATAGACCAGCAAAGCAAGAGATTGATTTTCTAGCGCTACCTGTGGGTGACAAGCAGTGCTGGAGGAAACTTGTACTTCAGGCTTTGCATTAACATAATCCTTAGGAAGGGTGGGGGATAAAGAGTGGGAAATACATCCTAAGGACAACTGCCAACATAGAAAAAAGAAAAATCTAGTCATTTAGGCTGATTCAGGCCATGTGAAAAATGCTTTATCCAGAAGGGCATTTTAAGTATCAGCTGTACAGAGCATATGCATCCCTTTACCAGGTCCAGCATTTTAGGCACTCCCTGCCCAAACATGCTGCAATGAGCATCATCTCTTCATCCCTCCTTGCAGGGCAATGCTCTGGCCCATCCCAGGCACCACAGCAGTGCCCCCAGAGAAACAGAGCAAGCGCCATCAGGAGGGATCCCACTCAGCAGTGAACAGGATGGCACCACTGGGAATCAGGCTGAGGAAGAGGCATCAGCCCTCAGCTGTATTTATTTATCCAAAAGAATTACCATTCAAAAAGATACTCAGTTCGTTGCTACACACTACATGTACAGGAGAAGAAGAAAAAAAAAAAAACCACAAAAAAAAAGAGGCGGGGGAAAAAAACAACAAACGGTACTGCAGCCTTTTAACAGTCACCTGACACAACACTGTTCTAGCGAGGCGCTCATGCAGTCCTTGCTGTTTTATTGCGGCAGTAACAGGATGGTGATGCATACAAAAGTATGAGCTAAAGGTGAATTCCATGAAGCTGATATCGCTGGTGTATTTGGAAAGCCAGAATAACGCGTAGAGCGGACAAAGCAAAGGAGAAGGAGGGCTGGATGCGAAGCAAGTCTATATAGTGCCATCACCCTACCAAAGCCCGCAATTGCCAAGCGCTCGGCGCCGGCTCTGCGGCTGCAGGAGGAGCGGGCAGCGCGGCGGGGCCCGCAGAGCTGCACGGCGGGCACGGTGCCCGGTCGTCCCCCGGGGACACCCCTGCCCGGGAGCGCGGCTGCGGCGGGAGCGCTCCCCTTGCAGAGGAGCGGGCGGCGCTTCCCGCAATGCAGCACCGGGACGCTGCGGGGAGCGCTCCCCCGCTGCGCAGCCCGCGGGGACACGGGGTCCTGCCGCGACCCCCGCGGCGGCTCGGCCGAGCTCCGGAGCCGCCGGAACACTGAGCCCGACGGCTCCGTTAAGGTGCCGGGACACCGGCGGGCGGCGCGGCAGCGGGGACGGCGCGGCTCGTACGGGCAGCGCCGCAATGGGCGGGCCGAGGCGCACAGACCGACGCCTGACCCACCGGCTGCTGCGGGGCGCCCGACCGGTTAACCGGCAGCGAGGGGCCAGGGGGAGCGCCCCGCCGGGACGGGGGGAGAGGTGTCCGGGATCCCGCTCCTACCTGCCGCCGCCGGGCGCCGGTGCTCCCGCCGCCATCTCATACCTGCCGCTCCGCCTGCCCATTGGCCCGCCGCGCCACCCCCTCGGCCCCGCCCCGCTCGCGCTGCGCGACGCCATTGGCTGCGGCTGGCACCGCCCCTCCGCTATTGGTCGGTTCGAACGGGCAACGGCCGGTCCGCGCGCACGAGGCGGCGGATGTGGCGGAACGGCCACCCGTGCGGCGCGCGGTGCGCTGGGAGTTGTAGGCCGGCGGCGCAGCCTGTGGCGCTGCCTGCCGCGGTGCTGGGCATCCGCAGCCCGCGGGCCTCGGCACCCCCACACCGGGCCTCGGCACCCCCACACCGGGCCTCGGCACCCCCACACCGGGCCTCGGCACCCCCACACCGCGGGCCTCGGCGGCGGAGCCGGAGCCGCAACCGCTTCACTGCCCCATGGGCCCGAGCCTGCAGAGCCCGCAGCAAATGCTCCAAGAAGCACGAGTTACACCATAAACTGCAGTTCCCATCTCGCCTTCAGTGTTTTTTTATCACTGCTCTCCATCAAGGTCAAATATGAACACAGACACTGGAATAGCAGTTTTATTCCCTTTTTTTCCCCTTTTGTGAGTGAAAGCACCTGCCGTGCTCATGGCCAGGGTCCCTGTGGCCCTGCACACTTGCTGCAACTGCAGAGCTCAGGTAGCAACTACAGAAAGACAGAGAACTTCAAAACAATTCAAGGTCTAGATTGGAGGGCTGAGGGGACTAGGAATTAATGTAATATTTTTTTTAATTGACTAGATTTCAGCTGGAGTGGTCCCTTGGCATTTTAAAACTCCACACTTAATTATCTTGCTGCCAATCATTTCAGCTTAAACACCAAAGCTCCTCTTATACTGCTGTTCCCTGGAGGGTTTTCCCATCCCTGCACCTCCTATGTGAGGAATCCCAGCTCTGAAGGGGGAACCCAAAAGGTGCTGCAGTGTGCCTGGAGGATGGGGTGGTCCATCTGGATGTTGGGAGGGCACAGCCCATGGGGCACGTCTGTCCCTGGTTTAAAGCTTTAAGAATCAGGGTGGGCATTTGCAACTGGCCCAGCCAGCACTGAGAGCAACCTGTTAGTCCTGCCAGCCTCTCCTCAAGCTGTTATCCACACGGGTTAAGAATTCTTTGTGACAATGTCATGTGTAAATGTAGCTCAGTAGAGGCTGCTGAGTGAAGAAATAAATCTTCGAGCCAGCTCCCAGCTTGAGCAGCAAAAGCCAACCGTGTCTTCAGGCGCCCAACTTGTGTCTCTCAATGGGGACCTGCAAAATCGATGTGGCAGGTAGCTGCAGGAGGCACGACCCACACCACAGCTCACCCTGCCCCGTGTCAGAGATGTGCTCAGGCTCCCAAACGCAGCTCTGCTCCCTGCCAGGGGCAGCTGTGGTGGGGAGCAGGCTTGACTCGCAGCCAGCCTTCTCAGGCAGGATGACATCTCCTCGCCAAGGGTTTCCATTGCATTACATGATTAATTAGCTGATTAACAAGATGGTGTTGCAGTAGAATCTGTTCTCTAGACTCCAGCTCAGGCGAATTATTTATTAGCACCATCCTCTGTGCTAATAAAACTCTTCTGTTCCATGCAGGCATGCACTAAATTAAGCAGCAACATGTAAATGAAGAACAATAACTGAAGCTCTCAAATAAATTAGCTACAGCCTTCTCCAGGCCCTGTCTTCAGGCAGACAAGGGAAAGCAGGAAGATGCTCTGCTGGGCACAGAGCCGCAGGTTGCAGGTGCTGGTGTCTCAGAGGGTGACTGCTGCCTGTCTCCCCCTGCCCTGCTCTCAGGGAGGGCATCAGGCCCAGGCTGCAGGTAGCAGAGGAAGATGGGTGTAGCTCCTGGTCATGAGGTGCTGCTGGAGAAGTCTGTCCTGTAGGCCAGGCTGTGAGCTCCCTTCTGGAAGGACAAGCAGCAGCAGCACCTCAACATGGTCCTGGGGCTCAAGTGTCCCACTCAGAGCCCTGGGTGGGAAAGCAAAAAGCGAACAGCACTCCTGACAAGGCAGGACCAGTATCAGTACAAGAGCTCCTCCTCCATCCCAGGCTTTTAAAGGGATCTTGGAGGAAAAAAAAAAAGGCATAAGAAAGCCACAAAACTGGATTTGCAGCCTCCAGAAAAAAGCCTGCAGTAAGAGGCTGAACAAGCACAATCCCTTTAGCTTATTAGAGAACTAAGAAGCGTTGCAATTCCAGCATGTAAGCTGCCACAATAGGAAATTACAAAGGGCTGAAGGCTTTTTAATATGGAAGAGGAAGGGAAAGCCAGCTACATTCACCAACATGTGCTCTTTGCAATGTGAGCAATGGGACCTGTAACCACTACCCTCAGCCCCACTCTCTTCAGCACACTGGCCAAACACCATCTTTTGCACCCAGCACAGAAGTAGCTGGGCAAAACCTGATGCTCAGGCCAATGTGACAGGGCTGAGCAGCTAAAAAAGTTCAGGATTCCTCATGCTGCTCAGGTCTTGCTGGCAGGAGGTGGCCAGAGAAAGCAGTTGTCTCATCTCTCAAAGGTAAGAGAAAGGGCAAGGCACAGAGCTTTGCTGTAGCAGTTATCCAGACAGTTTGAAGAAATTTGCAGCAAACTGCTCCTGCCCTGCAATCAGGCATGGCTGATATGGAAAAAGTGTCCAGTGGCCAAATGGCAGACACTTCAGCACGGCACGGATTCCCTGGCCATGGTGTTGGGCAGAAGAGCCTGCCAAGCAGTTTGTTAAAGAAAGCTGGTTCTAAGGACTACATCCTCTCTGGCTTTGTTCTATGGCCAGCTCCATGCCTCAGCCCTACTGCACATGTGCCCCACTGCTGCTTCTGGCAGCCTTCAGGCAAGCCCAATGTGGGAGAAAGAGCTCTGGCTCCAGGTCCAGGCTGATGCTGGTATGAGCCCTGGGGGATGCATCCTGCAGCAGAAGGACCCACTGCACATGGACAGGAGGCACAGCAGTGATGCAAGATCTGAAGGGAAGGAGAGAAGGAATCTGGGCTGGGTAAGAACAGAGAGTATTTATCAATACAGAAAATTCTTTACATATTACTTGCTCTCACACACGCACACCCTTGCCTCTACCAGGCAACCCAGCACCTTTCTCCAGGCACGGAAGGGCCATCAGTCCATAATACATCCAAGTGGCTCCCAGGGAGTCTCAAACAAACAGTCACCTTGGAGAGGACACCCAGCTGTTCCACTAACACGATGCTGTTCCTTGGGTAGGGGCAGGTCCCCGAGTGTCCTCAGGAGCGCTGGGCCTTCAGACGGTTCCTGCGGCCGGCCTTGGCCCCGCGCTGCGCCCCCTTCATCAGCCCCTTGAACTGGCCCTGCATCTTCGCCCGCTTCCTGCAGGGAGCAAGGAGCAGGAAACTGCTTTGGTGCAGCCATTGGGCACGCCTAATGCATGGGGATGCTGCTCCAGACTCCACAAGGAGTGGCACAGCAAATGACAGGGAACTCCCAAACCCACCCAAAAACCCTAACAAAAAGCAGGATCAAACCTGTTCCCACCTCTGTGCCCTTCCTAGTTAGCCTCACCTTTTGTTGAGTTTAGCTCTGTTCAGGGGGATGTAGGCATAGGGGTCGAGCTGGCCCTTCTTCTTCACATCACCTTTACCTTTCTGTGGGAGACAGTGACATTGGAGAAGATGCAGCACCAGGGAGGACCCATGCATCCCATTCCAGTGCAACCCTGCCACCAGGCTATCCCAAAGACTGTTTCAGTGGGATGCTAGCTGAACACACTGCCTTGAGAGCTGATTTCCACCAAGAGGATGCTACAGACACCTGCTTCGAGCAGTGAGCAGGAACTCTCCATGGCAAGGGTAGGACAGGAACTTTGAGATGGGCTGGCACTGCTCAGAGATACTCAGTGTTGGCAACTCTTGGAGCAGAGATCCCCTCCAACCTTGGTGCTACTGGACCAGACTCTCAAAGTCCAAGCATCCCCTCACACAAACCCTGCAACCCCATGAATCCCTCACCTTGGATCTATACTCTGCACCAAAGGCTGGCTCCTTCTTCAGCGGCCGATGGATCCCAGAGCCTCCAGCTGGAAAAGAGAATGTGTGTTGAAAGGGGGTCTTAGGTCTCCCCCTGCTCAGTTCTAGGCTGTGGAAGCTGTTCCTGTTTTTGTCTCCAGCTCTTGGTGTCAGGACAGCAGAGTGGTGGTTATTTCCCACAAGTTAAATCTCTGGAGAGATGTGTAAAGAACTGTCTGAAATTAATGAAGGCAAATGCACATGGGGAGGAATAATCCCGGGCACCAGATCAGACTGGGGGCCAACCTACTGGAAATCAGCTCTGCAGAGGAGGACCTGGGCATCTTGGTGGAAAACAAGTTGTTCATAAGCCAGCAGTGCCCTCAGGGCCAAGAAAGCCAATGGTGTCCTGAGTGCATTAGGAAAAGAATTGCTAGCAGGTCAAGGAAAGGGATCCTGCCCCTCTAACTCAGTCCTAGTGAGGATGCATCTGGAATGTTGTGTCCAGTTCTGGGCTCCTCAGTACAAGAGACAAATGGAGCTGGTCCAGTGAATGATTAAGCGACTGGAGCATCTCTCTTATGAGGAAAGGCTGTGATCTGGGCCTGTTCAGCCTGGAAAGGAGGCACCTAAAAGGGGACCTCATCAATGTCTAAAGTATCTGAAGTGAGGATGTCAAGAGGATGGCACCAGTCTCTGCTCAGTGCTGTTGGGCAATAGGACCTGAGGCAGTGGCAGAAAATGATGCACACGAAGTTCCACCTGAGCATGAGAATTTCTTTTCTGTGTGGGTGACTCTGGACTGGAACAGACTGCCCAGAGAGGCATTCTGGAATCTCCTCCATGCAGATATTCAGGAGCCATCTGCATGCAACCATGTGCCATGTGCTCTGGGATGACACTGTTTGAGCAGGGAGGTTGGACCAGATGACACACCGGTCCCTTCCAATCTGACCCAGCTGTGATCCTGTGATCTTTGCCTCAGCTGCACTGCAGCAGCACAGCAAGATGGGTACTTGGCTCTGGCCCACTGGGGAGTCCCAGATTGGGCACAGGCAGAGGACTTACTTTTATACTGAGAATAGGTTCCAGCCTCAGCTTCCTCATCATCTGAATCCTCTCTGAACCGACGCTTCTGACTCTTTTTCTGCAGAAAAAAGCAGCAGGAACCCTGCAACTGACTTGTCCTTACAGTTCTGCCCTCCTATCAACTCCCAACCTCCTGTTTCCTTCCATGGGCACCCAGAGACTTTCCAGACAACACATCCCTATCCCAGACAAATTCCTGCACCCTCCAAGCAGCTGGCAATTGCCTGGTGTCCCCACTGGCCTCTTGGGCAGAGCTGCAGCTCCCATGGCACAGTGGTTTGGCAAGGATGAGTTCCCCCAGTATCTCCTCAGGACCATGAGCCCCATACTCACACTGCGGAGCCCCACATCTTGCAGCACATCTGCCATCTCCTCATCTGCTCCTGTGGTACAGGGTAAGAAGGTCAGTGTGTGATGAGGGCATGGAAGAGCCCTGGTACTGGGCTAGCCCCTGGAGGGGCCCCTGGAGGGTGTTGCAGGCTTCCCCTGGGCAGCCACCCAGAAGAGAGCCACTGGGTTTGACAAGGCCATACTAATTCCTGCCACCTCCACCCACATTCCTCCAAGATCCCACGTGCAGGTGGCAGGATTGAAACCAGAGACCCCAAGCAAGTCTAGAGTGGCCACTGTCAGCCCAGGTAGTACCTTTGTCTTCATCATCATCCAGCTCCTCTTCCTCTTCATGGATGATCAGGCGTCCATCCTCAGACATCTGGAAATCATGGCTCACTCCTCTGGACCGCTTGGGGCCTGGTTTTGTGGCTGCTCACAGAGAAACGGGTCAGGGCCTGAAGAAGGATCCAACTCTGGGGGGCAACTGTAATCCCAGGGCCCCTGTGCATTGCAGCAGCCCCTGTCCCGTCCATCCCACCCTAGCCTCATCTGAAGCTCCATTCCTTACCCAGCACCCGCTGGGACACATTGGGGTCCAGGAAGTTGAGGGGCTCATCATCTTCCCCTTCCTTGAGCCACGCCTGGCCCTTCTGCCGTGCTTGCTTCCTCCACTCCTTGCTCCGATGCCGTTCCTCCTCTTCCTCCTCCTCATCCTCTGAGTCAGCCAGGATCTCCTCCATACTGGTCAAAAGGTGAAAAGGATGATAGAAAATGGAGTAAGCCCAGGGATGCAGCCTGCCCCACAATGCAGAGCAGCCCTGGAGATGTCTCCAGCATCTCTAGAAGCACCAGATGAGCAGATCTAGTGCTAAGCCCCCTGTGGGGGTGACTCCTTCACCCCAAGCCCATCTTCACCTGTCTCCTCTGGGCTGTGGTGGTGGTGCCTCCTCCTCATCCACATCCGCAGCCGCCTTTTTCAGGGCACGCTTCTTGCGGTTCCGGGATTCCGCCTTGCGGATGTTCACCAGCACCTTATGGTACTCGGCTGGCAGCAGCCCCTTCACCAGCTCAAAGCTGAGGAAACACGCAGAGAGCAGTCAGCACCCACCTTCTCCTGCACTGCTTCCCAGAGAGCTCCCTCACCACCCCAGGAGACCCTGGCTTACCCAAACTTGCGGATGAACTTGATGAAGAGGTTTCGCAGCTTCATACGAAAGTGGCGCCTCATGTCATCTGAAAGGTTCCCCACAGCCTCCAGCTGTCAGGACAGAGACTCTCAAGACCAAAGCACTCCTGCCTTGGGGACCCAGCCTCCCAACCTTTATTTGCATGGCCACCTTGTTCACCCTGCTGCCATCTCTCCATGCCTGCCCCAGGTAAGGGCATGGGGAGGTCTCCATGCTTGGCAGTGCTAGTTCATGGGGCTTTCCTGGCACACCTATGCCAGGATTCAGGAGAAGGGCCTCCTCACTGCCATCTCAGCCACTGAGATCAAGGTTGTTTCCTTGGCTCCCAGGCAGAGTGCAGCTGGAGATGCTCCTGTCTGCCCAAGGCAGACAGCTCTGCCCTGCCACCCTCCTCAAGGCACCCTGTGCATGATCTCACCATGGTCTGGACATGCTTGGCTAGGAGCTTGGTGTCTACCAGGAGCAGTGTGACCTTCAGGAATCCCAGGGCTGCCTTCACCACATCCCGCGTGCGGGAGGCCAGCAACAGGCAGATGTTCTGCAGGAGCTGCTCCACCACGCTGAACTCCAGATGATCTGCAACCATGGTGGGACTCAGCCACAGATGGCTTCCTCCTAGCACCCACCTTGGCCAAAGTGCTCTGCCTCATGCCCCCAGCCCTCCTGCTCACCTTTGAACTCAAAGAACAGGCGGGTCAGTGCCAGCACAGTACAGCTGATCATGGTGACTGAGCCAGTGAGCCCCACGTAGATCAGGAGCAGGAACCGCTGCACAGCCTCTGCAAGAGGGGGATGACTCAGGCCCCGACTCGCTCCGGGTCCAGCAGCATCCCTTTCATTTCAGCAGAATGCTGGGCATGGGTCTGACCTCCCTGGGAACAGACTGGCTGTGGGGCTGAGCAAGTAGAACAGAAGCTCACCTTCAGGGGTGGGTCCAAAGCGGATGAAAGCATGCCCCATCTCCACGAGCAGCATGAAGGCGTTCTTGCGGGCCCCCACTGACACCTCCTTGGTGCATAGGATGACCTGGAGGAGCACAGCCATGTCACACTGCTGCCACTACTACAGGCAGAGCCAGCCAGTTCCTCCCAGGGACCATGCTCACCTCTGGGACTAGGGCAGTGACAAAAGGCTCGTGCTCTGCAGATAGCTGCTTCACAATGTGGAACAGGCATTTCAGCCGGGGCTGGGGGAAAAAACAGATCAGCACTGGTACACTCAGAGACACACACCTGGTTGCCCCTGCTGCCTCCCCTTCCAGCAATGGCTGATCAACACCACCACAGCTCTTGCTCTCACCCTCTTGGCCGGGGATGCTGCACTCTTGAGCGTGTCCAGCAGTGCTGCCTGCAGGTCCTGGAGGTGGGAGCGGACAAAGGCCTGGCAGGGAGCGTGGGGAGCAGCACACACCTCCTCCAGCACACGGTACGCCTTCTTCTGCATGCTGTGCTCTTTGCTCTGCAGGAACAGACAATATGCTCCCACTGTCAAGGCAGCCCCTCACCATGGTTTCTGAAGTGGCACCAGCAGCCCACAACACCTAGCAGAGACCTATCCCCTATGGCAGCTACTCAGTCCCCAGAATGTGGGTCCAAGCTGGCAGCAAGTAGAAGGTGCCCCACTGCAGCCCCTGCACCACTCAGGGCTGGGGACCAACTCACCTGGAGGGAAGGCTGGATGGTACGGTACAGGGAGTCCAGGGACTGCTCATCAGCATAGGGTGCCATTGCCACTATCAGGTCCAGGATAGAGAGTCTGCAGCAGAGAACACATAGCTGCAGCTGTTAATTGTGGCATTGTATCACAAGCTGAGACACCAGCTGTGAGTCACATCAAGTGCACAAAGGTGGTGAAGCACACACAGGCTAGTGCTGCTCACCAGGAGCACATCAGGAATTTTACCCATTTACCCAGCTCCCAGGTGTTACCTGGTGAACTCAGAACTATCAGAACTCGCCAGCTTTGCACTGGCTTTCTCCAGGAATCCACACACCATCTGCAGGGGAGACACAGAGAACAGGATCAGAACTGATTGAAGCGAGTGGTTTTACAAGAGTTTGCAATCCACCTGGCAAACAACTTGCCACAGGACTTTGTGGAGACCAGAAGGACCAGTGAGTCCAAAAAGACCTAGACCAATTCTTGAAGAGCTTGTGCGTGATGGGCCAGATTTGACTACAAGACTGGGAAACCCAAACTGTGGGCCAGAAAGGTTTCCCTGCCCATGAGGGAAGGAAGGGCTGCTCTCTAGTCAGAGCCTTTCTCGCTGTCGTCTTCAATCAGGCCTGCACCAAAACCCCATCAGACTGGGTCTCCAGGCTGGGAGATGCTAGCTCGAGCCAGGACAGCCTGCCCCAGTGCCCCACAGGCCCCTCACCTGAGGATCCGTGATGGTCAGGTAAGCACGGACAGTGTCCAGCACAGAGCGGCGCTGAGCACTTGTGCCCCCATCCTCCTCAGGCTGGCTGTACACGTTGAACAGGATGGGCAGGAAATTTTTGGCAAAGCGACCCACTTCTGCCCGCTCCGCATCTAGGGAAAGAATGACAGGGGGCTGCAGGTCAGCATTTCCCCTCCCACAGGTGACAGGAGCCCACCACAAGGATCTGTTTGTCCCCAACCTGTCTGGCAGCCTTTGTGGATGAGGGTGCGCAAAGCCTGGCACACAGTGGGGCGCAGATCCGGGCGCTCACTGATGGCCATGCCCAGGGTGCGGGCCAGCCCCTTGAAGGCCCCCAGCACATCTGTGGGATGGGTGCAGAAGCCAGGCAGCAGAGTCCAGACCTGGAAGGCAAAGGAAAAGGGAGGAGGTCATAGACTTTGCCCAAGTCACTGCTACCAGGGGTACACTATGGCAGGCTCCCAGGCACTGCTTGTTACCTGCCACTGCAGCGTGTCGTAGATCTTGGCCTCCACACTCTTCCCAGCCTGGGTAAACTCCAGGGCTGCAGAAGAGAAAGAGAAGATGAGTGGAGCAGATGTTGCAAAGCCTTGCCCCACCCCAGGGCAGAGAAGGGAGGTCCCACAGAACACCCTGGACTGCTGAGACCCCCAGCATGATGCTCTCCTCACCTCTGCTTTTCAGAGCAGCCGCCAAAGGCAAGAAGTAACTGGTGAAGAAGCCAAGCCGTGCACCCTGCACGTTGTCCCGCAGCACTGGCAGGAGCCAGCTGCGGGGGAAATCCAGCGCCTCCCTGGGGAGCAAAGGCATGGGTCAGGAGGGTGTGGGGCACTGGAGCATCAATCCCTGGGCACAGGTAGGCTTAGCAGCCACACCTGCAGCACTGCATGCAGACTGACCGGGAACATAACAGCTGCAGAGCTGCTACCCCATGACCGTACTCACTCCTTGCCATTGATCTCCAGGGGCACAGTTTCCAGTACTACCTCGGGACCCATGGTGCTCACAGCAGCCCCCACTGCCTGGTCCACTTCAGCCGTATAGGGAAAGTGTGGGGAGAGACGCAGGTCACACAAGGACTGGAGACACTGCAGGGACAGAGCAGGACAGTCACAGAACCACCAAGCGTGCAGGTCTGGCACATATCACTCTGCCCACTCAGGGAGGCCAGCTGCCCTGCGTGTCCCTGTGCAGGGTGTCCCAGAGCTGTGCACACTCTGGCCACACACGGACAACAAAGCAGAGCAAACAGCATGGTCCTGCTCCACAGCTGGAGGGGGCAACACAGCCCAGACAGCAGTGCAGCCACCCCACCAGCCTCTATGGATGAATCTGTGCCCTCCCAGCCTGGCTCACCTTCCTCATGATAGGATGACACTGCTTCCCACATGTCTCGAAGAAGATCTCCAACACCCGCAGAACTTGATCCCACGCTGCATGGAAGCGGTATGTCAGCCCTTCCTCCACTGATCTGGGGAGCAGAAAGAAGATGGTTACACCAGCAGTATTCTGGGTCCCCACCAGACCTCATTGCTGACTGGGCAGAGGCTGATCAAAGCTCAGCCAGATCCATGGGGCCAGCTTCTCCTACTGCTCCTCACCTGAACATCTTGCACAGGTAGGCAGCAGGGGCTGGGGCAGATGCAGACACAGTGCTGATGTCCTCCATGTGGGGAGCAATGCATTCACTCAGGAGAGTCTGCAATGACGAACAGAAAAAAATGAGACAGCTGTTGGACCACAGAACCCTAGCCTCATAGGCACAAGAGGGGCATACCACTCCCTGGCAATCCCCAAGCCCCATGGTAGAGCCCCCCACAAGGCCCAGGGCATCCAAGTGGGGAGAGGTGTCTGGGTGCAGTACCTCCAGGGTCTGCGCTGCTGCTGACACCACCTGAGAGTGTGGGGAGAGGAAGCAGTTCATGGCAGCAGAGAAGAGCCGGGGCAGGTGAGCCCAGCACAGGTCCTTCTGCAGCCTGGAGAGGAAAGTAAGGCCAGATTAGAGACCAAGCAGCCACCTCCTCCCTTGCCCAGCCATGGCCTCTGTCAGCACCTGCCCAAGTTGATGTGTGCCCTCTCCATGGTGGACAGCCAGGTCAGCAGAGGCTGCAGGTCACTCGTGCTGGGCACATAGTCATAGAGAGCCTGCAGAAGCAGAAGGTTGGGTAGATGGGTGAGTGCTGTGCAAATGCCAGTTCTGTCCCTTCCCACACTGGTATCCCACACTCACAGTGATGATCTGGGCATTGAGCTCAGCTGGCAGGCAGGCCACACTGGTCTGGGCACTGAAGAGGCTGTGGAAAGCTTGCATGGCACATGCTGTCACCAACTACAAAAAGGACATGGTGTCAGGAGAGGGAGCTCTGCTTTGAACCCACTGTCACCCTACCCCAAAGCAGGCTCTACCCTGGAAAACCCAGCACTGTTGCAACTATGCCCCATCTGCATAGCCTCCCTCTTCCACAGCAGTCAGGCCAGCAAGTTGTCCTGGGCTCTTCTCTATTTGCATTCTTCTTTTCCAAGCTCCCAGTTAACAGCTGAGAGAATTTGATCCCTTTCAGAGTGCAGCCCATGGGGAAAGGGTCTGCCCTTGTCATGTCTGGAGCATGAACACTCACCACATGGCTGAGAGTCATGACTCGGAGCAAGGTCTCACAGCAGGTCTTCACCACAGCTGCAGGGAAGCAGGGCAGCACATCTCGCAGCAGGGCAAGGATATGCAGGGTGGTGGTGGCCTCCTTGGCACCTACAGGAGCAGAGCAACCTCTTAGCCTGTGGAACACACAGCAAACCCTGCCCAAGGCAAAAGCCCCATAACAGCAGTGGAGCTGACCCACAGAATCAGTGTGAACACTGCCCTAACTTCTGGGAACAAAAAGCAATGGAATGACTGAGGAGGCTTCAAAACACCACAGGTGCCCCAAAGTCACCTCATACCCTCCCCATCAATCCAGTGTTCCGTAACCTCCCCTCTTCCCTCCAAGTCCTTATTCTCCCACAAGTGGCAGAGTCCCCCACACTCAGCTACAGACCCCATGCTCCAGTACCCCACACCTCCAGCTTTTTCAATCTCCTGCACACAGAACTTGGCGGTGGAGGGTGCTGCAGGGTGATGCTCAGGGGCTGCATCGCCAAACATGAACTCACTGCCCCTCAGGACAGAGCACACGCCATACTGCGCTGCTTTCCGCACCTGGGGGAAGAAGAACCCAGGTGAGCAGAAACTACAGACCCGGGGGTACAGCCATCCCCAGAAAGCAGCACCATCCACTGCCAGAAGCACTGGGCTCACCTTGGGTTTGGTATGAACACAAAAGCTCAGCAAGCCATGATAGACCTGCAGGGTGATGGGATAGCTCCAGGCTGCCAAGTCTTGCTTTCGTAGTAGTGTGGCCAGGCAAGAGAGGACCTATGACAAGGGCAGCAGCAGGGGCATTAACATCACCCCACAGAGACATCTCCCTTTCACTGCAAGGACCTCAGGCTGAGCACCCAGCACCACCCTACAGCAGCAGCCTTGACCCCAGCACTCAGCAAACCCTGGGCAGAGCTGACATGGCTGGCTGCCTCTTGGCTACTCACCCATCGCAGGGCAGAGGTGGAACTGCTGCAGGCCTGTGAGGACACGATATTCATGAAGGCTTTTGAAGCATCTGAGAACTTTTTAATGAGAACAGGACTTGGGACCCTGCCAGGAGTAGGGGATATATCAGTGGAGTGAGGAGCAGATAGCTGGTGGCAGTCACAAAGGGGACTGCATCACCAGCTACCCCAGCTGGGTCTCTTCCCCAGCCTGGGGAGAGGGGACAGCACCAATCCCTTTACCACGATGGGATAGCTCTCCCCACTTCTCTGCTAACCACTCACCGCTTTAGGACAAGGTTAAGCAGGTAGGCGACAGCAGACAGTGACTCAGGGGACTCCACTGCCTCCAGCGTGGTCATCTGGGAACAGAAGGTGGGTAAGTGATGGGGCACAAGGGCTCACACCAGTCCAGCCTTTCCCCAACCCTAGAAGGGGGGTGAATGAAAAGAAAGCAGGAGTAGCCCAACAGCATCTCTCCTGAACAAAGACACTCAAGCTAAAAGCACAGCACCTTTCTCTATCCCTCCTCAGAGCCCACCCATACAGCAGCAGCTTCTCTCATGCCTCTTCCACACACCAGCACTCACCAGTGCAGCAAAGTATTCCGTCTCGCTCTCCTTGCCCCCCTGGGAGCGGATCACCTCTGTCACAGCCGCCAGCACGGCACAGATCTGTGAGCAACCAGCAAAGCAGTTCAGCATCTCTATGCCTCACAGCCTGGGGGATATCTCCACCAGACACCCCCTTCCCCAGCCCTGCTCCTGTCCATACCTCTTTGTGAGCAGCAGAGTTGGATTCCCAGAAGCGCTGCACCTTGCTGAAGGTGATGTTGGTGCAGTCGCTCAGCCCGCTCAGGAAGGTGCCAGAGGATTTCTCGGTGGCAGCCTCTTCAGCACTGTCCTGCTCCATACGGAGCTGAGCACTGTCACTCGCCCGCTCCAGGCGCAGGGACCCTGACTGCAGCTCATTGTGCAGCTTCACTGCATCCACCGTCAAGTTACTTTTCTCTGCGGGAGTGAGAGATGTGTAAAAACTGAGAAGTCACACTGCTCCACCATTCACCCCGAAATTGCCCATCCTCACCCACCCAGACTGGCTTGGCTGGAGCTCACATCCAGCATGTGGAATACAGGTGCTGCTTCACCCCAATGGGCAAATGAACATGAATAACTGCAAAGAGCTCCTCATTCCTGTGCAAAGAAACCAGAGCACAGTCCAGTCATCTCTGATGGAAGAGAGCATCACGCCCACACAAACCTGTGCCGGTGTGCCAAAGCTTTAACACTGAAGTGTTTCTTGTACTCTGCCCTATTTATCATCTCCTACGTGAAGCCCTACTAACCAGACAGCTAAAACACATGCTGTCCCTCTGAGTCTCAGACATCAGCCTGCAGCCAGCATCTGCAGGAGAAAGATCTCTTTGGCCAGCAACAGCCAATACTCTTGCAGTGCCTGGCACACTTTGGTTTATCCTTCCCAATGTGTGGCCAGTTGAATGTTAGTTTATCACGTTTCTCACCACACCAGACACCACAGCAGCACTTAGAGGTATTGCTACGAGCTTTGGGGAGTCTTGCAGGGCGACAGGCACTGCAGTATGCGGTGCCCCATTCTACTTTTAAGGCCCAGTGTTACGATGAACTTAACTCGTTACGCCGTGGCCTCGGCTGTCCTCCCCAGTTTGCTGCCTTCACCTATCCCGGAACTGTCAGCGGCTCCAGTCTCCCTCCTGCCCCAGTCCCAGCTCCTGGAGGACCCTAACGTTCGCGCCGCACCCTGTACCCCCCGGGAAGCTCTGGGCACAAGGCAGGATCTGCCCGCAATGGCGCCCCACCGCCCGGCTCTGCCCTTACCCGCCGGCCGGCCGCAGAAGCGGCTGCGGGCAGCCAGACGATGCTGACGGGTCTCGGGATTAGAGTCGCTGCTGTGGCCCTTCCGCCAGCGCTTCAGCTTGGCCGCGACTCCCGAGCGGAGCCTCCCGCTCCGCGCCATGCTGGCCCCGGCTCCACGTGCGGCCGCGCCCACCGCCCCCTTCCGCTTCCGGCGCCAGCCGCCATATTGAGTGAGGGCAGCCGGCAGGGCAGGCAGCGTCCCGGCCGAGAAGTGGTGTCGGGGAAGTTCAGCGGGGTCGTGCGCAATTAGGGCCCGAAGGGCGCTGTAAGAGCCCACCAGACATTCCCCTTGCCCAAGCCGCGGCCCTGTGAAACCCTTCAGACCAAGCCTGTAGCCACGGGCGAGGAATCACGCGTTACGTATTACTGCGTATCGTGACATCATGGTGACGCCACGCCCTGAAGGTCGCACCGCCCTTCGTGGCCGCGCCATGTGGTACGTGCGCCTCCGCCTGGCGCGCGCTCGGCGCATGCGCTCCCCGCCAGCGGCAGAGCGCGGGGCGGGGCGGGGCCGAGCGGGGGCGTTAGTCGCGCGCGGCAGCGGCGTGAGCAGCATTGCGCGCCGGTCCCTCAGCCCGCCCCGGTCCCTCAGCCCGCCATGGCCGCCGCGTACCGGCTCGTCCTCGTCCGCCACGGCGAGAGCGCCTGGAACCTCGAGAACCGCTTCAGCGGATGGTACGACGCGGACCTCAGCCCCGCCGGGCAGCAGGAGGCGCGGCGCGGTGGCGAGGCCCTCCGAGGTACCGGTGCACGAGGGAGGGGGTTTCAGCCAGGAGGGGGGTCGCGGGGGACGGGGGAGAAGGGATGCGGCCTAGTGCGGCCATGTCGAGCCTAACGGGTGCTGGTCTGGAGCTCTCCAATGCCGGGCGAAGGCCTCCAGTGCCAGGTCGGGGTTCAGTGCTGCTGGCAGGGTCGTAGGTACCGCAGTATGTTGGTTCTCCGGCACCGGTCGCGTCCTGGCCGCCGCTGATTTCTGTAAGGACGAGGACGCGACCGGTACCGGTGCGGTGAGGCCGCCGCCCTTGCCCTTTCACCGGTTGCATAAGGCCCGTCACTCACCTTCCTGGTCATCTCCCGCCTCCCCCTTTTCCCGTATTTTCTAGATGCCGGCTATGAGTTCGACATCTGCTTCACCTCGGTACAAAAACGAGCGATCCGTACTCTCTGGACCGTCCTGGATGCCATTGATCAGATGTGGCTACCCGTTATCCGGACCTGGCGCCTAAACGAGAGGCACTATGGGGCTCTCACGGGTTTGAACAAGGCTGAGACAGCAGCGAAGCACGGTGAGGCACAGGTCAAGATCTGGAGGCGCTCCTATGATATTCCTCCACCTCCCATGCAGTCTGACCACCCCTTCTACAGCACTATTGCAAAGGTAAGACCCATTGGTCCTTGACTGCCTTGCTTAAGAATCTCTTAAAAGTCACTTGCAGTGTGGCCTGGTTTCCTCTATAAAGTTTTCTGTGTCTGTGTTCTGTTATATGGGGCTCTTGTGCATGGTGCTGGTAGACTTTTGGCTGAGTTTATCCTGCTTCTTCCATGTGGAGTTCAACCCCTGGGTATTGCACAGACAGATCCAAACCAGAGGGCACAATATCTCTGTTAATCATTAGTGCCATGACCCATTCATGGATGTTTGATCTGATTTCTTTTGCTGGATAGGTAATGTATGACTTTTCTCAGGAGGGCTCATGGCCCTTACTGTGGCTCATTGTGGCCTCAAACCTCAAAGGCACTTCCTTGCTTCCACGCCTGGCTTTGCTTACATGTAGTGGGTTCTCAGGTGGAGAATTTGGGGGAGGGATAAAATCTTGCTACCATCTTCCCACACTGGATGGGGAGCACTGGGCTGCTGTGTGAGCGTGGTCGTTCTCCCAGGATCGCCGCTATGCCGACCTGACAGAGGACCAGCTGCCGACATGTGAGAGCTTGAAGGACACCATTGCCCGGGCTCTGCCGTTCTGGAATGAGGAAATTGTCCCACAGATCAAAGAGGGCAAACGAGTCCTTATTGCTGCTCACGGCAATAGCCTGCGTGGGATTGTCAAGCACCTGGAAGGTAGGTCACCCCTGCAGGGGCATCCCAGGGACCCCTACTTCCCCAGCTGGCACTGTGGGAAGGTCCAAGAGTGACAGCACTGCTGTGTTTGCAGGCATGTCAGAAGAGGCCATCATGGAGCTGAACCTGCCCACTGGCATCCCCATTGTCTACGAGCTGGACAAGAACCTGAAACCTGTCAAGCCCATGCAGTTCCTGGGAGATGAGGAGACCGTGCGCAAGGCCATGGAGGCCGTTGCTGCTCAGGGCAAGGCCAAGAAGTGAGGGCAGGCGGCAGACCAGCGCGTAGTAGAGCCCCCTGCCGTCCCCCACCCCTCTGTTCACACCCCCACAGTTGTAGGAACTTGGAGCTGTGGAGCTGGAGCCGTTCCCCACGGTTAGGCCCATTCCCTCTGACTAGGCTCCCCTCTGCAGATAGCCTGGGGGCTCCGGGGCAAGGGCTGGCCATGGAGGTCTGGTGTGAAAGGGAGCCCTGGCTCTGCCAGGCAGCGACTGCACACCTGTTCACATTGTGATCCCAACCCTTGGACCCTGTCTGCAGAGGGGCAGGCCAAGCAATCCCTTGCCATGCCAGGCTCCTCCTTTGCTTTGCGTCCCCGGCAGCTCTTGTCACCCGTTTACTGTAGTTCTGTCACTTGATTTAGTCCTCCTGGGAGCAGTGAGGCAAGTGCAGTGCAGGCAGCAACCAAGGTGGGTACCCCATCCTCTCAGGGGTGCGTGGCACAGTGACTGGGATGCCACTGGAAGGGTTGTGTTTTGGTGCACGTGGTACAGCACCCCAGGGTGGTACTCACACCTCTGGGCCCAGCTCTGCCAGCCCCTGCTTTAACTATACTGCCTTCAGGCAAGGGCGAGGGAGGGAGCTTGTTGCCTGGAGGTCTGTGTCTGCCACATGCTTCCCCCAGCTGGTGCCCATCCTCATCCTGCTGGCGAAGCAGGTGCTGTTGTGTCCCATCCCTCACATGTGTGTACGTGGCCTGTCACCGTGGCCTCCCCTCTGCCAGTGTCGTGAGCCTGGGCTTGCACAGGGTCAGTGTAACTGTCCAACCATAGCAGCTGTCATGTTCCAGTTCAATAAAGGAGTAATGCGCAATAAGGAGGTGTCTGTGTGTCTCTGGCCCGTGTGGGGCTCCCTGCTGCCAGCATGGGCACAAGGCAGCAGTCACTGCTGGGCACAGATAAGAGAGTGCAGAAGCTGTGCTAGGCTCAAGGAGCAAAGCTCAGCTCTGCAATCCCTGCCAGAGGGCAACACCCTGCCATGCTGTGGTTTTTGGGCTCTGCATGTGCCACACCCTCATCCCAAAGGCAGCACACTGTGTGTGTGGCGGAGATGAGTTATGTCCCCAGGCTGTTCTCAGCCACATCCCACACTGATAAGTGGTGTGCTGAGATAGGCTGTGCTCTAGGCTTGACTCCAATGTGGGGAAACCAACCTGGGGAGGTGAGTGCCCAGCTGCAGCCTGGGGCTCTGTGCTGCTCACCTCACTGTAGCAAAGTCACTCCATCACTCCCCTTCACCAGCACTGAAAACACATTCCTTCAGCCCCTCGTGCTGTGGAAGCTGTTCCCTCATGTGCTGTGCTGCAGAAGTCAGACCAGAGTGCCCTAGCAGCCCTGACTCCCCCACTGACTGTAAAGAACAAAGCACGGAGCTCTCAAAAAACGTTTATTATTCATAAGTAGCAAACCTGTCCTGCCAGTGGAGGCCTGGCTGAACCTGTGAAGGAGGTATGAGCCCAGGGGCTGCTCTGGCACCACAGGCCCCAGTCCTGCAACCCCTGCCCCTCAGCTGTTACGTCTGCAGGAACTGGGGCTGCACTCGGGCCACCTTCCGGAACTCCTTGGTGTGTGTCCGTGGGCACTGCATCTCACACCAGCTGATGGGCACCATCTGCACCCCTGCAGACACTCTATGTCAGGGCTGCTCCTTCCCCAACTTGCATTCCTCCATGTGGAGAGGGAAGCAGCTGCATCAGCTGCCCTCAAGCAGGGATAGACCTGTTTCAGCCCAGACCCTGTCTCTGTCTCCTGTCCCTACCTGCCTCACTGCGTGCCACCACCACGCCCAGCTCGTTCTCTGCTGTGCTCAGCAGGTAGTTGGACTGTGCATCCCCCAGGGAGATCTGGTTAGACAGGAGTTAAGGGAAAGACTTCCACAAGGGAGCTCGTGCCAACCCACTGTCCCTGAGGGGGAAGGATACAACTTTGGCCAGGACGATGTCACTGGGGCGGAAGCTCTTGTACACTTCTACCTGCACAGGAGAGAGCAGGCAATGCCACACAGCACCAGGGCGCTGCCAGTGGGGGGACAGGGCCCTCACAAGCAGAAACTGGGGATGACGGGTGGAGAACAGTTACTGGCAGTGGCTCACTGACCTTATCCTTCTCCGTGGCTCGGATATCTTCTCTCCTGAAAAAGGAGATGGAGGATCTGAGTGCCAATGAGCAAAGACAGCTCAACAGCCTGTGGCAGAAGCTGCCCCAGCCTCCCTGGGCGCTCGCCAGGACCTGCTGGACACCAGCCCAGTGCTCAGGGCAGAGCTCCAGCTCAGGGCAGCCAGCTGCACTGCCCACAACAACCTTCCTCCCCTGAAGGGTGGGAGATCCTAACCTTTTCCCTACCGTATGGTGCCTCGGAAGGTGGATTTCAGCGGTGTGGAGCCAACGTACAGGATGTGCACCTTGGCAAAGCGAGAGTTAATACTGCAGACCTGCATGTAGGAAAAGGGGAATCAGTGCTCCAGGCAGGGAAAGGGCAGAGAGCAGGCAGGGCTGCATGGGGAGCTCAGGTCTCACTTGGCTTCTTCCTCCCTGTGACCAAGCAATGGTGGTATACCTGGCAGCAAGCCAGGTGAGAAAGATTATACTTGTGCAATTCGAGGCACCAGAATAAGGCTGAGACCTGCAGTGATCTCAATCCCTCTCCCTCCATCAGGAATGTAAGGAAACTAATCCTTGGTCTGTGCCATCTTTTCTCCAAGCTGCTTGAAGCACTGACCTGCACTCTCCCTGCCCCAGAAAGAGTTATGGAAAGAGAGCAAAGAAAATCGTCCCCTCAAGCCCACCTAAGTCTCAGGGCAGATGTCCCTCATGCCAATATCCACTTTCTTTGTGAGCGACGGACTCAAGGGAGCCCATGGCCTGCCCCTGCCCTTGCCCCTGCCCTGGTGGCAGTTCTACAGAGGGAACTAAGAAGCCCAAGGACTCCTCACCCCACCCTATCCGTGTGAAGGAACAAAGCTCAGTATGAGACAGAGAGAGTCGAGGCCGTGCAGTTTGTCAACGCAGCACTCAGCGCCCCACCTTGCAGGTCACCACAGCCCCCACGTTGGGCAGGAGCTGGGACTCGCTGTCTCTCACTACCGACACCACGGGCAGCTGCAGGGCAAGACACGAGGGTCAGCACAGGGCACAGCTCGTTCACAGGATCAACAGTTAAACCCCGTCCAATTCCCCGTCGCAGCCCAGTCTCCAGGGAGGCTGTGCAGCCTGGGCGCTCACCTCGTTGTCCTCACTTTTCCTCTCCAGGCAGCCAGCCAGCGAGGAGAAGATGAAGCCATGTCGAGTGTAGGTCCCACTACCAGCCGTGGCCTCCTCCGTGCTGCACAGGCGCTCACCTGCGACACAGGGACTCAGGGGCTGCCGGGGCATCCCGCTCCGGGCACAGCGCTCGCTTCCAGCCGGCCCAGTGCGGGGCATCCCCGGAGCAAGCCCCTCCACACTGCCTCGGCCGTACTCCTCTCCTAGGCCACCGCGTCCCGTTTCCAGGCAGCGGCAGCCCCAGTCCCAGGAGCCCGGACCGCCCCGGGCCGCACTCACCAGGGACGCAGTAGCGTGCGGGAGGCGCCATGCTCGCTGCCGACAAGGCGTCACCAGAGAGCCCTCACCCCATTGGTTCCAGGCGCCAATGCTGCGCAGTAAGCGTTGGGGCTATTGGCTCTCTCCTTACTGCCGTGAGGCTTGCTGGGGGCTGTAGTGCAGTGCCGGCAGACGGCGCTCCCGGCGTGCCGTGCGCGGGCGCTGCCCGTGGGCCGGCGGGGCCCGGGCATGGAGGCGGCGGGCCCAGGTCGGCGGCGCCGGGCGGGGGAGTCCGGGCCTTGCGAGGGGCTGTGGGCTGTAGGGGCTGTGGCTGCCGTGGGGCTGGGCGGGCTGGGCGGCGATACAGAGGCGGGAAGCCTGGGGGCCGGGAGGTGATGGGAATGGTTCGTGTGCTGTGGGGCAGGAGATGCTTGTGTGGAGCCGGGAGGCAATGGGGGTCTGTCGCCCTGGGGATGGGAGGCAGGGGGGAATGCTGCTGTCTGGGGGAATCGGGATGCTGCAGGGAGGGCAGGAAGAGCCGCCTTTACCGGGCTGGATGCGGTGGGGCTGTTGGCGTGGGCAGCCTTTGAGGATGGGGCTGAGTGCTGGGAAGTGCCTTGGCGCTGTGGAGCTGGGTGCTGTTGAACCGGGCGAGCCACTGGAGGGTGCCACAGGGCTGCGCCTGGACCTGGCCAGAGAAGGCCTCGTCTTTGCCTGGGGTGGGGCCAAATCCAAGGTTCCCCACCTCTCGGCTGCGATGTTGCCAGTGCTCTTGTCTGTGCTGGTGAGCTCGGTGTCCCTCTGGGATGTGGGAACGGCCGTGGCAGGGCGAGGGCTGGATCCCAGTGCCCGGCTGGGCAGGAGAAAGTTGTGTGGCTCTGCTGGAGCCTCATCTCTGTGGTTGTGCTGCTGTCGTCAGGCAGGTGCCTGGGGACGGTGGATCTTGCTCTGGAGCAGGCTGGCTGCCTCTCCTGTGGCTTCCCTTGCCAACAACTGCCGCTCTTGTAGGTAAGGAAGCTTCTCCGGGGGCAGGAAGGTGCTGTGTGTTTGGAGGAAAGGGCTGATCTCAACACCTGCTTCTAGCTGCAGTTTGTTTTTTACCACACTAACAACACAGGGATCTGTGCCACCCAAAGGCTGCACGGCAGGAAGTTATTGCTCCACTTTGCACCTGCTGAGTTTCAAGGAAAAGATCTTGGCAAGCCAAAGGGGAAATGTGGAGAAGAGGGTGATGCAAGCATTTGCATATCCTACCTCTTCTGTACCAGGGTATAGGAAGTCTGGGCATGAGCCATGCCTGTGACCTGGAATGGGCTGCTGGGTCTGGGGTCTGCAGATCCCAACCTTGGGGTCAACCCCAACCCCAACTCCTCAGGCAGGGTGGAGGAGAGCCCTGGCTCCTTTGGGCAGCCCATCTGGATTCTGCAGCTTGTGCCCTCACCCTCCCTGCTGCTCCCCAAGGGCTGTGTTGGTGGGCACAGCAGCACAGAGAGATGAATCCTATGGGAGAGACTCTGAGCTCTGGCACAAGTGCCTGGCACCAGACCAAGGCAGGTGCTTGGCCCAGGTTCAGAACGTGCCTTGGCAGGACCCTGGGGCAGCCTCGCTGCTTAATATTGATGGGTATTGCCCTGGGGGCCCCAGCCCTGCAGATCGTTTTCCCATGTGCTGGGCCAGATCGGGTTCCTCATCACTCCCAGCAAAGCCCTCAGACAGGACAAGGGGCTCAGCAGGGAGGGGAGCATTGGCCTGGAGCTGTCCCTGGGCCTCTTATTTGCTGGTGTGTGGCACTGTTCAAGGATCCAGGCGAGGAGAAGGAGGAAGTGTTGGGACTCTAGCAATGAGGCAGTGAGGTTGGGAGGGTGGCCTCTGCAACTTGTTCCAGGAGTTGAAGTGAAGGGAAATAGCATCCTACCTTTTGGGGTTAAGGAGGGATTAGGGGAGGAGGGGTAATCCCGTACTGGCTCCTCCACATGTTCCTTGTGTGGATTCCCGTTTCTGTACATGTTGGGAAGGGTTGAAATCATCCCTGGAAATGGCCCAGCATCCTGGATGCTCATGCCTTCTCTGGTTTCTTCTGAGTCAGACTCTCCGTGTCGCTCCCCCGGCCCCCTCCCCGCTGGGAAAGACGAGATGGGACCAGAGAGCACCTGAGCCCAGCTGCGGAGGGGCCTGTGCCCCCTGCTCCAGGCAAAGAGACATCCCAGCGACAGCAGCCCTGCAGCCTCCAGGAGCCTGGGCTCAGCTTCTCCAGCTCAGCATCCTTGTCAGTTCAGGGAGCTGCACTACCGGCATCAACGCGTCAGGGAGGGGAAACCCTTCCCGAGGGACAGGCGGGCTGCAGGGTGGCCCGCCCACGCCGAGCTCCTGTCCCCCCAGGCGTGGTGCGGCAGGGATGAGGAGCCGGCAGCGGATGTTTGCCGCGGTGATGCGCCTGCTCCTCAAGTGCCTGCGGCTGGGGCGGCGGCGGCGGTTCAGGCTGGTGCGGCAGGTGGAGCAGCTGTGGCACTACGGGCACCTCTGCCTCCGCTCCCTGCTCTACAACTCCTTCACCAACGGCGATGTGGTGCTTGACTCTCTCTTCGAGCCTGTCTACTGGCTGGTGGACCACGTCACCCGGTGGTTTGGTGTGGTGAGTCCTTGCTGGGGCAACGGGCTCAGGGCAGCCTGGGAGCTGGGACCTCAGTGTGTGGTTCACATTGGGTTCCTCTGGCTCTGTCCTGCCCCTGCCTCTCCCCAGCAGCAAGGGGCAGGCGCTGCCCACTCCAGTGACCCAGGCCTGTTTCCTGTAGGTGTTTGTGGCACTGGTAATTGGGCTGACGAGCTCTATTGTGGCCATCGTGTACATCTGCCTGCTGCCCCTCATCCTGCAGACCTACACACCTGCCTGGATATGCTGGCACCTCACCTATGGACACTGGAACCTCATCATGATTGTCTTCCACTACTACATGGCTATCACTACTTCACCTGGGCACCCACCACAGGTGAGGCACCAAGCGGCAGCAGAGCTTCTTCCAGCTGGCCACTGGAGACCAGCTACAGATGGTCACTGGGAACAGCCTGGTGATGTTGCAGGATGCCTCTGAATTGGGGAAGTTAGACTGGGCAGTGCAGAGTGGGGAGGCAGCGAGGTGGCACAGGGGAGAGCAGGAATGTGAAATGCAGGGTTTAAGGTGCACAAATCTCTTCTGACCTGTGCACAGGCCAAGAACGACCTCACTGGTGTGTCCATCTGCAGGAAATGCATTGCCCCTAAGCCAGCTCGCACCCACCACTGCAGCATCTGCAACAGGTAGGACACCCTGCCTCTGCCTGGGGCAGCCTTTAGAACCCCACTCCTCACCCCCTGCCCCAGTGTGAGACGGGCCCTTCTCATCTCTGCTACCTCCCTGTCACCTGTAGCCTGCAGGGCTGGGGGGTGCCTGTCTCCTCCCAAACATAGCACTTGCACTGGCTCTGACACTGGTCTCCTCTCTCCCAGGTGTGTGTTGAAGATGGACCACCATTGCCGTATCCTTCTGCCGTACTAACTGGTGACACTCCTGGGAGGAACCAGCCCTGCTTCCCCCTTCTCTCCCAGTCCCTTCTCTCGAGGAGACAGCCAGCATAGGAATGGGTGATGGGAGCAGGGCCCAGAAGAACCACCCTGGTCCCTGGGTTGGGTTTGGACTCATAGTCTGTCAGTTATGTACCTTTAACCACAGAGGCAGCCTGGCTAAACAACTGTGTGGGACACTACAACCACCGCTACTTCTTCTCCTTCTGCTTGTTCATGACCATGGGCTGCATTTACTGCAGCATCAGCGGCTGGGAGATGTTCCGCGATGCCTACGCAGCCATTGAGGTG
Source organism: Erithacus rubecula (assembly GCF_903797595.1). Classification (NCBI taxonomy): domain Eukaryota; kingdom Metazoa; phylum Chordata; class Aves; order Passeriformes; family Muscicapidae; genus Erithacus; species Erithacus rubecula. Next base: position 21,540,590 of record NC_136660.1, on the reverse strand, counting down.
AGTGGCCTCTCCTGCGAGAATCCAAGACCTCCTGGCTTCCCCAGACTGAGATGGCAGAGCAAGGCTGGACCAGGCCTGGCCATGTAGTGACTTTGCTTCCTCTCTCCCTCCTCCTTGCGAGCTGTTCTGGTCCTGTGGGGGTGTGAGGGGAAGAGTCCGTGCCCCGCTCCTCTGAGACACGTAACTGGTGCCCTGTTTTCCGTCCCCCTAGAGAATGAAACTGCTTGAGAAGGAGAGACTGCAGGTGGCTGCCAACCAGGTGGGACATCCCTGCCCCCCCAGCTGCTCCAGGCAGTGTGGAGCAGAGCTGCTCTGGAGGCTGGGTCCTGTTTGGGGCTCTGCTCTCAAGGAGCACGCCACATCAGAACCAGCTCCCATGTTCGTCTCGTGTGTCAGAGACCGGGGGCTGGTTAGGCAGCTCTGCTACAGACAGTGCCTCCAGCAGCTTGGGGTCTGCCTCTGTGCACCCAGCTTCCAAGGGGCTTGGGCTGGTGACAGCTTCTTGGCATGTGCTGTTCATGCCATGGTCTCCTGGTGAAGCTGCAGCACTGCATACACATCTCACTCTGACCACCAGCTGCAATGTCCTGACCAGTCCCATGGCTGCTCCCTTACCTCCAGCCCACTGTTTCTCACGCCTGTGCCCACTCTGGGTGTCTGTCTGTCTCATGGCTGTCTCAGGCTGCCTCCCCCTCACCCTGGCTGTTGCATTAGTTCCAGCTGCAAGCCTTTCTTGCTGTTCAAGCTCTGCAGCAGGGAAGGGTGCAGCAATCCCTGTCTGGCTTCAAGCTGTAAAGCAGTTTGGGTAATCTTCCCCATCTGGTCCTTTTTCAGACATACTACCAGACCCCACCACCCACCTTCTCCTTCCGCCAGCGAGCTTTCCACAAGAGCGTGGTCTACCTCTGGGTCTTGTGCAGGTGAGGGGGCCCAGGGGCTGGGGAAAACAGACTGAAGCCTGTGACATTACTTGCCATCTAACTGCCTGTAGCTGGGCTTGCTCACTCTAGTGCAGATGTCGCTGCCCTGCCAGTCTTTGGGTCACAGAGGAGAGATTTTGCCTCTGTCACAGGAGATTAGTCAAGCCGACCCACTTACGCAGCTGTGGGTGCAGGGAGGCAGCCTCAGCAGCTGCAGCACCAGGGAAGGAAGGCCTGTGTTCCACCTGCTGTCCCTTGTCATACCTAGCTCGGTTGCACTGGCCCTGGGTGCCCTCACGCTGTGGCATGCTGCCCTCATTACCCGCGGGGAAACCAGCATTGAACGGCACATCAACAGAAAGGAGAGGCAGAGACTGCAGAAGAAAGGCAAGGTGAGCACAGCCCACAGCACGGGGGCTGGCTGGGGTAGAGGCGGATGTAATGTGCCTCTCCCTGTCATGCAGGTCTTCAGGAACCCCTACAGTTACGGCAGCTGGGATAACTGGAAGGTGTTCCTGGGTGTGGATGTGCCAAGGTAAAATCCTGGGGAAGCCCCTGCCTGAGAAGTTGGTGGCTCAGCAGCTCTTGGGGTTGTGGGGACAACAGGGGCTCTCCCTGATCTGCTGGGGGAGAGGATGACAGTGAACACTGATCCCACACTCCACACTGTACTGGGCTTTGTAAGGCATGGAAGATCTGAACATCATTGGCTTTGTGCTTCTGGAGCCCTGTCTGGTGACAAGGTGGCCTGCCCAGCACACCTTTGCCAGGAGAATATCAGCTGAGGAGCTCAAGCTATTGTGGTAGTTCAGGATATGGTTCCTCAGAGCTGAGAAGCACCAAGACTTCACCTTTTGGCTGTGGCCTCACTTTCCCCACAGGCACTGGCTCACCCGTGTCCTGCTGCCCTCTCCTCACCTGCCCCATGGGACAGGCCTGAGCTGGGATCTGCCTCCCTGTGTGACGGAGCAACGTGCACAACTGCTGGCAATCTGAGGCTCTGTGCTCTGGACATCCCTTCCCACAGGCAGGGGAGCGCAAGGAGGACCCGCTCCGCCACAGCAGCTTCCTTTGGCCAAAGTGCCTGGCAGGAGGCTGGCACATATCGCTGACTGGAGCCAGAGCCATGGGAAGCTCTATGGACTGTGTTGGTGCCTGGGCACCTGCCCTCTTGGCTCTTGGTGGCTGCAGGCAGCCCAGGGGCAAGGTGGCAGAGCTGCTGCTCCCTGCTCCAGCTGACGGTGCTGCCCTCATTAGCACAGGTACGGGCCAGCAGTGGCCCAGCTCAGCTCTCTGAAGGGTTGGGCACAGAGGATTGCAGCTCCATCCCCCAAGTGTTCCCCAGGGAGTCTTTTTAAGACCATCTACTAAATACTGTTTTTTTAAGGAAGTCTGTTTTTGTTATAATGTGGGGGTCATGGACTTCTGGGGATGGGAGAAGAGGGACCACAGTGTTAAAAGAGGAGGAAGGGTCTAGAGCCCGCAGCATCTTAGGATGCTCAACATACAAGAGAGCACTGAGGACCCAGCCTGAGCTGTATGGAGACCCTCAGAGCATTATCAAAACAGATATATTTATTCTTCTGGCACGTGGTTGTCACACACTACACATGTGTGCACAGACCTGTCCTCTCCACTCACACGTGGCAGGGGCTGTCCACCACTGGGGCTGCAGCAGAGGGTGGGCAAGCCGCAAGCAGCAGAGCTCCTTCCCTGCTGTGGGTGCTGGGAAGGGACTGCAGTGAGGGGTGCTGTCTGCTGGCCTGCCCGCTCCAGCCCTAGCACTCAGGGCAGTCCTGGGCTCCGAGGATCCAGAAGGTCCATGGCATTGGTGGGATGACTTGGTGGCTTAGCAAGGTGCTGGTCAGACTGTTGGTCAACAGAGGGAGGGGACACAGGGCACTCACCTGCCTGGGCTCCCAAGCAGGAACCTGCAGGGACAGAGATGGTGCTATCAGCCAGGTCCCCTGCACACTAGCACCCCCTCAGCAGCTACTTCCACAGACTCACCATTCTCCACGTGCTGCCACTGCTTCCTTCCGCACCAGCCTCTTTTTGTCATCCAAAGGCTTGGCCAGTGCCCGGATAACTCGGCCCTTGTATGGGAGCAGCTGTAGGACAGAAGGGGATCTTCATGAGAGAAATAAATGGATGCTGGCTGCTCCCCAGGAGGGTTTGGGACCCCCTTGCCCCTCTCCATGCAGGAGCAGGCAGCAGGGTGCTGCAGAAGCACTTACCACTGTTGTGGGCAGACTGGTGAGGGCATGGGCACAGCGCAAGGCGGCAATGCGAACAGCCTGGAACAGACAGGAATAAGGGCAGCACAAGGGGCAGGAGAGAGGGGGTGCATGGAGTGGAGGAAGGAAGGAGGGAAGGGGTGTACGCACCATAGTGGGGCTGGAGGTGAGGTTGAGGAACTTGGTGACCAGTGTATCGACATGCAGGCTCATGATCTGGGGAGCTTCGAGCAGCAATGGGTGGAGGCAGCTCAGTGTGGAGAGCTGTACTACACGATCTGAGCAGGACAAGGCTTCAAGGAGGAGGGAAAGCAGCTGCAGAGGGAGAACACAGGAGTCATGAGAAACCCCAAACCATGCACTCCACAATGTCACAGCTTACCCTGCCTGCCACCCAGGCTGGCTCTTACCGTGGGCAGCTCTGTCACCAGCACGGGTTTGGGGAGGTGGTTGAGTACATGGGACAAGCCCTTCAGGTAATTGGCCTTCACATCTGTGGAAAGCAGAGATGGTTACAAGCAGCCTGCAGGAGGAGGGGATGCTGGCTCAGGTCCCCTGGTTAAAGGCTTAGGAGTGGTGAGGCTGGGCTGCGGGTGGCCACTCACCGGGGCCAGCCCCATGGAAGCCTTGCACCAGCTTGGGGACGTTGTCGGTGAAGAAGCGCTGGCGGAACATGATGCGCACGTCAGCATGGCAGCCCTTGTGCAGCACGTCCGGGGACTCGGCCATGAGCAGGGAGAAGCCATCGGCTGCGGCAGGGCCGAGCTCTGTATCAGCCAACAGGCCCAGCAGCTGTGAGGGAGAGAGCCCTGAGACAGAGTCCTGCTGCTGGGGGTCCCCAGCCAGCCATGGGGGAGCAAAGCAGGTTTCTCAGACACCACCCAGTCCCATCACCACCTACCTTGTCTGTCAGGCAGGAGCTCAGAGGGTGGTAGCGCATCACCAAGGCTTTGGTCACCTGTGCAGGCAGAACAGTCAGTGCCTGGCTGGGTCCCCCAGCCCCCCTGCCCCACTCATCCAGGGCAGGCCTTACCCAGAGCAGCAATGTGAGTGCCTGCATTCGGTGGGGCCCTTCTGCAAGGCTGGCCTCCATCCTGTTCACTGCAAGCTGCAGGACTTCATCCAGCTGCTGCCCTGGGGATGGAAGGGACAAGCTGAGCCATTCCCCTGCCAGCAGTGGACAGGGATACCTGGCATCTGCTCCAGCCCCCTTACCTGCTGGGTGCTTGTTCACCAGCCCTGCAAAGCATTTGGCAGCTGTGGTGGCCGTGAAGGGACAGTTGCAGGAACAGCTCAATGCCAGCAGCTCCCGGAGCAGCCATTCCTGCTGAGGGATTGCCACCTGAAAGAGACACAGAATGTGTCTGTCCATGGAGCTTGGTGTGGACAGAGGCTGGAGGGTGCTTGGGCAGGGCTCCTCTCCACCCAGCTCCCCATCAACATACATCACGGGGCAAGGAGCAGACGAAGGCCATGAGGAGGGCAACCAGGCGTCTCTGTGCCTCCACACACTCCCCATCCTGCAAGGGAAGGACAGTGTCCATGTCATCACAGTCCCTGCTGCCAGCCTGTGTAACATTCTCATTCCCGGCCCATTCTGGTGTCCCAGCCCCAATCACCAAACATACCCTAAAAGGCTGGAAGGAGGAGGGAAAATTGTTTTGGGGTAGGAAGGAGACCTCTCCATCCAGAAAGAGGGGCACCACATGAGACACACTCTGGGCAGCCAGCCTAGGAGAAAAAAGACATTGTAATGAGTTTCTCTGGAAGGGTCACCAGAGACCTCCAAGGAGGAAAAGGGTCACCCTGTACAGGGGGGCAGGGGGCATGCAACCTGCTCCCTCCCCACTATGGAGCACCCAGCTTCTTGTCCCAGCTTCACTCACTCAGGGCTCAGGTGAGTGGTGGCAGCACTGATGACTGGGATCATGGCAGCCAGCACCTCTTCCTCCAGCAGCGCCTTGCCTGGCAGTGTATGCGTGCTCTCTGCAGGTAGTGGGAGGAATGGAACTCACTGGGGCCTGCTGTTCAGAGGCAGGAGGCAGGCATGGCCCCCTGAATTCACACCAGAGTGGGGCAGGGCTCTGGGACAGGGGCAGGGAGCAGTGCAGCTGACTCCTGAGAGCCATGGGTGCCAAAAGGCATCAGCAGTGGCACTGACTGCAGGATCAGGAACCCCTGAGAGCCCGGAGTTGCCTGCTCTCCCCTCTCCCACTCCAGCCCTGCACTTACCTGGCATGGCTGCCTGCACAGCCATGGCCAACAGGCACGGCACCACTGCCTGGTGGAAGTACCAGCAGCCCTCGGCATCCTGTTGGCACTGCAGGGCCACACGGTGCAGGCTCTGGCACACAGACACCATGTCTTGGGTGTTCCTGGCCTCGGTCCCTGCAGAGCACAGTCACCACTAAGTCAAACAGCCTCAACACCAGCCCCTCTTGATCTGCACCAGGACTCTGGGACAATGCAGCTCTTCTGACTCCCACTGCACCAGTGGGATTCACAGCCCACGTATGGGTCCCTTGTATTGCTGCCATTCCAGCTCTCTCCCAGCCATCACCAGTAACACGCAGTTCCTACCCAGTCATGCTCTGTGGAGCTGCCTGCAGCAGCTCCATTACCTTTCTGCACCTTCTGGAGATGCTGTAGCAGGACAGGGACAGTCTCCCTCACGATGCTGGTGTGGGTGGACACGGCTGCCAGGGCCTGCAGGCAGCGCTGCTGCAAGCAGTGGTGGTTGTGGTAGCTCTCCTCCCGCTCTGAAGAGGAAACACACCTCAGAGGGGGACCTGGGGACACCCCACCCAAGGGCAGTCAGGCCCAGACCCTGCCAGGGTGGATAGGGTGAAACAGCACAGCAAACCCAGCCCATGCCAGGCTCAAGGCACTCTGCCTGCTCTGCACTGGGCAGCTCCTTCCCACAAGGGTGATCCTGGCCACACATACAGGCTGGCTACCAGACCAAGCACAGCCTTCTCTGTGCATTGGGAACCCCCCAAGGACAGCCACCAACCTACACTATGTAACACAGCCCCACTGCCTGGCAGGAGCCCAGTGGTGTAGGAAAGGTTTGATCCCAAAACCAGTCACCACTTCTTTCCCAGGCCTACCTGACTGCAGCTCCTCTTCAAGCCTGGGTACCATGCATTCAGAGAAAACCTTTGGGTAGGTGGGAGCCAGGGACCCAGCTGCTTCCATTGCTGCTTCACTGCCAGGGGGAAAGAGAGTGGATGAGGTGATGCAAGGACTGCAAATCCAGGGCTGCTTGTACACCAGCTGCATAGACCTGGCCAGAAGGTGTCTCCAGAATCCCATTTCTCAACAACTTGCCTTTTTCACCCTTCAGATAGGCAGAGCAGAGCCCTCTGCTTTGATAGGCTCAGAGTTTCTTATTTCCAACCCATTAACTGTCTGGTTTATCCCACATAGTCTTCTTGTTCAGAGAACTAGAAGGCACAAGTTCCTGTGCCTTCCCTCAGACTACAGCCCCTCTCTGCAGCACAGCCAGACTTTGTTCCTCCTCCCAGAGCATAGGTAATTGCCATGATGCCAGCCCACCCCTCACCTGCTCTGGGAATCCTCTTCATGCAGAGCAAGACGGATTAAGTGATCCACAACCAGCTCCAGATCAGAAGAAGACAGGAAACCTAGAACAACATCCATAGAGGAATCCTACCCTTGGCCAAAGGCAAAGATGCTGGTGTTCTGGACAGGGTCCTTCCTCATCATCCAGGCCAGCAGAAATACAGCAGCACACCACATACCAGAGATACAAGGTGCCCAGCACAAACAGGCAAGAGAGAGACCAAATGTCCCTGGAGCTCATTGCCTGGGTAGAACATGCCATTACAGGCAGTAGACAAGAATGTCCCAGTAGCCACCATGTCTCTCAGAAGAGAGTGACACTTTCTCTGTCTCAACGGAAAAAAGGCACCAACCTTGCAGGGAGCCCAGGACAGTCAGTGCCTTGATCCCAACCAGCTGCAGCTGCACACTGGGATCCAGCAGCGCCGAGAACACCACAGAGCAAACTGGGGCTTGGAGCGATAGCAGAGTGCTCTCATCTGGAGAGAGGAGCATGGAATCACTGCCTGCATCTGCCTGTCATCACACAGCCACCATCATGGCACTTGACAGACCCTTTCTGGGGTGCTGCATTTAATACCAAATCATGCAGGGTCCCAGGACATGGCAGGGACTCACACATGCAGCCACACTGGCCAGTGAGTTCTCCTTGTCTGTCAGCATACAGGAAAGTGAGGTCAGAGCCAGCAGCCCTTGGGACACAGATGCCTCCAGAGGGACCAGCCACCCTCACCTTCTTCCACATGTCCCCACTTCTGCTGCAACTCCAGGAAGCCTAGCAGCATTTCCAGGATTGTCCTCCTCTGGCTGCTCTGCAGGGACACAAAGGTGTAACCCAAATGACTGTCACTGCTGGGACAGAGCTGCACCTCAGCCCAGCACTTTGAGGCCACAGGATGCCCAAGGAGTCTCTACCCACAGCCAGGGAAGGACATCCTCTTATCCACCCTGCTGCCCCCTGCCCTGTGGGTGCCCCTCACCTGCGTGTGCTTGGTGTACTGCTCCAGCAGCAGGGGCAGGACGCTGCGGGTGATGCGGTGGTAGGTGCGGAGGGAGGCACCCGCTGCTGCCTGCAAGAGTTTGGCACTGGGCCACACCAGCTTCATGTCGGGCTCGCACAGATGGTGCCTGCAATCTGAGATAGGCTGGGCGTCAGCTGCACCTGCGCACAGCTCCTCTGCCTCGCGTGCGGGGACACAGCCGATAGCGGGGCTGCGACGTGCTGCCAGGGTGCAGCTCTGAGCTGCAGCACAGCCTCCCCAGCTGAGCAGCTTCCCACAGCTCCAAGCACACAGAGAGTGCAGTTCCAGCAGAGATGGAAGCAGCTCAATCCCCTCGTCATCCCTTCCTGCAGCCAATTACCTTGGAGAAGCCAAAAGTTGCTGTGAGGACTAGAAAGAGAAGAGGCTTGAAAGAGAAGAAGAAGGCAGATCTCTGCCTAGGAGGATGCTTTCAGGCCTGGCTGCATGGGGCAGGTCTCTGTTAGCTACCTTGCAGGATGCTGCTGAGGAAGGAATCCAGCAGATCCTCAGAATCAGAGCTGAGCACGGAGCGGGAGAGGCAGGCAGAGAGAGCATGCAGTGCAGCCAGGCATTCCGTCTCAATCTTCTCACTCGCTGTCTGGAACACCTGGAGGAAAGGCCATAGGAGGAGCTGAACTCCATGCTGATCACAACTGCAGGCTTCAGGCTCCCAGTGCAGGCTGAAGGGCTCAGGCTCCTGCCTCATTTCCCATGTGATTTGAACATGCAGCATGGCACACTCAAACCACATGGACATGCTGACAGGGTTGGCCGGTCCCCTGCACTTCTCAGCTGGGGCAGCCCAATGTCACAGGTGCAGGCTGCTGGGAGATATGGTACCCACCCAGTCTGTTTGAGAACTCCTGCACAGCAGAAGCCCAGCCATGATGGAGCCCTGCAGTACTCACCTCTCTGCGCAGGGATGACCAGAGGCTGGGAAGGAATTCCTGCAGCTCCTTCTGCCCATAGATAGCACAGCAGGCAGTCTGCAAGAGGGAGCCAGGAAAAAGCATCACAGAGAAGCCAGTATCAGGAGGACACAGTGCCAGGACACTGCCCATCCTGGCAAGCCCATGCTGAGCTACAAAAATCACTCAAGAAAAACTGGAAAAAGTGATGCAGACCAAACCAGGACTCTGGAAATTGTGGCTCTGCAAGGGAGAGTCTCTGGTTGGCAGGAAGAAGGGTTCAGAGGTGGCTAGCAGCTGCCACTGCCACAGATCAGCTGTAGGCTGAAGGGAATAGGGGATCTCTCCTTACCAGAGTCTGCAGCGAGTCAAGCTTGGCACTCTGCAATTCTGAGTCCAACTTCTCAATAAGCAGAGGGAGAAGGAACTGTAGAGAGAAGCACTTTAATTCAGCCCTTCCCTTGCACCACCTTGTCCATGGCCCTGCAAGGCTGCAAGTTCAGCCTCTGTCAGGAGAGCAGAGGTGAAGCAGTAGCAGCAATAGGCAGCCCCTTCCCAGGGTGTCAGTCAGCACCCTCACCATGACCAGCCCCAGCAGGAGACAGGGCTGCCCAAGTGGAAGCTCCTGGTCCCAGGTGTTCCCATCCCACAGAGTCACAGCAGGAGCTGCCTGTGAAAGGCAGCCTGTGCTCAGGCTCAAGAATCCCCAAGGAGCTTCGTACCTCAGCAAATTGGCACGTGGAGGCCAGTACAGCCCGGAGGCTTAGGATCAGGTCTTCTCTCTGGATTCCATGAGGATCATTGGGGGGCTGGAAAGGAAGCAGAGAGGAAGTCAGCCAACAGTCAGGAAACATCCCAACCCAGCCACCAGCCAAGGCTGCATCACTTCATCTCCAGCAAGGCAGCAGCAGTTCCAGTCACTGCAGCTAGCTTGGCACCAGCCTGTCAGCTTGAGTACCACAGCTCACAGCTGAACACTGCCCAGCCAAGACCCTTGGCCACCCTCTCATCCCATTCCCTGGAGGGGACATAACCCCCTAAGAAAACACCAGAAAGAAATAAAGAATAGGTTGTGGCACATAGCAGACTCACTCACTGGAGTAAAATCAACAGGGAAGTAGCAGGATGTAACTTCAAACAGCTCCTCCACAAAGGGACCTGCAGACAGAAGACAGAGGGGGTGAGCAAAGACATTGGGCAAAAAAGGCACAGCAACTATGTTTAGCACCCACAACAGGGTAGCTCTGCAGCTTTTAAAGCATGTTAGGGATCACCCCAGGCCTGGTCAGACCCTAGATCTATCCCTCCAAAGGCTCAAAGAAAAGGGATATGTCTCCCAGCCAGCTCTGCATGGCAGGTTTAGGCTCACCCAGGGCATAGTCCTTGGCAATGAGATCACGCACAATCTGGAAGGCCACCAGCAGATTGCGGGGATCCTTCTCCCCATCCATGACCTGGATGAAGCCAAAGGTGAAGTTGGCACCCAGGCCTTTCAGCTCTGCAGAAAGGAGAGTGAGCAGGTGCAGGACGTCAGACCTCACAACATGGCATTAAATCAGCTAGGTTTCCCCAGCCCCACAGTCCTTTTGCAGGTCTCCCAGGAAGAGCCACAGAGCCTTTGCAGAAGGTGAGTCATTTTCCCAGCCTCAACAATCCCAGAGTGGCTCTGGCATCTGCCCCCTCACCTTCCTCCCTGGTGCTCATGAAGTTGGTGATGATGCTGTAGACTGTGTGGCGGTCCAGCTGCATCAAGGACTGAAGAGAGGAGCAGACAAATCAAAACCATCCTCTACACATGGCAGCACAACTACACACTACACCATAGGTAGCATATGCCCTTGAGGGAGAGAGCAGGACCCCCAGCAGCTCAGCTGCTGCCTCCTGGCAGAGATCCCATTTATCACATGCAAAGTGTGCACATGCCTATGCAATGGCACATGAATATGATTGTGTCCCATCACTGCATGAATGCATTGTCAGTCACACCAGAGCCACGCATGCTGCCCAAGGCACTGCCAGCAAAAACAATCTTAAATGTGAGGACACCTGGACTGGGGACACTTAAACACAGCCTGGAGAATGGAACAAAAGGAAATAACTCCCCTAGGGCTGAAAAAAGAGAGGACAAGGGCCAAACACGATTCTTGGCTGCTGTCTATCTCTCACAGTCCCTCTTGCAGTGACCCAAGCTGTCTCTAAGCTCTGCAGAAGCACTGCACTGTGCTGAAGGTGGCCAGTCCTCAGGGCAGGCAGGCCAACCCCAGACACACAGGGAGCAGAGATCAAGGACAGGAGGACAGGAAATCACATTGCTCACCTGCACGTGTACCTCTTGGAAGATGGCTTTGAGCACAGACACTGCTAGCCCTGGGGACAGCACTTCACACATGCTCTGGGGACAGGAAAAGCAAGAATAGAATACCATGATGGCAGTCCCATAACAGACTTCCTGCAGCAGCTGCCTGCAGGATCCTCTCCCACAACAGGGAGAGCTCAACACCACCTCCTCAGACAAACCAGGACAAGATGCCCATCATCTGTGCTGCTCCCCAGTGTGGCCAAGGAATCCTTGCCCCAGTACCAACACAGAGCAGCAAATCAAGGCAGTTTCCTATCCCCAGTTCCTCCACAAGAGCACAAGAGCAGGAGAAGAGAGGAGACAGGGCAATGTTGCCAGATGGGTTGGCAGCCCAGCTGGGCACTGCTCAACACACCGCTCCAACCCATACCAGGTGTTGCAGCTCCCTAACATTGCTCTGGAATGCAGCCCAGCACTGTGGCTGGGGGTGCGAGCTCACCAGTGCTCGGAGTCCCTGGAGCACCGAGGGAATCACCAGGTGATGATCTTGCAGCCGGCTCTCATAGAACAGGACCAGATGCAGCACTGTCAGAAACAGACACCAGTGTGTGTTAGCCCTAGGAAACGTAGCTCATGGGTGCTGGCCCCAGCTCAACCACAAGATGATGGATTAAGAGTGAGCATATCTTGCACTGGTGAATGGGACAAACTGCTGCTGTTGGGTGCACCCACCTGGCTCCAACACCTTTAGCCTCTCCTCGTATGCAGCCCATGCCTAACTGCAGCAGGGCAGCAGCCGCCTCTGGCTGCTGCAGAACTGCTGGAGCTACTCAAGAGGCATTTGCCCTGGCCTGTCCAGACATGTGGACGCAGACACCAGCAGCAGAGTGGCAGTCTGCTCAGTGGAGGCTGGAGGATGTTATGGGGTGGGGCACAGGGCTGGGGCAGGAGTTCTGGCTTCCTCAAACTTGGCTCCACAACACGTTCCTAGCCCCTGAGTCACGGCCACGGGCGCCTGCACACCCCAGCCCTGGGGAGTGGTAGCAGGAAGCAGACTGGAAGAGCCGGCTAGCAGCATCCTGTGCCCACAGCTGCTGCAGAAAGTCAGGCCCCAGAAGGCAGCCTGACGCAGCACTTGAGAAATTAACTGCGTGAGCAGGGACACGAGGCTCTAACACAGCTCACTCCCCTTGCTCAGATGCCCTGAGTCTCTTTTCTCCTTCAAGTATCCCCACTGAACCTCTCTACTTCTGGCTGCCCCTCCAGAGCACCCCAGTTCCCATCAGTCATCACACCTGACTCCAACTACTGCAGTAGATAAGGTTCTATGCACAGCTGCTCTCAGCCCTGCCTGGCTCCAGTCAAAGAGAGCCAAATTTCAAGGACTAAGCATCTTTTACTTCCATCTTCCACCTTACTTACTAGCTAGGACCGCTGTCTAGCCAGGCTGCTGGCGTAAGTTCAGCTTCCCATCTGCAAGGTCCCCAAGCCAAAGCTTGTTAGCACTGACTGGCTTTCCCTGCTGCCAGCCAGCTGCTATGGGGCATTTAACAGAGGCAGACCTTCTCCTTGCTTCCATGAACCGGGCATCTTCCCCTTCCCACTCTGGTCCCCCACTCCATTCTCATCCTTATGCTGATCTCCCCTCCTCCCCAGGCCTCAGGGTTCCTACTGAGTAAACCTAGTCAGGGTGCAGGGCTGCAGCGTGACTTGTGTGTGAAGGACAGTCTTCCTGCTCTGAATCATCACCCAAGGATTCTGACATTCAGATGCATCCCTAACACATCCCACGTGGCACTTAGCACACCTGGGTGCCTGTGCAACACCCACTGTCAGAGGCCCCAGCTGTCCAGGGATTTGGTGTGTTCAGTGTCCTGAATTGTGTGGTGAGGTTGGCAAAAAGGCTGCAGTGTAAAGCCTCATGCCCTCCTTGGACTTTGACTCTTAGAGACATGTACAAAGTTGTCACAGTGTTAATCAATCCTTTTGCCAACTGCAGGACAGAAACTTTAATGGCACAGGCTTTGTCCCCAGCCAGACACAAGGGGCAGAAAAGCCCTTACCTTCCTTCTCCTGGAGCAGGGAGTAGCACTGGAGCAGGACTTGTGACAACAGCTGGATGCCACGCCCTCGTGTCCGAGGATCTGTGTTCTCCAGAGAAAACCTAGGCCAAGAGGGGAGAAAGCCCAAGATGCCTGTTGTGAGCAGGTACATCCAAGCAGGAAGCCTGTCCTGAGCAGGCACATTACAAACACAAAGAGGTGTTGCTCTGTGGGCCCAGTCATGCCTGACTTGCTGGGAGAGTGGAAACAGACTCCTTTCCCCGTGTCTGTGCTGCACGTGTGCACTCAGCCCCAGAACCATGCAGAAAGAAATCCAAGTTCTCAAGTCAGACCAAAGAAATTGCTCTTGCACCATGTTTCCAACGTCACAAGTGTCAAAAAGGGTAAAGCCTCTTACAGGGAGGCAAACCCAGCCCCCAACTTGAGAGAAATGAGCCTAGGCCATGACAGTTCGGAGACAAAAGCAGAAGCTGAGTGCCAGCCAACTTGTGACATGGTGCTGTGCAGCTCTGTGCTCAGGCAGCTCCTTCTGGGGACAGCCTCAACTGAAAAGTGCCCTGCAGCTTGCTGCCTGCCACAACATCTCTCCTCTGTCCTGGGAGAGCATAAAGAGCTGCTCTGGCCTTGCTCCTTCCCAAGGAGTTCCCACAACCGGAGAGGGCAAAGCACTGCTCAAGCCCCATGCTGCGAGCAGACAACATCCTGCCCACTGCAATGTGTCATCCAGTGCTGAAACTGAAGTTCATCCTGGATGAACATCCTTGCTCTTCTAAGTATGCCTCCCTGTGGGAATGTCCCCTGCAAGGCCCTTACCCGATGTATAACTTGCATCAAGCTTTTCTTACCCCAGGGCTTCCACAAGCTGCAGCACTGTCCACCTTCCATCTTTCACCCCTGTAAAAAGGACAAAAAGAGAGTGAACCAGAGAGATCATGCAGCATGTTACTGGACATGGATGTTGAGAAGCATCCCAGCACTGCAGTGGGAAAGGCTGGTTGGTGCTGACTCCTCACTAAGCACCAAGGGAGCCATGTACACTTAACTGATGGAGCTGCCTCCAGCCCAGCCTGCAAACACCCCTGAGACTGACAGCTGAGAGGAGACAGCCAAGGAGACTTGCCTGCACTTTGCCTCACCCTCTCCCTGCAGCATGGCTGTATGTGTGGCTCCTAAGAGAAGCCTTGCTGTGCTCCACTTCACTGAGATACTAAAACCCCCTTCTCTAATGTGAGCATGCTTGAGGAGACAGAGGGCAGCCCTCCAGGTGCTTCCTGAGGGAAAACTGGCTGAACAAGCAGCACAGACACTAGTGATCAGTCAGCTGCCCACCTTGGCTCCATCACCTCCATGCTGTGCTGAGCAAGAACTGCACAAACTTCTTCCAAGATGGAGGGCAGGGAGAAAAGCAGTTTTGTGGTCAGAGGAAGATAAATACTGTGATTCCTGGAGTCTATTTCCAATTCTGACTCAGATTCCTTGCCAGGTTGCCTCATTCACCTCCTGCCTCTGTATTCCTGCAACTTGACTGGGGGAAGAGTCACTCCTCAGAAGGCTTTGGTAAGGACCTGCTTGCTGCACCTTACAAGAATCTTGACAAAGGGCAGGTTCCATTCCTGCCACCCATTGCCAGTGTGGCACCTCCCCAGAAGGAAAGCTCTGTGTATGCCCTCTGCTCACATATGGGGTGGCAGGCAAGGCACTGCCTTACCTTCAGACCTCTAACCTGCAGCTCAGGTGTCAAGTGACATTGCTGGAAAACAAGCAGCACCCCTCACTCTCTGCCTGGACAAAACAGCATTCCTCCACAAAACAAAACCAAATCACCTGGCAATCAGTGAGACTCACAGTCTTTGCCCAGGGGCACTTCTGGGCACTCTGGAGCGACCTGCTCACCTCTCCGCCCTGCTGAACCTACACGACTGACAGGGCACTCACCCTCTCAGAAGCCCAAAGGTTTCATTAAGGGCTTTCCCAGGCCTTGCTCCAACTAATATCTTCTGCTGTTGCAAGCATTTACTGTCTCTTCCTAAGCAGTTAATTCCAGTATTAAGACACACTGTTCATCATAGAGCTGTCTCTAGGGATGGGATGACAGTGTTTTCTGACAGCATGTTCTGACAGCAGGCAGTCCTGACTCCAGAGACAGAGCTTTCAATCCTGCCTGGCAGAGCAGGGAGAGGGAGCCTGAACAGATAAGGGAGCTGCATGGAAAAAGAACCCAGCAGATCTCAGAATTGACAAGCACAAACTGAACAGGGGGTGCCCTCAGAGACAACCATAATGTGCTGGCAAAATTTTTTGCAGAATAACAACAGTGAAACAGCAAGCAGATGCTGTGCACCAGCCAAAGCAGAGTGGGCTGCAGAGAGAGCCTGGATGGCCCCTCCACACCCAGCACCCAAGTATCTCGATCTGCAAGCTCATGAAAAGCCATTGTGCCTCTGCATCATCACAGGAAAAGGCTGAGACAAACACCATCTCTGTGGCCAGGTGCTCTGCCTCTCTGTGTCTGCAGAGACCAAAAGCAGCTCTACACAAAGCCTCTGGTTCCCTACTCAAAAAGAAACAGCTGCAGTGTGATGGACAAACCACAGTCAGATACTGATACTCCCTGTAATCAGCAGCAGAGAGGTCAGCAGCTCCTTTGCTCAGCTCAGCCAGGGAGCTCCCTCTGTTCTCTGGGACCCAGGTGTGACCAGCTTCACCTCCCATGGTGTGGCCATCCCTCCCTGGCACAGTCTGCGAGCGTGGCGTGCTTGTGGCCAGCACTGCACAGGCCACAGCATGAGCACCAGCACAACTAATTGGACCTGCCTCATCAGCATGGCAGGCACAGTGGTGAGCCCCTGAAACTGCTGCCTCCACATCTGGCAGCAGCACATAAGCCCTAAGGTCAATTAGGCACTTTGAATCCCTTTACCAGGAGCGGCTGCCTTGCTATTCTGGGATTCCTGAAGTTCCCAGAGACTCAAGAGAAGCAAGCCATTCACCCTGTGCTGGACTGCTACTTTGAACCAACCTGCTCTCTTTCCTGACAGGTCTGTCCCCCTTTCAGTGTCCTTCTAGGTATTAAGTCACTTCTGGAGCCTTCCATTCTTGTTTCCCTCACACCCTCAAAGTGTGAGCACAATGTGCACTGGGAATGTGCAATGGATTCTGTAGTAGCAGTATCTTTCTCTCCCCATTTTTTAAGGAAGATGAATTCAGCCTCCTCCTGCCACTCACTGATCCATGCAGCCCAACCTGCCTGTGACAGCACCAAGGCCTTTCTGCCACTTGCCAAGTTACACTCATTTTAGTCCGCAGCAACAAACTGGGGAAGCAAAATGTATTTGTTACAGCAATTGCACAATGGCCATGAGGTTAGAAAATACCTCCCCTTTTGCTCAAGGATACACAGTGCAATTTAATCCTTTCTGCTGTGTGGTTCTGTATGAGGTCAGAGGGGCTCAAGGACACTTGCCAGGCC